>NC_080378.1:6654837-7969661 GCF_014773155.1 Arachis stenosperma
ATTAAAAACCGGTTTTGAATTTCACTAACCGGTTAATAATCGGTTTCATCATGTAAAACTAATTTGGTTAATTAACCAATACTATATTTTTGGTTAACCAAAAAACTGATTTAATTTTTGAATTAACCAAACCATGAACACCCCTACTATCCAGGCACAGGTAACCATCCAATTGTACTCCAGCTTCTCAAGAGTTAAATGGCACAATGACACATAATAGTTGATAAAGGGAAGGAAGTAATTGGAAACGGTTGAAAATGACTAGAAAATTGAACCATTCATTAATTTACTATTAGAAGTTAAGAATCCATTAAATCGTGAAACAAAGAATAAATCAAAGACTAGCTAATAATATATGATGATTATAGATGATTATGTGTCCAACACTAAAAGATTTGAAAACACATTATCAAATGAACTCATTTAAGCTAGTTTATCTTTCACCATTGCAATATGGCATACAAGTGTTGCAGAGGATATTACATCAAGCATATTTACAAGTCAAAGGCTTAAATCATGCAAGATCCGATATAAAAATATGAAGCACAGACAAGTATGAAGGATAAGGATATGATGCGAGTAAAACAATGTATAAAAATCTTAGGACGCAATTCAGCTGCAAGACATTATATTAGGTGAATTATGATTTCAATTTTGGCATAAATTGTGGCGAACATGCTAAAATACACAATCTTGATTATTGTAGAATTATCATACCAATCGATTAAACTTTCATATATCATTCTAATAGCGTAAGTCAATCGATTGAGTGACAAAACCAATCGATTGAATTAACGAAACCCATATTGCTTTGATGATTTCAATCGATTGTGTATCAATTCCAATCGATTGAAATTTGGGAAATCTGAATTTCAATCGATTTCTAACAAACACAATTTTCCCAACACAATACGTATGTAACCCAATCAATTATAAAATTATGATCGATTAAGATTGCAAAATATTTATTACGATTAATGGAAGCTTTAATTTGTTATTGTTTTAGTTTTTTATTATCAATAAACATGATAGATAAATGATAAAATAATAATTTATAAAATAAAAAATAAATTTTATAATTAAATAATATATAAAAAATTAATTTGTAATTAAAATTAAATAAGGACTATTTAACAATTTTAGAAAATTTAAAAAATATGTTTTGTTGTGAAACCATTTAATAGTCCAAACGTTTTAGAACCATTGAATCCGGTGCCAAAAACACCAACAAAAATTTGTCATTGTTTGTGTAAAATCTTAAGCTAAAATTTAGGTGCTATACGCTCAGTGTAGTTTAAAATATAACTTATATCAACGTGGATTTTAGCAAAAAAAAATCTAACAATAAAAAAACAACAATACGTAACAAATTAGATTACGATAACAAAAAATGTTAACTAAACTTTTTTCTTTTTTCATAAGATAAATTCTTAATTAGGATGGGATTGACACAATTTTTTTTTTGTAAAACTAACACAATTTTTTATTAGTTGAATATGCTCTCATGGTTGAAAATTCCACCAAAAATAGCATTCAACAGCAAAAATTCATCAGAGTTGGTATTCAGTTTGATGTACAACTTAGATCATTGCTCTACTATAAAAGCAGCAGGCAATGCAAGAACTTTATATCCATAAATATTTATCTTGTATTCTTTTTGAATATCGAAGACACTTTTCTAATATGGTAGTTTCCCTTTTCTCTTGCTATCATGTTATATTTTTTTTTCGTTTTTTTCTTGAATTCATATTTTATTTTGTTGAATGTTAAGATTGAGTACCTCAAAGCTATATGTGTTTACGTAGTTTCTATAAATATGTTAAACATATATAATACAAATTGCATTACAAACATTATTGTTCACTACTAATCATATAAGCATAATCATTTATAGGTTAACATGAAGTTTATTTGCGAAGTGGTGATATTATCATTGTCAATTATAGTAATACAATCGAGCATCACATTCTCACGAGAACTTGGAAGTCCAAATCATATCAAGACAACTACTTTTTATACCAAAACGTTCGTACTAGAACCAGGAAAGGTTAGCAGACAAACTTTTTTTGATGTTGAGTTTCCAAGAGGCCACGTTGGAATCAAGAATTTACAAGCCGAACTAGTTGATGAACATGGAAACTTTATACCACTGTATGAGGCTTACCTGCACCATTATTTTGTTTTAAGATATTTTGAAAATATCACCATGTCACAACATGCTAATAAAAGTCAACCTAATTACGGTAAGTATTTTAAGAGAAATGATGGTGCATGTCAAACTTTCGTTAATTCAATTTCTTGGGGTCTTGGAGTTGACGCACGAAGAACTAGTACAGAACTACCAGATCCATTTAGAGTAGAAGTAGGTACGCATCCTGAAGATGTTCCAAAGGAGTATGATGAAGAGAAATGGTTAATCAATATTTTGGTCATTGACACACGGTTAGAGACAAGAAAGGTTGCTCCCAATGCAGATGTGACCTTTTAGACGTCAAAAGTAAAGATTTGACAAACACAACAGGTGTTGATGGAACACCATTGTCTAGTGATTACAAAGGAGGAATTTTTTGTTGCGAGAAGAAGTCTCAATGCAAATTACAAAAGGGATACAATGAAAAACAAAAGAGAAAAGTTGCCATTAAATATACAATATCATGGGTTGAATGGGATCAACAGCAAGTGCCTCTTAAGTTTTATATTCTTGATGTTACTGATCAAGTCACATATAATGGATCCGAACCAATTCATCATTGCGCGGTAAGTGACAATTATTTTGTTTTAACTAAATGCTAAGACTTATACTACATATATTTCCTATAGCGATATATTATGATATGTATTCGATTAGTCAAGTAATATTTATTTTGAAATAAAATGAGTATTAATAATTGGTTTATTTATCTACTTATATAGTAAATATCTAAAAAAAATTAATTTACTGTAGGTAGAGTATTCTATAAATCCAGAAAAGACTGATGAAGGACACTACCATATTAAGAAAACAAATATTCCAATGAAAAAAGGTGGTAGTCTCATCTATATTACTGCTCATGTACATTCAGGAGTTGTTAATGCAACATTATATGGAGAGGTAACGTTCAATATTTACCATTCTCATGCATAGTATTTACCATTAATTACTAATCGTAAACAGTTACATTTATTTAGCTATGTAACTAAATTTGTTTCTTAAAAACAATAAGATTATTTTTTGATTCATCATCATCATCGTAGGAAGTTAAATTTTCAAAATACCGTCACCATTAAGATATATATGCCTTTTTTTTTTTAATTCAGGATGGAAGAAGATTATGTGAAATTAAGCCAATATATGGAACGGGAAAAGAGGCAGGCAATGAAGAAGGTTATGCTGTTGGAGCGTCTGGTTGCTATCCAAAACCGGGCTCTATGAAGATTAATGATGGTGAAAATTTAACTGCAGAATTTATACATGAAAACAAATATACCACTGGACTTATGGGGCATTTCTATGTCTATTTGGCAGAAGACTTACCAAAATCTTTGTAAAATTATTGAGCACTACTAATGTTAGTTTATCCCCTTTATGTTTTATAATTTAATAAAAAAGCAAAAAAAAAAAAATCTAAGTAGCTTGTTTGTCATAAAAAATTATCGCAATAAAACACATTGACGTAGTTATTGTACATATGTAATTTTCATTCAATAAGGTATTAAAAAGTATGATCATGGAGTATGTTGTTACAAAAAAGTGTTTATTGTTTTTCAATATGAGGCCATAACTACAATCCCGTCATTACCCGTGGTGGTTGGAAGAAGGGATATGCATAAAAAGGTAAAAAAAAAAAAGTTAAAAATAAAATGATGATTATTTATTGATCATAATGACTTTAAGACAGAGATAAAATTATAACTCTTCGAAAACATTTGGATAAAAGTTAATTCTTTTTCAAACTTTGAAAACACAATCAAAACATTGGAAAAATGTCCAAAAAATGAGTGAGAGTATATGGAATATAATAAAACTGAAATTGATTTGATTTTTAAACAAAATTCTTTCTTTGAAATATATGCAAAATGAGAATTTATTTTATCCTTTATTTGTCTAGAGGATTTTATTGTAGCTAAAATAATTTGGTGTGTCAAAAATACAGAAGTCATTTTCATCTTTTAGAAATTAATATAAAAGAGAAGGATTTCGAGAAGTGAATAGGTGGTGGAGGTACGACAGCACAACAACCTCGCAAATCGGTAGCAATATCCAATGATTAGTATTGTTCTAAAATAGTGGAAGATGATGTTGTAAATAAAGTATACAAAATTAATAAAATAATAAATTCAAATGAATGGTAAGTCACGGTAAGTGATGAATGTACTATGAATGGATTATTGTTGAATTAATGAGGAATTGATTATATGAATGGCTTGATAGTTTGATTTGTTGAGGTAAACTTGGGAATTTGGATGGATAATATATTGAGTGGTTTGGTTTAAATAAGTGTAGAATGGTTTAAAATTGGATTGAATGGAATTTTGGTAAAAGTTGGCAAATTGATAAAATTGGTAAAAACTAAATTTGACCAACTTCGGTGCACTCTAACTTGGCGTTTGGAGTTTGGATTCGTTCAAAATTTTTCTTAAATCAAAGTTTGTTAAAAGATCTTTAAAATTATTTGAAAATGATGGAAAATCAAATTTTATAGAGAAAGATTTGAACGATTGAAAATCGATATAAAAAACTGAATTATGAGATTATGCAAAAAACTAGAATTTTTTATATGCATACCCACACACCATATGGTGCGCACACACGAACAAAGGCAAGGGAAGTATTCGTGCGTATGCACAACAAAGGAGTTTTACAAGTTGTGCGTACGCATGATACTGTGCGCACGCAAAAGCTGGGAATTACTTCGGGTGTGTGTGTACGCACAAGGGTGACGCATACGCACAAGTCCTGTTTTCACACTTAAATTCTGTTTTCAACTGTTTGGTTTTTTCAACAAGCTTGTAAACTTTTGTACACCTAATTAAGGTATGATACCTAGTTTTTTGGGCTCTGAAATGAGTATGAGTGTATGAAATGGATTGAATTGAAATATTCTCAAATAACGATTGGTTAAACCGGATGACATTATTGCGGAGATGGTGGTTCGTCCTACCCACGGTGAGGACGGTGGTGTCATCCCGCTCATGGGTTAATCAGAGTGAGAAATTGATAAAAGACTAGGGGTTAATGAACCCATGCTTGAGGGATTAATAACGAATTGAGGTTAAACTATCTTAATAACAAAGTGGAGTTTTGGGGTTATGATGAATCATGATACTGGTTAAGACTGTGGTCATGACTGACGTGAGTTTTTTTTTTTTTTGGTGACTGACTCACGTGAGTTTAGATTGTGATTATGGTTATTCTAATTAGAAATCAATTACTGATTAATGAATACCTGCTTGGGTAAGACGTAAGGATTGAGCTTGTCTCACTTGCTCCGGGTTAAGTGAGGATGTTGGCTTCATCCTGCCCACGGTGAGGACGGTGGTGTTATACCGCTCACGAGAAAACATAATTGATTTCTTGATAAAAAATTGAGATTAATGAGTTGATTATTTTATAAATTAATAAAGAGATGGGGTTAATGAGTTTAATGAAGTATGAAATTATTAAAAGACAATGATAATGACTAAATATGGCCGAATTGGCTAGATATGGCAAGGTATGGGTGATATCCCACTTGCGTGAATTGGTATGGCACCCGCCTGGGTGGATGAGTAATGCCTACTTTGAGTTGTGGTGGAGAAGCACATGTTTGAGTAGACGAGTAATACCTACTCCAGATTGTGGAGAAGTCCTTCTTGAGTAGATGAGTAATTCCTATCCGAGTTATAGTTTAAAGATAAATGAGTAATTCCTATCCGAGTTATGGTTTGTGGGTAGATAAGTAATTCCAATCCAGGTTATTGTTTGAGGCACCTGCCTGGGTGGATAAGTAATTCCTATCCAGATTGTGGTGAAAACACCAGCATGGGTAGATGAGTAATACCTGCTCTGTGTTGTGTTGTTCCATATCCGGGTTAGCTATCGGATATGTGTCAGATTTGGCATTATACCTGACAAGTGAGCTCATGGCAAATAGGACAGGCATGCATCATTTACCATTTGTGCCCATGAACTTTGCGAACGCTGACAAAAGTACCCATAGAAGAAGAAAAGTGACTTTGTACCCATGAAAGGCTAGATCCATCTGTCGATAGTACCCGAACGTCATTAAAACGTTAGCTCCGTTAACTTAAAGGCCAACATGGCACATTAAGTGCTTACCTGGCTCTGAATCAGCAGTCTGATGTGTCCAAGCATGTTGTTACTATTATAACATCACTCAATTCCCTAATTTATCGTCAACTGTTTCCCCAATTTCAATTTGAAAAGCCTAGAATGTCTAGGAGAAGCAGAGGTTTGAATGGAAGCATCAGCGAAGAAGAGACTTCGTCTTCCAAGAGGGGTGAAGAGAAGACTTTGTCTGGGAGATGCTTTTGTGGATAGGGTGTGGTGTTGCTACAATCTGGAACCTTAACAAATCCTGGGAGATGGTTCGTAAGGTGTCCTCTATGGAAGGTAAGTCTTTTTGTTTTTGTGGTTCTGTTCAGATTAACTTATTTGTGAACGATTCCTTATTCCTCCCTTTCACGCTACAGACGATGGTTTGCAAGTATTTTGTATGGGTGGATGAGATTAACAGAAGATGGGAGGAACTGGCAAGAGCCCTTGTTAGAAAAAATCAAGATAGCTCCTGTGGTAACCATGAGGTCAATGTCACTGGGAAAAGAAGAGAGATTCAAGAGAATAGTGTGAAGATCTTGTTAAAGATAGGGAAGCTCTAGGGTGAAATTAGAACTATTAGGTCATGGATTATAACAATTTTTTTGAGTTTATTAATTTGTGTAGGCCTGAATCTACTCCAGTTACTCAATATGTAACTGTGCGTATGATGTATATTGTCCTGGGGTCCTTTTGTGCAGCTATTTGGTTTCAATGTTGATGAACTTCAAAGCTGCTTGGTTTCGATGATGATGAACTTCAAAACTCTGTTAATATTTTCAGTTGTTGTGAAAAAAGTCAAGTTGTGTTATGATATTAATGTCCATGATTGTTAATGTATTTGATATCTGTGATATTGGATTTAACACAATTTTGACAAAAAAGGACATATAAATGTCGTGATTTGACAAATCTAGCCGGAAACCTGGTATTGTATACTAAATAGCGAAATTGTAACCTGGAAATGGAACTAAATATTCATTCCATAAGGTATAATAAACCTTGACATAACTTTAACACAAGAATTTAGCAACAAAAGCCTCAAAACAAGTGTATGAGTCTGATGTAGCAGTAGCAAATCAAATGTACCTAATAGTACCAATACAAACCATGAACATGAAAGCATCAGGTTGTGAAATATAAGCTCTAGGCATAAGTTACAAAAAAAACATAGTATCAGAGTTGATAGAGCTCTCATTACAGTAAGTCCTTGATAAAAAAATAAAGTCACACTAGAAACTCGTATTTGTTGGGTGTGGAGTTGCTGCTGCCACTAGAAACCCCGTTGTTGTTGCTACTTGAAGATGCTCCGGGTGGTGGATAGAACCCAGATGCTGGCCATCTGCCTGCTGTTTGAATTGTGGATGGTGGAATTGGCATGAATCGCATAAATCTTGTAGTCATCCCTCGACTTGCACCATGCATTATTTGTCTGGTAACTTTTGGAGGAGGTTGGTTAGTTGGTGATGTAGGCCTAACAACAGAAGGTAGTGGTGTGGTAGGCGTTATGGGAGTAGGTTGTGGTTTGGGCAGGTCTGAGGGGAGAAGGTTGTGATGGTGGTGGCCTCTTAACGTTTCTCCTCCTAATTGGTCTCTTGGACATGGTTGGATTCATGATAGGTCTAGGTGGCACATATATACAGTTGAGAAGTTAGAAGGTGAAGGTCTTACTGCCATAAGTTCTTCAGAAGGATTCACACAGTTCAGATCATCAACATTCACCTATAAATGGACTCATAGCAATGAACACCAAGTTCATCATCTGAATATTCTCTCTCATCCACCGGAATAAATACTGATGGAGGTTGATTCGAATCTGTATTAGGGATAAATGTTTGTCCAGTTGGAAGGGGTCTCTTAGTAAAACAAATATTCCAATGAATAAAGGTGGTAGTCTCATCTATATTACTACTCATGTACATTCATGAATTGTTAATGCAACATTATATGGAGAGGTAACGTTCAATATTTGCCATAACTCTCATGCATAGTATTTACAATTAATTACTAATCGTAAACAGTTACATTTATTTAACTATGTACCTTAATCTATTTCTTAAAAACAATAAGATTATTTTCTATTCATCATCATCATCATCGTAGGAAGTTAAAATTTCAAAATACTGCCAACATTAAGATATATATGCCTTTTTATTTTTAATTCAGGATGGAAGAAAATTATGTGAAATTAAGCTGATATATGGAACGGGAAAAGAGGCAGGAAACGAAGAAGGTTATACTATTGGAGCATCTGGTTGCTATCCGAAACCAGGCTCTATGAAGATTAAAGACGGTGAAAATTTAACTGCAGAATTTATACATGAAAACAAATATACTACTAGACTTATGGGGCATTTCTATGTCTATTTGGCAGAAGACTTACCAAAATCTTTGTAAAATTATTGAGCACTACTAATGTTAGTTTATCCCTTCTAAGTTTTATAATTTAGTAAAAAAAGCAAAAAAAAATCTCAAACAAAGATATAGGAGAAGTTTATAGAGTGCATGATTGGATCTGATCTAGGTAATTAAGTAGCTTGTTTGTCATAAAAAAGTATCACAATAAAACACATTGATGTAGTTATTGTACATATGTAGTTTTTATTCAATAAGATATTAAAAAGTATGATCAAGGAGTATGTTATTACCACTGCAAAGGGGTTTATTGACGTGTTTATTGTTGTTCAATATGAGGCCACAATACAACTCCAATCCCGTCTTTACCGGTGGTGGTTGGAAGAAAAGGTATGCATAAAAAGGCATAAAAAAATATATAAATAAAATGATTATTTATTGATCGTAATAATAACTTCGAAAACATTTAGATCAAAGTTTAATTTTTTTTCAAACTTTGAAAACTCAATCAAAACATTGGAAAAATGTCGAAAAATGAGTGAGAATATTTGGAATATAATAAAATTGAAACTAATTTGATTTTTAAACGAAATTCTTTTTTGAAATGTATGCAAAATGAGAATTTATTTTATCCTTTATTTGTCTAGAGAATTTTATTGTAGCTGAAATAATTTGGTGTATCAAAAATACAAAAGTCATTTTTATCTTTTAGAAATTAATATAAAAGAGAAGGATTTCGAGAGGTGAATAGGTGGTGGAGGTGCCGCAACACAACAATCTGGCAAATCGGTAGCAATATCCAACGATTACTATTATTCTAAAATGGTGAAAGATGATGTTATAAATAAAATATACAAAATAAAATAATGAATTCAAATGAAATTAATTCTCATTAAAGTTCATTTCAAATATAAATATTGATTTGCAAATGAATTTAATTTCTATTTTATATAAAGGACTTCAAACACAATATTTTTAATTAATTTCTTGTTCAGTTGGTTTCAATTAAACTTAATTTTAAAGCTATTTGATTCTAGATACAAACTTAGTATATATATTTTTTTCTTTCTATTAATATAAGAATCGCATTCACAAACGGGACCCGTTATTTTAGTGGAGCTCTATAAACCATTTATCTCATTTAGTTGAGCAACAATAGAGCATAATTTGAATTTTTCATATAATATAGCTTTTAAACTCTATTCAAAACATACTAAGATTCCCAAAAAAAAAAAAATTCATACTAAGATTCTGACCCCCAAAAAAAATTCACACTAAGATATTGATTAGAAACAACTACACTAAGAAGTAAGAACTAAAAAAAAAAGCATAAATATTTTCTCATTTCATTCCTATCCCTCCATGTTTTCCATAAAAAAAAAAAACAAATTAAAGGCCTAATGGGTTAAAAGGTGCATAATGAAATATTTCATTTTCTGTACCTAAATATAAATAGTCTGCATACATGTTTGAACAATTTGTAATAATATATAGAACTTATTTAGGTGAGTTTTTAATATAATATTTTTTTAAGTTATTTTTTTAAGAGATATTTTAAAAAAATAAAAATAATTTTATATTTAGATATATAGATATAATAGTATAAAAGTACATATTTATTTATTTATTATGTAAAAAATATCTTTTTTTAATAATTTT
Organism: Arachis stenosperma; assembly: GCF_014773155.1. NCBI lineage: Eukaryota > Viridiplantae > Streptophyta > Magnoliopsida > Fabales > Fabaceae > Arachis > Arachis stenosperma. The sequence goes on from NC_080378.1 coordinate 6,665,147, forward strand.
TTTTAAAATATATAAATTGTAGCTTTTGAAAGAAGATTTTTTTTGTATGTTTCTAGTGCCTTTACTTTTGCTTTTATAAATTTGTCAAATACGCTAAAAATAAAAAAGGATATATTTACATTGAAAAATATCTTTTTTCAACAACTTAATAACACCCGAACGAACTTATAATATAGTTGTGATGCTAAATTTATTATCACTTGTATTTTTATATTTGATTATTGAAACACTACAAGATACACAGAGGGTGGCGGCAAAAAGTTTCCAGTCTTTCACCTTGCCACCGCAAAACAAGTTTGCGGAAGAAGGATTCCTTCGTGTGCCGCAACATTAGCGGCGACTGCATCAAGAAATGCCGCTAGGTGATGATCTTATCATAATTCAATTTTCAATTCCTCTTTTTATGTTATAACCATTAATTATTCCCCCCCCCCCCCAAAATTGCAGAAACCCGCGAAGTGAGCTTGGTAGCGCACGAAACACTGCTGTCACTACTCTACCACGCGCCATTGCTGCCGATCCATCCTCCTTTCTCCCGCGTCGAGCTTTTGCCTCTCATCCACAATTCCTGAAACCCATACCCCCTCATCTACTGTTTGCAAAATCTCTAACCTCTGCTCCACCCTGCACCTCTGTGTGGGTTGTCGAGTCGTGCAGCTGCCATCCATGCTTTTCTCACCGGCGTCAAAGTTTCCCATCTCCTCGATCGTGCGTGAAACCGTTACACTGTCCTCCACCGTGCGCCAATCTGAGCTATCGCAGCCTCTCCGCCCCTATCACTGGTTCATTCTTCCATATTGATCTTTCCGTCTTGTTTTCATTCTTGGTTCATAATTTGTCTATATCTTCTACTAATTGGGGTTAATTATTGCTGTTTAGAGTTAGGAATTTGAAAGTACCACTTTTTTTTATTTAATGGGTGCTTAGTATTGAAATTGATAGTTAGAGTAAATAAATGAAAAAAGGGTCATTATCATTATTAGAGGAATGGTCAATTGGTCGTGGATCGTGCTTTCCATTTTTGGAATTGGAATCATTAAACAAGAGGGACTTAGGTACATGTATAGATCAAAACAAAGAAATGCTATGGTATTCATGCTGATCTCCATTATGCTCTTTGTATGCTACTAGCTTCTATGTTCTGCTTCTGAGCTTGAAAATTTGAAGCCACTATATAATTACATTATAGAGAGAGTTTTGGGAATTGAATTCGTGTTGTTTTAATGCAGATTGATTTGAAACTGAAAGTGTGTAGAGGCTCTTCAACGAAGAAGGTTCTGGTGTAGGAAGCGACGTCGTTTGGTGTTGAGACTGTGATTCTCGAAACTTTGGCGATGCATCATACAATCCGGTCATCGGTGTCGGTTGCTAAGTACTGCGCAAAGAGATTGCTAAAGTGTGTCTCCTGTTTTTGCTGTTGATAAGAATTGCAAAATTGCGGGAAATAAAGAAGCTTCTAGACACACTCTGATCAAGGTTAATTTTCTTTAAACTTTGTTATTTGTTATGAGTATGATGATTTTGATTTATTATTATTTTTCTTTTCATCTTTTGCCTATGTGAGATGTAGAATTGATCATTCACTTGGTTAGGAAAAGGAAAATTATAAGAATGAATTGAGACTGATACAAACTATAATATTGTTAAAGTGTTATAAGCAATATTCAGCATTGGCAACTTCTCAACACTACAACTTGGCCCTATTATCAGTATTATTAAAGTGCTATAAGCAATATTCTGGGGGGTTTTGGGTATTGTTGGATAATTAATAATATAGTATATTGGAGATTATCAGGTTGGTGACCTGGATTTTAGATTCGTTTAGCACAAGTTGAGAAAATAATAGATTTCTTGATGGAGACATTAGATGGGAAAAGTGGGAGTTAAGAAGACTGAAATTCTAATAATGCTTCACAAATAAAGGATGAAGGGGATATAGAGAATACATATCTAATCAAACCAATTTTTAATAAAACTAGCACTTTGATATTGACTATTCCAAGTGACAATTGAACGTTGGTATTTTTAAATTTTATATGCTATGTTGCTGGTGGGTTATTTGTGCTTTACAACTTGATTTTTATTTTAAACAAATTTGCTACAAAAGGAGAACATTTTATTTCAACAAAATGTATATCTGATAACTTTGATCCATCCAAATGGCATTGATGGAATATTGTAATGAATTTGAGCACTAAGCTACTAATGTGTATGCACACTTGGAGACACCAAATCTATTTGGAGTGGATTGAATGGGATTTTATGTTGGAATAATTAGCATATAAATTTGGTTGAACAGAAAAAAATGATCATTATGTATTCACATAGCATGTGTTTTTAATGTTTTATTGATTGAAGTTTAAGTCGGAAAATGAAAATGAAGGATTATGTAACTAGGCTATAGATGTAGATTATAAAAAAAGGAGTTGATAGACATGGTAGAAATTAAATTGTATCATGATACTAAAATTAGCAAACATCTTTAAAATCAGTCAACAATTATGTGACCATACAACGTTTTTCTTTTTCTCTTTGTCCTCTCTTACTTTTGCTACTTTAGCTCTTTCGCCTTCCCCCCCCCCCTCTCTCTCTCTCTCTCATGTAAATCCTTTGTCTTTCTTCTGCAAATATCCTCTCTTCCTCTTCTTCATTGTTTGAAGTCATCATTATCCTTCTCTACTAAAACTAGTTTTGCTGCTACTATTTCGTTGTCTACTTGTCTTTGCTTCTTCGCTAGCAGCCCTGCTTTTGTCTTTTGTTCTCTACTATCACATCGCGTCCCCCTTTTTCTATTTAGATTTTAAATATTCATTTGGATATTTTAAGTTTTTTTTATGTATATGATCTTTTAATTTTGGAGATTTGACATGTAATATGATTTTACATTATTAAGCTATTTTAGTAATTAAATTTAACTAAATTAATCTAATAATTTAAAGATTGATAACTAAAATTTAAATGTCAAAGAAAAAATAAAAGAATAAAAGGCTTGAGAAAAAAAGACTTAGTTAAACTTGATTAGAAAAATAAATGAAAAAAGTTAATGTTCACCTTGCCACGGAACATCACATATGTGGAAGAACCCGCCCTCCCTGTGCCGCAATATCAGTGGCTATTGCATCAAGAAACGCCGCTAAACTATTGAAACATAGTAAACTGTTGAACTTGTGTGTGTTAATCTATACCTTTGTACTACTTTTGTCGTTAGTGTTTTTTTTTAAATGTTGCATTTTAAACTTTATCTCATGTATGGAAGATGGTAGATATAAGTTTGTTAAAATCTTTGTACATGCAATTTGCTTGCTTAGTTGAATCTCTTTGAAGCTATTACTTGTCATTGTACAATTTTATTTCTTCTTGTTGCTTCGTTCCTGAGATAGCTTCATTATCAAAGTATTTGGTTTATTGTGTCAGGTTCATTGAAAATATTAAAGCTTCTTGATTATACTTTCTGTATATTGTGAACCTAGTTCTATTCCATATTTTGTAGCATAAACCTTTAAAAGCAAAAAAAAGATACTAAAGATAGTGTTGAAAATTTATCACTCATCTTGACCATATAATTGTGATAAGGTTTCATGTGTCTAATTTGATCAGTATGTGTCTTGTCTTGTATCTTGTTTTGGTTAAGTGTATAATTAGAAAAGTCAAACCTGAGACGCAAGTAATCTAGTATATCATTGGTATACAAAAATACAATTTATGTTGCATTGAGTCTTTTTAAATCAGTTTCTAACCGCCCTTTATCTCTGATGGACCAATAGGAAAAGTGTAGAAAAAATGCAATGAATCGATCAAAACAACTATATACCTACACTGGCGGTTCAAAAAGCTTCGCGTGGTGGAGGGAAGAAGAGGTACTTTACTTTTTTATTCACTATTTGGACTATCTCTATGTCTACATTCTCCTTGATTGTGTGGAGTATGGTAATGGCATAAACTTTGTTGTTACAATCAGAACAACAAGGAAGGAGGGTCGGTAGAGGAGAGTTATGAATCACAGTGCACAAAAAAAGGATGGCTCCTATATCAATGATGAAGCAAGAGCAATTGGTGTAAGTACTACTAATTATAATTGATCGATAAAATTATGGTCTTAAATAGGTTAATAGTTTACTTCTCTATGTTTTATTTTGTTTTTTATTTCTTTACTGAATAGTTTACTTCATGAATTGGTTTGGTATTAGGTTGGAAACAGTAATAAAATATTTAAAGATGAGTTTCTATTAATCCTAATTCATTAGTTTTTCACTACAATTTCATCCCCTATGCCATCCTGGACCCAAAAGAAGTTTCTGCTGGCTTCGGCTTGAATTAGACTAAAGTAATTGATTTTGAAATTCAGTTCAGTAGCGTTAAACTAAAAAATCTTTTGCTATGGGTGGAATAAGGCTACAAAGGCTGGGTTTGAATTCTTATCTATACATAGATAGTGAAAATATCCGATTTGTTTCTGTATCCCTGTATTTCCATCTCAAAGACCAAATTTAATGTAGCCACATGAATATATGATGACTGACAATGCAATTTCCAATGCTGCTTACTTTTAAATATTGTTGCAAATTTACCTCAGATGTTTCTAGACAGTTTCAATTTCACTTAAATTTAGAAACAGTTGGGGTAGAATTGAAATAATTCATATCCCTTATATCTTTTTATCGTGGTTGGCATCTTTTAGAACATGTGCTCTATTTTGGTTGTTTTATGTAAATAACTTTTGAAAAACTCTGTATTTGACATTCTATTTGAGTTTCCAAAATCTGCTCTCAAAGTTTGATAATCATTAATCACCATAAATTATCTGGCTATATTATAGTTTCTTTTTCATTTGATGCTTCTTAGTTTCCTCTTCCTTGTATCATGCGCTGCAATTTGAATCGGATCTATATTGTTGAAATGATGCAGTATATTGCTGGTGAAAGACAAAGGAGAAATTTTAGAAGCATACGCAATGACAATGAAGCTGAGTAATATAACAAACTATAATGATAGATAAAACTAATTTTTTTCATTCATATTTGTGTGTTTTTACTGTGATAAAAGGGATGCAGTTAATTATCCTATTTGGCATGTTCTTGACATGAGATGGACCTATCAACAAATGATTGTATTTGCTGATTTGTGTTTGTAGAAAAGACTTGAGGAGATTGAGCAACATAATGAGTCTTCTAGAGTGTTGTCTCAAAATGATTTCATTGCGTAGGTTTTCGGAAAAGAGAAACCAGGTAGAGTGCATGGTGTGGGTTATAGACCAACTCATAGTCAACTCTTTGGTCCGAATTCGCATCTGCCAGGCAATGGAATTCAAGTAGATGAGACCCAAAGAAAGCTGCTTGAACTGCAGGAAGAGCTGGAAGCCAAGAAGTTGAAAAGGAAGGCGATCGAGGATAAAGCAGTAGTAGAGAAGAGAAAGAGGCTGGCGATAAAGAGTGCTCTGAGATATCTATTTCAATGGCAGGGTGAAGAGTTGCCACCAGACATCGCTGCAAGGATGAGTTCCTTGGAATGATAGAGTGAAAAATAGTATATTAGGATAGGAATTATTTTGGTTTGAAGTAAATAGTTACTCGAATTTGACTATGTAACTCTTTGCAAGAGATTTGTTTTATTGATATTTTGATAAATATATTATCTTGTTTTGCATGCAATTTATTTGTTTTTGCCACATGTTTAGATTTTAGGCCTGAAAATATTAAGACTTCAAATATTAAAAATCCAAAAAACACAAAAAAATGTATCTATAATATTTAAAAAAAAACCACAATTTTTATAGAAATAAGAAATATTTTTTTATACTTTTTTAAAATTTAACGGCTGTTTTAAACCACCGAAAATGGTCTTAAATTAAAAAAATCCAACCTAGATTGCGGTGGTTTGCAACCGCCGATAAACATTCTTCAAACCCACAGTTCCATATTGCGGCAGTTTTAAAACCGTCGCCAAATAGTTGCAAACTTTAAAATATCGTGTAAATAGCAGCGGTTCGTAATCGTTGGTAAACATGCGTGAAATTGTGGCACTCGCATTTAGCGGCAGTTTTTTAACTGGATGCCGCAAAATACTAACTTAGTAGCAGTTATACCAGCGGTTGTTGAAAACCGCCGCAAAACCTAATCCCTGCGCCAATAACTAAGGTATTTTTCTTAGCCGATAGGGTTTGATTTTCGGCGATTTAAAATTGCCGCTAATCATGAAAAGACACTGCAAAGACGCGCCTGTCTTGTAGTGAAATTTAACTTTTTTTTTATATTTATAAAAAAAATTTACAATAAAATGTGTACAAAATGAACCCAATGCGCTTTCTCCTGAAAGAGCACATAATCTTTCACTAACTTTTGAAATTTGTAACACCCTAATATTCAAATCCTTATGCTCGAGTCATAAGTCAATGATATTGTGGTGGTACGACTCCCAGGTGGATTTTTAATATATAGATATAGGTAATTTCGAAAGGGGTATTAATCGAGAAGCCTAAAAAGGGTAGAAATAAAATCGCGAAGACGTAACACTCACGTTTCGACAACAAAAAGATAAACCGTGAAGCTGAAAGCGATATACGGGCAAGGCATAATGGAGATTAAGAGATAGATAATAGATAGATATATATAACATAAGTAATAGCCACTAGTCGCGACCCGCGAAGTTTAGGTCGGCTAGGGTACAGTATGAAAGTAGTTGACAACAGTATATCCTAGTCTCTCCCAAAGGAAACATGAGAGCCTCTATAGGCAAGTTCAAAAGAGTTCAATACATAATATAATCTTTTCAAAACAAAGGTGGAGAGATTCTAAGCAAAACACAAAGTAGAGAAAATAAAGATCTTCGCCGTCTCTCAGACGACCCACAACTCACTGCTGAGCATCTGGACCTGTATCTGAAAAACAAAAGATATATACGGAATGAGAACCCCAGGCCCATGGGTTCCCAGTACGGTAAAAGTGCCAAATAAATACAATGCACTACAATAAAAACTCACTAAGCATCCTAAACTTCTTCACCAATTAACCATCCTAGGTTCTCGCTAATCCATGACTAGGCAACTGTCATAAGGGAGTGCTAAATCTAATTCATGTTTCACATGTTTTCCAACTCACTGACTCTTCCACGAATCAGACTCAGAATCATAAGCAAAACCATCACCAGTTGATCTACCTCAGCAATTCTTTATCAATACATCATATCCTCACCTGGAGCTAGTGAAACCACATCACTGCGTCTACCCAGGGAGCTTAAATTATCTCATTCAATGATCAACATCATCATGCAATCGCATCATCAATTCATCTCATCAAGAACAGCCCTCAACATCCATTGACATCGACATGAGGGGCCTCTCAGTTGTACAAACACAAGCAATACAGGCAAGTAATTCACAATTAAGGTACAAGTAGAACAAGTAGCACATAATCAGGTAACATAGTATATATGATGTCGAAATCCAAAACAATTAGGCAAACCCAAACAATTCAAACATATGCAAATGATGAATGCCTGCCCTATGGCTGATGATATCATCTGTCGGTTATCAAGCCAACCCGACGTGTCCGGTAGCTAACCCGGGCACAGTCTCTATGTTGCGCATTAATATCATTAGAGGGAATATGCACCCTGTCGCCATTAGAGGGTATATGCGCCCTGTCGCCATTAGAGGGTATCTGTGCCCTGTTGCCATTAGAGGGTATCGGTGCCCTGTCACCCTTACAACCAGAGAGAAAATACAAGCATACTTACGTTCAACATTTTCCATCATTATTCATTTATCATATATGCATTTATACCCAGCCATAATCAATAATGGCTTTGCCGTAACCGGCAATAACTCAGCCATCCGGCTCATGGGTCGATCAAGAACCAGACATTTATCAATAAATATAGTCCTTCAGCTCATGGCATACATGGTACTTCCACCGTCATCCTCCATATCTCATATAATAATCTTTGATCATCATTGATCATAACTTTTCCCCTTGCTTCATTCGCAAGTTACCACATCCCCTAGCTCCTTTCTCATTTCTAGGCATATCATAATGATTTAATACATAAGGGGTGAGATCGGAGGTTTAGAAGTATGAGATTTGGCTTTTAAAAATCAAAAATCAACTTTGGCATGAAAATAGGGCCACGCGTACGCGTACTCCACGCGCACGCGTGGATGGCCACAAAGCTCATCGACGCGTATGCGTCATTCACGTGGACACGTGGATTAAAAAACAGCCAAATGACGAGTACGCGTCAGCCACGCGTACGCGTGGGTGCACTTGCGCCCCAGGCACAAAATTGGCACAACTCTGGCACAACTCTCGAGAAAATGGCTGGGCATTTGGTGCAGCGCATCGACGCGCCCGCGCACACCACGCACACGCGTGGATGGTGCCTTCTTGAAGAACGACGCGTATGCGCCAAGTGCGCCAACGCATGGAGGGTCATTTTGCTAAAAATTTTCTAAGTTAAAAGCTGCAGAATTTACAGATTCAACCCCCAATCTTCCGACGGACATAACTTTCTCATTTTAAATCTTTTTTGCCCGTTCTTCGAACGGCATGGACATCCCAGATCCAATTTCACTTCTAAAGAAGTTTGGTACAAAATGGAAATCCGAAGTCTGAGTTATGTCCCGTCAAAGTATACCCAAAAACCATGTTTTCACACAAAACCACAAAGTGCCATTTTCAACTCTTTTCAAAATCAACCAAAACATGCCAATTTCATCCCTTTTCTTTGAAATCAATCAAAATATACCAAAACCAACATCAAGCCCCCTCAACTCATACATTAACACTTTACCACAATTCACAAAACCACCATATAACCATTTTTACCCATTTCAAACAAATGGCTAAATTACAAACACATTAACATGTCACACATCCTTCATCATCCCAATTTCCAACAATACTATTTCCAATCAACCATCATTATACATAATCAATATTATACTCACTATCACATGGTTTCACCCACAAATCAAGCTTAATCATTCCTCAAGCATATATCACAACATACATATCTCTCATGCATCATCATACCATCAAGGCATCAATAATCATAATCACATATATGACCGCATAATATATCTCAACCAAAACCAAACATACCTCATCTACATAATTTCACCCAAAATTACCAAATTCCACACTTCAACTCCTCAAACCTTATTATTCAATAACCAACCCAATCATTCATATATTCATTATCTGAAATTCCTCCAATCACTTGTGTAATCAGACAATGCACACATCAACTTACCTTTCTTACCTCTTTCCGGCCTCCGGCCCAAAATTCACGGCCTCCGGCCCAATTTCACAATTTAAATGCATAAACCACAAATCAATACTCATTACCCACTACATCAAATTCTCAATACACCAAGCATACAAGGCCACACAATTCTCAACCCGATCATTAATTCACATTACATACCAACTATGCATATTAGCACCAACCATTTACACAATCCAAACTTAATCCTAGGGGCATCTAGCCTAGGAATTCTCATCACACCACACGGTACTTAAATGAAACTTAAACTGTACCTCTTATAGTCAAATCAATTAAGCCTCTTCTTTGGAAGTTTCCACCAACCCTTAGCTCCAAGTCTCACCAAAGCTTCACAAACAACACCAACCTCCCAATTGTGCATCAAAATCATCAAATACACTAACATAACCAATATCACATACATACATCAACCTAGGGCTCATAAAAATGATAAATCACAAGGGTTTGAGTACTTCTTACCTTAGCCCATATGAAATAGTGATAGAACTCACTTAGAATCTATGTTGGAGTATCCCTAAATACCCAAAATCACAAGATTTCAACACTAACTTTTCAAAAACGTGTAACAGTGGGGAATTTCAAAAACAGGGCAGAGATAAATAGAATACTCACCACAAAACTTAGATAGAATTGTAGAGGATGAGAAGAGCGACGCGTGGCCGTAAACGGCTCGTCAATCGGAGCTCCGTAGCTCAAGTTATGGTGGTTTGAAGATCAAAGAGAGTTAGGTTTTCTCTCTTCTCTTCTCTCTTCTCAATTCAGCGCCCCAACCCTTTCTTTTAGGGTAAAATGAGCTGAAATACTCATAACTAATGTTTATATATGTTGGGTCTTAGATCCACTTAGGCCCGGTTCACTTATTTTTGTCCGTTGGCCCAATTTTGGGCTAAAACCTTTAAGATTAGCGCTCTAAATCGCACTTTAAATATTTCTACCTCCCCTAATAATAATTCCTCATTTCTTAATCTTAATTACTCATAATCATTATTCTCAGCCGCAATACCAGACAGATCTCAGCCGGTATTGCCGGTCAAAATTCCACTGCGCGCTTTTACGCATAAAACTGTTTTTCGGCTCGGAAAAATTCACTGAATCCGAATATCATATTTAAATTATCAAATTCCAATTGCCAAATCTTTCAACCATATTCGCTTCTATTTAACTTACTATTTAATTAATTTCGGTTAGATCGGGTATTACAAAATTTGTCTATTAATTCCATGAATATTTTATTATTGATCAGATAATCACCAAGTATGACCATACAAATGACTAGATAAATGTAGGGGTGTCAAAAATCCCAGAAAGCGGGGATCCCCGCGGGGACCGCCCCGAATGGGGCCCCGATAGCGGAGAATTTTTCCTGCGGGGACGGGGATGGGGGACAAAATTTCCCCGAAGCAGATGCGGGGACTCGAGCGGGGATCCCCGTCCCCGTCCCCGTCCCCATATTCCCCACAATCCCCGAATATATTAAATTACTTAAATATCCTTATGAATTTAATTTTTATTTTGGTTTTTAAGTAATTTCACTTTGCATATATATATATAGAAAATTTAACCCTAACTCCTCTTCCCAGTTCCCACTTCCCACTTCCAACATAGAGCGCCGCATTTGTTGTTCAACAGTGCTCCTCTCCTCGCAAAACCCTTCGTCTCTCTCTGCACCCTTCCTCTGCATTCTCTCCGTCGTCCGCAACCTCCGACCACCATCGTCACGGCCTCGTCACTGTCCGTTTCAGCCGGCCCACACTGCATCATCACCGCACCGCCCCGTGCGCCCTGTTTCGTTCGCTCTCTTCCCGTTGTTCGCCGCTCTTCTCTTCACCGGCGTTTCTGACCTCTTCAGCCATTTCTCTCTTATCCCTGGTAAGATTCACTACTCTCTCCTTTTCTTCTTGTATTTTGGGATTTCAGTTTAGGTTTTTGCTTTTTTTCATGAATTTGATGGTGATTTTGATTTTTTGAAGTTGGTGGCTGTTGTTTTTGTTAATGGATGTTTTGTTCTATGAATTTCTGATAATTGGTGGCTGCTTTTTCATTTTTTCATACTTTAATTTTTTTTATTTTCCATTAATTCTGAATTCTGATTTTATTAGCTGTTGCCTGTTGATGAATTTATGCTATGCTATTTTGTATTAATAATTTATATTTTGTAGAATGAAAAATTCTAATTTGCTGCACCATTTATATATTGAATTATAACCCAAAACGGTGATACATGAATCGACTAAATGTAAAGCTGATTCACCTTCTTATTATGCTTAATTTATTGGTTGAGCTACTTTAGTACAAGGATTAAATGTGTTTTAGGCCTCAAGTTCAGGTTCTCTGTTTGTTGTAGTAAGTGTTAGTTATGAGTTTTGATTGCAATTAGGATTCACTAAGTGGAATCTAGGGCCTTTTACAAACGTTTGGAAGGATTTAAGGAGTTTGAGGTTGTTGCAGGTTTAGAAGATGAATGGTTCTACTTCAGTTTTGGATTTTCTATTGAAAACTAGCTTAATTTTGCAGGCTTTTGGTATCTGACAATCTAACCTGAAGCTTTATTTAGTTGCATGCATGAGTTCTATTGTAGGGTTTGAAAGTTATTTATTATTCTACACATGTTGCTGGTCTTCTTTCTTTTCTCTTCACTATAGTATTAGTTCTAAACTTAAGTTTTCACCTGTTTTTTGCTGTAATTTCTGACTTTAATATATATGTACACGGATTTGAGAAAACTCTCCTTGCAGTGCAAAATGTGATTGATTGCATGTGGTTGGAAGAAAGTAATACATAAGTTTCAATCCTTGAGAGTGATGTAATTAGTAATTTGAAATTATGTTTTAATCCAAGTTAGAGCACAGATCTTTAAGCTATCTTGGCATTTGGATTGATTAGCTGAAGTTGGAAATGGTTAAAAGGTTAGCTGGCCAAAATGAGATGATGAAAATTGTTGGTTGATATAATATAAGTAAATCAGGGTCGAAAATTCCAATTCCTTGGGACTATATGATGGATATGGAGATTTAAGAGTTTAGATAATTATTTTTTTATTATGTCAAATTCTTATTAGTTATATGGTATTCTTGTTTATGATGTATGTTAACATATTCGTGTTTGTCTTGTATTTTAACAGAGAACATGGAGTTGTTTGTTGGAAGCTAAAGACTTTATTTTATGGCTTTTTTTAAGAATGGATGTTGTATTTTAAAATTTCGTTTTATGAACTATGATCACTTGATTTTATATTTTTTTTTTTTTGTAAGTTGTAATCTTGGATAAGATATGTATGTTTGTGATATGTATGTTTGTGTGTTGTTTTGACATTTTGTGATTTTTTTTTATATTTTTTTAAATTTTTTATGATAATTTTCATATAAATATTCAACATAAGCACATGGGGAATGGGGACCCGCGGGGAACACGGAAAACGTGGGGAATGGAAATGGGGGCAATTATTCTCTCATGACAGAAAATGGGGCGGGGACGGGAACAAAATTTGAGGACGGGGACAGGGAGCAGGGAGGCATGCCTCATTGACACCCCTAGATAAATGTAATTATTATTCACCAATATTCGAATTAAATATATATAAGTGAATAATAAATTCTGTAGTAAATTGTTTTAACCTACATTTACATCAAGTGATTATATTGAGTAAGATACGTACAACTATTTTTAAAATCCAATTAAGAAAAGTAGGCAACTACATGCTTTATTCATGTGCTCAAGAAAGGGAATGGTTATGCGGATGGGTTATAGCTAAATTTGAATATATTCAAATTCTTTACTTAGTTGTTTATGATTCACTTCCTAGTATGATTTTTCTTTAATTTTCTGTTGATGTTGTAAGACCCAAAATTTTTGAAAAGTCCTATTTCTAAACTAATCTCAAATTATATATTTATTTATAGTTTTAATTTTAGAAATTATTTTTAATAAAAATAATTAAAGGTAATTAATTGGATTTGAAATAAATTAAGGTTTTTATTCAAACTCTATACTTATGGATTATTTTTTTATTTATGATTAAAATTCTAGAAATTCGAAAAAATAATGAGGTTTGACTATTTAAATTAAAATTTTGTTTTATTTTATAATTATTGAATTATTTTCGTCTATAATTAAATTATAAAGTTGGTAGTTATGAAATAATAAAAATTTTATATGATTCGATTTTAGATGCTTTATATTTATATCATTTAATACTTTAAGTTAAAGGTAAAGAAAATTAATTATATTACCATGTATTTTCAGTTAGAATAATTTATTAGTATTTTTATACCACAAATAATATTTTAAAATAATTTTAGAGATTAAATTAGTTTTTCAAATATTAATACTTTATACTCCAATTTTATTAAAATTACCAAATGATCCCTATACCTAATTTTTACTAAAATCCTAAATCCCCAAAATATCACCCAAACCTAATTCTACCCTAACCCCTAGCCACCACCGCCACACCCCCTTTTCCCTAAAAGAAGCATAGCTTCAAAACAAACTAGGAAAGAAAAAAAAAAAAGAGAAGGGAAATGGAAATAGGGGAAGCAGGGAAGGGAGAGTGAGATCCGAGAAAGCAGAGGCTGGGAACAGAGGAAGAGGAGAGGAAGGAGGGTCGCCGCGCTGTGCCACTCCCTGCACCGGTTGCCATTGCCACCACCGAATAATCGTGCCGCCACGCCGCTGCCACCGTCGGGCTGCTGTGCTGCCATCGATATGGTTCAGAGAGGAAGGAAGCGCTACGATGAGGAAGGGAGCAGGAGCTCATCGCACTCGCTGCAAGTCCGTCATCCGTGTCTTGTCGCCGCGCTGGAGTCGTCGCCGCCAATGTTGAGCACCGCCGCTGCCGCCTTTGATGAAAGCTGCCACCATAGCTAGGAAAAACGGAGTGGGGGAGAGGAGGTTTCATTGATGTTGTGGCAGAGAAGTAGGACGAGACGTGTGAGAGAGAGTGACGCACAGAGGAGAGACCATTCCTCTGCCATTGCCAGTCGCTGCCATCATTAATGGTGAGTCAGTTGAGCCCTAGCCATGAGAACCACCATCTCTGAACCCTTATTGCTTTGTAAAATACCTTATATTTGTCTCTGATGTTCTTGACTATATTGTTTGTTGGGTTTTGTCTCAATTGGAGTCACTGGTGGAGGTGTTACCGCTGCTGAAAGCCAACAACGGGGCTATTGCTGGTTCTGATTCTATTATCCTGGTACTGGTCTGATCTTTCCCTAGGGCTTAATCCATTTGCATGTTCTGTTTTGTCATTGCTATAGTTGTCATATTCTTGTATTAATTCAATTTTAGTTTTTGCTTTGTCTTGGATTCCTAGGGCTGTTTCTATCCTTGATCATATTAGATTCAAAATTCTTGTCCTGCTGCAACCATCATCATCACCGTGAAATTAACGTTTTTGCTGTTCCAATGGATGCGGTGTCCTCGATTTCATTGGAATTATCACTATTGCTGCGAATTTAAAATAAACGGATTTATCACGGTTAATTCCTACGGATTCGACTTTCTGAGGTAGGGGTTTTTCTTAAAATCTATTTTACATTACAGAGTTGTTATAAATAGATATTAATGTGAGAAACATATGTATGTGATTATGATTATCTTATAAATGTGGTTGTTTACTAGACTGGTTGACTGATTGCTTGATTGCTTGATTGCTTGAGTAGTTTGTGATTGCTGAAAGAAATTAGTTTGAAAGGTTATTTAGTTGTTTATTATGAAAAATGGCTTTCTTGGTTTTGAAGCTATTTTTGATAATGGAAACGAATCGGCTTTGGATATGATTTGGAATATGAAACTGAATTAATTTTGGAAATGGTTTAATTTTGAGTTAGACTGACTTTATAAATGATTTAGTATTTGAGCTGGTTTGATTTTAAAAGAGATTTATTATTAGTACTGATTCGCTTTGAAAATAATTTGATATTGGAACTGGTTGAATTTTGGAAAATGAATGAGATTTGGAAATGGTTGAGAAAATGGTTTGAGAAATGTTTGGATGGGACCCGAAAAGGGTGGCAGAATCCGAGTTTTAGAGGAGATGCTGCCGAAATTTTATAAAATTAGAAGTTTCATTTGAAGTAGTTATTTTAAAAGGTTTAATTTTAAGTATTATATGATTTAAGATTACCTCATTTATCAAAGGAAGAGTTATGTTTTGGATTGAGAATTGTTAGTGAACGGAATGGAAAGAAGGACGATGAGGATTTTCTTTGAAATATGGTTTTTCAATGAATTTGAAAATGAGATTTGGATTGACGAATGATTATGATGTTGAGAATGTTGAGAATGTTGAGATATCGATTGAGAATGTTGAAATATGATCTTTGAATTATTCACATGGCTTATGAATTTGAATTATCTGAGATACGAAGTTCCCTGGATAAAGTACCATGGCTTGCCACCACATGTACCAGGTTGAAAACTCAATACTCTGTTGACCCTACGACGTGTGTGACCGGACACTAAATAAATTTTCGGGAATGTTACCCCCAATTGAGCAATATTGATTATTTGAGAAAAAGCTATGTATAGACTCTTGGGGATGCACGTCGGGGGACAGTCTAAGGACAATTCAGACTTGTCGAGTTGGCTGGATAACCGATAGATGAGCCTCATCAGCCATAGGACAGGCATGCATCATATGCATTTGTATGTTTTGCTTGGGTTTGAACTTGTTTTGGTTTGCCTAATTGCTAAACTGTTCTTAACTGCTACTTGAACTACTTGCTGTAACTGCTACATAAACTTGTGCTTTCCTTGTCTGCCTTGCTTGTCTTTTGTAAAACCCGGTTAATTAACGGCTAATTAACCCATAAATGAGAATTTATTCTAGAAAGCCTAAAATGTGATTTTTATGGCTAAATGTGATAGAGGAGACTGAGACGAGAATTTCGGTACCAATTTTATAGAATTCGGACCAAGATTGGACCGAACGGGCCAAACCGGGCCAACCGGACCCAAAGTGGGCCCTTGGCCCAACATAACTAGACCAAAACCCTAGTTTTCAGCACTCTCTCTCCTCACTTGTTACACACACACGCTGAAATTAGAGAGAAAGGGGGAGAAGAACACTCTCTCAAGTTCTTTCTCTCACTTGATCTTCAAACCACCATAACTTTTGATCTAGAGCTCCGATTGCCGCTCCGTTTGCGGCCACGCGTTCACCGCGGAGAGCTCTACAAAACCCATACAATTAATCTTGAGGTAAGCCACGTGTTTTTGTTCGAAATCCCAGCCCTTAATTTCGAGTTTCATGGGTAAAATGTTGAGATTTTGGGTTCTTTGATGTTATAGGACCCAACTCTCTTGAAGGAGAAGGTTAATCTTGTCTCCTTGGACCTTGGGTGTGGTAAGACTCTCAACCCTAGTGTAATTTGTGATTTTATGATGTTTGGGTTTTGAGATGTTGTGTATGGGTATGATGGTTGTGGCTTAGGTTGTGTATGTGTGGATATTGGAGCTTGATTGGTGACTTTGAAAAGCTTGGAAAGGGTTTGGTGGTGAAAAATCTGTTCTTGGAGGTGTTGAGGCCTTGAGAGCTTGTGGATAAGTGGTTTGGAAGTGCTCCGGTGGAGCTTGGGAAAATCGGCTAAGGTATGGTTTCGGTTTCCCGTATCTAATATGTAATGTGGTAGGAAATACTTAGGCTAGAGGCCCTAAGATAGGCATTGAATTGTTGATGTTGTTGAATGATTGAGATATATGATGTGGTCATATATGTGATGATGATTATTGATGCCTTGGTGGTATGATATATGAGAAATATGCATGTTGTGATATATGCTTGATGATTGGTTATGGTTGAATTGTGGGTTGAACCATGTTGATGGTGAGTATGATGTTGATTGTGTACAATAATGATTTATTGGAATTGGTGTTGTTGAGAATTGGCATGAGGAATAGTATATGATATGTCAATGTGTTTGAGTTTGAGCCACTTGGGTGAAGTGGGGTAAAATGATGAGATAGTGATTTTGGTAAATTGTGGTAATGTGTCAATGTGTGAGTTGAGGAGGCTTGATGTTGAATTTGATACATTTTGATTGATTTCAAAGAAAAGGGATGAAAATGGCATGTTTTGGTTGATTTTGAAAAAAGTTGAAAATGGCTTGTTTTGAAAATGGCATATTGTGGTTTTGTATGAAAATATAATTTTTGGGCATACTTTGATGGGACATAACTTGGACTACGGATCTCTGTTTTGTACCAAATCCGTTTAGAAATGAAATTGGATCCGGGATGTCCATGCCGTTCAAAGAACGGGTGAAAAACGATTTAAAATGAGGAAGTTATGTCTGTTGGAAGATTGGGGTTTAAATCTGTGAATTCTGCAGCTTTTAACTTAGAAAATTTTTAGCAGAATGACCCCTTGCGCGTGGGCGCACCTGGCGCGTACGCGCCGATCTTCCAGAAAGCGCCATCCACGCGTGCGCGTGATGTGCGCGGGCGCGCCGATTGTGCTGCACCCAATGCCCAGCCATTTTCCAGAGAGTTATGCCAGAACTGTGCCAGTGTTGTGCCTGGGGCACGAGAACACCCGCGCGTACGCGTGGTTGGCGCATGCGCGTCGATTGGCAAATCTGTAATCCACGCGTTAGCGTGCATGACGCTTGCGCGTTGATGAGTTTTTGAGGCCATCCACGCGTGCGCGTGGAGTGCGCGTACGCGTGGCCCTGTTTTCATCCCAAAGTTGATTTTTGAGTTTTAAAAGCCAAATCTCATACTTCTAAGCCTCCGATCTCACCATTTATGTCTTAAATCACTATGACATGCCTAGCTATTAAAAAGGGGCTAGTGAATGAGGTAACTTGCGAGTGAAGCAAGGGAAAAAAATGAATGATCAATGAGGATCAAGATGATTATGTGAGATGCGGAGGATGGTGGTGGAAGTGCTTGTTATGCCATGGGCCGAAAGGCTATAATTGTTAATGAAATGGCTGGTTATGGATTTAACCGTGAGCCAGAATAGCTGTGTATGCTATGAATATTGGCTGGTTATGGATTTAACCGTGAGCCGGAATAGCTGTGTATGCTATGAATATTGGCTGGTTCTGGACTGAACCGTGAGCCGGATGGCTGATATGGATGTTGATCCATGGATGAGAATTCATGCATGTTTATGCTGAATTATTGATAATTGAGATTTGCACTTCCACTATCAGAGGCACGAGATCCCTGGGGGAAAGCAGTGGCTAGCCACCACGTGCTCCAGGTGGAGGCTCGAGACTCTGTTGACCCTATGTCGTAAGTGTGGCCGGGCACTGTGAAAGACCCGGATGAGCTCGCCCCCGAAATATTCACCAGTGAGGGTGATGGATATGGATCATGTTTATGATCAAGTTTATAACGAGTATAACTCGAGTTGGGGATGCGCGACAGAGGGACAGTCCAATGGTTAGCGACCAGGACTTGTCGGGTTGGCTCTATAACCGACAAGATGATATCATCGGCCACTAGGGACAGGCATTCATCATATGCATACTATGTGAATTGTTTGAGATTGCCTATTTGACTGCATATTACTTGCTAATTGTCTAAATGTCTTAACTGCTCCTATTTGTATATTCTTTGTCTGATATAACTGTGTTTGCTATAATATACTCCTGCTGGTGGTTGGGAGGTTTGAAGGAATTGGAAAGGGAAGTATTAGTTAGATTGAAGAATCTTTAGTCAGATGCCCTTATATGGTTTAGCTTGTTTATAAGCTTTGATATTATCTGGAGGAAGTTCTAGGATTGCCTTTGGCTTTCCTTTATTATTATGTATTATATATGTGGAAGCTGTTACCATGCTGGGGACCTCTGGTTCTCACCCATGCGGATTTTGTGGTTTTCAGATGCAGGACGTGAGGTTTCTCGCTGAGGCATGCTGGAGACTTCTAGATTTGCGAAGATTCCTTGTTCTTGGGGACTCTGTTTAGTTTATATGTTTTGCTTAGATACTTTTATCTCCATTAAATAATACAAACTGTGATGACTCCTCTTATGTGAGATTTTGGAGAATAGGTTTTATGTATTTGTGTCCCTTTGGGTTTCCTTTGGGGTTTTCCTTATTTTATCATATGTATATATTGCTATGCTCGGACCGGTTATCTTCGCAGCCGGATCTTGAGTCTTGATATTCCTGTTTTTGACACTCCCTTGTATATATATAATTTTGCGTTGGTTTATCCTTGTTCGTTACGTTATCGATCGGAGTGATGCGCTTTTGAGTTGCGGTTTTTTGTTTATCCCTTTTTCTACAAAAGCTCCTAGTTATAATCAATCATTCATACTACTATACGTACTAAATTTTTATTTTAGAGGTCGTAATACCTTGCCATCTCTGAATTATGACTTAAGCATAAGGCTCTGTATGGTAGGGTGTTACATTATGGTATCAGAGCAGTTCGTTCCTGTAGAGCCTGAGGGATGGACTGACTATGCTTCTGTGCATTCTCTGTGTGTGTGTTATGTGCTATTAGTATATCTGCTTGATATAATTGGCATAAACATTCATGAGCATGCATTTGGGACTTTGAAGCACTAGATTTCCGATATTGAGACTGATCAACTTAATATCGATTGTTGGGTGTGTATAGGAACCAGATGGCGCTTCGTGGACGCGGTAGAGGTAGTGCGAGAGGTCGTACGAATGCTCGTACACCGGAGAATAACCCTAATGACCCGGTGAACTTTATGGCTGCGTTGGAGAACATGGCTGCTGCTATGCAAGCCACTGCTGAGGCTCTTGGTCAACAGATGAACAACCATGGTAATGATGGAGGTGGAGTTCAGGGTCCGATGACCTTGGCAAACTTTTTGAAGGTTAATCCGCCTAAGTTCAAGGGAACTACTAGCTCGACTGAGGCTGATACATGGTTTCAGGCTATAGAGCGAGCATTACAAGCACAAGTGGTACCTGAAGGGCAGCATGTCGAGTTTGCTACCTACATGCTCACAGGTGAAGCGTCGCATTGGTGGCAAGGCATCCGACGTCTTCTGCAGCAGGGTGATGACTATATCACCTGGAATGTCTTTCAAGAAGAGTTCTATAAGAAGTACTTTCCGACTTCTGCTAGGACGGCTAAGGAACTTGAATTGTTACAGCTGAAGCAGGGTACTATGTCCATATCAGAGTATACTGACAAGTTTGAGGAGCTGTTCAGGTTCTCTCGTATGGGCCAAGGGACTCCGGTGGAATATGAAGAATGGAAGTGTGTTAAGTATGAAGGAGGACTCCGAAGTGATATCTTCAGTTCAGTAGGGCCAATGGAGATTAGGACTTTCTCCGAATTGGTGAACAAGTGTAGGGTTGCTGAAGAGTGTGTGAGAAGGGCAACCGCTGAGAAAGGGAGTCACAAAGGATCATTCCCACAGAACCGAGGGAAGAGCTTTGCACCTAGAGGTCCGTCTTTCAAGAGGGGAAGCTCTTTCAGGAGGCCCAACAACAACAACAATTTCCAAGGGAAGAAGTTTGGGAAGCAACCTCAGAATGAACAAGCTTGTGCTAAGTGTGGAAGTCACCATCCGGGAGCACCATGCAAGGCCGGATGGGGTTTGTGCTACAGTTGTGGAAAGGCGGGGCATAAAGCCGCAGGTTGTCCTGAGAGGCAAAAACAAGGTGCTGGAAAGGCACAACAGACTGGTCGAGTGTTCACCACTTCAGCTATAGGTGCCGAGGGATCCGAGACACTCATTAGAGGTAACTGTGAAATAGCTGGTCAAACTTTAAATGCTTTATTTGATTCGGGAGCATCACATTCATTCATTGCATTTGAGAAAGCCCATGAGTTAGGGTTGAAGATTGTAACTTTAGGTTATGATCTAAGAGTGTACAATGCTACCCACGAAGCCACGGTAACTAGGCTAGGATGCCCGAAAGTTTCGTTTAGGTTCAAGCAGCGTGATTTTGTCCATAATTTAATCTGCTTACCGATGATTGGTCTTGATCTTATCTTGGGATTGGATTGGTTATCTAAGAACCATGTCCTGCTTGATTGTTCTACAAAGTCGGTGTACTTTATGCCGGAAGATACAGAAGGGCCGGTCGTGGTGAATAATTATTACTTGAACTCGATGATGGTGAACTGTTCTGTAATCGAATGTCAGGGTATCATGTTGTTAACCGCGGGCGTTTCGGGAGATGATCAAAGGTTGGAACAGATTTCGGTTGTGTGTGAGTTTCCAGAAGTGTTTCCCGATGATATTGATGAGTTTCCACCTAACCGAGAGGTTGAATTTGCTATTGAATTGGTGCCCGGGGCGGGACCAATCTCAAGTGCTCCTTATAGGATGTCACCGTTAGAGATGAACGAGCTAAAGTCTCAGTTAGAGGATTTGTTGGGAAAGAATTTTATACGGCCAAGTATCTCTCCGTGGGGTGCTCCAGTGTTACTAGTAAAGAAGAAAGATGAGAGTATGTGGCTCTGTGTGGATTACAGGCAGTTGAACAAGGTTACAATAAAGAATAAGTACCCATTGCCGAGAATTGATGATCTCATGGATCAGTTACAAGGAGCTGGAGTTTTCTCCAAGATTGATTTGCGATCCGGTTATCACCAGATAAGGGTGAGGGGTGAGGATATCCCTAAGACCGCTTTCAGGACTCGTTATGGTCATTACGAGTACACTGTAATGTCCTTTGGGTTGACGAACGCTCCTGCGGTATTCATGGATTACATGAATAGAGTTTTCCGTCCGTTTCTAGATAAATTCGTTGTTGTCTTCATCGATGACATCCTGATTTATTCCAAGACCGAGGAAGAGCATGCGGAACACTTGAGGACCGTGTTGCAGATTCTAAAGGAGAAGAAGCTCTATGCAAAACTGTCTAAGTGTGAGTTTTGGAAGAGTGAGGTGAAGTTTTTGGGTCACGTGGTGAGTAAGAGGGGAATAGCCGTAGACCCAACTAAGGTGGAGGCTGTGATGGATTGGAAACAACCAACCACCGTAACAGAGATAAGGAGTTTTCTGGGTTTAGCTGGCTATTACCGAAGGTTTATCAGGGGCTTTTCACAGATAGCTTTACCAATGACAAAGTTGACCCGCAAAGACGCTCCGTTTGTTTGGACTCCTGAGTGCGAGGAGAGCTTTCAAACATTGAAGAAAAAGTTGACCACTGCACCTGTGTTAGTGTTACCCGAGCCGAATGAGCCATTTGAGGTGTATTGTGATGCCTCATTGAAGGGTTTAGGGTGCGTGCTGATGCAGCATCGTAATGTGGTGGCGTATGCCTCACGACAGTTGAGACCTCATGAAGTTAGTTACCCTACGCACGATTTGGAACTCGCTGCGGTTGTGTTTGCCTTGAAGGTGTGGAGGCATTATCTCTATGGGGTTAAGTTCCAAGTTTTCTCTGATCATAAGAGCTTGAAGTACCTCTTTGATCAAAAAGAGCTTAATATGAGGCAGAGAAGGTGGATGGAATTGTTGAAGGACTACGACTTTGAGTTGCATTACCATCCGGGAAAGGCGAACGTAGTGGCGGATGCGTTAAGTCGGAAGTCATTATATGCGGCTTGGATGATGCTCCAAGAGGAGAAGTTGCTCAAGGGATTCGAGAGTCTAAAAATCGGTGCTCAAGAAGTATCCGGAACCTTGTGTTTGAGCAGATTAGAAATCTCAAGTGACTTTAAGTCCGAACTCCTAAAGGCTTATCAGAATGATGAAGCCTTATGGAAGGTGTTACCGGCTATTGAGCAAGGAAAACAGTGGCGAGTGTCGGAAGAAAAAGATGGGTTATGGAGATTCAAGGGTAGGATCATTGTGCCGGATGTTGGCACTTTGAGGCAAGATATTTTGAAGGAGGCACACAAAAGTGGATTCTCCATTCACCCGGGAAGTACTAAGATGTACCATGATTTAAAGGCGATGTTTTAGTGGCCGGGTATGAAGAATGATGTGGCGGAATATGTTTCAAAGTGCTTAACTTGTCAAAAGGTAAAGATTGAACATCAAAGACCTTCCGGGATGTTGCAACCTTTAGAGATTCCACAATGGAAGTGGGAAAGTATTGCAATGGACTTTGTGTCAGGATTGCCAAGGACTAGGGCTGGTTTTGATGCTATTTGGGTGATTGTGGACCGACTGACGAAGTCAACTCACTTTTTACCCATTCGTATGACTTACACCCTTGAGGAGCTAGCACGGTTATACATAAAGGAGATTGTGAGACTTCATGGTGTACCTGCTACTATAATCTTTGATAGAGATCCTCGTTTCACTTCAAGGTTTTGGGGTGCATTTCAGAAGGCTTTTGGAACCCGATTAAGCTTGAGCACGACTTACCATCCTCAAACAGATGGTCAATCTGAGAGGACGATCCAAACACTAGAGGATATGTTGAGAGCTTGTGTTTTGGACCAACCGGCGAGTTGGGATCGGTATATGCCATTAGTGGAGTTTGCATACAATAATAGTTATCATGCGAGCATCGGAATGGCTCCGTAGGAGGCCTTGTATGGGAGAAAATGTCAATCTCCGCTATGTTGGTATGAAGCTGGAGAGAAAAGCTTGTTGGGACCGGAAATGATAGCCGAGACTACTGAACAAGTCAAGAAAATCCGAGATAGGATGCTTACGGCGCAGAGTCGTCAAAAGAGTTACGCCGATCAGAGGCGAAAGCCCTTAGAATTTGAGGAAGGGGACCATGTCTTCCTTAAGGTTACTCCGACTACAGGAGTAGGTAGGGCGATTAAGGCAAAGAAGTTGAATCCTCGATACATTGGTCCATTTCAGATCCTAGAGAGGATTGGACCGGTGGCGTATCGGATGGCTCTACCACCTTATCTTTCGAACTTGCACGACGTGTTTCACGTGTCGCAGCTTCGGAAGTACACTCCTGATGCTAGCCATGTGTTGGAACCTGAGTCGGTTCAGTTAAGGGAAGATTTGACGCTTCCAGTGGCTCCGGTCAGAATTGATGATACTAGTATCAAACGGTTGCGTGGAAAAGAGGTTTCTTTAGTGAAAGTGGCTTGGCGTCGAGGCGGTGTTGAGGAACACACTTGGGAACTTGAGTCGGAGATGCGAACGGATTATCCGCATTTATTCTCAAGTAATTGCATTTGAATTTTGTGGGCAAAATTCCCAATTAGGTGGGTAGAATGTAAAACCCGGTTAATTAACGGCTAATTAACCCATAAATGAGAATTTATTCTAGAAAGCCTAAAATGTGATTTTTATGGCTAAATGTGATAGAGGAGACTGAGACGAGAATTTCGGTACCAATTTTATAGAATTCAGACCAAGATTGGACCGAACGGGCCAAACCGGGCCAACCGGACCCAAAGTGGGCCCTTGGCCCAACATAACTAGACCAAAACCCTAGTTTTCAGCACTCTCTCTCCTCACTTGTTACACACACACGCTGAAATTAGAGAGAAAGGGGGAGAAGAACACTCTCTCAAGTTCTTTCTCTCACTTGATCTTCAAACCACCATAACTTTTGATCTAGAGCTCCGATTGCCGCTCCGTTTGCGGCCACGCGTTCACTGCGGAGAGCTCTACAAAACCCATACAATTAATCTTGAGGTAAGCCACGTGTTTCTGTTCGAAATCCCAGCCCTTAATTTCGAGTTTCATGGGTAAAATGTTGAGATTTTGGGTTCTTTGATGTTATAGGACCCAACTCTCTTGAAGGAGAAGGTTAATCTTGTCTCCTTGGACCTTGGGTGTGGTAAGACTCTCAACCCTAGTGTAATTTGTGATTTTATGATGTTTGGGTTTTGAGATGTTGTGTATGGGTATGATGGTTGTGGCTTAGGTTGTGTATGTGTGGATATTGGAGCTTGATTGGTGACTTTGAAAAGCTTGGAAAGGGTTTGGTGGTGAAAAATCTGTTCTTGGAGGTGTTGAGGCCTTGAGAGCTTGTGGATAAGTGGTTTGGAAGTGCTCCAGTGGAGCTTGGGAAAATCGGCTAAGGTATGGTTTCGGTTTTCCGTATCTAATATGTAATGTGGTAGGAAATACTTAGGCTAGAGGCCCTAAGATAGGCATTGAATTGTTGATGTTGTTGAATGATTGAGATATATGATGTGGTCATATATGTGATGATGATTATTGATGCCTTGGTGGTATGATATATGAGAAATATGCATGTTGTGATATATGCTTGTTGATTGGTTATGGTTGAATTGTGGGTTGAACCATGTTGATGGTGAGTATGATGTTGATTGTGTACAATAATGATTTATTGGAATTGGTGTTGTTGAGAATTGGCATGAGGAATAGTATATTAGACTGAAGAATCTTTAGTCAGATGCCCTTATATGGTTTAGCTTGTTTATAAGCTTTGATATTATCTGGAGGAAGTTCTAGGATTGCCTTTGGCTTTCCTCTATTATTATGTATTATATATGTGGAAGCTGTTACCATGCTGGGGACCTCTGGTTCTCACCCATGCGGATTTTGTGGTTTTCAGATGCAGGACGTGAGGTTTCCCGCTGAGGCATGCTGGAGACTTCTAGATTTGCGAAGATTCCTTGTTCTTGGGGACTCTGTTTAGTTTATATGTTTTGCTTAGATACTTTTATCTCCATTAAATAATACAAACTGTGATGACTCCTCTTATGGGAGATTTTGGAGAATAGGTTTTATGTATTTGTGTCCCTTTGGTAGGGGTGGCAAACGGGCCTAAACTCGCCGGGCCGGCCCGCGTAACCCGCCAAAAAAGGCGGGCTGGGCTGGAAAATCGGGACCGCCAAATAGCAAAAGCCCGCCTAACCCGCACCGCTTAAACCGCGGATTTTGGCGGGCTTTGGCGGGGCGGGGCGGGCTTCCCCGCCGGGCTAAGGTTTTTATTAGTGAGGGGGTATTTTTGTAATTTTTTTGTCAATACCTAACTTCCCCCAACCTAACTTACAAGAGTATGAAGATAAAAATTGAGTGTTTTGAATTATGTTTATGTTATTTTGGAGACAATATTTATAATTATGTTTTGGATTATATTTATTTTGCTTTGGAGAGAATATTTATACTTATATTTTGAATGAAAATTTGGTTTATAATTATATTTATTAGATATTTATAATTACAAAGACTTTAATGTTTGTGAATATAAAAAATATAATTTTTTATGCCATTAGAAATTATAAATTTATTAATATGATTGTGAAATTATATATATTACTTAGTAGTTAATAGTAAAAAAAAAAAAAAAAAAGAGGAGCTTTGGCGGGCTTAGCCCGCCAGCCCGCCAGCCCGCAGTTAGGCGGGGCGGGCTAGGATTCTAGGACCGCCTCACTAGGCGGGGCGGGGCGGGCTTCTGGCGGGGCGGGGCGGGCTTCCCCGCTTGCCACCCCTACCCTTTGGGTTTCCTTTGGGGTTTTCCTTATTTTCTCATATGTATATATTGCTATGCTCGGACCGGTTATCTTCGCAGCCGGATCTTGAGTCTTGATATTCCTGTTTTTGACACTCCCTTGTATATATATAATCTCGCGTTGGTTTATCCTTGTTCGTTACGTTATCGATCGGAGTGATGCACTTTTGAGTTGCGGTTTTTTGTTTATCCCTTTTTCTACAAAGGCTCCTAGTTATAATCAATCATTCATACTACTATACGTACTAAATTTTTATTTTAGAGGTCGTAATACCTTGCCATCTCTGAATTATGACTTAAGCATAAGGCTCTGTATGGTAGGGTATTACATCTTTGCCCTGGCGTGCTACATTTGAGAATGAATTTCGGTGTTGAATTAATGATTGTGTTGTTTGATTGCGTGGTTAGTTTCTGATTGAGACTTTCTTATAAGAAAGGAAAGGTTTTGGATTTTTGAAAGATTAAACATTGTTTCTTTGAAAAGGTTTTGAACTTTATCCATTGGTTTTTAAAAGATTCATAAGGCGATGATAATCACTGAGCTTGAAAATAGTTTTCTTGTTAAATATCTTCTTATGACAACTTTGAAACTCCGTGGTGAGACCATATGGTTAGGTTCTCACCCCCTACAGTTTTACCTTTTCAGGAACCAGATGAAGCATTATGAAGAGATATACTGTGTTTGGTTTATATGTTGTTGTATTAGTTACATTATTTTCTTCCCTCGCCTTTGTTATTGCAAGTTTGTAAGAGGGATAGGAGTTGTATGTTTTATATGTATATTATATTATGAGATATTATGTAAGGAGTCTTGTATATGAATTTATGCCTGCTCGTATTTTTCTTAAGATAAAGTATTTATTTCCGGTTTTCAAAGAAATCAGCGATACGGTGTCGAGTCACAGGCTCCTATTTTAATATTAAGTATATAAAGTAGTCGTAATACTTCTTACAACTAGAGTGGCGCAGCCGGAAGCGTGATTCTGGTAGTGAGGGTGTTACAGATGTTAGCTATGGGATATCCTTTCCTAGAGTAGTTTCTGTATAACTTTGTTTTCTAAACTTTAACTCCATTGATTAACAAAAAAAAAAGACAACAACATGCTAAGATACCATAAACAAAATTTCTTTTATTTAAATTTGAAATATAGAAAAAAGTAATTAAAAGCTAATATTTATGATCTACCATTATAGTATACATTCAGACATCACATTCTTAGGAGAACTTAGGAGTTCAAATCATATCAAGACATTTATTTTTTATACTAAAAAGATCGTGCTGAAACCAGGGAAGTTTAGCAAAAAGTCTTTTTATGATGTTAAGTTTTCAAGAGACCACATTGGAATCAAGAATTTACAAACTGAACTAATTGATTAACACAGAAATTTTATGCCACCGTATGAGGTTTACTTGCATCATTATTTTGTTTTAAGATATTTTAAAAATAACACCATATCACACAGCATGCTAATAAAAGTCAAATTATGTACGATAGGCATTTTAAGAGAAATGATGGTGCATATCAGACTTACGTTAATTTATTTTCTTGGGATTTTGGAGTTGACGTACGAAGAACTAGCACAAAACTACCAGATCCATTTAAAGTGAAAGTAGGTATGCATCCTGTGGATGTTCCAAAGGAATACCATGAAGAGAAATAATTTATTAATATTTTGGTCATTACCACACACCATGCAAAAGATAAGAAAGATTGCTCCCAACGCAGATGTGATCTTTACAACATCAAAAGTAAAGATTTGAGAAACGCAAAAAGCATTGATGGAAATCCATTATCTAGTGATTACAAAGGAGGAATTTTTTATTGCGAGAAGAAATCTCAATGCAAATTACAAAAGGAATACAATAAAAAAACAAAAGAGAAAAGTTGCTATCAAATATCAATATCATGGGTTGAATGGGATCAACACCAAATACCTCTTAAGTTTTATATTCTTGATGTTACTGATCAAGTGACAAATATTTTGTTTTATTTGAATACTAAGACATACACTTCATATATTTCTTATAGTGATATATATTATGATATCTATTTTGATTAGTCAAGCAATATTTTCTGTGAAATCAATTGAGTATTAATAACTGGTTCATTTATCTACTTACTTAATAAATATCTAAAAAAAATCTTATATTTGCTGTAGGTAGAGGATTCTATCAATTCAGAAAATACTGATAAAGGACATTACCTTATTAAGGAAACAAATATTCCAATAAAAAAGGTGGTAATCTCATCTATATTACTGCTCATATACATTCAAGAACTGTTAATACAACATTATATGGAGAGATATCATTCAATATTTACCATCACTCTCATACATAGTATTTACAATTAATTACTAATAGTAAACAATTACATTTATTTAACTATGTATCCTAAATTTGTTTTTTAAAAATAATAAGATTATTTTCTGATTCATCATAATCGTAAGAAGCTAATTTTCAAAATACCGTCATCATTAAGATATGTATCCCTTTTTATTTTTAATTTAGGATGGAAGAATATTATGTGAAATTAAGCTGATATTTGGAATAGAAAAAGAGGCAGGAAACGAAGAAGATTATGCTGTTGGAGTATCTAGTTGCTTTCCAAAATCGAGCTCTATAAAGATTAAAGACGGTGAAAATTTAACTGTAGAATTTATACATAAAAACAAATATACTACTGGACTTATGGGGGTATTTCTATATCTATTTGGCAGAACACTTACTACAATCTTTTTAAAATTATTGAG
Source organism: Arachis stenosperma (assembly GCF_014773155.1). NCBI lineage: Eukaryota > Viridiplantae > Streptophyta > Magnoliopsida > Fabales > Fabaceae > Arachis > Arachis stenosperma. The sequence continues at coordinate 6,694,481 of NC_080378.1, forward strand.
CACTATTAATATTAGTTTATTCCCTATATGTTTTTACAATTTAATAAAAGTAGGGAAAAAAAATCTCAAACAAAGATATAAGAGAAGCTTATAGAGTGCATGATTGGATCTGATCTATGTAATTAAGTAGCTTGTTTGTCATAAAAACTTATCGCATTAAAACATATTGACATAGTTATTGTGCATATATAACTTTTATTTAATAAGATATTAAAAAATATGATCGAGAAGTATGTCATTACAAATAAATGTTTATTGTTTTCCAAGGATGAGGCCTCCACGGGAATCCCATCGCTACATTGATGGGTTGGAAGAAGGGGTATGCATAAAAAAGTTAGAAAAAATTAAAAACAAAATGTTGGTCATTTATTGATCGTAAATAACTTTAATATAAAGGTAAAATTATAATTCTCTATAGACATTTGGGTCAAAGTTAATTTTTTTCAAACTTTGAAAGCACAATCAAAACTTTGAAGAAACGTCAAAGAAAAAAATGGGTGAGAGTATCTGGAATATAATAAAATTGAAATTGATTTGATTTTTAAACAAAATTCGTTCTTTGAAATGTATGAAAAATGAGAATTTATTTGATCCTTTATTTGTTTAGAGAATTTTATTGTAGCTGAAATAATTTGGTGCATAAAAATTACAAATGTCATTTTTATCTTTTAGAAATTAATATAAAAGAGAAAGATTTCGAGAGGTGAATGGGTGGTGTAGGTGCGGCAGTCTAATCTGCCAGTCGGTAAGAATATCCAACTATTAGTATTGTTTGAAATGGTGGAAGTTGATGTTGTAAATAAAGTATACAAAATTAATTAATAAAATAATAAATTCAAATTAATTAACTTGATTCTCATTAAAGTTCATTTCAAATATAAATATTGATCTGTAAATGAATTTAATTTCTATTTTATTTAAAGGATTCCAAACACTTTTTTTTTAATATCTAGTTCAGTTCATTTCAATTTCATTAACTTAATTTAAAAGATATTTAGTTTTAAACACAAATTTAGTATATATATTTTTCTTTTTATTAACATAAGAATCACCTTCACAATGGAGACCTGTTAATTTTGTGGAGCTCTATAAACCATGTTTCTCATTTAGTTAGGGGCTACAATGGAGCATAATTTAAATTTTTTGTGTAATATAGCTTCTAAACTCTATTCAAATCCCACTAAAATTCTGACACAAAATAATTACACTAAGATGTTGACCAGAAACACCTATATTAAGAATTTAATACCGAGCAAAAAAAAGTTTAATTACTCTATTAGTCCCTATAATTTTACTAAATTTTTAATTGGGTATTTATACATTTTTCATTTCAATTAGGTCTCTATGCTAATCTTTTTATTTTAATTTGGTCTCTAATCACAACAGACATTAAAAAAACATTCACATGTGTTGAATTTACTAAAGTACCCATGTCTCTAACTCTATATAATCACATAGTTCTGAAAACTAGACTGGACCAGCCATGGATCAAACCAGAAGTTGGTCGGTTTACTCCAAATGACGCCATTTTTGTGTTTCATTAAAAAAAAAAAGAAAAATGGTTTCTGAATTGAGAAATGCAAAAACCAGTCAAACTACTCTCTCTCTCCCCTTTCACTCACATAGAACGACAGAAGTAGAAACCAGTCTCTTCTATCTCAACTCTTCCTTGAAAACCCTAGCATCTATAGCACCACCTGGTTCGTCATTGATGGTTTCAGTGGCTAAGAGAAGGAGGGTTGAATCTTAGCCCCCTTTTTTGCTTGCTAACACTTGCTGGACTTAGAGGAGACTTTTCTGTTTTTAGCTCGTCCCTAGCCACGAGACATTTTCATTTTGTCTCGTCACTTGACACGAGACATTTTTTATTTTGCATCTGAACAATAGAAACTGAAGTGAAGTAGGAGAGAGAGAAGATTGCACCCAGATATATCCTGATTCAGCTGCTAAGTGCAGTGCAGCCTACATCCAGTCTCCATCACAACAATGATGGAATTTCACTATAATCATCCAGATTACAAATTGCTAACCCAACTTACAAGGGAATTCCCACAGAATCATGAAACACAACACAGATGTACAAAGGAACTCTAAGGACATCTATGGTTTTTTCTTTTAATTTTGTACTCTCTGCCTTTTTTCGCTCTATGGCTTTTTCATACAAACTTCACTGTTTGCCTTTTTCCATGAGACTCAAGACATGACAAAATTAAACAGAAAAATACTAAACAGAATACATTGAAGGAGAAGAGAAATCTGTTAGCTCAGGTAGCTCTGAGAACTCTGTGTCTTGCACTCTCAAATTTTTTCCTTGCTCCAAACAGTGGTTGTTCTCTCTTTTTAAAGAAGAGGGAAGCCTCCACACTTGAAGCCAACACCCGAACTAACTTCTTCCTCCTTCAAGAAACAGAACCGGTTCGGCCACATAGAGAGAGAAGAGATAACCCTGCAAAACCCAACATGCAATTACCTCTGGTTCTTTCTTGATCACCACTCTTCATCAATCCGAGCTCTCCATCCTTGGCTTGCTCTCCAAGATGGATTTCTGGCCCTTGATGTTTCATGATGATGATGACTTTATCTGCTTCAATCTCTGCCTCAACCATCACTTCGCCACTCTAGCTACTTCCTGTGGTGGTTGAGCAGAATCAAAGACAAGCCATGCTTCAAGAATCTCCCTTGCTGGCCGAATCTTCTTCCTTCTTTTTGAGTATGAAGGATCCGAGATTACCTCACCAAATCTTACCACATTTGGTGATTATCTCAGCCACAACATACTTTTGGTTTTCTTTTTCTTGCCATTATTAACTTGATGGCCTTAAAGCATGCAGCTTCTTCTTTTTCTTTTTGGTAGCTTAGTGTAGCTTCCATGGTTGCTGTGACATGAACGAAGAGAAGAGAGAAAAGAGATGAGAGAGAATAAACTTGGAAGGAAAGTAATTAAACGAGTTAAACAATTCAAGTGAAAAAGTGCTTTTACTTCCCTAGTGGTTTAGCGTGCATCATTGATGCTTTCAATCAAATCAATGACACAATCTCTCTTATAGTTCCCATGCTTTAACTTCTCTTAATAATTTTTGAAATCCATCATGATGGGCAAAGGAGTTCCTTTGGAAGCATTTTTGCTTTCTCTTTTCATCTTGGTTTCGGACCAAGTTTGGAAACATTCATCAACAACAAGATTGGGCTTTGTAGCAATGGAATTTAATTTGGCTCAAATTAGTAACATTTGCTTTCCTGATGTATTTTTTCGGATCATGCATTGAGCTCATAAGAAAACATTCATTTGGGCTTGCATCAATAACATTCATTCTGGCCCAATTGATAATTTCAGCTTCATAGCATGTGAGGCATGTAGCAAGGCTTATTATTTGACACAATTGGGCTTAAACCAGAATTTTATTTTCGGCCCAACTCAAAATCTGCACAACAAAATTATTAATTAAGCAAATATGAATTAAGATCAAATTAATAATTTTGTATTTAAATATTTCAATAATGTTTGTTCATCATCAAAATTAAATGAGAGTTTTCCAAACTCATCAGTCATGGTCATTTGCCAATCCTCATGGTTCGTCGTGCTCGAAGGCCTTTCCTCGTTTGCCCAACGCCAGCATCTCTAGGTCATGCTCCATAGCTCTTTGCCCGTCATCCATCCATTATGTTCATTGCCAGCTTGCCAGTGTTTATCACTAGCTTCTCGTTGTCTCTCGCTGTCCCTCAAATCTTTGCTCACTGCACTCGCCGAAGGTAATGCCTCCAATGCCTAGTCAGTGCTCAGTGTTTGTTCTTGCTTGTTTTTGGACTCTTGATTGATTAACTTTGTTATTGGCTTACTGCTTGATGATAAATTGATACTGATTCTTAATGATGAATTGATAATGGCTTGTTGAATTGATACTGAAGCTCCTTCAATGGTGAAGGTCATGATAGAGAAGATCGGGCTTGGATCACACAATGATGGATTGAGATGTGTTAATGGCACCACATAAAGCCAAATGGAGTAGGGAGGAAGAGAAAGGATTTTTTTTGCCTGATGGAAAGAGGAAGGAGAGGGGATAAGGGTTATTTTGTAAATATAAAAAAATTAGAGTGAATAATAACCTAAATATTTTAACTATAGTATATCCAATTTGGAAACAGAATGTTCTGTTAAACTAAATGTTTTTGTCATCGTAGAGACTAAATTAAAATATAAATTTTAGTATAGGAACCTAATTAAAAAGAAAACAAGTATAGGAACCTAATTGTAAATTTGGTCAAATTATAGGGCCAACAGAATAATTAAACAAAAAAAAACATAAATATTTTCTCATTTCATCCTTATCCATGTTGTTAAGAAAAATCAAATTAAAAGCCTAATGGGTTAAAAGGCAAATGAATTTGATTATTAAAATTTAATTTTTCTATATTTATAAAAAATCTACAACAAAATGTGTGTTGAGTAAACCCAAAGCTTTTTTTCCTAAAGGAGCACATAATCATTCACCAACTTGTGAAATTTTTTGTCTTTTTTAGTTTTTTTAATATTTTATTATTGATAAAATAATCACCAAATATGACCAAACAAATTAGATAAATGTAATTATTATTTGCCAATATTTGAATTAAATACATATAAGTGAATAATAAAGCCCGCAGTAAATTATTTTAGCTAGCTTCCACTTACATGCATCAAGTGATTATATTGAATAAGATATATGGAATTGTTTTTAAAATCCAATTAAAAAAAAAAAAAAGAGACAACTACATACTTTATTCATGTGCTCAAAGAAGGGAATAGTCATGCGGATGAGATATAGCTAAATTAAAAATACACTCAAATTCCTTACTTAATTGTTTATAATTCACTTTTTAGTGTGATTTCTCTTTAATTTTCTGCTGATGGTAGCTAGGGATTATCTTTCCCTAGAATAGTTTTCTGTATAGCTTTGTTTTTTAAACTTTAACTCTATTGATTATAAAAAAATAGACAACATTCTAAGATAACATAAACAAAAATTCTTTTACCTAAAATAGAAATAAAGAAAAATAATTAAAAGCAAAAAGATATATGATCTACAAAAACAAATTCTCTGTACACACACATATATAATTTTAGCTATTCAAGAAAACATGCAAAAAAATAATAATAATAAATTAAGCAAAAATTATCATAAAAAGTTTGGTATTGTATAATATTGTAAACCCTATTTAGGTACTATCCTCATTGTAGTTAAAAATATTACTTATATTCATTTGTGTTTTGTGATTTTAGATAAAAATATCTAACAATAAAAAAAAAATACATAACAAACTAGATTACAATAACGAAAAATGTTAACTAAACTTTTTTCTTTTTTCATAAGATAAATTCTTAATTAGGATTGGATTGACACAATTTTTTTGTTGTAAAACCAACACAGTTTTTTATTAGTTGAATATGCTCTAATGGTTGAAAAATCCACCAAAAATAGCATTCAACAGCAAAAATTCATCAGAGTTGGTATTCAGTTTGATGTACAACTTAGATCATTACTCTACTATAAAAGCAGCAGGCAATGCAAGAACTTTATATCCATAAATATTTATCTTCTATTTTTTTTGAATATCGAAGACACTTTTCTAATATGGTAGTTTCCTTTTCTCTTGCTATCATGTTATATTTTTTTTTTCGTTTTTTTCTTGAATTCATATTTTATTTCTTGAATGTTAAATTTGAGTTCCTCAAAGCTATATGTGTTTACGTAGTTTCTATGAATATGTTAAACATATATATACAAATTGCATTACAAACATTATTGTTCACTACTAATCATATAAGCATAATCATTTATAGGTCAACATGAAGTTTATTTGCGAAGTGGTGATATTATCATTGTCAATTATAGTAATACAATCGAGCATCACATTCTCACAAGAACTTGGAAGTCCAAATCATATCAAGACAACTACTTTTTATACCAAAACGTTCGTACTGGAACCAGGAAAGGTTAGCAGACAAACTTTTTTTGATGTTGAGTTTCCAAGAGGCCACATTGGAATCAAGAATTTACAAGCCGAACTAGTTGATGAACATGGAAACTCTATACCACTGTATGAGGCTTACCTGCACCATTATTTTGTTTTAAGATATTTTGAAAATATCACCATGTCACAACATGCTAATAAAAGTCAACCTAATTACGGTAAGTATTTTAAGAGAAATGATGGTGCATGTCAAACTTTCGTTAATTCAATTTCTTGGGGTCTTGGAGTTGACGCACGAAGAACTAGTACAGAACTACCAGATCCATTTAGAGTAGAAGTAGGTACGCATCCTGAGGATGTTCCAAAGGAGTATGATGAAGAGAAATGGTTAATCAATATTTTGGTCATTGACACACGTGGTGTAGAAGACAAGAAAGGTTGCTCCCAATGCAGATGTGACCTTTTAGACGTCAAAAGTAAAGATTTGACAAACACAACAGGCATTGATGGAACACCATTGTCTAGTGATTACAAAGGAGGAATTTTTTGTTGCGAGAAGAAGTCTCAATGCAAATTACAACAGGGATACAATGAAAAACAAAAGAGAAAAGTTGCTATTAAATATACAATATCATGGGTTGAATGGGATCAACAGCAAGTGCCTCTTAAGTTTTATATTCTTGATGTTACTGATCAAGTCACATATAATGGATCCGAACCAATTCATCATTGCGCGGTAAGTGACAATTATTTTGTTTTAACTAAATGCTAAGACTTACACTTCATATATTTCCTATAGCGATATATTATGATATGTATTCGATTAGTCAAGCAATATTTATTTTGAAATAAAATGAATATTAATAATTGGTTCATTTATCTACTTATCTAATAAATATCTAAACAAAAAATTAATTTACTGTAGGTAGAGTATTCTATAAATCCAGAAAAGACTGATGAAGGACACTACCATATTAAGAAAACAAATATTCCAATGACAAAAGGTGGTAGTCTCATCTATATTACTGCTCATGTACATTCAGGAATTGTTAATGCAACTTTATATGGAGAGGTAACGTTCAATATTTACCATAATTCTCATGCATAGTATTTACCATTAATTACTAATCGTAAACAGTTACATTTATTTAACTATGTACCTAAATTTATTTCTTAAAAACAATAAGATTATTTTCTGATTCATCATCATCATCATCATTGTAGGAAGTTAAATTTTCAAAATACAGTCACCATTAAGACGTATATGCCTTTTTATTTTTAATTCAGGATGGAAGAAGATTATGTGAAATTAAGCCAATATATGGAACGGGAAAAGATGCAGGCAATGAAGAAGGTTATGCTGTTGGAGCGTCTGGTTGCTATCCAAAACCAGGCTCTATGAAGATTAAAGATGGTGAAAATTTAACTGCAGAATTTATACATGAAAACAAATATACCACTGGACTTATGGGGCATTTCTATGTCTATTTGGCAGAAGACTTACCAAAATCTTTGTAAAATTATTGAGCACTACTAATGTTAGTTTATCCTCTTTATGTTTTATAATTTAATAAAAAAGCAAAAAAAAAATCTGAGTAGCTTGTTTGTCATAAAAAATTATCGCAATAAAACACATTGACGTAGTTATTGTACATATGTAATTTTTATTCAATAAGATATTAAAAAGTATGATCAAGGAGTATGTTGTTACAAAAAAGTGTTTATTGTTTTTCAATATGAGGCCATAACTGCAATCCCGTCATTACCCGTGGTGGTTGGAAGAAGGGGTATGCATAAAAAGGTCAGAAAAAAGTTAAAAATAAAATGTTGATTATTTATTGATCGTAATGACTTTAAGACAGAGATAAAATTATAACTCTTCAAAAACATTTGGATCAAAGTTAATTATTTTTCAAACTTTGAAAACATCATCAAAACATTGGAAAAATGTCCCAAAAATGAGTGAGAGTATATGGAATATAATAAAATTGAAACTGATTTGATTTTTAAACAAAATTCTTTCTTTGAAATGTATGCAAAATGAGAATTTATTTTATCCTTTATTTGTCTAGAGGATTTTATTGTAGCTGAAATAATTTGGTGTGTCAAAAATACAAAAGTCATATTCATCTTTTAGAAATTAATATAAAAGAGAAGAATTTCGAGAGGTGAATAGGTGGTGGAGGTACGGCAGCACAGCAACCTGGCAAACCGGTAGCAATATCCAATGATTAGTATTGTTCTAAAATGGTGGAAGATGATGTTGTAAATAAAGTATACAAGATTAATAAAATAATAAATTCAAATGAATGGTAAGTCACGGTAAGTGATGAATGTACTATAAATGGATTATTGTTGAATTAATGAGGAATTGATTATATGAATGGCTTGATAGTTTGATTTGTTGAGGTAAACTTGGGAATTCGGATGCATTATATTGGAGTGGTTTGGTTTAAATAAGTGTGGAATGGTTTGAAATTAGATTGAATGGAATTTTGGTAAAAGTTGGCAAATTGATAAAATTGGTGAAAACTAAATTTGACCAACTTCGGTGCACTCTCACTTGGCGCTAGGAGTTTGGATTCGTTCAAAATTTTTCTTAAATCAAAGTTAGTTAAAAGATCTTTAAAATGATTTGAGAATGATAGAAAATCAAATTTTATAGAGAAAGATATGAACGATTGAAAATCGATATAAAAAATTGAATTATGAGATTATGCAGAAAACTATAATTTCTTATATGCGTGCCCACACACCATATGGTGCGCATGCATGGAACGAAGGCAAAGGAAGTATTCGTGCGTACGCATGACAAGGGAGTTTTACAAGTTGTGCGTACGCACGATACTGTGCGCACGCACAAGCTGGGAATTACTTCGGGTGCGTGCGTACGCACAAGCTCTGTTTTCACACTTAAACTCTGTTTTCAATTGTTTGGTTTTTTCAACAAGCTTGTAAACTTTTGTACCCCTAATTAAGGTCTGATACCTAGTTTTTGGGCTCTAAAATGAGTATGAGTGTATGAAATGGATTGAATTGAAATATTCCCAAATAACGATTGGTTAAACCGGATGACATTGTTGCGGATATGGTGGTTGGTCCTACCCGCGATGAGGACGGTGGTGTCATCCCGCTCACGTGTTAATGAGAGTGAGCAATTGATAAAAGACTGGGGGTTAATAAACCCAGGCTTGAGGGATTAATAACGAATTGAGGTTAAACTATCTTAATAACAAAGTGGAGTTTTGGGGTTATGATGAATCATGATACTGGTTGAGACTGTGGTCATGACTGACGTGAGTTTAGATTGTGATTATGGTTATTATACTTAGAAATCAATTACTGATTAATGAATACCTGCTTGGGTAAGATGCAAGGATTGAGCTTGTCTCACTTGCTCTGGGTTAAGTAGAGATGGTGGCTTCGCCCTGCCCACAGTGAAGACTGTGGTGTTATCCTGCTCACGAGAAAACATAATTGATTTCTTGATAAAAAAAATTGAGATTAATGAGTCGATTGTTTTATAAATTGATAAAGAGATGAGGTTAATGAGTTTAATGAAGTAAGAAATTACTAAAATACACTGATAATGACTAAATATGGCCGAATTGGCTGGATATGGCAAGGTATGAGTGATATCTCGCTTGCGTGAATTGGTATGACACCCGCCTGGGTGGATGAGTAATGCCTACTTCGAGTTGTGGTGGAGAAGGACATGTTTGAGTAGACGAGTAATACCTACTCCAGATTGTGGAGAAGTCCTTGGGTAGATGAGCAATTTCTATCCGAGTTATAGTTTAAAGATAAATGAGTAATTCCTATCCGAGTTATGGTTTGATGGTAGATGAGTAATTCCAATCTGGGTTATGGTTTGAGGCACCAACCTGGGTGGATAAGTAATTCCTATCCGGATTGTGGTGAAAACACCGGCATGGGTAGATGAGTAATACTTGCTCTGTGTTGTGGTGTTCCATATCCGAGTTAGCTGTCGGATATGTGTCAAATTTGGCATTATAATTGACAAGTGAGCTCATGGTCAATAGGACAAGCATGCATCATTTACATTTGTGTGACTTGATTGGGTGTGCATCTTGTATCTGGATTGCCTTATTTGATTAATTGTATTTATATGCTATTGATCTAATTTCTTTATCTATTATCTCTACTTGTGTATTTTTTATATTGCTTTATATGTATTTGAACAATTGAGAGGTCCCTTATGCTAGCGATGGTGACGCTGAGGGCTGTTTTTTATGAGATAATAAAAATTGAATGATTGGATGATGGAATTGAGTATTAGTCGAGATTGAAACTTCCTGGGTAGATGTAAAGGTCGTGGTTTGCCCCACTTACTTTGGGTTGAGAAATTGAGAGTACTAGTAAAACTGATAACTTATGTTGAGACTGAATGCCATTAATAATAATTGTTAGAGACTATGAAACTGGAAGGGTTTAATACTGAAATGAATAATAGTGATATTGAGAGAGTTAATAGTTTAGTGTTAGAAAGAATCGAGATTAGACACAGTTACCAAGGGCTAAGACTTAGTCTGTTTACCCTATTTGGATTAGAAAGGACACTAGGCTTGAACCTTGAATGATTGGAGTTTAAGAATTAAGATTGTCATGTCTTTTTATATTATCTCTATTTGGAATTATTACCCTACTGGGAACCTTCGGGTTCTCATCCGTTGTTGGATTTTATTTTCAGATGCAGGACGTGGTGCACCTCCTTGAGCGTGCTGGTTTTCTCTCAGAAACGAAGACTGCCTTTTGGGTTTTCATTATTGCATTAGATGTTGTTATTTCTCCACTTTTGTATATGTATATGTATATCCCTCTTAGAGGTTGATTTATGGAGAAAACAGGTTGTATTTTGTTTACTTTTAGTTTGTATTATACTTTCTAACTGGTCTTGTCTTTGCAAGTTGTGACTAGTAATTGTTATGTATTTTCTTTTAAATCTTATATATATTTCTGTCATTTTGTATATCGTTGGTGTTTTGAGTGCGATGCAATTATTATTCTGTCATCTTTCTTCACATGCTCCTAGCTATATTATATTTCTTCAATTTATATATATGTACTTTGTTTTTAGAGGTCGTAATGTCTCACTATCTTTGACTTACAACTGCAGCATAAGGTTTTGTGCGGTAGGGTGTTACACCCCAAATATGACCATACAAATAACTAGATAAATGTAATTTTTATTCACCAATATTCAAATTAAATACATATAAGTGAATAATAAATCCGGTAGAAAATTGTTTTAGCCTACATTTACATCAAATGATGATATTGAGTAAGATACATAAAACTATTTTTAAAATTCAATTAAGAAAAAGAGGCAACTACATGCTTTATTCGTGTGCTCAAGGAAGGGAATGTTTTTTAAATTCCTTATTATTTGTTTATGATTCACTTCCTAGTATGATTTCTCTTTTGATTCTTTACTGATGTTAGCTACGGGTTATCTTTTCCTAAAATAGTTTTTGTTTGGGGTGGCAAATGGGCTAACCTATTTTGCCTTACCAAAAGCCCCTATCCAGTTTAATGAGGCGGTCTTGAAATTCTACCCCGCCCCATCTAATGGCGGGTAGGCGGCCAAAGCCCACCTATTCTTTTTTTTTTAAACTATTAAACATTTAAACAATGTATATAATTTCACAACCATTTCAATAAATTTATAATTTCTAAAGACATAAAAAAATTATAATTTCTAAATTCACAAATATTTAAATATTTATGATTCTAAATATCTAATAAACATAATCATCAACCAAATCTTTTAAAACAAAATAATAAAACGAACATTATCCAAAATATATAATTAAATATCTACAAGTCTCTAATCAATCAAATATAGAATAAAATTGAAATTATAACTTAAATAAAAAAGAACATTTTAAATTCAATTATCATCTTCATCCTCTTGTAGAAACCTAAATAAAAACATGATGGGCCTGACGGGTAAGCCTGTTCTGCCCCGCCGAAACTCGCCAAAGCCCACGAATTAGGCAGTGCAGGTTAAGCGGACTTTTTTATTATGGCGGTCTCAAATTTTTAGCCTGGCCCGTCTTTTTTGGTGAGTTACGCGTGCTGGCCCAGCCGATTTCAGTCCATTTGCCACCTCTAGTTTCTGTATAACTTTGTTTTCTAAATTGTAACTCCATTGATTATCAAAAAAAGAGACATGTTAAGATACCATAAACAAAGTAATTAAAAGCTAATATTTATGATCTACAATTTTAGTAATACAATCAAGCATGACATTCTCAGTAGAACTTGGGAGTCCAAATCATATCAAGACAGATACTTTTTATACTAAAAAGATCGTACTGAAACCAGGAAAGATTAGCAAAAGGTCTTTTTATGATGTTAAATTTCTAAGAGGCCACATTAGAATCAAGAATTTACAAGCCAAATTAGTTTATTAACACAGAAACTTTATGCCACTGTATGAGGTTTACTTGCATCATTATTTTGTTTTAAGATATTTTGAAAATATCTACATGTCACAATATGCTAATAAAAGTCAACTTGTATGGTAAGAATTTTAAGAGAAATGATGGTGTATATCAGGCTTATGTTAATTCATTTTCTTGGGGACTTGGAGTTGACGCACAAAGAACTAGCACAGAACTACCAGATCCATTTAAAGTGGAAGTAGGTATGCATCCTGAAGATGTTTCAAAAGAGTACGATGAAGAGATTTTTGTTCATTAATATTTTAGTCATTACCATACGTGGTGCAAAAGACAAGAAAGATTGCTTCCAATGCAAACATGACCTTTACAACGTCAAAAGTAAAGATTTGAGAAATGCAACAAGCATTGATGGAAACCTAATGTCTAGTGATTACAAAGGAGGAATTTTGTGTTGAATACCATCATATTTACCGTTGAATTTAGCATTGCAGACTAACGGCATCTTTACCGGCAAATTTACTAGTAGCTAATTTAGGCGTCAAAGTCGTCATGTCAAAATATTAACAATGGATTCTATTTTCGACGGTAAATTTGCCGATAATAATTGGAGAAAAAAAATAAAAAAAAGGCGCAACATTTATGGTCGGATTTACTGGTAGAAAAATCCGACAGTAAACCCACTTAGTAGAATGATGTGTTTTAGTAACCCGCAATATGTTATCTCGGATTTATCAGACGGTAATTATACTCAAAATTCGAACCGCAAACCCTCTTCTCCCTCATTTGAATTTCTCTCTCTCTCTCTAACCCTCTCGCCTCCCACTTTCTCTCTACCCCTCTCATCTCTCCGACAGCCCTCTCCTTTCCGGAAGCCCCCTCTGACGCCGACAGCCCCTCCTTCTTTGACGTTGTTCGTCATTTTTACCGTCATCGTTGCTGATGTCGGATTCTGCCACTACTGCTGCCATTGTCTTTGCCGCTGTTGCTGTCGCCGCTTCTGCCGCACCCTTCTTCTCGGTGCTGGCGCTCTTCTTCAGGTAATGCTGCTAAACTTCCCTTTTTGTTTAAAATAGAAATAAGGTCTGATTTGTTATTATAATTTTAATTCTAATTTGTTATTATAATTTTGTATTCGTTATTTTGGTTCTGATTTGTTATTATAATTTTGTGTTCGTTATTTGGTTTTGATTCTAATTAAAATATTTTTTAAGGTATTGTTGATTAAGTTATTGGTTTGATGATGAACAAATTAAAACACCTAAGTAGTTAGGAACTCAACTAATTAGTTAACTGATTAAGTTATTTTTTTATATATTGTGGCTATTTTTAAGTTTTAATTTATGATTGAGGTTGGTTGAATTTGTGAAAATAGTAAAAGTGGATATATGTCCAACTATAGGAGAGTTATGCTAAAAAATTTTCAAATAATATAAATGTACACAAGATTTGTGTTGTATTTGTTAATTTATGTGATTTAAAGTGTCTATGAATTTTATCTTTGCTATTACATTGTTTTTGTGATTAGTGTTAATTAATATGTTCTTTGCAGACATGACGAGAGGTAGAGGTGTCACAGATTAACCTCGTGGTCGTGGTAGAGGGAGGGATTCTACTGGTACCCCTGGGACTTCTCAGTCGTCCTCCTCCTCTACTTTGACTACTCCTGTGACATCACAGGAAATGGGTGTATAGGACCAGCCATTCATGATGGTCTCTAACCCTAACTATGTGGCTCCTACTACTGCTCCATCCCCATAACGAAGAAGTCATCCGTTTGCTTCATCAGAGTGGAATCCTCCACCACCTCCTCTGCTCAGTAGCACACTATCTCGACGACGATGCTTCCAGTGGCAGACACTGCAGTGCTAGAATCCTCTCACGGATCCAAGCTAGATGCCTCTCCACCACCTTCCATCGTACGGATGATGATCTGACTTGATGGTTTGACGGCGTGAGTACTATTTTAAGTATTTTACATGCAACCATTTTAGTTAGTTTGATTAATTTAGTTACAGCCAATTTTCTAGTTTTAATGGATTTAGGTTATTAAGATAGGTTCGATTTAGGTTAGTATCTTTGAACTATTGAAAGTGTTTGAGAATTCTTGATTATTGATGGATGTTGCTGCTTAAGTTATATAACGCCATATAAATGAAACTACTAATCTTAATTAATTGAACTGCTTATTGTTGATTGATGGATGTTACTGCTTGATTCTTGATTATTGTTTGTTGATTGTTCATAGATGTTGTTGTTTAAGTAAATTGTTGATAGATAGAGTTTTTGGCGCATTCTAGTCACAGATGAAACTTTGCCAAAATTTATAAAAAATATAAATATAATTGAAGTTTATAGATTGCTTCAAATAACTTTTTAGTAAACTACTAATCGTATGTTTTCCATTGATAGGTTTGCGCTAAAAAACAATGCATGTACACATGAGTTTACTAATGTCATCAAGCTGATATACGACCACGATGGTCGAGCTTCAAGAAGATCCCAACTGAGACTAGAGAGCAATGGTTTCAGAAGTGGGCGGTAAAAACTCAACATATTCAAGCCTTAGTTAGTTTATATATTCTATTTTGTTTAATTATGTATTTAATTTTGATTAACTCGTACTTAATATTATTTCTACGGGAGAAATTTATATAAGACAAGAATTACGATCTCATGATCAAGAAGATCTTCGACTATCGAATGGCTACGTGACTTCAGTAGATGTTGGAGGACGTACGTGAGCATCGCAACCATCTCACCATTTGGCCCTGCCCGGACATTAACAAAGCACTGTACGCCTATTGGGAGACTGATGATGGGTCACTGCACTGCCCGCAATCATCTAATTCTTTATCAGCCATTTCTATTTCTTGCTAGTGTGTTCTTGGTTGGTTCTTAATATCCATGTTCAATTACAAGAATTAGATGGTCTTTTATGGTGTGTATTAGACTTTTTCATTAGAAACTCTTGAAGCTTTGGAATTTTTAATGAAGTTACATCTTCCCAATTGATATTTACAAATTGTTATCGAATATCTCACTACAAATTATCATATCCATCTTAAATTCTTTCTGTAAAGTGTTGTATGAGCTGGTGCAATGGAATTTTCTAATCTTCTTTCCTTGTATGTGTAAGGTCACTTGATAGATCTGGTATTCCTTTCAGTATCTACAGTTTGTTTATGAAATTCACTTGCTAGTATTGCATGTTCCCTAACCTAAATTACTTTACTAGCAAAGCTTTATATTTTGTGGCTTGTAGGTTATAGATTGCTTTAGTAAATTAGTATTTATGAAAGTAGTCCTTTGCTGACATTTTATTTTTTCTTAGGTGTCTTGTTCGAGTTTGGTGCCTCCCAATACAAGGGATACCTTATATCAAACCTACCACCTAATGTAAAATCATCATTGTAATCAAGTTTATGTTCATTTTAAGGAAGAAGTGTCTTGTTCGAGTTTGTGTTCTCTGTTTCCTGTTTATTACAACCAAATTATTTTCTTCTATTGGTGTTATCAATTAGTTTTTTTCTAATTATACAAAATTATGATTTTATCTATTTAGTCCTCTTTTATACACGTATCTTAAGTTTAATCAATTATGACATAAAGAAAATAAGTTATAGTAAAAAAAAGGTACAATATATTGTATTCTAGCAATTATTTTTTTAAATATCATGTAGATGATTGCGGAGGGTTGAAAACCACCGCATTTTTTTAAAAAGCACCTATCAGAATTGTGGCGATTTATAATTGCCGCAATTTTTTTTAAAAATTAATACAGGAAATAGCGGTGGTTTTAATTAAATTACCACAATTCCCCAAAAAACCGCCTCTATTTCCCGGTTCCCTTGTAGTGGGTTCAAGCATTGCCGTCTCACAAACAGAACTAGCAGGGCATCGACCAGATCGTCGAAATATATCGGTGGGTCAGCGACTTTCATGAAAACAAAGGCCAGGCTGGTATGTGACTTGTTTCATTAAGAATTAAGTTAAGTTCGTTTAGTCTAAATATAATGTTATTCTTACTTAACTTAACTTGTGGTTTCAAAATATATAGTCTAAGTCGTTAGATCATGATGTGACGATGGCGAAGTCCTTCAAGTATACTCACACCTTTAAGGAGAACAAGGAGAGATTTGCTGATCAGTGGGCCGCGGATCATTATGTGAGTAAACATCATGTAATAAAAAGTTTTCAATTAACTACAACCATAATCATAAAATGTATGTTACGCAGGAGCTCTACACGCAAAGATTGGATCAATCTCAGCCTACTGGAGACGATGGCAATAACTCCGCTGCATCAGTCGTCGATCCTGACATGGTTAGAAACGAGGCCACATCTGAGCCGTACAAAAATCGTGTTTATAGAATGGGATCATTTTTTGCTGACAACCTCCGCACATCCACATTGAGACATTCATCCTCCTCTGCTACCAATGGGCCTGTCGATCCCGAGGATGGCGCCGATTTGAGGGAGCAGGTGCTGCTCCTCACTCAGAGCCTTCACCAATAGGCTCCGCAGCTGTGAGAGTCTGAGGAGAGGTATCAGGCGATCCTTCCACACATGAAAAACAAAAATGACCTCAGGCTGGAGCGGAGGCGGGAGCTAGAGCAGTTTCAGCGGATGGAACGCCACATGGCGCCATACGAATGTCAGATGCGCGATGGTAGTAGCGGCACTGCTGGTGGCAGCGACGCTGCTGGAGGCACACAAATATTATCGCCTTGGCCGCTGCCTCAGTAATAGGACCAGTGGGACGATGCCGACAATTATGACAATGACTATCAGGATTTTTATACATTATTTGATTGTATCATATCCTCTGTTATTTGACTTTTTTTTTTATTTGTACACTTGATAATTTGACATATTTGGCTTCAATTTTAGAATTTGACTACTAATTATGTAAAAAAATAAATTTAAATAAAAATTTAGAATTTGACCATTAATTTCATAAAAAAAAAACACAAGTTGATGAACTTGTTGTCGGATTTCCTGAGAGAAAAATCTGGCAATAATAATGCGGGAACAAATTAAAATAGTTTGGCTTCAAAGTTACTATAAAAAAATCCATTAGTAACTAACATTAGATATTCGTAACATAAAAAACTAATTGTGCCGCTAAACCACCGCAAGTTATCGACAGATAATAAAATCTGACGATAAATAGTTATCAGTAAAGTTTATACTATCAGATTAGATTTCATGAAAAATCTTACAATAAATAATTACTGGTAAATTATTTTTGTTTTTCTATTAATAAATTCGATGATACACAACGTTTTTATTGTAATGTATGATATGTATTTCAATTAGTCAAGCAATAGTTTTGTGAAATAAATTGAGTATTGATAACTGCTGGTTCATTTATCAACATATCTAGTAAATATTCAAAAAAAAATTCTTAATTTACTATAGGTAGAGTATTCTGTAATTTTAGAAAAGTCTGATGATGGACACTACCATATTAAAAAAATAAATATTCCAATGAAAAAAAGTGGTAGTCTCATCTATACTACAGCTCATATACATTCAAAAATCGTTAATACAACATACATTATATGAAGAGAAACGTTCAATATTTACCATCACTCTCATACATCATCTATAATTAATTATTAATAGTAAACAATTATATATATTTATTTAACTGTGCATGTATCCTAAATTTATTTCTTAAAAACAAGAAACTTATTTTCTGATTCATCACCATCATAGGAGAAGTTAAGTTTTTAAAATACTGTTACCATTAAGATATATATATATATATATATATATATATATATATATATATATATATATATGTTTTTTTTTTTTAATTTAGAATGAAAGAATATTGTGTGAAATCAAGTCAATATATAAAACGGAAAAGAGACGGAAAACAAAAAAGCATAGTTATCAGAACCGAACTGGTAATTAATCTGGTCATACTACTGGGTTATTGGATTATTGGTTCAACCGATGAATCACTGATTCACTCGGTTGATCCGGTCATAATTAAATAAAAATAATAAAATTATAAAAATAAATTAAAATCAAAATTAAAATTTAAAATATATGTCTTCACAAGTATATTAATAACGCTACGTTAATAAAAATAATTATCTTATATATTAATTGTATAAATAATCATTTAAAAGAAGAGATATAATAAAATAATTGTGTAAAATATTTTATAATATTAATATATTAAAATTAAATTATAAAAATAAATAAATACAATAATATTTATCGAAGAACAAAAATAATATTTTATAATATAATTACTTTAATATGATATAATTATAATTTTTTTGAAGATGACAAGTGTTTTGTAAACACAAGGTATTGCTTTTTAGTATAGATATAATTTTAGCATATAATTTAATTAAAAGACATTAGCCTAGTGGATGGCTGGTGCTCTAGTTTTGGAAGGTCCCTTCGATCCATGGACATGCTTTTTGCGTGATTAATATAGAAAGGTTGTCTCTTACTATGATCCCGCTCTCCGCTGGTGTACTGTTGAGGCGCGCGGGTTACATTGACCTAGTCGGGTTAACAGATTCATTTCAATCCGAATTTGACCAGTTCAATCTGGGTTAGACTGATTCTTCACGGATCAATAGCACAAGCGGTCAGACATTTAATCCGGAGTTAAAAGTTTGGTTTACCAGTTTTTCGATTGAACTGGTCAGTCCGGTCTGGCCATGGACATGCTTTTTAGATGATTAATACAGAAAGGCTGTCTCCTACTATGATCCCGCTCCCCGCTAGTGCATTGTGGAGACGTGCGGGTTTTCCGAAAGACGACGAAGTTTTCGAAGGATTTTTCGTCAGTAATTACAGACGAATTTTTCGTCTGTAATTACAGACGGATTTTCTGACGGATTTTTTGTCTGTAATTACAGACGGATTTTTCGACAGATTTTTCGTCTGTAATTACAGACAGATTTTTCGACGGATTTTTCGTTTGTAATTACAGACAGATTTTTCATCTGTAATTTGAACCTTGGAAAATCATCTCACACTCTGAATACAGACAGAAAATTCGTCTGTAAATCCGTCAGTAAGAAAAAATAGATTTTTTTATTTTTCCAATTACAAAATAAACTTGTTTTCATACAAAATAAATATAAATTTAATACAAATTTTTATCTAATTTGTATTCAAATATTTATAATATTTCAAAAAAGAAACATTCATCGTATTATCAAACTAAAAAAAATACTATAAACAAGCAAGTCATAAACAAATTAAAACATTGTAATTCTGTAACCAAATCAAGAAATATAAAAAGAGACATGTAGGAGTCAAGTTTGCTGGATCTAGACTGAAATTTACATATTCTAATTCTTTAATTTAACATCATCCTTAACACTGCTTCTTTACTTCATGGAGATAAATTTGCTGAATCTAGACCGAAATTTATTAAATCTTTCTATTTCTGGTTGAAATGCTGAAATATCTATCTCAAACTCCCAATAGCGTTCATCATATGGAAGCTCTTTCCATTTCATCACATGATATTCCTACTCATCATCAACACCCCTGTACCAATCATATAAAAAACACAGTCCCCAAAAAATAAGCATTTGTTCACATGATATTCCTTCACATCATCAATTTTCTTTTCATAATATATATATATATATATATATATATATATATATATATATATATATATATATATATATATATATACTAAAAGCCTTGAAATTTTAATCCCTTCAAATTTTCTTGTACCACAAAATAGTTCAACTTAATTAATTATCTGTTGTTATTCTGCATGTTACTAATTTTGGCATATAATTTTTCTGCTTCTTGCTGGTAATATTGTAAAATATAATGTAATTTAATTAATATAATGGTAATTATGGCTATCATGGAATATATATAAAATAATATGTTCTATACTTATACCTGAGCATTAATCTCGAAAGCAGATTCAGCACCAGATGAATCTGAGCATGATTTCTTATACCTATTAATAGTTACTTTGACATTGCAATTTATAATAGTATTATTTAATTAATTGATGTATATTATTAAATATCAGCATTCTAAAATCTAATAAACAATTAGCAACCAATCTTAAGGGAATGACTAGTATATTATCTGAATCCTACTAATCAAATCAAATATATGAGAATTAATTACTCAAATTATATAAGAAATTTTACAACCAGGTATGTATTTACTATTTATCAATATCATTGAGTGGGCTAACCTAAAAATTTGAAGAAAAGAAAAGGAGTATTGTGAACAAGCATAGGCTAATAAACCATAATTCTATTATTATATATTATGAAGCATAAGCACTTACACATTCAGGGCACCTCTAGTTGTCTGGAATGGGACCTTTAATTGGTGGAACTAAATACTTGTGATGGTAAGACTAAGTGCATGTATCACAGTTTAGAAGATTGTCACTTTCTCCACAAGCTTGGACTAAATTCCCGTTTTGGTCCCTGAGATTCGCGCTATTATTCATTTTGGTCCTTGAAATTTAAAATTACCTATGTTGGTCCTCCAGATTCAAATCCGGGCACCAATATGGTCCCTCAATTCTTTTCGACGATGACTAGGCAAACGAAGTGCTGAGATTGCACCCTCCCTGCCACGCTAAATGATGAGTAAACGACATCGTTTACCTTTGGCGTCCAAACAAGTTAGAAACGAAGAATAGTAGAGGAAAAGAAGAAGATGAATACTTTATTTTGGGTCTCCATCGTTTCTTCCCCCTTTATATACAAAACGACAATATTTCTAACTTGTTTGGGTGCCAAGGATAAACGACGTCATTTACCCATCATCCAGTGTGGCAGGAAGGGTGTCATCTGAGCACTCCGTTTGCTTAGTCATCACTGGAAAGAGTTAAGGGACCACATTGGTGCCTAAACTTAAATATGAAGGACCAGTATAGGTAATTTTGAATTTCAAGGACCAAAATGAGTAATCGCGTGAATCTCAAGGACCAAAATGAGTATTTAGTCACAAGCTTGACACAAATTTTCTTTCTATTGATAAGGAACAGAAACATCAAATAAAGGTAGGGTAATAAGTAGACAAGCAACATAAATCTGAATTAAACATATGTATTTTATCAGTAACATATGCATGCTAAACTAAACATGAAAATAATATGTAAAATTAAAAGATTCACCCAACTGCCAACTGCCAAAAAAGAGAGGAAAAAGTATATATATGTAGAACAAAAACTGAAATAGTGACAAAAAAAGAATGTATGTATCATCAATTATTAGAAATTGCAAGAAATAATATAACTAGTTGCAATTCAACCTCCTTGGTTGTGTGAAAGGAAAGAAGGAGACCCAATTCACTCATCTGTTTGTTAAGTTCCAAATCCTCAGGTTCGAGAAGATCGCTCCAATCTGCAAAATACAAAGGGAAAAAACAAAAGATATATAATGACTAAATAAACTCTCGTGGCACTAGAATACAAATTAATCTACCATGATTAAGTTTCTGTGCATGATGACAAATACTTACATTTAAATTGCTTATCTTAGATTAATCTAGCTATATATACTTTGTTTCATCAGGTCATGATTATAATTAATTTGCTATAACATGCTTATTAGTACAATTAAGGCCTTCCTAATACCTTTCATGATTCTTGTGATTTTCAGAAATTGATTAGTTTGGGGGCTCAAACTCTCGTGGTTCCTGGAACCTTCCTCATGGATGCAATTTCAAGTATTTGACAAAGTATGAAACTTCAAATTACAATTAATTAGCCTACCTACCGTGCCAATAGAAACACCACAATCAATGTTGGAGGAACCATCCAGCGGGTCAAAAACAACACAGTATCTGCAACATGTAAGCAATATAAGATTCAGCAATGAGGCAATTAGTAATAAACAAGAATTAATTATGATTATTAACTAACTTTCCACGCTTGGAAGGCTCGACGATAATTGCTTGCTCATTTTCTTCAGACACCAAGATGCTCTGCAAAGAAAAATCATAAAGATTGAAGAGAAAGAGATGAGTGTATGTGTTGTTATAAGGTGGTTGAGGATGATTTACCGTGCGGCCGCTGCTAACCAAAGCCTTGACGAATACATCATTGGAAAGCACATCGAGCTTCTTTTGCTCTTCGCCCTGAACGTTGGTGTCTCCGGCGAGTCCAATAAGCTTTGCAAGACCAGCCTTGCTGACAGCAGAGCACACAAACTTGCAGCCAAGAACAATGTGGCTCAGCAGAATGGAGAAGTCACCGCGAGAGACAGGGTGCTTCGACTGCTCGTTCAACACGAATCGCATTATCGTCATGAGATCCGTGCGTTGAGCATCCGCGCTGTGATCCATCTTCCTTCCAAGTTCCGACCTTTAATTTGATTAATTCAGTAGCTATGTATATATAGTGTTTCAGAATGATGAAGAGATGGGGCTATCTATGGGGAATGGAAGTTGTGGAGGACATGTGGCGGGCGTAGAGAGCGCCTTTCGGCTGGGTGGTGCTCATGTCGATGCAAGATAATGATTTTCGTCCTCATTCTCCATCTCCATCATTCTGTGTTATTCACATCAAGAGATTGTAGCATTACACTTCTGAAGTTTTATCCATATTGAAGAACTACTAAACTAAACAATCAAGAGATTTTTTTTGGTCTCGTTAGGTACCTGAGCAAAAGAGTCGCTTAAGGAGTGAGCAGGATCAGTTGAAACCACCATAATGGGGTGCCCATGATTTGCAAATCTCACTGCAAGAGAGGCAGCACAGCTTCTTGTAATACTTGAGTATAATTAACTAGCATGCATACCTGAGTATGAAAGGAACTCTCAACTTGGGGGGAACTGTATCTCCAAAAAAAATCAGCTTTTTCAGCCATCTTCAATAAAGCTCTCTTTACAATGTCCCCCAAATACATACCAGAAATCAACTTCTCAAATATCTGTGAACAATAGTGGAAGAATATTACAAAATTACACATGCTGGTTAAAGCTTTAAACCAATGACTATAACGTGATGATCTTGACCTGCTCTCCAGGGTTTAAGCTCTCAGCATCTAGAGCTACATCATATTCTGTTAGAGGAAGATGTGAGGATCGGAAATTACCCCACTCCATGTTTATAACCTGCAGTATTTACATGTAATCAGAACATGCTTTATACCAACAAATGGTGACGCTAGCTCTAGTATGACAGTAAAGTAAAGATATTTCTAACATGCAAGACAATGACAGTCATAAATAGTATAACCTACTTACCATGTCTCCTGATTTCGGGAGAGGGCCATGCCATTTTGGAATAGCATTTGCACGTTCCACATATGCTGCATTTGTCCCTGTACCAAGGATCACAGCAGCAATGACATCCTGATTGTAGAATCTTCCTCCAGCTAGTGTTCCAATGGTATCATTAACCTAATGCAAAATCACCGAGTTAGTCTGGTGTACAGCTTTATTAGTCCAAACTTTTTATCAAACACAAACTTGAAACCATCATTCTCAAGTCCATATATTAAAAATTATTAATCAATCCTGAAGAGAGGTTAGTGGTACTGACTAGAGCTGAAACTCGCATATCCAAGCCAATTTTTTGCATCGACTTGATTAGTTCTCCTACGACATCTTCCCCAACCTACAAATCAGAACATAAAAAAAAATTATCGGGTTACATGCTAATGAGAGAACAACTGACTAAAAGAGAAATTGGTACAAGATATCCCACTCTTTCACAAGAGTTCATGTAATGCAAATTTAAAGCATGTCAAGGCAAGCATTGTAATTTTGGACTTGCAACCGTTAATATAATAACAAAAAGGAATGAAGTCGTGTCTGTCTAATAGAAAAAGATGTATGGAAGATTCTGCAAATGCACCATAAACGATGGCAAGAAAGAATTACAATAAAATTAAATATATCATAATCAAGGTAAGAATAATTACCACATCTTCAATATTGAAACCCTTAGTCCACTTTATTGTAATAATAACAATAAAGAAAGTTATGGACAAAGAATAATGTTGAATCATTAAAAAGAACTAACCATTTCATGATCTTTTAGCCACTCTCCTAAAGGTCTATTAGTATTTTGAGGATCATAGGGTTCACCATAAAAGAAGTCCAGAATAACCACATAGTAATCAGAAGTTGCAATTTTGTCTACAAGCTTCCTAAACAACAAAAGATGAACAATGTTATTTAAAACAGGAACATATTGAGATGGAAATAGAGATAATTGACAATAAGAGTAGATTGAATCAGATTAGCCTCCTGCTTCTATTGGTGGTAAAATTTATCAAAACCTTCAGAAATTTTAAGTGAAAGATAGCGAGATTTTAATCTTAGCAAGTAACCTCAAACAAAAAAAGCTTATACCTTCCCTTCTTGTCAATTTTTGTTCAGTCAACTGTCAAACAAAAACACATTCAAATAATTAGAATAAAGCAACAAAATTTAGTTTAATGAGGAGAAATAAGCTACAAGACATGTCCTGAATATTAACTCACCTCCAAATCAACATATGAGGGATTTCTTCCTATTGATTTAAGAAATTTGTCAAGACCACTTGCATTTAGAGCTGCAATTTAAAGAATCAGACTTTATATATCAGTGTAACTGCAGCAATGCATAATGGATCCAACAAAGGACCTATTAACTTTTGTCTTATGTCAAATTAGACAGGAGAAAGATAGCACTGGGGTTTAAAAGAAGTTACCAGGGTCACACAAGGGAAGCTGGTCTTTGCCAGAGAAGAAGTTACCAACAGAGTCAACTATCATTCCGATCTTTGAATCAAGCTTCGCCATTCAACAACAACCACCGAGTTGGGCTGAGTTTTTTACGAATCGCTGCAGACATGACCGACAAAAAAATCTCTTTCTTCGCTGATAGTAAAATAATTGATAAACCTACAACAAACTCAATCAGCATCAATAGCAACAAGAAGATAGAAATTGCGAAGAAAAATTGATAAACCTAAAATTGACACAGAAAAATTGAGCCCTAAGCATTAAAATCACAAAATCAGATTATACCTGAAATTCACTAAGGGAGCAAACGCGACAAGAGCGGCGGCAGAGAGAGCTCTGTGACGACGGCGATGAAGGGAGCAGACGCGACGAGAGCGGCGGAGGGAGCTCTGCAATGATGGCGACCAAGGGAGGAGACGCGACGAGAGCGGCGGCGGAAGGAGCTCGTGCGACGCAAGGGATGACAGAGAGATTGTGCGATGCGAACGGCGGCAACGGCGGAAGAAGCTCGTGCGACCAGAGAAGAAGCAGCTCGTGAGGAAGAAGCTCGTGTGTGAAGTGTGAATGAACGTGTGTGAATTGTGAATGAAGCTCGAGACATTAGGTTAAGTTAGGTTTACATCAATATTTTTCGACGGAAAATTTTAAATTACAGACGGAAAATTTGTCTGTAATAATTTAATAAAACGCAGTATTTTATTTATTTAGTTACAGACAGATTTTCCGTCTGTAACCATTTCCCACGAAAAAAACTTTCGACAGAATTATCGACGGATTCTCTTTTCCGTCTGTAATTTATGCTAATTCATTTTTTTTTGTTTTCCGACAAAAAATCCCTCTAAAATTTCGTCTATAATAACTGTTCGGTTGTCGGGTTCCGGACAGGTCGGATGTGCAAGTGAGGGGGTGAGGATGCCTTAGCCTTGGGCGCGCTGGTTGCGGGTTAGTTGAGCAAACGAGCACTTGTCCTGGAGAGAGGATGAGGGGGGGTGCCACCTGCAAAGACACTCCGACGCTCAAGTCAGCGATGTGCAGGCGGGCAGAATGGTGAGGTGAAAGGATATGACGTACCTCGTGGGAAGAGCCAATCTTCCCTTTATATACATGTCAGTAGTGGGTCCCTCATGGGGACAGGCCCATATTCTCAAGGACGTTGTCCTGCAGACGCGTGTGAGCCGTACAGGACGCGTGTCCGGGTCGGTTGGAGGGCACGCAGCCGGGTCGGGTAGAGCTTGGGTCGGGTCGACCCGTGCGGACCTTGGGCCAGGCCGTAACAGTGCCCCCACGCGCCAATGGTAGTCGTGGGAGCTACCAATGGCGTGTCGTCTCGCATCTCGTTTGGTCAACCGCTCGTGGGAAGGATATGCCCCCAACGCGCGTGTCCCTTGGTTGCATAAGCAACCGTTTCATCGCTTCGTTCCTTGCGCCGAGCATTGAATGCTCATAATGGGGTGGGAAAACCCTGTTCGAAAAGACTATTCTGCCCCCAGGTGTTTCGCGCTTTGGGGAAGCAGTTTTTAAACGATCGGTTTTATGTTTCTGTGTTTTTCCACACTTCCCATTCCTCTCCTTCTTCTCCCCTGTTACAAGATTTCAGAGTGTTGCTGCGGTGCCTTTGTTCATCCTTCTTGCATTTTTCCAGACTCGCAACTTCATCTTCTTTTCATCAATTTAGGTAACTTTCGAATCATCCTCCCTTTTATGCATTATTTTTATGTGCATGTTATTTGGTTCTGTTGCTGTTGTGTGGCCTTTCAATGGCGGTTATACGTGTTAGGGGGGAGCCATTCCAGGGTAGGCTTTTCCCTGTCCGCCTCTAGTGTTTTGTCCTTAGTTGGGGAGTAGTGGTGT
Organism: Arachis stenosperma; assembly: GCF_014773155.1. Lineage (NCBI taxonomy): Eukaryota > Viridiplantae > Streptophyta > Magnoliopsida > Fabales > Fabaceae > Arachis > Arachis stenosperma. Next base: position 6,721,416 of record NC_080378.1, read on the forward strand.
GCTTGAACTGGGCAACCGATCTACCGATCTCTTAGACTAACTGGATGATCCCCCCGTGTAGGTATGGCTCGCACGGTCTCCCGGGCTTCCGTTAACCCCGCGGCGTATGATCCTTATGCCTGGGTTGTTTCAGACGTGAAGGATTTGCCCAACCAAATGGGCGAGGAGGAGCTCACCGAGTTCCGACAAGCCGAGTACTTGTGTGGGGGAACTGACGAGGAAGCCAATTATGACGTCTTCGTCCCGGCCCCTCACGAGCGTCTGTACGAAATCAACTTCCAACCTCGCCAAGTCGCCGATTGGATTTGGTTCTACAAGGCCATGTTCACTCAAGTCGGAGTTCGTATTCCGTTCTCAGCTTTTCAAATGGCGTTTTTAGGTCGAATTTCCGTTTCGCCGTCGCAGTTGCATCCGAACAGTTGGGCCTCAATCCGCTGTTTCGAGATGGTTTGTGAGTACCTCGAACTGCCGGTGTCCGTAGATGTTTTTCTCTTCTTTTTCACCCTTACGAACCCTTCGAAGGAGGGGAAGCACAAAAAGGGGTTCATGTCTTTCCGGTCTGCCCAGGGTCGGAGGATTTTTGGTCTGTTTGAAGATTCTTATCATGGGTTCAAGGACAAATACTTCAAGGTCCGCCCTGTCAAAGGTCGTCATCCCTTCTGGTTGTCGCCGGAGGGAGTACGGCTCATCCCGACCTATTGGAGTTTCGGGGCAGGGTCCAATACATTTATTAAGGTAACTTATAATGGCATGTCGGCGGTGGATAAGCAGATCGCCGAGGTGTTGATGGCAGTCTTTGGGAAGAATCAAGTGAATCCCCACCTCCTTATGGGTGACCGGGAGTCCGGTCGTAATTATATTTGTGAGAAGCTTGTGCTCGTCTTGTCTTATATCTTGCTTTTATTAACCGTTTGTTGTGACTAACCGGCTTCACCTTCTCTTTCCCTTTCTTTTACAGTGGAAATGTCTACCGAGGTAACGGGTCTTCCTGACTTGTTCCAAACCTTCCTTGGTGCTAGTGACGAGGAGGAAGGTAACGAGAAGTCCGCTGCCGGGGAGCCTGCTGCCCCTCCGGAGGACAAGGATGCTCCCGAGCACACGGCATCGGTCCCAGAGGCCGGTACCTCGGCTAAAGGCGCTGGGGTCGAAGGTGACCAGGCGGTTCATGCTTCCCCGTTTCGCGAGGTCATCGGCACTGGGAGTTCTGTGCCTAATTCGGATGTTGATGAAGAGGTGGAAGAGGTCCCCACCCTGAAGAGAAAAAGGAAGGCCTCCACGGCGTCGTCTAGCCCTGAGGGTGTCCTTACTGTCATGGAAAGGAATTTTGACGCTGGGAACTTCATAGACTCCCAGCTGATTCCCGGCACTGAGGAGTATTTCCATGAATCATCCCTTGCCGGGCAGGCGAGGTGGATGTATCGCACTCTCCTGCGCGGCGCAGTCATAGCTCGGAAGGCCGAGTTCGAGCTGTCCGGGATGGAGTCTCTCCGCAGGAGGTTGGATTCTGCCGGGAAGGCAAATAATGAGCTAAAAAGTGAAGTTGAGACCCTTCGGGAGCAATTGACTCAATCTTCGAAAAAACTGGACGCCGCCGAGAAGAAAACTACCGCTGCCGAGCAGAAGGCTACTGCCGCCGAACAGAAGGCCACAACCGCTGAGAAAAAACAGAAAGAGTCGGACGCGACGGTTGAACGTTTGGTCGAGCGCGAAATGGCTTTGGAGAGCCAGGTCGGCGCGGCGCAGAAGCGTGTGGCCGAAGTCGAGAAAGAAAAGCAGGCCGTGGAGGCCGAACTGGCAACATGGAAGGCGAAGTATAAAGATGTTGTCAAACAGGGCAATGGTGCGATTTTGGCTACCGAGGAGGCCCTCAAAGCTCAAGTTAAGATTGTCGCCCCCGAGTTCGACACGTCGGCAATCAGCGTTTTTAAGGTCATTAAGGACGGCAAGATTGTTGACGTTCCTAAGAAATGAACTTTATGATTAACATTTGTAATGTTGCCGTTTTGTTTTGGCTTGTGAACAATTTTAGTCTTAGCCGTTTTGGCTTGTGGATAATTTGATTTTAGCCGTTTTATTTTGGGCTTGTGAACAATGACCTTTTAAGTCGTTTTCTCGAGTTGTCGTGATAGACTTTTTCTTATTCGTCTGGTCGTATTATTGTCTTTATTAACCGTTGTTGGTTTATGGTCGTCGCTTATACTAGTAGGTCGTGGCCTTTGGCGTGGCCGTTTTCAACCGCGATGGTTGACGGGCTCCCGGGGTGATCAATCCCGGGGCCGCGCGTTGTCGTCGGGTTGTGGTGGGGTGATTTGCCTAGGAAAAAAGGAAAAGGAACAATATACGAAAGAAAATTTGCACAAGTATATCTTATTCGGTAATCGCATAAAGGACTCATGGATTACTACGAAAAGTTCAAAATTTAAATTTGCAAATTAACTACTTAGCTTGATTGGTCGGTTTGTCGAGTCATCCTCTAGGAGTAGAATCTTCTCAGGTTGTCCGCATTCCATGTTCTCGGAACTTCTTTGCCGTCAAGCCTTTCTAACTTGAAGGCTCCTTTTCCCATCAATTTTTTGACTCTGTAGGGGCCTTCCCAGTTCGCCGCTAGCTTGCCTTCTCCGGGGGTCGGTAGGCCGATATCGTTCCGCCTCAGGACGAGGTCATTTAGCTCGAATTCCCTCTTAAGCACTTTGGTGTTGTAGCGTAGGGCCACTCTTTGTTTTAGCGCTGTTTCTGTCAAATGGGCCATTTCCCTGGCTTCATCTATCAGGTCTTTCTCTACGGCTTCCTCTACTCCTTTCAGGAGTAACCGCGGGCTCGGTTCACCGATCTCGACGGGTATTACTGCATCCACCCCGTACGTTAGTCGGAAGGGTGTTTCCCTAGTGGAGGATTGTTCAGTTGTTCAGTAGGACCAGAGAACTGCTGCTAATTCGTCGGCCCAAGCACCCTTTTTGTTGTCCAACCTCTTTTTTAGCCCTGAAAGGATAACCTTGTTGGCGGACTCCACTTGTCCGTTCGTCTGAGGGTGCTCTACCGAAGAGAACCTTTGCCTTATACCCAGGCCATTGAGAAATTCCGTGAACTTTTTGTCAGTAAATTGCGTGCCGTTGTCCGAGATGACGACTTCTGGTATCCCGAATCGCATTATCACCTGCCTCCACATGAACTTCCTGCAATTGGACGAGGATATGCTAGCTAGTGGTTCGGCCTCTATCCATTTGGTGTAGTAGTCAATTGCGACTATGAGGTATTTGACTTGCCCAGGGCCGACAGGGAAGGGGCCTAAGAGGTCGACTCCCCATTGAGAGAATGGCCGGGAGGTCGTTAGCAAGCTTAACTCGGAGGCCGGCGCCCTGGCAAAGTTGGCGTTCTGTTGGCACTTTACGCATTTTTTGACGAATTCTTTGGAGTCCGCCATCATCGACGGCCAATAGTACCCGGCTCGAATTAATTTCCTCGCTAGGGCCTTACCTCCGATGTGGTGCCCACAGCAGCCCTCATGGACTTCCCTGAGGACGTAGTCCGTCTGGTCGGGGTGTAGGCACTTCAGTAGGGGTTGGTTGAGCCCTTTTTTGAACAGCTGTCCTTGGATGACGGCGTATTTTGCCGCTTCCCTCCTTAATTTCGCCGCGTCCTTTTCATCACTAGGGAGTTTGCCGTGTTCTAGGAAGTCGGTGATGGGGTCTAGCCATGAGGAACCTAGGCTTGTCATGTGCAATGTGATTGCCGGTTCTCTCGTTATGCCTTGGATGAGGGACCGGTTCCCCTCTCCTGGCTTTGTGCTGGCTAGCTTTGATAGGAGGTCTGCCCGTGTGTTCCTTTCTCTGGGTACGTGGTGGACCGTGACCTCTTCGAACTTTTGGCTCAAGCTTTTAACCTTTTCCAAGTACTTCTGCAGCAGAGGGTCTTTGGCTTGGTAGCTACCGTTTACTTGGGAGGTGACGACTTGGGAATCGCTGCATATTTCTATTCTTCTTGCACCGACTTCTGCTGCTAGGGCCAGGCCTCCTATAAGGGCTTCATATTCTGCTTGGTTGTTCGAGATGGGAAACTCGAATCTGACCGACTGTTCGTATACAACCCCAATCGGGCTTTCCAGGATGATCCCGGCATCTCCGAAGGTCTGGTTGGAGGCTCCGTCCACATGGAGCTTCCACCGTGTACCCCCTTCTTCGCTTGGATCCCCCGTTACTTCTACGAGAAAATCCGCCATCGCCTGCGCCTTGATGGCTTGCCGGGGTTCATATCGTATGTCATACTGGGAGAGTTCGATAGACCAAGTCATCATTCTTCCCGCTAGATCGGGTTTTTGGAGTACTTGTCGGATCCCTTGGTCCGTTCTGACGACAACTTGGTGACTCTGGAAGTACTGCTTTAACCTTCGTGAGGAGGTTAGGAGTGCTAGGGCTAGCTTTTCCAACTTGCTATACCTCAATTCCGCCCCTGACAAACTCCAATTTGAGGGTTTGTCTTGTATTGAATTTAGAGCATCTTGATAACCTTTTGTCACATTTAGCCTATGAATTAGCATGGTTTTGTTATCTCTCCCGTATTTGTGCCTAAGTGTAAAAACATGCTTTGTAAGCCTTATTTTGATGAATTCTAATTTCTCTTTGATTCCATAAGATGCCTTGATGTGTTTGCTAGTAATCTCAGGTTGAAATAGGCTAGGCATGGATCAAAGGAAGCAAGGAAGGAAGCATGCAAGTGGAGAGAAGCACAAAAAGCCAAAGAGTTGATCTCGGCCAAGCACGCGTACGCGCACAAGGCGCTCGCGCGCACATCGCAGAATTAGCCAAGGACGCGCACGCGTACCATGCGCGCACGCGCCGATGATGGCACATGACCTCATTAAGGCAACACGTGCCTGGCGATTTGAGAGGGTTTCTGAACCCATTTTTTTGGCGCCAAAATGCATATAAGAGCCAAGGATTGAAAGGGGCTTGACATGTGAGATGTTAGAGTTTAGTGACCATCAGTTTAGTTTAGGAATTTTAGTTAGTTTTCTAGAGAGAGAAGCTCTCACTTCTCTCTAGAATTAGGATTAGGTTTAGGTTAATCTCCCTCCTTAGATCTAGGTTCAATTCATGCCTTGATTTACTTTTCCCTTGTTAATTCTTACTCTTCTCTTCTCTCTCTCTAGTTATGTACTTTAATTCTTGCAATTCTTCATTTTTGTTGTGGATCTAGTGTTGTTCTTTTGTTTTCTTTTAATAATGCAATTTGAGATAATTCATGTGATTGTGATGTTGTTGATTGTTGTTTTGTTGATTCTTTGTAATTGTTAGTTGTTGATTCCTTCTTTTCCTTACAAATAAGAATGCTTTCTTTCATTACCCTCCAAGTGTTTGATGAAATGCTTGAGAGGATGTTAGAGTAGAATTTTATGTTTTGGCTTGAGAAGGTAACTTAGGATTTCTTGAGTCACTAGTGTCCAATTGATTGCTAGTTGATAGCCATTAACTCTAGCCTTCATTAATCCAATTAGTGGAAAGCTAGGACTTATGGACTAGGATTGATATAACTCACTTGACTTTCCTTTGTTAATTGATTTAAGGATGACTAAGTGGGATTAATCCTTGCAACTACCATACTTGTGGCTAGTGATAATGATGAAGACCCTTGACAACCAAATCTTGCCAAGACCATTTTGTTAATAAAGTTTTCTTACCATTTACTATTCATGTTTCTCATCTAAAACCCCAAAATAACTCACAACCAATAACAAGACACTTTATTGTAAATCCTAGGGAGAACGACCCGAGGTTTAAATACTTCGGTTTATAGATTTTAGGGGTTTGTACTTGTGACAAACAAATTTTTGCACGAAAGGATTAGCGATTGGTTTAGGGACTATACTTGCAACGAGATTTTATTTGAGAAATTCTAAACCGTCAAAAATCCATTCGTCAAAATGGCGCCGTTGCCGGGGATTTGCAATGGTGTTATGTTATTGGTTATTGTACATATGTGAATAGTGTAAATAGTTTGTCTTTTGCTTGTTTACTAGATTTTGTTAGTTTTATTTTGTTTTTCCATAATGAATTCTCACTTTGGCTATGAGTTTGGTTCTAATTTTGTTGTAGGAAATGTGCACCTCAATGATGACTCTCATTATGGATGGAACCAACAAAGATGGGAGGAGCCTCAAGGAATTGATCACTCCTATTGGCAACAACCTCCGGATACTTATAGGTATAATTTCCATCCTAATGCATGTCAATTTAACGGCTATGATGACTCTTTTTGTGACACTCAACAATCACCATCATATGCCTATGAATCTCATCCTCAACATGAACCTCAACCATACTCACAAGCCTTTCCATACCAAGCACCTTCCTATGAACCATATCCATCATATGACCAATTATCCATACCATATTTTTATGACCATTATGAGCAAGAACCTTTAGACCCGCCACACAGACTCAGGAGGAGCCGGTTCCACAGCCCGAGCCAGAGCCTATTGTTGCACCTCCCACAGATCCTCCGGTTTAGCATCGAGGACGATGCTTGGTTTTAAGTGTGGGGAGGGCACCGGTAGCATTATTTGGGAACCGGTGAACTTTTCAGCCTAGTTATCTTATTTCGCACACTTTGTATATATTTTGATGCATCTCTAGTTTGATTTGGATACTTTTATTGCTTCTTATTTTGAATTTTAGATATTTTGATGCTTTTGGATATTTTTAGATGTTTTGATGATAGATTTCGTACCTTTAGTTGGATTTCTCTTTATACATTCTGTTTATCTTTGTTTTTAGTTTGTGGTTGTGATTAGAAATCATACTTGAATTGCAAATATTTAGCTACCCTTTTGCATGATATATTGATTTTAAATGAACAAGAAAAGGGTGAACTAAGAAATTTTTGAACTTTTCAATCACAACAATGCTTAGTCAAACATTGAAATTTTTCCAAGAAGTTTAAATATAGGGCATTAACCCAATTGATTGAAAGAAAAATTTTTAATGAAACTTGCTTGAATTTCATACTTTGTGAAGCATGAATTGAATTGAGAACACAAGCTTGTGAGACTTGAGCCTATTGATGTGGTTACATTTTATAACCACTTATTTTCCATTCTTGTGTGAAATTGTTCTCTTTCTATGATTGTAATCCTTGATTTGCTTGATTCTATATATCCAATTATTTCTTGCATTTATGCATTTATATGATTGAGGCCATTACTTCATTAGCCACTTACCCAAATAGCCAACCTTTTACTCTCCATTGTTAGCCAATTTTGAGCCTATGCTTAACCAACTTGTTCTCAATTTAGCACATTACAAGCCCAAGGCGGAAAACTAATGAAAAGTCCTTACTTGGATCTTTGATTAGCCTAGGCTAGTGAGAGTGTTCATTATTCAAAGTTGGTGAGGTTTGGGAACATTGGAGGGGATAAAAGGGGTAGTACACTTTCATGTTTAGGAATTGGGTACATACTCATGTATTGATTAAATGAATAGACCTTGTGCATTGATATTCTTGTATATAGTTTGACAAAAGAAAAAGAAATGAAAAAAAAAATGATGAAAAGAAAAGGAAATAAAAGTGAAAGAAAAGAAAAAATTGTATATGGAAAAAGAAAAAAATATATATAAAAAAAAGGGGACAAAATGCCCCAAAGTGAAGTCAATAAAAAGGAATCAATGCATAGGTGTTATGAATCTAATAAGAATGCATGAGTATGTAAGAAAAAGTGAAGAATGGGTAGTTAGAATAGTTTGAACTTGTATAGGTCATCAAATAGGTTAGGTGGGAAAGTCTATGCTAATCAAAGATTCAAATTATAGTCCACTTAACCATAAATGATCCTACCTTGACCCTAACCCCATTACAACCTAAATGAAAGACCTCATGATGAATGTATGCATGCACTGAATAAATGTTGATTGTTAGAAGGAAATCAAATTTTGGAAAGCTTGATTAGAAGAGAATTGAGTGAATTGACCCTTAAACACTTGAGTGAATAGAGCGGATACACATATCCGGTGAGGGTTCAAAAGTTCAATTACATGTGTTCACCCATATTATCTACATTCTTGCAAGTTTAATTTCTTTTTGATAATTCAATACAATTGTGGTTTGGACTTAACTCTTATTGCCCTAACCATTGTGCTTACACATGCTCTCTTGGCAATTTGATATGTTTGAATTAAGCATTTGCATTTACTTTAGGTAGTTGCATTTAGATAGGATTCATGTAGTTTAGTTGCATTCAATAAGTGTCATAACCCTTAGTTCCTTCTTATTTTAGCATGAGGACATGCTAAGGCTTAAGTGTGGGGAGGTTGACAAACCCTAATTTGAGGGTTTGTCTTGTATTGAATTTAGAGCATCTTGATAACCTTTTGTCACATTTAGCCTATGAATTAGCATGGTTTTGTTATCTCTCCCGTATTTGTGCCTAAGTGTAAAAACATGCTTTGTAAGCCTTATTTTGATGAATTCTAATTTCTCTTTGATTCCATAAGATGCCTTGATGTGTTTGCTAGTAATCTCAGGTTGAAATAGGCTAGGCATGGATCAAAGGAAGCAAGGAAGGAAGCATGCAAGTGGAGAGAAGCACAAAAAGCCAAAGAGTTGATCTCGGCCAAGCACGCGTACGCGCACAAGGCGCTCGCGCGCACATCGCAGAATTAGCCAAGGACGCGCACGCGTACCATGCGCGCACGCGCCGATGATGGCACATGACCTCATTAAGGCAACACGTGCCTGGCGATTTGAGAGGGTTTCTGAACCCATTTTTTTGGCGCCAAAATGCATATAAGAGCCAAGGATTGAAAGGGGCTTGACATGTGAGATGTTAGAGTTTAGTGACCATCAGTTTAGTTTAGGAATTTTAGTTAGTTTTCTAGAGAGAGAAGCTCTCACTTCTCTCTAGAATTAGGATTAGGTTTAGGTTAATCTCCCTCCTTAGATCTAGGTTCAATTCATGCCTTGATTTACTTTTCCCTTGTTAATTCTTACTCTTCTCTTCTCTCTCTCTCTAGTTATGTACTTTAATTCTTGCAATTCTTCATTTTTGTTGTGGATCTAGTGTTGTTCTTTTGTTTTCTTTTAATAATGCAATTTGAGATAATTCATGTGATTGTGATGTTGTTGATTGTTGTTTTGTTGATTCTTTGTAATTGTTAGTTGTTGATTCCTTCTTTTCCTTACAAATAAGAATGCTTTCTTTCATTACCCTCCAAGTGTTTGATGAAATGCTTGAGAGGATGTTAGAGTAGAATTTTATGTTTTGGCTTGAGAAGGTAACTTAGGATTTCTTGAGTCACTAGTGTCCAATTGATTGCTAGTTGATAGCCATTAACTCTAGCCTTCATTAATCCAATTAGTGGAAAGCTAGGACTTATGGACTAGGATTGATATAACTCACTTGACTTTTCTTTGTTAATTGATTTAAGGATGACTAAGTGGGATTAATCCTTGTAACTACCATACTTGTGGCTAGTGATAATGATGAAGACCCTTGACAACCAAATCTTGCCAAGACCATTTTGTTAATAAAGTTTTCTTACCATTTACTATTCATGTTTCTCATCTAAAACCCCAAAATAACTCACAACCAATAACAAGACACTTTATTGAAAATCCTAGGGAGAACGACCCGAGGTTTAAATACTTCGGTTTATAAATTTTAGGGGTTTGTACTTGTGACAAACAAATTTTTGCACGAAAGGATTAGCGATTGGTTTAGGGACTATACTTGCAACGAGATTTTATTTGAGAAATTCTAAACCGTCAAAAATCCATTCGTCAGCCCCTTGTAAGGCCCTGCTTATGAAATAGACTGGCTGTTGAGCTTTTCCGTCCTCCCGTACCAGAACTGCGGCTAGGGCTTCACCCGTTACGGCGAGGTATAGGTATAGTGGTTCCCCGTCCTTTGGCTTCCCGAGGACGGGAGGCGCCGCCAGGATTTCCTTGAAGTGCCAAAAGGCCTCTTCACATGCGGGCGTCCACTCAAACGCCATCCCTTTCTTCATGAGGTTAAAGAATGGCAGGGCCTTTGTTGCCGAAGCTCCGAGGAATCGGGATAATGAGGTCAACCGCCCTGCCAGCCTCTGGACGTCCCTGACACAACCCGGGCTCTTCATCTGGAGTATTGCCTGGCATTTCTCCGGGTTGGCTTCTACCCCTCTCTGAGTTATCATGAATCCCAGGAACTTGCCAGCTTCCATGGCAAAGGCGCACTTGAGGGGATTCAACCGCATGCCGTGTTGACGGAGGGACGCAAATACCCTCGCCAGGTCGTCCAAGAGGTCGTCAGGTCGTGTTGTTTTTGCCAGGATGTCATCCACATAGACTTCCACTGTTTTCCCCATGAGGTCGTGGAATATCCTGTTCATCAGCCTTTGATATGTTGCCCCCACATTTTTCAGGCCGAATGGCATTACCTTGTAGCAGAAAGTTCCTCCTGGTGTTATGAATGCCGTCTTGTCTTCGTCAGGACGGTGCATCGGTATCTGGTTGTACCCGGAGTAGGCGTCCATGAAACTTAGATACCAATATCCCGCCGCGGCGTCGACGAGTGCATCTATGTTAGGGAGGGGGAAACAATCTTTGGGGCATGCTTTGTTAAGGTCAGAATAGTCCAAGCACATTCTCCACTTGCCGTTGTGTTTTCTCACTAATACCACATTTGAGAGCCATGTTGAGTAATCCACTTCCCGTATGAAGCCTGCTTCTAGGAGGCTGGCCGTCTGCCTGGCCACCTCCTCTGCCCTCTCCGCCGACATCTTTCTCCTCCGTTGGGCCACCGGGCGTGCTTCCATCTTGACGGCTAAATGATGTGAGATGATTTTGGGGTCTATGCCCGGCATGTCGGCTGGAGTCCAGGCGAACAAGTCACTGTTGGCTCTTATCATTTCGATCAAGGGCTCTTTCAACTCATGTGGGAGGTTCTTGTTAACGAATGTGAACTTTTCCACTTCGTCACCAATTCTAAACTTCTCCAGATCCCCTTCTGGTTCCGGCCTCGGCTTGTCGTCCACTCTGGCATCAAGGTCGGCCAGAAACACGCCGGATGCTTCCTTGGACTTCTTTCTAAGGGAGAGGCTGGCGTTGTCACAAGCGACCGCCGTCTCGAGGTCTCCCCTTATGGTCCCTATGGATCCGTCGTCGGTAACAAACTTCATGACTAGCAGCTTTGTGTTGATTATGGCTTCGAAATCGTTGATTGTTTTTCTTCCCAAGATGATGTTGTAGGCAGTGGAGTCTCGGAGGATTACGAACTCGGCCATCGCCGATCTTCGGCCTTGGGCTTGTCCCACCGATATTGGTAGGGATATTACTCCGTCCGGTTTGATGAAGTGGTCGCCCAACCCGATAACCCTGTGCTGGTGAGTCGTCAGGTCGGCATCTTTTAGCCCTAGTGCGTCGAAAACATTGCGGAACATGATATTTGAATCAGCTCCTGTGTCGACGAGGATCCGTTTGACGAGGCCGGTTCCCACTCTGGCCGTAATGACCATGGGGGGGTTTTCCGGGGCGTCGTTGAACCATTGGTCTTCCGGGCCGAAAGAAATGGAGGGGGGCTTCTTAGAGCTTTACACCGGCGGGGATGAGACCGTCAAAACCTTAACGTCTTTCCTCTGTGCCGACCGGGATCTTGGCGCGGCATTTTTGGCCGTTACCACGTTTATCACAGTGAGGCCGTGGTCTCTATCTTCGGGTTCTTGTCGCCGTTTGGCCGAACGGGCTTTGCCTTCCTCGTCTTGATCGCGATAGCGTCTTCTCGGCTCCCTGATGAGGTGGGAGAACGCGGCTAGCTTTCCTTCCCTTATCGCTTGTTCTAGTGCATCCTTCAGGTCAAAACAGTCCTGTGTTTGATGGCCATAACCCTTATGGTAATCACAATAGAGGTTCTTATTTCCTCCCGTGCGGTCCTTAAGTGGTCGGGGTTTCGGCAGGATTCCCTTCTCCGCTATTTGTTGATAGACTTCCATGATGGGGAGAGTGAGCGGAGTGTAGTTAGTGAATTTCCCGACCCGGGGGAACGGTCGAGGTGCCCTGTTTGACGCCTCCTCCCTAGCTTTTTCCTTTGCTCTCTCTCCGTCGCCTGGTTGCCGTGCTTGGCTGTAACCGGACTGCCGCTTATTGGCAGCCACGACTCGGCTGACTTCCTCGTCGTTTATATACTCCTTGGCTACCGTCTGGATCTCATGCATCGTCCAAACCGGTTTCGTGGTAAGATGTTTTCGGAAGTTCTCGTTGAGGAGGCCGTTCGTTAGGCAGAGACTGGCCACCGAGTCGGTTAAGCCGTCAATTTCCAAGCATTCGTCGTTGAACCGATCCAAGTACCTCCTCGTCGGCTCCCCTTGTCTCTGGGTTACCCCTAGCAGGTTGATAGGGTGCTTGGCCTTCGCGATCCGCGTTGTAAACTGGGCCAGGAATGCACGGCTGATGTCTGAGAAGCTGTATATGGAACCTTGTGGGAGGCCGTTAAACCATCTGATCGCTGGCCCTGCTAGGGTTACCGGGAAGACGCGACATCTTACTTCGTCCCCCACTCCCTCCAGATTCATCCTGGCCTCAAAGGCCGTGAGGTGTTCTAGAGGGTCTTGAGTTCCGTCGTACCTCATGTCCGTTGGTTTGTCGAAGTGTTTCGGCAACCGGACCTCGAGGATAGATCGGTGGAACGGGGTGACGCCCATTATCACGGGTTGTCGTGTTCTCTCGGATCTTCCTTCCCCGTCTTCGTGACCTCTTGCCGCTCGGCGGGTTGGTCTGCCGCGGGAGTAGATGATCGTGTCGTTTCGTCTTCTCCTTATGGGTGACTCCTCCCGTGTGCTCTCCGCTTCCGTCCGGGATGCAAATGTACGCCGCGGGCGACTTCGGTGAGAGTCCTCCTCTTCGCTCCCGGGAGATGGGGTATAGCTGGGATCGGTAGACCGTCCATCCCGCTCCCGGTCGGCCAGCTGTCGTTCCAGGTTCTGGACCCTGTGGCGTAGCTCCTGCATTATTATGGCGCTATCGCCGCCCGTTCCCCCGAATGGTCGTGTTCTCGTGTGTTGTTGGGGGGATCTCCGCCCTCCCCTTTGCGAGGCGACGGAGGCTGCCCCCTCCGCTCCGGCCGCTCGAGCTCGGTCGCCGGGACCTAGCGCGACTTCCATTTAGGCAGGGGTCCCCACAGACGGCACCAATGTTCGGTTGTCGGGTTCCGGACAGGTCGGATGTGCAAGTGAGGGGGTGAGGATGCCTTAGCCTTGGGCGCGCTGGTTGCGGGTTAGTTGAGCAGACGAGCACTTGTCCTGGAGAGAGGATGAGGGGGGTGCCACCTGCAAAGACACTCCGACGCTCAAGTCAGCGATGTGCAGGCGGGCAGAATGGTGAGGTGAAAGGATATGACATACCTCGTGGGAAGAGCCAATCTTCCCTTTATATACATGTCAGTAGTGGGTCCCTCATGGGGACAGGCCCATATTCTCAAGGACGTTGTCCTGCAGCCGCGTGTGAGCCGTACAGGACGCGTGTCCGGGTCGGTTGGAGGGCGCGCGGCCGGGTCGGGTAGAGTTTGGGTCGGGTCGACCCGTGCGGACCTTGGGCCAGGCCGTAACAATAACTAATTTTCTAGTAGTGAATTTTTATGTTTATTTAGCATAAAACTTGCTAAAATCCTTTTAAAATTATTAAACACTACTACTGTTTTTTTTTTTTTGGTTTTGTCTACTAATGTTTGTTTATTTCCTCGCTCTATGTTTTGTCAATTTGAAAAAATAGCAAAATATCTCAGACAAAGATATAAGAAAAGCTTATATAGAGTTCTTGATTGGATCTAATCGATAGAATTAAGTAATTTGTTTGTCATTAAAAATAACGCATTGACGTACTTATTATATTGTACAGTTGTACTTATGTAAGTTTTATTCAATAAGATATTAAAAAAATATGATAAAAGAATATACTGTTATAAAAAATTATTTATTACAAAAAAAAATTTATTACTTTTCAGGAATGAGTATACGTGTTTAAATAATTTATAATAATATATAATATATATTGTGATACTAAACTTATTATCACTTTTGTGAAAAAAAAATGGTTGCACCCAAGACGATTGCGGAGCAAACCCATTACTCTTTTTTCTTTTGCGCAATCATTCAGCAACGTGTGAAGATTATGTCTTTTAATTTTTATACTTTATAATTAATGAGATAATTATTGAATATATAAGACCTAATAAATTAAATAACTAGATAAATATAATTATGATTCACCAATATTCGAATTAAATACGAATAAGTGAATAACAGAGCACACGATAGTTTGTTTTGTTTACACCAAGAAATTATATTGAACAAGAAATGGGAATTATTAATTTTTAATGGTAACACTAAAAAAATCATAAAAAATCAGTTAATACAATCTGAATTTATTTTATTTAATATTTATTAATTTTAACGATAATTAATAAACATTAAATAAAATAAATTTAGTCTACTTTTTATTAATATTTTTGTTATTAAATATTTTTATATTTTTAAAATTAAATTAATAATAAGAGACCACTACATGTTTAGATATCACAAACAAAAATTTTTTTACCTAAAAAAGAAATGAAGAAAAAAATTAAAAGCTAATATTTATCATCTACAGAAGCAAATAAAGTAGACAATAATTAGGGTTATTAAACAATAATAACAATAATTAAATAAAAAAAAAAAACTGAAAAAGGTAAAGCTAAATTTTAACTATCCACACCAAACGTAGAACCTTTACAACTGCTACTACACACGCTCCATTGATCGGAGTTGGTCATCGACGACGACGGCGCAACGCCGCTGCCGCACTTCGCCACCGTCCTCACACTCTCTATCAACGCCTCGGTCCTAGAATCTTGTGCAAGAATCTCCGACAGCTTCTCGGGGCTTATTACAAGCTTCACCTTCCACACCCCCGTATTGTTGTACCTAGGAAGAACCTCATGAGGTTCCCACGATGTGTTCTTGTTATTGTTAGGGTTAGGGTTTGTGTTCTTTTCACACGTGGACATTCTATATGGTGTTATGTTGGGATTATTGGTTTCGGTTATAGGTACCCTTTTGCTTGATGAAGATAATAATGTTGGGTTTAGAGGTAGGAGGTAGTAGATTTGGCCGCCATGGAGTTCTTCGCTGTTTGATAGAGGCTCTGATATTATGTTATGATACCTGCGAAAAATGCCATGGCCCGGAAACTCGTTTGTTATGCATTCAACTGTGATGGGAGAGTATAGCTCCATGATTCCACCATTTGAGGTCACTACTTTCACCATCATGTCCTCCAATACACCATTTTGCAACCCTTTGAACACACAATTCCCCATTTTTTTTTCTTTTGGGAGAAGATCAATTTTTTTTTGTGATGGTGGATATTGTTGATGTGATCTTAATATGATGAGGTTTTGATTAAATAAAGGATTTGGAATGGTGAGGGAGAGAAGGAATTGAACTATTGAAGGAGGTTTCTTGAGGGTTTCTTTCTTGTTTGACTAACCGACACAAAAAGGGATCAAATACTTTTCTTGTTTGTGATCAAGAACTAGATTACTTATATGAAGGAAATTGGATGTATATGGTGACAATAAGTTGGCTTTTATAGTGGGGTGGCCCCACTTGCATCATTAAGGAAGTAATTTATGGCAATTGTTTCTTTAGCACCATTGTTTATATTAGGAGTTAATTATTATACATTCTTAGCTTGAATATCATTGATGTCAAATAATTAAGATCTTTTAGATATGCTTTTGATGCAATTTTGTTAGATATTGTATGATAAAGTATGATATATTTTCATTACATTTATCTGTTAGATATAAGAGAAAGTATTAGAGAATAATATTTTTTTGAATAACTTAAATAATAGGTTAAAAAAATTAATTTTAATTTTAAAAATTAAATTTTAAATTAATTAGATATAATTTTTATTTTGAATGCGTTAAGGATTTGAAATGCAGTCTGTTATTTACATTGTTCGTATCTTATAATAATTTTATGTTTAAATACTAAGATAATTACTTTTAAAATTTTAAATAATTTTATTAATGATAAAATATTTTTTTAACTATTCATATGTGTACGTGATTCTTTATGATGTCTCAATATTTTCTAAATAATAATATAATGTCTTAACTCTGAATATTAATAGCTCCTAATAAGTTATAGATCTTTTTAAATGATTTCAGAACGTTATTGTATGTTATTTATAACTAACATGTCATTAATTATTTTGTTCAGTTATTATTGTATTTTTGTTACATTAATATTAAGGAGATAATAATTTAAATTATTTTATTAAATTTAATATTTATAATTTATATATTTATTATTTAAAATTATATATTTATTATATCTGATATTATACATTTATTTTAGAAGTAATTAATAAATATAAAATAGACCAGTTTAGATTAATTTAGGCTGATTTTATTATTTTTTAAATATTTCTTCTGTTTTATTATATTCTTACTTTCTTAGCATCTAATATTAAGGTGCTAATAAGATATAAATAAAATATTTGAGAGCACCTTTTTTCTTGATTGGGAGCATCTTAGCATTTGTCTTATAGCATGCATTATGATCATCCTTTATTTTGTGAAGGCAATTATAAGATACAAATTAATTAGATTTTGGTCAACGATGATATAGGGGGATCATGATTCACGGTCAACATGTCTCATTACGCTAATAATGCTGAACTTGTTTTCTTATTCATTCATGGGGCGGGGTACTTGTATCCATTGTTTACCTTTGCTTTAGAAAGAGGACCCACTTTTCACCGACAGTCAAAAAAACAAGATGAGCGAGGTGTTGCAAAAAGTAAAAGGTTTCAATATTTAAAAAATAAACAAAAAGTGGGGTTTTTTTTACCAAAAAATAGGAGATTCGAACTCGCAACCTCTCAATTGAGTATGAAAAGACTATGTCATTTGAACTATTATTACTTATTCACATAAAAAGTGAGGTTTTGATTTGGTAAACATTGTTCGTTTTAACCAAATTCTTTGATTAAATATTTAATTTTTTTCAAGTAATTTATAAAAAGTTATTTTTAAAAGATAATTTTTTAAAATTGTAACATTTATAAATGATAAATTAAATTAAAACTAATTTCTAATAAACATAAGCGATTATATTTAGTAAAATAATTTTTAAAATTTAAATAAACAATAATAGAAAAATAATAATAAATTTGAATATTTATTAATATATAAAATTATATTAAATTATTTTAATTTTAATAAATATAAATAACTTTAAAAAGTATTTTTTAAATATTTTTAAAATTAATTTTTAAAAACTGTAAATATAAATGGATAATATTTTTAATTTATCAAACACAAAATGAAGTGTTTATAATAATTTTAAAACGTACATAACACCTAAATTAGTCAAGATTAATATTGTGTTTTCGAGATAAAAATATAATAACAGTAAATATAAAATGTTACTATAAGTCTATAATAAAAAAAATACTTTTAGAAAATAAAAATAAAAAATTATTCATATTTTGTCTAGATATTTTTATGTCAGACAAAACATAAACATAACTTAAAATATATAATTGGACAAGATAGCTAGTCACAAGATTGCTAGTTATATATATTTGCCAGTGAAAATTCAGGTGTAGTCAACTTCACGTGAAGTTGATAACTAAGAACCATTAGATAAAAATTTAGTCAAATTAGTCAAATCATCTAACGGCTCTCAGCTATTAACTTCACGTGAAGTCGACCGCACCTGAGTTTTCACCATATTTGATCCAACAAACATACATTATTGATTATTATTTCATGGTGCATGGTTAGTTTGCAAAGAGGAAGGTTGGTGAGGGTGAAGGGTGATGGTGGGTAGGGTCATGCATGGAGGTATGGTGGGATATGGAATCCTAATGATGGTGAGAGTTGAACATAAAAACAATAATATTGGTTTCCGGTAATTAAGTCAAAAAATAGAAGCATCTTATGGCGTATGAAATAGTATTTAATTTGTTTTATCAAATAATAATCAAGGCAACGATGTCGGTGATGACTTGTGAATTGTCATATATTATAAATGATAAAAAAAAAAGTAATGTTAGAGAGTTAATTTTTTTTAGTTAATATCGGTTAATTTTTTAAAAATTATTTTATTTATTTTAAATTTTAGATCATAAATTATAAAAATTTAATTTTAAATTCTAAATTATAAACCTAAACTCTAAAATTGATTCATATTGACTAACGAAAAATTTGTTCCCTGTACTTTCTCACGATGAAATTAGCCTATGCTTAATTACACCCGTTTAACACAAAATATTGTTAAGTAGGTTAAGGGTGGCTGGATATAGTTAGTTTTCGAATTAGTTATTTTTTATTACTTTCTGTTACACTTTCTATCATTATATAGTATGCAACCACTTTCTGTTACACAAAAATTTGTGATGTACTTCTCAATCTTCTAATGGGAATTATGCTTTCTTCTTTCACAAGTTACTGAACCTAGCTAGAAACTCTGTTCTTCTATGCACATATAGTTCATACACCAATACTGGTATAACATTCAAGAACAAAGTTGTGCATTGTTGGAATTGAAATCTTATAAAGTTTGAAAGATCATCAACAAATACTTCACAACATCGTCTAAGATCACAACTTAAATCTATAAGAAGCTTCAAATTGTTTTTGACTCTTTGCTACAGGAGTATTGGATTTGAATATTGAATATTCAAGAAAATACCACATATCCAAGCAATAATTGATGGAGTATTTAAAGAATATATTAAGCATGTCATTCAGTCATTTCAAAATTAAAATTATTTAGAGTATATACTCATTTTGGTCCTAACAAATTTTAGATCAGACACTCTAGTCCTTAACTAAAATTAATTATTTGATTGATCTCTAATAACAATTAAATTCGTCAGTCACTTAGATCCTTTGTTCTGTCAACTTTAATGGAAGACAAAATAGTCTATGACAACTCTAATGGGAGATAAAATGGTCCTTGCTCCTTTATTCAGAAACGACACTATTATTTCCTAATTTCCATCGTATCTTGTATAACCCTAACGTTCATACTCTCCCTTTTTACCTTCATAGTCTTCTTTTCCATTTTTTCCTTCCTTCTTTTCATCTCCAAAATCAAGCCATGGTGTAATTGTCGCGCGTGTCACTACAACAAATTCGGGATGAGGCAACCCTTTAAAAGCGTTGCCTATAATACGAAAAAGTGTTGCCTTTGATCAAAGGCAACACTTTCCGACAAAACGCAACGCTTTTTGGGGGTTGACTATACGGCCGTTACTTTTAGTCTAAGGCAACGCTTTTATGTATCAAAGGAACCCTTTTTATGGCAACCTTTAAAAAACGTTGCCTTTTCTACAAAAAAAAAAAATAACTCTACGAAAGGGTTGCCTTAGAGTACACAAAGACAACGTTTTAGATAAGACTTTATGTCAACACTTTTTATGAGTTGTATTTTCTAATACATAAAGCAACACTTGTCTAGATTTTTTTTAAGTTGCCTTTTTATATACCTAAAGCAACACTTGTCCAGATTTTTTTAAGCTGCCTTTTTATAGACTTAAAGCAACACTTATCTAAGTTTATTTATAGTTGTTTTTTTCTAATACTTAAAACAACACCTGATTGAGTTTTTCTTAGGTTCTCTTTTTTTATATCTAAAGTAATATATTTTTAACTTTATTATATTTATATAAAATTTAAAGGAACAATATTTAAATATTTAAATTCAATTTAATCAATATAAGAAGAGAATGAGCTAATAAAAATATATTGCATATATATAGAAAGGTATTCCAAGTACCAATTAACATACTTGCTAAGTTACCAAGTTAAATAAATGATAAACATAAGTAAAAAAAATACATGTTTTTCTCATAATGAAATTGAACAAAAAAGAAATTAGTTTTTTCATTTGAAACCAAAAAGACTTTGTGCTTCACCATTGTGCCAAGAGTCGCCTTTATCTCTTTAGAAAATTTCATCTAACCATAAGAAAGTCACAGTCAAATCTAAATGGACAAAAAAAATATAGTCAAAACATTAGCTTAACAGTAACATGTGTATTCAAGTGTTACAACAATAGTAGCAACTAAAACAGCAACCACGACAGCCATAAGACAGCCACCATGACAGCCATTAAACAGCCATAAAATAGCAATCACGACAGCCACAATACAACCATAAAGTAGCAAATAAACCAGCAACCATGACAACCATAAAACAGCCATAAAACAACAACTAAAACAACAACCAAAACAACCATAAAACAGCAACTAAAACAAGAAAATTATCGACTAACTTACAATAAATTATGGTTCAAAGTGTTTCTTCTTGATTCTTGTCTTGTATCGCTTCCATGCTCCTTGAACACCCGTCATCGCCCATAGCTTTGATGATTTTGGAAGAATGAACTTTGACTACAAACACATCGATTTCATCATATCATATGAATAAAAAGATTATAAACATATGGCATAAACATAAAAATAAATGGAACTTACATTAATATACTTCCATATGCGTTTTTTGATTTGCCTAGGCACAGTTTTCCAATTAATGTACATCAAGGTAATAAAATCACTATTCCTTCTCATTGTTACAATAAAATTGGTTAATTCCTTCACTCTCTAAGGAGTTGGCCCCACGGCTACTCCACGATCAAAAGTCACTTCCTCCCTTTCTTTCCAAGTTCTTACATAAATTTTTAGGCATATATCTTGTTTTTCCACGAGTCTTTTTAACTTTTGGTGTTTCTAAATTAAAAAATTGAGAAATAGTACAAATTAAAATAAAAAAAGCCACTATTCATATAGAAAGGGACAGCCGTGAATTATATAGAAGTCTTTCCAAATTAAACAAGTATATGTACATGTTACTATTCATATAGAAAAGGAAGCTGTGAATCAAATATGGATTCGTAAACCAAATAATGATAATCAGAAAATATAAAACAAATAGTAACAAACAAAAGGACATCACCTTCTACATGAACATCTTCCATAACTTGGTTTGCTTCCATATCAAAATTGTCATTTTCATGTTCACTAACATAATCTTCTTTAAGGGAGATATGAAAATTTTCTCCATCATTTGGAAATGGCCTTGATCTATCATCCTCAGTAATTGGAACTTCAATATGCTTCTCTTCTCTTTCTAAATGAGCTTGATACTTTTTTACTAGCCTTTTCCTCTTTGAAGTTGCTCCATTTTTCATTATGTTGCTGTATAAAAATATTAAACAGACATAAAACAGCACAATAAGGAGCAAATCAAGTAGTGAAATATAACAAAAATTGCCAAATTTTATATCACATAAAACAGCAAAATGAGGAGCAAATCAAGTGGTGAAACATAATCATTAATTTCACTTGATGGTAGGGACTTCTTTAAAATAGTTACATGGGTAGAGACTGAAATAAAGGCCTTCTTACTGGTGGTTCATTACATGAAGGCACTGGACAATTGTAAGTATCACGCCTAGTCTCATCAACGGCAAACTGCTTCTTTCCGTACCTTAACACAGCTTTTAGAACAGAAGCTGCAAGAAAAATATAATAGTAGAAATTTGTTTAACCAGGGTCAAAAAGATGGAACTGAAAAAGCACCAGAAAGATGTTGATCCACATGAAAACTTTAGAAAAATTGAAAGCAAACCCCTAAATTTAGAATTATTGAAAAGCCCAAAAAGACATGCATTCAGAAATTTGATTTACATACTAAAATTCAGAATAGTCCCAATTCTTCATAAATCAGTTTTGCAATATTTACTATTAATTTATTAATTCTCTCATATACTTTCCCCATCACATATTACAAGGTCATATCAATTTCAATATATCTTTTTCGGATTTTCACAATATTTATTTACATAACCAAAATTAATGCTAATAACCTAACAGCAAGCTATTAACCTAATGAGTTTATAAGAGACTGTTAAACGTTTGGTTAAAATGAAGTAAAAGAAAATACCATTGTATCATTATATTTGATTCAGAACCATATATACAATCAAGAACATAAGTACAGGCACAACAATATAATTCAGAAGAATAAATAAGGTTTGAATTGTGATATATCTTTTCCTCCAACATGAAATTTGGCCATGAGTTGGAAAAAAGATAAAAATATCTCTGTGATTGGTACACCCACTTCCTCCGCACTTCACCCACTAAAAGCATCCACCTCCACGTCTTCGATAATAGCATTACCTCCAATCCTGACAATATCCACCACATCCTCATGACCAAGTTTCACAACTACCCTAAGGACACGTCTTTCTCCACTCTCTGACAAGCAATATAGATTATTGGACATTAGGATATCATGAGAAGATTTTCCTTCAACATCATATGCAATTTCTCATTTGGAATGGTCCATTCTTTCTCTCCCGAAGTCCAAGCTGGTAGACAGCTTTGACCTCGTATCCAAGCTATCAGTACAGTGAGCAATGTCGTCGTCGCTGATCATATAAAAACTGAAGCGATTACTGAACATTGGTTCAGAGAAGAAACTGAAGGAAACAATCGGAGTAGTGGACAATGTGACTATGGAGATGATAGGGCAAAGGAGGAGAGAGATGGCGACGACGAAAGGTTTTAACAAATCAAACTTGCTGTCTAGATTCATGTGATCCATGAAGATGACAAAATACTTGAGAGACATAGTCATTAGTTTTTTGAGTATGAATTGGTTGAAAAAATTGAGAATTTTTTTTTTGTGAACATTAAAGTTGCCGAGTGTGTATTATGTAGCTTGAAGTTGCAGTGTTAGACTGTTAGGGTTATGCAAGATACAATGAAAATTAAGGGAGAACGACGTCATTTCTAAAAATAGGGTCAATGCAAGGACTATGTTGTCCCTTAGAGTTGTCGGGACCATTTTATCCTCTGTTAGAGCTGACGAAGCAAAAGATCTAAAAGATTGACGGAGTTAATTGTTAAGAATCAATCAAATAATTAATTTTAGTTGAGGACTAAAGTATCTGATTCAAAATTTTTTGGAGACCAAAATGGATAAATACTCTATTATTTATTTAGAGTTGTTGAAGCAGAATATTTTTTTTCTTGCTTATGAAGATATATTTAAAAGGTTTTACCACCAAATATACAACTGTTATCTGTCTATTTACCATTTTAATGAGAAAATCCGATAATCACAACAAAAATATAAACATTCAATTATTTATCGTTGGATATTACAATCTGTCGCTAAAATCAACACAAATTCTGGTACAAATTTTTTTCAAATTGGCTCAACACTTACATTATATTGTAAGATTTGCGTGGAAAAATCTAACTGAAATATTACGGTAAAAAATTTTGTAAAATAATGGTCGTCAAATATATTCCACTTATGATCTTGCACTTATCAAATTTTTCCGACAAAAATTTCAACAGTAACCCCTGCCCTAAATTCTAAAATGTGAACCCTAATAATATATCAAAACAACTTATTATTAGCCATATACGGCAGTAAACTCTTCTTTTCTCTTTCTCATTTCTCACTTTAATTTTTTCCCCTATGGCATTGAGTTATATATAGATAGCCCTACAACTTTCGGTGATACTTGATTACATTTGGAAACGGGGTGTTAATCATATAATGATGTAGTCTATTCTAATATAATAAAGAAAAAAAAAACTAAATCATTTCAAATGAAATGCCTTTATTCTTTATAGCCCTAGCACAACAAGAAACAAACTTTGACCCTTTATTTTAGATTCACAACTTTAGGATTAACTTTCTCCATAAATGATGAAATGGATTGAAAGGCGTTATACAAATATAACTTTTTTTTGGTTGGCCACGTATCCCCCAACCCAACAGGTTAAGAACTAATTTGTCGTAGATCAAACCTCCATTTAAAGGTCTGCTGTTGGTCAATGAGTTATTGCATGCACAAGGCGGGATTCAAATTCCTGATACTTGCTTAAATGAACAAGTGAGTTGAGTACTCGACCAACCTAAGTTGGTTGTTATACAAATATAATTACTATAGCACACTTTAAATTAAAAGGTGTACTTCCTATGGGTTCTATCACTACATTTTAATTTCTGCATGAACTAATCAATTAATTATGATCATAGTTTAGTGACGACACATTCTAGTTTTCAAAAGCAATAAATCTAAGAAACAATTAAAAACATATAGTTAATAATCAGTTGATATAAATTTTGATATGTACTTTTCGGAAATTGAACATAAATATTTTGAATATTTAGATGTGCAATTTTTTTTAACCGATTTTCATTATCCCCTAACAAGATTACTAGATTAAATTAGTTTCAAAATTAAAATAAGGATTATTCACTTCACATTGATTAATGGCCAATTACAATGATAGAGACTTGAATGAACTTAAATTCTGTAGTTTCTTTTCATTTTAGAATGTTCAAATTTGACATAAGCAAAATTGAAATAAAACTACTTGCAAATTGCAATCTCAAGTTAAGGACATATTTTGAAATGTATAATGAGGCCAAATATATAACTCTATGAATATTTGAATAATAAGTTCTTATATTCCCTCAAAACTCTTTTCTTTATTATTATTATTATTATAAAACATTTTATGAACCCAAATTTCTAATAAATAAAAATGAAAATTTTTTTTCTAAACATATCTATGATCTAATTATGAAAAGTGATTAAATAAAGAAAGTGACAGCGAAAAGTGAGAAATTTGCTATTAACTTAGAAATTAAAGATCCCTATATTGATTTTCCAAAAAGTATTTTTTTTTTCCTGGAAAAAAATAGAAAAAATAGCCTGTTTTAATATGATTATAATAATTTGATTCTCTGTAATACTCTCAGAAATAGAAATTTATCCTTTCATGACCCCATTTTCATTTTCACCACCTTCTGGAAAAAAAGTGGCTGAAGAAAGAACTACACACAAAGAAATAAATTTGCAAAGGAAAAGAAGAGTAAAGAGGGAACACATACACATTAAAGAAAAGGATATTATTTTTGGTATATAGAAAAGGATTATTATTTTATGTAATATCAAAATTATTATCATCATCATCATCATCTCCTCAAGTTCTACAACAACTTCAAATTGAGCAAGCATTTTGAAGATACATGCATATTTGGGAGAAGAAAGTTGAATAGAGGAACATGAATTTTTGAGCACAAGATAAATATGTCTAGTGCTCCAATAAAAAAACAGCATAAATTATTATAGCACACAGAAAGAGGTGTTATAGAAGAAAAGGTTTGGTCCTTTACAATTTTTTTATTATTTTATTTTATTTTTATATATATTTTATTATTATATTCTCTTTTTATCCTTTGTGTTGCAATTGATTTATGTTAGAGATTTTATTATATATGATGCCTCATCTTTTAATTTCCTTCTTCCTTTTTATTCTCATCCTTTCTAATATGAACTCAAAAAAGAAAAATGATGAAGCCAATGAGTTTCTGAGAATGATGAAGGAAATAGCATTTAGTTTAAGCTTACTTTCATTTTTTATTATTTCTTGTTTCAGTTATAAATATAATTGTTGTCTTTTTCTATTAATTTAAATTTTTAAAATAAATAATTTTATGATAAGTTTATTTTGTAGATTTTTCTTGCCGCCTAATTCAATTTTGCTAATTTTTTATTTTAAATTACTGTTTGGACCTTATATTACTTTTAATTTTTTTTAAGCCTTTTGTTTTCTTGCTGTGTATTATTAATCACATGCATCATATCTCCCAAAAATTAAAAGAAAAAAATTATTCCAGATGGTGGATTGTAACAACAATACAAGGAAACACAATGATTCAAGTTCTAACAAAATATTTGTTGGAGGGTTGGCTTGGGAGACTCAAAAGGAGACACTGAGAAGATATTTTGAGCAATTTGGAGATATTATAGAGGCTGTTGTCATAACAGACAAGAACACTGGAAGGTCCAAGGGTTATGGCTTTGTAAGATTACTTTCTCCTATTTAAAGGGTTTTGCGCAATTTGTAATTTGCAATTAGATTTTTATATTTTTAAATTTTATAATTTATTATATTTTATAAATTAATTAAAAAAAACAGGTTTGATTGAGAATAAAAACACTCAAATTGGTTTTTCTAAAATTTTGAATCAGACAATTTGATTTTTAATAAATTTTTATTTTTTTTATAAATTCTTAAAATGATTTTTCTTAGATAAATTGGTTTTTTTTGTCATTTTAAAAGAAGATTAATTTATTTTATAGTGATCTTTTTTAATTTGGATGACCAAATTATTTGACGAGAAAAATTTTGAAAAGATTTCTAATAAATAAAAATTTGTTAGGAACCAAATGTCTCATCTAAAATTTCTTAGGACCAATTTGATTTACTCTTTTATTAATTCAAATATTACTATTTAATTGTTTATATTTTACAAACTTTTTTCAACTGATTCTCTCTCATTTAAAATTGTTATGATCCAAGCTCCTACACTATAAATTTGTTTTTTTAAAAAAAAGTAATTAAATAATACAGGATTTTGATTAATAGAAATATCAAATATGTGAAGTATAGAGATCGATCTAATTAAAAATATATATATACAATATGAAACTTTTAATTATCACAAACTTTTAAACTATGTAAAACTAATTAAAAATTGCCCATTTAACCTTCTATTTTAAATCCTCACATATATCTTCTTTATATGGTATATTTGCTTTACTAGTTAATTTCATTTGGCATATGATCATATAGTCAACAATTATTATTATTATTATTATTATTATTATTATTATTATTATTATTATTTGGTAATTCTCTGTTTTTGCAATAGGTCACATTCAAGGATCCAGAGGCAGCAAAGAAAGCATGCCAAAATCCATCTCCAATAATTGATGGGAGAAGGGCAAATTGTAATATTGCATCAACTGCTGCAAACAAGAAACACTCATCACAAACTCCTCAACATGGTCTCAATTTCCTTCCATTCTTTTTTTTTTTCCCAACCTTATTTGCTTTTTGTTTCTCTTTTTTTCTTTTCTTTTTTAATTTTGTGAAAAAATAATTGTTTCATTTTATTTTTCACAGTATTTTAAAAATAAATAACACTTCAAATAAAAACAAGAACAAAAAATCTTACTCTTTCTTTTTCAATATAATGACATACCTTTCTTTTCTTCATTTTGAGTCCTTTCCATCAATTTAATCTATTTATCTCATTCTAAGAGGTAATCTATTGCAACCTTTAACATTGTTTATCATTTATCAATTAAATATTAATTATTTAAATTAATTTTCAGGGATATATGACTAATATATAACAATAACAATGAAATTAACTTCTCATCTTCAATTTGATGCAGAAAGGTTTAAACCAATGGCTGGAATATTGGCTTCACCTTCTCATCATCATTTTGTTCCTTCATCAACATTTTTCCATCAACCTAATGAACAATTCAGAATTCCTTATCCAACTTATAGGTAATATATATAAAAGCACCAGGCAACGTGTACTCTTTTTTTAATATAATATTAATATTAATAATAATAATGATTAGTTACAGGTTAATATTTTGCCTTCTTCCTATATTGTCTATATTTTCATTATTAATTTGGTTTTTTTTTTTTAATATCATCTATTACCAGATATAATGGATACTCACAAGAAACAATGGTCCCTATGGTAAGTATTCTTGTGCAACTGGATGCTTAAATAATAGAAAAAATACTAATCTTCTCGAAAAATTTTGCCCAAAATTTCTTTTTTTTTTCCACTCCTATTTTTTCATATTTTTTACTAATATTTTATAATATATTGACATGCATGTCACTAGTTTGGTTTATGATTTAAGATTTAAAAGAAAATTTTAGTAAAATTTTAGTTTTGATGCACTGTCGATATAAAATAGATTTACACGTACATCTAATTTTTATATCGTCATATCAGCAGAAATAACTATTTTTTATGTTGACCACGTGAATAATTATCCAAAAAAACGAATGTAATTAAATGATTGTGTAAAATATTTTATATTGTCAGTCCATAAAAGATAAATCTTAAAAAAAATAAAAATTATTATTACATAAATATAAATTACAAATCTTTATTTCTTGGTGCATATTATTGACTATGCCTTATATATATTGGGCAGATTTATTTCTTTTGATTTTTTTTTTCTGTTTCAGAATTGTTATGCTATTTATGGAGGTCAACAATTCTCACCTTACTGCCCTTCCAATAATGGGGCAATAGGGCCATTAGGGTTTATCCCTAATATTTACCCTTTGAATGCTCAATATGCACATAGATATCATAGTCATCAAGGTCATGGTTTTAGGGTTCAATATCCACAAATGATGCAAATTCCAGTTTTACCCCCTAGAAGACCATATGGCTCACCTGGTATCTTGACTTTTCCTCCTTCAATGCCAACACCACCAATTACTAATTCAGGTGAAAAAATATTTTGATCTTTTATGTGTATATTATGATTATTATTTTTTAAAATTTCTGTAATAAAAAATAAAATTGATTTTGAATTTTAATATTGAAAATTTTGAAATATCTGGCTTTAATAATTGACACTGGCTATTTCTATTATTAAATGTAACAGTGACAAGAACTGCTACTAAAAAAACAGAAGTGGCAACAAGAAAAGGTGCAAGTGCTTCAAGACCCAAAAGAACTTCTTCTATCTAAAATTCATCATCAACTTAATCTCCATATGGATAGAGAAATTATGTCTTGAAAATAATTATGAAGATCAAAGAAGGGTTCAAGGACAAGAAAGGGTTGATAATAGTGATATATACTTGAATACTTGGTGATATGATTCATCAAAAAAGATCAGGGACATAGATTATTATTAGGTGGAAACTCAGGTGCAGTCGACTTCACGTGAATTTGATAGTTGAGAGCCGTTAGATGAAAATTTAGTCAAAATTTTTGACTAAATTTTCATCTAACGGCTCTCAACTATCAAATTCACGTGAAGTCGACTGCACCTGAGTTTCCACCTTATTATTATTATTATTATTATTATCAGAAACATATATATCAATCAAGGGAATGATTCCAAGAATGATTCAACTTGGAAGAGTTAATTGCTCAAGGAATAGAAAAATGTATATTATTTTATATGAGAATTAATATTGTTATGTTGTGCATGCCACTAACTGACCTTATCCCAATAATACCCAATAATTAATTAATGGATAATTTCAAATTGTTAATTACTAAAAGTTATTATAAAGGGGTAAGTATAGTAGCATCCAATGATACATATAGTCCTACTTTTTGAAAAAAAAAATTTTAAATAAGCACTTTTAATGTGTAGATTATATGATGGATAAACGCCGCTAATTAATTTGAAATTAATAAAATTAAACTATTTTTATCAAATATACAGAAAAACCAAAAATGGAAGGAGGAGTATATATAATTCATCAAACTCAGGCTATATATATAGATAGAGTAGGTGAATTTTTTCCTCATATATCCTTGTTGATGTTCTTATAAATTATGGAGCTGCAACATTCTCCTTTGCTTGTGGAGCAATTTCTTCTCCATCAATTCCAGGTTCATTGCCAGGAACTCCCAAACTTAAAAGTACTTCCTCCCACTTCTTAGCAGGACCCTAAAATCCCCCCAAAAAAAAGTAATAAATAAAATAAAATAAAATATCATGTCGAGGTAAAAAATATAGCTTAGATTGTCTCTAATAAAAAAAATTTATAATTTAATAAAAAAATTATAATTTAAAAAAAATAAAATATCTTAAATTTAAACGTGCTCTTTTATAATAGATACTAGATAAAGCTCGTAATTGAACAAGCCAAACCAACATATAAGTCGACTGAAGTTGGTTTGGTCTTATTCTATTACGAGTGTATACTTAAATATGACCGTGTTAAATTCGCATTATTTATATAGATAGATGCTTTATTTTGGTTATTATTTTGATTAGTCACCTTCCATGAAAGATCTTGAGCCATGCAATTCTTGATAATTTCTGTAAAAGCTCCAGTCCCATACACCGCAAGAGCCCTTTTAACGGTTTTGGCAATTGCATTTACATCCGAAGGATCCACAGCTTCACACTAAAACAAAGCACTCAAAATTTAGCAGAGGAATATTAGGAAACCAATATTTTTTAGACAATATCAGTTAATTTTTTTAAAATTATTTTGTTTATATTTTAAATTCTAGATCCTAAACTATAAATCTTTAATCTTAAATACTAAATTATAAATTTTAAACCCTAAATCCTTCAAAAAATAAAAGTTTTAGAATTAAAAAAAATTAACTAATATTAAATAACTAAAAATTGATTCCATGTACTTTCTCTAATAATAATAATAATAGTTTGTGCTAGTACTCAAAGACTTGTAATTTAGTCTTCTATTTAAAATTTTGTGAAAAAATAACATAGAAAAGTTATATATGTTTCTGTCCATGTATGTAGCATTGTCTAGAGGCCAGTTTTTTATATAGACTGAAAATTAGGAACAAAATGCACCTTAAATTGTGAAAATAATAAAATTCTGTCTTTTATTTTCATCTCGTATTTTTATTTATTTATTTATTTATTTTTCTTCATAAAATTCTGAAAACTGAAAATAAATAAACAAAAGCTGAAAATACAAACTACATGCATCATAAATTTCCTATCCTAAGATATTGTCTCCAACTCTAAATAGTAAATACATTATTGTATCCTATAGTCTCTATATTTAATTTGAATCCTGTGTCTCTGCTACCAAATGCAACCAAAGCTACCATGGGAAATTTTCACATTATGAAATGATAAAAGGTGTTACCTCAACATTGAAGGGACCCATCTGAAATCCTGTGAAACCTTCTTGAACTGTGTCAACTAATCCACCAGTTGAGGCAACAATAGGCACCTAGCATATAATGAAAAATAATACAAAGTTTAAGATAACCTTAATGATTGGATTAATAAATATCATAGCAAGTAAAATTTAATTTAATCATACAGTTCCATAGCGCATAGCTTGTAGTTGAATAAGACCACAAGGCTCAAATCTGCTAGGAACCAGTAGAAAATCAGCACCAGCAATGATCATATGAGCTAAAGGAACATTGAATTTTGCAACTCCTCTGGCCTTGTCTGGGTATGATGTTTCAAGTTGTTGAAGCTGTTTCTCCATTTGTTTCTTTCCTGTTCCCTAATAAGGCAATATAGGAATAACACTAATACACCATACGGATATGTAGATACGGTAATATTACAAGATATAATACGATTTTTTGTATAACATATAAAGTTAAAGAAGTAATTATAGGGTGTTTATTATTCACATAAAGATATCGCGAAGATAAAAGTTAAGATGTTGATACAGGTTATGTTAAACAGTTTAGTCAAACATGTCAAAACTATTTAATAATTTTTAGCTATCATCTTTATATGAAAATATTTTTAGGTGAGTAATAGAATCAAAACTTATTCAGGTACAAAATTTTTGAAAGTTAGCATGAAAAACAATCATCTAAAGGTAAAATATAATTTTTGTCTCTAACATTTGTGATTTTTTTTTCAAAAATACCCCCAATGTTTAATTTCATTCAATTTTGTCCTTAACCTTTTCGATTCATCCAATTTTGTCCCTAACGTTTTCGATTTGTCTCAAAACTATCCCTGAAAACTTTTTATTTTGTCCCTAACATTTTACATTGAGTTAATATTTAGAAGCAGTTTTGACACAAATCGAAGACGTTCAAGACAAAATTAAATGCAACTACGCAATAGGAGTATAATAAAAATTCGCAAATATTAGGGAGAAAAAGAATAGTTTACCCTAATCAGAAGTATCAATGAAAAAGGGTTGCATATTATGTCATATTGATTTTTCTTTTTTTGAATAAAAAATAAGAAAAGAAAAGAACTTACAAGGGCTACTATCTGAACATTCTCCTCAGTCAATTGGGGAATAGCAGCTACAAGAATATCAGAACCTTTTTGTTCTTCAAGCCTACCAATGAATCCAATGAGAGGAATATTTCTATCTATTGGCAATCCAACTTCAGCTTGGAGAGCTTCTTTCAAAATATATTTTGCTTCCAACACCTAAATTACAAGACTTTGTAAAGGATTTTTCATATCTTTAGACAATCTTCTTATGATCCGTACATAACAGAGTTTAAACACAACTATTTCCAGTTATTACCGTTGAAGTGTCGTATCGGACAGCAATATATTTGTCGGTTGACGGATTCCACTCCTGCACATCCATGCCGTTGACAATTCCAATGATGCCGGTTCGGCGAAGGATGTTGTCCAATTCAACTCCTTTGTCAGGACCTGAGACTAGTTCTTTAGCATAGTATGGACTAACAGTTAACACCATCCATGATTCTATGATTGCAGCTTTCATCCAATTAATTTTCCTTCCTATTACTGGTTTAACATGTCTGCATGATTAGATCAATATAAGTAGTTAGAATTTGTAATTGGATACGATGGTAACAACTCATAACTATTGAAAATTACTAAGGTGTTGACACGTATTATGTTAAGTAATTTAGTCAAATATATAAAACTATTTAATGCTTTTCAACTATCATCTTTACATGAAAACATTTTCGTGTGAGTAATTACCAATCATTAATCATACCCATCAATGAAGTCAAATGAGCTTTTAAATTGGTCAGGGAGATTGAGAAGCGAGAAGTCTTCGAATGCGAATCTTCCTTGGTAAGCAATGTTGTGGATACAAAAAATGACCTGATAAATTGTAGCATTCACTGACAATGAGTTGATTATCAATGCATAATTAAGTATTAAGTAACTAATTAACCAATTTTATTTAGACCTTACTTTTGCATTCTTATAGATGCCTCTTGATTGGTACATGGATTTCAGGTAGCAAGCGAGAAGGGCCGTGTGCCAATCATTGGCAATAAAAATGACATCTTCGCCTACGTAAAATATAAAATAAAATAAAATAAATAAAACAAAATATCATAATTAAGGATCTTATGCTGATTGATTAAGAACTTAGTTCTTACCATATGGCCCAGAAAAGTATTTATTGCTCTTAAGATTCAGAATCCTCGGCGCTTCCAATGCTGCCTACAACATTGAAAATATGGGAAAAGTAGGAACATAAATTAAACTAAGACATTTGAATTCAGATTTAGATACAGAGACATTAGATTAATGTAATTAATCTTTCATGTAAGGTAGCCTTGTTACACTTATAAACTGCCTATAACTGATAAAAATTGAGACAAAGAGTAGATTTTCCATGGCGAATAATGTGTATCTTTTTTTAAACCATCAATCTCATCCCAAATTAAAAGTATGTAGGATAAAGTTTAATAATGTTAATTTCGTCCCTAATGTTTCAAAACAGGTGACAGATTAGTCCTTTCATACAAATATCCATACATTTTGCGACGAAATTATGACTTTCAAATCTGAACGGACCCTTAATCTCTAGTGTTTATTTTTTTGTCGGAAAAGAGATATAGAAGTACCTGGCAGAACAAGCTAAAACGTAGTTCATTGTCTTGGTAATCTTCCCCTGCATAAGGTCCATAAAGTTTGGTTCCGGATTTGCCCCAAACCTTCAAATTTAGTCCTTAATAAGTTCTTGAATTTCCCAACATATTCAGAGCAGAGTATAGGGGAAAAAAAATCAAGGAATATTTTCCAACCTTCTCAAGAAACGTAGGGTGATCGACAAAGACACGATCAACTCCTCTTTTATAGCAATGGAAGAACCGAACCTTTTCTGTTCTGTCTCCTACTTTTACCTGTAATAAGAAAAATCATAATGCATTTAGACATAGAAAGAACACAAACTTGGTGAAAAACATGATTCTTCATCATATTTTCAATTCTAGGAGTATACCTCAACTTGAATACTTGTATCCCATGCATCTTTGTACTGATCATATCGCGGCGCGATTGTCATAACTCGATGTCCATTAGCCTAGACAAGGATTAATTAGAGGTAGTCTTGCACTCATTGAACCCCAAACATGCCAATCAGTGCAAAAAGCTAATGTTATAGGAAAGAATTAAAGCTTTTACTTTGGTTATTGACTTTGTAATCACGATTCATCTTAATCCTCGAATATTTCCAAATGAGATTCGTCTCGTCATTATAGATCAGTTGATGTATCACGTTAAATAACATGGTCAGACCACATGTCATTTCACGTGACACATCAACGAAGTATAATAATAAGACTACAATGACCAACGGAACATAATTCAAGTGACTAAAAACAACAAGCTTACTGCCAATGCTGGTGGCAGACCTCCGATTACATCGCCTAAGCCGCCGGTTTTGCTCCAAGGAGCAACCTCAGTTCCCACAAAGATCAAAGTCATTCCACATATGATGACACCTTTAGGCTTACCTCTCTTGCTTTGAAGTCCCTTCCTCTTTGATTTTGCTGCACTAACTTTAATTTGGGTTCTGTTCAGAATCTCATCCACTTGGTTCAAGACTCTTAGTCCATTATGATTGTTGGTGTGCTTTAGTTCCATGGGTGACACTTTAGACTCACATGAGAAAATTGGTCCATGGGAAACATATGATGAACTTCTTGAGACTAAGTTGCTTGAAGCAGTCATCATTGTTGCCATCTTTAATTCCTTTGATTCTCAAGAATCTGAAGGACATCAAAGATTCCATCAAAATTAGAATGAGTATCACAAAAAGACAGGCTAGATGAGCCAACCCGTGTACGCTTGACTAAAAACCTTTTAACTCGCGAGTTATATGAGACAAGCCAAATTGACCTGCTTCTAAACGAGTTGTGATTTTACTGGCTCAACTCGTCCATTTTTACAAGCAATCCGAGCTGATTGCTTGTTTTGAGGGACTGCGTTTGTTTATTGAGACACAAAATTATATTTAGCAGATAAGACAGAGACATTGTGTCTAAAGACACTGAATTAGTGTGTATTTTGTGTCTATTCTGATAGGAAGAGCACAGAGATACTAACAAAGAACACAACTTCTTTTTCATTTTTTATTTTTTTATTCTTGTTAATTTTTCATAATTATACTTTTTATCATTATATTTTTCTTCTCAAATTTTTTAAATGAAAAAAATGAGAATAAATTAGATTTTTATAATTTGTTTTACTTTATTAACAAAAAGAATACAAGAACACTAGTTTTGGTATCTCTATCTTTTATGTCTTGTTTTTAGTGTCTTGTCTTATCCTATTCTCAAAAACAAACGCAGCCTAAGAAACATTCACCATCATAGTCACTCATTTTGATTTGTAACATTTTCTTGTATGAAAAATTAAGACTCATAGGTCAAAAATGCTTTTAAAACACACATTCAATGCTAATCATTACATGTAAATATTTCTAATCATTACATGCAAGCAATGCTAGCCATCTTCCCTAAGTTGTCATGATTTCAAAGTTCTTAGCTATTAGATATTAAAGAATGGAAGCTAATTGAGGAACCATTTGTTCCTCATAAAACTCTGTTCAATTGAATGAACATTCCTCATTAACAGAACTTGAACATATAATAATACTCAAACATGGAATTGGAAGTTAGCACTAACCAGAATATGAAGCACAAAGAGAATTTGAGGGAAGCAGAAGATAGAGGTAGTTGAACTCAGCTTCAAGGACTAACCTGAAGTTTCCACCATTAACGCAGAACAATTATTAATTAATATTATATTGCATATTTTATTGCTTCTAAACGATTCACATGAGGCTGCAACATTATTTATAGTGTACTACTTAGTACAGTGACATGCTTCTATATTCCACGTGGCAACCTTAGATAAT
Organism: Arachis stenosperma; assembly: GCF_014773155.1. Taxonomy (NCBI): domain Eukaryota; kingdom Viridiplantae; phylum Streptophyta; class Magnoliopsida; order Fabales; family Fabaceae; genus Arachis; species Arachis stenosperma. The sequence continues at coordinate 6,757,152 of NC_080378.1, forward strand.
TCTGGTGTACTACATTGCTTTTGACGCCTCAAATATTACTAGAGGCTTACATCATTTTGAAAGAAAAAAAGAAAAAAATTGGGGAAGTTTCTAATTTTAGGGACCAATGAATAAAAATTGGAATATGCCTTCCTGTAGAGTAAGGTCAAATTTTTCGTTTTGGGCTTTTTCTCTGTTTTGATAGCAACATCTTTCATTGGAAGTTTCTCTAATTATTTTTACTTTTTTAATTGTTATTCAACTGCTCGTATACTTGTCTGTCTTTTGATTTTTTTAAACACAAATACAGAGACAAATACATGAAGTAAAATTATAAAAATGGGACCGAGGTAAGAAAAAATAAAATAATAATGTTATAATATACATCACTTTTGGTTAAGTAATTTTTTTTCTTCCATGATATTTTTTAACTTGCTAGATCAATTACTTATTTATCGCAATTAAAACTCTATTAAAAATTTATAATTGATTAATAAATTATTATATATATATATAAAATAAAATTTAAATTTTCTTATATTTATTTAAACAAATAAGTAAAGTACCACAGATGAGTTAGTTTTTTGGTTAAGTATTTTTTTTATAGAGCTAAATAGATGTAGCATGTTTTTTTTAAGTGGATTGGACAATTCGGTCAATCCCAATCCTAAGTATCTCAAATGGATTGGACAATCTCTAATCCTAGGTATAACACACATTCACACATTCTTCACCTTTTTTTTTTTGAAATACAGCAAGCTCAACACATTAAAGTGGAACAAAACACACAAAACTAGAAACATAAAAATACTGTAATAAAAAAACCAATACCCTGACATCTTCGACATTGCCATCAACACCCAAAAAAATCACAACCATTTCACTCTGTGTAGCTCAACAACGTTCTTGTTTGAATGATCTCAATACTTGCTCTTGTATTACTGAAAATTCTGGCATTACGTTCCAACCAGACGTTCTAAATCACTGCAAAGAACGCCGTCATCCACAGCTTCTGCCCTTGTCGTCTCTTGGGCATGCCAATCCAACTCACAAACAGCTCTTTAATGGTTCCAGGAATTACCCACTATGTACCAAAAGACCGCAACCAGGAGCACCACACCTGCCAAGTTACCTCACAAAGAAGAAATAAATACTCAACAGATTTTATCCCCTTGTTACACAGGACACAAATATTATCACTATTAATAACAACTCCTAATCTAGTCAACCTCTCATTGGTATTAATTCTACCAACTAGCACAAACCACCCGAAAAACTCAATTATTGGGGGTACCAAACCTCTCCAGAGTACACTTGTGAAACTATAGCTCGTGATCTTGTCCGACAGCGTCTCCGATTGTATGACCTGCATAAAAGATTTAGTAGAAAAGACCCCTTTATTATCAAACTTTCACACAACGGTATCCTCGCTCTCAGGTGACAGCTTTACTGGCCTTAACCGTTCATGAAGCTGATGGATAAGTTCCAGCTCTCATTGGAACAACTTCCTCCTCCATTAAAAATTCTAAATCCACTACAGTCCATCTCAAAATTCACAGTCCCTAATGACAGATTTTTGTTGTCTTAAAATAGAGAAGAGTCTTAAAAAATTCATTTTTAGAGGACTACTCTGAACCCAGTTATCTTTCTAAAATCGAGTTCTCCTACCATTACACATTCTTCACATAGTTACCATTTTTTTCTAGTTCGAGACTTTTAAAATGGAAAAAGAGCAAAATACCATGTGAGTTAACACTCATTGGGATGTAGCATGTTATGAATGGTGATAATATTAGAAGCACAAAATAGGTAAGTTGGGTCGATAAGTTTGGAAAACTTTGGTTTTCCACAACAACTTGGTGGAGACATATCCATCTATGTAGACCCAAAGCACCCAAATGTAACAAAATGGACTGCCCCCAACTCAAACCGAAGAACTTGTTAAGTTGATATGGCCCAAAAAAAAAATATTATAATGACCAAAATAAAGAAAAAGATAATAAATTAAGTTGGATTAATTTATTGGTTAATTCATTAATTCACTTAAACATCAGTTTGAATTCTGCTTTATATATATAACAATTTATTGGTCAATAACAAATTCAGTACTACTTTAATTGGATAGCCAAATATATTGTTGATAGAAAATCACCTTTATTGTTATTATTATGAATTAGCAAGATTATCTCATATCATTATTAGGTAAGAACAATAAAATTTTTTTATGTGATAAATTACTAAAATAGTATAAAAATAAGAATTTAATTTGAATCTATTAATAGTATAAACAATTTTGTACAATTATCTAATACATTTATGTATTTAAATGATCTTTTAATTAATAAATTTAAAAATTAATTATTTTTATTAATATAAAAATACATAATTAATTATTTGTCTAAAAATTTTATATTGATAATACATGAAAATTTTAAAATAAATTAATAAAATTTGGTAAAAAAAAAAGATTATAAAAAAAGTTTAAAATAAAAAATGTTGCACAAAATATCAAATAATCTTATTTTTATTAACAGAAAATATTAACTAGACAAATGTAAATAATAATATGTCAATATTTTTCATCAACAAAAATGGTGATTTGAGGATTATTTTTTTTATGTTTTTTCTCCAACATCATATTTGTAAAATGAAATCTAAATATTAGTAGTTTTCGTAAATGTAAATAATAAATTATTTTTTTTTTGGTGGAATTTTTTTTTATGACATATCTGAAACAATTTTTTTACAAAAAATAATCTAAAAGTATTTTGGAATTTGGATACAAAGCTGAGGAGGTTGATCATTAACAAAGAAGGAAGCTGTAAGTTTCACTGAATTTGATTAAGCTGCGTAAGTAATCATGTTCTTCTTCTTCTTCTTCACTATTTCAGTATATTGTGCTGAGAAATTTAAAAATTAAAAAAAATTGAAATCAGAATTGTGAAAGTTGCATTGCCAATGGAGCTCGACATCCACTCCTTCCTCCCTTCCGACGAAGAAGATGACACCGCCGATCACCACCGTCGCACCGTCGACGACATCCTCAACGACTGTTCATCTTCCTCTTCTTCTTCTCCCTCTCCTCCTTCTTCGCCTTCCACTTCTTCTTCTAAACCCTTCCACCCGCTTCAAAATTCCCAAACTACCCTTCCGATCCCTCAATCTCATCCTCATCAGTATAATTCAGCAAGACCCGCTTCCTTCTCTCGGGTCAAACCTCATGACCCGTTTTCCAACCGAGTCACGCGCCCGCCGCCGTTTTCCTCGCTGCTGGGCGGTGTTAGGTCTAATGCCAAGCCTGGCGCCGCGCTGGCGGCGGCTGCGGCAGCTTCTAGATCCGTCCCGACGCCGCATGCCGCCGCGATTAAGTCACGAAGGAGTTTGCAGAAGCTTGCGGCGTTGGGAAGTGGGGAATTGAGTAGTTCGATCGGTGGAATTGGCGATGATTCTGATGTTTCTTCTAGAAGTGAGTTGGGAGAGGGGACTAGTGACAGATTCGAGGGGTTTGAATCTGGTGTGGTTGAGAAATTCGATGAGTTAGAAAGGAAAGTTGAGGATTTTAGGGATCATAGTGAGAGTAGTGGTGGTGTTGGTGTTGTTGATGCTGAGGTTGATGGTGGTGCTAACATTGGGATGGAGAATGATTCTGAGAAGAGGGATTTAGATGAGGTTGACAATGAGAATGATGATTCTGAGAAGAATGTAGTTAGTTCTGCACCTTTTGACCATGATGATGATGATGTTGATAAAGAGAACGAGAAGAAAATTGATGCAACTATTATTACTAATGTTGTTGTTGATGATGATCTTGATGTTGGTGAGAAGGGGATAACTGAGGACGGATTGAAGAGTGAGATCATTATGGTAAGAGAAGAGGCAGTGAATGATGGTACTTTTGTGGAAGAGAGTAAGAATGAGGTGAATGATATTGTAGGTGATGGTGATGGTGATGGTGATGGTGATGGTGATGATGGTGGTAGTTTGGTAAGTGATGATGTTAGTGAGTTGGTTGAGGAGAGGCTTGAGGAGATGGAAAGTAAAAGGGCTGCTAAGATAGCAGAGAAGAAACTAGAGTCTTTGAAGAAGCCGCTTGAATTGGCAGAAGAATTGGAGAAGAAGCATGCTTCCACTGGTATGCATTTGGAAGAGGGCGCTGCTGCGCAGCCTATGAGACTAGAGGGCGTTAGGAGGGGCTCCACAACACTTGGATATTTCGATGTTGATGCAGATAATGCTGTCACTAGGGCCATCTCGTCCCAAGCATTCAGGCGGGAACATGGTTCTGCACAAGTGTTGGCAGCTCATGCCAATTACATTGCAGTAGGAATGGCCAAGGGACTCATTGTTGTAGTGCCAAGCAAGTATTCCATTCATCATGCTGACAGCATTGATGGAAAGGTTGGTTTCTAATCCGGTGATGCTTTATTTTATGCTACTTCAAGTTCATTGCTCAATGAATCATGGAGGTTTACATTTTTTTCTTGCAAATATCTAGTGTAATATGCTAAATGATCTATAACTTAGTTAACATTTCATTTCTGTACTTTAACATCTAAAATTTCTATATTGGATTTTACGTGAGAGCAGATTCTATCAGTTTTTGAGCTGAAATATTGGAGTTGCTTCCCATAATGAATGAAAAGTTAACATTGCAAGACAAAAGGTTTTATATGTATATTAAAAATAAGAATTAAACTAATAAAAACAAATTTTTCGTAAAGAAGATTGAGAGATAAAAAATACTGGTCATGCTTTCCTATAAGCATTTGTTTTATGGTAAGATTTGAGTTCAGGCGATAATTTCATTTATCAATATATTTCATTTCCTTGTTAGATGTTGATGCTTGGTATGCAAGGTGATCGAACACATGCTCCTGTAACATCCATGTCTTTCAACCAGCAAGGAGACCTTCTTTTAGCTGGTTATGGGGATGGTCATGTCACAATTTGGGATGTACAGAAAGGTGTAGTGGCAAAAGTTATTAGTGGAGAGCATACATCACCGGTGGTACATGCATTTTTTCTTGGACAGGATCCTCAGAATACTCGTCAATTTAAAGCCGTCACTGGGGATTGTAAGGGTCTGGTTCTCTTACACAGTATCTCAGTGGTCCCTTTGCTTAATAGGTTCACCATTAAAACTCAGGTAAATGGAATTTGTTATCCATGTGTAATGTATATAGCGTAGTATTATCTAGAGGACTTGTGAGTTAATTTAATATTCAATAATCTCATGCTTCTGTTCTTTGTGGAACTTGTATTAATTCTTTAGTGTCTTCTTGATGGGCAAAAAACGGGCTTGGTACTGTCAGCTTCACCACTCCTTCCTGATGAATATAGTGGTAGTGCGTCACCTTATTCCCAGGGGAGCACCACAGCCGCAGCCAGCAGTATAAGTAGCATGATGGGAGGTGTTGTTGGGGGAGATGCTCCTTGGAAACTCTTCAACGAAGGCTCTTCTTTGGTTGAAGAAGGCGTCGTTGTATTTGTCACACATCAGACTGCTTTGGTGGTATGAAGCTCAGATGTTTGTGCTGATTCCATGTACTTTTTATACTTTAATTTTTCCTTCATCTTTGTGGAGATCCTTTGTGTATCGTCTACTGAATATGCTAAATCTTTGTTATAGGTACGACTAAGTCCTACATTGCAAGTTTATGCCCAACTTTCTAGGCCAGATGGAATTCGGGAGGGTTCCATACCATATACCGCATGGAAATACCTGGCACAAACATGTAGTTCTGCTGGTATGGATTCATTTTGTTATATTTCATGTTGACTTGTTTCTAAAGATTCCTCTCTTGCAGAAAATACGTCGGCTGATGCTGTTGAAAGAGTATCGTTGCTTGCAATTGCCTGGGAAAGGAAGGTTCAGGTTGCGAAATTGATAAAATCTGAATTAAAAGTATATGGAAAATGGTCTCTTGACAGTGCAGCCATAGGTCTGGCATGGTTGGATGATCAGGTATTAAATCATCAATTGTCTTCCCTTTTACCCTTCCTTTATCTCTTTCCTTGATTGTTAGTCATAAGGGTATTTAAGAAGATTTTGATCTTCTTCAGATGCTGGTAGTTCTCACTTCGACTGGACAAATGTATCTATGTGCCAAGGATGGAACTGTGATTCACCAAACAAGCTTTGGTGTAGACGGTATTGGAGGCGATGATCTGATTTCTTATCATACTCACTTCATCAATATATTTGGAAACCCTGAGAAAGATTATCATAACTCTGTCGCTGTAAGAGGAGCTTCTATTTACATACTTGGTCCGATGCATCTTGTTGTTTCCCGTCTTCTTCCCTGGAAAGAACGTATTCTAGTTTTGCGGAAAGCGGGTGACTGGATGGGTGCCTTGAACATGGCAATGACTCTTTATGATGGCCATGCTCATGGGGTTGTTGACCTTCCTAGAACCTTGGACGCGGTTCATGAGGCCATAATGCCCTTCTTGTTGGAGTTGCTTACATCATATGTTGATGAAGTATTCTCCTATATTTCAGTAGCCTTCTGCAATCAAATTGGAAAACTGGATGAATCGAGTGATTCAAGTAGCAGAAGTAATTCGGTGCATTCTGAGATAAAGGAGCAATACACACGTGTTGGTGGAGTTGCTGTTGAATTCTGTTGTCATATCAAACGGACAGACATCCTTTTTGATAAAATTTTCTCGAAGTTTGTGGATGTTAATGTTCAACAGAGAGGTAACTTATTGTCTTAGTTTTGTCTGGTACTGGTAGGATATCTAATAAGGCTTCTATTTTCACTTCTTATTTCTTTCTTTTTGTGCACAAGCCTCAATAATTCTTTTGGTTAGTGAAAGATCAATAGTTTGTTGGCATGCTCTCACATTTCAAATACATTCTTTTCCTGTTCAAATGGATAATACTGCAAATATTTATAATATTTTTCTAGAAACATTTTTGGAGCTTCTGGAGCCATATATTTTGAAGGACATGCTTGGATCTCTACCACCGGAGGTATTAGCTCATGTCAGGCTTTTTGGCACAGTTGGATGATACAATAGCAAAACTAAGTTTTGGCTTTTGAATTTACATTCTTAATTCTTCTAATACCTTTCTTCTTTGTATTTCTGTCCCTCTTCTCAAGATTATGCAAGAACTGGTAGAGCATTATAGTGCTAAAGGGTGGTTACAACGGGTTGAGCAATGTGTACTTCACATGGATATTTCATCATTGGATTTTAATCAGGTTGTTGTTAGATCTTCTAAAACCTCTTCCCTTGCCCTTTATTTCTTCTATTGGCCTGTCTAACTGTTGAGTGCTTATATTTGATACATTGTTTAGGTGGTCAGATTATGCCGGGAGCATGGCCTGTATAGCGCCCTGGTGTATCTCTTTAATAAAGGACTAAATGACTATAGGGCACCTCTGGAGGAGCTCTTTGAAGTATTACAAAATAGCCAAAAGGATAGTGCTGTCGCACTTGGGTATGTTACATCTGTCGTTTTTAATATATTATTCTTGTTTGCCTTCACTGTATCCATGTAAAACATGTTGCTGCAGAACATTTGTGGACTTGAGAAATACATAGATCTTGTCAATAGACTTATGAATACATTTTCTTTCAAAAAAGACATATATAAAAAAAAGTTTTGAGAAATGTAATTGTCATTTATGAGTTGCAAAGTTGTCTTGATGGCAATGTTAGGAACCTAATTAATCATGGAAATATCTCTTAAACATTACGATTGAAAATGTTCCTCCTCCTTGTCAAACATCCTGTGGCAGAATAACGTAACCATTTCAGTATTTCTTTTTCACTGGTCGTGCCATTAAATAAAAAGGATCTTCTATGGAAAAATGAAAATATGCCTTTCTTATTTGAGCCTAGTTCTGATTTCCATTGGCCTTCAAATGCTAATAAAGTGTCTAGGCTTACTTGGTGGCTGTCTCTACTCTCTAGTATGTACAAGTAAACTGACAGCAATTTATTTACTACATGTAGGTTTGTTTCTGCTTTTAATGGGTGGTTAAATATACTTTACTTTTTTTGCCTCTTGTTTTAACAGGTATAGAATGCTGGTTTACCTCAAGTACTGTTTTACAGGTCTTGCTTTTCCACCAGGTAATTATTTTCTCTGTTCTTTTATCTTATTTCGTTTTATTTGTCGTCTCAATTAAATGTATTTCAATAGTTCTCGCTAAAGATTATCCGATATTTACAGGCCGTGGAACTATTCCTCCTACACGCTTGCAATCTCTTAGAAAGGAACTTGTAGAGTTTTTGTTAGAAGACTCTAATGCTTCGAAATCACAGGCAAAATCAAACTTAGTTGCAAAACAACCCTGTCTGAATGTATATCTTCTCTTAGAGTTGGACACTGAAGCTACATTAGATGTCCTTAGATGTGCGTTTGATGAAGATGAAATTTCAATTACTGCTTCATCTTCACTGAACTCGGTTGATCAATCCATTGAAGAAGCAAAAGAAGAAAATGGTGTTACTGAACATCAAAGTACTTTGGTTCAGAACACAGTAGATGCTCTTGTTAAATTAATTGATATGAAATCTGTTTCACCAGACACGACCTCTAGCAGTGGTGATGATGGGTTGATAAAAGAGTGGCCATTGAAGGACATGGGTTATCTGTTTGAGTTCATTGCCTATTATGTCGCTCTCCAAAGAGCCAAAATCTCAAAGAATGTACTGTGTCAAATATTTGAATATTTGACATCAGAGCAGTACTCTGCAACAAATGTCTTGGTTCATGGTTCAACTCCAAAAAATAGAGAGAAACAAGTGCTTGCACTTTTGGAAATACTGCCTGATTCAGACTGGGATGCATCATATGTACTAGAACTTTGTGAGAGAGCTCAATATCACCAAGTGAGTACATGGACCCTTTTGATCATATTAACCTCTTGTTGCCCCAGATGTTTAGGGGTACCAAATATTAACTTTTATCTGGGTAAGTAGTTATTATTTAACCATTTTATTTCTGTTGGGTTTTAGGTTTGTGGATTTATTCATTCCATTAGACATGAGTATGTGGCTGCACTGGATAGTTACATGAAAGATTTTAATGAGCCTGTTCATGCTTTCTCCTTTATCAACACAATGCTCTCACGGTTGACTAACAAAGACCATGCTACTATTCGATCAGACATCATATCTCGAATTCCTGAGTTGGTTGAACTAAGCAGGTGATCCTCCTTTATGCTACATTTATGATTTATTTATTTCTATTTATGTTGCCTAATATTCCTTGTTTACATTTTTTCCTTTTTCAATTGCATGCAGGCAGGGCACATTTCATATGGTTATCAGTCATTTTAGTGATGAAAATTCTCGTATCATCACTGAACTTCACTCTCATCCAAGAAGTCTGTTCCTTTATTTAAAGACACTCATTGAGCTTCACTTGTTTGGTACCCTAGACTTGTCTAATTTGAGAAAGGGTAATCTTTCTAATGAAAAGCCAGTTAAGGATGACTCACAAGTACTAAGTGATTATATAGAAAATATATCTAATTTCCCCAAATACATTCGTGAAAATCCTATCCATGTACCTGATGATCTGATTGAGCTTTACCTAGAGGTGAGTACTTGTACCAATGTTTTTTCTTTGACAAGATAAAGTGATTTTTCTTATTTTATTATGATTAGTTGTGGTGGGAACTTAGCTTAGTTTGATTTTGCAGTTACTATGCCAGTATGAAGGTGGTTCAGTTCTCAAGTTTCTTGAAAAGTTTGATAGCTATCGCGTGGAGCATTGTTTACGCCTATGTCAACAATATGGCATTATAGATGCTGCTGCATTCTTACTAGAAAGAGTTGGTGATGTGGGTAGCGCTCTTGTACTTACACTCTCTGATTTGAATGATAAGTTTGTTGAAGTTGATGATGCTGTGGAAGCTGTAGTCTCAAAACGTTCCTTACGTGGTTCTTCCCATACAGAAGTTTTCAACGCTGTCTTAAGAATGAAAGAGGTTTGTATAGCTGCTTCTGGAATCTTTAAAGACGCAACTGTGTATGTTTTGCTTATGTATTTGAGGGGTTAAGTAATCTAACATGTTTTATGGTCATTAATCCGACAGGTAAATGACATGCTCAATTTACTACGTGCCTGTATTGGTCTGTGTCAGCGGAACACCCCTCGACTAAATCCTGAGGAGGCAGAAGCTCATTGGTTTAAACTACTTGACTCGTAAGATTAATATCAATCAACATGTTTTTCCTTTCTTGCTTATGTTTTTATTTATTAGTTGATTTGTAGCTTAGTTACAAAGTGCAATAAAATGAAAAGTCCTACTATTTGATATTAACTACCTTTCGGTATCATTCAGATTTTGTGAGCCATTTATGGATTCAAATGTTGAAGAGAGAGCATATGAAAGAAAACATTATTTTGGGATGCTAGATGGACCAGAAAATTCACAACCGGATAATGAAAGCTATAAGAGCAGATGGAAAATATCTGTGTCTCGTAATGGTCATATAATGAGAAAACTGCTAAGCCAGTTTATCAAAGAAATTGTTGAGGGAATGATCGGTTTTGTTCACCTTCCAACTATCATGTCTAAACTGCTTTCTGATAATGGAACTCAAGAATTTGGGGATTTCAAATTTACCATATTGGGCATGCTGGGAATATACGGCTTCGAAAGAAGAATTCTGGTAAGTTAAACATGTTTCATATTTTTAATTGGATCCTCTTATCAAACATTACAAATGTATATGCGTCTCTCTATGTGTTCACTGAAAATTCACTATTGAAGGTTCAAATAGAATTTTGTCAAAAGTTGCTTCAATAAACATGGCAATATGTCTTCAATATGAATTTCAAAACTTCCATTCTTTCTTGTATTTGTGGGAAATTCATTTTGTACTGAAATATTGTCTTAAACTTGAAGACCTACATCAGTTTTTTAATGGATTTGAATATTGCTGCAGAAAGTTGCTTGTTGCATTTTATTATCACATTTGGAACTTCTTGTTACTTGCATTATGACCTTAAATCTTGAGGTAATTAATCAAAATCTCGTCTTTCCATTTCTTCTGCCCTTAGGATGCCGCGAAATCCTTGATAGAGGATGATACATTTTATACTATGAGTTTACTCAAGAAAGGGGCCTCTCACGGATATGCTCCGAGGACTATACTGTGCTGTATTTGCAATGGCCTGCTTACGAAGAACTCCACTAGCTCTGGAATTCGAATTTTCAACTGTGGTCATGCAAGTCATCTACACTGCGAAGGTTTAGAAATCGAGTCATCAAGAAAAGGATCTACATCTGGATGCCCGGTATGCATGCCTAGCCAGAAACCCCAGCAATCTAGAAACAAATCAGCCATCGTTGACAATGGCTTGATCAGCAGATTCTCTACAAGACGCCAACCCCCACATGGAAGCCCCATTCCACCACATGAAAATGATTTAGCAGAGAATTCTTATGGACATCAACAGATATCACGGGTATTTACACACAAATCACTATATATCAAGGTCATGAATTTTCTGGAGATTTTATTAACCTTAGTGTTGGTTTTGCAGTTTGAGATCTTGAACAGCTTGCAGAAAAATGAGAGATTTATTCAGATAGAAAACTTGCCTCAATTGAGGCTTGCCCCACCTGCTGTATACCATGAAAAGGTAAATAAGGTGATAGATTTTCATGCTGGGGAAAGTAGCAGTAGTAGTTCTGCAGTTTTGGAGAAACAAAGTAGAAACAACAAGCAAAACCGGGAGCTAAGAGTTAAGGGTTCATCAATCAGATTTCCCTTAAAATCAACTATATTTGGTAAGTATAATTTTATTCAAGAAAACCAGGGGCTGATTTGTGCCTATTTTTACTGTTTGGTTTAGTATAATTTTGCTTCTTTTTTTTTTTTCACAAAATCTTAAAAATAGAAATTATTGAAAGTGAAAATAGAAAATAAAAATCGAAACCAAATGTGTTGTTTTTACTTTTTGCTGGTGTTTTAAGATTTCTAACAGGGAACCTGTTTGCAGGCAAGGAGAAGAATAATAAGAGGTGATTTCTATTTTTTTCAAGGACAGAGGGAGCAGTGTTTTATGTGAGACAGAGGTTTAACACTAACCAACTAACTGTACAGGCTAACATTAGATACATCTTCCCTTTTAGTTTTGTCTATAAAGCTTTGGATTTCATTACTCGCTTCAGGAACCATTATTATTCTTTTTGTATCTTATTCTACTTTATGTACATGCTACTAACTGTTGTAACCACACACAGAAGGTTTTATGTGTACGCTGGAAAGGTCATTGTAGTAAGTGTGAGATATATTCTAATGTGATGAGGGAAACTTTTGATTCCTCTCCTTATTTTGTAACCTTTCACACTTTCCTTCCTCCTTTTGCTTGTATAAAAAAAAAGGAAAAAAAAAATAAGAAGAAAGATTCATTATGCACATATATGTAAGGCTTTTGGTTGGGTTGATATACCCCTTCTTAATGTTGAAAGACCAATGTTCAGCCAGAAACTGAGTTTTAATTAATTAAACTTTCCTCAAACAAACTAATTCATTAATGTTTTTCTTATGCGCCAGATATCAACTTTTTGTAATTATAAAAGAGTGACCCATTTTTATATTTATTTTTTTCCTCTCATAATAATCATAGTTTTAGAAGAAGAATCAAAAGGAGGAAAACAGAAAGAGCAGTCATTTACAATATCATAATCAAACCGGGGAAAAGGGGTAGCATATAAGTTCTTATCAACAAATTATGTAGATAAGAAAAATAAAGGCAGGCATCATCATAAAATGCCATGGAAGAAGAACAAAATTGTAATAAATTAAGGGCCCAACCGGGCTCGAACCGATGACCTCTTGATCTGCAGTCAAATGCTCTACCACTGAGCTATGGACCCAATGTTGCTAAAAATAAGATATTTAGAATTTTGTAGAAATTTAATATTTTATAAAATTGTTGAGATTATGAAAAGGACTTGAAAGATCCATTTGCAATGCCAGGTCGACAGTTAACAAGGATCACATGATCATGCCATTCCACTCCATTAGCTTTATTAATTTAGTTCAAGCCACCCTCCCAATTTTCTAACATTGCCTTTGTCTCTATCCTTGTTCATGATCACACATCATTTTACAGTGACCCTTGAATAGTTGCAATTGCAAACCAGTCAAATATTTTATCCGTCAACATTAGCTTTCTCTTCCTAAAATATAAATGCATGTCCTCATATTGTCTATGTAGAATGAATAATGTTGGTCGTTATAGGATTTAGGAATTTCCACAAGAAATTACCAAAATTTGAAGCAACCCCATATCATAATCAATTCCTTTACATTTTGCTCCAATGTTTTTGGATGTGTGATGTAATAAGAGAATTCATACTACACTAATACAGTAATATCTATGTGAGAAAATAACAAAGGACATTACATATTTGTATAAGAAATTTCACTTACATTCAAATGCCTTTTCCCAAGTCCATACCTCCTCAACCATAAGATTGCAAGTTTATTATTTTATTATTAACTTATTATGTATCAAATTTATATAAAATTAACTTACCAATAGGCTTATCCTCTTGGTAACTAGAAAAACAAAATAATTAATATAGGTTTGAGATTTATTAGAGTACTTTTTATAAATTATTTTTTCTTTATTTTTTATACAAAATCCAAATATTAAATTTTAATTAAAGAAAAGAAAAATGCAAATTCATTCAAACATTTATGAATTCTTGTTGAAGAGTGGACTAAATTACAAGAGTATGCGAATAATACTAGCAAATGTAGGAAAAGTTGGTTGGATTTTTGGTAGCATCCTCTTCCTCCTCTTTATTACATTATTTGTTGGTTACCACATGAAATTTGCACATTTTATGGTGAGTTTAACTTTAATATATTGACTGTGTAAAATATATTATTGTTCAATCATATTTATTTTTTTTAAATTATTTATATGATTGATATAAGAAATAATTATTTTTACTAAGATAACGTTATATAATTAAATGTATATATAAAATTATTTTATATTAAAATTATATTAAAATTAAATTAGTATATTATTTATACACTAATAAATTAATAATAGAGAAAAAGATAAATATATTCTTAAACTTTTGTCTCGTAAATATTTAAGTTTTTTAGAATTTAAAAATATATTTATGTTTTTAATTTTTTTGGTGATCTAACAAAAAAATCAAACATAATTTTTATTATACTGACTTAGTTCATATAGATATACAAGTAAAAAATTTTTAAAATAAAATAAATTAAATTTAAAAATAAATATGTCCAAATTTTAAAAAAATTAAAAATTTAAATATATTTTTAATTCTTCAAAAATTTAAATATTTGCAGAATAAAAAATCAATGATCAATTTATTTTTTTCTCTTAACACTATTACATATCCAAATTCCAAAGCTTAATTCGATTATTGCTAAGTAGCATAGCCTCGTTTCCTCCGCCACCCCCTTTTAGGCTTTCACTTCCCATTTGGGTTCTTGTGAATATAACTTCTCATTTTCCCCTTCCATTCATTCCCAATTCATTCACATTTCTTCTCTCACTTTCTCTCATTCCCAACATAAACATTGCAGTTGCAGACATTTTCATCGTTCCCTTTTTCGTTGCAGTCTAGAAAGAATGTCTTTGTCTGCAACCAAGTTCGTGCACCCCATCACAACTCCTCCCTCTACCAGATCCAGTGACAAGCCTCTCTTTTCCACTTTCTTTGGATCCAATCATACCAAGCTTCGCTTCAATAAACCTATTGTAGTTGCTCAACGCCGTTCTTCATCGGCAGCATCTACGTCTTCGCCTGTTGTTGCTGTCTCCGATGTTGTCAAGGAGAAGAAGCTCAAATCAGCCTCCAATCTGGTGACCCTTTATCCTTGTTTCTTCATTTTGTCATTCAAAATATCTTCTTTTTGTGAATAGCATTATTTTTATGTGATGGGTTTTGGTTAAAAAACCCAACTTTTCACTCAATTCATGTCCTTTTGAATTGTACCCAGTTGGGTTTATATGCTGCATGATTCGAATCAACCTCCAATTTGGTCACCCTTTATTATTGTTTGCTCATTTCACGTTCAGAATCTCTAAATTACTGAACTTTGCACTCAATTCAGCTCGTTTGAGTTGGTACCCAATTGGGTTTATAAGCTATATGAACTTCGCTCAATTTATAGAAAAAGGGAGATGTATAGTTTGGACTCCATTTACTTTTTACTATATTTGAGATGTATAGTTGCTTCACACTTTGCTGATGTAGATTTATTTGTTTTTGTCTTGTTTTAGCTAACTGGCTTCTTAGTATCGAGAATAGTGTTCTTATGATGTTTGGTTTTGCAATATTGGTTTGGGAATATGATTTTTGATTATATAGAGATTTTTATTTTGACTTTTTGTGAGCAGCTAATTACTAAAGAGGAAGGCTTGGTGATCTATGAAGACATGATATTAGGTAGGTTCTTTGAAGATATGTGTGCCCAGATGTATTATAGGGGCAAGATGTTTGGTTTTGTTCACTTGTACAATGGCCAAGAAGCTGTGTCAACTGGATTCATCAAGTTTCTTAAGAAGGAAGATTATGTGGTGAGTACGTACAGGGACCATGTTCATGCCCTTAGTAAGGGGGTCCCGGCTCGTGAAGTGATGAGTGAACTCTTTGGGAAGGCAACCGGTTGCTGCCGAGGTCAGGGTGGTTCGATGCATATGTTCTCAAAACAGTACAATTTGCTCGGTGGGTTTGCGTTCATTGGTGAAGGAATTCCAGTGGCCACTGGGGCAGCCTTCTCCAGTAAGTACAGAAGGGAGGTGTTGAAAGAGCCAGGTGCTGATGAGGTGACATTGGCATTTTTCGGAGATGGGACTTGTAACAATGGACAGTTCTATGAATGCCTTAACATGGCAGCTTTATGGAAATTGCCAATTGTGTTTGTGGTGGAAAACAATTTGTGGGCTATTGGTATGTCACACCTCAGGGCAACTTCTGATCCGCAGATATGGAAGAAGGGACCGGCGTTTGGAATGCCCGGGATCCATGTCGATGGGATGGATGTCTTGAAGGTCAGAGAGGTCGCAAAGGAGGCAATTGAAAGAGCTAGAAGAGGAGAGGGACCTACTTTAGTGGAATGTGAGACTTATAGATTTAGAGGACATTCGTTGGCTGATCCTGATGAGCTTCGTGACCCTGGTGAGTATTTAGATTAAGATATATCTAGTTGCAATATGTTATTAATTTTGAAATGAATACGTTGATCATGATCCTTTGCATTTATCTGCAGTTACATTATGCATGACTGCATTTGTTTAGGTCATATAGATTTTGATGTGTGCTCCATCTTCAAGGCGGGTAAATTTTTTGCATTTGTGCATACTAAAACTTGTTGATGATGGAAAGTTGTCTCACTTTTTCATTGGCTCTTTGTAAACGCTTATAACTTTGTCGAAGAGTTCTCTTGACTAAGCAACCAGTTCTCTTGATCACTTAATATGTAATGGTTTCTTGGTTTGCCAAATGCGCAAAGGATCTTTATACTTCTATCTTTTCGTACTCGTGTTTTAACTATGGTGATGGCTTAATGCTCTGAATAATTACTAATCAGAATCTGTTTCTTCTTTGGCAGCTGAGAAGGCACACTATGCAGGCAGGGATCCCATCACAGCACTGAAGAAATATCTTTTTGACAACAAGTTAGCCTCTGAACAAGAATTGAAGGCCATAGACAAGAAAATCGAGGAGCTACTTGACGATGCAGTCGAGTTTGCCGATGAGAGCCCTCTCCCTCCCCGCAGCCAGCTTCTGGAGAATGTATTTGCCGATCCAAAAGGTTTTGGAATTGGACCGGATGGAAAGTATAGATGCGAGGATCCAAAATTCACCCAAGGCACTGCTCATGTCTAATCCTTTCAATTCTGACAATCTATCTGCTTGATGGTTTCATTTTTGTATGCATGTTCTTATTTATATGCTTAGTAGTCATAAAAAATTACTTACAGAATGTATTATTGTTATTATTACCTTTTTCTAATATAAACAGGATTTGTTCTCTAGGTTGGTATTATTGTTGGTTGAACTAGTGTCAAGAATGATAATCCCCTATCGTTTGATTATCTTGCTTTGCAGCCTTTGTAGCTTTTATATTATCTGGACCATGTAAAATAACATTGTAGTTTTACATCATTTTGTTATTGCTGTTGGTTCATTCACCTTTTAAGTTGTCCCAAATTTGCTGATTATAGTTGGTGTTTGATTTGGTGTAGAGAAAGCTCAAACTATGATTTGGTGAGTGTAGACTTTGTTTTAACACATTTGAACACAAACATTGGTATTCGGTGTTTCTGCATTCTGCAATACTTGAGTTGAATTTGTTGATGATTATTATCATTGTTGAACCTTGAATTTATTGTTGTGTTGCTTAAAAAATCGGTTAGCTAAATATTTTGTTGCCGTAAATATTTTGTTTTTTTGGTTGCTGAGTTGAGTAACAATGCTACGAAAGATATAGATGCAAATCAAAATAAGGAAAATGTTGATCAAATCCAAATTTGTCCTATAAAGATATAAATGAGGAAAATGTTGATCAAATCTAAATTTGTCCTATAAAGATATAAATGCTGATTTTGAAATCATTTTTGAATTTGATTTACCGATTGTGTTATATTTTCACTCGTTTTTGTTCATTTAAATTGAGAAATTATTTTATTTTAGAGACTAAATTATTATCCCTTTTTGCATCATTAGTTATGTTTAAAAATTAATATTTGATTATTATATTTGTAAAGACTTACATTTTAAGTTTCAACACATTTTTTTTAATTTTATATATTTTTTAATTATGATCTTAACTAACCCTACTTTCCTGCCTATGATACTACACAGTCCTAACAACCAGTTCTCATTTCGAATTCAAGATAAACAATAAACAATACCCACGTAAATAACAAACTGGATTTCTTTCAAACACCTCCCCCTTTACACGATCTATTTCTCCAATGAATAACCATATTTCATCTCTTTGAAGTTCAGCTGTACCTTCATATATATATATACATAGATATATATATAGTCTGATTTTTATTAATAAAGTGACCATTATTATTATTATTATTATCTACTTTACTAACAAATGGCCCATTTATTTATTAATCTGATATAAGGAAAATATATATTCGTTACCAAAAGGAGAAAAATGTATATTCCAAAATTTGCTGCTTGTTTTAGATTTGAAATTTGAAATAACTCACATACATAGTGGTTTCAATTTTCATCGATTTTCAACTTCCTGATCATAAACTGAATCGCCGTCACCATGGCCAAAAGCAACGACGTCACCATGGCCACGAGCAAGAAGGATGTGGGATTGCTGAACCCGAACCCGGACAAGATGCTATCAATCCCACTGAAGAAGAGTGATCCGGTGGATCTGTACCGGCCGTTACGCGACTTGGTAGCGAGAAAATACTCAGAGAGCGATGCAGAGAAAGTTGAAAGCGTTCTGGAAACCCTAAACAAATGTCGCAGTGACATGGTGGAGCGAGGGGACCTCTCCCTTCCCATGCAACGTGATTGCCTCATCCACTACTTCAAATGCCTCTGCATGGTTGAGCCACTCTTCACCGCTGACTCCGACGACTCCGACGGCGGCATCATGTTTTTCTGGTACGACGCCTTCGACCCTGACTATATATGTGTGGATGGAGTCTCCTCCCATAAGAGTATCCAATTGGAGAAGGCTGCTGTTCTCTTCAACCTTGGCGCCATATACAGCCAGATTGGAGCCTCTTGCGACCGTACCACCGCCCTTGGCCGTCACCTTGCAATGGACGCCTTCAATGCCGCCGCCAAATTCTTCTCGGAACTCTGGAAGGTTTTCGCCAAGGACATCTCCGCCACCCTGGACTTGACTCTCCTCTTCACCGAGACGCTGCACCAGCTCTTCTCCGCTCAGGCTTCGGAGCTCAAATTACAGCAACAACTCGACGACGACAAAAGCAACAACGACGCCAGTGCCGCTTTCCAGAAACATCGATGTGCCCACCATTTGTCTAAATCGGTCTGATTTGACTCTTGACACTTACTGATTTTGCATTTATTTTTTCATTTTAGATTTTCAATAGGATGATGTTGATGATGAATTGATGATGATGTAGGTTTCTAAGCATTACCGTAGAGCATATGATCTGATAATATGTGATTCGACTGCATTCAAACATGTCTGCTCATTTGACCACACTTGGATACCTCATCTTCATCAGAAGCAGAAATTCTTTCGGGAAGAGGCTCGTCAGAGGAAATCATTCATCCTACCCAATTCCAAGCGACCTAAAACATCCTCATTGGTACAATCTTGTCCTCTTGATCATGATGCAGAATCCATCACGGAAAAATTAGTTAGAGGGATTTGCAGGCACTCGGACCTCTGGACACCCAAGCAACAACTAATATACCTTGACCTCCTCCTCTCCGAGTACAGCCCTTTCAAGATTATGGATGGTGGAAAGCTGCTGGCTAACCCATGGGACATGCCTCCTCCTTATCCAACAAATTTTGCAATCCTCTCTTCGTCGTCTTCGTCTTCGTCACATCTTATGGCATTCCCTTTGAAGAAATGTGAGCCCTTGGACCTCTATGAGTCCCTTCGCAGTTATGTTGCCCTTAAATACTCTGAGAGCGAGGCAGAGAGAGTAGAAGGCCTTTTCAAAATGGTAGACAAATTGCGCAGTGAAATGCAGCGTGATGACCTCTCTCTACCCATTCGCCGTGACTGCCTCATCCACTATTTGAAATGCCTTTGCATGATTGAGCCTTTGTTCCCCATGACTACCTCACCCAATCCACCTATCTTTGTTTGGTACAATGCATTCAACCCACAACAGGACTCTTCTCAGCACAACATCCATTTCGAGAAGGCCTCTGTTCTCTTTAACCTGGGAGCCCTCTCCACCCAAGTTGCTCTCTCCTGCGATCTCACCACCATCCAAGGCCATCGCCTTGCCAAGGACGCCTTAAATGATGCTTCGCATTGGTTCTCCAAACTGTCGCATGAGGCTGAGAAGGCATCTGCCACCATTGAATTGTCAGTAAACTGTGCCAAGATGCTGCGTGAGATAATATCCGCACAGATTGCCGACTTGGACTGGAATTTTCCTCATTCCTGTTCTGTTCGATCATCATCATCTCCGGTAGGCGATAATATGAACTAGCACATGAATCTAAATTAAGTTCTTAAAATTTCAATTGTCTTTATTTAGTCCCTAATTGTCTCTATCTAATTTCCAAACTTTACTAAAGAACTCATGTTAGTCCTTGAAACAATTTTCAATGCACCGGACAGCTAGATACCACATTGGACTCTGTGAAAATTGTCCCAACTACTAATCTAAGTCACGCTTGTAAAGTTTGGAAACTAAATAAAATCAATTGAAACTTCATAAACTAAATTAATTCTATTCTGTATATATCATCATCTAGTTCTTCAGCTGATTATTTTAATTGATATCATCATATCAATCTTGATTTGTTTAATTGTGTGATTGGGATGATGCAGGCTCTTCTGCTTTATCAGAAAGCTTATGATCTGTCGACACTTGAGCCTTTAGCTGAGACTTTTGTTCAATCCTCGATACCTCAATATCTGAAGATGAAAACCTGCCCTGTTGTAACTGATCCAGGTGATATCACTGAACAATTTCTTTCAGGGTATGGTAAGGCTAAATCCCTGCTTGTAGAGGGATGTCAACCACCATGCTTGGATATTAAGGATGGGAATCTTGTGGCCAATGCAACCTTAGAGGCAGTAAGGTTGGCATTGAAGGAGATGAACTTGCAGGAGTCCAAACCACCACAATAGCATTACCATAGAGAAAAACTATGTAAGCTTTAGGAATCAACTTTTTTTTTCTTTTAAACTAAAAAAGCTTTAGGAATTAATTACTCTTGTTCAAAACTATTCCTTCAAAATTTATTGATTCTATCTACACAATTCTTATGATGTACTGCAAGGTCCATTGATGAGTTCTGCTTTGTTCACTGCGGTTTTCTTACTTAACCCGGTTGAAGGTTCACTAATCATTTTGTATTGTTGGTAAACTATTCATGATTAAATTAGTTTGATGTCATCTGGTATAAATTTCTTTTCTGATGATATGTGTTTCTATAATAACTTAGATAATCCCAAATTCAAAGTAATTAAACAAAAAAATAATGAATTTCTTCTCTGGTATTGAATAATTTTGTACAAAATCCAATTTTACTGTGTGGATGAACAAATTTCTTCTAATTTTTTGGGCTTCCCCACTTTGTATTTTGTAAAAACTTTGCCTGTGCCAACATTTGTTCTATGAAGGAGATGATCATGAGATTAATAATGATATTGATGTTACGTGGGATCAAGATTATTCATCCTGCTTTGTTCAAACCATTTTTTTTTTTGCTTTAATTCATTTCAGTAAATTGTTCGGTTCATAGTTTAGTCTTATGTATAATTGACATAAGTTTCTTTTTTTTTTGTTGGCTTTTCATTAGAATAGTTATTAACTACATATTTTCTTCTTTTACTCTTATTATTTATTATTTGCAACTCTTTATCAAAACTCGTTATGTCTATTTTATAATTCTATTTTGTAAATCCCTCTTTTATTATTGGCAATTCGCTAGATCCTCTAATGATTAACAACAAAATCTTAGAAAATCATTTTATTCTATTACGATTTACATAAATTAGAAATCACTGTGCAACGATTTACATTCATACAAATAAGAAAAAATATAACCGATTTTGGTTTAGGATATTTAAATAATATTGGTTTTAAATATTTTATTTCAATCATTTATCCTAAATAAATCATGCATTTAAATTGCTAAAATTAAAGCCATGCAAGTATTCTTTCTCCTTCGTTCTTTTTCTTTTTTTATAAATTTTTAAAAGGTGTTATTCAACCAAAAAATAATTAAAAAAACAAAAAGATTCAGATGAAAACAAAACAAATATTAAAAAAAATGTAACTTGCAACATCAACAGTCAACACCAAGTAATAGTATAGTTATTGTCCAACTCTACTCTTCAAGGTTCACTAAAAATAAGCCCTTATCTTTAACCCAAAATAAACACTACTACTTTAGTGTCACCTTTACCAAGCCCACATCATCCAAGTCCAACATCATTTTTGTTGAAAAAATATTCAAGCACTAGTAAAATTTAGAGTAAAGTCTCGTTTTTGTCCTCAACGTTTGGGATAAATTTTAAAGTTGTCCTTAACGTTTCAATCATCCTATTTAAGTCCGTACCACCACGAACGCTACCGCGCATTCGCGCGGTAAGGCACCACCCTGTTGTGCCAGCAGCCAACTCCGGCGTGTCAGCTTAATTATGCTCATCAAACCACTTACTTGATGTCTAGCTTGCCAACTAGCAGGCGATTCCTGAAGAAGGGAGAAGTCAGTAGATTCTTCGGAAGAACCGGAAGCGAAGCACTATGTCGGGGCGGGGGGACGGAAAAAGAAACGGCTCCGAAGAAAGAAATTGGGGTTTCCAATACTTCTTCACGCCCAACGAGATGAGCCAACCACTTTTAAAATTGGTTCAATGTTGTCCTGGCGTTAGGCATCCGTTAACAGAATTGACGGCAGGACAAAATTGTGACGATTTTACAACGTTAGAGACTTAAATAAAACGAAAATGTTGGGGACAAAAACGATACATAGAAATAAATTTTAATTTTATCCTTCAATAATATCAATTTTTTACTGTATATAATATTCAATTATTTTTAATCACATCTAAGTAAATTACATTTAATCACACTACTTTCATTCTAAATAATTTTTTTATATTTTTATATTAACTTATAAATTTAAGCGTAAAATTATAAAAAAAATAAATTTATTTAGAATGAAAGTAATGCGATTAAGTGTAATTTTCTTAGATGTGATTAAAAAATAATTGAATACTATGTAAGTATGTATATTAAAAAATTGATATTATTGAAGGATAAAACTAAAATTTATTTCTATGTAACGTTTTTGTCCCCAACATTTTCGTCCTATTTAAGTCTCTAACGTTTCAAATCGTCTCAATTTTGTCCTACCGTCAATTCTGTTAACGGATCGCAGGACAACATTAAGTCAATTTTAAAACGTTAGGAACTTAAATAGGACCATTGAAATGTTAGGGACAACTTTGAGACTTACTCCAAAGATTGCGAACA
Source organism: Arachis stenosperma (assembly GCF_014773155.1). NCBI lineage: Eukaryota > Viridiplantae > Streptophyta > Magnoliopsida > Fabales > Fabaceae > Arachis > Arachis stenosperma. The sequence goes on from NC_080378.1 coordinate 6,780,304, forward strand.
AAAACAATACTTTAATTTATTATTTTTAGTTATTTTTTTATTATTAATTTAACTTTTTTATTATAATAACTTAATAATATATTTTTAATTTATATTTTTAAATATTAATAATTAATTACTGATCCAATATTTTTTATTATTATATTCCTCCTATAATTAATCAAAGCTAAGTCAATCACATTTTTAAATTCCATTTAGAATTTAGATTAAGCGCTTTGGTGTAATCTATTTCTGCCTCGTATTAGCTGCGTCAAAGATAAAAAGCACAAAATAAATGTCTTTAATAAAAAATTATAAATAATAAATAAATAAATAGATCAAACTAAATCCAAGGCATCCTATCCGAGATAGACTCCTCCACGTGTTATCCAAACTCACCACAAGACCAAGAGAAGCAGCCAAAGCCCAAAGGCTAAAGCCAACACGTGTTTATTGGTAGACCCCATGAAAGAGAATCCAACTCCTACTCTTTTGTGTAGAACGCAAGATTAATTTTAAAAGATTATTGTTTTATTTGTATCTGTATCAATTAAATATTAACACACACTATGTTTTAAATTATTAATTACTTAATTAGTATGAATTAATTTCGATTTATCATAATTTTAAAAAGGAAATTTTTATTACATTCATTCATCTGTAACTTTTATTTGAAACATATATTTGTGATAATAGCTTGATAACCTCGAATGCTTAGGTTAAGAAATCAATTTTTACATTTTCAAAAAAAATTGAAGATACTTGATAAGAAAATTTTAATGTATAATAATTTATTAGTTAAGAATAAATATTTAAATAAATTAAAAAAATTAAAAAATAAATAAAATTTATTTTTTTTATTAATAATTTTAATTATCAATTTAATTTAGTTAGTGTAACAATTTAATAATTTATTTTTAATTCGTATTTTTAGATATTATTAATTAATTATTAATTAAAAATAATAAATTCTGTTAAATGGCGAATTAGTTTTTTTTGTTGACATTAAAAAAATTATTATTATTATAAAAAGTAAAATAAAATTGATGGCTGGAATTGAGCCAGGTCAGCATGTCCAGTAGGCAATAGCATTGGACCTTCTGATCATCCATTGAGAATGAGAGAGAGAGAGAGAGAGAGAGAGAGCGAGAGCGAGAGAAGAAGATATTTTCTGCGATTTTTGCGGTTCACAGAAGAGAGAGAATAGTCAGTGATAGTAACGCATTGGAAGGCGATTCATTCTTGCGATATTTTCTTACTTGATTTTCTCTTCCCTCCACGCACCTATCTACCTTTTCTGTGAGCGAGGTTCGTTAATCGTTACCTTCCTTCCTTCCTTCCTACTTTCTCTGCAAAAGTTCATATATCAATGTTAATAATGTAATGTAGCATGTTGTTGTTGTTGTGGTGGTGGTGTTTTGAGAATGGATGATGAGGTTCAAGCTTTTACCGTTGCTGCTGCTCAGAACGATGACGGTGCAAGCACATCCAGAATGAAAGGGGAGCAAATCGCGAAAAACGAGGACTGTAACGGTAACGGTAACGGTGACGGTGAGGAAGTGATTAGGTGGGAGAAGATTCTGGCGCGGAGGGTGGTTAGGGTTTTGGTGGTTGAAGCTGATGACTCTACCCGCCACGTCATCACTGCCATTCTTCGAAAATGCAGTTATTCAGGTTCTCTTCTTTTCTTATTTTTGTTATTCATACTCAATGATTCAGTAAAACAAGTTGAAAATTGAAAGTTTATCCCCGGAATCATGAAAAATAAATAAACTTCATTAGATCGCAGTTATAAAATTTTATACTAATTATTTGACATTGTTTGATCTATAATTTTTTTATTTAAATATGATAATTAATTATAATTCAGCTAGATTGATGAGATTAGAATTGCATTCGTATAGTATGATGATTAAAATGTATGCATGGTACTTTTTTTTTATCCAAAATAATAATTATAGTAATAATTGTGGCACTTTTGTTATTTATGTGCTATCTTAAAATGATATTATTTATTATTGTTTTAGTAACTGAAATTAGTTGTGATATATGATATGATATTTTAAATACAGTGTCGATCCAAAATGAATAGCAAAATCACCAATTTAAGGGTCCCTTATTGGATGCCTTTCGAAAATGGACTTCTATTCAACCGTGTTTTATTCTAAAATTTATATATGATATTGATAATAATATTTGGAAGACAAGGGGAAAAAACAAGTGATCTATATTAGTATAATTCTTTACATCATTTTGGTGGCTTTTTAGCATAATCTATATGCAGTTAATCTACCCCAAAAAAAAAATGCGGTAATTTTTTCCATGCAGTTATTGCTGTTTCTGATGGATTAAAGGCATGGGAAGTATTGAAGAAGAAAGCAACAGACCTAGATCTCATCTTAACAGAAGTGGATTTGCCCGCAATATCCGGATTTGCACTCATTACTTTAATCATGGAGCATGATTTTTGTAAAAACATTCCTGTCATAAGTATGTTTTTGACTTGTCATTGTGTGTGCTTAATTTTGCTATTAGATTTTAAATGGCTAATGGACTAAAGTTTATGTCATATGTAGTGATGTCTTCTCAAGATTCGGTTAACATGGTGTTGAAATGCATGCTAAAAGGTGCAGTCGATTTTCTTATAAAACCTGTTCGGAGGAATGAGCTTAAGAACTTATGGCGGCATGTGTGGAGAAGGCACACCGTATGTACATCCTTCAATCTCTGTTTTTCTACATGTTTCTTTCTGTTAAAGAGTAGCTTGTTAGTTTAGCTTACAAGTGTCTCTCTCTTTGTATATTGTATATACAGATTGACAAACCCCCTCAAACTACGACATTTCCAATGGAAAAACTTAAGACTGTTTTGCAAGACAATTCTACAAGCAATCAGTCTAGTGCTTTTGTGGCTTCTTCGCAAGAAAATAATGGATGTGGTGAAAATTTGAGTGAAGCTCATGTAAGTTCGACCCTCAAAATTTAGATTGAATTTGCCTTCTATATGTGTCAATTTTATCTGTTTCACTATGGATGTCACGCTTAATTTTTATTTTCGTTATTCTATTTATTTACTTTACGGTAATTTGCCTGCACAATAGCACAACTATTTCTAGTTAAGGTTGGCTTTATGAAGTTTCAACCATAAATAACATGTTTTGTCAACGATTTAACAGAGCACTTGCACTTTGTCATTTTTGGAAGCTGAGAACGCATGCATGAAAAAACGGCAAGATGCCTCTGAATTGAAATTGAGTAATGTTGATGTGGGGCACCATGAGGTCAACCATGAAAGTAAATCAAGTAAGCATAATGATGAAATAGGTATGTGAGTTCCTCTCATTTTCTATAATTGGTTAAAATATGGTATCCATGGTGTGTTGCTTATTGGCAATTATGTCTTGTATACTGAGATATCAGTGGAACTCGTATCAGAGTCTGCAATCAGCAACAAATCTCTTAAATTGACAGATTTAATGATAGAAAGAGACCATTGTTTTGCTGAAACCAAAAGCCAAGATGAATTTCTAAGAGCTGAATCAAGCAGAGCCAATCCTAATATTAATCTAGCGATTCATGGTTGTACCGGTTCAGTGGTGGAGCCCTCTAGAGGAGTTGCTGACTGGATGATTGACACATTTGAGAATATCGAAAAACCTATCAATGAAAACTGTAGTTATAGTGGTGATAATACAACCAAGTCTGTTTCAGATACAAAAATGGAACTTTTGTTAAGAAGAGATCTTTCTGATAGCTCATGTAAACATGCTAGTGAGATAACTGAGGAAAGACAAATATTGAAACATTCGGACACGTCTGCTTTTTCTAGGTGAGTTCACTTTTTCTTGTTATTTTCTTTTTTATTATTAATTGATATTGAAATACCAAAGGAATACATCTTGGTATAATGCCTTAATCGGAAAGGCGAAGTTCTTCCCTGAAGAGGGTGACTATATTTCTATCTGCAGGTATAGCGGTGATAAATTGTTGCAGCCTTCTTTTCCGTTACCTTTGATTACCCCTTCCAAAGTAACCAACAATGATCAAAATTCTCAAGAATCTCATAAATCATCTGGAAATACTCTAGATACTTCTTGTCAGTATGGAAGCACAGGCAAAAATGAAGAGAACAGGTCCACTCTGGTCATTGGTCAGTATGGACAATTCGAACCAAAATCATCAAGCAATGAATGTGGACTCTTCCCTTTCAGCAAGGCTACTTCTGATATCAAGTCTAAGGAACAATGTAACATTTTATCCTCTACCGGTCAGAGTTCGGGTAATAGTTTATCTTCTGATGCTGCAAAACATAAAAGTAGTATCGCCTATGAAAGCATAGGCAGTGGAAGTGATGGAAATGATACTTCGAATGTGGTACCCAAGAACAATCCTGAAACTTTTAGCGAGTGTGTTCGCCAAAACTATGATGGATTTGGAGGAACAAATTTTCATCACTTTAGTCAAAGACAAGCGGCCCTAACAAAGTTTCGACTAAAGCGAAAACAGAGATCCTATGGGAAAAAGGTACAGCAAGTCTGCAACTAGTGTTAGTTACTAAAAAGAGCTTCTCTAACATTATGTACGATTTCTTGGTTTGGAAACTCAAAGAAAGATTCGGAAAACATTATTGGGTACAAGTTCATTGGCTTGACCTATATTTTAAGATCTTTCAAATGTTTATTGGTTTGATTTCTTGTACAGGTTCGATACGAAACCAGGCAAAGATTGGCGGAGCAGCGCCCTCGAGTGAAAGGGCAGTTTGTCCGTAAAGTACTAGATGGTGATCCAGTACCTGACGCTGGTGGCAATTCGTAAACCTTCCCATTTCCTTAAACTTGCTTGCACTTATAGTTGATTCTAATACTTATTGTTTTAACCATGTGATTAGATGTAGGATTTATTAGTGTCTCTGGTTGAATTTATTTTTCTTCAATCATCGGGCAACAAAGTAGGGTGATAGTTTTAAGCATTCTTCTTGTTTTCATCTGGCTTGTTATTTTAACTATCATTGAACTTTGGAGTTCTGTTATTTATTCTTGTGTGTGTGTTGATTTTGTTCTCGTTTGAGTCGAATACTAATTTAAGGTTGTGAGTATAAAGAATGATAGCTTCTTGCTTTACATTACTCCACTTGTTATCTTCATTGTTAATTTACTGCATTCTTTTTTCCGTAGTTATATACCAAAAGCAAAGAAATTAAAGAAAAGATAAAAGAAGGTTGAACAAAATGAAAGCAAGGCACAAAACATAAAAAGGAGTAAAACACATAAACAGTATAATTGCACAATAGTTCAATGTTCAACCATTGATCTTATACTCTAAAATGACATAGCATACAAATTTTTAAGCTTTATACTTTGATTCCAAGTCTCCTTATTGTTCCATCTCGTCATGCTAGAGATTTCTTAATTCACTTTTTTTCACTTCTTAAGTAGCCTCCACAACTCAACACCAAGCCCTCTTTCTCATTTCAAGTTCTCTTCTATATCTATCTCTCTCTCTATCTTATCTTATTGTAGAAGGCATATTCACATAATGACAGAACATCGTCCTCATCATCAAATTCAAACCGATGATGATGATGAACCAACCCATCACCACCAACGCCAACATGGTCATCCCCATTTCCAACCCAAAATGAACCCTCATCAGAGGAACATGCACATGGAAAAGCCTAACATGGCTAATCCTCGCTACTATGCTCCCATGAATCGTCCGAAGCGTGAACATTACCTTTGCCTCATTATCACCCTCCTCTTACTTGGCATCATAATCCTCATCATCTGGCTTGCCTACCACCCAACCAAACCCCACTTCACGGTGGCCAGCGCAGCCATCTTCGGCCTCAATGCAACATCGCCACCCCTCTTGGCCGTCACCATGCAATTTTCAATCCTTATAAGGAACCCTAACCGGCGTGTCTCGATCTATTTTGACAATCTCAATGCATTTGTGTCCTACAGGGACCAACCAATCACACCACGTGTATTGCTACCACCACTTTACCTAGAGAAGCATAGCACAGTGGCACTATCCCCGGTCATCGGAGGGTCGCCAGTGCCAGTTTCGCCAGAGGTGTCAAACGGGTTAATCCAAGATGCAGGTTATGGTGTGGTTGGCCTTAAGCTTGCACTCCTTGGAAGATTGAAGTGGAAAGCTGGTGACATAAGGTCAGCACATTATAGTATCTATGTCAAGTGTGACATGTTGGTGGGTTTGAAGAAAGGTTTTGTGGGACAAGTTCCTCTTCTTGGATCTCCTATCTGTAATGTAGATATGTAATAGAGAATTATTTATATAATTCATTTTTTGTGTATTGATTTAAAATTTATCATCATAGGCTAGAGCTAGATGGAGTTTGACAGTTATTTTAAGTAAAAAATTGCACTCCATTCTCTAATAATAAGATGATAAGTTATAAGTAAATACACACAAAATGAATAATTCTATCAATATTTACTATGATATATTGGTATATATCTAGGTGTGATAAGGTAAAACGTGTGAATGTTAATCTTGCTCCTCCATTTTGATTTGAATTTTTTTTTTCAAAAGTCTTGCTTTTTGTAGTTGATTGCATGTGATCGCCTAAGGAAGAGATGATAGAACTTTGAAAGTCACATTGATGTACAATATTTTATATTATCATTTTGTCATCATATATATTATAATTAATATTTTAATATTTGGCACTCATATTTTGATTGGTTCCAAATTGTTTCTGATAGGATTTGTAATAATGCTTTAGCCTAAATAGCATTATTTTTTTTTTGGGGGGGGGGGGGGGGGGGGTGGTTGTGGTTGGAAGTACATGTAACTTCATGTAGTGAATTATTTTATCGCATAAATACATACATCCAATTATATAAAGTGCTTGCTTTTATAAAGCGAAAGGAAACACATACTATGTGCCATTTTGGCTCATTTTGTCTTTGCTTGTTGGCAGGAAAAGAGATAATTGAACTTGTTCGGTAAGGAAGGAAGAAAGAGAGGTTAAATTAGTGTTGAATCTTTGTTAAACAAGACATTATAATTTATAAAGACAAGAAAATTAGTATTAGAGACAAGAAAATTCAATGTACTTTAGTTTTAATGGTAGAGGATACAAATTTTATTCATGAAAAAGTGGGGGTTTCCGAAATTTGATTCATTACTTGCCAAAAAAATAAAAAAACTAATAATTCATTTACAGCAATATACTCCTTAGCTTTGACATTTTTGGGGTCTAAATTTTTGGAAGAAGTTGTAAATAATTTACTCTACATTGTTATATTAATAGTATATTAGGATTAGCAATTCACGAACTTTATCCTAGAATATAGTTTTTTCTTTTTTCACGTGTCATCAGCATTTTCATAATAAACTAATAGAATTTTGCTAATTGTTTTTATAAAATATTAGAATAGTTATTAGGCCTTTTTAATATAAAAAAGAATAATAACAAGCTAAAAGTTAAACATTTTCTATACATTTATTAGAAAAAAGAATATATTTTAAAAATTTTCAACTGAAATTACCTTGCCAAATATCCTAACAAAATTCAATTAAAATTACAAGAATAATGTGGCGTAGAAATAATATTTCATTTGGTTATCCAATTTATATGCGAGTTTTAATTTAGTCTTTAAAATTTTAATTGTCTCTATTTAGTTTTTAAATTTTGCATACATGATTCATATTAGTCTTTGAAATCATTTTCAATGTATATAACTACATATATTAATGGAACACGATGTAGACAGTCAAATGTCATGTTTAACCCTGTTAAAATAATATCGTTTTGATTTTAACATTCAAATAGCAATAATAATAATAACAATAATAATCATAATAAGTGGTGTTTATAGAAATTTTTTCCCAAAACAAGTGGTGCGGTATTATTTTTTGATATTTGAATACTAAAATTGTATTATTTTATAAGTTCTATAGTATTTGACTGTCTATATTAATATTTTATTAATATTTATGTGTAAAAAATTGTCTCAAAAATTAACATGAATTATATTTATAAAATTTAAAATTTAAATAAAGATAATTAAAATATTAGAGATTGAATTAAAATTATGTAAAAATTTAGAGACAAAATGAAGTGTTATTTCATTTAAGGTGCCTGTCTTAAATTGCTGCGATATTGATGAGATGTTGATAGTATTATATATATAGTGTTAAGTGTGCATGGTTGATTTGTCCACGAATTATATAAATTAGACTGCAACTTTGTTACTCATCAACTATTGGTTGGGAAGTACCTTGTACTCATCACTACATATAAGGCATTTAAAGCTCAATTTTTATGGACCAGTAAACAAAGCTTAGTAGTATATTTTTATGAATGCTGAACCAACGGAGATTGATTTAAGTGGTAAGCTGATCGAATTCGTTTAAACAAATTTCGATTTCAAAGTTTAGTGTATGTAATTATTTTGTTGGGAGACTTACTCACCACAGCAAGGTACGCCACTTGAGTCGGGTCCAAATTATATTTTATTTTCCTTCCTTACAACCCAAGAAAGGACAAAAAAATATTATATATTTTATGAATGCTGAACTAAAATTTCAAAATGCTAATGATTTATACTTTATAGCACATGGAATGAATCTATGAAGGAGAAAATTAGTCCAGTATAGAATGCTCATAGTAATATTTAAATCATATATAAATATGTTATGGGATTATCAGTTATTAACATATTTTTAACAAATCATTTTACACTTTTAAATTAGTGTTACAATATTTCAGTATATATAAAAACTCTCACAAGGTTAAAAAAAATTTAAATATAAGAATTTTTTATAAGTCTCTAACAAAGAAAGAAATATAGAATAGTTTTAATAATCCTGTTATATATACAAGTTTTTTTTATAAACAAATCTAAACAAGTTAATTCTAACTCAATAAAATCTATTTGCATAACGCATACGTGAAACCATGCTATTTTTTTTACGTTTCTCCTCTAACATTTGTATCCCGTGTTTCTCCTTCTCCTCCTCTTTTTTCTTAGTCTCCTTTTTTTTTGCGTTCCTCCTCTTTTTTCTTTGCGTTCCTTCTTCTTCACGTATTTAATCATCATCGTTGTTCTTTTTATTGCTGCATTTTTTCTCCTCCTCTTTCTATTGATTTTGCAATATTATGTATTTTTTTCTTCTTTATTTGATTCTTTTCTTCCAAAAAGAATTATGAGAAAATAAATTAAGATCAAGAAAAAAGAGCAGCAGAAGATGAAAAGGAGGAAGAGGAAGAGTTTTGAATTCTGCAAAATTTATCAGAATACAAATATAATACATCGAAAATTTTTCAAAATACACCGAAACGAGAATGGAATAGATTTATCACAATGATAATTCAGATTCAGAATTCCTACACCGAAAGTTTGCTACAAATGCACAAAAATGATTATTTTAATGCATTTTTTCTTTTTTTTTATTTCTTTTAGTTGAATGAATATAAGTTCATCATCTTTCAAGTAATTTTACAGCATTATGTGTTTCTTCTTTTTTTTTTTTCTTGTTTTTATTCTTGTTGAAAGAGTAAAATAAGAAGAAACTTGAGAAGGTAAAACAAGAAAGAAAAAATAAATAAAAAAAAGATGATGATGATGATGAAAAAGAAGAAAAAGCAGCAGCAGCAGAAGATGAAGAGGAGCAAGAGGCAGAGTTTTGAATTATGCAGAACTTATCAAAATACAAATAGACCGAAAATTTTTCAAAATACACCAAAAGATTTTCAAAATACACCAAAAATTTTTTAAAATACACCGAAACGAGAATGGAACAGATTCATCACAATAATAATTTAGATTCAAAACTTATACACCGAAATTTTACTACAAATGCATAAAAATGTTTCTTTTAATGCATTTTTTTCTTCTTTTTTTTCTTTATTTCTTTCTTTTTTTTAGTTGAATGAATATAGGTTTATCCGGTCTCTTCTATGTAATTTTGCAGTATTATATGTTTCTTCTTCTTCTTTGTTTTGTTTTTTTGTTTTTATTCTTATTAAAAACAAGAAGAAATTTGAGAACGTAAAACAAGAAGGAAAAGACAAATAAGAAAAAAAAGAAAATGAAGATGATGATGATGAGGATGATGATGAAAAAGAAGAAGAAGTAGCCTTAAAAGATAAGGAGGAGGAAGAGGAAGAGTTTTGAATTATGCAGAATTTATCGGAATAAAAATACACCAAAATTTCTTAACCATAACATATAAATTTCTTAGCTTTTATAACAAAATTTTGCTACAAATATACAGAAATTTTTTTTTAATGATCATGACACATAAACTGAGTTTGAAAACAACACACAAAAATGATTGAACTATCAACAAAAACATATTTAAATTAATTTTGGATCAGGTATCGTCATCAATATGGTAAAAATTCTACGATAATGATAATAATAATAATGACGATAACAATAACAACGATACGTATAAGAAGAAGACGACGATGACTATAACAATGATGATCATGATGATGATGAAGATGATGGAGGAGAACGAGGAAAAGAAATTCCAATGAAAAAAGAATGAGAAAGAAGATGAAGAGGAGGAGGTGGTGGTGTTAGTAACGACCATAACAAAAGAGAAAATAACAAAAAACAGAAAAAGAAAAAGAAGACAAAGTACTGAGTGACAACAATGACTCCGAAAAAAAAAAGAATGTGCGGTAAAAAAAAAAAGAAAAACGTGTATAGTAGAGGCGCAAAAAAAAATTTGTATGTAAAAAATTATTCTTAAAATATTAGGCTCTTATATGTATTACCAACACATTGCACGGTTGATTGGCCTTGTCCAATAGCTTTTTTATCATTTGCATTTGCATGTCAGTCCAACATAATTGTACTTGTGAGTTGTGATGCCAATCATATCATATCCAGGAAAAAAAAGAAAAGGAAACTATAGGCCAAGAACTAAAAAGGCTTATATTAGCAAGGAAGCGGGACAAACAGGAGTGTGTAGCCAGAACAGAGGAAAAAGAGAAACAAAAATTTCTGAAGGGGGAAACAGAGGAGAATGCTAATGGAAGACTATCCAAAGAAGATCAGATGGCAGAACATAAAGGAGAGTGCCAAAAAATAAAGCCAGGAGAAAATATCTATTATGTTGAGTTAGCAAGTGATGAAGATGAAGAAAAAGAAGCAGAAGCACAGACAGATTGAGAAACGCGACTTGCAAAGAAATTGAAACTGAATCTGAATTTGAAGAGGAAACGAGAAACTAAACAGATTTCAATGCTAACTTACAGAGAGAGACAGGAGAAACAAGAGGATAGAGAACCCAAGAAAACAAAAAACAGCATCAACTCTAATGGTTCAAGGGAGTATCAGTTAGCTAGGCTTGTTACTGGTCAGATTATTGAAATGCAAATGGCTGAGGAGGCGGGCCTTATCAAGCCCCAACCTCAGCCATGAGTATCATCAGTTGGAATTGTCGGGGAATAGCGGCTGCCCCAACAATTTCTGAGTTGTATAACCTTTGTAAAAAAGTAAAGCCGCTTATAGTGTTTTTAATGGAAACCAGGGCCAGTCAAGAAAGAATGAGTAGGATAAGAAGAAGGCTGAATTTTGACAAGCTTTTTTGTGTAGAACCCCGGGGCTTGTTCGGTGGGCTATGTTTGCTATGGAAATCCAATATTAATATTGATGTTTATGAGTGGTGTGATAATTATATTAAAGCAAGTATTAATATCAATAATGTTATGAAATGGCAGGGTGTTTTCGTGTATGACAACTCAGTTTTCCAAAAGTGAAGGAAACTCTGGCAGGAGCTTATGGTAAGTAATAGAAACAGGGAAGAACCTCAAGCTGTTTTGGGGTATTTCAATGATATCCTAAGTCAAGATGAAAAGGTAGGCCTTCATCCTCAACCAAAAATTTATTTGGATTCCTTCAGAAAATTTGTAGATGATAATGGTTTAATAGATATTGACCTTAAAGGAAGTAGGTTCACATGGTACAGCAACCCAAGAAACAAATTTGTCACTAGGAAAAGACTAGATAGGGTATTAGTGAATTGGAAATGGTTTAGTTTACATCAGAATGTTGTTCTAAAAGCTGCTCCAGCCATAAGTTCGGATCATTGTGCCTTAATTTTGGAAACACAGCCGAAAGTTCAGATAAAAAAAGAATTCAGATTTGAGGCCTTTTGGACTGAGCATGAGGAGTGTGAAGAGGTTATTAGGAGGAGTGGTGCACGAAATTGTGATCACTACAACTTCGCACAACTAACCAGCAAGTGCACTGGGTCGTCCAAGTAATAAACCTTACGCGAGTAAGGGTCGATCCCACGGAGATTGGTGGTATGAAGCAAGCTATGGTCACCTTGTAAATCTCAGTCAGGCAGACTCAAATGTATATGGTGATGAACGCATAAAGACATAAAAGATAAGATAGAGATACTTATGTATATCATTGGTGTAAGAGCTTCAGACAAGCGTATGAAGATGCCTTCCCTTCCGTCTCTCTGCTTTCCTACTGTCTTCATCCAATCCTTCTTACTCCTTTCCATGGCAAGCTCGTGTAGGGTTTCACTGTTGTCAGCAGCTACCTCCCATCCGCGCAGTGAAAGCTAATGCACACACTCTGTCACAGTGCTGCCAATCACCGGTTTGGTTCCCTCCCCTACCGGAATAGAATAACTCTTTTGCGTCTGTCACTAACGCCCAGTAGGTTACAGGTTTGAAGCACGTCACAGTCATTCAATCATTGAATCCTACTCAGAATACCACAGACAAGGTTTAGACCTTCCGGATTCTCTTGAATGCCGCCATCAGGTCCTGCCTATACCACGAAGATTCCGAAGAATCCAAGAGATATTCACTAAGCCTCGGATGCTTGTAGAACAAGAATGGTTGTCAGTCACCTTGTTCATAGGTGAGAATGATGATGCGTGTCAATCACCACCTTCATCAAGTTGAAGAACAAGTGATATCTTGGTAAAAGAACAAGCGGAATTGAATAGAAGAACAATAGTAATTGCATTAATACTCGAGGTACAGCAGAGCTCCACACCTTAATCTATGGTGTGTAGAAACTCCACCGTTGAAAATACATAAGAACAAAAGTGATCATTGGTTTCGGCCCCAGAGAGGGAACCAGAAGAACCAAGATCTGATCTAAGAACTAGATGTCCGAAGATGAAAAATACAATAGTAAAAGGTCCTACTTATAGAAAACTAGTACATAGATGAGTAAATGACATAAAAATCCACTTCCGGGCCCACTTGGTGTGTGCTTGGGCTGAGCAATGAAGCATTTTTCGTGTAGAGACTCTTCTTGGCGTTTAACTCCCGTTTTGGTGCCAGTTTGGGCGTTTAACTCCCATTTAGGTGCCAGTTCCGGCGTTTAACGCTGGGATTTCTGAGGGTGACTTTGAACACCGGTTTGGGCCATCAAATCTTGGGCAAAGTATGGACTATCATATATTGCTGGAAAGCCCAGGATGTCTACTTTCCAACGCCGTTGAGAGCGCGCCAATTGGGCTTCTGTAGCTCCAGAAAATCCACTTCGAGTGCAGGGAGGTCAGAATCCAACAGCATCTGCAGTCCTTTTCAGTCTCTGAATCAGATTTTTGCTCAGATCCCTCAATTTCAGCCAGAAAATACCTGAAATCACAGAAAAACACACAAACTCATAGTAAAGTCCAGAAAAGTGAATTTTAGCTAAAAACTCATAAAAATATACTAAGAACTCAACTAAATATACCAAAAACATACTAAAAACAATGCCAAAAAGTATACAAATTATCCGCTCATCACAACACCAAACTTAAATTGTTGCTTGTCCTCAAGCAACTGAAAATCAAATAAGATAAAAAGAAGAGAATATACTATAGACTCCAAATTATCAATGAAACATAACTCCAAATTAGATGAGCGGGACTAGTAGCTTTTTGCCTCCAAACAGTTTTGGCATCTCACTTTATCCTCTGAGGTTCAGAATGATTGGCTTCTTTAGGAACTTAGAATCCAGATAGTGTTATTGATTCTCCTAGTTAAGTATGATGATTCTTGAACACAGCTACTTATTGAGTCTTGGCTGTGGCCCAAAGCACTCTGTCTTCCAGTATTACCACCGGATACATACATGCCACAGACACATAATTGGGTGAACCTTTTCAGATTGTGACTCAGCTTTGCTAAAGTCCCCAATTAGAGGTGTCCAGGGTTCTTAAGCACACTCTTTTTGCCTTGGATCACAACTTTATTTCTTTTCTTTTTCTCCCTTTTTTTTTCGTTTTTCTCCTTCTTTTTCTCTTTTTTTTTTTGTATTCACTGCTTTTTCTTGCTTCAAGAATCATTTTTATGATTTTTCAGATCCTCAGTAACATGTCTCCTTTTTCATCATTCTTTCAAGAGCCAACAATTTTAACATTCATGAACCACAAATTCAAAAGACATATGCACTGTTTAAGCATACATTCAGAAAACAACAAGTATTGTCACCACATCAAACTAATTAAGCTAGTTTTAAAGATGAATTTGAAATCCTGTACTTCTTGTTCTTTTGTGATAAAAACAGTTTTCATTTAAGAAAGGTGATGGATTCATATTCATAGCTTTAAGGCATAGACACTAAGACACTAATGATCATAAGACACAAACATGGATAAACATAAGCATAAAAATTCGAAAAACAGAAGATAAAGAACAAGGAGATTAAAGAACGGATCCACCTTAGTGATGGCGGCTTGTTCTTCCTCTTGAAGGTCCTTTGGAGTGCTTGAGCTCCTCAATGTCTCTTCCTTGTCTTTGTTGCTCCTCTCTCATGATTCTTTGATCTTCTCTAATTTCATGGAGGGTGATGGAGTGTTCTTGGTGCTCCACCCTTAGTTGTCCCATGTTGGAACTTAATTCTCCTAGGGAGGTGTTCAGTTGCTCCCAATAGTCTTGTGGAGGAAAGTGCATCCCTTGAGGTATCTCAGGGATCTCTTGATGAGAAGGGTCTCTTGTTTGCTCCATCTTCTTCTTAGTGATGGGCTTGAGGTCATGCCTTCTCAGTTGAACCGGCTTTGGATGCCATAAATGGTTATGGAAAAACAAAGAGCAATGCTTTTACCACACCAAACTTAAAAGGTTTGCTCGTCCTCGAGCAAAAGAAGAAAGAAGAGAGTAGAAGAAGAAGAAATGGAGGAGAGGGAGATGGCTTTGTGGTTCGGCCAAAAAGGGGGAGAAGTGGTGGTTTATGAAGGATGGATGTGAGTGGTGAAGAGAAAGAGATGTTGAGGTGATTGGTGAATGGGTGAAGAAGAAGAGAGAGAGTGGTGGGGTTGGTGGGGATCCTGTGGGGTCTACAGATCCTGAGGTGTCAAGGAAAAGTCATCCCTGCACCAAATGGCATCAAAATCCACGTTTTGAGCCATTTCTGGCGTTAAACACCGGGTTGGTGCCCATTCCTGGCGTTTAACGCCAGGTTGTAGCCCTTTTCTGGCGTTTAACGCCAGTCTGGTGCCCCTTTCTGGCGTTAAACGCCCAGAATGGTGCCAGACTGGGCGTTAAACGCCCAACTGCTAGGCTTACTGGCGTTTAAACGCCAGCAGCTTCTTCCTCCAGGGTGTGCTGTTTTTCTTCCTGTTTTTCATCCTGTTTTTGCTTTTTCAATGGATTTTGTGACTTCTTATGATCATCAACCTACAAAAAAGATAAAATAACAAAAGGAAATAGTTAATTATAAAACATTGGGTTGCCTCCCAACAAGCGCTTCTTTAATGTCATTAGCTTGACAGAGGACTCTCATGGAGCCTCACAAATGATCAGAGCAATGTTGAAACCTCCCAACATCAAACTTAGAGTTTGAATGTGGGGGTTCAACACCAAACTTAGAGTTTGGTTGTGGCCTCCCAACACCAAACTTAGAGTTTGACTGTGGGGGCTCTATTTGTCTCTGTTTTGAGAGAAGCTCTTCATGCTTCCTCTCCATGATGATAGAGGGATGTCCTTGGGCCTTAAACACCAAGGATTCTTCATTCACTTGAATGATCAACTCTCCTCTATCAACATCAATCACAGCATTTGCTGTGGCTAGGAAGGGTCTGCCAAGGATGATGGATTCATCCATGCACTTCCCAGTCTCTAGGACTATGAAATCAGTATGGATGTAATGGTCTTCAATCTTCACCAAAACATTCTCTACAAGTCCATGAGCTTGTTTTCTTGAATTGTCTGCCATCTCTAATGAGATTCTTGCAGTTTGCACCTCAAAGATCCCTAATTTCTCCATTACAGAGAGGGGCATGAGGTTTACACTTGACCCTAAGTCACACAAGTCCTTCTTGAAGGTCATGGTGCCTATGGTACAAGGTATGGAAAACTTCCCAGGATCTTGCCTCTTTTGAGGCAGTTTCTGCCTAGACAAGTCATCCAGTTCTTTGGTGAGCAAAGGTGGTTCTTCCTCCCAAGTCTCATTTCCAAATAACTTGTCATTCAGTTTCATGATTGCTCCAAGGTATTTAGCAACTTGCTCTTCAGTGACATACTCATCCTCTTCATAGGAAGAATACTCATCAGAGCTCATGAATGGCAGAAGTAAGTCCAATGGAATCTCTATGGTCTCATTTTGAGCCTCAGATTCCCATGGTTCCTCATTAGGGAACTCTGTGGAGGCTAGTGCACGCCCATTGAGGCTTTCCTCAGTGGCGTCCACTTCCTCTCTTCCCTCTCTAGATTCGGCCATGGTGATGGCTTTGCACTCTCCTTTTGGATTTTCTTCTGTGTTGCTTGGAAGAGTACTTAGAGGGAGTTCAGTAACTTTCTTGCTCAGCTGTCCCACTTGTCCTTCCAAATTCCTAATGGAAGACCTTGTTTCAGTCATGAAACTTTGAGTGGTTTTGATTAGACCAGAGACCATGGTTGCTAAGTCAGAGGGGTTCTGCTTAGAATTCTCTGTCTGTTGCTGAGAAGATGATGGAAAAGGCTTGCCATTGCTAAACCTGTTTCTTCCACCATTATTGTTATTGAAACCTTGTTGAGGTCTCTCATGATTCTTCCATGAGAGATTTGGGTGATTTCTCCATGAAGAATTATAGGTGTTACCATAGGGTTCTCCTAGGTAATTCACCTCTTCCATTGAAGGGTTCTCAAGATCATAAGCTTCTTCCTCAGATGAAGCATCCTTAGTACTGCCAGGTGCATGTTGCATTCCAGACAGACTTTGAGAAATCAAATTGACTTGTTGAGTCAATATTTTATTCTGAGCCAAAATGGCATTCAGAGTATCAATCTCAAGAACTCCTTTCTTCTGACTAGTCCCATTGTTCACAGGATTCCTTTCAGAAGTGTACATGAATTGGTTATTTGCAACCATCTCAATTAGCTCTTGAGCTTCTGTAGGCGTCTTCTTCAGATGAAGAGATCCTCCAGCAGAGCTATCCAAAGACATCTTGGATAGTTCAGAGAGACCATCATAGAAGATACCTATGATGCTCCATTCAGAAGGCATGTCAGAAGGACATTTTCTGATTAATTGTTTGTATCTTTCCCAAGCTTCATAGAGGGATTCTCCATCCTTCAGTCTGAAGATTTGGACTTCCACTCTAAGCTTACTCAATTTTTGAGGTGGAAAGAACTTTGCCAAGAGGGCATTGACTAGCTTTTCCCAAGAGTCCAGGCTTTCTTTAGGTTGAGAGTCCAACCATATTCTAGCTCTGTCTCTTACAGCAAAAGGGAATAGCATCAGTCTATAGACCTCAGGGTCAACCCCATTAGTCTTGACTGTATCACAGATTTGCAAGAATTCAGCTAAAAACTGATGAGGATCTTCCATTGGAAGTCCATGGAACTTGCAATTCTGTTGCATTAGAGAAACTAATTGAGGCTTAAGCTCAAAGTTGTTTGCTCCAATGGCAGGGATAGAGATGCTTCTCCCATAGAAGTCGGGAGTAGGTGCAGTAAAGTCACCCAGCACCTTCCTTGCATTGTTGGCATTGTTGTTGTTTTCGGCTGCCATGGGTTTTTCTTCTTTGAAGAATTCGGTCAGGTCCTCAATACAGAGTTGTGCCTTAGCTTCTCTTAGCTTTTGCTTCAAGGTCCTTTCAGGTTCAGGGTCAGCTTCAACAAGAATGCCTTTGTCTTTGTTCCTGCTCATATGAAGAAGAAGAGAACAAGAAAATATGGAATCCTCTATGTCACAGTATAGAGATTCCTTGAGGTGTCAGAGGAAGAAGAGGAATAGAAGACAGAAGTAGAAAATTCGAACTTATCAAAGAAGATGGAGTTCGAATTTTGCATTAAGGAATAGAGTTAGTCCAAAAATAGAAGGATGTGAGAAGAAGGGAAGTAATTTTCGAAAATTAAGATTTTAAAAATAGTTTGAAAAACACTAATTGATTTTCGAAAACAAAAGTGGGAAAGAAGTAAAGTGATTTTTGAAAAAGATTTTGAAATTAGAAATCAAAAAGATTTGATTGAAAATTATTTTGAAAAAGATGTGGTTAAGAAGATATGATTGGTTTTAAAAAGATGTGATTGAAAAGATATGATTTGAAAACAATTTTAAAAGATATGATTTGAAAACAATTTTAAAAGATATGATTTGAAAACAATTTTAAAAAGATTTGATTTTAAAAATTAATGACTTGCCTAACAAGAAAAGATATGATTCAAACATAAAACCTTCCTCAACAGAAAAGGCAAAAAATGTTCAATCAAATCATTAATTGTTAGTAAGTATCTTTGAAAAAGGAAAGAAATTGATTTTGAAAACATTTGATTGAAAAGATATGATTTGAAAAAGATTTGATTTTGAAAAACTTTGAAAACTTAAAAAAAATTGATTTTGAAAACAAAATCTTCCCCCTTTGCCATCCTGGCGTTAAACGCCCAGAATGGTGCACATTCTGGCGTTTAACGCCCAAAACTATACCCTTTTGGGCGTTAAACGCCCAGCCAGGCACCCTGGCTGGCGTTTAAACGCCAGTCTGTCTTCTTCACTGGGCATTTTTGAATGCCCAGCTTTTTCTGTGTGATTCCTCTGCAGTATGTTCTGAATCTTCAATTCTCTGTATTATTGACTTGAAAAGACACAAATTAAAAATATTTTTGGATTTTTAATAATAAGGAATAATCAAAATGCAACTAAAATCAAATAATAATGCATGCAGGACACCAAACTTAGCAGTTTGTATACTACTGACACTAACAGAATGAGAATGCATATGAGAAACAACAAAACACTCAAGTCAATAGAATTCAAAGATCAAAACAAGGAAATCATCAAGAACAACTTGAAGATTAATTAAGACACATGCATAAATTCGAAAAATGCAAGAAAAACAGAAACATGCAATTGACACCAAACTTAAGATGAGACTCTAAACTCAAACAAAAAATATTTTTGGTTTTTATGATTTTGTAATTTTTTTTTTGCTTTTTCGAAAATTAAGTGGAAAAGAAAATAAAGGTATCAAAATTCTTAATGAGAATTCCAGGAATCATGCAATGTTAGTCTAAAGCTTTAGTCTAAAGGATTTAGATAGGGCCGGCTAAGCTTCAGCAGGACATTGCATTCAAGAGCTAAATTGATGATGATCAATCAGCTTTGGTGATGATAAGAACATCACCTTGAAACACTAGAATTCATTCTTAAGAACTCTGAAGAAAAATAATACCTAATCTAAGCAACAAGATGAACCGTCAGTTGTCCATACACAAGAACAATCCCCGACAACGGCGCCAAAAACTTGGTGCACAAAATTGTGATCACTACAACTTCGCACAACTAACCAGCAAGTGCACTGGGTCGTCCAAGTAATAAACCTTACGCGAGTAAGGGTCGATCCCACGGAGATTGGTGGTATGAAGCAAGCTATGGTCACCTTGTAAATCTCAGTCAGGCAGACTCAAATGTATATGGTGATGAACGCATAAAGACATAAAAGATAAGATAGAGATACTTATGTATATCATTGGTGTAAGAGCTTCAGACAAGCGTATGAAGATGCCTTCCCTTCCGTCTCTCTGCTTTCCTACTGTCTTCATCCAATCCTTCTTACTCCTTTCCATGGCAAGCTCGTGTAGGGTTTCACTGTTGTCAGCAGCTACCTCCCATCCGCGCAGTGAAAGCTAATGCACACACTCTGTCACAGTGCTGCCAATCACCGGTTTGGTTCCCTCCCCTACCGGAATAGAATAACTCTTTTGCGTCTGTCACTAACGCCCAGTAGGTTACAGGTTTGAAGCACGTCACAGTCATTCAATCATTGAATCCTACTCAGAATACCACAGACAAGGTTTAGACCTTCCGGATTCTCTTGAATGCCGCCATCAGGTCCTGCCTATACCACGAAGATTCCGAAGAATCCAAGAGATATTCACTAAGCCTCGGATGCTTGTAGAACAAGAATGGTTGTCAGTCACCTTGTTCATAGGTGAGAATGATGATGCGTGTCAATCACCACCTTCATCAAGTTGAAGAACAAGTGATATCTTGGTAAAAGAACAAGCGGAATTGAATAGAAGAACAATAGTAATTGCATTAATACTCGAGGTACAGCAGAGCTCCACACCTTAATCTATGGTGTGTAGAAACTCCACCGTTGAAAATACATAAGAACAAAAGTGATCATTGGTTTCGGCCCCAGAGAGGGAACCAGAAGAACCAAGATCTGATCTAAGAACTAGATGTCCGAAGATGAAAAATACAATAGTAAAAGGTCCTACTTATAGAAAACTAGTACATAGATGAGTAAATGACATAAAAATCCACTTCCGGGCCCACTTGGTGTGTGCTTGGGCTGAGCAATGAAGCATTTTTCGTGTAGAGACTCTTCTTGGCGTTTAACTCCCGTTTTGGTGCCAGTTTGGGCGTTTAACTCCCATTTAGGTGCCAGTTCCGGCGTTTATCGCTGGGATTTCTGAGGGTGACTTTGAACACCGGTTTGGGCCATCAAATCTTGGGCAAAGTATGGACTATCATATATTGCTGGAAAGCCCAGGATGTCTACTTTCCAACGCCGTTGAGAGCGCGCCAATTGGGCTTCTGTAGCTCCAGAAAATCCACTTCGAGTGCAGGGAGGTCAGAATCCAACAGCATCTGCAGTCCTTTTCAGTCTCTGAATCAGATTTTTGCTCAGATCCCTCAATTTCAGCCAGAAAATACCTGAAATCACAGAAAAACACACAAACTCATAGTAAAGTCCAGAAAAGTGAATTTTAGCTAAAAACTCATAAAAATATACTAAGAACTCAACTAAATATACCAAAAACATACTAAAAACAATGCCAAAAAGTATACAAATTATCCGCTCATCAAGGAGCTGGCAGCAGGATGATGGAAATAGAAACTGTTGCAATCAATTCATCAGAAAGAGGGGTAGATGCATAAGGGAATTGAAGGAGTGGAGCAGAAGAAAGTTCAAAAGAACAAACAAAGAAATAGAAAAAAAGAAGAATGAGCTACTTCAAATACAAAAAAGTGATATCACAGACAGGGATCAAAAAAGAGAAAAAGAACTGAAGAACCAGATAAATGATCTTTGGAAGCAAGAAGAAAAATATTGGGGGCAAAGATCAAGGTTGAAATGGCTCAAATGGGGAGACAAAAACACAGCATTCTTTCATGCAACAACCATACAGAGAAGAATGCGAAACAGAATTGATAAACTGAAAGATGAGGCTGGACATTGGATACAGGGAGAAGCAGACATTATGAGACTAGTAGAAACACATTTTGCCAAGCTGTTCACCTCGGAAGGGGATAGGAACATGGAAGAATGCTTAAAACATATACCTATGAGGGTCACGAGTAAGATGAATGATAACCTAATGGCAAAGATCAAATATGAGGAAATTAAGGAAGCAGTCTTTGGCATGGGAAGCTTAAAAGCCCCGGGTCCTGATGGGTTAAATGGACTTTTCTTCCAACAGCATTGGGATATTCTGAATAAAGAAGTGTGTGGCGTGGTGAGGCAGATTTTTGAAGAATGCAGCTTACCAGAGGACTTAGGAAAAACAACTGTGGTTTTAATTCCAAAAGTGAGGCAACCGGAGAGTCTGAATCAACTCAGACCCATCAGCTACTGTAACTTCATATACAAGATTGTAACAAGGGTCTTAGTCGGAAGATTGAGGAAAGTGCTTGATGTTGTCATATCTCCGGTTCAGAGCGCTTTTATAAAAGGAAGGCTCATATAGGACAATATAGTAGTAGTGCAGGAAGTGTTTCACAAATTAAACAGAAAAGGAAATCACGGAAGTAATGATATAGCCATCAAATTGGATATGAATAAGGCTTATGACAGATTGGAATGGAATTTTTTGCAAAGGGTCATGGAAAAGTTTGGTTTCAGTAGAGAATGGGTGAAGCTGATGATGAGTTGTGTTAAGAGTGCCATTTATAGATTTAAAATTAATGGAAAATTGTCGGCCAAGATCCACCCTCAAAGGGGACTTAGACAGGGAGATCCTCTATCGCCATATCTCTTTATCTTAGCAGCGGAAAGTTTTACTATTCTCATAGAAAGGGCATTGACGGACAACCTGATTTCAGGAATAAAATTAGCTCCAACTGCACTAGTTATAACCCATTTGCTATTCGCTGATGATTGTGTCATTTTTGCAGGTGCACAAGAAGAGGAGATTTATCAATTAATTCAGATCATAAACAAATATACAGAGGCATCAGGACAGAGAATAAATACAGAGAAATCTGGACTGATCTTTGAAAGCCAGGTATCGATTCAGAGGAGAGTTAATATTGAAGAAATTACCGGAATGGCGTCGTGGGAAGAGCCAGGAAAATACCTAGGATTACCAGCTACATGGGGGAGATCCAAGAACAAAGCGCTAGAGTGGATTCAAGAAAAAATACTAGACAAAATGCAAGGATGGAAGGAGAAACTTTTAAATCAAGCGGGAAAGGAGGTTCTGATAAAGGCAGTTATACAGGCGATTCTGGTCTATGCCATGCACATCATCAAATTTCCCAAGTCTTTTTGTAGGAAAATTGAATCAATAATTGCGAAATTCTGGTGGACTAACAACGGTAAGGAAAGAAACATTCACTGGAAGAGCTGGACAAAGATTACCAGGAGCAAATTAAATGAAGGCTTAGGATTTAAAGATTTTGAATGCCAAAACATAGCACTCTTGGCTAAGCAAGCTTGGAGACTGGTAAAGGAGGAGGATGTAATATGGGCTCGGATTCTAAAGGCCATATACTATCCAAATTGTAGCCTATGGGAAGCGGGAAGAGGAGGCAACACATCATGAATTTGGAGGAGTATGTTGGAGGGTAGATATTTTTTCAGAAGGAAAGGAAGGTGGAGTGTAGGAAGTGGAGCAGGGATAGATATCTGGGAAGATAATTGGGTGGTAGGAATAGACAAGTTAAGGAGAGTCGGAGAAAATCAACATAGAAAAGTGAGCGAGCTAGTAAGAGAGGGCGAGGGCTGGGATTTAGACAAAATTTGGGAAATTTTTCATGGAAATGAGACTGAGCTGATAACAAGAATGCCCATTAGTTTGATCAACAAGAAGGATAATTTTGTTTGGCCATATAGGAATGACGGACAGTATTCAGTCAAATCAGGATATCAGGCATCGAAGGAGGAGAAGGATACAATGGAAGTCACAACGCTAGGCAAAGCTTCAACAAGTCAGAATTCGAAGGAGATATGGGAGAGGATTTGGAGATTACCGGTATCGAAGAAGGTTAAAATGTTTCTATGGAAAGCAGCGCATGGAATTCTGCCAGTGAACGCGAATTTATATCAGCGCAAAAGTGCTCTCACTCCCAAGTGCAGCATATGTCATGAACAAGATGAGACAATAGAACATGTGTTGCTATTATGCCCGTGGACGAGAACGGTATGGTTTGGATCTAGTATTCAAATCGTGCCTACGGCTTATGATGTCAAATCTTTTGAAAAATGGTTGATAAACACAACTGACAAAATTAAGAAACTGGCAGGAGGTGAACAACACAAAGTTTTGTGCAAATTAGGATGTGTTTGTTGGTGTATTTGGAAAGCTAGGAACCAGCACATATTCCAGCAAAAAAAAAACTCAATCCACAAAATACAATAATCCATTCAGAACAGATTGCAACAAATATCATAATGCAACAAAAGACCTCAACAAAGACAATAGAGCTATGGCAGATAAGAATGGAGAGAATCGGAGAATTACCTGGAGGCCTCCACCCCGCAACAAGATAAAAGTAAACATAGACGCGGCTTTTCAAAGGGAGACAGGAATCGCAACAACAGCAGCAGTGTTCAGGGACTGGCAAGGCAAAATCATAACCGGAGCTTCATCAAAATTCAAATCAATATCAGCTTTAGCAGCTGAAGCACAAGCATATAGAGAAGCTCTTATTCTCACAAAAAATTTACAGATAAGGAACTGCATAATTGAATTAGATTGTTTACCTTTGGTTCAAGTGATCAAGGCAAGAACGCCCTTAGCTGAAGCAGACGCAATCATCAGGGACATTTTGCAACTGCTGGAAGAGGCGCCGGATGTGGGAGCTACTTGGACTCCACAAGAAGACAACACCTTATCTCACCAACTGGCAGCGATGGCAGCAGTAAATCAACTACAGAGGCAATGGACATTTACTCTGCCTGTACAGATCATGAATATTATCAGAACAGAAGCAGGATTCGCAGTTCTTCAGAACAATCAACGCAATCGAACTCAAGACAATCAGGTTTCAATTTCAACCAAGCTTCAAGGAAATCAAAGAGACGAAGGATTACCTGGGCAGGTGGAAAGGGAAACCTAGAACAGCCATGCAACTCAGGGGAATCGGCGACTTCACAACCCGGTTTCAACTCGGCAGACGAAACCCACCAGCAGAGACACGTTCAACATCACAAATAGCCAAAACAAAGGGGACGAAGCCTCATTTCATAATGGGCAGATGCTCTCTCGGCAGAAGTGCAGCAATGGTCACAACGCGGTGGTGAATTTAGCAAACTTAGGACGTTGTCAAGGGCAGCAGGGGGAGCTTCGGCGAGGGAGAAAACTCGCGCCGGTTGAAGATGGCACACACACAGTGATCGGCGGGCGAATCAAAGATGGAGATATAACTCTGGATGGCCCGCAGCAGCATCTTAATCTTCACATGGAGGCGTTGTGACGTTGGCGAAGCGACGACGCACTCATCGGAAGGAAGAAGAAGAGGGCGAGGTTGGTTAGGGTTCTTGGTTAGGTCGGGCCTGGGGGTGGGTGAGATGAGCGGGTTCGGGTTCGTTTTCTAGATTTGGGCGAGTTCGGGTTTTGGGTCTAGGCCAGGTTTGTCTTCTGGCCCATGGCCATGTCTAAAAAAAAAAAGTAAAAAAGATCCAGGATTCATAAGTAAAATAAATTAGTTTAACTTAATTATCAGATAGAACTCACACCGACACCTCAATAGCAGGAATTATAATATTTTCAAAGTCTTTTTTTTTTAAATAATATAATGTTCTATCATTCCAGAATTCAAAATTTAATCTAATTTTAATTTTAAAATTAACCAATTCTATTAATTGTGAATTTGTCTTTAATGATATTTGTTGTAAGATTTAAGATGGTTCTTTTCAAAAGATGATTGATCAAGCTGAATAAAAAAGAGGAGAATAATAAAAGAAAAAATAAAAAATAGCAAAGGTTAATTTGTTAGTTTGTTAATATTAGTTATGTTATTATATTTATGATTAGTTAATTAATTACTCTTTGAAGCTATGTATAAATAGACTAACTTGTATCAGAAAAAGTTAGTTCAATCACATTTTATTTCTGTATTTTTCTCATATTAAGAATTAACAAAAAAATTTCTCTCTAAATCCAAATTCTTGAGTCTCTCCCGCAATTCGAACCTCACCTTTCACAGTTTCTAATATATTAAATTAATTAACATATTTGAATAAACAATAAAAGTATAATCAATAACCCAATGTATACATATATAGGCTGTTAAATTTTGTCGTTTTCTCTGAAGTCTAGAGCACACATTGCTGTCAATGGTGTTTTGTGGTGGAGACGGGTGACAGATACATCTAATGGAGACAAATAATAAATTAAATGATAATCGACTTTGGAAATTTAATCTTGTATCTTCTTCCCTAGGAAAACTAAGTTACTTGCTACTGGTTCATTATCAAAAGAAGAAGGTGATTGCTCTTATACCTCAATATTTGTGATAAAATTTATACTTTGTATATGTAAACTAATACAATATAAATATGTGGCATCATTAATCCTAGTCAATTAATAATTGAATAATTTTAAAAACTGAAAATTTAATATATTTTAAAAACGTATTAATTATTATTTGTATACAAATATGAATATGCATATACTTTAATCATATATGATTAATTATGATTAAATATTTTTGTTTATTAAAATTAATATAAAATTAAGATAAAAAAAACCTCTTCTCTTTTCCATCAGCGTTGTCTTCTTTCCAAAACACCTACTAGTTATTATTTTTTTTCTCATTTAGACTTCTGAACACCCAACCCTTCAGATCTGAACCTCTCCACTATCGTCGTTCACCACTGGTCACCGACACCGCCATCTCACAGGCCTTCGTCTATCTCCATCTCCATCGCCCGTGTTAGCCTCCGTAACCACGATTATAGCGCCCCCTGTTTCCACCTCCAACAGCAGTATCGCCGCCTTCTCTCACGTCCTGAGCCTCCGTGACCCCCGCCTCCGATCCACCAGCGTAGCGGCATTCTCCATCACTGTCGCTGACGTCCACACTCGACATTAGGTTAGGTGTTCATCCTCTGTTCAAATAATGAATTTAATTTTTTTTGTTATCTGGGCTTGTTGCTTGCATGTTCAAATCGTCTATTTTATTTTGTTAATTTTTTTATAGAACAAATTTTCTGCCATGGATACAATTTTTCGAGCTCTATATCTACTATATAGATTGATCAATTAGATTAATTGCACTATATATTATGATTGACTCTGGAATTTGAAGTAATCACTTGCCTAATTGGAATTATCTTTTCAGTTGTTGAGCCAGTACAAATTTACTGTTTAATCCTAAAATTGCTATTTAAATTCTTCTTTAATTATCACTCCAAATTACAGAAGAAGGCGGGGGATCACGGAGGCGAGAGAAGGCGGCGACACTGTTGTTGGAGGCGGAAACAGGGGGCGCTATAATCGTGGTCACGGAGACTAACACGGGCGATGGAGATGGAGATAGACGAAAGCCTGTGATATGGCGGTGTCGGTGACCGGTGGTAAACGACGATGGTGGAGAGGTTCAGATCTGAAGGGTTGGGTGTTCAAGAGTCTAACTTAGAACAAAAAATAATAACTAGTAGGTGCTTTGGGAGGAAGACAACGCTAATGAAAAAGGAAAGAGATTTTTTATTTTAATTTTATATTAATTTTAATAAACAAAAATACTTAACCATACTTAATTGTATATGATTAAAGTATATGTGTATTCGTATTTGTATACAAATAATAATTAATACACTTTTAAAATACATTAAATTTTCAGTTTTTAAAATTATTCAATTATTAATTGACTAGGATTAATGATGCCACATGTCTATATTGTATTGATCCACATACGGTATGAGTTTTATCATAAATGTTGGGGTATGAGAATAATCACCAAAGAGATAAGAAAGTTACACATTTTGTACGTAAAATTAAAGAATAGTAGTGCTATAACATGGTAAAATATATTTTGAGTCTATTTCTGATTTGAAAGATTTTTTAGACCGTGTTTGTTTTTTAGAATAGAAAAAAATAACACACTAAGAATAAGACACAAAAGATAGAGATATAAAATTTTATGTTTTTGTATTTTATTTGGTGATAAATTAGAATAAATTATGAAAATTTAATTTATTTTTATTTTTTTCATTCAAAAATTTTGAGTAAAAATATTATAATAAAAATGTAATTATAAAAAATTAACAAGAATAATAAAAGAAAAAATAAAAAATAAGTCATGTCTCTTATTAATATCGTTGTGTCATTCCTGTCAACATGGATATAAAATACATTAATTCAGTAACTTTGGACACATTATTTTTGTCCATGTAACGATTTTATATCTGTGTTTTTGTCTCAATATCCTATCTCTATAAACAAATATTAGCCTATAAATAATTACCATCTTTAATGTATTTTTCAAAATCTTCAAAATTCAACATATTACAAGATAGGCAAACCATCTTAAAATAAAAAAATCACAAAAACAACAATAACACCATAAAAGAATTGAAACTTAAAAAATGAAAAGAGCAATGCTAGGGGGTAGCAATTTTTGTGATTGTTGGCCAGCAACTAGCCATCAATGATGATTTGATGGTGTGAGATTAGTGTGAGATTTTATCCAATGACTCACTTTTCTCTGCTGGTTACATGCTGGTCAAAATTCAATAAAACTGCTGGTCCCCTAGATTTTTCCAAATGAAAAGAATAGAAGGGTAAAAAAAAGAGAGAGACCGCTATTTTAAGAAATAAAAAATGAGATTACAGAAAAACATGAGAGGGCCACTGCTGTCTTCAAAAAATAGAAACAATAGTGACACTCCAAGAAGAGAAATAAAAAATCCATGGTGATCATGGAATTTATTTTTCTCTAAAGGTACATGTCATACTTATTTGAAAAAAAAAGAGTTAAATATTTTTTTCATTCCTAAGATTTGGGATGAAAATTAAATTTTTTTCGATCTTTTTTTATTATTAAAATCATCCTCAAAATTACAAAACGTTATAAAATCATTCTTTTGTCCATAAACAATATTTTCTAGACTATTTTATCCTCACCACTAACCCCCAACTTCCTCTTTATCGTCACTGAGCCTCTTACTCTTTCTCTTTCTCCCAAACTCCTGTTTTCCTTCATCACTAACTCCTAACCACATCAACAATCCAGCAACAGCAACAATTACAAAATAAATAAAAAATTCAACAACAGCAACAATCACAAGTCTAACCATCACACCTCCACTAGAAGAAAGAAAATTAGAAAAAATAAAAAAATGAAAAAGAAATTGAAATCCAGAAAATCAAGTAAAAGAAAGAAAAAATAGAAAAAAATTTGCTGAAATTCAAGAAATAAAACACAGAGCTACTGTAACAACAACAAACCACAAAACACAATATTTTTTCTGTATTTTGTACCAAGACGAACCAAAAACATAATATTTTTCTGTAATAACAAAACACAGAAGCCACTAGAAGCCAATGGAGCACTTCCCCTCAAAATAAACCCCAGAATACCCAACACTCATTTCCCCTCACGCATGGAGCACTAAAGCTGATGACTTTACTCTTGCCGAAGACCTTCTAGAAGCAACGGATCTGATGCTTAATGTGTGTGCCTTCGAAGAAGTAGAATAGAGAGAATCAAAACACAGAAGGAGAGAAAGACAGAGGAATCGAAGAAGGAGAAGAGGTTGAGTAAGACGATGCTGGCGACGAGCAAGACCATCATTGACCACGACCAAGGACGAATCAGAATCTCTATGCGCTGCGCTAGAGGCAGCAACGACAATAGCGGTGCGTCGGAAATCGGCAACGGGACGGTCAAACCCACACATCCTAACTCGAGCGAACGCTTTGAAGAACATAACCGGACGAGCCATCAGGAACACCGTCGTTGTGTCGGCGGAGGCAACTAAGGGGGAGAGTGTGAGGTCGAGTGTTGGCGGCGTGGGCGTCGGTGGCGGAGGAGAGAAAGAATCTAGAGTGCTGCTCTGGCTAGGACTACATGCGGCGGCGCTGTTGATGATCTCGGAAGGGATTAAGGATTAGTGATGAGGGAGAGTATGAGTCTGGGAGTAAGAGAGAGAGAGAGAAAAAGACTCGGTGATGATGAATGAAGGAAGCTGGGGTTAGTGATGAGGGAAGGGGTATTTTTTAAAAGGGTAAAATTGTCAGAAAAATATTATTTATTGATAAAAGGATGATTTTATAACGTTTTGTAACATTGAGAATGATTTTAATAACAAAAAAGTGTCGCGAACGAATTTGATTTTCATTCCAGATCTTAGAAACGAAAAATATAATTAACCCCAAAAAAAACATGCAAATGTTCCGACCAACATGAAGAATTATATTTTATTATTTATATAAATTAAATAATCATCGAGTAAGAATTGGTTTGTAGGAACAAAGAAATTTAAACCCAACCCCCCCGGGTCCAATTTCATCCGGTACCAAAAGAATATTATTCAGTTCTCTTGAAAAAATATATGTTGATTTTACCAAAAGAAAACCTCTTAATTTTTGAGGTGAATAGAAAATACTTTAATTCTTACCGAGTTGATTAATTTTCGTTTTGAGTAAGAAGATTTCCCTAGTTCTATTTTCCTTTCATATATTGGCGTTTATAATATTCAGAGTAACAGTAAAAAATTAATTAGTTCTTAATTTAGGTTCATAAAGTCCCTAAATACTTTTCATAGTCATAGACCATGCCATTAACCACTTCTGTTCCAATAGAGGTATGGCATGGTAATCACATTTTAGAAAGTTGCTATGCTACAATTCTTTTAAGAAGAGGTTTTGTTGTGTTTATGATATTTGTGTCTAAATTACCAAAAAATAAAAATAAAAAAAGATGGAATCCACTCTTTTATTTTTAAATTTTATATCTAAAATTTAGCCAATATAGAATTTTTTTTTTTCTGTTGAGCTAAATTTGATTTTGGGCTCATATATGATGACAAACATTATTTGGGATAAAAGTCTAAGTTGATTTAATGTGTGTGCTAAGTAATGCAGACCCATTTATATGTTGCTTCAGTTTAAGTTAGTATTGCTTCAACAACTTAAAGTGTTACAGCTCCAACACTTTAAACCCATTATTTGCAAATGAACAACAGATCAGTACATGAGTCAAGATACAAATCCGAAAGTTCTTAGATTGAACACTTGTAAAAGTAACATTTGTCAATACTGGACAGCTGTAACACCAAGACAAAATCAAGGACAGCTGGGGACACTCTCACTACAAGGACGTCAGTAAAATAACATTTAGAATTTGGGAGAGCAAAACGCAAACTTGCACAAGAGCAGAAGCAGTAGAGCAGCTCCTCGGATAGCAGAGGTAATGGAGCAGAGGGAGAAAGAAATGCATGCCAAGGAAAAAAGCAAATCCAAGGATAGCAGAGGGTGGTGGAATGGCTCCTCAACCAGTAGAGTTAGTGGAGATGGAAAAAGGATTACATGCCCTCAGAGACAGCTCCAAGGATTGATGGTACGAGAAATTAGAAGAGGCATTGAAGAACACTTTGAAATAGCAAGATGATATAAAACAGGCCTCACTTCACCATTGGAAGACAAGAAAAAGAGAGCACATTCAAGAGCATCATCTCAATACTTGAGCTGAATTCTTTTTCTTCTATTAGAGCTTTATTTCTGATTTTATTTGTTATGGCTATCTTATGTCATCTTTTGTATTGAGAAAATGCTGATTATGTGAGTGAAAAAGTCATGAGAGAAAAGACAAGAAAGATGCATAAAAGAGCCACTGAAAATTTGTGTAATTGAGTTGTTGAACTAGGACTAATTTCTCTTGCCAAGTTGGGATAGCACTTTGTAAATTTGAATCTGTTTAGGTTCCCCTTCCAAGTTGAGACAGCACTTGGAAGCTGAGTTTTGGTGAAGAAAGTTTAGTGGTAGATACTAGTTAAATTAAGTTGCGATCAATAGTATTGGTGAATATAATCAGTTGATTATAGTAAAAATTCCACCATGATTGTGGTGGAGACTGGATGTAGGTTTTATGACACTTAGAAACCGAATCAGGATACATGCTGGCCTCTTTTTCTTCTTCCATTCTCTGTTTCTTTTTCGCATATGATACAAAACGAAAAAATCTCCTGCATATTTAGTTTCCACTAAAACAGAGAAAAAGAAGCTCAATTTTGAGCTAACTTGATTCAACCCCTCCTCCCTTCTCAAGTTCTAATAGTTCCTTCAATTGGTATCATAAGTAAGGTCTCAAGAAGTCAAACTTCACAGCTTAGAGTAAAGATTCATGACCAACAATATGGGTCCTAACATTATGGTGTACACACTCACTGAAGGGCAGTTAAATAATAGACCTCCTTACTTCAATGGCAGCAACTACTCTTATTGGAAAGAGAGAATGAGAATCTTCGTGCAGTCAATCGACTACAACATTTGAAAGATTATTCTCAATGGACCAGACGTTCCAATCAAGAAAAATGATGATGGAGAAATTGTGGCAAAAGAAAACAATGAGTGGACAGAAGAAGAAAAGAAGAAGGTTGAACTCAATGTAAAGCAATCAACCTAATGCACTGCACAATCAGTTTTGAAGAATACAGAAAAGTTTTAAGGTGCAATACGGCTAAAAAAATCTGGGACAAGCTCAGACTCACCCATGAAGGTACTAAACAAGTGAGGGAGACCAGAATTGATATGCTGATGAAGGAATATGAAATGTTCAATATGAAGGAGAACGAGAGCATCGATCAAATATTTGAAAGGTTCTCAATAATCATCAACAATCTGAATGCCATGGGGAAGAGCTACTCGGAAGAAACTTTGGTTAGGAAGATCTTGAGGAGTCTTACTAAGAAGTGGGAAGTAAAAAGCACAGCCATCTCTGAAATAAATGATTTGATAAAAATCACCTATGATAAGCTAAGAGGCAAGCTGCTGGCCTATGAAACTACTCACATGTCTCAAAACAAAGATGACAAAAAGAACAGTGTAGCACTGAAATCAAGAATGGCAACCAAAGAAGAAGAATCTGATGACAGTTTCTTAGATGAAGAAATGGTGCTCTTTGCAAGAAAAATGAGAAGATTACTGAGATTCAAAAACAAAGGCAAAGAAAGTTCTTCATCCAAAAAATTCAAAAAAGATCAAACCAAGTTCACCTGTCACCACTGCAAGAAATTAGGTTACTTCAAGTCAGATTATCCTCAACAAAGGAAAGGCGAAAAATCAAAGAAGGAGAAAAAGAAAGTGATGATGAAAACATGGGAAGACTTGAAAAATGACACTAGTTCTGAAGATTCAGATCAAGAGGCTCAACTATGCTTGATGGCCGATCACACTGATGAAGATGAGGTAGATCTTTCTGACCTATCTATTAATGAATTGTACTTCATTATCAAAGACTTTACTGTGAACTCTAAGAAACTCTTAGATAAATATGTTAAATGCAAGAAAGATAATGAAGCATTGAGAACTGAAAATAAAATTTTATTGGAAAAAGTAAAGGTAACCAAAGCTTGTGATGAAATTTCTTTAAAAGAAGAAAACAATGCTTTAAGAGCTGAATTAAAAAAATTCAAACTCAAGCATTCGGTCACTGCCTCCACTAATTTAATTGTTGAAAATGAAAGGCTGAATAAAAAAATTAAAAGCCTTAATGAAGACTTAGCAAAATTTGTTCAAGGTTCACAAAATCTTGACAAATTACTTGCTGGTCAAAGATTTGGTTGTGAAAAATCTGGACTTGGATTCAAAGAGAAAAGTAAGGCTGTTTTTAAACATGCTGTTAAAAAAATTTGAAACTTCCTCTTCCAAGATTATCAAACAAAAAACTTTCAGTAAACCATAAAAATCAGTAAGCAAGAGTCATTGTTATAAGTGCAATAGAAAAGGTCATGATCCTCAACAATACTTCATCTTTATAAGGTCTTTTGGTAATGATAGTAAATTATATAAAATTTTTCATGATTATAATGCTCTTGGGCAACTAAGAAGATTTCACATAAGAGGATCCAAATGGATTTGGATACCTAAGGTCGGTTGAAGAACATGCAGGTTTGCCTTACATCAAAGAAGAAATTGGACATGTGGTATCTCACTACAAGAAAAAGCAATATTTATAACAAAAAAATTGTTACAGAAAATCGAAATTTTGAAATAAAAGGATTTTGTAACAAAAAAGGGGGCCGTTGCAGTATGTCCCGTTACAAAAAGTTTTTGTAACAAAAAATGAAACTGTTACAATTCAAAGTAATATTTTGTACCAAATTTTTCTGATACAAAAAATCAGAAGTCGTTACAAAAGTGGTAACAAATTTTGATCTTCAAGGTATTTTTGGTGACAATCTATTTTTTTCTATCATAAAATTTTGTTTCAAAATGTAACTTAATTTTGTAACATTTTTTTTCTTTAGTTACAAAAGCAAAATAATTATTTTGTAATAATTTTTTTAATACAAATTACATGCATAATTTACTAAATTATTTTTTAAATTAACTAATATATTAACTATTTTACTAAGCAAGTCTACATTTATATAATATGTAAAAACATATATAATTCAAACATGCCTCATTTAGATAAAATTGTTTTAAAATAAAATAACATTAGTGAGTACATTGATTAGTTCTACAAGTTATATGTCTTGCACAAGTTCAACCAAAAGTTAAAAGTTCTAACATAGATTAGTGTCTCTATGAATCAAAATATTCTTGAGCCCTCAAGGTAGCATGTGGTCACCATTTCAGCACTCTTGTAAATAAAAAAAAAACCGAAACAAAAAATTAGAAATAAGATATAACACTAATTATAATTTTTTTCATTAAGTTTTATCCAAAATGTTTAGAAAAATTTGGGCAGACCCTCCCTTAAAACTTGGATATTTCTACTATCTACGGTTCCAACAAAAACAACCAATTCACAACTTATTTCTCAGCCAATACACAACCAAATTTATCAAACCAAATAATAGGACATTTGTCATTTCTCAACCATGACACAAGTAAAATGTGATAAATAGATCCATATACAAACTAAACTATACTAATAATATAGGAATCATCTAGGAATATGTATTAAAACCATAAGCAATTTTAGGAGTACCTTTAGTTGTCTAGTTTATTTCATTGTCAAAGCAACGGCTTGTTGAACTTTCAATTGAGCTTTCATTTGAGCTAATTCTTCCTCTTGCCGTATTCGTTGCTTTTCAAATTTTTTTGAGCACATCTATTACACAAGCAAAATTTAACTAAAAAATTCAATAAATAAATTCAATTT
This sequence comes from Arachis stenosperma, assembly GCF_014773155.1. Taxonomy (NCBI): domain Eukaryota; kingdom Viridiplantae; phylum Streptophyta; class Magnoliopsida; order Fabales; family Fabaceae; genus Arachis; species Arachis stenosperma. The sequence goes on from NC_080378.1 coordinate 6,815,216, forward strand.
ATTGTATCTACCAAACAAGTTAATGTATCCTCTAATTTAGATGGCGACTTTGTAAACCATTGATCATGCTTGCATACTGACTATGAATAACAAGTTTCTTCTCAGTAGAATGAACACACTTTACTTGATCATTATGTTAAATGGTTTGATAAGTAGGATTGAAGTGAGATTTCCAATAAGTCATCAAATTCATATACGTAGTGGAAGCCCATACCTTCCTTGTATCTTTCCGTTAGTACCATTCAGATTTTGTGAATACTAATAACAAGTTCTATATATAGCTATTGTACCAATCATTTGTTTTCTGAAGAAAGCAACAATACGATACATTTTTTTCTATTCTTTGCTACTTTCTTTGTTTCAAATTTTAATTTACTTGTTTCATTAAATACCATAACAAACACCACTTAACAAAGAGATAGATATAATCCAATATAGGCTAGAGATATGTGATTACTAGACAACGAAACTAAGTTATATTGGATAATCATTACCCTCTTGGCCTAACTAACCTTCAAAATAAAAATCAAAGAAATTTCTAACTTATAACATGTGCAGAAACTTGTTTGAAATATCATTAACTTATTTTAATCTCAATCTTCAAAGTAGGATAACAAAGTCGTGCCTCAATTTTTACATTGTTTTCAAAATTAGAACCATAACAACGAATTCCAACAAATAAAATAGAATTTACAAACAAACCTAAAAAAATTCTAAGGAATCAGAACAAAGAATTTGCAAGTTTCAACAAGTAAACACAATTTACAAACATAATTAAATAAATAAAAACCTAAGGCTTGAAAAATTTAAAAATCATAATAAATAAGAAATCAGAACAAAGAATGAACAAGTGATACCTGAGACTCCATTAGAAGATGCAACCATGGATGCGCAAAGACTAAGAACGACAAAGTATCATGGCTGGCACAGGGCCATGAATGACGGCGGCTACCCGAAGCTCCGGTGATGGATTTTCGATGACTAGAGACGCAACGACATGGTTGTAACTGAAATCAATGACAACAATATTCCCAGAAATTAAAGAAAATTGAAATCAGAGGGAAGAACGCCCTTACCGGCAGTGGATCCCGGCGAGGTAGTGCTATTTTTCGGCGACAGGGACTCAGTGACGCAACCCCTAACAGCGGCAACGACGGTGACTCCACGAACGGCGACTGGGCGCAGCAGCGCAAACAGCGCCTCTTCCTTCTTCCTCGGTCTTCCTCCCTCCACGCATCTGTCTCTCCTGCGTGTCCTCAGCGTCGTCTGTAATGGGAGATGCGACAGCGGTAGAAGCTGGCAACGACCCGCTCGAGATGAAGACGACTACAACGGCGGCTTCCCTCAACGACATTAGAACGTGAACTGACGGCGGCGATGGAGGCACAGTGGCGCTCATTCATCAAGCAGCTCTTCCTCTTGCTCAACGTCTCCCACTTCCTGACGGCGACACAACGGCATGGCGACAGTGCCCACTGGCGCTGTCCTCCCTCTTCCCCCTGTCTTTTTCTTGCTCTCTGATTCCAGCTTTTCCCTTTTTTTTCTTTTCTTTCCTTCTCTGTTCTTCCCTTTCTCTTGCTGTGTGTGTGTATTTTTGTATTGTTAGTGTGCATTTAGGGATTTGGTGGTGTGGCGGCTGGGAGGGTTTAGGGTTAAGGTGAGTAAAGGTGAGTGAGTGAGTGTGGGTAGAGTTGGGGTAAAATTAGGATTAGGATTTTTAATTTGAGAATTAGGATTTGTTTTTGGAAAAAATATAAAACTATATATTTTTAGATAAATTGAGATTAAGTAATTTTAATTAAATTAGGCTATACAGTATTAAGTATTTATGAAAATTATATAAGTTTTAATTAATTTTAAATTCAAAAATTTCATTACTTTGATTTAATTACTTTTTAATAAATAATAATTTGAAAATAAAAATATGAATAACTATAATAAATCATAAATAATTTATTATTTATTTTTTAACAATAAAAAATTTTAAAGGCTTAATGGTAAAGGCATATGACCGAAAATGATACTTTCTTCATCAAACTCAACAAATATGATGGAGGATTTGTCACTTTTTCGGAGATAAGGGTAAAGGTAAAATAATTGTCATTGGTAAAGTTAGCAAAAATTTCTCTACTTACATTGATAGTGTCTTTTTGGTAGATGGGTTAAAGCATAATCTATCGAGCATAAGTCAATTGTGTGACATTGGATATGCTGTAACTTTTAGAAAATTAGATTGTAGGCTCATCAATGAGAAAACGAGGACTGTTTTATTTGTTGCAAAAAGAAGTGATAATGTTTATGGCCTCACACTAGATGATTTTAAAGTTTAAAATGTGACTTGTTTCTCTTCAATAAAATCTAAAAAATAGATGTGGTATAAGAGATTAGGACATGCTAACATGTTCCAAATCTCTAAGCCTGTTAAAAAGGGTTTAGTAAGAGGTCTTCCTAACATTAAATTTGATAAAGACGTCACTTGTGATTCTTGTTAAATGGGTAAACAAACAAAAATCTCTTTTAAACCCAAGGAAGATGTCTCAACTAAGAAACCATTGGAGCTATTGCATCTTGATCTGTTCGGACCAACTAGGACTCAAAATCTTGGAGGAAAAAGTTATGGAATGGTTATTGTGGATGACTACACTAGGTTTGGTTGGATGTTCTTTCTAGCTCATAAACATGAAGTATTTTCTGGTTTCAAAAAATTCAGCAAGAAGATTCAAAATGAAAAGAGTTTAAAAATTATTTCAATTAGAAGTGATCATGACAAAGAATTTGAAAATCAACACTTTGAATCTTTTTGTGATGAACTAGGCATATCACACAATTTCTCATGTCCTAAAATAGCACAACAAAATGGTGTTGTGGAAAGAAGAAATAGAAGTTTATAAGAAATAGCTAGAGCTATGTTTTATGAATATAAAGTTCCCAAATTTTTATGGGGTGAAGCTGTGAATACAGCTTGTTATGTTTTAAATTGAACCCTCATAAGAAGATTTAATTTTTGAAGAAAACTTCATATGAACTTTAGAAAGGACATCCACCTAATCTTAATTACTTTCGTGTGTTTGGTTGCAAGTATTTTATACTGAATATCAAAGAAAATTTGAAAAAATTTAATCCCAAAATACATGAAGGTATCTTTCTTGGTTATTCCACAAATAGCAAAATTTATAGATTAACAAGAATTTTAAAACTGTTGAGGAGACCATGCATGTCACATTCTGTGAGTCTAACTCTGTTCCTAGTGTGTGTATTGATAATAGTCCAGGTTTTGAAGTTGAATTGACTAAGAATGCTGAGACAGTTCAACAAAATTCAAGCCCTCAAGAAATTGCATCTACAAGCAACAAAAACACTAATTCTGCAGGAGACAATTTAGAATTATCTCCTGTTGCAGCATAAAATCCTGATGCAGAGGCAATTGTTGATCAAGAAGAACCTGAATCCTCAACTCAAACCAGAAGACCTAGAGAATGGAAATTTATGAGAAATTATCCTGAAGCGTTCATAATAGGTGATCCCTCTAAACAAATGACTTCTAGATCATCTTTGAAAAGAGCCAAATCCAACAACATAGCTCTTATATTAAAGATTGAACCTCAAAATATCCAAGAAGCACTTGCTAATCCATCTTGGGTATTAGCCATGGAGAAGAAATTACAGCAGTTTGAGAAGAATCAAGTCTAAATCTTAGTGCCTCACTCAAATAGAAAGAAAGTCACTGGCACAAAATAGATTTTTAGAAATAAATTAAGTGAAAATGAAACCATTGTCTGAAACAAATGAAGATTAGTGGCTCAAGGCTATGATCTAGAGGAAGGGATTGATTTTGATGAATCATTCGCACCTGTAGCACAAACAGAAGCCATCAAATTGCTCTTAGTCTATACGGCTCATTGCGGCTTCAAGCTATTCCAAATAGACGTAAAGTGTGCATTCCTAAATGTTATAATAGATAGAGAGGTCTATGTGGCTCAATCTCCTGGATTTGAAAACAAAACCTTTCCTAACTATTTTTTAAACTAGCTAAAGCCTTATATGGTTTAAGACAAGCTCCTAGAGCTTGGTATGAGAGGCTTAGCTCATTTTTACTGAAAAATAATTCTCAAAAAGGAGCCACTGATACCACTCTATTTATTAAAAATTACAATGATCATTTTATTCTTGTGCAAGTTTATGTTGATGATATCATTTTTGGTTCTACTAATGAAGCTTTGTGTGCAGATTTTGCTAAGCTAATGATAAGTGAATTTGATATGAGCATGATGAGAGAGCTAATTTTCTTCCTAGGCATGCAAATCAAGCAAATTACAGAAGGCATTTTCGTTCATCAAGAAAAATATGTCAAGGAACTTATCAAGAAATTCGGGCTTGAATGTGCCAAGCCAATGGGAACCCCCATGCATCCAAATATCAAGCTTGATAAAGATCAACATGCTAGAGATGTTGATGAGACTCGATACAGGGGAATGATTGGTTCTTTGATGTATCTAACCTCCTCAAGGCCTGATATCATTCAAAGTGTTGGTGTGTGCTCAAGATTCCAATCAAAACCAAAGGAATCTCATCTCTCAGCTGTCAAGAGGATCATTTAATATGTGTTTGGTACCACTAATTATGGAACTGATTTCTTTCAATTAGTGGGTTATTGTGATGCAGATTTCGCTGGGGACAGAACTGATAGAAGAAGCACAAGGGGCATGTGTTGCTTCCTTGGAAAATCACTCAATGTATGGTCAAGCAAGAAACAAGCCACAAGGGCACTCTCCACTTCCAAAGTTGAGTATATTGCAGCCTCTTCTTGTTGCTCTCAAAAACTATGGTTGAAATCTCAGTTGGCTTATTATAAACTGAAACTATCTAATATTCTATTATTTTGTGACAATATGAGTTCTATAAATATTTCAAAGAACTGTGTGTTGCACTCAAGAACAAAGCACATTGAAGTTAGATTTCATTCTAGAAGAGAACATGTACAAATAGAAATTTAGATATTCAATTTGTTAAATCTGAAGATCTATTAGCTTATATTTTCACCAAACTATTGATTGAAGACAGATTCTGCAAACTGTGCACTACATTGGGCATTCTTGATCTATCTAATTTTTCTTATTTTTTCTGATGTTCTGGTTTAAGCATTTTGTCTCAGTTCGAGGTGAGATTATTCTGGGCAGATGATGAGTAGGCTTCACTAACTCATTGTAAAACTACCTGGACTTGTTGATGGCACGTTAGACTTACTGGATCTAGTGTGTTTGCTCGTTTATTATCAAATGGGCAGCTTATGTTGAAGCACCTTAAGCCCAATCTGGAGTTGTACGTGCTCACACTCCGCACTCCTCTCTTGTTGAATAAGTTGCATAGGCCCACATAGTTCATGACCCAGTAGAAGCCAAGCATTGTATTGTTCTTTGTGAGACTTCCTTGTTTTAGAACCCAGCCCCGTTTTATTTCTTCCTTCGATCCCTTCTTCAAATATTTTGGGCCCACTTCCTTTATTCAGACAAATCTTTGTAACCGTCCTTTCCAATTCAAAATCTGCACAATCACCAAAATCCTCAGCCTTGCCATTATTCTCATTAATATTGAAAGAATTCGTTACCCGTTTCAATTGATACTGAGTTAAATGCTCTTGATTGCATTCATTCAAAAAAAATATCTGGAGTTACCATTCTTCCCTTTTCTTCATCACCTTCCTCAACCCACGTCATGATTAGCTCAGCTGTCGGATCCCACACCGCCGCCATCGTGTCCATTCCACCGGCATGTGAACTAGAGCTTTCACCTAGCCGCACAGTTTCATCTTCCATCAAGCATTTTTCTCTATATACCTTACGTCCCACCTCCTTTACGAACACATCAAAGCCACTAGTACCTACAGTGATATGCACCCATTCCTTAATAATGTCAAAAACACAAGTATCAATTAAAATTCGGCCAGCACTGAATGATAAGGTGGACTTCGTCATTTTATCGCACTTGACTACTTCCCTCATAGACCGCCTATTGTATTGAACGTCTCCACTGGCCAAACATGTAAATGCACTCCATAATATTCTAACCAAATTCTTCTAGTCTCACTACGTTCCGATTCCTCCCATCTCCATACGCTATGAAAGAATTGTAGAAAACTATTCATTTTGAAAGTATACGCTTCCTCTACATTCTTCATGGAGTCAAAAACTAATAAAGCTTTGTACACCCCAAGTTCTCTGACTTCAACAACCTGAGGAAAGTTCTTACTTATCGCTCTCCGTAGCGATTTGAAGTCAATGGCCACTGTCGTTCCTCCTACTAAACTCCTCAACAACCAATCAAAATTCTCTTTTACTACTGGGACTTTAACCTTCTTCGTCCAACCATTCCCAAGTGAGTCCTTGATAGATTTACCTTTTCTAGTTTCTTCCATTCTTGTGGGCTTATCGTCTCTCCGAGGTTGTATGCTCACTACATCAGCTCTTACATTGTCCCTTTTTCGTATCCCGGGGTTCTTCTCCTCCATTGGTCTTCTATACCTAGCCTCACCTACCGAGATCGTCGTTCCCCTTATACTCGTGTGATGCTTTTCTACTATAGCCTTCATCGCCCCTCCTTTCGTTGTATAGTGAACGAACGTAAACAAGTAAATATTTTCATTTTTCAATTTCCAACTTAGATAGATATCTTTAATTTGTCCTGTCCAATGGAACAAATGAAATAATTCCTTTTTTGAAATATCTTGTGGCAGATTAGTGACAAAAATAGAGAAAGAATTATTTTTCAAACGTTGATACTCTTCTTGATTTCGAATCCTAAGATCCTTTATCTGTAAATTTTTAATTCTACACCTGTGTTATTTGTTGACATTTCATTAAGATAAAGGTTAAAGTCTTAAAGACAAAATCAATCTATTTGTTTTATTGTCTACCTCTCTATTCTTAGTATTGTCAATTTTTCATGACTAAGATACTCTAAATAATTGCCTCCTACTTTAATTATTGATATTGTATTCTCTGAAAAAATGTAGTTTGCTTTTATATATATATATATATATATATATATATTATATTTATAATTAAATATTATAAATAATATAGTCAAACTAAAATTATGTTTATAGTCAAAATACGAATAAAAATACAAAAATATCGTGGTACTTAACTTTTGATGTTCTGATTTTGTTACAAAAATTTTAGTTATTTTATTGGTTGATTATTCTGTTGGAATAATATAGAAAACACTTATAAATAAACTAATACATTAAAAATATGTGTAATGGTTATTTTAATTGGTGGATAATTTTTGGTTTTTTATAAGATATTTAAAAAAATGTTTAATTAATTTATTGATAATGTAAAAAATTTTATATAATAATTTAATCACATTTATTTTTTTATGATTATTTATATGATAAATAAAAATGTAATTAATTATTTTTATTGAAGTAATGATACGTAATTAGATACAATTAAATTTACTTTTTACTGATAGCATATTAAAATTAAAACTAATTAATATTTCATTCACATAATAATAAAAAGGTTATCTGGAAATTAATTTTGACATTTAAAAATTATTCAACTTGAGATAATGATTTATGGCATTGGGGACAAAAATATTTAGATAACTTTATTACGAAGTTCAAAAGTTTAATACAAGTATGTTTTTATTTTTTTGGTATATATTATGTATTATATGTATATTTTAAAGATGGGCAAGTTACCTAAATAAATACAACTAAAATTATTCGATTACAACTTTTTGCAATTTATTATTTGAATAAATTTTTTATAATTTTATGTAAATCGCTATAGCCCGGTTTACCAAACACACAAAAATTGCAATAGCCTTAAAAGGTATCAGACCCAGAGGTAGATTTAGAGAAGAGGGAAGAGTAGAGAGAAAGTTGAGAGCAGAATTGAGGGTGAGTTGAATCTCATTATGTAGAAAACGTGAATCACAAGTTACAGAAGAGAGGTATATATAGACAGCTGGAACCTTCTAGCACATGGACTAACTAACTCATCAACCCAACAGCTAGCACCTAACTGTAATTGACTGAAAAACTAACTGACAGTCTGACATACACTTCTAGGAGCTTCTGCAAATACAGCTCAGCACTAAATACAGAAAACATAGAGAACAGAATAACTGAAAGCTGAAAATAGAAGGAGGGGCTTGCTGGGCTCTTGCTGGGCTTGATGGTTGCTAGGTTCACATGATCTCTAACATTATCTCTAGTTTCCTTTTCTTCTGTTTTCTAAAAGAAAACACTGTCACCTTACATAATCTCTAGCTTCCTTTTCCGTTCTGCTGCTGATGATCTTGATTGGTGTTGTTGACTTCCTTGGTAATTGCTTGTTGGTCATTAATGTCGATCTTGTCTCGAAGATTTAGAAAAGCTTCTGAGGGTATCGCTTTGGTGAGAATATCTGCTACTTGTACAAATCCTGGGATGTGGCTCACTTGGATTTGCTTGTTGTTGACATGATTTCTAACAAAATGGAGATCTATCTCGAAGTGCTTGGCCTTGGAGTGAAGGATAGGGTTTGCTGCTAGGAGTACAACACTCAAGTTGTTAGAATAAATCACTGGTGCTTCAGGGGCAGGCAGCTTCAATTCCATCATCAAGTTTCGGATCCAAACTAGCTCAGCCACAGTGTCTGCCATGCTTTTGTACTCAGTTTCAGTGCTAGACCTGGCCACAGCTGTTTGCTTTCTTGAGGCCCAGGAGATTAGGTTAGAGCCAAGAAATACACAATAACCACTAGTTAATTTTCTGTCATCTGGGTCCCCAGCCCAGTCAGAGTTACTGTAAGCAACAATTTTCATAGCAGTACTCTGATTAGTGTCTCTCTTCATGTGTATACCATAGCTGGCAGTGCCACTTAAGTATCTCAGCACTCGTTTCACCATTCTCCAGTGAGAGTCCAGTGGAGAGTGGACAAATTGTGCCAATTTGTTAACACAATAGCAAATCTCAGGCCTTGTGATGGTTAGGTACAGTAAACTTCCAATGACAGGCCTGTATAGACCTGGATCATGGAAGCTTGCTCCCCTAAGAGCTGTGATCTTGGTTGTGGAAGGAAGTGGAGTGTGGCAGGTTGCACAACCTACCATACCAGCTTTCTTCAAGAGCTCACCAATGTCCTTCTGTTGTGTAAGAACTAATCCTCTATCATTTGTCTTGGTTACTTGTATCCCTAGAAAATAGTTCAGATCTCCTAGGTCTTTGAGGACAAATTTTGAATTTAGCTGCTGTATCACTTCCTTAACAATTTCAGCTGATTCACCAGTTACAATTATATCATTTACATATACAAGGACATAGGTTTTGACATTGGCATCATTTCGAATGAACACTGCTACATCTAATTTTGTGGCTGTGAATCTAAGTTCCTTGAGGTCATTAGCAAGCTTACAATACCACTCTCTTGGAGCAAGTTTCAGTCCATAGAGAGCTTTGATAAGCTTACACACTAGTGAAAGATCTCCTTGTTCATAGCCTTGAGGCTGCTTCATGTATACTTCCTCAGCTAGGTCACCATGTAGGAAGGCATTGTTAACATCTAACTGCCTGATTGTCCATGAACTTGATAAAGCAATTGACAATAGCACTCTTATAGAGGTAAGCTTCACCATTGGACTATAGGTTTCTAAGAAATCAGATCCTGGCTTCTGAGCAAACCCCTGAGCAACTAGTCTTACTTTGTGCTTTTGCAGGAAGCCATCTGCATTGTACTTGATCCTAAAGACCTATTTGCTTCCAATAGCATCTCTGTTTGGGAGAAGTTTGACCAGCTCCCAGGTTTTGTTTTTTTTATCAAAGCTTTATATTCAAGATCCATTGCTGCCTTCCATTCAGGTACCTTAAGGGCATGTTTGACACTTCTTGGTTCAACACTTGCCAAAAAGAGTTTTGGCTTAACAATTCCAGCTTTGCCTCTAGTTATCATAGGGTGAGTGTTCTGTGGGGCTATTGTGGGGTTTGGTTCAGGAGGTTCACAACTAGGAAGGACAATTTCAATGTCATTAATAGGTATAGGGACTGGTGTTGATGACTCAGCTATAGGAACTTGGTGGCTGTGATGGTTAGGTGAAGGGTTCAGTGATTGAAGGGTGCTGTGATCTACATATTCTTGCTGATTGCTTGAGGACTGATTTGGGCAAGAGAGATGACTTTCTTCAGGTGAGTTTGATGACAGCTTTGGTAAAATTGGAATTGTAGGCAATGAGAGTTCACCTACTGAAGATTCTTGGTTAGGATTGATAGTACTTTGCTTGAAAGGGAACTGATCTTCGAAGAACACTACATTAGGAGTTAGTATGACCTTGCCTTGTTGGGTGACGCACTTGTACCCTTTATGTACTATTCCATAGCTAATAAAGGAACCGGGAGAGGATCTGAAGTCTAATTTATGTTTGTTATATGGTCTTTGGTATGGGAAACATAGGCAGCCAAACACACGCAGGTTTTCATAGGAAGGCTTCCTTCCAAATAGCTTTTCAGCAGGGGATACACCATCTAGAATTGGTGTTGGGAGGATATTAATAAGCTTTGTAGCAGTGCAAAAGGCTTCTCCCCAGAATTTGGTAGGCATGGAGGCTCCAGCTAGAAGGGTGAGTCCCATCTCTACAACATGCCTATGCTTTCTCTCTGCTGATCCATTTTATTGATGGACATGTGGGCAGGAGAATCGGTGTAGCACTCCCTTTTCCTGCAATGTCTTTGATAGGCTAATGTACTCAGCAGCATTGTCACTCTGTAACATCTTGAGTTTAGTGTTTAGTTGCAATTCATCTATTTGTTGAAAATTTTCAAAAACTATTTTTAATTGAGCTCTAGATTTGATTAAATAAAGCCAGGTATATTTAGAAAAGGCATCAAATAAAATTGACAAAATACCAATTTCCATTACGATATGATATAGGAGCAGGCCCCCAAATGTCTGAATACACAAGTTCTAAAGGGTGTGTATACAAGGTTTGTGAAGAAAGGAATGGTAGTTGGTGGGATTTTCCAATGCAACAAGCTGAGCAGTTTATTTTCTCAGGTAAGGCAGCAATATTACAAGCTTTTAGGACTTTAGAAACAGCTAAGTGGTTGGCATGGCCTAATCTAGCATGCCATATTACAAATTCATTTTTGTTTCTTACAGAAGAGGCATAGGCAGCTGGAATTGTTTGTAGGTTGTGTAGATTAGTAAATCTATAGAGACCTTTATTTACAGTGCCTTGAAGCACCACTTCCCCTATCTCTTTAGTCTTTATACAATACCTATCATCATGAAATTCAAAGAAAACTTGATTGTCACAGCATAATTGATGCACACTCATCAAATTCTTTGTAATTTCAGGCACACATAACAGTTTTCTCAAGTGCAACAGTCCAGTGCTCAAATCAGTTTTGAAACATGAATTTCCAAAAAAAGAAATTTGCAGGCCTGTGCCATTGCCGATTACAACTTCCTCTTTGCCACAGTACTCTTCTTTCTCCATCAAGTTCTTTGCATCATGTGTCATGTGGTGTGTTGCCCCTGAATCAGGATACCAGCTAGGGTCTTGCACTATTGCTGGTGTTGCTGACATATTACAGAAGTTTGCTTCAGGTTGAGACACTTGATTGTTGCTGTTGTTGTAGACTTCTCTTCCATAGTCCTCCTCATCATATTGGTCTTCACTCTTCATTGTACCTATACCAACAGGTTCTTGCAGTGTGACCAATTTTGTTGCATAATTGACACTGTAGCCTACTACTTTTTTCCCTGGAATGTATATTCTTTGTCCTCTGCTGTATTGACCTCTTCCATTCTCAAACTGTCTATCTTCATTGCTGAACTGTCCACCATTTGTTCTTTCTTGCATCTGTCTTCCTTCAGAATAACTCCTTCCTCCTCTGAATGATCGACCTCCTCTTCCTCTGAATCCACCTATGAAGCCTCTCTTTGCTTGATAATGTTGATCATAGTTTCTGAACTGTGCTATATTGGCTTGAATAAAAGCCTCAGATTTTTGAAATTTTGCAAGCATACTCTCATGAGCAAGCAATAATGCCTCTAATTCTGCCACTGTAATGCTTTCAGATCTAGCGAGCACTGATGTATATACTGAAGAGTATTCCTCAGTTAGGCCATGCAAGATTGCATTAACATGATCACTTTCTTTTACCAACTCTCCTACGGAGGCCAATGCATCAATCGTGCTTTTGATCATTAGAACATATTCAGTTAAAGATTGGTGCACGAAATTGTGATCATCAATGGCGCCATCAACATGGTACGCTCAATTGCAATCTCAACTTTTTATCACAACTTCGCACAACTAACCAGCAAGTGCACTGGGTCGTCCAAGTAATAAACTTTACGCGAGTAAGGGTCGATCCCACGGAGATTGTTGGTATGAAGCAAGCTATGGTCATCTTGTAAATCTCAGTCAGGCGGATTCAAATGGTTATGGAGGATTAATGATTAAAAGATAAATAAAACATAAAATAAAGATAGAGATACTTATGCAATTCATTGGTGAGAATTTCAGATAAGTGTATAGAGATGCTTTGTCCCTTCCGTCTCTCTGCTTTCCTACTGTCTTCATCCAATCATTCTTACTCCTTTCCATGGAAAGCTGTATGTTGGGCATCACCGTTGTCAATGGCTACAGTCCCGTCCTCTCAGTGAAAATGTTCAACGCGCTCTGTCATAGCACGGCTATTCAGCTGTCGGTTCTCGATCATGTCGGAATAGAATCCTGTGATTCTTTTGCGTCTGTCACTAACGCCCCACAATCATGAGTTTGAAGCTCGTCACAGTCATTAAATCCTTGAATCCTACTCAGAATACCACAGACAAGGTTTAGACCTTCCGAATTCTCTTGAATGCCGCCATCAATTCTAACTTATACCACGAAGATTCCGATTAAGGGATCCAAGAGATAAACACTCAATCTAAGGTAGAACGGAGGTGGTTGTCAGGCACACGTTCATAGGTGAGAATGATGATGAGTGTCACGGATCATCACATTCATCAAGTTGAGGAACAAGTGATATCTTAGAACAAGAATAAGCTGAATTGAATAGAAGAACAATAGTAATTGCATTGATACTCGAGGTACAGCAGAGCTCCACACCTTAATCTATGGTGTGTAAAAACTCCACCGTTGAAAATACATAAGAACAAGGTCTAGGCATGGCCGTGAGGCCAGCCCCCCAAAACGTGATCTAAGATAGCATAATACTAGTCAAAGATAAGAATACAATAGTAAAAGGTCCTATTTGTAGAGAACTAGTAGCTTAGGGTTTACAAAGATGAGCAAATGACATCAAAATCCACTTCCGGGCCCACTTGGTGTGTGCTTGGACTGAACATTGAAGCTTTCATGTGTAGAGACTTTTCTTGGAGTTAAACGCCAGCTTTTGTGCCAGTTTGGGCGTTTAACTCCCATTCTTGTGCCAGTTCCGGCGTTTAACGCCGGGCAGTTTTGAGCTGATTTGGAACGCCGGTTTGGGCCATCAAATCTCGGGCAAAGTATGAACTATTATACATTGATGGAAAGCCCAGGATGTCTACTTTCCAACGCAATTGAAAGCGTGCCAATTGGGCTTTTGTAGCTTCAGAAAATCCACTTCGAGTGCAGGGAGGTCAGAATCCAATAGCATCTGCAGTCCTTTTCAGCCTCTGAATCATATTTTTGCTCAGGTCCCTCAATTTTAGCCAGAAAATTTCTGAAATCACAAAAAAACACACAAACTCATAGTAAAGTCCAGAAAAGTAAATTTTAACTAAAAACTAATAAAAATATAATAAAAACTAACTAAAACATACTAAAAACAATGCCAAGAAGCGTATAAATTATCCGCTCATCACAACACCAAACTTAAATTGTTGCTTGTCCCCAAGCAACTAAAAATCAAATAAGATAAAAAAAAGAGAATATGCAATGAATTCCAAAAACATCTATGAAGATCAGTATTAATTAGATGAGCGGGGCTTTTAGCTTTTTGCCTCTGAACAATTTTGGCATCTCACTCTATCCTTTGAAATTCAGAATGATTGGCTTCTATAAGAACTCAGAATCCAGATAGTGTTATTGATTCTCCTAGTTAAGTATGATGATTTTTGAACACAGCTACTTTATGAGTCTTGGCCGTGGCCCAAAGCACTCTGTCTTCCAGTATTACCACCGGATACATACATGCCACAGACACATAACTGGGTGAACCTTTTCAGATTGTGACTCAGCTTTGCTAGAGTCCCCAATTAGAGGTGTCCAGGGTTCTTAAGCACACTTTTTTTGCCTTGGATCACGGCTTTATTTTTTTTCTTTTTCTTTTTCCCTTTTTTTTTCGTTTATATATATATTTTTTGTATTCACTGCTTTTTCTTGCTTCAAGAATCATTTTTTGTGATTTTTCAGATCCTCAGTAACATGTCTCCTTTTTCATCATTCTTTCAAGAGCCAATATTCATGAACAACAAATTCAAAAGACATATGCACTGTTCAAGCATACATTCAGAAGTCAAAGTAATGCCACCACATCAAAATAATTAATCTATTATAAAATTCAAAATTCATGCAATTCTTCTCTTTTTCAATTAAGAACTTTTTTCATTTAAGAAAGGTGATGGATTCATAGGACATTCATAACTTTAAGGCATAGACACTAAGACACTAATGATCATGTAATAAGACACAAATATAGATAAACATAAGCATAAAATTCGAAAAACAGGAAAATAAAGAACAAGGAAATTAAAGAACGGGTCCACCTTAGTGATGGCGGCTTGTTCTTCCTCTTGAGGATCTTATGGAGTGCTTGAGCCCCTCAATGTCTCTTCCTTGCCTTTGTTGCTCCTCTCTCATGATTCTTTGATCTTCTCTAATTTCATGGAGGAGGATGGAATGTTCTTGGTGCTCCACCCTTAGTTGTCCCATGTTGGAACTCAATTCTCCTAGGGAGGTGTTGATTTGATCCCAGTAGTTTTGTGGAGGAAAGTGCATCCCTTGAGGCATCTCAGGGATTTCATGATGAGTGGGATCTCTTGTTTGCTCCATCCTTTTTTTAGTGATGGGCTTGTCCTCATCAATGAGGATGTCTCCTTCTATGTTAACCCCAACTGAATAACAGAGGTGACAAATGAGATGAGGGAAGGCTAACCTTGCCAAGGTAGAGGACTTGTCCGCCACCTTATAAAGTTCTTGGGCTATAACCTCATGAACTTCTACTTCCTCTCCAATCATGATGCTATGAATCATGATAGCCCGGTCTATAGTAACTTCGGACCGGTTGCTAGTGGGAATGATTGAGCGTTGGATAAACTCCAACCATCCCCTAGCCACAAGCTTGAGGTCATGCCTTCTCAGTTGAACCGGCTTCCCTCTTGAATCTCTCTTCCATTGAGCGCCCTCTTCACAAATATCTATGAGGACTTGGTCCAACCTTTGATCAAAGTTGACCCTTCTAGTGTAAGGGTGTTCATCTCCTTGCATCATGGGCAAGTT
Source organism: Arachis stenosperma (assembly GCF_014773155.1). NCBI lineage: Eukaryota > Viridiplantae > Streptophyta > Magnoliopsida > Fabales > Fabaceae > Arachis > Arachis stenosperma. The sequence continues at coordinate 6,830,693 of NC_080378.1, forward strand.
GAATGCCAACCTTACATTTTCTGGACTAAAATCTAAGCATTTCCCCCGAACCATTGTAAGCCAATTCTTTGGGTCCGGGTTCACACTTTGATCATGGTTCTTGGTGATCCATGCATTGGCATAGAACTCTTGAACCATTAAGATTCCGACTTGTTGAATGGGGTTGGTAAGAACTTCCCAACCTCTTCTTCGGATCTCATGTCGGATCTCCAGATATTCACTCTTTTTGAGTTTGAAAGGGACCTCGGGGATCACCTTCTTCATGGCCACAACTTCATAGAAGTGGTCTTGATGCACCCTTGAGATGAATCTCTCCATCTCCCATGACTCAGAGGTGGAAGCTTTTGCCTTTCCTTTCCTCTTTCTAGAGGTTTCTCCGGCCTTAGGTGCCATAAATGGTTATGAAAAAACAAAAAGCAATGCTTTTACCACACCAAACTTAAAAGGTTTGCTCGTCCTCGAGCAAAAGAAGAAAGAAGAGAGTAGAAGAAGAAGAAATAGAGGAGATGGAGGTGGCTTTGTGTTTCGGCTAAGGGGGAAGAAGTAGTGTTTAGGTTGTGTGGAAATGAAGGGGTGAAGATGGGTTTATATAGAGGTGGAGAGAGGGGTAGGGTTCGGTCATGTATGGGTGGGTTTGGGAGGGAAAGTGGTTTGAATTTGAATGGTAAGGTAGGTGGGATTTTGTTCATACCCTGGGTCGAGGTGTCCGACCCGGGATGTTCGACAGACAAAGCGACCGACCTCTTCAGGTCAGGACAACCCGACCTCTTCACAAAGAGCTCGGTCAAGTCCCTAGGAAAGCCCAAAGAAGGGCCCAAAATAGAGGAACACGCCCCAAATCGTAAAGGCGGCCCAAGCCTACAGAGAGAAGGACGGTTCCCTTAAAAGATAAGATGACCTCACTTAAAAGATAAGATAAGATAAGATAACTAACTTATCTTATCGACAGAAGGCCACATCTCACCATTATAAATACACTGGAGCACCCAGGTATAACTCATACTTTGATTCTACTTAATACCTGCTTAATACCCTTGCTAACTTAAGCATCGGAGTCCCTTGCAGGTACCCCCTACCCTCCGGGGACGAAGGATCAGCACCACCACCACATCCAATAAGTCGGACACATCAGCTCCGGCCGCCGTACACCTCCGGACACGTCGGCTCCGACCAACACAGAAGATCTCGTCCGAGATCGACCTACAGTTTCAGGTAACCCTCGGAACATTGGTGCCGTTGTCGGGGACCTGGAAGTCATCCCATTGACATGGCGGACGACCATGACAACGACCACGATTTAGGTTTGGAAGACAGAACGCCGCATAAAAATGCGGACACAATACTCGAAGATACTCCAGAAACCAATGGAGACAAAAATTCATCAAATCCAGGAATAATAGAAGCCCTTCAAAATCGATTGGAGAAACTCGAGAAAGAAGCCCAACATCAACGTGAAAAGGAAGAAGATCTACGCCGGGAGATAAGGCGCCGCAGAGAACTAGAAGATAAGCTTGTAAAACTTGAAGCCGATCTTAAAACTAAAGCTACTCGATCATCCGCAGAAGATAGCTCTCAGAAAGATCAAGACCCATTCACCAGAGAAATTATGAAGACCAAAATTCCAAAAGATTTCAAGCTTCCGGATATGACTCTATATGACGGCACCTCGGACCCCAACCATCATCTCAGCAACTTCAGAAGTAGAATGTACCTTACAGATGCCTCAGATGCAGTCCGCTGCAAAGCCTTTCCAACAACTCTAACCAAGACAGCCATCAAATGGTTCGACAACCTACCTCCGAAATCCATCTCGAGTTTTGACGACCTGGCCAAGAAGTTCCTGGCCCGATTCTCCATACAAAAGGACAAAGCCAAACATGCGCCTAGCCTCCTAGGGATCAAACAAGGAGATCGGGAGAGCCTTCGCAACTACATGGAAAGATTCAACAAAACATGCATGGACATACAAAGTCTACCAACAGAGGCTGCTATTATGGGCCTCATAAATGGCCTACGAGAAGGGCCATTTAGTCAATCTATATCAAAGAGATATCCTGCATCATTAGACGAAGTACAAGAACGGGCACAAAAATACATCAACATGGAGGAAAACTCTCGACTTGTCGAAGCCTCAAGGTCCGGCTCTACCTACCGAGATAAAGAATCCAAGAAAAAGGAAGATCGCTCCGGAGAAAAAATCAAAAAATATCATAACTATACTCCTCTTAGGGTATCCTTGGTAGACGTTTACAAAGAAGTCTGCCATACAGAGAAAATTCCTCCAGCTCGGCCACTTAAAGGCAAAAGAGGAGGAGGAAATCGGAATGAATACTGTGAGTATCACTGACTTCGAGGGCATTCCACCAACAAATGCTTCGACTTGAAAAACGTCATAGAAAAACTAGTAAGGGAAGGAAAGCTAGATCAATTTTTGGCCAATCGGGATGACGAACCAAGGAAAAGAAGAAGGGATGAGGATGTTGGACGATCTGAACGATCACCTCACACACCGGAAAGACATGTTCACGTAATACACGGCGGATTTGCCGGAGGAGAAATCTCCAAATCATCCCGAAAGCGACACCTTAAAGAAGTATACCACGTCGAAGGAAAAAAGGAAGTCCCGGACATCCCAGCAATCACGTTTACCAAGGAAGATGCATCCGGAATCATCTCGGGACACGACGACCCCATGGCCATTACGATCATACTGGCAAACGCCAACCTTCACCGTACATTAATTGACCAGGGAAGCTTTGCAGACATCTTATTCAAAACTGCCTTCGACAAACTCGGTCTAGATGAAAAAGAGCTAAGAGCATACCCAAACAGCCTGTTCGGACTAGGAGATGCCCCAGTTCAACCGCTGGGATACGTATCGCTGCATACAACCTTCGGAAAGGGGAACCAGTCCCGAACACTCAAGATAGATTACATCGTGGTCGACGTAAGCTCAGCCTACAATGCCTTAATAGGTTGGACAACGTTAAATCAACTCGGAGCAATAGTTTCAACCCCATATCTATGTATGAAATTCCCAACTGCAGAAGGGATAGCTACGGTAAAGGCAGATCAAAAAATGGCACGTCGCTGTTACAACGAAAGCCTAAACCTCCGAGGTGAAGGAGGAGAGTTTCACACAATCGAGCTCGGTGGAGTTCAGAGGCGAGAAGAACTTCGACCACAACCCGAAGGAGAAATAGAAAGAATCCAGATCGGAGACACCTCGGATAAAACAACTAATATTGGCACGATCCTGAAAGGAGACATGAAGGAATCGCTAATACGGTTCCTACGAGATAATGTTGATCTCTTCGCATGGAAAGCTGCTGACATGCCAGGTATTGATCCCAAACTAATGAGCCACAAATTGGCAGTCTATCCGGGATCCCGGCCGATACAACAAAGACGAAGAAAACTTGGATCAGAACGAACTCAAGCTGTAGAAGAGCAGGTACAAGCGCTACTTGAGGCCGGGTTCATAAGGGAAGTCAAATATCCACTATGGCTAGCAAACGTCGTCTTAGTAAAAAAGTCAAATGGGAAGTGGCAAATGTGCACCGACTACACCGACCTCAACAAAGCCTGCCCAAAAGACCCCTATCCACTCCCAAGCATCGATGCCCTAGTGGATGCTTCATCAGGATATAAGTATCTCTCATTCATGGACGCATATTCAGGGTACAACCAAATCCCCATGCATCCACCAGATCAAGAAAAAACCTCGTTCCAAACACCGAAAGCAAACTACTGTTACATCGTGATGCCTTTTGGTCTCAAGAACGCAGGAGCTACTTATCAAAGGCTAATGAATAAAGTTTTCACAGATCACATCAGAAAAATCATGGAAGTTTATGTAGACGATATGTTGATAAAAACACAAAGCGAAGATACATTGTTATCCGACTTGACTAAAGTGTTTTCTACTATCAGGAAACACAACATGCGGCTCAATCCCGCAAAATACACCTTCGCAGTAGAAGCCGGCAAATTCTTGGGCTTCATGCTCACACAAAGGGGGATTGAAGCAAATCCAGACAAGTGTCGAGCCATACTCAACATGAAGAGCCCAACCTGTATCAAAGAAGTACAACAACTCAACGGAAGGTTGGCCGCTCTATCCCGATTCTTAGCAGGAGCTGCGATAAGATCTCTTCCCTTCTATGCTACTTTAAGAAAGTGAAAACAGTTCGAATGGACAACAGAATGTGAGCAAGCCTTCCTAGACTTCAAGGAGTTCTTAGGACGACCACCTATCCTATCTCGACCACGAGAAGGAGAACCGCTCATATTATATCTCGCAGTAGGGAGCCGGGCAATAGCCTCAGCACTAGTCAGAGAAGACGAACATGGGCAAAAACCCGTCTACTTCATTAGCAAAGCACTACAGGGATCCGAGTTGAACTACCAGAAAATAGAAAAGTTTGCCTACGCTCTGATCCTCACATCCCGGCGGCTTCGCCCATATTTCTAAGCGCATACCATTAAAGTTCGAACCAACCAACCCATAAAAGGAATATTGCAGAAAATAGATCTAGCAGGAAGAATCCTACAATGGGCAATCGAGTTGTTCGAATTCGATCTCCAATACGAGGCGCATACAGCGATCAAATCGCAACACCTGGCCGACTTCATCGCAGAATTTACAGACATCCCGAAAATCCGCATAGAGTGGAACATATACATAGACGGATCCTCGAACAAAACAGGAAGTGGTGCGGGTGTGATAGTTGAGAGCAACCAAGGAACTCAACTTGAGCTCTCCCTTAAATTTGGATTCCCGGCCTCAAACAACCAGGCAGAATACGAAGCACTATTAGCTGGTCTAAAGCTGGCTAGAGAGATTGGAGCCCGGAAACTCAACATCTACAGTGACTCACAAGTCATCACCTCACAAATAACAGGAAATTACCAAGCCAAAGACCCGACCATGAAAAAATATTTGGATAAAACCAAAGAACAGCTCGGACAACTCGAGGAATATAAGATCCACCACATACCTCGTGAACAAAATGCCCGAGCTGACGCCCTCTCAAAATTAGCCAGCACCAAACCAGGGGGCAACAACAGAAGCCTCATCCAAGAGGTATTACATAACCCGTCAATAGCGGAAGAAGAAAGAATCCTAGCCATAATAGGTCGGGATCAAGGATGGATGACCCCCATAATAAACTACCTCAAAACAGAAGAACTCCCTACAGATGAAAAGGAGGCAAAGAGGCTGAAAAGGGAGGCACAGTACTACACTATCATAAACAACACGCTGTACAAAAGAGGGATATCAACACCTTTACTAAAATGCGTACCAACTTCCAATACAAAGGAAGTCTTGGAGAAAGTACACAGTGGCATTTGTGGAAATCATCTCGGAGCACAAGCTCTCACCAAAAAGGTGCTCCAGGCAGGATTCTATTGGCCAACTCTACAAAAGGAGGCTACAGAATTTGTAAGGACATGTCCACCATGCCAGAAGCATGCCAACTTTCACATTGCCCCACCAGAAAAGCTCATCAGCGTAACCTCACCCTGGCCATTTGCGAAATGGGGACTCGACCTACTCGGACCCTTCCCACAGGGATCGGGACAAGTAAAATTCCTCATAGTAGGAATAGACTATTTCACAAAGTGGATCGAGGCAGAACCCCTGGCCAACGCCACCGCTCAAAGAAGCCGAAAATTCCTATATAGGAACATTATTACGAGATTCGGGATACCATACTCCATCACCACGGACAACGGTACCCAATTTACAGAAGCAGGCTTCAGAAAACTGGTGGCCGACTTGAACATAAAACACCAGTTCACCTCCATCGAACATCCCCAAGCCAATGGACAAGCCGAAGCGGCCAACAAAGTCATATTGGCCGGATTAAAGCGGAGGCTACAAGAAGCAAAGGGAGCTTGGGCCGAGGAACTTTCACAAGTCCTATGGGCATATCGAACAACACCCCATTCTACTACAAACGAATCACCATTCCGACTAGCATACGGAGTGGAGGCAATGATTCCAATAGAAATCGAAGAAGGATCTCCCCGAGTAGTCCACTACAATGAACAAGCAAACTCCCAACTTCAGAGAGAAGAGCTCGACTTGTTACCCGAAATCCAAGAAAGAGCTCGGATCAGGGAAGAAGCTCTAAAACAACGAATGGCTTCCAGATATAATCAAAAGGTAGTGCCGAGAAGTTTTGCAGAGAATGATCTCATCCTAATCAGAAATGACATTGGAACAACTCGACCCGGAGAAGGAAAGCTGGCAGCAAACTGGAAAGGACCCTACCGAGTCATTGAAGTACTAGGGAAGGGCTACTACAGACTGTCCGAGCTTGATGGACGAGAGCTTCCTCGATCTTGGCACGCCTGCAACCTAAGAAGGTACTACAGTTAGAAAAGGTAAAGGATCTCACTAAATGGATGCGCTCTTTTTCCTGAAAAGGTTTTTTAATGAGGCACCATGTCGAGTGGTGCACGAAATTGCAATCACACTTTTGCAATCCCGCACAACTAACCAGCAAGTGCACTGGGTCGTCCAAGTAATACCTTGCGTGAGCAAGGGTCGATCCCACGGAGATTGTCGGCTTGAAGCAAGCTATGGTTATCTTGTAAATCTTAGTCAGGATATCAGAAATTATCAAGATTGATTGTGAGAAGCAAAAGAACATGAAATAGGTACTTGTTCAGCAGTAATGGAAAATAGGTTGAGGCTTTGGAGATGCTCCATCTTCTGAATCTCTGCTTTCCTACTGTCCTCTTCATCAAACACGCAAGGCTCCTTCCATGGCAAGCTGTATGTAGGGTTTCACTGTTGTCAGTGGCTACCTCCCATCCTCTCATTGGAAATGTTCAACGCACCCTGTCACGGCACGGCTATCCATCTGTCGGTTCTCAATCAGGCCGGAATAGAATCCAGTGATTCTTTTGCGTCTGTCACTAACGCCCCGCCTTCAGGAGTTTGAAGCACGTCACAGTCATTCAGTCATTGAATCCTACTCAGAATACCACAGACAAGGTTTAGACCTTCCGGATTCTCTTGAATGCCGCCATCAGTTCTAGCTTATACCACGAAGATCCTGGTTAAGGAATCCAAGAGATATCTACTCAATCTAAGGTAGAACGGAGGTGGTTGTCAGGCACACGTTCATAATTGAGAATGGTGATGAGTGTCACGGATCATCACATTCATCCGGGTTAAGAACAAGTGATATCTTAGAATGGAAGCAAGCATGATTGAATAAGAAACAGTAGTAATTGCATTAATCCATCAAGACACAGCAGAGCTCCTCACCCCCAACCATGGGGTTTAGAGACTCATGCCGTGGAAGGTATACAATGAAATGTGTAAAAATGTCATGAGGTACAGATCCAATGTCAAAAGATCCTATTAATAGTAAACTAGTAACCTAAGGTTTACAGAAATGAGTAAATGACAGAAAAATCCACTTCCGGGCCCACTTGGTGTGTGCTTGGGCTGAGCAATGAAGCATTTTCGTGTAGAGACCTTTTCTGGAGTTAAACGCCAGCTTTCATGCCAGTTTGGGCGTTTAACTCCAAGTTTTATGCCAGTTCCGGCGTTTAACGCTGGAATTTCTGAGGCCGAATTGCTACGCCGGTTTGGGCCATCAAATCTTGGGCAAAGTATGGATTATCATATATTGCTGGAAAGCCCAGGATGTCTACTTTCCAACGCCGTTGAGAGCGCGCCAATTGGGCTTCTGTAGCTCCAGAAAATCCACTTCGAGTGCAGGGAGGTCAGAATCCAACAGCATCTGCAGTCCTTTTCAGTCTCTGAATCAGATTTTTGCTCAGAACCTTCAATTTCAATCAGAAAATACCTGAAATCACAGAAAAACACACAAACCCATAGTAAAGTCCAGAAAAGTGAATTTTAACTAAAAACTACTAAAAATATACTAAAAACTAACTAAAGGATACTAAAAACATACTAAAAACAATGCCAAAAAGCGTACAAATTATCCGCTCATCACAACACCAAACTTAAATTGTTGCTTGTCCCCAAGCAACTGAAAATTAAAATAGAATAAAAAGAAGAGAATATACTATAGACTCCAAAACATCAAAGAAACATAGTTCTAATTAGATGAGCGGGACTAGTAGCTTTTTGCCTCCGAACAGTTTTGGCATCTCACTCTATCCTTTGAAGTTCAGAATGATTGGCATCTATGAGAACTCAGAACTCAGATAGTGTTATTGATTCTCCTAGTTAAGTATGGTGATTCTTGAACATAGCTAGTGTATGAGTCTTGGCTGTGGCCCAAAGCACTCTGTCTTCCAGTATTACCACCGGATACATACATGCCACAGACACATAATTGGGTGAACCTTTTTAGATTGTGACTCAGCTTTGCTAGAGTCCCCAATTAGAGGTGTCCAGGGTTCTTAAGCACACTCTTTTTGCCTTGGATCACAACTTTATTTCTTTATCTTTCTTTTTCTTCTCTTTTTTTTTCGAAATTTTTTTTCTTTTTCTTTTTCTTTTTCTTTTTTCACTGCTTTTTCTTGCTTCAAGAATCAATTTAATGATTTTTCAGATCATCGATAACAGTTCTCTTTCTCCTCATTCTTTCAAGAGCCAACAATTTTAACATTCTCAAAACAACAAATTCAAAAGACATATGCACTGTTCAAGCATTCATTCAGAAAACAAAAAGTATTGTCACTACATCAAACCAATTCAACTAGTTTCAAGGATAAATTTCGAAATCCTGTACTTCTTGTTCTTTTGTGATTAAAGCATTTTTTCATTTAAGAGAGGTGAAGGATTCATAGGACATTCATAACTTTAAGGCATAATCTTTAAATTTTATTAATTATGAATTAAGAACAAGACTTAGAAAATAGATATAAGATGAAACTAAGAATAGAAAACAAAACAAAAAAAACGCAAAAACATAGGCTCCTAATGATAGAGGTTTTCACAGAGTTAGGACTCAACAACCTTGATTTTGAGAAGTGGATGCTCCCTCAGCTTGAGAGGAGAGCTTTTGGCGTTTCATCTCTTGGAGTTCACGCCCCTGCTTCTCTTGTTCCTTTAGCAATTTGCAGAGCATGCAGTTCTGATTCTGCTGTTCTTCCTTAAGTTGCTCCATAGTCTCTTGCAACTTGTTGATAGATGCTTCTAGGCTGGCCCAGTAGCCAATTTCAGGAAATTCATGGAGGAACTCCTGCGCCCTCCTTTTGAGAGAGTTGTCTTGCACTTGTCCTTCCATTGACTTCTTGGTGATTGGGTGTTCAATGGGTATGAATTCATCTACTCCCATCTTTACCCCAGCCTCTTTACAGAGCAAAGAGATCAAGCTTGGGTAAGCCAGTTTGGCTTCAGTGGAATTCTTATTTGCAATTGTGTAGATCTCACAAGCGATCACATGATGGACCTCCACTTCTTTACCAAGCATAATGCAATGAATCATCACTGCTCTCTTGATGGTGACCTCAGAACGGTTGCTAGTGGGCAATATGGATCGCCCAATAAAGTCTAGCCAACCTCTTACAATTGGTTTGAGGTCTCCCCTCTTGAGTTGGTTTGGGACACCCTTAGAATTGGTTATCCACTTAGTTCTAGGGAGGCATATGTCCTCTAGAACTTGATCCAACCCTTTATCTGCTCTCACCATTCTCCTATTAAAGGAGTCAGGATCATCTTGCAGTTGAGGTAACTTGAAGATTTCTCTTATTTTGTCCAGATGGAAGTACATAACTTTCCCTCTGACCATGGTTCTGTAGGTATGGTAGGCGGTTCCAGTCATTCTCTGCTTATCTGTTAGCCACAGATTTGAGTAGAATTCCTGAACCATGTTCCTTCCAACCTTTGTCTCAGGATTGGTTAGAACTTCCCATCCTCTGTTTCGAATTTGCTCTTGGATCCCCGGGTATTCATCTTCTTTCAGATCAAATTTTACTTCCGGGATCACTGACCTCAGACCCATTATTTTGTGATAATGGTCTTCATGTTCTTTGGTTAAGAACTTCTCTTGACGCCAAAGAGTCTTTGGATTATTCTCTTTCTTGCCTCTTAAATTGGTTTGTTTTCCTTTAGGAGCCATGATATTGATGAATCTTGGCTTAGTGATCACGGAAAAGCACACCAAACTTAGAGGTTTGCTTGTCCTCAAGCAAAAGAAAGGAAAGAAGAGAGAGAGGAGCAAATTCGAATGGTGTGGGTAATGAGGGGTCCAAACGTGTTTTTATAAAGGGTGGGGGAGAAGATTTTCGAAGAAAATAAGAGTTTGAAAGAAAATTTGAGAAGATATGGAAAGGATTTGAGAAAAGGGTGAGTTTTTGAAGAAGATTTGGGATTAATTTGAGATAGATTTGAAGAATGGTTTTGATTTGTGAAGATTTGAAAGTGAATGATGAGAGGTTGAAGTGCATTTATGTAGAAGAGTGTGGGTAAGAAAAGGAAAGTTTGAAAAAATCTGAGTTGAAAACAAAATTGTGGTCCCCCCACCTTTCTGGCGTTAAACGCACAAAATGGCACCCATTCTGGCGTTTAACGCCCATTTGCTGCCCCTTTTGGGCGTTTAACGCCCAGCCAGGTGCCCTGGCTGGCGTTAAACGCCAGAAAACCTTTATCACTGGGCGTTTTTCCAAAACGCCCAGGATGCTGCACACCTGGCGTTAAACGCCCAGAATGGTGCCCATTCTGGCGTTTAACGCCCAAAATGGCACCATTCCTGGCGTTAAACACCCAGAATGGTACCCATTCTGGCGTTTAACGCCCAAAATGCCCCTTACTGGCGTTTTTTCGCCAAAATGCTCATTTTCTCTGCTTTTTGAGCTGAATCCTTTTGTAACTCTGTGAATTCTTTCATTTTTGATACTTGCCTTTGTAAGAACAAATCATATAACCTCCTAATGACTGGGTTGCCTCCCAGCAAGCGCTTCTTTACTGTCTTTAGCTGAACCTTTACTGAGAATCACTCAAGTCTCAGTTTTGAGCATTCCTGCTCAAAATTGCTTTCAAGATAATGCTTGATTCTCTGTCCATTAACAATGAACTTTTTGTCAGAATCAATATCCTGAAGCTCAACATATCCATATGGTGACACTCCTGTGATCACATACGGACCCCTCCATCGGGATTTGAGTTTTCTTGGAAACAATTTGAGCCTGGAGTTGAAGAGCAGAACTTTTTGTCCTGGCTCAAAGACCCTGGTTGACAATTTCTTGTCATGCCACTTCTTTGCCTTTTCCTTATAAATTTTTGCGTTTTCAAAGGCATTGAGTCTGAACTCCTCTAGCTCATTTAACTGGAGCAATCTTTTTTCACCAGCTAACTGAGCATCCATGTTTAGGAATCTGGTTGCCCAGTAGGCTTTATGTTCCAGTTCCACAGGCAAATGACAGGCCTTCCCATACACCAGTTGGTATGGAGAGGTTTCTATAGGAGTCTTGAATGCTGTTCTGTATGCCCACAGAGCATCATCCAAGCTCTTTGCCCAATCCTTTCTTCGGGCTATCACAGTCCATTCTAGGATTCTTTTTAGCTCTCTGTTAGAGACTTCAGCTTGCCCATTTGTCTGTGGATGATACGCAGTTGCCACTTTATGGCTAATTCCATATCTAACCATAGCAGAGTATAGCTGTTTGTTGCAGAAATGAGAGCCCCCATCACTGATTAGTACTCTGGGAACACCAAATCTGCTGAAGATGTGTTTCTGGAGGAATTTTAGCACGGTCTTGGTATCATTAGTGGGTGTAGCAATTGCTTCTACCCACTTAGATACATAGTCTACCGCCACCAGAATGTAAGTGTTTGAGTATGATGGTGGGAATGGCCCCATGAAGTCAATTCCCCATACATCAAACAATTCTATCTCTAATATCCCTTGTTGAGGCATGGCATATCCGTGAGGCAGGTTACCAGCTCTTTGGCAACTGTCACAGTTACGCACAAATTCTCGGGAATCTTTATAGAGAGTAGGCCAGTAGAAGCCACACTGGAGGACTTTAGTGGCTGTTCGCTCACTTCCAAAATGCCCTCCATACTGTGATCCATGGCAATGCCATAGGATCCTTTGTGCTTCTTCTTTGGGTACACATCTGCGGATCACTCCGTCAGCACATCTCTTAAAGAGATATGGTTCATCCCAGAGGTAGTACTTGGCATCTGAAATTAATTTCTTTCTTTGCACTCTGCTGTACTCCTTGGGTATGAACCTCACAGCTTTATAGTTTGCAATATCTGCAAACCATGGAGCTTCCTGAATGGCAAAGAGTTGCTCATCTGGGAAAGTCTCAGAGATCTCAGTAGAAGGGAGGGACGCCCCAGCTACTGGTTCTATTCGGGACAGATGATCAGCTACTTGGTACTCTGTCCCTTTTCTGTCTCTTATTTCAATATCAAACTCTTGCAGAAGCAACACCCATCTGATAAGCCTGGGTTTTGAATCCTGCTTTGTGAGTAAGTATTTAAGAGCAGCATGGTCAGTGTACACAACCACCTTGGATCCTACTAGATAAGATCTAAACTTGTCAATGGCATAAACCACTGCAAGTAATTCTTTTTCTGTGGTTGTGTAATTCTTCTGTGCATCATTTAGAACACGGCTAGCATAATAAATGACATGCAGAAGTTTGTTATGCCTCTGCCCCAACACTGCACCAATGGCATGGTCACTGGCATCACACATTAATTCAAATGGCAATGTCCAATCTGGTGCAGAGATGACTGGTGCTGTGACCAGCTTAGCTTTCAGGGTCTCAAATGCCTGCAGACACTGTGTGTCAAACACAAATGGTGTGTCAGCAGCTAGCAGATTACTCAGAGGTTTTGCAATTTTTGAAAAATCCTTTATAAACCTTCTGTAGAATCCTGCATGCCCCAGAAAGCTTCTGATTGCCTTAACATTGGTAGGTGGTGGTAATTTTTCAATTACCTCTACCTTTGCCTTATCCACCTCTATTCCCCTGCTTGAAATTTTGTGCCCAAGGACAATTCCTTCAGTCACCATAAAGTGACATTTCTCCCAGTTTAAGACCAGGTTAGTCTCTTGGCACCTTTTCAGGACAAGTGATAGGTGGTTAAGACAGGAGCTGAATGAGTCTCCATATACTGAAAAGTCATCCATGAAGACTTCCAGAAATTTCTCTACCATATCTGAGAAGATAGAGAGCATGCACCTCTGAAAGGTTGCAGGTGCATTGCATAGACCAAAAGGCATCCTTCTATAGGCAAATATGCCAGAAGGGCAAGTAAATGCTGTCTTCTCTTGGTCCTGAGGATCTACTGCAATTTGGTTGTAGCCTGAATAGCCATCCAAAAAGCAGTAATAATCATGACCAGCTAGTCTTTCTAGCATTTGGTCTATGAATGGTAAAGGAAAATGATCCTTTCTGGTGGCTGTATTGAGCCTTCTGTAGTCAATACACATGCGCCACCCTGTGACTGTTCTTGTGGGGACCAGTTCATTTTTTTCATTATGAACCACTGTCATGCCTCCCTTTTTGGAGACAACTTGGACAGGGCTCACCCAGGGGCTATCAGAAATAGGATAAATAATCCTAGCCTCCAGTAATTTAGTGACCTCTTTCTGCACCACCTCCTTCATGGCTGGATTTAGCCTCCTCTGTGGTTGGACCACTGGTTTGGCATTATCCTCTAACAGGATCTTGTGCATGCATCTAGCTGGGCTAATGCCCTTAAGATCACTTATGGACCACCCAAGAGCTGTCTTGTGTGTCCTTAGCACTTGAATTAGTGCTTCCTCTTCCCTTGGATTTAAAGCAGAGCTTATAATCACTGGAAAAGTTTCACCCTCTCCCAGAAATGCGTACTTCAGGGATGGTGGTAGAGGTTTGAGTTCAGGTTTGGGAGGTTTATCCTCCTCCTGAGGAATTTTCAAAAATTCCTTTGCTTCCTCTAGTTCTTCTTGATCAGGTTGAGCATCTTTGAAGATGTCTTCAAGCTCTGATTCTAGGCTTTCAGCCATATTGATCTCTTCTACCAGAGAGTCAATAATGTCAGCGCCCATGCAGTCATTTGGTGTGTCTGGATGCTGCATAGCTTTTACAGCATTTAACTTAAACTCATCCTCATTGACTCTTAAGGTTACTTCCCCTTTTTGTACATCAATGAGAGTTCATCCAGTTGCTAGGAAAGGTCTTCCTAGAATGAGAGTTGCACTCTTGTGCTCCTCCATTTCCAGTACCACAAAGTCAGTTGGAAAGGCAAACGGCCCAACCTTGACAATCATGTCCTCTATTATGCCTGATGGATGTTTAATGGAGCCATCAGCAAGTTAGAGGCATATCCTGGTTGGTTTGACTTCTCCAGTCAACCCAAGCTTTCTGATAGTGGATGCAGGTATTAGATTGATGCTTGCTCCAAGATCACATAGGGCTGTCTTGGTGCAAGCGCCTTCTAATGTGCATGGTATCAGAAAGCTTCCAGGATCTTGAAACTTTTCTGGTAAGCTTTTCAGAATGACTGCACTGCATTCTTCAGTGAGAAATACTTTTTCAGTTTCTCTCCAATCCTTCTTATGACTTAAGATTTCTTTCATGAATTTAGCATAAGAAGGTATTTGCTCAAGTGCCTCTGCAAACGGAATCTTTATTTCAAGAGTCCTTAGATAGTCTGCAAAGCGGGCAAATTGCTTATCCTGTTCCGCTTTGCGGAGTTTCTGAGGATAAGACATCTTGGCTTGATATTCTTCAACCTTAGATGCTGCAGGTTTATTCCTTACAGAAGTGGTTGAAGAAGCCTTGTTAGAGGGATTACTGTCAGCACTCTCAGGTGTCTGATCTTCCCTTGGCGTATGAACGCCAGGAATGGGTGAAGTTTGGGTGTTAAACGCCAACTTCTCTACCTTTTCTGGTGTTTGAACGCCAGAACTGGGCAAGGAATGGGCGTTTAACGCCAACTTTTCTTCCCTTTCTGGCGTTTGAACGCCAGAACTGGGCAAGGAATGGGCATTTAACGCCAGCTTTCCTTCCCTTTCTGGCGTTTGAACGCCAATAACATTCCTCTCTGGGCTCTTACTGTCCTCAGAGGGATTTTGAACATTGGTTTGGTTGTCCTCTGTCAATTGTTCCTTGTTTGGCTTTTTGCTCTTTTGAGCAGTGGTATTCAGTGTTCTCCCACTCCTTAGTTGAACTGCTTGACACTCCTCTGTTATCTGTTTAGATATTTGCTGTTTTGCCTGATTCAACTGTAGTTCTATGCTCTTGTTAGCAACTTTAGTATCATGGAGCATTTCTTTAAATTCTGCTAACTGTTCTGTCATCAGGAGCAATTGTTGATTAAGCTCAATTATCTGTTCTTGAGGATTAGGGTCAGTGACTACTGCCATGACTTCCTCTTTTGGAGAGAACTCATTGCTAGAGTACAAATATTGGTTTCTAGCAACAGTGTCTATAAGCTCTTGAGCTTCTTCAATTGTCTTCCTCATGTGTATAGATCCACCAGCTGAGTGGTCTAAAGACATCTGAGCTTTTTCTGTGAGCCCATAGTAGAAGATGTCTAACTGTACCCACTCTGAGAACATTTCAGAGGGGCATTTTCTAAGCATACCTCTATACCTCTCCCAGGCATTATAAAGGGATTCATTATCCTCTTGTTTAAAGCCTTGGATGTCCAGCCTTAGCTGTGTCATCCTCTTTGGAGGGTAAAAATGATTCAGGAATTTGTCTGACAACTGTTTCCATGTCTTTATGCTTGCTGTAGGTTGGTTATTCAACCACCTTTTAGCTTGATCCCTTACAGCAAATGGAAACAGTAATAGTCTGTAGACATCCTGATCTACCTCTTTATCATGTACTGTGTCAACAATTTGTAAGAACTGTGCCAGAAACTCAGTAGGTTCTTCCTGTGGAAGACCGGAATACTGGCAATTTTGTTGCACTATGATAATGAGTTGAGGGTTTAGCTCAAAGCTGCTTGCTTTGATGGGAGGTGTACAGATGCTACTCCCATATGCAGCTGTAATGGGGTTAGCATATGACCCCAGAGTCCTTTTGGACTGATCAATCCCTCTTAGATCCATAATGGATAAAAGAAAAATGATAATGATTGCAAACGGATGAATTTTGTTTTTTTTTTTTGAATTAACGAAAGAAAATTAAAATAAAACAAAAGAAAATTAAAATAAAAAATTTGAAAATCAAAAAGAAAACAAGATCAAAGCAAATTGAGAACTAAATCAATTAGTTAATTAAAAAGATTTTGAAAACAGCAATTAGAAAGATATGATTGAAAAATTTTTTATGAAAAAGATTTGATTTTTGAAAAGAGGAAAGAGAAAAACAACAAAAAGACACCAAACTTAAAATTTTTAGAAAGTCAAACACTAATTTTCGAAAATTTTAAAGGAAAAACACAAAGAGGACACCAAACTTAGAATTTTTATGAATCAGAAAGGGACTAGGAACAAGCAAAAACGAAAGTTTTAAAAGAAAGACAAAAGCATGCAATTGACACCAAACTTAGAATATGAACTAGACTCAACTAAAAGACTCTAAACCAACAAAAAGAAAACAGTCCTAATCTAAGCAACAAGATAAGCCGTCAGTTGTCCAAACTCGAACAATCCCCGGCAACGGCGCCAAAAACTTGGTGCACGAAATTGCAATCACACTTTTGCAATCCCGCACAACTAACCAGCAAGTGCACTGGGTCGTCCAAGTAATACCTTGCGTGAGCAAGGGTCGATCCCACGGAGATTGTCGGCTTGAAGCAAGCTATGGTTATCTTGTAAATCTTAGTCAGGATATCAGAAATTATCAAGATTGATTGTGAGAAACAAAAGAACATGAAATAGGTACTTGTTCAGCAGTAATGGAAAATAGGTTGAGGCTTTGGAGATGCTCCATCTTCTGAATCTCTGCTTTCCTACTGTCCTCTTCATCAAACACGCAAGGCTCCTTCCATGGCAAGCTGTATGTAGGGTTTCACCGTTGTCAGTGGCTACCTCCCATCCTCTCATTGGAAATGTTCAACGCACCCTGTCACGGCACGGCTATCCATCTGTCGGTTCTCAATCAGGCCGGAATAGAATCCAGTGATTCTTTTGCGTCTGTCACTAACGCCCCGCCTTCAGGAGTTTGAAGCACGTCACAGTCATTCAGTCATTGAATCCTACTCAGAATACCACAGACAAGGTTTAGACCTTCCGGATTCTCTTGAATGCCGCCATCAGTTCTAGCTTATACCACGAAGATCCTGGTTAAGGAATCCAAGAGATATCTACTCAATCTAAGGTAGAACGGAGGTGGTTGTCAGGCACACGTTCACAATTGAGAATGGTGATGAGTGTCACGGATCATCACATTCATCCGGGTTAAGAACAAGTGATATCTTAGAATGGAAGCAAGCATGATTGAATAAGAAACAGTAGTAATTGCATTAATCCATCAAGACACAGCAGAGCTCCTCACCCCCAACCATGGGGTTTAGAGACTCATGCCGTGGAAGGTATACAATGAAATGTGTAAAAATGTCATGAGGTACAGATCCAATGTCAAAAGATCCTATTAATAGTAAACTAGTAACCTAAGGTTTATAGAAATGAGTAAATGACAGAAAAATCCACTTCCGGGCCCACTTGGTGTGTGCTTGGGCTGAGCAATGAAGTATTTTTGTGTAGAGACCGTTTCTGGAGTTAAACGCCAGCTTTCATGCCAGTTTGGGCGTTTAACTCCAAGTTTTATGCCAGTTCCGGCGTTTAACGCTGGAATTTCTGAGGCCGAATTGCTACGCCGGTTTGGGCCATCAAATCTTGGGCAAAGTATGGACTATCATATATTGCTGGAAAGCCCAGGATGTCTACTTTCCAACGCCGTTGAGAGCGCGCCAATTGGGCTTCTGTAGCTCCAGAAAATCTACTTCGAGTGCAGGGAGGTCAGAATCCAACAGCATCTGCAGTCCTTTTCAGTCTCTGAATCAGATTTTTGCTCAGAACCTTCAATTTTAGTCAGAAAATACCTGAAATCACAGAAAAACACACAAACCCATAGTAAAGTCCAGAAAAGTGAATTTTAACTAAAAACTACTAAAAATATACTAAAAACTAACTAAAGGATACTAAAAACATACTAAAAACAATGCCAAAAAGCGTACAAATTATCCGCTCATCATCGAGACCGAGGAACAAGGAAATTCCCACATGTATATATTTGCATTTTTTTAATAAAGTTTATTTAAGATATTTTACAAAGATTCCAAGATGCATTAATCTGAAGTATTCATCGTCCGATTATAAAGCAACAGGTCGGCAGAAAGTGAAAAACAAATTCACTGCGCGACCACGATAAAGACAATCGTCCGATAAAGGTGAAAACGCGATTCACCCAAAAGACGATCTAAAGACGCCAACCATTTTCTACAAATCGGCAAAGATGAACACAGAATAATGTAAGAAGTTATCGAAAGCAATCCAAAAAAGAACCTGACGAGGTCTTACGGATAGCTAATATAATAACTTAAAAGACTGGCCGACGTTCAGAAATCGGACCAAGTCAACCCAAGTTATAAGTAAACCCTGGAAAGAGGTCTGGCCAACCCTATTAAAGAGGATTACTTTAACTTAAAGGAGACCGATATAACCAAGTCGGACTCCTTCCATTAGAAAAGTTATACAAGTAGTCCCTGAAAGAGATCTGACAAAGATCCAAGAAAGAGGACTACAAAAAATAACTTAAAGGAGACCGATATAACCAAATTGGACTCCTACCATTAGAAAAGTTATACAAATAGTCCCTGAAAGAGAACTGACAAAGATCCAAGAAAGAGGACTACAAAAAATAACTTAAAGGAGACCGATATAACCAAGTCGGACTCCTACCATTAGAAAAGTTATACAAATAGTCCCTGAAAGAGATCTGACAAAGATCCAAGAAAGAGGACTACAAAAAATAACTTAAAGGAGACCGATATAACCAAGTCGGACTCCTACCATTAGAAAAGTTATACAAATAGTCCCTGAAAAAGATCTGACAAAGATCCAAGAAAGAGGACTACGAGAAATAACTTAAAAGAGACCGACATAACCAAGTCGGACTCCTACCACTAAAAAAGTTATACAAGTGGTCCCTGAAAGAGACCAAGTAAAGGCCCAGAAAAGGGGATCACGAAAATAGCTTTTGAGGGGGAACAGTATAAAGAAATCGGTCACAAGGCACTAAAGAGCGAGGAAACCGAGAAACAAGTTGGACCCCCCACGGGCACGGCCACAAAGGATCCAAGCTACAAAGCACGCAAACAACCTAAAGAGGCCAGAACAAGCAAAATCTCAACAGATACCATGCATAAAATGATAAAAGCTTCAAGAGGCCATTACAAAGCCAACCTCGGAAGCTACTTTTGTTTTTCAAAAAAAGAGTTGCAAGACAGACAACTAGAAGCGTCAAACAAAACAAAAGTTCAAAAAAAAAGCCCACAAACCAGGCTATTTACACAAAATACCCAGAAAAAGAACAACTAAAGATCGGGAGCCTTCCCGGCAGCATCAATATGAGGAGAAGGAGGACGAGTCTGAAGGGGCACGGCGTCTACGGTTCCATCATCCCAGTTCAGAACCTGGCAATCCGGATCAGATATAACGGGAGAAACAGAGGAGGACGACACCTTGAGGGAAGGCACTGGGGGAGGATCAATCTCTTCATCATCCTGGTCATCAGGGACAATCTTACCATCTCTCACAACGTTATCCTGGCTGATAAGAGTCAAGTCGGCATCAGGAGCAACAACTCGGAACTGTTCCATCAGGTTCTCGGAGGCAGCAGTTACACTACCCACAAGGTGACCCTGAAGTTCACCATAATTAACCCGAGCTGTTTCCAACTCCTCCCGAAGACGCATCAATTCCCTATAAGCCGAGACATAGCTATCCTTATGCTTCAAAGCCATGTCTTCGGTCAGCTTCAGAGAAGCAGCAAGGGCAATAGAGCTGGCCTTCTCACCCTCCAGTTCCTTCTCCACCTTGGCCAACTTCACCTCCAACTCCTCCTTCAGACAGAATCTTGATTCGATCAAACTCTGACTTGGCCTCCTCCATAAAATATTTGGTAGCATGAACCGGAATCCCCTGAATTGTTCGAAAAATAGCCGCACCCATATGGGCCATCTTCACACTATTTTGGGTAATAAAATTCAAATGCTTTAGAAGAGACACGTCATCCATGGAAAGCCCACCATAGGGGGCAATTTGCTGGTCAACAAACTCAATGGCATCAAAGTCCGGGGCATCCAAGTTAAAAGGCTCGGATGTTTTTTGCTTCTTGCTAGGAGGGGCACCAGGAGCTGTTATAGAAGATTGTGGAGGATCGACCAGACGGACCCGAGGAATAGGAATTACTTTCCTCGGCCCAGGAGAACTCGGAATAGGAGGTTTTACTGGAGCTTGGGAAGATCCTTCGCCGACCACTTTGGCCAAAATGTTTAAAGCAGCAGTTGCCTTCTTCGCCTTTTG
Organism: Arachis stenosperma; assembly: GCF_014773155.1. Classification (NCBI taxonomy): domain Eukaryota; kingdom Viridiplantae; phylum Streptophyta; class Magnoliopsida; order Fabales; family Fabaceae; genus Arachis; species Arachis stenosperma. The sequence goes on from NC_080378.1 coordinate 6,851,119, forward strand.
AAGGCCTTCATGGAGTCATTGTTCTTAGACATCTCTGCGAACACAAAAACAACCACGACAAAGAGTTACAAAAGAGGAACAAAAAAGGAAATAAATATAGAAACAAGTCGGGCCAATAGACAAACAAATACCCAAAGCAGGACGAACCAAAGACGGATCGTTCAGAAATCTCTTCGTATCCAGATGGGGAGGCTTCCCCTACAAATCTTCAAGAACAACTACAAAAGCCCGCTCAACCTCACTAAGCATTTCCCATGTGAAACGTGGCACTCTTACATTCTTTTGCCACTCTAGAGGAAAAGCAGGCTCGTCATTCTCATCAAGAAAAAAGGGGCGGGCCCCCTCAACAGGTCGAACTTTAAAAAAGTAGTTCTTGAAATCCTTAAAGGACTCATCATACATTGCAAACACTTTATGGCCCTGGGCGGACCGGAAAGAAACCCAAGAAGGTTTCTTTTTTGAAGTACCGCCAGGCTTGGCAGAAACAAACAAGTAAAGAAAAAGAGTCTGGGAAGGTGTTACATCTAGTTCACGACAGAGAAGTTGGAAAATTTTAATAAAACCCCAGGAATTGGGGTGAAGCTGGGATGGAGCAATATTACACGACCACAACAGATCAGTCTCAAAAGCAGTAAAAGGAAAAGAAACGTTCAACTGGCTGAAAAAGTATTCATAAGCATAAAAGAAGGAGCGTTCTCCCTCAAAAGAAGTCGGAAAGCACACTCTCTCGTCAGAGTCAGGGGCAACAAGCTCATAATCCTCCTCACGGGTATTGTTACCACAAATCCTATGGCGCTTCCTCAGCTCTGTGCAAAATTTAGCATCCACAACAGAAACACACAACAAAACAAGGGAGTCCAGCCAATCAGACATCCCCTCGGGAACTCTGGAAGACATCTCTACAATGTTATTGCGAGAAGACATGAGGCCAACTAATCCTACAAAGTAAGAAAAGAAGATAAGGGTTACTACAAACATCTCGGACAAAGGGAGAAAACAACTCGGTCAGTAGATGAAACAGCGAAAAGGAAAACCCCAAGACTCAAACCAAAAGTCCTGGGGCATCCTTTGGAGGCATTAGCAAAGCAAGGTTCCCAGAAATACTCTACAGCTTACATCCTAGCATTTCTCAAAAAAGGATTCAAAACAACAAACGATTTTCACCAAAGAAAAACACAGCAAATCATTACAAGCCTGCCAAGCAAAAAACATTCCCAAACATCAAACATGCCAAACAGAGACCATTGAAAGATGCAACCTTTTTCAAAAGAACATGCAAAAAGCAAAACCCCCAAAAGCAAGGAACAAGATGCAGATTCTCTGTCAGAAGCAACAAATCCCTAGAAAAGCCTCGACGAAAAAGCCAAAAAGAATGCATAAAAGAAAGATAGGAAAAGCATGTTACAGTGACAAGCAAATACAGGACCTCGAAAAGATTCAAACTTCCAAACATGCAAAATCAAAACTTCACCAAAAAACTAAAAACAAAGCTACGAAAGAAGCAGGAAAGCTAGTACCAACCTGGAAAAAGCAGCAAGCTTCAAAGAAAACTGAAGATGGAAGACGGAATCTGGGAATACCTCCTCACAAGCAAAGGAAAGAACGCGAATGATGAGCGGATAATTTATACGCTTTTTGGCATTGTTTTTAGGTAGTTTTTAGTAAGTTCAAGCTACTTTTAGGGATGTTTTCATTAGTTTTTATGTTAAATTCACATTTCTGGACTTTACTATGTGTTTGTGTGTTTTTTTGTGATTTCAGGTAATTTCTGGCTGAAATTGAGGGACTTGAGCAAAACTCTTATAGGAGGCTGACAAAGGACTGCTGATGCTGTTGGATTCTGACCTCCCTGCACTCGAAATGAATTTTCTGGAGCTACAGAACTCCAAATGGTGCTCTCTCAACGGCTTGGAAAGTAGACATCCAGAGCTTTCCAGCAATATATAATACTCCATACTTTATTCGGGAATTGACAACGTAAAATGGTGCTCAACGCCAGTTCCATGTTGCTGTTTGGAGTCAAACGCCAAAAACACGTCACGACCCAGAGTTGAACGCACAAAACACGTTACAACTTGGCGTTCAACTCTAAAAGAAGCCTCAACTTGTGGATAGATCAAGCTCAGCCCAAACATACACCAAGTGGGCCCTGGAAGTGGATTTATGCATCAATTACTTACTTCTGTAAACCCTAGTAGCTAGTTTATTATAAATAGGACTTTTTACTAGTGTATTAGTCATCTTTTGGCCATTCGGTCTCTTGATCATTCAGGGGGCTGGCCATTCGGCCATGCCTGAACCTTCATCACTTATGTATTTTCAACGGTGGAGTTTCTACACACCATAGATTAAGGGTGTGGAGCTCTGCTGTACCTCAAGTTTTAATGCAATTACTACTATTTTCTATTCAATTCTCTTTATTCCTATTCTAAGATATTCGTTGCACTTCAACTTGATGAATGTGATGATCCATGACACTCATCATCATTCTCACCTATGAACGCGCGTGACTGACAACCACTTCCGTTCTACCTTAGACCGGGCGCATATCTCTTGGATTCCTTAATCAGAATCTTCGTGGTATAAGCTAGAATTGATGGCGGCATTCATGAGAATCCAGAAAGTCTAAACCTTGTCTGTGGTATTCCGAGTAGGATTCTGGGATTGAATGACTGTGACGAGCTTCAAACTCCTGAAGGCTGGGCGTGATGACAAGCGCAAAAGAATCAAGGGATTCTATTCCAACCTGATTGAGAACCGACAGATGATTAGCCGTGCTGTGACAGAGCATAGGAACATTTTCACTGATAGGATGGGATGTAGCCATTGACAACGGTGATGCCCTACATACAGCTTGCCATGGAAAGGAGTAAGAAGGATTGAAGGAAGAGTGAGTAGTGAAGTAGAGTTTCAAGAGGAACACAGCATCTCCATACACCTATCTGAAATTCCCACTATTGATTTACATAAGTATTTCTATCTTATTTTATTTTCTATTTATTATTAATTTTTGAAACCTATAACCATTTAATCTGCCTAACTGAGATTTACAAGGTGACCATAGCTTGCTTCATACCAACAATCTCTGTGGGATCGACCCTTACTCACGTAAGGTTTATTACTTGGACGACCCAGTACACTTGCTGGTTAGTTGAACGAGATTGTGGAAAGAAAGTGCTGAGTTAATGTTTTTGTGCACATACCAAAGAGCCAATATTGTTGATCACAATTTCGTCCACCAAGTTTTTGGCGCCGTTGCCGGGGATTGTTCGAGTATGGACAACTGACGGTTCATCTTGTTGCTCAGATTAGAGGATTCCTCTTTCTCTTCTTGTTTTCTTCTCTTTCATATGAGCAGGAACAAGGATAAAGGCACTCTTGTTGAAATTGATCCAGAACCTGAAAGGACCCTGAAGAGAAAATTAAGAGAAGCTAAGTTACAACAATTTAAAGGTAACCTTTCAGAAATATTTGAACAAGAGAAGATGGCAGCCGAAAATAATAATAATGCAAGGAGAATACTTGGTGACTTCACAAAGCCAACGTCCAAATTTGATGGAAGAAGCATCTCTATTCCTGCCATTGGAGCCAATAATTTTGAGCTTAAGCCTCAACTAGTTGCTTTAATGCAACAAAACTGCAAGTTTTATGGACTTCCATCTGAAGATCCTTATCAGTTTTTAACTGAGTTCTTGCAGATCTGTGAGACTGTAAAGACGAATGGAGTTGATCCTGAAGTCTACAGACTCATGTTTTTCCCTTTTGTTGTAAGAGACAGAGCTAGAATATGGTTGGATTCACAACCCAAGGATAGCCTGGACTCCTGGGATAAGCTGGTCACTGCCTTCTTGGATAAATTCTTTCCTCCTCAAAAGCTGAGCAAGCTGAGAGTGGATGTTCAAACCTTCAAACAAAAAGATGGTGAATCCCTCTATGAAGCTTGGGAAAGATACAAGCAGCTGACCAAAAGATGTCCATCTGACATGTTCTCAGAATGGACCATATTAGATATATTCTATTATGGTCTATCTGAATTTTCGAAAATGTCATTGGACCATTCTGCAGGTGGATCTATTCACCTAAAGAAAACGCCTGAAGAGGCTCAAGAACTCATTGACATGGTTGCAAACAACCAATTCATGTACACTTCTGAGAGAAATTCCATGAATGATGGGATACCTCAGAAGAAAGGAGTTCTTGAAATTGATGCTCTGAATGCCATATTGGCTCAGAACAAAGTGTTGACTCAACAGGTCAACATGATCTCTCAAAGTCTGAATGGATGGCAACATGCATCCAACAGTACTAAAGAGGAAGCTTCTGAAGAAGCTTATGATCCTGAGAACCCTGCCATGGCAGAGGTTAATTACATGGGTGAACCTTATGGAAACACCTATAACTCATCATGGAGAAATCATCCAAATTTCTCATGGAAGGATCAACAAAAGCCTCAACAAGGCTTTAACAATGGTGGACGCAATAGGCTGAGCAATAGCAAGCCATATCCATCATCTTCTCAGCAACAGACAGAGAATTCTGAACAAAACACTTCTAATTTAGCCAATATAGTCTCTGATCTGTCAAAGGCCACTTTCAGTTTCATGAGTGAAACAAGATCTTCCATTAGAAATCTGGAGGCACAGGTGGGCCAGCTGAGTAAGAAAGTCATTGAAACTCCTCCCAGTATTCTCCCAAGCAATACAGAAGAGAATCCAAAAGGAGAGTGCAAGGCCATTGATATAATCAATATGGCCGAATGCACAAGGGAGGAGGAGGACGAAAATCCTAGTGAGGAAGACCTCCTGGGACGTCCCTCAAGCAAGAAGGAGTTTCCTAATAAGGATCCAAGGGAATCTGAGGCTCATATAGAGACCATAGAGATTCCATTAAATCTCCTTCTGCCATTCATGAGCTCTGAAGACTATTCTTCCTCTGAAGAGGATGAAGATGTGACTGGAGAGCAAGTTGCTCAATATTTAGGAGCTATCATGAAGCTGAATGCCAAGTTGTTTGGTAATAAGACTTGGGAAAGTGAACCTCCCTTGCTCATTAGTGAACTAGATACCTGGATTCAGCAAACTTTACCTCAAAAGAAACAAGATCCTGGCAAATTCTTGATACCTTGCACCATAGGCACCATGATCTTTGAAAAAGCTCTATGTGATCTGGGGTCAGGGATAAATCTTATGCCACTCTCTGTAATGGAGAAGATGGGGATCATTGAGGTACAACCTGCCCTGTTCTCATTACAATTGGCAGACAAGTCATTGAGACAAGCTTATGGAATAGTAGAGGACGTGTTAGTAAAGGTTGAAGGCCTTTACATCCCTGCTGATTTCATAATCTTAGACACTAGAAAGGAAGATGATGAATGCATCATCCTTGGAAGACCTTTCCTAGCCACAACAGGAGCTGTGATAGATGTCAACAGAGGTGAATTAGTCCTTCAAATAAATGGGGACTACCTTGTGTTTAAGGTACATGGCCATCCCTCTGTGACAAAAGAGAGTAAGCATGAAGAGCTTCTCTCAGTTCAGAGTCAAGAAGAGCCCCCACAGTCAAACTTTAAGTTTGGTGTTGGGAGGCCACAACCAAACTCTAAGTTTGGTGTTAAGACCCCATATCCAAACTCTAAGTTGGTGTTGGGACTATACAAACATTGACCTGATCACCTTGTGGCTCCATGAGAGCCACTGTCAAGCTATTGACATTAAAGAAGCGCTTGTTGGGAGGCAACCCAATTTTATTTTATTGTTATTTTGTGTTTTATTAGGTACATGATCATGAGGAGTCATGAAAAAAAAATCATAAAAATTAAAAACAGAATCAAAAACAGCAGAAAAAAAATCACACCCTGGAGGATGCACAGGTTGGCGTTCAACGCCAGTAAGATGCATCTGGCCGGCGTTCAATGCTAGAACAGAGCATCATTCTGGCGCTGAACGCCAGAAACAAGCAACATTCTGGCGCTGAACGCCAGGAATGTGCCTCGAGAAGAAAAGCTGGCACTGAACGCTAGTAACAAGTATGAAACTGGCGTTCAACGCCAGAAACATGCTACATGTGGGCGTTGAACGCCCAGAATGTGCACCACACGGCGTTTAAACGCCAGAATGGTGTGCAAAGGTAATTTACATGCCTATTTGGTGCAGGGATGGAATTCCTTGACACCTCAGGATCTGTGGACCCCACAGGATCACCTCAAGATCTGTGGCCCCCACAGGATTCCCACCTACTATATTCCCACCTTACCTCCTAATCCTATTTTTGTGATTTGTATTCCCCATGTCACACTTCCCAATCACCCCCTTCACCACTCACATCCATCCACTCTTCCCCATAAACCCCACATACCTTCAAATATTCAAAAACATTTTCCCACCCATTCCCACCCTATATGGCCGAAACTTCACTCTCCCCTCTCCTTATATATACCCTCCCATTCTACTTTATTTTCACACAACACAACCCCCTCTTCCATACCTTGACCGAACCTACACTTCCCCTTCTCCTCCATATTCTCTTCTTCCTCTTCTTCTTTTCTTTCTTCTCTTGCTCGAGGGCGAGCAATATTTTAAGTTTGGTGTGGTAAAAGTATAAAGCTTTTTGTTTTTCCATTACCATCAATGGCACCTAAGACCGGAGAATCCTCTAGAAAAGGAAAAGGGAAGACAAAAGCTTCCACCTCCGAGTCATGGGAGGTGGAAAGATTCATCTCCAAGAGCCATCAAGACCACTTCTATGATGTTGTGGCAAAGAAGAAGGTGATCCCTGAGGTCCCTTTCAAGCTCAAGAAAAATGAGTATCCGGAGATCCGACATGAAATTCGAAGAAGAGGTTGGGAAGTCCTAACCAACCCCATGCAACAAGTCGGAATCTTAATGGTTCAAGAGTTCTATGCCAATGCATGGATCACTAGGAACCATTATCAAAGTATGAACCCGAGTCCAAAGAATTATCTCACAATGGTTCGGGGGAAATACTTAGATTTTAGTCCGGAAAATGTGAGGTTGGCGTTCCACTTGCCCATGATGCAAGGAGATGAACGCCCCTACACTAGAAGGGTCAACTTTAATCAAAGGTTGGACCAAGTCCTAATAGACATATGTGTGGAAGGAGCTCAATGGAAGAGAGACTCCAAAGGCAAGCCAGTCCAACTAAGAAGACTGGACCTCAAGCCTGTAGCTAGAGGATGGTTGGAGTTCATTCAACGCTCCATCATTCCCAATAGCAACCGATCTGAAGTTACTGTGGATCGGGCCATCATGATTCATAGCATCATGATTGGAGAGGAAGTAGAAGTTCATGAGGTCATCTCCAATGAAATCTACAAAATAGCTGACAAGCCCTCCACCATGGCAAGGCTAGCTTTTCCTCACCTTATTTGCCATCTATGTTACTCAGCTGGAGTTATCATAGAAGGAGACATCCTCATTGAAGAGGATAAGCCCATCACCAAGAAGAGGATGGAGCAAGCAAGAGAGACCATTCACGGTTCTCAAGAGATGCATGAGGAAGCTCATCATCAAGAAATCCCTGAGATGCCTCAAGGGATGCACTTTCCTCCCAACAACTATTGGGAACAACTCAACACTTCCTTAGAAGATTTGAGCCACAATGTGGAACAATTAAGGGTGGAACATCATGAGCACTTCATCATTCTCCAAGAAATAAGAAAAGATCAAAGAGCAATGAGGGAGGAGCAACAAAGGCAAGGAAGGGACATAGAAGAGCTTAAGGACATTGTTGGTCCTTCAAGAAGAAGACGCCACTAAAGGTGGATTCATTCCTTGTTCTTATTTTCTTTCTGCTTTTCGGTTTTTATGTTGTATGTTTATCTATGTTTTGTGTCTCTACTTCATGATCATTAGTATGTAGTAACCATGTCTTAAGGCTATGAATAAAATCCATTAATCCTTCACCTCTCTTAAATGAAATATGTTTTAATTCAAAAGAACAAGAAGTACATGAAATTCGAATTTATCCTTGAATTTAATTTAATTATATTGATGTGGTGACAATACTTTTTGTTTTCTGAATGAATGCTTGAACAGTGCATATGTCTTTTGATCTTGTTGTTTATGAATGTTAAAACTGTTGGCTCTTGAAAGAACGATGAACAAAGAGAAATGTTATTGATGATCTGAAAAATCATGAAATTGATTCTTGAAGCAAGAAAAAGCAGTGAAAAGTTTGCGAGAAAAAAAAAGTGGCAAAAAAAATAGAAAGAAAAAGAAAAAGCAAGCAGAAAAAGCCAATAGCCCTTAAAACCAAAAGGCAAGGGTAAAAAGGATTCAAGGCTTTGAGCATCAATGGATAGGAGGGCCCAAGGAAATTAAATCCAGGCCTAAGCGGCTAAACCAAGCTGTCCCTAACCATGTGCTTGTGGCATGAAGGTCCAAGTGAAAAGCTTGAGACTGAGTGGTTAAAGTCGTGATCCAAAGCAAAAAGAGTATGCTTAAGAGCTCTGGACACCACTAACTGGGGACTCTAGCAAAGCTGAGTCACAATCTGAAAAGGTTCACCCAGTCATGTGTCTGTGGCATTTATGTATCCGGTGGTAATACTGGAAAACAAAGTGCTTAGGGCCACGGCTAAGACTCATAAGTAGCTGTGTTCAAGAATCAACATGCTTAACTAGGAAAATCAATAACACTATCCGAAATTCTAAGTTCCTAGAGAAGCCAATCATTCTAAACTTCAAAGGAAAAAGGGAGATGCCAAAACTGTTCAGAAGCAAAAAGCTACAAGTCCCGCTCATCTAATTATAATTAATATTCATTGATATTTTGAGATTTATAGTATATTCTCTTCTTTTTATCCTATTTGATTTTCAGTTGCTTGGGGACAAGCAACAATTTAAGTTTGGTGTTGTGATGAGCGGATAATTTATACGCTTTCTGGCATTGTTTTTAGGTATTTTTAGTAAGTTCAAGCTACTTTTAGGGATGTTTTCATTAGTTTTTATGTTAAATTCACATTTCTGGACTTTACTATGTGTTTGTGTGTTTTTCTGTGATTTCAGGTAATTTCTGGCTGAAATTGAGGGACTTGAGCAAAACTCTTATAGGAGGCTGACAAAGGACTGCTGATGCTGTTGGATTCTGACCTCCCTGCACTCGAAATGAATTTTCTGGAGCTACAGAACTCCAAATGGCGCGCTCTCAATGGCGTTAGAAAGTAGACATCCAGAGCTTTCCATCAATATATAATACTTCATACTTTATTCGGGAATTGATGACGTAAAATGGTGCTCAACGCCAGTTCCATGTTGCTGTCTGGAGTCAAACGCCAAAAACACGTCACGACCCAGAGTTGAACGCCCAAAACACGTTACAACTTGGCGTTCAACTACAAAAGAAGCCTCAGCTCGTGGATAGATCAAGCTCAGCCCAAACATACACCAAGTGGGCCCTGGAAGTGGATTTATGCATCAATTACTTACTCCTGTAAACCCTAGTAGCTAGTTTATTATAAATAGGACTTTTTACTAGTGTATTAGTCATCTTTTGGCCATTCGGTCTCTTGATCATTCAGGGGGCTGGCCATTCGGCCATGCCTGAACCTTCATCACTTATGTATTTTCAACGGTGGAGTTTCTACACACCATAGATTAAGGGTGTGGAGCTCTGCTGTACCTCAAGTTTTAATGCAATTACTACTATTTTCTATTCAATTCTCTTTATTCCTATTCTAAGATATTCGTTGCACTTCAACTTGATGAATGTGATGATCCGTGACACTCATCATCATTCTCACCTATGAACGCGCGTGACTGACAACCACTTCCGTTCTACCTTAGACCGGGCGCATATCTCTTGGATTCCTTAATCAGAATCTTCGTGGTATAAGCTAGAATTGATGGCGGCATTCATGAGAATCCAGAAAGTCTAAACCTTGTTTGTGGTATTTCGAGTAGGATTCTGGGATTGAATGACTGTGACGAGCTTCAAACTCCTGAAGGCTGGGCGTGATGACAAGCGCAAAAGAATCAAGGGATTCTATTCCAACCTGATTGAGAACCGACAGATGATTAGCCGTGCTGTGACAGAGCATAGGAACGTTTTCACTGAGAGGATGGGATGTAGCCATTGACAACGGTGATGCCCTACATACAGCTTGCCATGGAAAGGAGTAAGAAGGATTGAAGGAAGAGTGAGTAGTGAAGTAGAGTTTCAAGAGGAACACAGCATCTCCATACACCTATCTGAAATTCCCACTATTGATTTACATAAGTATTTCTATCTTATTTTATTTTTTATTTATTATTAATTTTCGAAACCTATAACCATTTAATCTGCCTAATTGAGATTTACAAGGTGACCATAGCTTGCTTCATACCAACAATCTCTGTGGGATCGACCCTTACTCACGTAAGGTTTATTACTTGGACGACCCAGTACACTTGCTGGTTAGTTGAACAAGATTGTGGAAAGAAAGTGCTGAGTTAACGTTTTTGTGCACATACCAAAGAGCCAATATTGTTGATCACAATTTCGTCCACCAGCGAACAAAAGAGCAATGTCGCAGGGAGAAACGCAAAACTCCAGGCAAAAACAGAAGCTCCAGAAATGCCAAACGACGCCGCAAAAATAGAAAAGCGGAGAGAGCGGAGAAAAGAAGTTATGAAAAGAGCAAAAGGAGAGAAACCGTTTTTGGGCTTTCAAAATCGAAATAAAAAGCCAAAGGAAAACGGGGCAATTAATGCTAAAATTAAGGAAAGCATTAAACCCTCGCACGTTCCCAAAGCGCCGATATAAAAGCGCGCGCTTTTTAGAGGAAACGTTCTACATTCAAAAGCTACTACAAAATGCTTGAGTTCGGCTTCACCAAAAAAAGGACCGAAGTCAAGGACTCGACCTCAAAAAGAAGACCGAGCTCAAGCAGGGGCACTGTTCATACCCTGGGTCGAGGTGTCCGACCCGGGATGTTCGACAGACAAAGCGACCGACCTCTTCAGGTCAGGACAACCCGACCTCTTCACAGAGAGCTCGGTCAAGTCCCTAGGAAAGCCCAAAGAAGGGCCCAAAATAGAGGAACACGCCCCAAATCCTAAAGGCGGCCCAAGCCTACAGAGAGAAGGGAGGTTCCCTTAAAAGATAAGATGACCTCACTTAAAAGATAAGATAAGATAAGATAACTAACTTATCTTATCCACAAAAGGCCACATCTCACTATTATAAATACACTGGAGCACCCAGGTATAACTCATACTCTGATTCTACTTAATACCTGCTTAATACCCTTGCTAACTTAAGCATCGGAGTCCCTTGCAGGTACCCCCCACCCTCCGGGGATGAAGGATCAGCACCACCACCACATCCAACAAGTCGGACACATCAGCTCCGGCCGCCGTACACCTGCCGGACACGTCGGCTCCGACCAACACCGAAGATCTCGTCCGAGATCGACCTACAGTTTCAGGTAACCCTCGGAACAGGTTTTATGAAGGATGGATGTGAGTGGTGAAGAGAATGGTAGGATTTGATAGGTGAGGGGTTTTTGGGGAAGAGGTGTTGAGGTGATTGGTGAATGGGTGAAGAAGAGAGAGAGTGGTGGGGTAGGTGGGGATCCTGTGGGATCCACAGATCCTGAGGTATCAAGGATAAGTCATCACTGCACCAAGTGGCGAGCAAAAATGCTCCTTCTGCCAATTCTGGCGTTAAACACCGGGCTGGTGCCCATTTCTGGCGTTTAACGCCAGCTTCTTGCCCATTCCTGGCATTAAACGCCAGTCTGGTGCCCCTTTCTGGCGTTAAACGCCCAGAATGGTGCCAGACTGGGCGTTAAACGCCCATTTGCTGCCCTTACTGGCGTTTAAACGCCAGCAAGTTTCTCCTCCAGGGTGTGCTATTTTTCTTTCTGTTTTTCATTCTATTTTTGCTTTTTCAATTGATTTTGTGACTTCACATGATCATCAACCTACAGAAAATATAAAATAACAAAGGAAAATAGATAAATATAACATTGGGTTACCTCCCAACAAGCGCTTCTTTAATGTCAGTAGCTTGACAGTGGGCTCTCATGGAGCCTCACATATACTCAGAGCAATGTTGGAACCTCCCAACACCAAACTTAGAGTTTGAATGTGGGGGTTCAACACCAAACTTAGAATTTGGTTGTGGCCTCCCAACACCAAACTTAGAGTTTGACTGTGGGGGCTCTGTTTGACTCTGTTTTGAGAGAAGCTCTTCATGCTTCCTCTCCATGGTAACAGAGGGATATCCTAGAGCCTTAAACACAAGGGATTCTTCATTCACTTGAATGATCAATTCTCCTCTGTCAACATCAATCACAGCATTTGCTGTGGCTAAGAAGGGTCTGCCAAGGATGATAGATTCATCCATGCACTTTCCAGTCTCTAGGACTATGAAATCAGTAGGGATGTAATGGTCTTCAACCTTTACCAAAACATCCTCTACAAGTCCATAAGCTTATTTTCTTGAATTGTCTGCCATCTCTAGTGAGATTCTTGCAGCTTGCACCTCAAAGATCCCTAGCTTCTCCATTACAGAGAAAGGCATGAGGTTTATACTTGACCCTAAATCACACAGAGCATTCTTAAAGGTCATGGTGCCTATGGTACAAGGTATTGAGAACTTTCCAGGGTCCTATCTCTTTTGAGGTAATCTCTGCCTAGTCAAGTCATCCAGTTCTTTGGTGAGCAAAGGGGATTCATCCTCCCAAGTCTCATTACCAAATAACTTGTCATTTAGCTTCATGATTGCTCCAAGGTACTTAGCAACTTGCTCTTCAGTGACATATTCATCCTCTTTAGAGGAAGAATACTCATCAGAACTCATGAATGGCAGAAGTAAATCCAATGGAATCTCTATGGTCTCAGTGTGAGCCTTAGATTCCCATGGTTCCTCATTAGGGAACTCATTGGAGGCCAGTGGACGTCCATTGAGGTCTTCTTCAGTGGCGCTCACTGCCTCTTCCTCCTCTCCAAATTCGGCCATGTTGATGGCCTTACACTCTCCTTTTGGATTCTCTTCTGTATTGCTTGGAAGAGTGCTAGGAGGGAGTTCAGTAACTTTCTTACTCAGCTGACCCACTTGTGCCTCCAAGTTTCTAATGGAGGACCTTGTTTCAATCATGAAACTTTGAGTGGTTTTGATTAGATCAGAGACCATGGTTGCTAAGTCAGAGTGGCTCTGCTTAGAATTCTCTGTCTGTTGCTGAGAAGATGATGGAAAAGGCTTGCCATTGCTAAACCTGTTTCTTCCAGCATTATTGTTGTTGAAACCTTGTTGAGGTCTCTGTTGATCCTTCCATGAGAGATTTGGATGATTTCTCCATGAAGGATTATAGGTGTTTCCATAGGGTTCTCCCATGTAATTCACCTCTTCCATTGAAGGGTTCTCAGGATCATAAGCTTCTTCTTCAGATGAAGCGTCCTTAGTACTGCCTGGTGTAGCTTGCATTCCAGACAGACTTTGAGAAATCATATTGACTTGCTAAGTCAATATTTTGTTCTGAGCCAATATGGCATTCAGAGTATCAATCTCAAGAACTCATTTCTTCTGATTCGTCCCATTATTTACAGGATTCCTTTCAGAAGTGTACATGAATTGGTTATTTGCAACCATTTCAATGAGTTCTTGAGCTTCTGCAGGCGTCTTCTTCAGATGAAGAGATCCTCCAGCAGAGCTGTCCAATGACATCTTGGACAGTTCAGACAGACCATCATAGAAGATACCTATGATGCTCCATTCAGAAAGCATGTCAGAGGGACACTTTCTGATCAATTGTTTGTATCTTTCCCAAGCTTCATAGAGGGATTCACCTTCCTTTTGTCTGAAGGTTTGGACTTCCACTCTAAGCTTACTCAATTTTTGAGGTGGAAAGAACTTTGCCAAGAAGGCATTGACTAGCTTTTCCCAAGAGTTCAGGCTTTCTTTAGGTTGTGAGTCCAACCATATCCTAGCTCTGTCTCTTACAGCAAAAGGAAATAGCATAAGTCTGTAGACCTCAGAGTCAACCCCATTAGTCTTGACAGTGTCACAGATTTGCAAGAATTCAGCTAAAAACTGATGAGGATCTTCCAATGGAAGTCCATGGAACTTGCAATTCTGTTGCATTAGAGAAACTAATTGAGGCTTAAGCTCAAAGTTGTTTGCTCCAATGGCAGGGATAGAGATGCTTCTCCCATAGAAGTCGGAAGTAGGTGCAGTAAAGTCACCCAGCACCTTCCTTGCATTGTTGGCATTGTTGTTATTTTCGGCTGCCATGTCTTCCTCTTGTTTGAAGATTTCTGTTAGGTTCTCTACAGAGAGTTGTGCCTTAGCTACTCTTAGCTTTCGCTTCAAGGTCCTTTCAGGTTCAGGGCCAGCCTCAACAAGAATGCTTTTGTCTTTGCTCCTGCTCATATGAAAGAGAAGAGAACAAGAAAATATGGAATCCTCTATGTCATAGTATAGAGATTCCTTGAGGTGTCAGAGGAAAAGAAAAATAGAAGGAAGAGGTAGAAGAATTCGAACTTATCAAGAAAGATAGAGTTCAAATTGTGCATTGAGGAGGAGTGTTAGTCCATAAATAGAAGGATGTGAGAAGAGGGGAAGAAATTTTCGAAAATAAATTAAAAAGATTTTAAAAACATTTTGAAAAATTGAAGAATGATTTTCGAAAAATATGATTGGGAAAGAAATAAAGTGATTTTTGAAAAAGATTTTGAAATTAGAAATCAAAAAGATATTATTGAAAACTATTTTGAAAAAGATGTGATTAAGAAGATATGATTGAAAAGTTATGGTTTTAAAAAGATGTGATTGAAAAGATATGATTGAGAAACAATTTAAAAAGATTTGATTTTTAAAATTAATGACTTGGCTAACAAGAAAAGATATGATTCAAACATTAAACCTTTCTCAACAGAAAAGGCAACATACTTGAAATGTTGAATCAAATCATTAATTGTTAGCAAATATCTTTGAAAATGGAAAGAAATTGATTTTGAAAAAATATGATTGAAAAGATATGATTTGAAAAAAGATTTGATTTTGAAAAATTTTGAAAACTTGAAAAAAATTTGAATTAAAAACAAAATCTTCCCTCTTGTGCCATCCTGGCGTTAAACGCCCAGAATGGTATCCATTCTGGCGTTTAACGCCCAAAATGCTACCCTTTTGGGCGTTAAACGCTCAGCCAGGTACCCTGGCTGGCGTTTAAACGCCAGTTTTCCTTCCTCACTGGGCGTTTTGAACGCCCACCTTTTTCTGTGTAATTCCTCTACTGAATGTTCTGAATCTTCAATTCTCTGTATTATTGACTTGAAAAGACACAAATTAAAAATTTTTTTGGATTTTTAATAATGAGGAATAATCAAAATGAAACTAAGATCAAATAAATAATGCATGCAAGACACCAAACTTAGAAGTTTGTATACTATTGACACCAACAAAT
This sequence comes from Arachis stenosperma, assembly GCF_014773155.1. Classification (NCBI taxonomy): domain Eukaryota; kingdom Viridiplantae; phylum Streptophyta; class Magnoliopsida; order Fabales; family Fabaceae; genus Arachis; species Arachis stenosperma. The sequence goes on from NC_080378.1 coordinate 6,866,524, forward strand.
TGAGAATGCATATGAGAAACAACAAAACACTCAAGACAAGAGAATTTAAAGATCAGAGTAAGGAAATCATCAAGAACAACTTGAGGATCAATGAAGACACATGATTGAATTCGAAAAAAATGCAAGAAGAATAGAAACATGCAATTGACACCAAACTTAAAATGAGACACTAGACTCAACAAGAAACATAAAATATTTTTGGTTTTTATGATTTTGTAATTTTTTTGGTTTTTTTTTTTTGAAAATTGAGTGAAAAAGAAAATAAGGATATCAAAATTCTTAATGAGAATTCCAGGAATCATGCAATGTTAGTCTAAAGCTTTAGTCTAAAGAAATTAGACATGGCTAGCCAAGCTTCAGCAGGACATTGCATTCAAGAGCTAAATTGATGAGAATCAATCAGCTTTGGTGATGATAAGAACATCACCTTGAAACACTAGAATTCATTCTTAAGAATTCTGAAAAAAAATACCTAAGCTAAGCAACAAGATGAACCGTCAGTTGTCCAAAATCAAACAATCCCCGGCAACAGCGCCAAAAACTTGGTGCGCGGAATTGTGATCATCAATGGCGCCATCAACATGGTACGCTCAATTGCAATCTCAACTTTTTATCACAACTTTGCACAACTAACCAGCAAGTGCACTGGGTCGTCCAAGTAATAAACCTTACGCGAGTAAGGGTCGATCCCACGGAGATTGTTGGTATGAAGCAAGCTATGGTCATCTTGTAAATCTCAGTCAGGCGGATTCAAATGGTTATGGAGGATTAATGATTAAAAGATAAATAAAACATAAAATAAAGATAGAGATACTTATGCAATTCATTGGTGAGAATTTCAGATAAGCGTATGGAGATGCTTTGTCCCTTCCGTCTCTCTGCTTTCCTACTGTCTTCATCCAATCATTCTTATTCCTTTTCATGGAAAGCTGTATGTTGGGCATCACCGTTGTCAATGGCTACAGTCCCGTCCTCTCAGTGAAAATGTTCAACGCGCTCTGTCACAGCATGGCTATTCAGCTGTCGGTTCTCGATCATGTCGGAATAGAATCCCGTGATTCTTTTGCGTCTGTCACTAACGCCCCACAATCGCGAGTTTGAAGCTCGTCACAGTCATTCAATCCTTGAATCCTACTCAGAATACCACAGACAAGGTTTAGACCTTCCGAATTCTCTTGAATGCCGCCATCAATTCTAGCTTATACCACGAAGATTCCGATTAAGGGATCCAAGAGATAAACACTCAATCTAAGGTAGAACGGAGGTAGTTGTCAGGCACACGTTCATAGGTAAGAATGATGATGAGTGTCACGGATCATCACATTCATCAAGTTGAGGAACAAGTGATATCTTAGAACAAGAATAAGCTGAATTGAATAGAAGAACAATAGTAATTGCATTGATACTCGAGGTACAGCAGAGCTCCACACCTTAATCTATAGTGTGTAGAAACTCCACCGTTAAAAATACATAAGAACAAGGTCTAGGCATGGCCGTGAGGCCAGCCCCCCAAAACGTGATCTAAGATAGCATAAGACTAGTCAAAGATAAGAATACAATAGTAAAAGGTCCTATTTGTAGAGAACTAGTAGCTTATGGTTTACAAAGATGAGTAAATGACATCAAAATCCACTTTCGGGCCCACTTGGTGTGTGCTTGGACTGAGCATTGAAGCTTTCATGTGTAGAGACTTTTCTTGGAGTTAAACGCCAGCTTTTGTGCCAGTTTGGGCGTTTAACTCCCATTCTTGTGCCAGTTCTGGCGTTTAACGCTGGGCAGTTTTGAGCTGATTTGAAACGCCAGTTTGGGCCATCAAATCTCGGGCAAAGTATGGACTATTATACATTGATGGAAAGCCCAGGATGTCTACTTTCCAACACAATTGAGAACGCGCCAATTGGACTTCTGTAGCTCCAGAAAATTCACTTCGAGTGCTGGGAGGTCAGAATCCAACGGCATCTGCAGTCCTTTTCAGCCTCTGAATCAGATTTTTGCTCAGGTCCCTCAATTTCAGCCAAAAAATTCCTGAAATCACAGAAAAATACACAAACTCATAGTAAAGTCCAGAAAAGTAAATTTTAACTAAAAACTAATAAAAATATAATTAAAACTAACTAAAACATACTAAAAATATACTAAAAACAATGTCAAAAAGCGTATAAATTATCCGCTCATCACAGATCCTGCAATTTGAAGAGTGCTAAGCTTGTTTTTCAACTGCATCACCTTAGTTTTGATCTGTGAAGAAAAATAATCTTCCAATCTTTTCCATACTTGATGTGTATACACGCAGCCTACCATTCTTGTGGTGAAAGGTTTGCTCATCGAAGCCAATAACCAAGACTTAAGAAGTGCATCTTGCTGTTTCCATTGTTGATAAGTTAGATTGATTGCTATGTCTGTGCCATTCTCCGAAGCTATGAACTGTTGAGGAATTTTTCTCCTTGTGATGTGACTTAGCATATCATTCCCTTCTATAGTTGCAATTGCTTGATCCTTCCACTGCAAGAAGTTGTCCTCATCCAGTTTCATGGAGATTGGTGTTGCAATAAAGCTCCACGCCATTGTTGATTGATCAGCTCGTGGTTACTTGTGGAGTGTTGAATGTTGTGAAGCCAATGGCTCTGATACCATGAAAGGTATTAGACCCCAGAGGCAGATTTCAGAAAAGAGGAAAGAGTAGAGAGAAAGCTGAGAGCTGAATTGAGAGTGAGTTAAATCTCATTGTGCAGAAAATGTGAATCACAAGTTACAGAGGAGAGGTATATATAGACAGCTGGAACCTTCTAGTACATGGACTAACTAACTCAACAACCCAACAGCTAGCACATAACTGTAACTGACTAAAAAACTAACTAACAGTCTGACACACACTTCTAGGAGCTTCTGCAAGTACAACTCAGCACTAAATACAAAAAACATAGAGAACAGAATAACTGAAAGCTGAATAGAAGGAAGGGCTTGCTGGGCTTGATGGTTGCTAGGTTCACATGATCTTTAACATTATCTCTAGTTTCCTTTTCTTCTGTTTTCTAAAAGAAAAAATTGTCACCTTACAAGCCTAACACGGATTAGGAAGAGAAGCTGATTAACTAAAAACTATTACACAGTGTAGTGATTTTCGAAAGAGAATAAATATGCATAAACTATTAGAGGGTGTAGTGGTTTATACGAAAATAAAGGCTTATAGAATCTGTGGGAGGGAGCCGCAGATTATACATAGCTAAACTCCCTATATATAGCTGTGGAGGACAAATGTAAAGTCGTTGAGTGTCATTCTTCACAATAGAGAATGAAGAGAGTTTTCTATTTTTACATATTTAAGTATTTAACTTAATTCTGAATAAATTTTAAATTAAATAATTAACATATTTTATTTTTTAAATATTATATTTTTTATATCTTAATAAAAAATAAAAAATAAAGAAACATTAATTTGATTGCTATATCAAAATAAAACTATTTAAAAATTTATACAATTTTTTTATTAAAATAAAACTATTTAATAAGATTTTTTTATATTTTATTACTCTACTTTTATTATTAAATTTGTATTTAACATTGTGTGTGGTATAAAATTTTAGTTTTAATTTTTTTTATATATGATTTTGTTTTTATATAGTTTGCTATTTTTCATAGTGCAGCAAGTTCTAGACCCTAACAAAATATACCCATTTCATGTTTATTTTCTATTTTTATTTATCATATCATACACAATAAAACACTAAACATTAAACACTAACTATACAATAATTTTTTTACCTATCATATTCTTCACAACAAAATATTTTTATTTTATATTAATTTTTTTTTACATTATTAGTCTATGTGAAGCGAATCATTAATCATCATTTAAATAAGACAATTGAGTTTAAAATACAATTTTATTGTTCTCTCTCATTTGAAGTGTAATTATTGTACTGTATCAAGGAGAGAACAAAGAAATTGTATTTTAAACTTAATTATCTTATTTAAATGATGATTAAGGATTCGTTTCACATATATTGGTAGTGTAAAAAAATTAATATAAAGTAAAAATATTTTGTTGTGTATAATGTGATAGATGAAAAAAAATTATTGTATAGTTAGTGTTTAATGTTTTATTATGTATGATACAGTAGGTAAAAATAGAAAACAAATATGAAATGTATGTCATGTATATTTTGTTGGGGTTTAGAACTTGTTTAACTATAAAAAAAAATTAGCAAACTATATGAAAACAAAACCATATGTAAAAAAATAGAATTAAAAATGAGATTTTATGCCACACACAATGTTAAATATAAATTTAATAATAAAAATAGAATCGTAAAATATAAAAAAATTCCTAATATAAATAGTTTTATTTTGATAAAAAAATAGTATAAACTTTTTAAATGATTTTATTTTAATCTAGCAATTAAATTAATGTTTTTTTATTTTTTATTTTTTTATTAAGATATAAAATAATATAATACTTGACAAAATGAAATATATTAATTTTTTATTTTAAAATTTATTTAGAATTAAGTTAAATATGTAACTGTCTTTAAAATAAAAAATTCTCTTCACTTTCTATTATTACTCAACTAATTTTACGGTTGTCCTCTACTGATATATATAAGAAATTTAGCTACTTTCTACAAATTCTATAAATTTTTATTTTTCTCCAACAATTTATGCATAATTATTTTCCTTTAGAAACTGTTACCAGATACTTAATATATTTACATTTTAAATTTTATTTTAGAAACACTTAAATGTTACCATAACAATTTTTTTTGTAAAACAATTTTTGGCTACTAAACATAAATGGTTGATCTAGCAATCCCACAAAAAAAACGTGCTAATTATTAATCTATATGGCGATATTTTATGAGAATATACCATAGAGGGTATAGCACGGACTATGGAAATAGTCGCTAAAGGTCATAATATTTATTTATTTATTATTATTTTTCTAAACACAAGTATCTTATATGGGAGGTATTGAAAGGGTGGGATAAATTCGTTTATACCACACTAATCAAATTATGTAAAAGTTTTAGAACAATAAAATTCTTCTTTTTAAATTTAATGTAACATTTATTTTAAGGTATTTAAATTGAAATTAAAAAATTAAAATTTAATATCATATTTATTGATCAATTCATATATTAAAATTTTAGTTTCTATTTTTAAAAAATCAATATTTTAATATTTTCAAAAAATAAAAAATATATGAAACAAATTTTTGAAAACGGATAAATTTTAATAAATTTTTTTTTTCAAATCTCCTCATTCAAAATTTTATATTCTAAATTTATCTTTTACTTCTTACTTCATTACTCAATTTTTGCCGCCAACAATAACAATACGGACAGCAACAACAATAATCTCATCAATCAAATTTAATTATGACAACAATTTCATAATTCGATTTAACAATATAATAATTTTATAAATCAGATTGTACAGTAACAATAATATAAAAAATAAGAACAATTTTATAAAAAACAACAATCTCAATAGAAAAAGAAAAGAATAGTAAGACATAGAAGTGGCAGGACAACGTGGAATTGAAACAGACAACACAGCAAGCACAAAAGATAAAGATAGTACGGTGGATTATCGGCGAGTATAGAAAAAAGAGGTGCAATGGATTCGATCCTAAATGTAAGATCTGCTACGACAGATTTGGCTCTATCTATCTCGCAGGCGGTGAAAACGACGGTGACAGAAAAGAGAGAAAGAGAACAACGGTGACATAAAAGAGAGAAAGAGAAAGGGAAAGGAAAACGGATAGAGATGGATGAATTTAGGATTTTATTTTTTTTAATTAATAAGATTATTTTGATAATTTTAAATATTTTTATTTTTATTTTTATCTAAAATAAAAAAAAAATATTGAGACAAAATTTAATTTTGCATATTTTATATTAAATATAATACTGAAATTATTTTAATCTCAATTTTTTTTATTTTTATCTTTCAATTTCAGTTTTAATATCTTTTTCAAATGTTATATACTAAAAATTTTTTTAAATAAAATAAAATAATAATAAAATATCTTACATGTCTTCTAGAGTTTGGATGAATCCATAATGTGTTAGGCTGAATCAGTTTAAAACAATTATCGTGGCTTTACACAATAGTCATATCATATAATGTCATATTATGACCATACGAAGACCTTATCTCTTTACTGTTAAAATTTGATTTTAGACTTTTAGTTTACTTTTGGGTATGAAAAACACTTAAAATTTTACCCTAATTATTTTATTATTTATTGAAGTGTTTATAAATTAATAAAAAAATTAGTTATTGATTTATTGTATTCGATAAAAATAAAAAAATAAAAGAAGTTAGTTCACACTAAAAATTAATAATTAAATTAATTATGTATTATAAATATATATTATTTAATTTATTTTTAATATATATTTTATATTTTAATATATACTTTATAATTGTAATTGATTTTTAGTATTCAGGTAATATAATTAAAAAAATATGACACAATTTTATAGAATTTTATCAATTTGTATCTTAAGCATATAAGTTAAATATATTATAAAAAATATTATAAAAATTATTTTTTTTATATTTTTAATATATTAAAAAAATTTATTATATTTTTAAGATGTGTCTTTACAACAAAAATTAGGTAAATCCGTAGTATTATTATAAATTCAAAGATAACTAGGACTACATACACCACAAAGAAATCTCAGAGCCTCCACACTCAAATCCTGGTGAGCGCTAATTATTCTATTTCCATCTGAATCTTTTAACCCTTTCCTTTCTTTTTTTTTTTTATTTTCAATAAAGATTCTGTTTTTAATTTCTTTTAAAAATTTTCTTTAATCTTTCTTTTCCCCAATGATGTTGGTTTGGTTTGGGTATCGTGTATATATATAGTATATACGATATACACAGTATATTCTTCAATCTCGTGAAGGAGATAACACTCATAAACGAAATCTTCGTTTTTTTTTTCTTCCAAAAAGGGTTTTTCTCTTCCTTTGCATGGAAGTGAGGTGGATTAACAAAGCCTGAGCTAGAAAGAAGAAAGAAAAATCGCTTTTTGAATCCAAGGTGAGTAGTACTACTATTAGAATCTTTCTTTTGTCTTTTCGATGCGATTTGTGTTTGAATCATCAATACTCATATCTTGTTTCATCAATTGCGTTTGTGCTGTTTGTGTTAATGCTTCTGATGAATTGGTTTTGGTTCTGCTTGGTTTTTTCGAATTCATGTTTATGCAGCTCTTGATTTTGAACTTTTGATGCTCCTTTTGCATAATTTACGTCTGTTAATGTGAAATTGTGCAATTGTTTTGTAAATGTATGTTTGTTGTAGCTATAACCAGCTCATTCACAGTGATTTCAATGTGAATTTTGTTGATTGATTAACGACACCCACCACCTGTTTGTTCTTGGTCTCAGCTCGGTTATGTCTTTTTCTTATTTTATCTTTTGCGGAAGTGCAATTAATTAGTGAATCAATGATTATCTTGCTCTTAACAACCACATGACTAATTAAACTGTTCAATGGTTGAGATTTTGGGTTAACTATTTTATTTGATAATTCATATCCTTTCTCTTATATTTGGATTCAAGATTAGGGGGTTGTTAGATCATAAAGCAGTTACTTGTATATGATGTTTTTGAGCTAAGGTTGCAATTGGAGGCTTTGCAAGGCCTTCTAGTTTGATGAGTTTAGTCACAATAACCATACATGCTGCTGAACAATTCTGAAAATGTATCGTGATCTTCCTTTCGTAGGAATTTAAATTCATATTCGTACTCATTTGGTCACCTTTAGTTCCACGATTCAAAGGGATTTTTATCAGGCGCAGAGCTAGGTTAGTTTTGTAAGGGGGGCCAAAAAAAAAAATCATGGGGAACTAAACTGAGAAATACAGATAATCTGCATGAGACATTTGAAGGTTGGGGGGTCATCACCCCCCTTTGCTTATATGAGGCTCTATCTCTTATTTTTTATGTCTCTAATGATGGCATTTATGTTCCCTTTCTTTGTCTATTCAACTGCTCAGCAAGGTCTAAATAAATAGTAGTGGTAGTTGAAAATGTAACATCGAACACCGCCTATGGATTGTAGTAATTGTTAAATCAAGTCTGAAAATCACTTTTTTGTGCCCGTAGTAACTTGTTATGTACATCAAAGGGTGGTATCAAATTCAGTCATTAATTGAATTGTGTCATTTGATTGAACCACAAGAGTGGAAATTCTATTGAAATTTCATCTACATTGAATTTGTTTGAGGATTGGTTTAGAAAACTTTATTAGCCAAATATAATACAAATTCTCTTAAGGATGTCTGATGCTTTTTAATATGATGTATATAATTGCTATGACTAATAGTGGGTTATCGATGAAACAGCAACTACTATAGTGGTTTCATCAAGCCTTTTCATCATATTGTCCATACTCCCTAAATTGTTGATGCCTGCTGTTATTGGTGTTGCTTCTTTAATGATAGGAGGAGTGTATGTTTTTGTTATATTTTCTTTCCAACTCTAAAGATTGTATTTTCGGTAATATTGTAGATGGAAGCACATAGCTATAAGGATGCACAAGTCATTGAAATAAGTGGAGATCATGATGAAACAAGGAATCCAGGAGGGAGTAAGATCTGTAGTGAAGCACCATGTGGTTTTGCAGATGCAGGATCCATCTCTAAAGATTCTGAGGAACGATCAACTTCCATGCGGAAGCTTTTGATAGCAGTGGGCCTTTGTTTTGTTTTCATGACTGTTGAAGTAATTGGAGGGATCAAAGCCAACAGTCTTGCAATATTAACTGATGCGGCACATTTGCTTTCGGATGTTGCAGCCTTTGCCATCTCGTTATTTTCGTTATGGGCTGCTGGATGGGAAGCTACCCCCCGCCAATCATATGGATTTTTTAGAATAGAGATTCTTGGGGCTTTGGTTTCCATCCAAATGATATGGTTGCTTGCTGGAATTCTGGTATACGAAGCAATTGACAGAATGGTAGCCGGTCCTCGTGAAGTGGATGGTTTTCTAATGTTTTTAGTTTCTGCATTTGGTCTAGTGGTTAACATCATCATGGCTGTGCTATTGGGCCACGATCATGGACATGGGCATGGACATGGGCATGGGCATGGGCATGGCCACGGGCATGAACACGGGCACGGCCATGAACACGGACATGAGCATGGCCATGATGATCATGGCCATGGCCATGGATTCACCTTGTCTACACATGATCATCATCCCCATCATCATCATCATACAAGTGACGTGCACCATCATGCTCATGATGATCACACACACCATGGTGATGAAAACCCTCCAAAAGAGGGACATCATGGGCATAATCATGCTCACCAGGATGTTACTAAACCACTTCTTGGTGAACCTGAACCGGAGAAGAAGAAGCGATTTAACATAAATGTACAGGGTGCTTATCTCCATGTCCTCGGGGACTCTATCCAAAGTGTTGGTGTAATGATCGGTGGAGCAATCATATGGTATAAGCCTGAGTGGCAGATAGTTGATTTGATCTGTACTCTAATCTTTTCGGTAATTGTTCTGGGGACGACTATCAATATGCTTCGAAACATATTGGAGGTTCTGATGGAGAGCACACCACGAGAGATCGATGCTACTAAGCTGGAAAGTGGGCTGCTGGAGATGGAAGAAGTAGTGGCTGTTCATGAGCTGCATATATGGGCCATAACCGTCGGTAAAATCTTGCTAGCTTGCCATGTTAAAATCAGACCCGACGCCGATGCAGACATGGTCCTAGACAAGGTTATTGACTACATCAAAAGGGTCCATAACATCAGCCATGTTACAATACAGATAGAGCGTTAGTTCTTTTTCCATCAGGTTTTGAGATTATGAGGGAAGGATTTAGTTTAGACTTGGGGGGCATTATCATGTTTCTAGAACTCAAATTTCTCTATGACAATAATGCTTGCAGATTCTCTTTAGCAGTAGCAGTTTTTAAGATTGTTGATATTGAGAATTAGATATTTTGCATGCCAAATTTTCAAGCTACTAGACATTGTAAGCCAATTTTTCGCCATATTCCATAGTTCTTAGCATTGTATTGGGTATTTTGAGTTGAATTGTTACCTGGTAGTTGAATCTAAACCATTGAAATGATCCTAAATGGTTAAGATCCAAGAATTTCTGTACTCACAAAATTACAAGGTTCACTGAAGAATTGGCCAGTTTGAAAGTTTGAATCTTTGTTTGTTGCATCACAAGAGTGCCTTGGTCATATAAAAAATCCATTGTTACTTCTAAGAATCAAAAGGGTCCCCATCACACAGATTGGCACCTGCAAACTGTGTTTTAGAGTGTGTATTTTACTGACAAATTCAATGTCACAAGCACGTGAGACTGTAACTGTTTCTCAGAAATTTGTTTTGGTGATGGTGGCTATGACAAAATTTTACACCTCACTCTACCTAATGTAACTTTTTAGTGTCTATATGGATGGATAGTCACATCACCTGAATATATATATCTCTTAAGGTAGATTCCGTTTGAAATTTTCTCTCTTTGTTATAAAGGGGTGTTTGTATTTGAGTGGGATATGATTAAATTTAATTAGTACACGTTCATTTTCTTGGTGTTTGTTTCGTTTTTGCTTTTACAAATGAGTATTCGTGTGGATATAAAATTTTACCTATTCGGTGGTATGGTAAGAGAGAAACTCAAGAAAATTCAGATAAACAATCAAAAATGATTTAAAATGTAAACAGATCAAATATTAGATAATCGACTTTATTTTGTGAAATTAGGCTAAATTGTTATTAATGGATACGAAGTTAGGGATGATAATACTACCTGAATATATATATGCTTAACTAAAATCCTACTTTATAACTTTATAAATTTATTATTTTTATATATTATAATAATTATAGTAATTATATATTTATCTGAATAGGTACACACTATGACACTAATTCCGGCTCAGTCGTCCCATGACAAAACTTGCCACGGAAATGGAGACAATTTGTCCTATAGGTGAATACTCGTATATATATATATATATATATATATATATCATTCATTCATATATATTTTTTAATGTTATAACCTAAATTTTATCAATTTAAATCTAACCAGTGACCAAAGAAAATTTAAAATGGACAAAACGAACAGACAAGAGTGAACGAGTTTTGAATAAGATATGACATAGAAACAGATTGGATAGCGCTAAAATCTACTCTATCCATCTTATTGTCATCCCTGTATATGTATGGTTGGAGTTTCTCGGTGTTTAATAATTTTGCAAATTTTTATCAAAAAATAAGTTTTTGCTAATGCTATTTATGTGCTTATTTGAGCGCTATTATTTTATTAAAAAAAAGATCTTTTTTCAATAAAAAAGATCTTTTTTTATTTTTTAGCATTTTTGGCAAATTTTTAGTAGTAAAAATAAAAGTATTAGAAAAAAAATATCTTTTTTGAGAAGTAATTTATATTTTTTTTAAAAGATCTTTTTTTCTTAAAAAAAAGATATTTTCTATGTAATAAATAAACAAAAAGTATTTTTATATTGTTATATCCAAATATAATTAATAGATAAAAAAATTTTTTTGCATGAGATATCCAAACATAAAATTACTTTTACTTTTCCATAAGATCTTTTAAAAAAAGATAACTCGAAAAAAGATCTTTTTTTTAGAAACTCATCCAAATAAACCCTATGTTCTAACGTAGTAAGGTGTGTGCTTGGTTTATAGTTGTTAAACCATAACTTAGACTAATTAACTAGAAAGCAATGCAACCTTTTTTTTGTGTAAATTCTGCTCAAACAATAATATATGAAATCAAAATTTACTGTGTTTACTTCAAACAATGATTTGGAATAATCATCCATTGTTAAAACAAACAAACACACTAGTTTCGGTGAATCAACAAAGTTAGAACCTGCTCCTTTTCTCTCCTACACATGAAGTCCTTTGTAAAAATCGAGAAGATTCTTTGGTCAATGTCTGATGAGCAAAGAGTTGGGTAACAGAGATTTTTGTATATTATGTAACTATTTATTTCATAATTTTTCTATAGTTTTAGAAAACCTTTTTAATAATTTTGTCCAACTAACGTAACTTTGATGGATATATAATTAATTTCTATATTTTATTATTAGAATTGTCAATACTTGAATATTTTACAGTATAGTTTTAAAAAAGTAAATACTAAATACTAACATATTCTGAAAAAAAAAATAAGAAATGCAATATTTTTCTAAAAATCAATTTGTTATTAAACGTAAAAAATATAAAATATAAAATAAAATATTTTAAATTTTAAATCTTAAATTTGAATGAAGAATTAAGATTTATCTAATTAATAAAAAAAGTACTGTTCACTTATTAGAAAACGTTTAAAATTAAACCTTAAAAGTAATATTTATTGATGAATAGTGCTACTTTGTTACGGGACAAAAATTAGTACTGCTAGAATTCACAAATATAATATATATTTTGTGTGTATGTTTTAAAGGGTATAGACAAATCCAAGTTTTGCAGTGTCCTAAGATAGAGAGAAAGCTAAGAATGCTTCCTATTATTGTGATTGATGTCGTACAAATTATCATAGGAGTTCCGATACTATATTGCTTATGAATCCACAGTTCCAAGGCAACAATGTAGCACCAAGATAGTATTCAAGTGATTTTTTGGTGGTGTTTCCAAGTTTTTTTGTTTATTTAATTTGTTCAAGGTAAAGTGTTTTCAATTTTTCATAGCAATCATGAAAATTGGTGACATGACATTTGCAGACAAAGGAAAAACATCCTAAATTGCTTCTACCCCAATATAGACGGCATCTACAGTTATACATTATTTATTATTATTATTATTATTATTATTATTATTATTATTACTAGTATTATTATTATTATTATTATTATTATTATTATTATTATTATTATTATTTGTGTTCTGTATAAGAAGAATATTGAATTTATTTATCACTTATTTTTTTATTGTGAGTTTATTTGATAGATTTAGAGTGTATAGATGACATTATTCGATAAAGCATGGATTATTTTAGAGATGTTCATGTATCGGATTCGATCCGTATATCCGCGGTGTTTATCCAAATCCAATCCAAAAGTTGCGGATATAGATCCAATTCGCAGAGTTATCGGATCGGATCGAATTTGATTCGCATACCAATAGGATTAGATTGCGAATTTTGTATAGATATCCGCATATCTGCGTATCCGCAAAAATAAAGAAATAAATAATTAAGTAAATATTCTTTTTATGTTTTATTTTAACTAATAATTATCATATATATTATATTATTTTAATTTATTATTTAAAAAAAGTATGTTTAATACTGTTTTAAGAGTAAACATATTTAAAAGAATAGAAAACGTGAATTTTATTGCTGTTTTTTAATAAAAATAAGCTTTTTAAAAATATGTTTGTATTTTGTGGATATATCTGATATCCGATCCAATCCGATTCGCAAATGTGCGGATCGGATCCAAACTTAAAAATTGCGAGTATTGGATCTGATCTGATCCGATGATTTCAGTGCAGATCGGATCGAAATTTTGGGCATATACAATCCAATCTGATCCGCTTTCACCCCTATATCATTTTAGAGAGCATTAGACAACACTTTGAGAGTTGGATAGAGAAGATTAATAGAAAAGAAGATAAAAAAAGTAGTTGACTATGTTTTTGGCGGTAACTTAGAATATTTAAAAAGAAAGAAATGAAAGAATTTTTAAGAATAAAGAGATAAGTGTGCCTTGTCAGCAGATTCTTCTTGAGCTATAAAGAGTGATATGGTACTGACTTATTTGATTATTGATGACAATGTCAAAAATGATAATAAATTGTTTGTAAGCTGATTTTGCTATAGTCATTTTTTTGTGTCTAAACAACAAAGGAAAACACAAAACAATAAGACAATGATTTGCTGAAAAGTTTTACAAGCTTCAGACCAAATAATATTATTAGGATTACTTCTAAATTCATATCTAGCTATCTAATCTGCAACTTTATTTGCTTTCATACATATCCAATCAAATTGTATGTACTAGAGTTTTGATAACAACTCCTAAATTTTGTTAATTAAATCAACAATTTCATATTTACACCCACCAGGAGAGTCATGTAAAAGATGACGAATGTGCAGACAATCTATTTCACACACTATGTCTCTCAATCTATAATCCCAAGTTAAAACAAGGCCCCTCCAAACTGCAAAAACTTCACATCGGATGATCAACAGGAAGGAGAGCTACCAGAACAACCCACAATTCAACCCTCATTAAAATTTTTAATAAGACAACCAAATCCAACCAAGCTCAAATCAGTAAACAAACTAGCATTATAATTAACTTTAAAGCTATTACCTACAGGAAGTTTTCAAGACAAACGGTTCCTGAAGGTACTAAAAGAAGTACCCCCTATTCATATATAACTTTAGATCCATGATCGTGCTTCTGATGAGAGCAACCACCTTGTGATCTGTCTAATAATTTTCAACATTCAAAATGTCATTGCACATATGCCTCTACAACCACCACATTTCGGCCCTTAAAAGAGTTTCCTTACCAGACAAGACCTTCCGAAACCAGGCTTCTATAGAAAAGCCTTCAACCGAATCAATAACCCGAGGATCTTGAATGTAGCATCTGCCAAATAACTCTGTAATATACACAATTTCTAAGGTAATGTTCTATTGTCTCCGCAGACGCATTACATCTCTGGCACATAACCAAACTAGCTAGATGTCGCCTGAAGCGAAAGACCTCCATTGGGAGAGCGTTATGAACCCTAAACCACATAATCAAGTTGATATTTTTCAAAAGTTTTAAGTGCCAAAACTAGTTTCAATTGCTATTTTTATTCCAATTCAATTTAATTTTTAACAACCAACGATAACCCTCTCTTGCACTATACGCTTTTGTCTCTGCAGGTCACCAACTCCACCCTAATTCTATGTCAACCAAAGTCAAATAGTGCAGGCAGTGAATGAAATGCTTGACCTTAAGAAAAATTGTCGATGCAAGTCTCTCCACCTTCCAAGATCCATCATGCCACAAATTCGTTACTATAAAATCAGACTCAGGTATATAAACATAGGGAGCAATATCACAAAGTTTTTCAAAAGGAGTCCACTCATCATATTACACAAATTGTTGCACATCCTCAACATTTCATCTAAATCTATCCTTGAGAGTATCAAATGCTTTGAGAATGTTCTTTCAAATGGCTGAAGCATTCTGACGTTAAATTCTGAAAATATTTATGCATCATAATCTGCACCTACAACTTGTCTCTATTATTGAAGCGATCCCCAACCAATTTGCCAAGAAGCGCCATATTAGCTGAGTAGGTATCCCTAACACCAAAAGCCACCTGCTCATTTAGGAGTTATAGCAACATCTCACTTAATTAACGGTAATCCTCTCCCATTAGTTTGGCATCTACATAAAAATTGTCTCATAAAAAATCTATCTTTTCACAAGCATACTTCAGAAGAAGAGTAATTTGCATGTTGTAAACCGGAATAGAAGTCATTACCGATTTAACCAAATAAAGTCTTTTTGCCTTTTTCAACAAACACCTCTTCCAACTAACAAGTTTCTTCTGAATCCTTTCAATAACATCCTGAGCCATCCTTTTGGAAGACCTTTCATGCCCAATATTCATCCCTAGATATTTTCCTAAAATGCTGACAAAGCGGATTGTAGAAACTCCCAAGAGCACCTCTTTTCTTCTCTCAAAAATATTCTTTGAGCATTGAACCTTAGATTTACTAAAGTTCACCTTCAATCCTGATGCTTTGGAAAATAACTCCATAGTCTGCATAATCTCCCCTATCTGAGCTTTCGTAGCTTTACAGAAAAACAGGAGATCATCAGCAAACATCAAATGGGAGATTTTAGAGCCATGCCTGGAGACCGACACAGGTATCCACAATCCTTGAAAAATTCGATGAGTAATAAAACAAGCAAGAGCCTTCATACAAAGCATAAAAAGATATGAATACATAGGATTTTCTTGCCTTAAACCCCTCTTCGGGTTGAAATTTTGAAGTCTCTCACCATTTCACAAAATAGCCAAGGAAGATGACATCATATAGGTCATAATAATATTAATAGTAGCACTCGAAAAACCAAATCTGACCAACAAAAATTCAAGAAATTTTCAATCCACTCTGTCATAAGTTTTCTCTAAATCAATCTTAAAAGTCATAGTCTGCTTTCTAGACATAATGTTTCTCATAAAATGCATAATTTTCTGTGCCATAATGATGTTCTCCATTGTTCCTCTCTCTGGGATACCATCCTGGAGCGCGTCAATGATCTCCAAAAAAAAAAACGGTCTGACCTTGTTCACCAGTACTTTTATAATAATTTTGTAAAGAACATTACATAAACTAATGGGACATAAATCTCTTAACAAATAAGGAGCTTTCATTTTAGAAATTAGAACAATGAAGGTCTCAAAAGTAGCGGAATTTAAAATCTTGCCTTCAAATGCTCTCTTGACTAACTCCCACACATCATAACTAAGAGAGTCCAAAAATTCTTTATAAACAGAGCTTGAAAACCATCCGGTTTAAGAACTTTGGAAGAATTAATAGTCATTACAGTTCTTTTCACCTCTTCTAACGCCACCAGTTTAACAAATTTTTGACAGGTCTCAATGCTAAGAGAGGGATAAGAAAAATCTCGCATAACATTCAGGTCAATATTCTTCTTTGTAAAAAATAGTTTTTGAAAGAAAGAATTTTTTTTCCTGCTCAAACACCTATGTCTGAGTGGCCTAAATTTCATCATCTAATAACAACTCATAGATTTTATTCCTCTTTTGTCTAATAACTATCTGCAGGTGAAAAAATTTAGTATTTTTGTCACCACATCGAACTTACTGTTCTCTAGAATTTTAGTACTACAGAAATTCTTCTTGAAGAATGATAGAATTAAGCTCCTCATGAATATCTTGCTCTTTCACCCTCAACTCTGAGTCTTTTTTATTCTCGAAAAAAATCTTAACATTATTTAGCTACTTCTCTAATTTTTCCTTTTTAACAAAAATATTTTTAAATTTTTTTTATTAAAAGTAAGTATATCCATCTAAATTTTTAGTAAACTCCTGACAACATCAATAACTCTTTTATTTAAAAAAAAAAAAAGATACTACCAAGATCTTAATAATTTATTTGGTATTATAAAAACAATAATGCTAGTATATTTATAGAAGATGAACATAATTTTAGATTAAAATAACATTATTGGTATTGTTAAAAGTTCAAAATGATTTTTTTTTGTGCTACCAAGTTGTTAAATAATAAATACAGTGGCCTGAGTGTTAACCTAGTAGTACAGACATAAAGTACATCACTTACCCTTGGATTCAAGAAAGGCATCTATGCACAGTGTCTAGTTTATACATGTTATTCAGTAATTGACCTACTAAGCGTCTTTTCAACTTTGAGTGTTTTTAAAGATATAAAATTTATATTTTCTATTAATTAAATTTTTTAGATAAATAATTTTATAATAATATAATATTAGAATTTTATAAATTAAATATTTAAAACCAATTTTTATTATCTGAAAAAAATCAACATAAAAAAAATTATACATAATTATTACGCTTCAAATTTAAAAGGAGTTCTTAAATAAAAAAATATATTAATAACATAATAATTTATATATTTTTCTCCGTTAATTTGATTTTTTTTTTGGCATAAATTACTTTTAAGACATGTATGTACAAAAATTGAGTTATTTATTTATTGATGACTTTGTAATCTGTAATCAACTAATCATTTAAATCTCTTCCTTCAACCAACTTGCTTAGCTTATGAGTTGAATAATCAAAGCAAAGCTAATGAAAAATGTCTTTTAATTTTCTGTTAATTCCTCTGTTACACCATTTTGGCACGGAAAAGAATACAAGGTAAATTTGATTTTAAATTCAAAACATATAAAAATAGGAATAATCATTATTTTTAAAACATCATATGTGAGGAATAATCATTATTCCAAAACCGGAAAATAGGAAATTACACTCCCAGAATTATTTATTTGTTGTGATAAATATAAATGTCCATTCTTTCAATCAAATCATTTTGTGCGATTCAAAAACTTAATAGTGAATGGTGTAAAATTTTTAAGGCTAGATATATATTTATGAAGCCATAAAAATATAATGTTTTTACATGTATAAATAAAAAACGTGTGGTCAGAGAATATACACAGTAATAATAATAATTTTTTTTTAGATACTGCTAATATTTTTTTTCTTTTTACGTTACTATATATATTAAATAAACATATGAATCATCTCTATTATATTGAGTTAATTATATTGGTAAATATTAATATTAGAGTCTTCTATTTATATATCTTTATTTTATATTTATTACATCTTTTTTATTTATTTATTTTACAACACATTATTAGCACGAGACTCTGATCAAATTTTAGAAAGACTTAGATAATAAAATTTCATTATGTTAAAGCTCTCTCATTTTGAATTTAATGCTCTTGATATATCTGAAAACAACTACTTATCATGGATACTAGATGCCGAAATCCATCTTGATTCAATGGATCTAGAAAATACCATTAGGGCTGAAAATAATACATCACAAAAGGATAAAACCAAAGTCATGATCTTTCTTCGTCGTCATCTTGACGAAAGATTGAAAAATGAATATCTCACACTAAAAGATCCTGCAGATGTGTGGAAAAACCTTGAAAAAAGGTATAATCATCAAAAGACAGTGATACTTCCTCAAGCCCGATATAAGTGGACGCACTTACGTCTGCAGGATTTTAAATCCATAAATGAATACATTTCAACAATCTTACAAATTACCTCACAAATAAAATTATGTGGAAAAAAGATAACTGATAATGACATGTTAGAGAAAACTTTTTCGATCTTCCATATCTCGAATGTGTTCCTGCAGCAGCAATATTGAGAAAATGAATTTAAAAAATATTTTGAGCTAATTTCTTACCTTCTTATTGCTAACTGTAACAATGAATTGCTTTTAAGAAATCATGAAGCGCACCTAGCTGACGCTACCTATTTCTTGAAGCAAATGCGGCAAATCATAACCCCATAAGAGTTAAATAACAAGGTTTTGGTGACAATAAAATTTATGAAAGGAAGAAAATTTATGTTCACATATGGTAATACAGATATACCATAGAGGTTTACGAAACAGACGATTGCAGCAACATCCTCTAATCACGCTAAAATACTAGCGATACATGAAACAAGTCGTGAGTGTTTTTAGCTCAGGAGTTTGATCCAATATATTCTGTCATCATGTGGACTAATTGATCATAAGATAGCTCCAACTGTTCTATTTGAAGATAATACAGCATGCATTACACACCTTAAAGGTGGATATATCAAAGGTGATAGAACAAAGCATATTTCTCTCAAATTTTTCTTCACCATGATTTTCAAAATCAAGGAACAATTGATGTCCAATAGATCTGCTCAAGCGATAATCTGGTAGATTTATTTACAAATTCATTTCAAAAATCCTCTTTTGAAAGATTGATACATCAAATTGAGATGCCGATTTTGAGATATTAAATAATGGTAACAAGATGGGGAGACTGTACTCTTTTTTTCTTAATCAGATTTTTTTCCATTAGATTTTTTTAGACAAAAGGTTTTCAATGAGACATTTCCCATCACAAAAGATATTGTACTCTTTTTCTTTCACTAATTTTTTTCAATTGGGTTTTGTAACACCCTAACTTTTAACACCTCAAGATCGCACTAAAACTCCGGGAGTCACCTACTTCTACTTCTTTAATTTTATACTATATTTATTTAATATTGAACTTTCGCGAATACGAACCAAAATCCCTAATTAAGAAAATGAAAAATTTTTACTTTTAAATCACTTAACCATAAAAGTATATATTCACATAGCTTTATATACATATACTTATGTCAAAGAACCTCAATTACAAATCCTACCCCTCTAAAACTAAAAACAATAAACGACAAGGGGGAAGAATAAGACTAAACCAAATACAGAAAATACGGATACATATATACATGATGTTCAGTCGTAGCTCCGCGCCAAAGATTCCTGAACCTGTTACTGAAAGAAAAATTTGTAAGGGGTTTTATTTTAAAATTAACCATTTTCAATTTAAGAATGCCAAAAAATATAGTAAATAATTGCAAATATGTTAGTAATTATAACGTTATTGAGTTTGGATTTTTTTTGCTGTGGATGATTGGCTGTGATTGTGATTGAGTTTTTGGTTGAGAAAGTGAATGGTAATTGATTTTGATGTTACTAAATAAATGATTTTACTAGGATTGGAATCATATGTCGATTATTGAAAACCTTGTATTTGAAAAGCGCTGATGAAAGGCTGGTAAACTGTTGAGAAGATATGAAAGTGAGGGAACCCGTAAGGGTGGTGAAGTCGAGTTTTGAGGAGGGGTTCCGCCTGTATTCTTGTTAAAACAAACGAAAAAGTGATTTTGTTTCGAAACTTGATTTATATATATATTTATATTAAGAAATTATCTTTTTATTGAAAATCCGATTTATAAACCTATTTTAAGAAAATGATCTTATATTGAAAAAGATCTGATTGCATATTTACTCATATTGAGGAAAAAATTTTATATTCAAAGTCTGAGTTATAAAATTTATACTAAGGAGTGACTTGGATTTGAAACTGTTGGAAAGAGTTTAGAAAAATATTGGTTTGATTCATTAGTAATTATTAGTTTGATTCAAGAGCAAAGAATTTGAAAGAAAGCTAAATTTTATTGAAATAGAACGTGGCTTAGTTTTAAAGAAAACGATTTGATTATTGAGAATTATTCGATATTTGAAAATGGTTTTGATTATTGAAAAGGATTTGATATTCAAAATGGTTGAGAGATTGTTTAGTTGGGACCGTGAAAGGGTGGCATAACCCGAATTTTAGAGAAAATGCTGTCAAATTTTAAAGTGTTATTTAAAAGTAAATCTAATTTAAGAATATTATTTGATTTCGATTTATTACGAAAAAAATTTTGTTTTCAATTCGATTTATTAAGAAAATGTAACACCACCTGGGTAAGAAGCAGCGTGAAGATGTCCCCTGCTCCGGGTACGTGGGTAAGATGCAAGGGTTGAGGCAAGGTTCTACTTGCTCCGTATTTGGTGTTCTGTCCAATGGTTAGCTACCAGGACATGTCCGGTTGGTTGTATAACCGACAGATGAGTTTATTAACCATAGGGCAGATATGCATCATATGCATTTGCATGCTTTGTTTGGGTTTGAATTTGTTTTGGTTTGCCTAACTACTTAACTATCTCTAACTGCTATATGAGCTACTTGCTATAACTGCTACCTATACCTGTGTTTTCCTTATCTGTTTTGCCTGTATTTGTTTTGGTATGGTATTTTTGAGATTAAGTTTTAGTGCTGAATTGATGATAGTGTTGGTTGATTACAAGATTGGTTTCTGATTGAGGTTTAGTAAAGTATGAAATATCAAACTGGTTCAGCATAGGTTTAATGAACCCATGTTTGGAATAAGTTGGTCATGCATACTATTAGGAAACTTTTAAGATTCTTTTATAAGAAAAGTGAGTTTTAGATTTCTGGATACTTAACTGATTTCTCTTTAAATATCTTCTTATGACAATTCTGAAACTCAGTGGTGAGACCGTGTGGTTAAGTTCTCACTCCCCTACAGTTTTTATCTTTTCAGGACAAACGAAGAAGTTTGCAGAATTTTTGTTAAATTTCTAATTATGTTGTTTTTGTTTGTATACATATGTTATAGATTTTTCCTCGCCTTTATTATTATATTTTTGTAAGAGAGAAGGAGTCGTGACTGTAATAATATGTAGGTATATAATGCTTTTAAGTTACCTAAGTAAGAAGTTTTGCATATATGTATAAGCTTGTTTATTTTCAATTAAAAAGTATTTCCGTTTTTATTAAAAAGAAAACAACGATACGATTTTGAGTCAAAGGCTCCTAATTTATTATTAAGTATATGAAGTCGTCATAATACTTCTTGCTATCAGAGTGGCGCAGACGGAAACGTGACATTCTAATAGTGAGGGTATTACAGGTTTTTCTTTAGTAAAGTTTTAACGAGTCATAATCATAAATGGATATCCAATGGGAGTATTGTGATAAATATGAATGTCCATCTGTAACAGCCCAAATCACCCGCTAGCACGATATTGTCCACTTTGTCACACAAGGCCTCACGGTTTTGCCTTTGACAATAGGGATGATAGCCGAAGCCCCCCACACTCACTGGTCAAAACGTGTCATGCTAGGGAGAGGTATCCACACCCTTATAAGCCATGCTTCGTTCTCCTTTCCAACCGATGTGGGTCTTTACAATCCACCCCCCTAAGGGAGCCCAGCGCCTTCGCTGACACATCGATCCGGGCTCCGACTCTGATACCATCTGTAACAGCCCAGACCACCCGTTAGCATGATATTGTCCGTTTTGGCACACAATGCCTCACGGTTTTGCCTTTGACGATAGGGATGATAGTTGAAATTCCCCACACTCACTCGTCAAAACGCGTCATGCTAGGGAGAGGTATCCACACCCTTATAAGGCATGCTTCGTTCCCCTCCCCAACCAATGTGCGACCTTACACCATTCGTCCAATTAAATCATTTTGGAGGTCCAAAAACTTAATAGTGGACGGTGCAAAAGTTCCAAGGTTGGACTGCACATTTGTGAAACCATGAAAAGAGAATCTCCTACATGTATAAATAGAAAAAGTGTGGCCCGAGAATAACACACACAACAATAACAATAATCCTTCTTTTTTTATATACTGCTAATATTCTTCTTTCTCTTTTTTCATTATTATATATATTAAATAAATATATGAATCATCTCTATTATATTAAGTTACTTATATTGGTGAATATTAATACTAGAGTCTAGAGGTGAACGCGGATCGGATCGGATTGGATATGGCCAAAATTTCGAATCGATCCGCACTAAAATCATCGGATCATATCTCATATCCACAATTTTTAAGCTTGGATCCTATTCGTGCGGATTGGATCGGATCGGATATTGGAAATATCCGCAAAATACAAAATATTTTTAAAAGCTTATTTTTATTAAAAAATATCAATGAAATTTATTTTTCTATTCTTTTAAATATGTTTACTGTTAAAATAATATTAAACATATTTTTTTAAATAATAAATTAAAATAATACAACATATATGATAATTATTAGTTAAAATAAAATATAAAAATAATATTTACGTATTTGTTTCTTTATTTTTGTGGATACGCGGATATGGGGATACTTACACAAAATCCGCAATCCTATCCGATAGTCTTGCGAATCGGATCCATATCTGCAATTTTTGGATCGAATTCGGATAAACACCACGGATATGCGGATCGGATCCGATCCATGAACACTCCTACTAGAGTCTTCTATTTACACATCTTTTTTTTATATTTAATACATCTTATTTATTTATTTATTTTACAATATTATTATTATTATTTTGGTTTATTCACGGTATCTCTTAACCCGACAAGTTAAGAACTAATCCGTTTCGGATTAGAGTTCTATTTAAGGGTTTGTCGTTGGCTAATAGATTACTGCATGCACAAGGCAGAATTTAAAACCCTAACACTTGTTTAAGCAATCTAGTGAGTTAACTATTAAATTAATCCAACTTTTATAAAATTATTTATTATTAAGAGATAAATATTCACTTTAAGATTTTGGTTCTTATATAGACTAAGTATAATTTTCGTTCTTATAATTTTGACCAAAAATTAAAATCATCCCTAAAATTTTTTTTTACCTAATTATCTTAATATTAAATTTAATTTTAAAATAGTTTTTCGCACAAAAAATATCCTTATGTTCCTTATTCTCTTTCCTTCGTATTCACTCTCCTCCAAAAAGCTTTCTTTTTCCCTCCCCATCACCTCCTCCATCACCCTTAATTAAATATAACATCAAGTTTATATAAAGGCTATCAAAATATAAACATACATATGAAGCATTTTACACATTTAATTAACATGTAATTATTTAAAGGCTATCAAAATGCCTCTCGATTTTTGAATTTGCCGATAAAATATTCTTTATTTTTAAGATATTAAATATATATTTTTAAAAAATATTTTAGATATTAAATTTTGATGTAATTTTTTATAAATATAATTTAAAAAATGAGATATTTTTATTCTTAAAAATTTATAATTTTATGTTAAATATATTTTTTATTTTTTTGACAAAAATGTTATTTGTACATCAAAATTAACCACTAAAATCAGCTACTAATATATTTGTGTATAAATATATGTGTAATTTAATTTATTTTTAATGTATATTTGTATTTTAGTATATATTTTATACTGATAACTGATTTTAGTAACTGATTTTAGTGTACATTACGTAGCATAACTCTTTTTTCAATTATCAAAAATACTTTTAAAAAATAAAAAATTTTAAAGATTAAATTTTGATCTAATTGTTTATATATATATATATTAAATAATTATCCAAATATTACTACAGAATTTTGAATCAAATGCATAAATATTTTGCTGAATACAAAATTCGAAGATATTTTTGTTTGCATTTTCAAAAATTACAGGTAATTTTGGTAGTTTATTCTTGTTTAAAATTAGGTCGATATAACTTAATTGATACTACTTTTATTATGTACGTGAGTGAGAAAATAAAGTCGTCCTTCATATAGGGTTTTAAAAAAGTGATGTTGAAATAGCATCATTGAGAATATTACCGTGGGAAAGGGAAATATTATGACACTAAAATTCGCCTTATACGACAGAATATTTGCTGTGGTATGATAACTATCAAAGTAAAAAACAATATTTATATATCACATTGGTCCAGCATGCATAAGAAATTGTCCGTATTAGGCCTTAACGAAATTTGAATGTGTAAATTATATATCTCATAGGGGATTATCATTGTACCAATTGACTCGGCAGAAAAATATAAATAGTGGATAATGTTTGTAGAATTTTGAGGCCAACCATTGGTTCGTGACATTTTTTTGATATATATATATATATGATTTATGATATTATTCTTTTAAAGTTTAAATTAATAGTAAAATACACATAACTAATTGTATTTTTAATACGTTTTTTCTATGCAAGAATATTTTTGAACTTTTGTATAATTTTTTTTATTTGTCTTATGATAATTTTTTTATTTTTTATTAAAATCACTAAAGATAAAATTCTAAACTTTTAAGTTATAAAAATTTTGATTTTTTTTTAATTTTAAACTAATAAAAAGATATATATATATATTACTTTTATAACGTCTATTATTTGATATTTAATTTTTATTTAACTTATTTTTTATAATAAATTTTAAAAATTATTTATTTTTATATTTTTAAATTGAATATTAATTTATAATTTTTATTTTGGCAAGTTACACTCTATCGTTGAGACACCATAGCAAAATTTTTTATATATGAACTATGAAGTACGGATATTTCACTGAATTGTGTCTATGTATTGAACACATTTCGAACACGACACTCACCGATATTCGTCCGACATGCGTGTCAGCTGTGTCTAACCGTGTATTAATAAAAAGTGAAAAAAAATTTTGGACACGTTTAGACACATCTAAATACCATCATGTGTTAGTATGTCTAGTTTTATTCTTAACATATATTCTTAAAATAACTTTAGATATAGTATATATTATTATTTATTAAAATAAAAAATTATTTTAAATATTTGATATAATTAAAATAAGACATTAAAAATAATTAAACAAATTTAATTTATATTTTAATATCAATAAAATATCAAAATATCATTATGATTTATCTAAAAAATACTTTATATTTCGTATATATGTGTGTTCCTGTATCATGTAAAATATTAAAATTTACTTGTCGGCGTGTTCCATATTATGTCGTGTATGTTCGTGTCAGTGTCCATGTATCATAGTATATGAGATACGTGGTTCGTTGTGGTTAAGATACTAGGTTATTCATTGCCTACTAAGCTATCCAGATTAAATTATAGTAGCCACCGTCCACACTTTCTCTTTTTAACTTACAAGAGTGTCAAGTCTAAAGCTACTTAAACATTTGAGAACCAAATTTGTGATTCATCAGTTAGTGTGGATTTTCAAGATATAAATGATGATAAGCGACGACCAAACACTAAAATTGGAGGTATCTGAACGTGACCTTGTTTTGGTTTAACTAATATTCAAGTTGCCCGACATATAACATGTTTCAAAATATAATATTCAATTTGCATAATTTAAGCCACATATACTTATTTTTAAATGATAATGTAAATTGAGTTTCAGTTTATTATACATAATTTACACGTTTAAACATTCATGGATAACAAAGCTAGCAACTGTAAAAAACCAAGATTAAGAGCACTTTATAGTACTATAAGTTTAAAGTACCATGTATTGCATTATATTATACATAAATTTTTAATTTAAATTGAAAAAAAATTGAAACATTTTGGGATTAATGAACTAAAATTAATTTTAAAACCTAAAAATCCATCTATTTAGCTCCAAGATGGGACAAATTAGCGTTTTAATTAAATTGATTGACATTCTAAGAACTTCTTTTCTAATTAAACCAATAAACAATTACAAAAAATATTTATACAAAATTACTACATGTGTATAAAAAATCAGTTACTAAATTAATCACAATATAATTATATATTATTTAATTTATTTTTAATATATATTCTTTACATGTGACTAATTTAATAGCTATTTTTTTAATGTAAATATAATGTGGTTGATATTATAAAATTATCGATAATGTTAAAAAGACAAAAAATAATTAGTTTAAATAATTTGAATTTGTCTTATTTAATATTTATCTGTGGTAAAAAATATTAAATAAAACCAAAATAATAAGTTTTAACCATTTTTTACTAATATTTTTGATAAATCATATATTAAAAAAAAAAAGAAAAAAAAGAGAAACATGGAATAAAGCCAATCTATCCTTCACTCATTAATTGGCATCACGCTTAGAATAATAATTTATGTAAATAAAAATTTCTTGGTGATATTAAATACTATAGATATAAAATAATAAATAAGTCTAAAATACTCCTTTAAATATAGCCAAAATATAGGACAATAGGATTATATTAAAACAAAAAAGATATATTCGAAGACACAATTAATACGAAAAATGGAAGCGTAGCTAATGTCATGAAGCCACAGTCCAAAATTTAATCAATTTCTTAGCAACAAATTCCACAGCTAGCTACATATATATGTTCCTGACAACATATAAATGAGACAAACAAGGACGAAAGGTGGATTTTAACTAACAGTTTTTGGACTTCTTTTCATGCAACAAAATCCCGAAATTCTTGATAGAATTGTGAATCTGAAATTGGTTAGAGTTCAACGGAAAAAGTAAAAGTTTAGGCACAATCATAGCTAATGTTTATGTTTACGTGTCATGTTCATGTTTCACATACATGATGAATTTTTAAATTTTTTTATGTTAATTTTTTTGTTGTTATTGTCATTTAACTGAATTAATATAAATATTTAATAAAAAAATATTTTTAAATATATATTCTTTTTATATTAATATACGTATGTATATTACCTTATTTTTTGGTAAATAAAAAACAATGTTTATTCGTTAAATTTGTTAGTTTCTCAATTAATTCATTTTGTTTATTGTGAATCGTAAATAATTATAAAAATTTTTCTTTTAATTTTAGTAAAAAAATCTATGATATAAAATAAAATAAAATAAATAAATTCAGTATTTACTTATTAAATCACTCAATTTTTATTAAACTTAATAGAAACAATAAAAACTAATAAATAATTACTTGTTAGAACATTCAAATTTTGCTTAAGCCGGTTTTGAGGCTTAGTGTATATAATTATTCTCGCTAAAAGCTTTATTCAATCGTGCACTTAAGGTCGACTCTCGATTAGAAGAGATAAAATGACAGATACCAAATAAGTAATAAAAAAAAAATAAAACCTAAAAGAGACAATGTCAGAACGAAGTTATCAAGCTAATCTGTTAAACTTATCGAAAAAAATAGATCGATCTAAAATTTTGAACTCGTCAAACCATAAATTTTGATGAGTGATCGACCCAATTTTTTTTTTTTAAAAAAAAGAGAAGTGGTGATTACTGTAAGAATATATGTACAAAAATTTAAAATTATAATTTTTAAATACATTTCTTTTACTTTTTATTTTTTTTATCTTTTTCTTTATTTATTTTATTTTATCCTTTCATATATATATATATATACACGATGGTATATAACTTGTTTCTATCACAAAATTATATTTTATGATTGATTTTATTTAAAAATTAAATTATAAATATTATTTTTTAATCTTTATAGTAATTTAAAAATAGATATTATTATGGAGAATTTTATTGGCATTGAAAACTTTAAAAAAAGATTTGTAAAAAATTTATTTTGTAATTTGATTAACTTTTTTATTTGAATTTGATTTATGATTAAATTTTTAATTTTTTTAATAAAGAGGGCTAACTAACCGCTCAATCAATCTATCATAAAACGGGAATAAATTAGCATTTTACGTTCGTTTTATTTTTAGGAAGTCACTTTGATAAAGACATTAAATATATCTTTTTTTTAAAGACGTTTATATGTGTCATAATATTATTGGATATCTTTATTAAATCGGTTAATAATTTATTTTTTAATAAACCAAAACAAAATCGGTTACTATAGCAACAATAATAAACCTAATTGTCTGCATTATAAGTATTAGACCCGATTTGATCTGATCGATTTACACATTTTGAACCGAATCATATTTAAATTTTTTGATAAAAAAGATAAATATATCCTTAACTTTTGTTTAATGAACATTTAAATCCCTAAAATATAAAATTACAATTAAATTCCTAGAAGAAAAAAAACCCCAACCCTAGCCCTTTGTCTCTGCCCAAGTCCAA
Organism: Arachis stenosperma; assembly: GCF_014773155.1. Classification (NCBI taxonomy): domain Eukaryota; kingdom Viridiplantae; phylum Streptophyta; class Magnoliopsida; order Fabales; family Fabaceae; genus Arachis; species Arachis stenosperma. Next base: position 6,895,492 of record NC_080378.1, read on the forward strand.
ACCCAAGCCCAACCTCTCCCTAATCTCTCAAGCTGACCCGAAAAAGAAAAAAACCTAGCCCTAACATCTCCTTTCTCTCCTTTTCTCATTGAAGTTCGAGCTCCTCATCTCTTTGTTCACTAGCTATCGCAATCTCAAGCTCTCTCCCTCTCTCGTCTCCTGTCTCACACCCAAAGTCCTCGTCACTTCCGTCTCTTCAGTCGTTACCGTCTCGCATTCAGCCGCACTTGCACGCCTTCTCTAAGCATATAATTGTTGGAATCATTATAAGTGGCGCTTTGATGATTTAGCAGTTGATGAGCGGATGATTTGTATACTTTTTGGCATTGTTTTTAGTATGTTTTTGATATGATCTAGTTAGTTTTTAGTATATTTTTATTAGTTTTTAGTTAAAATTCACTTTTCTGTACTTCACTATGAGTTTGTGTGTTTTTCTGTGATTTCAGGTATTTTCTGACTGAAATTGAGGGACCTGAGCAAAAATCTGATCCAGAGACTCAAAAGGACTGCAGATGCTGTTGGATTCTGACCTCCCTGCACTCGAAGTGGATTTTCTGGAGCTACAGAAGCCCAATTGGCGCGCTCTCAACGGCGTTGGAAAGTAGACATCCTGGGCTTTCCAGCAATATATGATAGTCCATACTTTGCCCAAGATTTGATGGCCCAAACCGGCGTTCAAAGTCACCTCAAGAAATCCCAGCGTTAAACGCTGGAACTGGCACCTAAATGGGAGTTAAACGCCCAAACTGGCACCAAAGCTGGCGTTTAACTCCAAGGAGAGTCTCTACACGAAAAAAGCTTCATTGCTCAGCCCAAGCACACACCAAGTGGGCCCGGAAGTGGATTTTTATGTCATTTACTCATCTATGTACTAGTTTTCTATAAGTAGGACCTTTTACTATTGTATTAGAACATCTTGGTAGCTATCTTTGAGTTTTATGCTATCTTAGATCATTGGGAGGCTGGCCATTCGGCCATGCCTAGACCTTATGCTTATGTATTTTCAACGGTGGAGTTTCTACACACCATAGATTAAGGTGTGGAGCTCTGCTGTACCTCGAGTATTAATGCAATTACTATTGTTCTTCCATTCAATTCCACTTGTTCTTTATCCAAGATATCACTTGTTCTTCAACATGATGAAGGTGATGATTGACGCCCATCACCATTCTCACCCATGAACAAGGTGACTGACAACCATTCTTGTTCTACAAGCATCTGAGGCTTAGTGAATATCTCTTGGATTCTTCGGAATCATCGTGGTATAGGCAGGACCTGATGGCGGCATTCAAGAGAATCCGGAAGGTCTAAACCTTGTCTGTGGTATTCTGAGTAGGATTCAATGATTGAATGACTGTGACGTGCTTCAAACCTGTAACCTATTGGGCGTTAGTGACAGACGCAAAAGAGTTATTCTATTCCGGTAGGGGAGGGAACCAAACCGGTGATTGGCAGCACTGTGACAGAGTGTGTGCATTAGCTTTCACTGCGCGGATGGGAGGTAGCTGCTGACAACAGTGAAACCTTACACGAGCTTGCCATGGAAAGGAGTAAGAAAGGGTTGGATGAAGGCATTAGGAAAGCAGAGAGACGGAAGGGAAGGCATCTTCATACACTTGTCTGAAGCTCTTACACCAATGATATACATAAGTATCACTATCCTTATCTTCTATGTTATTTTCGTTCATCATCATATATATTTGAGTTTGCCTGACTAAGATTTACAAGATGACCATAGCTTGCTTCAATACTAACAATCTCCGTGGGATCGACCCTTACTCACGTAAGGTTTATTACTTGGACGACCCAGTGCACTTGCTGGTTAGTTGTGCGAAGTTGTGTAATGCCATGGTATTGAGCCACCAAGTTCTTGGAGCCATTACCGGGGATTATTTGAGTTGTGAAAAAGTATTGTTCACAACTTCGCGCACCAAGTTTTTGGCGCCGTTGCCGGGGATTGTTCAAGTTTTGAGCAAGCTTTTGGTAACATCAGTGCCAAGATCCGGCAACAACATCAAATTTTTGGTGTTATTGCCCGGGATTGTTTAGGCTGTACAACTGACGGTTCATCTTGTTGCTTAGATTAGGTATTATATTTTTTTTTCGAAATTCTTGAAGATGAATTCTAGAGTTTCATGATGATTTGTTGAAATCTGGCTGGCTGAGAAGCCATGTCTAATCTGATTGGACCGAGGTTTCAACTTATCACCACAAGAGCTTGTTGATTCTCATCAATTTTGCTCTTGGAGCAGTGATCTGCTAAGATTTGGCTGACCTTTGGTCATGTCTAGTGTTTTGGACCGAAGCTTTCCTTGAAGGCTTGGCTGGCTGTGAAGCCATGTCTAATTCCTGGACCGGAGTCTTAGACTAGCATTGCGCTGATCCCTGGAATTCTAATCAAGGATTTTGATACCTTTTCCCACTTAATTTTCGAAAAACACAAAAAAAAATTACAAAATCATAAAACCAAAAAAATATTTGATGTTTCATGCTTAAGTCTAGTGTCTCATCTTAAGTTTGGTGTCAATTGCATGCATTCATGTGTCTTAAGGATCCTCAAGTGATTCTTGATGATTTTTGTATTCTAATCTTTGAATTCTATTGACTTGAAGCATTTTGTGTGTCTCATATGCATTCTCATATTGTTAGTGTCAGTAGTATACAAACTGCTAAGTTTGGTGTCTTGCATGCATTGTTATTTGATTTTAGTTGCATTTTGATTATTCCTTATTATTAAAAATCCAAAAATATTTTTAATTTGTGTCTTTTCAAGTCAATAATACAGAGAATTGAAGATTCAGAACATACTGCAGAGGAATCACACAGAAAAAGCTGGGCATTCAAAAATGCCCAGTGAAGAAGACAGACTGGCGTTTAAACGCCAGCCAGGGTGCCTGGTTGGGCGTTTAACGCCCAAAAGGGTAGTAGTTTGGGCGTTAAACGCCAGAATGTGCACCATTCTGGGCGTTTAACGCCAGGATGGTGCTAGGGGAAGATTTTGTTTTCAAAATCAATTTTTTTTTAAGTTTTCAAAGTTTTTCAAAATCAAATCTTTTTCAAATCATATCTTTTCAATCAAATGTTTTCAAAATCAATTTCTTTCCTTTTTCAAAGATACTTACTAACAATTAATGATTTGATTGAACATTTTTTGCCTTGAGGAAGGTTTTATGTTTGAATCATATCTTTTCTTGTTAGGCAAGTCATTAATTTTTAAAATCAAATCTTTTTAAAATTGTTTTCAAATCATATCTTTTCAATCATATCTTTTTAAAACCATAATTTTTCAATCACATCTTTTTCAAAATAAGTTTTCAATCATATCTTTTTGATTTCTAATTTAAAATCTTTTTCAAAAATTACTTGATTTCTTTTCCACTCTTATTTTCGAAAATCAATTAAGTGTTTTTCAAAATGTTTTCAAAATCTTTTACTTAAATTTTCGAAAATTACTTCCCTTCTTCTCACATCCTTCTATTTTTGGACTAACTCTATTCCTTAATGCAAAATTTGAACTCCATCTTCTTTGATAAGTTCGAATTTTCTACTTCTGTCTTCCATTTTTTTTTCCTCTGACACCTCAAGGAATCTCTATACTGTGACATAGAGGATTCCACATTTTCTTTTTCTCTTCTCTTTCATATGAGCAGGAGCAGAGACAAAGGCATTCTTGTTGAAGCTGACCCTGAACCTGAGAGGACCTTGAAGCGAAAGCTAAGAGAAGCCAAGGCACAACTCTCTTTAGAGCACCTGACCGAATTCTTCAAGGAAGAAGAACACATGGCAGCCGAAAACAACAACAATGCCAACAATGCAAGGAAGGTGCTAGGTGACTTTACTGCACCTACTCCTGATTTTTATGGGAGAAGCATCTCTATCCCTGCCATTGGAGCAAACAACTTTGAGCTTAAGCCTCAATTAGTTTCTCTAATGCAACAGAATTGCAAGTTCCATGGACTTCCAATGGAAGATCCTCATCAGTTTTTAGCTGAGTTCTTGCAAATCTGTGACACAGTCAAGACTAATGGGGTTAACCCTGAGGTCTATAGACTGATGCTATTCCCTTTTGCTGTGAGAGACAGAGCTAGAATATGGTTGGACTCCCAACCTAAAGAAAGCCTGGACTCTTGGGAAAAGCTAGTCAATGCCTTCTTGGCAAAGTTCTTTCCACCACAAAGATGGAGTAAGCTTAGAGTGGAAGTCCAAACCTTCAGACAGAAGGATGGAGAATCCCTCTATGAAGCTTGGGAAAGATACAAACAGTTAATCAGAAAATGTCCCTCTGACATGCTTTCTGAATGGAGCATCATAGGTATTTTCTATGATGGTCTCTCTGAACTATCCAAGATGTCTTTGGATAGCTCTGCTGGAGGATCTCTTCATCTGAAGAAGACGCCTACTGAGGCTCAAGAACTGATTGAAATGGTTGCACATAACCAATTCATGTACACTTCTGAAAGGAATCCTGTGAACAATGGGACTAGTCAGAAGAAAGGAGTTCTTGAAATTGACACTTTGAATGCCATTTTGGCTCAGAATAAAATATTGACTCAACAAGTCAATCTGATTTCTCAAAGTCTGTCTGGAATGCAAAATGCACCAAACAGTACTAAGGATGCTTCATCTGAGGAAGAAGCTTATGATCCTGAGAACCCTTTAGTGGAAGAGGTAAATTACCTGGGAGAACCCTATGGTAACACCTATAATTCTTCATGGAGAAATCACCCAAATCTCTCATGGAAGAATCAAGAGAGACCTCAACAAGGTTTCAATAATAATGGTGGAAGAAACAGGTTTAACAATGGTAAACCTTTTCCATCATTTTCTCAGCAACAGACAGAGAGCTCTAAGCAGAATACCTCTGACTTGGCAACCATGGTCTCTGATCTAATCAAAACCATTCAAAGTTTCATGACTGAAACTAGATCCTCCATTAGGAATTTGGAAGGACAAGTGGGTCAGCTGAGCAAGAAAATTACTGAACTTCCCCCAAGCACTCTCCCAAGTAACACTGAAGAAAATCCAAAAGGAGAGTGCAAAGCCATAAATATGGCCGAATTCTGGGAGGAAGAAGAGGCAGTGAACGCCACTGAGGAAGGCCTCACTGGACGTCCACTGGCCTCCAATGAGTTCCCCAATGAGGAACCTTGGGAATCTAAGGCTCAAACTGAGACCATAGAGATTCCCTTGGACTTATTACTGCCTTTCATGAGCTCTGATGAGTGTTCTTCCTCTGAAGAGGAGGAGTATGTCACTGAGGAGCAAGTTGCTAAATACCTTGGAGCAATCATGAAGCTGAATGACAAGTTATTTGGAAATGAGACTTGGGAGGATGAACCCCCTTTGCTCACCAAAGAACTGGATAACTTGTCTAGGCAGCAATTGCCTCAAAAGAGACAGGATCCTGGGAAGTTTTCTATACCTTGTACCATAGGCACCATGACCTTCAAGAAGGCCTTGTGTGACTTGGGGTCAAGTATAAACCTCATGCCCCTCTCTGTAATGGAGAAATTAGGGATCTTTGAGGTGCAAGCTGCAAAAATCTCACTAGAGATGGCAGACAACTCAAGAAAACAAGCCTATGGACTTGTAGAGGATGTTCTGGTTAAGGTTGAAGACCATTACATTCCTACTGATTTCATAGTCCTAGAGACTAGGAAGTGCATGGATGAATCAATCATCCTTGGCAGACCCTTCCTAGCCATAGCAAGGGCTGTGATTGATGTTGATAGAGGAGAGTTGATCATTCAAGTGAATGAAGAATCCTTGGTGTTTAAGGCCCAAGGATATCCCTCTGTCATCATGGAGAAGAAGCATGAAGAGCTTCTCTCAAAACAGAGCCAAACAGAGCCCCCACAGTCAGACTCTAAGTTTGGTGTTGGGAGGCCACAATCAAACTCTAAGTTTGGTGTTGGGAAGTTCCAACACGGTTCTGAGCATCTCTGAGGCTCCATGAGAGTCCTCTGTCAAGCTAATGACAGTAAAGAAGCGCTTGTTGGGAGGCAACCCAATGTTTTATAATTAATTATTTTCTTTTGTTATTTTATCTTTTTTGTAGGTTGATGATCATAAGAAGTCACAAAAACAATGAAAAAAGCAAAAACAAAATGAAAAACAGGAAGAAAAACAGCACACCCTGGAGGAAGATGCTGCTGCCGTTCAAACGCCAGTCAGCCTAGCAGTTGGGCGTTTAACGCCCAGTCTGGCACCCTTCTGGGCGTTTAACGCCAGAAAGGGGCACCAGACTGGCGTTAAACGCCAGTAAAGGGCAAAAACCTGGCGTTAAACGCCAGGAATGGGCACCAGCCCGGCGTTTAACGCCAGAAAAGGCTCAAAACGTGGATTTTGATGCCATTTGGTGCAAGGATGCCTTTTCCTTGACACTACAGGATCTGTGGACCCCACAGGACCCTACCATCACTCTCTCTCTTCTTCCCCCATTCCCCAATCACCTCAACACCTCTTCCCCAAAAAACCCCTCACCTATCAAATCTCATCTTTCTCTTCACCACTCACATCCATCCTTCATAAAACCCCACCAACCTCACCCTTCAAATTCAAACCACTTTCCCTCCTAAAACACCCTCATATGGCCGAACCCTCATTCCCCTCTTTCCTATATAAACCCCTCTTTCCCCTTCATTTTCCCACTACCTAAACACCACCATCTCCCTCTTCCTCATTTCTTCTTCTTCTACTCTCTTCTTTCTTCTTTTGCTCGAGGACGAGCAAACATTTTAAGTTTGGTGTGGTGAAAGCGTTGCTTTTTCATTTTTCCATAACCATTTATGGCATCCAAGGCCGGAGAAACCTCTAGAAAGAGGAAAGGGAAGGCAAAGGCTTCCACCTCCGAGTCATGGGAGATGGATAGATTCCTCTCAAGGGTGCATCAAGACCACTTCTATGAAGTTGTGGCCTTGAAGAAGGTGATCCCCGAAGTCCCCTTTTCACTCAAGAAGGGTGAATATCCGGAGATCCGCCATGAGATCCGAAGAAGAGGTTGGGAAGTACTTACCAACCCCATTCAACAAGTCGGAATCTTGATGGTTCAAGAGTTCTATGCCAATGCATGGATCACCAAGAACCATAACCAAAGTGTGAACCCGGATCCAAAGAATTATCTTACTATGGTTCGGGGGAAATACTTGGATTTTAGTCCGGAAAGTGTGAGGGTGGCGTTCAACTTGCCTATGATGCATGGAGATGAGCATCCTTACACTAGAAGGGTCAACTTTGATCAAAGGTTGGACCAAGTCCTCACAGTCATATGTGAAGAGGGCGCACAATGGAAGCAAGATTCAAGAGGAAAGCCGGTCCAATTGAGAAGGCATGACCTCAAACCCGTGGCTAGAGGATGGTTAGAGTTCATACAACGCTCAATCATTCCCACTAGCAACCGGTCCGAAGTTACCATAGACCGGGCTATCATGATCCATAGCATCATGATTGGAGAAGAAATAGAGGTTCATGAGGTTATAGCCCAAGAACTCTATAGGGTGGCGGACAAGACCTCTACCTTGGCAAGGTTAGCCTTTCCTCACCTCATTTGTCACCTCTGTTATTCAGTGGGAGTTGACATAGAGGGAGACATCACCATTGATGAGGACAAGCCCATCACTAAGAAAAGGATGGAGTACACAAGAGATCCCACTCATCATGAGATCCCTGAGATTCCTCAAGGGATGAATTTTCCTCCACAAGACTATTGGGGGCAACTAAACACCTCCCTAGGAGAGTTGAGTTCCAATATGGGACAACTAAGGGTGGAGCACCAAGAACACTCCATTCTCCTCCATGAAATTAGAGAAGAACAAAGAATCATGAGAGAGGAGCAACAAAGGCAAGGAAGAGACATTGAGGAGCTCAAGCACTCCATAGGATCTTCAAAAGCAAGGAAGAGCCGCCATCACTAAGGTGGACCCATTCCTTGATTTCCTTGTTCTTTATTCCTTTGTTTTTCGAATTTTAGTGCTTTATGTTATCCATGCTTGTGTCTTATGATCATTAGTGTCTTAGTGTCTATGCCTTAAAGTTATGAATGTCCTATGAATCCATCACCTTTCTTGAATAAAAATGTGCTTAATTGAAAAAGGAAGAATTGCATGAATTTTGAATTTTATAATAGTTTAATTATTTTGATGTGGTGGCAATATTTTTGTTCTCTGAATGTATGCTTAAACAGTGCATATGTATCTTGAATTTGTGGTTCATGAATGTTGGCTCTTGAAAGAATGATGAAAAAGGAGACATGTTATTGAGGATCTGAAAAATCAATAAAATGATTCTTGAAGCAAGAAAAAGCATTGCTATTCAAAAAAAAAAAAAAACCGAAAAAAAAAGAAAACGAAAAAATAATAATAAGAGTTGTGATCCAAGGCAAATAAGAGTGTGCTTAAGAACCCTGAACACCTCTAATTGGGGACTTTAGCAAAGCTAAGTCACAATCTGAAAAGGTTCACCCAATTATGTGTCTGTGGCATGTATGTATCCGGTGGTAATACTGGAAAGACAGAGTGCTTTGGGCCACAGCCAAGACTCAATAAATAGCTATGTTCAAGAATCATCATACTTTACTAGGAGAATCATTAACACTATCTGGATTCTAAGTTCCTAAAGAAGCCAACCATTCTGAATTTCAAAGGATAGATTGAGATGCCAAAACTGTTCAGAGGCAAAAAGTTAAAAGCCCCGCTCATCTAATTAATACTGATCTTCACAGATGTTTTTGGAATTCATTGCATATTCTCTTCCTTTTATCTTATTTGATTTTCAGTTGCTTGGGGACAAGCAACAATTTAAGTTTGGTGTTGTGATGAGCGGATGATTTGTATACTTTTTGGCATTGTTTTTAGTATGTTTTTGATATGATCTAGTTAGTTTTTAGTATATTTTTATTAGTTTTTAGTTAAAATTCACTTTTCTGGACTTCACTATGAGTTTGTGTGTTTTTCTGTGATTTCAGGTATTTTCTGGCTGAAATTGAGGGACCTGAGCAAAAATCTGATCCAGAGACTCAAAAGGACTGCAGATGCTGTTGGATTCTGACCTCCCTGCACTCGAAGTGGATTTTCTGGAGCTACAGAAGCCCAATTGGCGCGCTCTCAACGGCGTTGGAAAGTAGACATCCTGGGCTTTCCAGCAATATATGATAGTCCATACTTTGCCCAAGATTTGATGGCCCAAACCGGCGTTCAAAGTCACCTCAAGAAATCCCAGCGTTAAACGCTGGAACTGGCACCTAAATGGGAGTTAAACGCCCAAACTGGCACCAAAGCTGGCGTTTAACTCCAAGGAGAGTCTCTACACGAAAAAAGCTTCATTGCTCAGCCCAAGCACACACCAAGTGGGCCCGGAAGTGGATTTTTATGTCATTTACTCATCTATGTACTAGTTTTCTATAAGTAGGACCTTTTACTATTGTATTAGAACATCTTGGTAGCTATCTTTGAGTTTTATGCTATCTTAGATCATTGGGAGGCTGGCCATTCGGCCATGCCTAGACCTTATGCTTATGTATTTTCAACGGTGGAGTTTCTACACACCATAGATTAAGGTGTGGAGCTCTGCTGTACCTCGAGTATTAATGCAATTACTATTGTTCTTCCATTCAATTCCACTTGTTCTTTATCCAAGATATCACTTGTTCTTCAACATGATGAAGGTGATGATTGACGCCCATCACCATTCTCACCCATGAACAAGGTGACTGACAACCATTCTTGTTCTACAAGCATCTGAGGCTTAGTGAATATCTCTTGGATTCTTCGGAATCATCGTGGTATAGGCAGGACCTGATGGCGGCATTCAAGAGAATCCGGAAGGTCTAAACCTTGTCTGTGGTATTCTGAGTAGGATTCAATGATTGAATGACTGTGACGTGCTTCAAACCTGTAACCTATTGGGCGTTAGTGACAGACGCAAAAGAGTTATTCTATTCCGGTAGGGGAGGGAACCAAACCGGTGATTGGCAGCACTGTGACAGAGTGTGTGCATTAGCTTTCACTGCGCGGATGGGAGGTAGCTGCTGACAACAGTGAAACCTTACACGAGCTTGCCATGGAAAGGAGTAAGAAAGGGTTGGATGAAGGCATTAGGAAAGCAGAGAGACGGAAGGGAAGGCATCTTCATACACTTGTCTGAAGCTCTTACACCAATGATATACATAAGTATCACTATCCTTATCTTCTATGTTATTTTCGTTCATCATCATATATATTTGAGTTTGCCTGACTAAGATTTACAAGATGACCATAGCTTGCTTCAATACTAACAATCTCCGTGGGATCGACCCTTACTCACGTAAGGTTTATTACTTGGACGACCCAGTGCACTTGCTGGTTAGTTGTGCGAAGTTGTGTAATGCCATGGTATTGAGCCACCAAGTTCTTGGAGCCATTACCGGGGATTATTTGAGTTGTGAAAAAGTATTGTTCACAATTTCGCGCACCAGCAGTTAACCCGAGATTTAACATAATGGCTGAACAAATAATAATACATTTCAAAATTTGTCATCCAATTTTTTTGGATATAAGTTGACTCCGAATACAATACACTTAAACCAAAGTTGTGTTCTATTCATAATTCATAAGCATTTTAGTCTTTGCTACTTTTCCTTCTCAGCACCTAAACCATATGTAAAATAGAAAAAATAATTGGTTTCCAAAAATCTTCAATGCAATTTACTTACACTTTGTTGTGCAGTTTTTGATAGGACTTAACAATAGCATGATTCTTTGGGTTTACAGGTCCAAAGATTCATGAATTATAATTTAAACACAACATAATAATCCAACACTATTATGTAACAATACTCTAAACTCAAAAAATGAGTTTTGTAGTCTTCCTTTACTAATGGTAGTTATTTACACTTTTTCGGCACATGAATAGTAGAGAATATAACTCTGAAAAAAATTGTCGCAAAAATGCTATTTTGTTAAAGTATATCACACACCAAAAAATGAAATATCCTAGAAACAAATAAAAGATTAACATAAAAACAAAGATGCCCCAAATTTAAATCTTAAAGAATTTGACTATCCCATTAGGCGTGGTGTCAGGTCTTCGCATGACGTAAACGGTGGTGGCGGCGGCACATCGTCCCTTGGGGTTGTAGTCACTATCCGCTTCGTACGCACCCCTAGCAACAATTGTAAACCCCGAGTAATTAGTAAATAATTAATCAATAAATTAATTATTTTTCTAACAAATTAGAAAATGGAATTTTATAGTTTAATGAGATAGAAAAAATTAAAATAAGAATTTTAATACTAATTTTATAAGATTTGACCTAAAATTGGACTAAACAGATCAAACCGAACGAACTTGGCTTGAACCGAGCCCCAGGCCCAATATATATAAGGCCATTTCAGCCTCTTTCTTCCTCGTAATCATACGAGGCACGCTGGTGGGGGTAAAGGGAGGAGAAAAGGAAAACCCCAAACCCTAACTTCAATTTCAGTTCCACATAACTTTTCGCACCGAGCTCAAATTGTTGCACCGTTTGTGGCCACGCGATCAGCGCGTCGAGCTCTACAATGCCCATAAACTTATTCCAGAGGTAAGCTACATTTTCCTTTTCAATTTCCTCTTTTTCAATTTTGAATTCAATGTGTAATTATGTTGGATTTTGCTTGAATTCGGTGTTTAGGTTCGAATTAACTCACAGGTATTGTCGGGTTTTGACTCAATTCTCTGTTGGTAAGGTGAGGATAACTCTAACCCTTGTGAGATCTGAATTCAAGTGTGAATTATATTGATTTATTAATGTTCATTGGTATTAGAATGAGTTGTGATGTTAATTGAGGCTTGTTGATGGAATTGGGGGTATCAGAAAGCTGGATGTTGAGCTGAGGTAGCTGAGTTTTCTGTTTGGGATGTAATTTTGGAACCTTGGAATTTGTGGGACGGTGCTAGTTGAGGCGTTTCAGAAATTACAAGGAATCGGTCAAGGTATGGTTTAGGTTTCTCATATTTAATATGTAATGTTCTGGGAAAACTTAGGCTAGACGACCGTAGGATAGGTTGGAACGTATGAATATGTTTAATGTTCAGTGACCTTTGTTGGATAAATGATGTTTTGATGATGATAAGTGTATGTATATATGTTGATTAGGTGAATAAGAACCTCGTTGATGCATGATATTGTTAAATTGAGAAATGGTAGGATGTCGTGTTGACGGTTGTAGGAATGGTAAAGTTAGCTTTAAATGAAAGGGAGGCTGTGGTAATTAAATTGGTATATGGTAATATTAAGCATGTGTAATGAAAGTTGAAATTAGGTTTGGTTGTATGGAAAATGAAGGTTGATTGTTGAAGACGAAGTGTGATATCTATAATTATATATATAATGAGCTAAGTGTATGTTGATTGGAATGTGGAAGTTTTACTTGATTAAAAGGGTTGAAGTAAGGATGTGATAGATTTTAGAGCTGTGATATGGTATGTCTTGGTATTGATTATGAACATAGAGTGTTGGTTTTGAATGATGAGTTGATGAAAATAAAGGTTAGAGCATTTTTGTGTTAAATTGATTTTTGGCCGAACTTTAGCAAGCCATAACTCGGCTTACAAATCCCCAAATAGTTTCAAACTTATTTTATATAAAATTGGGTACGTGAAGTTTACATTATTCGAAGAACGGAAGAAAAATGATTTAAAATGAAAAAGTTATACGCATCGGAAGTTCGGAATGCAAACTGAAAATTCTGCAGCATTTAGCATTTTTGCTGTTCTGCATAAGCTTGCATATGCGACCATCTACACGCGACGCGACCAACCTTTTTGGGTTGGAAATCTCGCGTATGCGAGCAAGGTGCTTGCATACGCGAGGAAGGAAAAAGTGCGTTCACGCGTACCTGTGACCCACACTTGCGCGTGACTTTTCAGTAAGGCACTCCCACGCGTACCCCTGTTTCAGTGAAAATGGATTTTGTATTTTAAAGCTCAAATTCGAACCTCTAAACTTCTATTTTTATTCCCTTGGCCCTAGATCTTGTTAGTAAGTCTAGTAATAGGAAGAAGTTAGGAAGTGGTGGTAACTTGGAGATGAAGTAAAGGTTGAAAATGATGAGATTAAGCTATGAGAAGAAAGGTTACTTGGAAGTAAAAGAATGTCTAGAATAATTGAACTGAGATGTTAATGATGAGATTGGGGATTGCTATGTGTGGTCAGAATGGTCGAGATATGTGTGTGGCCGAAATGGTCGAGATGTGTGTGGCCGGAATGGTCGAGATGTGTGTGTGGCCAGAATGGTCGAGAGGGCAAGATTTGGGTGCGATCCCACTTGCTCGATAACTTGAAAAATGTATTCAAATAACAGGTTGAGGACAGAAGTTCCCTCTCTTGTCATGATGAGGGTGTGGGAAAAGTGGAAAAGCACTCTCATTCGTATCGTTTTCCCCACATTCTTCTCTGGTTGCAAGGTGGAAAGGCACGCTCCTTCGATGTGGAAATGCACTCTCCTTTGTATCCTTTCCAGGAGAAGATGGAAAGGCACACTCCTTCGATGTGGAAAGGCACTCTCCTTTTTTTATGGTCCTCTTGGAGATGCGCAACCTAGAGACTAATGTCTGGGTTAGCTACCAGATGTGTCGGATTCTGCCAAAGTAAACAACACGTGATCTCACGGCTAGTAGGATAGACATGCATCATGTTGCATTTGTTTGCTTTGTTTGGGTGTGCATAATTGTTTTGGTTTTCTTATCTAATAAATTCTGCTTAACTGATAACTGTGATACTTGTTTTAACTGTTCTTTAAATGTGTTTGCCTTATATTTGCTTGTGTTTGTGATTGTCTTTCTGTTTGAGTACCTTGGTAGGGGACGGGTGATAACATTGATTTGATTTGGAATGGGCCAGAGGCCGGGTTGAGTTTATTTGGGCCGGAGGCCGTATTGGTTTGATTTGGGCTGTAGGTCGTGACTGGTTAGGTCAGTGGCAAGGGTTAGAGTTGAATGAGACAGTGAGTGGATTGTAATTTGAGAGATTAATAAGTTAGGATTGAGTTAGAACCTTAAGAACCTTGGATATCTACCCCTGCTTATTATGGTTTCTGTTTTAGTTCTTTAAGAATTATAATATGAGTGTCAGCGTTCTAGGATTGCCTCTGGCATTCTCAGGACCTTATATCTTATGTGCGTGGCACCTTTACCATGCTGAGAACCTCCAGTTCTCATCCCATACTATGTTGTGTTTTTGAGATGCAGGTCGAGAGGCACCTCGTTAGGCGTCTGGAGCTTCTGAAGCGAAGTGGTTTCTTTTGGGGTGTCTTTTAATCTTTTGATATATGTATATATAAATTCTCCTCTGATAAACTTGTTTATTTGCTCCTTATAGAGGTTTATGAAGAATTAGGGTTTTATGTATGTATTTTGGGTTTCAGATTTTGTATATAAGTATGTAAATATTCTCCTGCCAGCCTTAGCTTCGCAGGCTGAGTTAGGAGCTTGTTATTTTGTACTTTTGACCCTCTATTCCTACTTTCTGTTTACTATACTTATGAATTTTAGGTTTTCTCGCACCTAAGTTTTCCGTTTATCTGAGCATTACGACTTTTGTTATAAACTTTTCTTCACAGGCTCCTCAGTATAATTTCCTTTCGATTACTATCGTTATTTTATATATATATATATATATTCCTTCTAGAGGTCGTAATACATTGCCACCTCAGCTTTATGACTTAAGCATAAGACTCCGTGTGGTAGGGTGTTACAATAATCACATCGACATCCATAACGAATGCGTTGCTCACCGGCAGCTGCGAAAGCGCCACTAGCACTAGCCATAACGAGTCTCTCATCTGTAAACGCCAGTGGGATCTCCGCTGGTAACCCAAATAGAGCGTAGCGGTGATTGCTGCGTCGATTAAGAAACCCACCAGACCTGCTAAGAACTTGTCTTGCGAAGAAACTTCCATGGAAACATAGAAGTACTAGCTATTGGAGGGTGGAAACAGATCGTTCAAAACCGATCTAATAAAATCAAAAAGCATGTTTTTCACTGTAATACAAAAATATTCTCAATACATAAGGCATAGCAAAATCGAAAAAATTAAAAAAAATCAAATTCTCAGCAAATAAGTTCAGAATTCAATTCAAATGTGATACAAATTCAAGTTAATAATAATACAAATTCAATTCTAAACCCTATTATAAAACTACATAATTCTACTTTAACTTTTATATCCATCATCCCTCAAAAACCCGATTATAAAACTTCTAAATTTACACATTACTTAAAAAATTTATTGGATGATTAAAATTATCAGCATAATGCACAAATGATATTTATATGTTGTTGTTATATGGGAAGCAGATGAATCAGAAGCTATCCCTAACACTCAAAATAAAACGACAAGTCCTAACTGAAGGATCTCTAGAAGTAACTACACCAAGACCATCAAACCTTCAAGCAGAAATTGATAAATTAAAACCAAGTTATGAAGAGAAACTGCAACATACCAAGAGAAATTGTGGGGAAAGGGGGCGGAGACGACTGCGAGCGAAATGAAGGCGTGGGACTGACTGCGAGACGGTGACGAGACAGGGAGGGATGAAGACAAATCCCGGGACCTGCTGCGTCTGCCGCCAGCGACGACGATTGTAGGAATGGCGCACGATTGCAATTGAGTGCTAGACCGGAGAGAGTGAGAGATACCAGAGCCATGAGAGCGACAATGAAGAGAGCACGACATCGGAGACACTGAGAGAGACCAGAGCCGAGAGAGGGAGAGAGCTTGGGCGGGAGAGCACGCAGTGAGCCACAGAGCTCGAGTTTGACGTTGAGGAAGGAAACTTAGGATTAATGAACGACGTCGTTCTTGCAAATTAAAAGAAGGAAAAAAATAAAGAGGAAAATACTAAATCGGTACCCAAAATATTTTGGTGCTGACAAAATGGTAACTGACTTTTGTTATTGACAAAGTAGTCCTTGAAAAATTTAAAATTTGACAAATGTACCCCCGAACTCGCCGGAGCACATCTCCGACGAGCACGATGTTGGCATGGCCATCGTATTCTGGTGACCTGATAACTCCCCAACCCAAACCCTAATCCCTCCCTTCCTCCCCTCTCTCCCTCTCTAACGCACTCCCCTTTCCCAACGCAACCTCCTTTCCCTCCTTTAAAGGTGAATCCACAATATCATCATCATGTGGTGGCTGCAACATCACCAATGGAGGCTTCACACCTTTGATGCCCCTATCATCACCACCATTATTAACATTATGTTGAGCAAGTTGTTGAAAGTTTAGATTTTTTAGCCTAACATCAACATTGAAGCTAACCCCAGATTCAGTTTTAGGTGGAATTAGAAGTGAGACTTAGTGTTCATGTCCTTCGTTAACAACATGGAGGTTGATGATGTTCTTGTTGGTGACAGAAGAAGGAGAAAGGTGAGACCTTTGGGCTTGTTCCTAAGCTGCAGTTGGAAAAGAAAAGTCTTCGAGTCCAAAGATATCGAGGGTGCGGAAGATGGGGGTCAAATTCGCCATCATCGATGACCTTGACCCTGAAGCTTTTTTTGCTATTCAAAGAAAGAGAAAGATCAATGGAGGAAGAGGTGAAAAAAGAGGGGACTTCGTAAGTGATGTTCTACATGGTGTTGCAGCGATTGAGTTGTGGTTTCAAGCACTTACCATGTATCTTCATTATTGGTCTCTGTGAAAGCTCAAAGCTCTGTTCTAAGCTAAAACAGAGGATGTCAGAAAGAGAAAGAAGAAGAGAGAGATGGCAAATCGGCAGAAAAAATATAAGAACAATGGTGTAAACTGTGTCGGAAAGGGAGAGAGTGCGTTGGGGAAGGTGAGGGAGGCTACATTGGGGAGGGGGAGATCAGAGTGCGTTAGAGAGGGGAGTGTGTTTGGGGGTGGGGGGGAGAGATTAGGGTTTGGGCTGGGGGTTGCCAGGTCACCAGAACATGCTGAAGATGTGTTCCGACGAGTTCGGGGATACGTTTGTCAAATTTTAAAATCTTTCAGGGATCATTTTATCAATAACAAAAATCAGATACCATTTTGCCAGCGCCAAAATCTTTCGAGTACCAATTTAGTATTTACCTCAAAAATAAAACATGACCCAGTCTGATTATGTAAATGGGCCGGATTGAACCGAATCTAATAATTATGGTCTGGACAATTAAATTTATTGATATTATTATAAAAGATCGATTTTTTCTGATTTTTAATCTCTTAATTATTAAACAATTTATTAAATACATCCAATCATAGTTTGACATTTAAGCATTTTAAAAAAAAAAGTGTTTTAAAACTATTTGACGAGAGTATCTCTTTATTTTTATGGATTGACAGGTCTCATCTTATTTTTGAACTAATTTTGATGAAACAAGAGGAGAGGCTATAAAATATGAATACTTCACTAAGTTATTATATTTATGTATTGAATATATTTTAAATATGATATTTGTTCGATATACGTAATATCAATAAAATATTAAAATATTATTATATTTTATATTTTATATTATAAAATTTTAAATTTCATATAATCACATATTTTATATCGTGTCGTATTCTATATCCATACTAGCATTCCTATAGGTGAGGACATCCGCTTAGACTTGCATACAAATGATATAACATTGAACAATGAACACTATACTATATTAAATAGTAAATACGCATCCAAAATTATTTTCAACAATTTTTTAAATTAATAAAATATATATTAAAATAAAAAGGTGTTTGTCGAGTAATTTTAAACACACTATTAGGTCATCTGGTACAATAAACACTAAATTTAACCAAGTATATATATCGTCATATATAACATTTTGTATGTTACGTTGTACATTATTGCATTTAGACAAACATTAAACCTGAAGTAAGGCATACCTTTTTAGTTTTACCGCAAGAAATAACACAAAAAAATAAATTGAGGCGTAGAAACTAAATTTACACTATTTATAACTTAAAAATAAAGCCAAAATAAATAGAAAAAAATTAAAAGGTACAAAATATTAGATATATAATTATCCTTTTTCCTTTCTCTATCATCTTAGGTTTAAAAAAATAATTTCATAATAGAAGAGAAAATAAATAAAAAAAGGAAGATATATCAAAATGAATAAACTTACTAGATTTATTTATAGTTTCGGTGACAGAGGCCATGAATGTGATAGCAGTGGTGACCACAACATTAGTATTGGAGTTTTAACGATGGTAAAAAACTGATTTATTGATACTGAAGTTAACAGAGAAGAATAATTTTAGAAAAAAAATTGCTATTTGAAATATTAAAAATGACTTTAATATTAGTAAGCAAAATAATTCTTTATACTCCATTTAATGTTTGTATCTGTTATAAAATGCACCGTACTTAAAAATTTCTTAAGTTTGCGTAAATTTTTATATAATTTTTATATGTTTTTTTTTTATTTTTAAATATTAAATTTTAAAATTTTAAATTATAAAAATTTTAATATTATATTATAATTTTTTTTAAAATATTTAATCCGATAAAAAAAGAAATATAAATGATCATATGTGTTTGCAAATGCAATTTCAAACTCAATTTTAAGGAAGCAGTGTTATTTATTTTATTTGAAGAATTATATTAAAAAGCTGCTATATAGTTTTTGAAGGCGTACGTGGCATGGTCCCATCCCATGTGCTGTATAAATTGACAATTAGTGGCACTTTAGCCTGGATAAAATTGAACGTTCAGTTTTGACTCTTTAGAGCAGAGACAATGTTAGAAAAAAACAATTTTGTAAAATTCTAGTTTGACAACTACTAGTCAAGTAATATTAAATGTAGTTTTCAACAAAAAAATATTAAAAGCCAAAATATTATATTTTAAAATGTTGCTAAGATTTATTCTAATTTCCTTGATCTTATAATTAATTTATAATTATATTATATATATACTAAAAATTAACTATTATGTATTTGTATATAAATACATATAATTTAACTTAATTTTTTGTATATATATATACCTTATGAAATGCGGATACTTTGCTGAGTTATTGCGTTCACGTATTAGACACATTTCGGACACGATATTTATCGATATTCGTCCGACATACGTGTTTGTTGTGTTTGACCGTATCTTAATAAAGAATAAAAAATTCTTTCCAAAACACACTTAGACATAATTAAATACCGTCACATATTAGTGTATTTAGTCTTACTCTTCGCAATATGCTTTAAATAAATATTTTAAAATAGAAAAATTAAAATAATAGTTAAAATTTCTTATAATACAATCAAGTACAAATAAGTAAGGCACTATAAATGAATATGTTAACCTAATGCTATATAGAGCTAGATAATAAGAAAGTAAGAGGATAAGCTCTAAACATGGACACTAACAAATTTAGTGTATTGTCTAACAAAATGCCAATGCTAGAAGGGAGTATCCAATGTGAAAAATGACAACCAACAATTAAATGCTATGAGTTATAATATTTACAGGGTGAATTTGTTGAAGATTTAAATGAATGCATCCGGGATATATGTCAGGATTTACAAGATACCATCCGAATGTTTTTCTTTTACAGGCTAGAGTTGTTCTTTCAAGTGGGGCGTTTCTGGGCTAGTCTCACCACTAAGTCTAATTATAATTGTTCTAAGAACTGGACCCAACTAATCGTACAATCAAATTAATTAAAAATTATCAAGTCAGTTCGGTTCAGACTAAAAATCAGTCGACAATAAATCAATCAAAAAATTAAAAAATTAATCAAACAACTGTTATTCGATTAAATCAGTTCAATTTTTAATAATTGATCAATTTAAAATAATAAAATATAAAAAAATTATTTTTAAATATATTTTATATATAAATATATTATTTTATTATATTCAGTTCAATTTCAGTTAAACTCTGATTAAATTTTTTAATTTTAAAATTTTTAATTTTATTGATTCAATTGCCGATTTAATTTTTAGAACTAGATTCAACTAATTGTATAATCGAATTAATTAAAAATTATCAAATCAATTCAGTTCAGACTAAAAATCAATCAACAATAAATCAATCAAAAAATAAAAAAAAAATTAAGTAAACAATTGTTATTCGACTGAATCAGTTTAATTTTTAATAATTAATCAATTTAAAATAATAAAATATTTTTTAAAATAATATTTTTTACATATAAATATATTATTTTATTATATTCAATTTAACTTCAGTTAAATTTTAATTAAACTTTTAAATTTTTAATTTTATTGATTTTATTACCGATTTAATTTTTAGAATTTTAATAATTACATGGTTGGATCATACAGAGTTTACATGTCTCTTATATTATATATCCTTCATTTTTTTTTCTTTTTTTATATAAGACTAATTTCTTTTCTTCCCTGTACTTACTGATAAAATACATTTGACACCTATCTTCCATCTGTCAACTTTTTATATTATCAATTATAAACTTATAGATCTAATTTTTTAAAGAGACACACATATATATATATATAGAAAAAAACGTATATATATTTATCACAAAATTTTATCAAATCTTATTATTTAATACTTATTTTGTTAAAAAACCTACAAATAAATTCATGGCAAAATTTCTGAAGAATGTATTATCTTAATACTCATATTTTATATGGTTGACAAATTGGAAAAATTAGTATACAGTATGAAGACCAAAATAATATGCATGGCAGAATAAAGTCAAACCCAAAACAATAAATGAAAATATATAAAATCCATAAGAAGTAATAAAGTTTTTTTTTGAAGGTGTTTCTGCCATGAAAACAGCTAGCTAAACGTTATTTTGAGTATTTTTGTGATAGATAAATGATCCATCCATCATATCTTATCCGACCACACAATCCATGGAAGCCCTTTCCAAAGCTCTGCTTAGCCTGCCTTGCCGTACACTCTCTCCTTCTCACTAGTCAATATACATGAGAGAGAGAGAGAAATCAACAATAATACAATTTTCTTTTATTCTTTCTTGTTTATGGATATATAGATTTTTTTTGTTGCTTATTAAATCGCTTATCATCTTATTTTAATAGATTAATAATTAATTTATCGTAAATTTAAATTTATTTAAGAATTTATTATTAATCAATAAATTATTATATTTTCAAAAAATATTTAAATTTTTGACACTAAATTAAATAAATAAGTAAACTGACCATTTAACCAATTTAAATTAGTACGTATATATAGATGTTACATATATACATCTATATATAGATCTTATTTAAGCGTCTTCATACTTAAAGTAATAATTGAATTATTGACATTTACTTTTGTTTTTAAAGTTAAGAATGAAATTTGAACTCAAAATTTTTAAATAAAAATAAAAAAATTATATCATTAAATTATAGTTCGTTGATAATTAAATTATTAATACTTAATTAAAAACTAATCACTTCAATTCAATTACACACTCTAAACTAGCAATAGTTATATATAAATTTACTTAATTAAAAAGAAATAACCACTTCAATTCAATTACACACTTTAAAATTAGCAATAGTAATATATAAATTTACAGATTTGATGTTAAGATTAACTACTTATAAAATTAATTATTACTTACTTATATATATATATATATATATATATATATGTTTCAAACTCAAACTAAATGAATAAATTTATTAATAAATATAATAATTCAATTCAATTTTTAATAAATTTTGATTATTAAATTAATTTTTTATTTTTTATTTTATTAAACAGATTAATTTTCACATCAAATTTAAAAATTATATAAAATCAGTTCTTATAATAAAAGTATACAAATCTCTAAAAAATTTAAAATTCTCTAATTAATTCTTTTATATAAAAAAATAACAATTAATTTGTTGAACAAAATAAAAAACTAAAACACAAGTTCAAATAATTAAAATTTATTAAAAATAAAAGTATCATATAAAATATTTTCTGAAAACTAATTCCGAATATTACTTCTAATATTTAGACCTTATTATAGCAAAGAGAGAAGGGTAGAAGAGAGTCCCACAACCTTGTGTCCCCCCTGCTGGACAAAAAACTGCCACCGCCAATAATGCCTCTTTGGGACCTTATTAGTTATTTAGTCCTCCTCTTTTCTCTCTCTTATTTTTTATAAATTTAATAAATTAAGAATTAATTCTTTATGAATAAAAATTTATTATTAACTAATAAATTATTATATATATAAAGTATAATTTAAATTTGAATTTCATTAGAGAGTTAATGAAATATTTATACACTGTGTGCAATAGATTATTTATTTGGTTTAATATGAGTTAAAAAATGAACATTCAAACTAAAATATTATTAATTTCTCAAACACAATACATTCATATTATCTAAAATAATCATCCAGGTACCAAAAAATAATAAACATCTAAATCGAACATTCCTAAATTTTTGTTGTACATATTGTACAGATATTTCATTAATTTTGTATACTTCATCTTTAAATTTTCAATATTTGATTAAGTTGGCGAGTGAGTTGGTTACTCTAGTAACACAAATTGATTTCTTGTAACCCCTTTATGTATTGACAACTTCAAATGCATCATCTTCTACTACTATATACCAGCATACTACTATATTAGTAGTGTTATTATCTATTCCTAAAAGCTCAAACCCCATTTCTCAATTTCCCACCTTTCATTTCTTACCACCTTCCCTTCCTTTCCTT
Organism: Arachis stenosperma; assembly: GCF_014773155.1. Classification (NCBI taxonomy): domain Eukaryota; kingdom Viridiplantae; phylum Streptophyta; class Magnoliopsida; order Fabales; family Fabaceae; genus Arachis; species Arachis stenosperma. Next base: position 6,918,113 of record NC_080378.1, read on the forward strand.
CTTAGCTTCCACTACTGTTCCATGTTTCAACTCTTCTCTATCTAGCTATCTAGGCCCCAATCAACAACCACCGTTGTTTAGTTTCTTTCTCTCTCTCTCTCTCATCTTCCTTTCTTTCTCATTCTCAAAGTGCATAGTAGTAACAAGCATTTATTACATTCCTCTATAGATATATAAAGGGGGAGAGGGAGAGTGTAATAGGGTATATATGAAAGTGCACAAGAAGAAGAAAGGAATATAGTGATGATACTCAAATGGGGTCCTATACTCCTGCTTCTGCTTCTGCATTACATTAATTACCATTCTTTTCATAGTATTCATAAGAGGGAAACACTATATATACTATTCTAAGGAATGTTGGTCACTCTTCTCATCTACTAGAAACAAAGAAACAATTCAAAACCATTTCTACTATTCATCATTCTTCTTCACCCTTCAATATGGAGAGCCTCCAAGGACCCCTCAATTCATGTGTATGTTTTTTAATTTAATTATTTTCTACAATCTCCATTTTCTTTTTCTATAGACTCAAGGAATTGAGGAAAAGGTACCACTGCCATTTTGCTCATTTCAAAACACTTTTGCATTAAATGCAACATTGCATTGCCATTATTACTTTTTTTTTTCTTCTGAGAAAAACAAAAGGAGAAAAAGATGTATCTTCTGTGCTCCCTCTCTGCTGAAAAGGTTCCCTTCTCTGTTGACATTCTACCTCTGCTCCCTATTTTATTTATGTTTTTTTGACTTTTTTTTTTCTCTCTTCAATTCTGCATATATAGCTAGATAGACTTATAGACTTGACCCTTTTCTAGCTCCATCCCTCCATTAATGGTAGCATAATATATATTCCTTACTTCTTTTTGAAAGGTTTACTTTTTTGGGTGTGTGAGAACTGAAAAATAAAAAAAATCCCAATTTTATTTTTTTTATAATAATAATAATTATTATTATTATCAAGGCTTAAATAAACCTAGTAGTGTAGACAAACAAAGACAAAAAAATTAATTATCTTTATTTCTTTTTTTTTTCTTGTAGTTCTTTGGTGAGTCACATTTGGAATTGAACTATTTAGAGCAACAAGGTTTGGTTTTGGATTCAGAATCAGCATTGAGGCTTGAAGAAGAAGAAGAACAAGTCTTAATGATATCAAGCTTAGAAGATAACATGCCATTCCTTCAAATGCTTCAAAGTGTGGAATATTCTCCAAACTACTCATCACAACAACAATGCTTCTTCCCTTTCAAAGATCCAACAAACTTTCAAACTCTTCTAAGGCTTCAACACTTGAAAAACCATAACAACAACAACAACAACAATAATAATAATGTTCAAGAACTTGATCAAAAGAGTTGTGTCACACATGATGTCATGGTAGAGATGCAACAACAACAACAACAACAATCACATTCACCAGTGAAATCTGAGAGCTATGAGCTTCATCAACAACACCACCAAACTTCAGCCTCAGCTTCATGTTGTGTTGAGAATAATAATAACAAAACCACACCAACAAAAGCTATTACTGCTGCTACTGAGAAGTGTGGTGGAAGAGGAAATAGCAACACTCAAGAAGTGTGCCAGAAATCCCAACAGGTGGGAAGTGTTGCCACAACAACAACAAGGGAGAGGAAGAAGAGGAAGAGAACAAGGCCTGCAAAGAACAAAGAAGATGTGGAGAATCAAAGAATGACTCACATTGCTGTTGAAAGAAATAGAAGGCGCCAAATGAATGATCATCTCAGTGTTCTAAGGTCCCTCATGCCCCCTTCCTATATTCAAAGGGTATGTTCTAAGTTTATATTTATGAATTATGAATGTATGTCAGATTTTGAGTGTTCTTTTTTTTGGCATGAGTTTCTGAATGCTTCAAAATTAATTTTTTTTTTAACTTACTTTAATGTACAAAATTTCAAGGGCAAATTACAATGGAATTATTATTTTATATTCATTACATACTCATTACTTAGTATATTATTATTATTTTTGTTATTATCAAATAATGGGTACAAAAAATAACAGGTTACACTGATTTTTCTCTTTGAATAAAACAACCCCATTTCTAAAAAATAGATTCTTTTACTTGGTTCATCATAAAAATTCAATCTTTTTACAGTCCCACATGCTAAAGTAAAAGAAAATTTTCTGCATTCTGTAAATAAACAAACCCCATTTCTTCAAAATAGTTTCTTTTGCTTTGTTAATGTTAAAAATCCAATCTTTTTCAGTTTCACATGTTAAAACACAGTAAATTTTTCTTTTTTTTTTTGAAAAAAAAATATATATTTTAATGCTTTATTTATATTTTGATGATGATGAAGTGTTAAATGGGGTGTGGTAGGGTGACCAAGCTTCAATCATTGGAGGTGCAATTGATTTTGTGAAGGAATTAGAGCAATTGCTTCAATCCCTTGAAGCACAAAAAAGAATGAGAAGAAAGAACAATAATAATAGTAGTAACAAAAATGAAGATGCTATTGGTTTTGGTTCTTCCTCTAATTCTTCTTCAACAACAAATGGTGGTTATGATGGAATAATGAGATCATCAACAACATCATTATCATTATTATCCACTGAAGAAGGAAACTTTGGTGGTGGTGGCGGTGGTAATGGTGATGAATTAAAAGCTGAGAACAAATCAGAATCAGCAGAGATAGAAGTGACATTGATTCAAACACATGTGAACTTGAAGATTCAATGCAAAAGGAGGCATGGTCAATTGGTAAAAGCTATAGTTGCTTTGGAAGATCTTAGGCTATCAATTTTGCACCTCAACATTACTTCATCTTCTGATGATTCTGTACTCTACTCCCTCAATCTCAAGGTATTACATTGTCTTTTCTTTCATCACTTCATATACATTTCTTTTTCTTTTTTAAATTTTTGGTCAAACTCATGAAAGTGGAATCAAGTCAGTGTACTGTTCTCTTCTGACTTGCAAGCTCAGCAAAAATTAAAAAAAAAAAAAAGAATGGCTTCCCTGTTTCCAACATTGTTGTTAGTTAATATCTTGATAAATTGAAATTATCAGCTAGTTCATGTTTAGGTTATTTGAAATTCAAAATTTCAGTGCAAAAAAATTTTTATTTCTTCATCTTCCTAATTTCTATATTTCAAAATAATATATAAACAAAAAGAAGAAAACCATTATTATACAAAAAGTAAAATTTAATGGTATTTGCATTTATAATTTTTTTTCTTGTTAATTTGGTTTAAACATTTTAAAAAAATAAATAAAGCCATCCCCTATTTCATTCTGTGGTTCAAGTTCATACCTGTGATTCAAGATGATGATAGAGACAAATTTTACTTTCATTTAAAAAAAAAATCTTAAATTAAACCAAAACTACTAAAAAAAGAAAAAAATTACATGTGTCAATACAACAATAAATAATAATTTTTTTCTAAAAAAAATAAAACACTTTTTTTTTACAGTAATCATTACACCTATCTTAATCTAATTATTCTAGAGTAGACAAGCCTTTAATATATTCTTTTTGCTGTAGCACCATTAAATAGATACATGTACATTCTTTAATTTTTGTGTAATAAATATAAATAAAGTTGGCATGTTGTGTGGTGAAGCAGATTGAAGAAGGGTGTAGGCTAAGATCAGCAAATGAGATAGCTGAAGCAGTTCATCACATATTCAACTTCATTAATGGTTAGCTTCATTATTCTATTATGAAAGAAGAAGCTTAAGGAATAAAAGGACCAAAGCAAAAATGGCAGAAATGGCTGGGAAACGGGGAACACATGGCACTCATTATCTTGTCTACATGTATCAATGTCCATGTTAGGTGATTATATTATTATAGAGGGGGGTTACTACTCCAACTATATACATGTGATCATATATCTATTTTGATATTTTTTTTTGAATGTATGTGTCATGTGTATGTGTGTGTGTGTGTGGGTGTTAATTTTTCTTTTTAATTAGAAGTCTAATATTGTATGATATGTTTTTCATATTGTAATTTTTAATTGTTTGAGAAATGCTCTTGTTTTTATTTTTTTTTTTAATAATATATAGCTAGTTAGTTATCATTAATTCATGATTATATATTATACTCTTACCCAATATATTATTTGTCTACCATTGGATAATTAAGGTCTAAATTTAATATAACATTTTTTAAAGAGTAAAAAATAAAATATTTTGTATAATGAAAAGTGTAAGTTTTTTTCATGCATGTATATATCCAACTTTTTTTTGTATTTTTAAATCCTTAAAAAATGTAACAGCATTCGTTAGCCAAAATCTATCTAAGTTGATATTTTCTTTTATTTTTCGGTTGAAAAGAATAATAAATAAAATTTATTTACATTGATCAGTATATTAATTAAAGAGAACTGTTTGTTAAATCTACTTTATACATAGAAGGATGTTATTATCTTTTTGCAAATTTTGGTTAATGAGATGAAGAACACCAAAAGCTCAATGCATTAATAGAAGCAATAAATTTTGCATTAATGAGATGAAGAACACCAAAAGCTGAATTTCATCATTTGAATGATCTAGGAAGATGAAATTACCTAGTGTTAGCAAGTTAGTTATAAGAAATAGAAGCATTAATTATGCTGTTTTTGGTTTTGAGAATAAGACAAGATAATACATTAAAAATAAGACACAACACAAAGATACAAAAATTAATATTTTATATTTTATTTAATAATAAATTAGAATAAAATATAAAATTCAATATATCAAAAATAAAAGAGAACTAGCTAAAACAGAATATAATAATAATAATAATAATATTTTTTTTGGCAAAGCGCTTAATTCAATAGTTTATATTATCAAGAACTTGATGGATTTAATTTAACTTATAAAATATAGAGTCGTGTTAGATCTCCTAATAACAAGAATTGTTTCTATTTTTAAAATTTTAATCTAAAATTTTGATTAAAAGACTAAAATATTTATCACTTTAACTAGATTAAGATCAACCATTTCATTAATATATTTTTTATATTAATGTTTTGTGAATAAAAATCAGATATCTATATATATATATATATATATATATATATATATATATATATATTTTCATCTATTATCATTTTCAACAATTTTAAAATTGTTTTGAGTAAGATTCTCATTTTTATTAATAAAATACAAATAAAATATAATAATGAAACAAGTGGTGATGGTGATCTTATTCCATTGAAGTGATTATTAATGATGAAGATGAATAGGTCATAGTTTAAAATATGATTGAAGTATTTGAGAGATTTGGAAGGATGGATTGTGGTATGGGAATAGGAGTGGGGGTATGGGGCCAAAGATGTTTCACTTTGAAAATGTTGGAACTCTCATCGTTGCAAAGGAAGGGGAATGATGCTTCTCTTTCTACATTGACTTTGGGGTGTCATGTCCCTTAATACTATAAAAATATAAAAAGTTTCATCATTACAAAATTGGCATGCACCCTTTCTGCTTCTTTCTTTTTGGCCTTCACTTCACGGCACCGTGATTCAGTTTATTGCCAAAATCTTGCAAATTTTACAGAAGAAAAAAAAAAGTAATAATTTTGCAAATAAAGAAAATATGAGGCTAAATTTTTTACTTATAGGACTCAAATGGGTATAGCCCCTAAGATTTAGGCTTTTTGGGAATTTCCCCAAATATATACGGAGAGTTGGAGACCATTAAAAAAAATTGTCAAATCTTAGTGACTAATTAAAATATATTTTTTTAAAAATTTAATTATTCTAATTTTTATAATTTTATTAAATTTTTAATTAAGTTTTATATTTTTTTATTAAATTTTTATACTGTTTTTAATTTTATAATTAGGTTCTTTTTATATAAAAAATATTTAAGTTAACATGATATTTCTCTCAAAATATATGTAATAAAAAATCTAATTAAATTTTTAATTATGAATACTTTTAATTTGTAAAAAAATATTCAATTAATTCTAATATTTTTTACACTAAAAATGACCTAATTATAAAATTAATAATAACGTAAGAACTCAATAAAAAAAATATAAAAATTTAATTACAAATTTAATAAAATTATAAGAATCAATAGAATAATTAAACTTTTTTTAATTCACCAAAATCAAATGACACGGTGCAATTTTCATGAATCGACTTTTAAAAATTTTTTCTATTACACAAATTAAAGGTGAAAACTCATATACAGTTGTCTTTGTGTGAAATTGATAGTTAAGAATCATTAGATGGTAATTTAGTCGAACTTATCAAATCATCTAACAATTCTTAAATATTAACTTCACATGAAAATAACTGCACGTAAATTTTCACCAAATTAAATTATTCGATTTATACTAGATAAAATTTTTAATTGATTAAAATACAAATCAAACGGTACAAATTGATCCTTAGAAATTAGACTATCCTATTTTGAACTCACCTAATTAACATCGTCCATAATCTTAGATTACTCCACATTTGTCAATCACCGTGTATTTTATTATGTGCATGGCCATTTGAAAATTAAAGTCTGAAAATATGAGGGCCCTCAAAGAAATTAAATAGTATATAAATTCTATATTATATATTAACCCTTATTACAATCATAGATTACCCAAAATTAGAGAAACCAAACTAGTTAACGAAATCATTTGCTATGCCAAATCAAGTTACAATGTAAAAATCAATAATTAGTTCGTTGAGCATTTGCTATGCCTAAAGTTTACCCCTATGATTTGAAAATTAGTAGACTAGAGGTAATAGATTATGTAAAAGTAGTACAATTTTTATGTAAAAGAGTTTCACACAACAATAACACTAATAACTAAATAGGACAAATCAAAAGTGCAAGCAAAATTCTTTGTTTATGTAGAGACTCTAATTATATTCACACTTCCAGTCTCCAGTTATAGATGTACTATATAGGCTTAATTATTCTATTTTTTTTATAATTTTACTAAATTTTTAATTAAATATTTATAATTTAAAATTTTATAACTACACGTCTACGTTAGATAAAATTTTTTAATTTAGTCCTTGCTGATTTTTTTTTGTTAAAAATACAAAAATACAAAATATACTTAAAATATTTATTTTTGTATTTGATGTAAGATAAATTGTATAATATCATAAAAATAAATTAATATAAAATTGTTGTATTTTTTTTCTAAAAGATAATCATTAGTAAGAATTAGATTAAATTTTTTATTTACCAGATGAACTAATTATCAACTTTTAAACTATAAATATCTAATAAAAATTTAATAAATACTATATAAATTGACAAAATAATTAAATTTAATATATAAGTTATTTTTTATAAAAAAATATACACTAAAAAATTATTAATATTATTAACAATATTTTAGTTAACATATTTTTGCTCTAAATTAGTTGCTTCACGCACATATAAATATATTACAATTAATAAATAAGATTATAAATAAATATTTTAAAATATGTTTTAATTAATGAAACGAGAACAATGATTCCAATTTAAATTATTGAATATATAGAGGAAGCAGTTACAATTTTTATTTTTATTTTATTTTTTCTATTACCAGTTGTAAGCCATGATGTAAACGTTACCCTAAGGATTCACCTATTTTTTTGGGTCAAGGTAAGAATTCACCTTTGATAAGACAGAAATGTAAACTAGGAGCTAGATCCTCTGATGATATAATATCATATTTTTATCCTACCTATGATTAAGACACATGTAGCTGATAACGACCTATATTACAAACATTCGATCTCTTAATATTTAACCTTTTTCCCCTCTCAAATTCAATCTTCATACTTTTGTTATAATAATAATAATAATAATAATAATAATAAAATTTAATTACTCTATTGCTGGTCCTTATTATTTTTACTAAATTTACAATTAAATTCTTACACTGTTATTAAGTAATTAAATTTTTTTTAGCATAAAAAATATTAAAATTAATTGAATATTAATTTTTTTTGTAAATTAAATATTCACAATTAAAAATTTAATTAAATTTTGTATCGCATATTTTTAAAAAAATATTTTATTAATTTTAATATTTTTGACATAAAAATAATTTAATTACAAAATTAAAACTAATATAAAAATCTAATTAAAAATAAAAAATATTCAATAAAATTATAGGAATCAACCGAATAATTATTCCTTATAATAATAAACTCTCGCTATAATCTATATGGATAGTTAAACTTGTTTCTCTTATTTATTTATTTTTTGAAGTTATAAAAATGAAATTAATAAGATTTTCACAATTGGATCATTTCTCATCATTATTTCTTGTCCTTTTTTTTTAACTCTTCGAAATTTGATGGAAATAATTTTATGAAGGGCATAGAAATTAAGGTGGGACAGAAAATAGCACCATCCGCTGGCAATGCCATGTTTGAACCATTCGTGTGTTATTTCACATTGCCATCATTCCAAACACCAATTACATAAAATGGCAAACTTATTATAATCACAGATACGTGTCGGAAATTCCATTGTGAAAGCTGTTTGACAATAATAAAGTGATCAAGGTGGTGAAGTCAAACTCAAAATAATCATGAAACTATTCAATCCCAATTCCAATTTCAATTCTATATGAATAGCCCCACACCACAGTTATAATAAGACATTTTTCACAAAATCGCATTTCATAACCAATAATGTTATAAATTAATATGTAGTTATTATTAATATACACGAGAAAAAATAAAAAATAATTAACCAGTTTTTTTATATTAAAAATAGGAGTAAAATTCGAACTTACAATCTCTAAGTAAGTATGAAAAGATTATACCATTTAAACTATAAAAAAATAAATAAAAGTAAATTATTAATTATATATATTGAAAAAACATTATTTTTTAATTAGTAAAAAGTTATCATAGTAGAATTTTCTATAAGATTGATAGAGAACTGTTTTTATTTATTATATATATTTTAAGAAATTGATTTGAGATTATATATATTTATGTTATTCTCTTAATAATGGATTATTTATGTTGTCTATTTCTATTAGTTTAAATTAAAAAAAATAGTATTATTACAATATAATATTAAAATTTCATATCTAAAAAATTCAATAAATTCTAAATAAAATAACATAAAGTAAATAAAAGAAGAAAACAATATTTATATAAAAAATAAAGTAAATTTTTTGTTTGAAAAAAATATTAAAATTATAACAATTTATATTATATTCTTCTATCTACTTAAACTTAAAAAAAATAGTATTACAATATTGTACAATCTTTCGATCTCAATTTCAATTCCATATGAATAGCTGACAACATAAGTATAATAATATATAAGATATTTTTAACAAAATTTTATTTTATAACCAATAATTTTATATTATATGTAGTTATTATTAATATTAAAAATTAAAATTAATTAATCAATTTTTTTATTTTAAAAGAAAATGAGTAAAAATAAAATTATTAATGATATATATTAAAAAAACATTTTTAGTCACTAGACTTTTTAAAGACATTGATTTGAGCTTATTTATAATTAGATAACATATATGTATATAATAATAATAATTACTCTTAAAAATGTGGGAATAAAATAAGAATTATTTAATATATAACATCAGTGAGAAAAAAACAAAAGGAAAAAGAAACACACATCCCCATGTGCAAGTGTAGTGTGTGTGTCAGAAGGACAAAACAACCCCTCTCCTTTTCAGCACAGCTCGAACCCCAAAGCTTATTTATAGGTAAAAAAAATTATTAAAACATTTTAACTAAAACTCTTTTAGAATATTTATTAATTAAATTCTTCTTTCAATAAATAAATAATAAAACTATCATAATTTTTCTCTTAAAAATATTTTTTATATTAAATATCTTTATAATACACGTAAGTCCTCTTTATAAATGTACCTGAAATTGTAATCATTCACGAAAATTAATTAAATATGATAAAATAATATATTTATTTATAAAATATATAATTTTTTAAAAAAATCATTTTAATTTATTGTTTTATATTATTTAACCATTAAAAACTGAATTAGTTTAATTACTTAACTGATTTTTAATTTATTTTTTAATTTTTGACCAATTCATTACCAAACAATTTTTGTTTTATATCAAATCGATCTGATAAACCAATTTCTATTAATTGAGTCGAATCAATTGATTCATTTTATTAGTTATTATAAAAGTTAATTATTCTGTTGGTTTTTAGAGTTTTGTCAAATTTTTAATTAAGTCTTTATATTTTTTTAAATTGTATCCTTGAACCAATATTTTTTAATTAAGTTTTTTTTTACAATAAACATTATAAAAAACGTTAAAAAAATAAATTTATCATTATACCCATTATTTACTCTTTACAAATTAAAATTCTAACTCTTTTTGTCTCTCCCTAACCTTTCTCCTCCTCTGTTTGACCATATCCAAAAATATAAATATTATAACTATCCATCACAGATCTAATTAACAATTGAGTGTCTTTAACAATTTTATTTGTGTACAAAATTAGAATAAATTTTAATAAAATGATGTAAAAGAGAGGAAAAAGGAGAAAATTTTCTATAATTAGCATATGAACCTTGACAAGTCTTTAGACCAAAAATCCGATTGAACTGAAAAAATTTTCTTTCCATCTTTCGATATTTTAGATGGATCTAAAATGAATAGAAAATCATCCTCCCTAATGAAATCAATAATATTCTTGGATTCAGCCTAAAACGAGGGTTTAATTTGGTAGTAAATTCGAATATTACATGTGATTTGAATTTAAAAAGTTGGACAAAATTAACTTTGGTTAATAATATATAAAGAGAAAGTGACCATTAATTAAATAAGCAATTAAAACGTTTAACTTTTTAGATCTTGAACCATGTTAAATAATTTTCTATTCTCTTCTACTACTTTATTATATCCATCAGCTTTAGTTGCCATATCCTCTGGTTGACTCCCTAAATTCATATAGAGTTCATTAAAAAAACTTTGAATTTGTGATTGCATATCCTTAAAATTATTCTTGGTTTTCAACTTTAAAGTTGAGATCTTAAAGAAAATACAGAATATTATAAGTATTATCACAGTAAATACAAAAAATCAAATCTCTATTTTTTTTAACACAAACTTGTAATTAATAAATCTTCATAAGTTTAACATTTCATCTATATCATATGTTGTCATTCATTAATGCTGTCACAAATCGAAGAAAGACTTTATGGTTAGGTTAATAATATAAACTATTATATATGGTGTTATTGGTGGCGCTGATAATAGAATCAACAACAAATAAAAGAAGAAAAAAAATTTCAAGTGCATAACAATGACAATAGAATTAACAACAATTAGAAAGAAAAAAAAAATATAATTGATAGAGAGAAAGATCTCCATATAACTCAAAACTCTTAGAAAAAAAACTGTTGTGCTGCAAGTAGCTAGCAACGGTGAAAACTAAAACTGTTCGTAATGACATATTTCGTGCAGAAAAAGATGAGAAAATATGATTCCAATAAAAAATTTTCAGCAGACACACCTTCAATGGTGGGGATAACAACGGTGAAGCAACACCCTTTAACAATGTTACAGTGGTAGAGTTGAGTTCGAGAAATGATTGTGTGCGCCAATAAAGAGACGGAGGAGGAAGTGAAGGAAAAGGGTTTTTGTTGTTCTTGAAATGACTAATTTTGTCCTTTTGAAAATTCAAGAGAAGAGACAATTAGGGTTTTAAAAAAGTTAAGGTATCTTTAATTTGGAGACAAAAAATTCTGTTAAACAAATGTTTTTGTCATGATAGGAACTTAATTGAAAAAAAATAAATGGTTCAGTGACCCAATTAAAAGGAAAAAAAAAAGTATAGGAACCTAATTAAAAATTTGACGAAACTATAGAAACCAACAAAGTAATTAAACATTCTCATAACTAATACAACTAAGAAAATGCAAGCAAATACAAACTTTTAACGGGTTAACTATTAATTCGATACTCGAAAGATTCAGAGATCTCTGAAAGATGTTATCAAAAAAACAATTCCTGAATGATTTAAAAATACGATAAAAAAATTAATAAATATTATAATTTTTGTAAGTAATAAAATTTTTTATATTTAGCAAACGGTTTATCTATTAAATCTAAATTTTTATGGTAACATTTGAATAAATATTTAGAATATGTATAAAAAAAATTTGAAACAAAATTTGATTTTTAGATTTTTCTTTTTATTTTTTAGAAAAATATGGTCATACACAATAAAAATGTTTTTAAAAAAATTTACTTGATAAAAAATTATAAAAAATTTAAAAATAAAAATATCTTATTTTTTTTATAATAATTATAAAAATTTATATCAAAATTTAATTTCTAAAATCATTTTTTAGAATATATATCTCTGGCGAAGACTTATTCATCGTTAATCAGTGATATGATTTTTCAGATGAGGCAACTTGCTTGGCTCAGGATTCGGTGGTCCAGGAATCTTTGGACCACTTAGTGGTCCAAGTAAAAAACATGTTTTTAGAGTTTTTTTATCAATTGCTATGTAGTCCTTGAACTAATTTTAATTACAAATTAATCTCATATATTTTATTTAATTATAAAAATTGTTTTTTATTTTATAAATTATTATTTTATCAATTATCTATTATATTTATTAACAATCAAATACAAAAATAACAACCAATTATATCCTCCATTCATCCTAATAATTCTAATTGATTAAAAAATTAACTTTGATATCGTTACGTTCGTCCATGTCTTCCAAATCGTGTTTCCTTGAAATTCAATCGATTGGTTTTTCAAAACAATCGATTGAATGATAACTCAATCGATTGCTTTACACTATATCACAAAACAATCGATTGAAAGTTGTAAGGTAGAATGGTAAAAAGCTTAAACCAATCGATTGTTTATACTTTCCAATCGAATGAATGCCTCAAAACAATCGATTGTTGTTGTTACTCAATCGACTGAGTTCACGAAAACAACATGAATTTGCCAAATACAATCGATTGAAAAGTGATGACATTGAAGTTTTAGCCAAATTCAATCGATTGGTAATGTAATCCAATCGATTGGAAGGTGATGAAGTTGAATGTTTTGCCAATTTCAATCGATTGGTAATGGTACCCAATCGATTGAAATGTGATCTGCGGCTATTTCAATCTTGTTATCTTTTTAGAAATTATCTTATTATTCATCTATCTTATCTTTAAAATTCTATCTTCAATTTTTTCTGTTTTATTTTTATGTAGATAAAAATAAATTAGTTTATCTACTATAAATTGGTGAATAATCCATCACTACAAGGATGATTAGTTTATCTACATAAAAATAAAACAGAAAAAATTAAAGATAGAATTTTAAAGATAAGATAGATGAATAATAAGATAATTTCTAAAAAGATAACAAGATTAAAATAGCCGCAGATCACATTTCAATCGATTGGGTACCATTACCAATCGATTGAAATTGGCAAAACATTCAACTTCATCACCTTCCAATCGATTGGATTACATTACCAATCGATTGAATTTGGCTAAAACTTCAATGTCATCACTTTTCAATCGATTGTATTTGGCAAATCCATGTTGTTTTCGTGAACTCAGTCGATTGAGTAACAACAACAATCGATTGTTTTGAGGCATTCATTCGATTGGAAAGTATAAACAATCGATTGGTTTAAGCTTTTTACCATTCTACCTTACAACTTTCAATCGATTGTTTTGTGATATAGTGTAAAGCAATCGATTGAGTTATCATTCAATCGATTGTTTTGAAAAACCAATCGATTGAATTTCAAGGAAACACGATTTGGAAGACATGGACGAACGTAACGATATCAAAGTTAATTTTTTAATCAATTGGAATTATTAGGATGAATGGAGGATATAATTGGTTGTTATTTTTGTATTTGATTGTTAATAAATATAATAGATAATTGATAAAATAATAATTTATAAAATAAAAAACTATTTTTATAATTAAATAAAATATATGGGGTTAATTTGTAATTAAAATTAGTTCAAGGACTACATAACAATTGATAAAAAAACTCTAAAAATATATTTTTTACTTAGACTACTAAGTGGTCCAAAGGTTCCTGGACCACCAAATCCTATGCCAACTTGCTTTGCTTCTCTACTTCTCCATGATAATCTCAACAAAAAAAAAAGGATACATAATATTGGAGCTAGAAGTGAACAAGTTCTTAGTAGGTCCAGCATTTTCAAAATAGTATTGCAAATTAGTTAAAATTCTGTTTAATTAACCACATGCATTACCAATTACCACGTTTTAATTTGAATATGAAAGTAACAGTGCTGTTGAATTCGGATATGGGGAATATAGGTGCTTTACGGCCATGTGGTGTTGATGGAACAACTCGGAGGGTCCGAGTTGCTTTAGATATTCCCTTTCATGAAAAAAATTGACAACAACAAACAATTCGAAGGGTTCGTTTTCTAGCTTCTGAAATTCATATTTGTTTAACCACAAATCGGACCATACGATTTCTTAAGTAAAATTTTAAAATCAAACAACTCGCATGGTCCGATTTATGTACTCTGAGTTTTTTCCAATTTTTTAACACAAATCAGACCCTCCGATTTGTGTACTCTGAATTTTTTTTCCACTTTTTAAACACAAATCGGAGGGTTCGATTTGTGTACTCCCACAATTTGAAAAAACACCAAAAATTACCATGTTAAAGTATATCACTCATCTTACTTCCATATTAAAATTTTTTAGCCACCAATTACAGCATGTGATTTTTCTTAAACCCGTGGATTATTCTACATTGAGCATTTCAAATTTATAATATGTAGCAATCAACGATTTAAATTTTAATAAAGTATTGTTTTTTTCTCTAACGTTTGGGATAGATTACAAAGTTGTCTCTAATATTTAAATCGTTCTATTTAAATTTCTAACGTTTTAAAATTGATTCAGTGTTATTCTTTTGTTAGGGATTTATTAACAAAATTGACGACGAGACAAAATTAAGACGATTTTTAAACGTTAGGAACTTAAATAAGACGAAAATATTGAGGACAAAAACGATACATAGAAATAAATTTTAATTTTATCCTTCAATAATATCAATTTTTTACAGTATATAGTTATTCAATTATTTTTTATTACATCTAAGTAAATTACACTTAATTACATTACTTTTATTCTAAATCAATTAAAAATTTGTATTCATCGTAAAATATTTGTAGAATGATTAGTATATAAACTTAGCTTGTGGAAACAAAATGATACATATACAATAAAATAATGTGATTTTAGTCATTCTACAAATATTTCATTATGATTAAAAATCTTTAAGAATAAAATTATAAAAAATTAATTTATTTAGAATGAAAGTAATGTGATTAAGTGTAATTTACTTAGATGTAATTAAAAAATAATTGAAAAACTATGTATCATAAAAGATTGATATTATTGAAGGATAAAATTAAAATTTATTTCATGATATCGTTTTTGTCCTTAACGTTTTCGTCCTATTTAAGTCTTTAATGTTTTAAAATCGTCTTAATTTTATCTCGCCGTCAATTTTGTTAACAAATCTTTAACGACATAGCAATATTGAGTCAATTTTAAAACGTTAGAAACTTGAATAAGACAATTTAAAATTTATTCTAAATATTAGAGACAAAAACGATCTTTATTCTTTAATAAATAATAAATAACGAATCATGTAAATGAACCAAATACATATATAATATAGGAAGCATTTCAAGTGTACTGGGAGTACCGGTGCACCAGTTGTTTTAACCGTTGATCTGAATTATAAAAAATATATATAATATATATTAATTCAGATCAACGGTTAAAACAACTGGTGCACCGGTACTCCCCGGTACACTTGAAATGTTTCCTAATATATATATTCATGGCAAAACCAATGTCTTCGGGTAACACATCACAGCATTGACTTGAATGAACAGTACCTAAAAGGAACAATGGTCAGAACTTTTTGAACTATGTGACTTCTTTATTGGAAAAGAAGAGACACACCCTTCGATCCTCTCTCTTATTATTCTTGCATTTCCATTTAGTTAAGACGCAAAATAGTTTTTGACATTAAAATCGTAGATTAAAATTGTTCATGAGATTTTAATTATATTAATTATATTTTTAAGATTGATAAAAATATATTATATTAATTTTTGACTATTTTTGTTAATAATCTACTGATATAATTTGATGACATAAATTATTAGTGATATATATTACTTTAAATTTTGACTACGAGTAATAATATGAGACATAACATATTAATGTAGATGGTTGTGTAACATATTATAATACTATTTGTTTACGTGTCACTTTGTGTCACATGTCGTCATTGTAACATTATTCGTCTAAGTATCATCCGTTATGTTATTATTATAGAAGTATAAAATTAGTTTTTAAGTTTGTTTTAAATGACTTATGTTCGTTTCTAAAATTAAATATCGTGCACAAAATTAGTTCTTTCTTTTGCTATTTTTTGGTAAATTTAAAATTATAAAAATTTTTAGATACACTAATTTCAATAATATTTTTTCACATGTCGTTTAAATACAAGTACTTTTATAAAATACTTTTAAAATTGTAGTTTTAATTACACAATTTTTTTACAATAATTTAACATTAATAAATTTGTAATATATAAGTATATTATTATAAAAAAAGTTATATTCTTGATTAAACACACTTTTTTTTCGTAAAAAAATATGCATGTCTCTAAACAAAAATCAAGAATTAAAATACATATATTTTTATTTTTTTTATTCCTATGAAATATACAATTTTTGGACTTAAAAATACTTTTTTTAATTAATCATATAATTCTTTTGTTAAATAACATCATCATTGTTACGAGACGTACCTGAAACTGATTGTGTGTAAATAAACTAGACGAAAGAGGTCAACGATGGTAGTAAGAAAGCTTGATGAAGCTCCTTCACATCAACTCCAATGCAATGGCGGGGATACCTGTAATGGACTCCAATACCTATGTGAGCACGAGTTTAAGTTGGTTAATGTGAGGTTTGGGTTGAGAAATACCTAAATTTATTGGAAATTTATATGGATTTTGCTAGGTAAACAATAGCTTTTGTAAACAATGTGAACAATGGATTCTAAAATTGGCTCAATAAAGTAAAAATATACTACACTCTCAAATTATCCACCTAATTTTAATATTAGGATAACCATATATCCGCACATCTAGTAAATTGAACATCCTATATATCTATTATTCACATTGTTTAATATTTTCATTGTCTACCTATACTTTTTCTATTTATATATAGGCTTGAAAAAGATGATGACTTAATCATCTGAGTTGATAATTTGATCTAAAGTCAGTGTGTAGTTCTTCCTCTATTGTATGGAAAGTTAGTTAATGTTACGTAGTTATCAGTATTAAATTATTATGAAAAAAAATTTGTATGATTAAAACTAAAATTTTAAAATTTTTTTATCAACAGCACTTGTATTTAAATAATATGTAAAAAAATATAATTAAAATTAATGCATTTAAAGATATTGAGAATTTTAAATTTATAAAAAAAATAAAAAAATTAGTGAAGGGACGACTACTTTGATGCATAACATTTAAATTAAAGGCTAAAATGAGTTATTTAATGTAAGTTTTAGAGACCAATAATTTGATACATCTATTATCATGATATAACAGATGATATATGAATGAATAATATTGTGACACGTGGTTAAATAATATTGTGACATGTGATACAACCGTCTATATCAGCATGTCGTGTGTTACTGATTAATCTGTCATTATATTATTACACGTGGTCAAATCAAGAAGTGATACATATCACTAACTGTCCATATCATGTTAATAGAAATGGATTAAGGACTAACATGGTATATTTTTGTCAATTTTAAAAATATAATTTATACAATTAAAATCTCAAAAATAATTTTAGTACCCATTTTAAAAAATTACTTTAAGATTTAACTCTATTTCCATTATTAGCATTTTTACAATTTTTAAGGATTTTTTCTAAGAGTAATCATTAACATTTTTGGCTTTTGATGTTATTAATAAATATTTAAAGTTATACACGTTTTGCAAGAAAAGAATTACACTTATATATATGACTTTTACATCATATTATGATGTTAGATATAATCGATTATTTATGTATTTTTAATACTTGATAATTTAAATTTTTAAAAGATAATTTTATGATGCGATAATAAAATTTATGTAAGAAAACAACTAGAATTCTATCTTTATTACCTAAATTCTTTTAAATAAAGATAGAATATCAACATAACATTAAAATTAAAAAAAATCTTAATATGAAAATGTATTAAATATACAAGTTAATCATTACATTCAAACAATTACATTCAAACAAATTAGGTGTTATAACAAAATTTTAAAGTGCTGAAAATCAAACTTGTTATCAAACTAGGAAAATGTTTAAAAGTTCAACTAAAGTCCAATTATAATTAAATCGAATATAATAAATTAAAAAAAAAGCTGGACCGATTCAACTTGTTTACAAGAATTTTAAGGATTAAGTACGATTTTGGCCTCTAATATAGAGGTCGAAAATTTATTTCGTCTCCAGCATTTTTTTCGTTACAAAATAGTCCCAAATATTCAATTTAATTTTAAAATCGTTCTTCAAACGAAAATATCCCTTTGTCCCCTCTTCTTCCTCAATATTAATCAGAAGCAGAAGCAGAAGCGCAAACGCAGAAACAAAAACAGACAAAAGCAGTAACCAGAAGCAAAAAAAAAAAAAAAAAAAAAACAACAACAACAACAATGGATAATGAAATCAGGGGGACAACAAAAACAGAACCAGAAACAAAAGCAAAAACAGAAACAGCAGGCAGAAGCAGAAGCAACCAAAGCATCAACAACAACAATGGAATCCTTTAAATCTGAAAAATTAAAGAAAAAAGGAATAAAAAATTGAAACAGAGGAGAAGTGTTGCGGCAGTGGTGGGAGAGGAGGGACTGCGGCGGTGAACGGCGGTGAACGGCGATGCGGTGTTGGCGGACTACAAATCGCCACGAGGAGGGCGCTGTGGTGGTCGGCGGTGCTGTGGAGGATTCGTTCCTCTCTTTTCTTTCTCTTTTCCTCTGCTCTCTCCTCTATTACCGTTAGTGTATGTGCTGAGGAAGAAAGGAGCAGCGACGGCAACGTGGAGCGGCTGCGGCGGCGTGGAGCAGCGACCTTTTCCCTTCCCCCACTTCCCTGGAAACAACACTCCCCCCCCAATTCTCTTTCTCTCTCGTCATCTCTCTCTTTCTTTTTATTTTATTTTATTTTATAATTTTTTTAGTTAGAGGTAATTTGGTAATAAAAATAAAAAAAATTTGGTAAAAAGAACGATTTTAAAACAAATTGAAACATTCGTGACTATTTTGTAATGAAAAAAAGGTCAGAGACGAAATAAATTTTCAACCTCTACGTTAGGAACCAAAATCGTACTTAACCCGAATTTTAATCTGTTAGAGATATAACTATTTATATTATCTATCTTATCAATTTAATTTTTTGGGAGAAGTGATTTCATAATATAGTATCTTGATGTTCGAAAGATCAAGAATTCGATCCTTAGTAAACCTCAGAAATGAAAAAAATAGCATACAACAAATAAAAGAAAAAAAAGATACCTATACAAAAATTAAACAAATTTAAAAGAGACGTTTAATTGAAGCAGAATATTAGAGATATAACCATTCATATTGTCTCTTCCTATCCTACGTTTAAACTCTTAAAAAAAATAATTTCATGATATAACTATTTTTCTAGTTTTTTATCAGTTTACTCATCACAATCAATTTTTATTCTGAACTGAATTGACTTAGTGACAAATTTTCAGTTAATCTGATTGAACCCATCGATATGGTCCAATTCTGATACCCATACAATTTTCTGAAACTCGATTATGGTGTATGTTTACCATGGTTATTGTATTAGAAAGCGCCAATACGTATTGCTAATGGACCAAAATCAGAAGACGAAAGGTATGTATTTCATTTTCAGCCTAAGGGGACCGCTCTATATGATATGGTATATATATGCATGGTACCCTTTTATCAGAATGAAAAGAGAATCTTAGCATTATTGACCTATATATATTTATGCTATGTTGCTTGGCTTACGTGACTATGCAAAATGCATGTTTAAGACTACGTCCTTCAATGGTGATGGGGATGGGACACAAATGTATTATTAATTAACATCATAAACTCACAATATCATATTCCAATTTTTTCACTTTAAAGAGAAAGCAAATTATTCGTTTTAAATATTCCTTTGCTTTTCATCGTTTATACACCAATATATATACCTTAATTAATTAATTAAAGTGTGACTATATTATCTGGTACGTCATCTCTTACAAAACTTTCTTTTATACTTAAAATGTGATTATACATAGAAAAACCTAATATAAAATTCGCTCAAATATTAAAAAGTGGTTTTCCATAAAAGAGGTATCATAGATATATGATTGTAGCTTTTAGAACAAAAAATTTAGAATTAAATTTTTATTGACTCTTAAAAAAAATTAGCATAAAAAAATAAAAAAGGAAACTCTATGCAAAATTGAGGTAAACGCAAAAAAATTCTTGTCTATCATGTTGCACACTATTGTTGGGATTTTCATGATTTACATGCAATAACTAGAGATGGTAGTAAGGACCAATTGTATAAGGAGGGTACACCTCTTTGCCAGAGAGAGGGTCTTCCTATTCCAACCTGAGAGCTTGGCTTGCATTTTGTTAATAGCAAATTAGAAATGATGCTAGTTACATCTCTTATGGATGAGGGGAACACCAATATAGTTTTTCGAATTTGCTGTAAGAGTTATTCTTAGTTTCTGGCTAAGTTATATCTTGGTGTTGTGGTTCACAATAGAGATGTTCGCAGTGCGGTTTAGTTTGGATATTTAAAAAAAAGTCAATAATAAATCATAAACCACAACAAAATAACTTAATAGAAAATATAAACACAGAATCAAAGTAAAAGCACAAGAAAATAAAATTACTAACAGAATTATAAAACCAAATTAAAAATAAAAAATATAAACATAGAATCATAAAAAACCAGAAGTAGAACCACAAAAAAATAAAATCATTAACAGAATCATAAAAACAGAAATTGAATACCTGATTGTAGGTTCCATTCTTGAGGACAACGACGTGGATGACGACGGCACCTGTTGGTTCGTGGAGGAGATGGCGATTGATGTGCGTGGACTATGATGGCAGCTCCTCGTGCATGGAGAGATGGTGTGGAGGAGCGGCGGGGGCTGTACGTGGAGGAGGACGACGACAAAGGGAAGGAGAGAAAGAAAGGACCACACCGGGAAGAGGGAAGCGCGATCACAACTAGAAAATTGTTTAATACAGACAAATTCGGTTTTTATTATAGACGGATTTTTGGTTACCGACATATTTCGTCCTTCTGTAAAAACTTCGTCGGAAATTATTTACAGACAGATTTTTTTCCGTTGGTAATTTACCAACAGATTTTTACTAGTTATCGACAGATTTTTCTTCGGTAAGTTCTCTCCTCCATTTTCCTGGAACGTCAAACTTTCCGAAGGATTTTTCATCGGCAATTTGAGACAGATTTTCTAACGAATTTTCCGTTGGTAATTGGCAACAGATTGTTCGACAAATTTTTCATCGGTAGTTGGAGCCTTGAAAAATCATTCCAAACTCTGAATACAGATAGAAAATTCGCCTATAAATCTATCAGTAAGGTAAAATAGAATTTTAGATTTTTTTTATATCTTAATAAATACAAATTTTTATCTAATTTGTATTTTTGAATATTTATAATATTTCAAAAAATAAACAAATTCATCGTATTATCAAACTAAAAGAAAAGTATTATAAACAAACAAGTCAATATAATTCAAAACATAAACAAAGTGTATTGATATATCAACTATAATAATAAGTAACAATCATACATCAATAAAATGTGTTGATACATCAACTATAATTCAAAACATAAACTCAATGTATTATTCTCATAGCATCATATAAATTTTGAATGCCAGCATTCTTATGAATGGACATTATCTCCATGATTAACTCATCAACTTTCAACTCCATGAATGATTCCTTGAGATACATGGTATCTGGAGGTACAGTAATCTTTATTCTCTCATCACATCACATCAGTTCCTTAAATGTATCTGTTCTCTGCTCTATGTACTAAAAAAATTTAAAGTAGTCCTTAGTTTTACCATTCACAGTATTTAAATTAGTTGTTACATAATTTGTATCCTAATTATTGGTGGTAATGAATTTTAACAAGGCAGAGTTAATAATACTATCACATAAGCTGACATTTAATCTTCTTACATGTCTTATCTCTTCAGTTGTTGGAAGGATTCTCACCCTGTTGGATCCATCTTGAGTTAATATTCTGTGTTCTGGAAGCATCTAGATAGATCTACATTTGGTAAGCTCTTCAACACTGCATCTAGATAGATAAACATGATATATAGGTAATAACAATAGCATCACAAGAAGTACCATTTTGTCATTCAAGTTCAAACGGTAGCAGCAAGGCAAAGAAGGGAGAAAATAAGTGAAAGAATTAGGGTTTTGCAGAAGATTGTTCCTAGTGGAAGCAAGATGGACACTCCTTTTGTAAATCTCGCTAAATTAGCTATTTTAATGAGGAAGATTAAAAATAAAAATCTTATATTAAAATAGGATAGAGATCTTTAAAATGAGAATTTTGACACAAATTTCAAAGAATTTAACCAAAGATTGAGCTAAACGGACCGAACCAGTCGAACCGGACCCAAACCAGACCCATAGACCCAACCGGACCCATTACTTAAATGAGCTTCATCTCCTTACTTCCCTTTCATTCCCATTTCCGTTCCAGCATCCATGGGAGAAGGGAGGTGAAGAACAACCCTAACTACCACAACAAACCACCATAACTTCCTTATCCGAGTTCCGATCGCCGCACCGTTTGCTGCTAAGCGTCAAGCACGTCGAGCTCTACAATTTCATCGGATTAATTTTATAGGTAAGTCACACCACTGATCCCAGCCTCTCAGTCTCTTGAAATTTCAAAATTTTGAGATTTTGGTTATTGAAATTCGGTGTCTTGATGTTTAGGCTCAAACTAGCTTGAAGAGCTTGTGGGTTCTTGTTTAATCAAGACATATATATGGTGAGAAATCTCAAAATTCTGAAAATTCTAGCTTATGTGGGTTGGGTATTGAATTTGGGTGTGAATTATGTGAATTAGACTTGTATAAGTGTATATTGAGGTTGATTGAGCATATTGGAGGCTTGGTGGAGTTTGGGAAGCCTTGCCTTGAAGATTTTGAGCTTGGAAGGTTGCTTTAGGTGCCTTGTTGGTGTCTCGGGTAATACGCAGAAATCGGCCAAGGTAGGTTAGGTTTTGCATGTATAATATATAATGTCGTGTGAAAACCTAGGCTAGAGAACTATAGGATAAGCTGGAATGGTTATGTGTATTGAATGTTTAGTAATAATGATATGGTTTGAGCATGTGTGGTATTCACTTGATTTTGTTGGTATTGAAATAATGAATGATGATGTGATGATGGTTGAAGAATTTATGATCATGGATATATATATATATATATATATATATATATATATATATAGAGAGAGAGAGAGAGAGAGAGAGAGAGAGAGAGAGAGAGAGAGAGAGAGAGAGAGAGAGAGAGAGAGAGAGAGAGAGAGAGAGAGAGAGAGAGAGAGAGAGAGAGAGAGAGAGAGAGAGAGAGAGAGAGAGAGAGAGAGAGAGAGAGAGAGAGAGAGAGAGAGAGATTGAAATGTTGGTGTTTATTGTCAATCTTGTGAAGGTTAGGTTGAAATGAGATGTTATTGAGTTGAGAAAATGATATGATTGTAAAGATTGTTGTGATATTATTAAGGGTAAGTTATATTGATGGTTATAGGTATGTTGGATTGGGTTGGAATGAGTTTTGAAAAGAAAATGAGGTTTTGAAGCTTTTGTGAAATTTGGTTTTTCGCTGAACTTCGGCAACTCATAACTTGACTTCCAGACCCCCTTCAAACTAGTTTTGTATGAAAATTGTATCCGTGAAGTGTACACCGTTTGAAGAACGGAGGAAAAATGATTTAGAACGAAAAAGTTATGTGCGTCGGAAGTTTGGTGTTTAAATTAGCAAATCTGTAGATTCAGAGTTAACCAAAACTTTGATAAACTTCACACCCAAGCATATGCGTGGCCGACGCGTACGCGTGGCCGGGGTAATTTGCGTACGCAAAACCTTCATACGCATAGGGTAGCTACTGCCTCGTGTGTATGTGCGCGGGCGAGCCTATGCGTACGCGTAATGGGCTAAGTTTGCACGCCCACGCGTACGCGTGACCGACGCATGCACGTGACTTGAGGTTTACGTGTACGCAAGATCCTCATGCACGACCATGCGCTACTGCCAGGCGCATCTGCGTATGCGTAGTCAGGTGATGCGTACGCGTGGCCCTGTTTTCTGCAAAAACTAGATTTTGAGTTTTTAAACTGAATTTCAAACTTCTAAACCTTTATTTTCTTACCGTTAGTTCTAAACTTGGTTAGGAAGCTTAGTAACAAGGTGGAGTTAGTAAATTAAGGTAACTTGATGGTGAAGTAAAGGTTAAGAATGATAAAATCATGTAAAAAGGAGATGCATGCATGAATGATTGAAGATGTTAAGGCTTGAATGTTTGATTTCTATAATTACTATGAAATTATGAGGCTTACACATGTAAATCATCTGAGATACGGATTTCTCTGGGTAAAGTATCGTGGCTTGCCACCACGTGTTCTAGATTGAGACCCGATACTCTGTTGACCCTGCGATGTAAGATGTGACCGGGCACTCTAAATTCTCGGGAAGGTTGACCCCCCATTGAGCAATTTATAATATGAGAAAAAGCTATGCATAGACTCTTGGGGATGCGCGTCGGGGGAAGTCCAAAGGTTTAGCAAACCGAACTTGTCGGGTTGGCTTAATAACCGACAGATGAGACTCATCGGCCATAGGACAGGCATCACCATATGCATATTACCTAAATTACTTGTCTGTGCAATAAATGAGTGTGCCTAAATGTATTTGCCATGCTAATTGTATAATTGTTATCTGTAGTACTTGTACCCTTCTTGTGTCTGATTTTATCTGTTTAACTGTGTATGGACCATTGGAGATGGAGGTTTCGAGGAAAGCCGGAAAGGAAATAGGACTAAGGTTAAGTTATGTTAGGCTTGGATATCTCTAGAAAGCTACCCCTTTATGGTTTCTGTTTAATATTTTAAGGCTTTTTTTTAATCTGAGTGTCGGCGGTCTAGGATTGCCTCTGGCATTTCCAAGACCTTATATATTATATGCATGGCACCTTCACCATGCTGAGAACCTCCGGTTCTCACCCCATATTGTATTGTTATTTTTAGGTGCAGGTCGAGAGGCTCATCGCTAGGCGTCTGGACTTCTGAAGCAGAGTAGTCTCGTGGTTTATTTTGTTGTACAACTTTATATATATGTACTTAGCTTTCTCTCCAAGAAACTTGTTTATTTTGTCCCTTCTAGAGGGCTGAGGAGAGTTAAGTTTTCAGGATATGTATATATATGTAAATATTCTCCGGCAAACCTTAGCTTCGTAGGCTGAGTTAGGAGCTTGTTATTCTGTACTTTTGGCCCTCTATTCCCGTTTTCTACTTTGTTATACCTATAATCTCTAGGTGTCTTAGCACTCAAGTAATCTTATTTTCTGAGCGTTACGCTTTTTATTTTGCTATTTTGTTTTATCTGTTTTCCATGGCTCCTCGTATATTACTCTTTTTCAGATACTATTATGTATATATATTTTGTTTTAGAGGTCGTAATATCACACCACCTCTATTTTACGGCTTAAGCGTAAAGCTTTGTGTGGTAGGGTGTTACAGCTTCAATGCTTGATGAACCTGCTAA
Source organism: Arachis stenosperma (assembly GCF_014773155.1). Lineage (NCBI taxonomy): Eukaryota > Viridiplantae > Streptophyta > Magnoliopsida > Fabales > Fabaceae > Arachis > Arachis stenosperma. The sequence continues at coordinate 6,943,988 of NC_080378.1, forward strand.
CTACCTCAAGACTCTCCAAACACGCCAACTCTAGAAGCAATTGCGTAGTTAGAAAAATTCAAAATTGAAAACTTAACTACTTATTCATAAGATAGAGACTTCATCAATCGAACACACGTGAAAATCAACTTATCTTGACTCCAAGTTTACAAGAAAAAAATAAAATAAAAACAACAATGAATTCATACCTCTAAGAACTAGAACAGAGATTGATTATATAAGTCTTTACCTTCTGATTGTCGACACACTCGCACATGGCCAGATTTGGAACAGAATCACAAAATTAGTGTTCGAATTAGAGTGGCGGCAGCGAGAGCTCTGCGACGACGGCGATGAAGGGAGCATACGCGACGAGAGCGGCAGAGAAGGCTGTGCAACGATGGCGACAAAGGGAGCAGACGCGACGAGAGCGGCGACGGAGGGGGCTCGTGCGATGCGAGCGGCGGCGACAGTGGCAGAAGAAGCTTGTGCGACGAAGAGAAGAAGTAGCTCATTGACGGAGAGAGGAACAAGCTCGTTTAATTTGTGTGGTGAATGGAGCTCGATAGGATGGGGGAGGAGAATGCTAGGTTTAACTCAAATTTTTCGACGGAATATTTTAAATTACAGACAGATTTTCTATCTGTAATAATTTAACAAAATGCAATATTTTTGTTCATTTAAATACAGACGAATTTTTCGTCGGTAATCATTTTCCACGAAAAAAAATTAATTTTTCCGACGAAATTATCGGCAGATTTTCTTTTCCGTCTGTAATTTATGCTAATTCATTTTCTTTCGTTTCCAACAGAAATTCTCTCGCAAAATTTGTCTGTATTTCCGTGGGATAAAATCTGTCAGAAATATCTGTCTATAATAAATAGTTTTTTAGTAGTAGATGAGGAAGGGTTGCCGCAAGGGTGATGTCTGACGACGTCAGGAGCTGAGAGGATGACAGCTTTGTGGAGAGCGAAAAGAGGAGTTTCCGACACTGTTGTAGATTGTGGGGTGGTCGAGTGTGGAGTGTGGAGAGAGTTACTGAGTGGTTTAGGGGTTCAAGTGAGGTTGGCTTGGTCATCTACTTGGGGTTGGGGTTGGTTTTATTTAGGGATTTTTAGTAAACCGGTCCAGTTCGGTTCGATTAGAGTTTTCACTAGCAAAATCGAAAACCGAACCAAATCACAAAAAAAAGCAAAATATCATATTTTCGATTTTTTTAATTTTTAGTTTGTTCGGTTTACGATTTTTTTGGTTCGGTTAATCAGTTTTGTTGGGTTTGGATCGATTTTGAACATCCTAATTCACATTGTTGGAAAAATCATACACGACTTTTCGAACCTGTTTTTTGGCCCAGAGTAGTTACAAAAGTGTTGGAGAGCTTCCTTAAACCTGCTTCAGGTCTGTCTTTACAAACAAAACAAATATGTGAAGTTTTAGATCCTCCTCTTAAGATTGTGACGGTGTGATAGGTTCTCATTTATTATTTTTAAGAATAAATTAAAGTACTCAAATTGACATGAAACATTATAATGTTGACAAATTTGATTATAAAAAAACTAAAACTAACTTGTAACTAAGAAAGATGTAATTATAACTACCCAAATTCTAATAATCTATCAAAAGTTTTTAAATTGCTTTTTTACTCTAACCTAATCACTCTCAAACTCTAATTTTACCTCATCTCCAACGATAATAGCATCACTTCACACCGTTACTACAATCTCACTCCCTTCAATCCAAATCCCAAGATCCCTTCTCACCCACCCAAAACCCATCTTCAACCTTTCTCTCTCCATACCACTGCCTTTCTCTCCTTCTCCCTCAAACTCACTCATCCCCGTTGCTCCGCCTCGCCATCGTGTGGCCTCCACCGTTGTCACATAATCGTTCGCTTAGAAAACTTATTAGTAATAACAAAAGGATTAACAACCGAATCGAAACAATAAAAAGATTTAAAAAATTTCATCTCCAATCTTTAAAAGTAATCGCATCTTCAATCTATTCTCTATCTCCTTTCTTTAATGCTGTAATCTTATTCCTTCTCTTCTTCTGTTTCTTTTTGATAGAAGTATTTAGAATTTTTGTCACCAAAATTAATATAATTACATCTTGACATTTGTTGCTAACAGCTCTCCTCTTAGATGGCTATAACTTCGTAATCTTTTCATAAGTCTTTTTGAAGCATGTCCAAGCTAAGAAAGGGTTGGTAATAAAGGACTGTCTATTATTGATACCCTCAAGCTTTGATAAGATATGTTGTTTATTTCTTCTTAAAAATGTGGCCGAAACCCTCCCTATTTCACACTTTAACTTTATCCATAAAGTTGGCTAAATTCAGCAGCAAATCTTCTAGGTTCGTACAACCCTCCTTGACCATATTATTATGATCTTAATTCATGTAAAGGAGCTAGGAATCTAAATGGTCTATTACTTCCATCCATATGATTCATCTGAAAGTCTAGTAAGATGGGAAGATGGTCAGATTTGAGTTTTGATAAGTGTCTAATACTAAAGTCAGAGAAAAGATTACAAAATTCAAGGTTTCGATAAGTGCTTTCTTTTGATATTACCCTTGCTCCATGTAAAGGGAGACGCTTCTTTGTACTTCTTGCCACCAAATCTTTCTCTTCTAGTGACTGTTTTTCAAAGTCGATAATAGTTATTTCCGGGTTCATACAGAAAGGGCGAAAGAAAAAACAATAATAACCTTTTTTCTCAACTACCACAACCATGATATAATTAAGGTGAAAATTCAGAAGCAGTCGACTTCACATGAAGTTGATAGCTGAGAGCCATTAGATGAAAATTTAGTCAAATCAGTCAAATCATCCAATGACTTCTAGTTATTAACTTCACGTGAATTCGACTGCACCTGAGTTTCTACCTATAATTAAAGACATGCGTTAATGAAATTCATAACATATATTAATTAAGATACTAAAATAAGTAAGAATACAATCAAATTATGTGAACTCAGCAGAATATTCCTTTTAGGTACCATGATCCAATGACGGAAAATGGAAATTCATTAACAGAAGAACTAAAAGCCTAAAACATGTATTGGGTCAATCTTAATCAAACTACTGATTATATGTCTTGAAAAAATCTTTTGTCCACGACTTGTCTCCGAGGAATCTTGACTTCTATAATGTCTTTAGTGGGTTTCGCCTTTTACTTTGGTTGAAAATGTGTTTTCTAATCTAGGAAGTGTAGAATTATTCTCACATTTATATAATATTTATTAGACGTTTAAATGGTATACTAATTAAAACTTTTTGTAAATTTTCCTAATTTTATAATATAATATATAGATAATTTTTATGAGATTAGGTCATTTTGGTCGGTCTTTTGATTATATTACATTATTAATATTAATTTAGAGTATGTTTTGGAACCATAAAAATAAAAGACTTTTTCGTTCAAAATAGTCTTTTGAAAAATAAGATCATGTTTAAAAAATAAGTAGTATATTTTAAAATAATATTTCAAAAACTAATGTATTATTCTTAAATTGTAATGATTTTACTAATTTAATCTCAGGTATCAAATATTAAATTATATAAATAATAATTTTAAATATACTACTTAAAAATACATGCTAAAATCTAAACACAAGAAATTATTTTAAAACCAATTTTCTAAAGTAAAGAAATAAAATATTATTAACTAAAATCTTTTTTTTTTTCCGATCGATGAGACAAAATGAGTGGAATAATCGTATCTTTGTGAAATAACTGACCGCAAATTATGAATCTATGAATTAGTTTATTTATACAAAATATTTGACCCAACCAACCCAATTTGCCACCCTATCTAAAAAAATGGATTTTGGTTAATAATGTTTGATTTGTTTAATTTAGGAAATAAATGTTTTATTTAATTTATTTAAGGAAAAAATCATTATTATACAGACCTCATCAACCAATAAATGCTCAATAAATTTAAAGACATATCTTTTTCTTTTGGTGATATCTAATCTTAGCTTGTCTCCCTAGCATGACAAAATTTTCTAGCAACTTTAATTTTATTTAATTATTTATTTTTAGTAAAGTACAAATGAAGTAAAGGAGAAAAAGAGGTTTGGATGGAAAAGAAGAAAAGGTAGATAGACAACACACAGCGGCAATTGTTGTTGATGACTCAAACGTGTTTTGACAGAGTTACCAAAATCTTGTTAAGTTCCAAAGCTATAAAAATGGATGCAAAATCGGGAAAACATTGGTTGTATATAACTATATATACCACTACCCTACAACAACAACAACAACAACAACCACCACCACCAAACCTAGCTTGTTTTTTTTTTTTAAGTGATTCAAATTCCAAAGAGATCCATTCTGGCTCTTATGTCAAACCTTTCAATCAACCTCTCCCATGACTCTTAGCTTCAACCTTATAAAATCACTGTTTCTAAAAAAAGGAAAAAAACAATTATAAAAGTAGGATAAATTATCAAACTATACTCGAATAATTTTATTGTTGACAAAAATACACTCGAATTTATTATCGAAAAAAATAATTTCAAATAATTTTAAAATACTATAAAAATATTCAAAAAGAATATTATTTTTTTTGTAAGTAGCAAATGACTTTTGTATTTGACAAATTGCTTATGCATTTGATACAAAATTTTATAGGAATATTTAGATAACTGTTTAAAAAATATACACAAAAAATGGAACAAAAATTTGATCTCTATATTATTTTTTTAAGGGAAAAAGACAGATAGGTCCCTGACTTTTCAAACTTTTGACAAATACATCCCTGACAAAATTTAAATACAAAAAAGTCCTTGACTTTAACAAACGGAGGACAATTTAGTCCTTCCGTCTATTTGCCTCTCATACACCTAACGGAACTGGCTGACGTGGCTGAAACGGTGTACAAGTGTCTGTTACGGTGCCACGTTGGAAGGGAAAAAAAGTTCGAAGGACAAATAAGTCCTTGACGTCATTTTACAAATAAAGTTCGAAGGACAAATAGGTCCTTGGGAAATTTTTTTTTCATTATACTTCTATTATGCTTCTATTATGAGAATTTAGTTTATAAAATTAGGCTAATTTTTTTTTGTATGGAAAAAATATTGGTGTTTTTGTTGAAAATGGGAGAATGTGGTGTAATTATAGATGGGTGGATTTTTTTTGTGGGAAGTTAACAAGTGGGGGGCGTGGTGAACACGTGGCATCATTCTGGCCAACACGTGGGGGCGTGTTGAATAATTTCCACAATACTGTAATACACTTCAAATGTCAATATTCAACCAAAACACCAATTTTCTTTCCATATTAAAAATAATTTCTGATAAAATTATGCTTGTATTTGAAATCTAGTTAACTTGTTTTATTCTACAATTTAAATTATTTGTATTAAAATTGTAGAAATTGGGCTTGTTATGTTTCTACTCTTTTTCTTAAATTGCATTAGTTTAGTTTTAGTGTATTTGTGTATTATATTAGAATTTGTTAAATTGCATTAGTTCAATTTTCATCATACTAGTGGCATTAGTTAGCATCAGTTCATTTATGCATCAAGTTAGCATTAGTTCATTTGTGCATCATTCATGTATTAAGTTAGCATTAGTGCATTTGTGTATTATATTAGAACTAGTATTTTTATGCATAATAACATTATGAGAATATATTTTTTTTAAATTATAGTTCACTTTGTTCTAACAGTATAAATTATGCATGACACAAAAGATTTATAAAATCAAACTACTTTTACAAAAAAGTCGTAAGTTGACAAAAATTTCTGACTAAGAAGACCAAGATATCTGCAGATAAAAAATTAAATAATAAGATTTTTAGTTATTATTTTTATATGAAAAAGTCTAATTTTTTATTAGTAATTAATTTTAACATTCGTTATCTAAAATTTAAAATAATTTAATGTGTATAATTTTACATTTAAAATATTTTAATTGTAAGAAAATATCGAATGACATATTTTGATTTGTCAAATTACTAATATAAAATATAATTATATATAGAGTAAAAATAGTAGAGAGAAATATAAAAATGGAGAGAGGTAGATGGGAGAATTTAGGAAATGAGTTTATTAATTTTGAAAAAAAAAATTCTCAAGGACCTATTTGTCCTTCGAACTTTATTTGTAAAATGGCGTCAAGGACTTATTTGTCCTTCGAACTTTTTCCCCCTTCCAACGTGGCACCGTAACGGACACCTGGACACCGTTTCAGCCACGTCAGCCAGTTCCGTTAGGTGTATGAGAGGCAAATAGACGGAATGACTAAATTGTCCTCCGTTTGTTAAAGTCAGGGACTTTTTTGTATTTAAATTTTGTCAGGGATGTATTTGTCAAAAGTTTGAAAAGTCAGGGACCTATTTGTCTTTTTCCCTTTTTTTAAAAGGGTATTATTGATTGTTGACAAAAAAAATCACAAATTAAAAATGTATATATTTAGCAAAAAATCACCAAATTTTAAAGATAAAAAATATCTCATTTTTCTATCATGCTTGCAAAAAATCGTATCAAAATTCAATTTTTAAAATATTTTTTGAGAATATATATTTAATGTTGTACATTTTTATCGCGTTTTTAAATTATTTAAGAATATTTTTTTCGATAACAAAATTCAAGAACATTTTTGTCAATGACAAAATTATTCGAGTGTATTTTTGGTGGTTTATACATAAAAACAAATACAAACAGAAAAGATAAATTAAATATGTTAAAAAATTTGAGATTTTATTTATGATAATTATTAATAAATGCAGAAGTTAATTATTTAAAAATAAATTTGGCTTTCGTCAATATATTTAATGAATTAAGAACAATTTACCTTCAAATTTTATATATTCACATATATAAAATTTAATATATGCTTTGAATTATTCTTACAAATAGCATACAGTTTTTTCCTCTATATCTCGATTATTCTCTAGGTTATTGCATGACAATATCCATAATTTTTTTTATTTCTATTGTTAGATATCATTCATCTTAGATTTATTATTATTGTTTTAAAAAAAGTGAAGAATAAGTATCCTATGATGGGATATATAAATAAATCGAAACTGATGACCTAATAGTCTAAAAGAGCATATAACCACTATTCCAATTAAATTTTATTTACTTACTATTTTGTGTCATATTAATTATTTGATGAGGAATTATAAATTTATAGTAGAAATAAAAACTTGGTCCAATAGTGAAACAATAATGATTCTTAGTTATAAATTCTTATCTTTCATACTGACACATTGTTCTTTTTATTTTTTCTTTTGGTTTTGCACCAAAATGTTCGTTAGGCCAAAAGTTTAATGACTAATCTTTTGAATATTGCAAAGGTACAAAATAAACAATCCTTTCAAATAAATAAGTTTTATTTTTATTCTTCCGTGAATGTTAAATCTAAAAGAGATAGTTACGAGAAGAGCTTTATTCATCTGTGCTAATTTATATTAATTATTCTTTTTATTTTATAAACATGCAGACATATCAATTAATCATTGATCATATATGCATATTATTGCTCAACTTAAAAGTTTAACTTTTTTATTTATTACAATTTCTTTTTTATATATATAATTCCTCATCAGGTACTACAAAATAAAATTGAAACATAAACAAATAAAAATCAATAATTCAAATTAAATGTCATTATTTTATCATTTCAAATGACATTCATATTGTTTATATGTTTATTTTTACACGATATGTTAATTATTTAATATATGCTGTAATTTTTTACAGATTTGTTATATCGATTTTTAATATTATATTATACGACAAATTTAATTCAATAATTTGGTATATGACCTGATTAATGTCAAGACAAATTACTACTTTTATCTTTTTTATATTGCTTTTTATTAAGAACTTATAGAATTTTTAATATCTTTTAGAATTAATAAATAATGCAAGTATATACTGCACAGACATAGTCCTACATCTTTATCTTTCTCTGTATTATTGCCATATAAACTTATTTTCCAAACTCTCTTGAAGTCAAAATGAACAATGCTCTTTCTCAAAAATTTAACAAAATCATATGCTCAAACTATGATAAATAAGATCTCATCTATTTAGGTAATATCAAACTAAAAACGAAAATTTATTATATATTCTAAAAAATTATAGGTCTCGTGCTCTGATCTATTTTACAAGATTTTTTTAATTATGAAATTATCACTCATTTTTTTTTTACTTTAACTTTATGCAAAATTATAAAGTTCTTTTATTTGATTTATAATGTCACTAAACAATTGCATACAATAGAACATTATAATGATTTCAAATTTTTTGTTCCATTAGTTTATTTGTTTTATTTTTTTGTTCTTTGTGCAGAAAAACGACACCACCATTCCTGTCATATCACTTTTATCATTATCCAACTGAATTTTTCGTAGATCAAATCGCCATCATCATTCTTAGCGCCCTCCATTAAGTCTTATTTGATCCAAATCTACAAAATAAAGAGTCAACAGTTGTTAATTTATCTTTAATATTTTGTATTACTATTTAATTTTATATTTATGAAAATAAATTCAAACAATACAGAGATCAAAATTTGAGATCATCCTCTACTAATATCATAACAGCTCAAAGCCAAAATTATTATTTGTTATTATAAGTTCAAGCAGGTACCAAATACGAGGAGGGGGTGAACTCTAAGAAAACCAACATTCATAACAAAGAGATCAACTTTGATATTTTTAACTAATATAGAATATCTATCCTTTGCTTCTTTTGTAGTATTTGATTTTCTTTTTACCGCAAGAGTGATGATTAGATGACTAACATTTTTTCTTGAATTTGAAAAGACATACAACTATAGATTCATTCAAACAGCAAAATAGCTCAAAGCAATTATACTAATTCCATGATTATTGTTTATTCTGATATTTTTTGTTTAACCATTACAGGTAACGAAGACAAATGACCTCAATAGAATAAATTACCAAGTTATTTATACTTCGGTATAACCATGTCTAAACTAGTTTGCTTATATAAATTTTTTTTATCAAATTTTATTCTATCATAACTTTTTATAAAATATGTACTTTATATATTCGAATTGCTTCACTTTTACATATCATAGCATTTCACGTGTCATAATCGATCAATGAATCAATCTGAGAAGAAATTCAACTTTTAACCAATCTAAAAATAAATTTGACTTTCAATCGATCCGAAAAAAAAATTAGTTTACCTTTTAACCAATCCGAGAACAAACTCGACTTTCAATTAATCGGAAACAAATTCGACTTTCAATCAATCTAAGAAAAGACTCAATTTTCAATCAATTCGAACACAAACTCGACTATCAATGAATTCGAAAACAAACTCGATTTTCAACCAATACAACAACAAAGTCGACTACCTTATCAAGCACACCTACCCTCTATATTATCTATACAAGGACAAACTCGACCTCAATTACTATCTATGGACTATTCTTGAGCTATATATGCTCTACCAATAATTCTTTTTATGCATTTTCTATCCTCTATAAGACCATGATTAATCATTTCTTTTCTGTTTACTATATAAATTCATAAGAGTTCCTATTTGAAATAAATTGAAGCAAAAGTCATTAAATATAGTAGTTTATAAACATTATATTTCAATGTCTTTTCATTGAATTATTATTTCATTTATATGCTATAGCATTTGAAATTAATGCAAACAAAATAAGATGGTAGATTAAAGTCATCCATCTACAATAACGCTTGCATTTATTAATAATGAATTTTGTTATAAAAACTTTATACATTTTCATGCTAATTCATACTTCTTAATTTAAAATATTGCTACTTGGCATATAATTACGTATTTGATTTATTTATTTTATTCTACAATTTATGTATATTTATTATCATATTCATATAATTTATTTTGCATATTTCTTGTTAAGCCAATACTCATAAATTAAAGATGAGCGAAAAATAATCATCGGTCTCTTGTTATAGGTTGACGAAGTATCTATCTCATAGTTAAGTCGAGCAGATAAAACTCATTGCAGAATTATTTATTTTTATAAGTGCCGACATAAGAACCTAACTAAGTTTAGGCTCACTATATCATTATTCGCTTATCTTTTTCCCAAGTTATAATTCATTTTATTTCGAAGCTTAGCCTGGATCATATGATCGATAGACAAGGCTTGGGGGCTATGATCCGTTACCTTAGTCATAACTCAATTTTATTTGCTTCATTCTAAGTTTGTAAAGGATGATCTTAATAACAATTATTCCAACTTAATGACCAATGACCCCAACATCAACTCTATTCATCAAATCTATACCTATGAAAGGCACTTATTTCTATATCTCAAGGAGGACATTACATGATAAGTTTTACAAGTTCTATTTCACACTTGATTTGTGAACCTTATTTTAAGGTTCTGTATTCATTAATATGGTGACACAGATAATGGATTAAAACAGGACCGAACTGGCAAGTTCGACCAAAAAATCGAATCCAATACCGGTTCGGTCTAAGATTAGGACCGTTTAAAGTAGAGAATCGCCACAAACCGGTCAAACCTAGAGTGAACCGGCCAAAACCGGTCAAGTTGGACCAGATCGAACTGCTCAATCCAGTTGAAGGCAAATCTACGACGCACGCACCACGGTTCTACAAGTCCACCATGCTCCAACGCTGCCAAGTGTCAAGGCTTGTGATTTCTATAAAAAATTTTAAGGTGCTTAACATGGGTTTCAAACCCATTAACCCAAAGTTGCAGCAAGGACTCTCTTACCACCAAGCTGGCAATGCTTGTTACCAATATATATACAAATTATGATACATAATTTGTATACATATAGCAATCTTTTATTTTACTTATATTCAATTTATTTTAATTTTAAAGTCACTCATTTTTAAAGCAATTATATTTTATTTAACTATAAATTTTATTAAATATATAAAAATTAAAAAGATAAACAAAAAAAATTATTAATCACAATTTATTTTTTCTTTTCTTGATTATATGATATCTATTAATATTATTTATCAATAAATACTTATAGTATATAATAATAGGTAAAGACTTGTAACACCCTAATATTCATATCCTTATACTCGAGTCATAAGTCAATGATATTACGGTGGTACAACTTTCAGGTGGATTATAATACAGTTATAAGTAAAAGTGAAAGGAAGTATTAAACGAGAAGCCTGAAAAGGAGTAAAATAAAAATCGCGAATTCGTATCGCTCATGTATCGACAACTAAAAGATAAAGCGTGACGTCGAAAGCGATATACAGATAAAGGCATAAAGGAGAATAAGAGAAGGACAATATATAGATATATAACATAAGTAAATAGCCACTAGTCGCGACCTGCGAAGTTTAGGCCGACTAGGGTACAGTATAATAGTAGTTGACAACAGTATCTCCTAATCTCTCCCAAAAAAAACATAAAAATCTCTATAGGCAAGTTCAAAAGAACTCAATACATAATATAGGCTTTTCAAAATAAAGGTGGAGAGATTCTAAGCAAAATATAAAATAGAGAATATAAAGATCTTCGCCATCTCTCAGATGAACCACAACTCACTTCTGAACACCTGGACCTGTATCTGAAAAATAAGAGATATATACGGAATCAGAATCCCCGACCCATTGGTTCCCAGTACGGTAAAAGTGCCAAATAAATACAATGCACTATAATAAAAACTTACTAAGCATCCTAAACTTCCTTTCATCAAATATTCATCCTATGTTTTCGCTAATCCATAAATAGGCAACTGTCCTAAGGGAATACTAAATCTAATTCATCTTTCTTTTAAACTTCCCAACATCCTAAATCTTCAACAAAACAAAATCAGAATCTTAAACAAAACCATCACCTGCTATTCTATCTCAATAATTTTATGTCAATACCTCATATCTGCACCTAGAGCAAGTGAAATTACTTCACTGCGTCTACCCAGGGAACTCAAATTACCTCATTCGATAATCATCATTTTAAATCAATCATATCATTATTCCATCTCAACAAGAACAACCTTCAGCATCAATCGACACCAGCATGAAGGACCTCTTGTACAAACACAAGCAATATAGACAAGTAATACACAATTAAAGTACAAGTAAAGCAAGTAGCATTTAATTAGGTAGCACATCATATATGTACGATTTGGCAATCCAAAACAAATAGGCAAAGCCAAACAAGTCAAACATATGCAAATGATGAATGCCTGTCCTATGGCTGATGATATCATCTATCGGTTACATAGCCAACCCGACATGTTCTGGTAGCTAACCACGGACAAAAAGTCCCATGCGGAGCAAGTGAGCTTGAGCTACAACCCCTTTACTGCTACCCGCTTAACCAAGAGCCAGTGGAACAACCACTACTGCGGCTACTACCCAGGTGGGTGTTTAAAAGTTCAACCTGGAGCGAGTGAAATCACCACTGCTGCCGCTACTATCCAGGGGTCACAATATCTGACCTGGAGCAAGTGGGACGAACCACAACCCTTGCTACTGTCCAAGATCTCAAAACATACATTCATTCAGTTTAAAAAAGATCAATCATCATTGTTATCAAATCTCAAACATTAACCTAGAGCAAGCGGAGCAAACCACAACGTTGCTACTACCCAGGTATCACAAATACACATTCATTCATAATCACTCTTCATTATTACCAATTCTCAAACAATGACCCGGAGCAAGCGGGACGAACCACTATCCTTGCTACTACCCAGGTATCACAAATACACATTCATTCATAATCATTCTTCATTATTACCAATTCTCAAACAATGACCCGGAGCAAGCGGGACGAACCACGACCCTTGCTACTACTCAGGTATCATAAATACACATTCATTCATAATCACTCTTCATTATTATCAATTCTCAAACAATGACCCGGAGCAAGCAGAACAAACCACAACCCTTGCTACTACCCAGGTATCACAGACATACATTCATTCAAAACTCCATAATTAAACTCATTTATCACAATTCTCCTTTCCCATCTCATACCCGGAGCAAGTGGACAACGCCACTACCTACTACCCGGGGTCACACGTCACATTCATTTTCAACCATCATTTCTGCACTTCCTCACTCACAAGTCATTACTCCAAGTCTTTCTTCATCAACAAGTTATCACATTTCCTAACTTCTTCTCATTACTAGGCATACTATAAAAATTTAGGACTTAAAGGATGAAAATGGAGACTTAGAAGTCTAAAAATTTGGCTTTAAAAACTCAAAAATTAATTTTTGCTGAAAACGGGGTCACACAATTCTCAACCCAATCATTAATTCACATTACATATCAACTATACGTAATAGCACCAACCATTTATACAATCCAAACTTAATCTTAGGGACATCTAGCCTATGAATTCTCATCACACCACATGGTACTTAAATGAAACTTAAACCGTACCTCTTGTAGCTAAAATAATTGAGCTTCTTCTTAGAAGTCTCCACCAACCCTTAGCTCCAAGCCTCACCAAAGCCCCACAAGCAATATCAATCTTCCAATTGTGCACCAAAATCACCAAATACTCTAACATAATCAATTTTTACACTTATAATCAACCTAGGGTTTATAAAATTGATAAATCACAAGGGTTAGAGGGTTTCTTATCTTAACCCATGAAATTGTTTGATGGAACTCACCAATAGCTCATACTAGAGCACTTCTAAACAATCAAAACCATAAAATCACTCAACACCCGTTACCAAATTTGAATTTAAGGAGAAAAATAAAAACTGGGCAGAGGTCAGTGGAATACTCACCACAAAACTTAGATAGAATTGTAGAGGATGAGAAGAGCGATGTATGGCCACAAACGGCTTGTCAATCGGAGTTCCGGAGAAAAAGTTATGGTAATTTGAAGTTTCAAGGAGGCTAGGGTTTCTCTCTTCTTCCCTCTCCTCTCAAATTTCGGATCTCTCTCACAAATGGGGGAGTATGGTGGCTGAAAGTGTGCTTAATGATGTTATATATATGTGGGCTTGGGTCCACTTAGGCTCGGTTCACTTATTTTAGCCTGTTGGCCCAATTTTGGGTCAAAACCTTTAAGATTAGAGTTTTAAATCGTATTTTAAATATTTCTATCTTCCCAAATTATAAATTCTTATTTCTTAAAATTATTCACTTCTAATTAAATTTCTCAGCCACAGTACCGGACATATCGCAGCCGGTACTGCCGGTCGAATTTTCAGTGCGCATTTTTATTCAGAAAACTATGTTTTCCGACTCAGAAAAATTTACTGAGTCCAAATATCATATTTAAATTATCAAATTCCAATTGCTAGATTTTCTAACCATATTCGCTCCTATTTAATTTATTATTTAATTAATTACGATTTGACCGGGTTTTACAAGACTCACATGTAGTTGTCTTCATATGAAGTTGATAGTTGAAAATCATTATATGATATTTAGTCAAACTTGTCAAATCATCTAACTGTTTTTAAATATCAACTTCAGATGAAAATAACTGTATGTGAGTATTCTCCTATAATAATATAATAATAAAATAAATATAAACAAAATAATAAAGTATTAAAATGTAAAAATGATCATTATTTTTATAAAAACAAAATAAAAGTACTAATAATAAAGAAAAAATAATTAAAATTTATATAATTATTTAATTATACTGGGTTAACCGGTTTGACCAGTGACTCACTGGTTAAACCAGTAATCCAGTGACCCAGTAACCTGACCGGTTTGATCACCGGTTCGGTTCTGACAACTATGGTAATTCTTCTGCCAAATACACGTAAAAATGTCCCATAAGTCCAGTATTATATTTGTTTTCATGTATGAACTCAGCAGTTAATATTTCGCCATCCTGAATCTTGATAGAGCCTGGTTTTGGATAACAACCAGACATTCCAACAACATAGCCTTTTTCATTTCCTGGCTCTTCTCCTGTGCCGTATGTTGGTTGAACTGCACATAATACCTTTCCATTCTGAAGAAAAGCAAAAAAATAAGGACAAAGATATTTTAAAATATTTTACTTCTTAAGAAGATGAAAAATTAAGAAATAATATTACTTAATAAACAAATATAGAATGGTCAGCTAACAAAATAATTTATACATAGTTGTAAAGACTATATATGAAAAATTGATAATTACCTCCCCATATAAAGTTGCATTAACGATTCCTGGATGCACGTGAGCTGTAGAGTAAATTAGATTACCACCCTTTTTCATTGGGATCTTTGTCCTTTTAATATGATAATGTTCAATATCAGTATTTTGCGGAGTGATAGAATACTCTACCTGCAACAAATAAAAAAGTTTTTATGGATCATTTACTATATAACTAAAAAAGAAATTAATACTCACTTCATTTCATAAAAAATATTTTTTGGCCAATCTAATTACCTATGATAAATTATGTCACCATGTGAAATACATGAATCATGCATTTTAGCATTCAATTGAAATGAAATATACTTGTCACTTACCATACAATTATGAATTGGTTCGGAGCCATTATATGTCACTTGATCAGTAACATCAAGTATGTAAAACTTAATAGGTACTTGGTATTGATCCCAATCAACCCATGTTACTGTATATTTAAGGGAAGCTTTTCTCTGTTGTCTGTTATTATATCCTTGTTGTAATTTGCATTGAGAAGTCTTTTCACAACAAAAAATTCCTCCTTTATAATCACTAGACATTGGTTTCCCATCAATACCGGTTTTGCTTACAAAGTCTTCACTTTTGACATTATAATAGTCACATCTGCATTCGGTGCAACCTTTTTTGTCTTCTGTACCACGTGTATCAATAACCATGATATTGAATAACCATTTCTCTTCATTATACTCCTTTGGGACATTCTCAGGGTGCGTACCTACTTCTATTCTAAATGGATCTGGTAGTTCTAAGCTAGTTTTTCGTGCATCAACTCCAAGCCCCCAGGAATATGAATTAACACTACCCTGGCATACTCCATCGTTTCTTCTAAAATACTTACCGTATATGGGCTGACTTTGATTAGCTTGACGTGACATGGTGACATTTTCAAAATATCTTAAAACAAAATAATGGTGCAGGTAAGCTTCATATAATGGCAAAGAATTTCGATGTTCATCAACTAACTCGGCTTGAAAATTCTTGATTCCGATGTGTCCTCTTGGAAACTCAATATCGAATAAATCTGTTATCGTAACCTTTCCTGGTTCCAATACAAATTGCTCACTATAAAAAGTAGCCGTCTTGATATGATTTGAATTCTCATATTGTTGTGCGAATATGATGCTTGATTGCAACAGTATAATTGTTAATGATAGTAATAACACTTCAGGTATAAACTTCATGTTTTCCTGCAAATCGTCATATTTATATGATCATCAATCATCATATGTTTATATGTTAATCTATGGAAATACCAATCATATGTTTATAAATTAGGAAAACATGTTAAGGAAGACAAATAAAATATTAAACCATGTGGAACTTGAATAAGACATATGAAATTGAAATTCACATAACATGTCAAAAAGACAAGTACCTTGTTGGAGATTCAATTTTTGATATTTGAAAAAATAGTGGAAGGTGAATTTGTATTGATATGAAATTTTTGTATGTCTACTGCTTTTATAGCAGAATCTAATGCCAATTTTGTTGAATTCTCAATGCTAGATCCCTATTTTTGGTGGGCTTTCTAACTATGTGTGCCATTTGTTAAAAAACCTTGTTTGTTATTAGTTCCCAATTAATGTAACAGTATTTTTTATTTTTTTTGGTATACATTAAGTAACAACTTAATTCCAACTCAACTATGAATTCATCTTAGTTGCAAAATTGTTTAGATAATAAGATATTTGTTTAGATTTTGTCAAATTTGTTTTTTAACCTTATCCTCTTCTTATGCGACTCTTTTGATATTTTCGCCAAAACAAATCCACATGAATTTATGTTATAGTTCAAACTAACACAAAATTTGAAAGTTAAAAGACTTAATAAAGTATAAAAATTATTTAGTAAATTAAATACGATACTATCTTGGTATAGCGTATATTTAATATTCCTTTTATAATCTCTTAATCTGATAGATGGATACCCTCTTTCTATTTTCTTTGTATTTTTTTTAAAATGACCTATTAACTCAGTATTTAGAGTATTGCTTTTATACGGAAATAGTTCTGCAAAACCATAATGTGAAATTCAATTTTTTTATTTATGATAAAATAAAATTTCCAAAGTTACAAATAAGTTTAATAAAATTTTTATTTATTTTTTTTGGAGCTTTATGAAGTACAATTTCCTCTAATGGGGCATCTAAAAAAAGCACGTTTTACTTTTACTGATTAAAAAGTCTAAACTTTTTTTTTTAATAGATTTTTTGTGTCATTAACTGAAAATTTATATATCACTTTTGTTTTTATTAAGCTAATTGTGTGATATTGAACAAAGAAGAGGAAGATGATGACGACGATAATGATGATAATGAAGGAAGAGTAAGAAGGAGGATGATCGGAGGAGGTGGTGGTAAAGGAGGATATGGTGATGACGACGACGACGACGACGACGATGATGATGATGATGATGATGATATTGATAATGAAGGGGGAGGATGTAAGGCCCACATCGGTTGGAGAGGGGAACGTAGCATGCCTTATAAGGGTGTGGATACCTCTCCCTAGCATGATGCATTTCGTCGAGTGAGTGTGGGGGCTTCGGCTATCATTCCTATCGTCAAAGACAAAACTGTGAGGCCTTGTGTGCCAAAGCGGACAATATCGTGCTAGCGGGTGGTTTGGGCTGTTACATTATGGTATCAGAGCAGTTCATTCCTATAGAGCCTGAGGACAGACTGAATATGCCACTGTGCATTCTCTGTGTAGGTGTCTATGTGCTAGTAGGATATCTAACTGATATAAGTAGCATACATGTTTGTGAGCATGCATTTGAGACTCGTGGATACGAACGAGGTAACTGGAGGAAAAATCCTAGGACCGAATCGATGCGAGGATTCCGAGATGGAAGCTCGGGTGCTGGTACGAGCAATATAGGACAATACTATAGGTCCATGACCCTTACTGATTTCCTCAAGAGTGGTCCACCCCGTTTTAACGAAAATGCCAATGCGTTGGAGGCTGATCGGTGGTTTCTAGATGTGGAGAGATTCTTATACACTCAGTACGTATCGAAAGTACAGTCGGTGGAAATAGTTACTTACATGTTGGAGGGAGATGCTCAGGAATGGTGGCAGGAGTTATATCACAACTTGCAGATAGAGTTAACAGATATTCGTTGGAGTAAATTCAAGACGGAATTTTACGGGAAATATTTCTTACATGCGATTCGCATTGCAAAAGAATTGGAGTTAATGCAACTTAAGCAAGAAACTATGTTTGTTGCTGACTATACCCGTGAATTCGACAACTTGTGACATCTCTCAAGAGTTTGTCAAGGAAATCCAGCTGACTATGAGGCATGGAAGTGTGTTCAATATGAGAAAGGGCTTAGAAGAGACATCTTCAATTGCGTGAGTCCGCAAAGGTTAACCAATTTCCTTGAGTTGGTTACATAAAGTCAATTCGCAGAACGTTACTCCATAAAATCAGCAATATTACAGAAAGGCAATGGAGAGACTACTCCGGATGAGCCGCATAGAGCCGGACTAGGCGTATGTTGCAAGTGCGGGAAGCCGAGGCATATAGCTCGAGACTGTCTGTAACACCCTACCATACAGAGTCTTATGCTTAAGTCATAATTCAGAGATGGCAAGGTATTACGACCTCTAAAATAAAAATTTAGTACGTATAGTAGTATGAATGATTGATTATAACTAAGAGCCTTTGTAGAAAAAGGGGTAAACAAGAAAAATCGCAACTCAAAAGCGCAACACTCCGATCGTTAACGTAACGAACAAGGATAAACCAACGCGAGATTATATATATACAGAGGAGTGTCAAAAGCAGGAATATCAAGACTCAAGATCCAGCTGCGAAGATAACCGGTCCGAGCATAGCAATATATACATATGATAAAATAAGGAAAACCCCAAAGGAAACCCAAAGGGACACAAATACATAAAACTTATTCTCCAAGATCTCCCATAAGAGGAGTCATCATAGTTTGTATTATTTAATGGAGATAAAAGTATCTAAGCAAAACATATAAACCGAAACATAGTTCCGAGAACAAAGGATCTTCGCAAATCTAGAAGTCTCCAGCATGCCTCAGCGGGAAACCTCACGTCTTGCATCTGAAAACCACAAAATCCGCATGGGTGAGAACCAGAGGTCCCCAGCATGGTAACAGCTTCCACATATATAATACATAATAATAGAGGAAAGCCAAAGGCAATCCTAGAACTTCCTCCAGATAATATCAAAGCTTATAAACAAGCTAAACCATATAAGGGCATCTGACTAAAGATTCTTCAGTCTAACTAATACTTCCCTTTCCAATTCCTTCAAACCTCCCAACCACCAGCAGGAGTATATTATAGCAAACACAGTTATATCAGACAAAGAATATACAAATAGGAGCAGTTAAGACATTTAGACAATTAGCAAGTAATATGCAGTCAAATAGGCAATCTCAAACAATTCACATAGTATGCATATGATGAATGCCTGTCCCTAGTGGCCGATGATATCATCTTGTCGGTTATAGAGCCAACCCGACAAGTCCTGGTCGCTAACCATTGGACTGTCCCTCTGTCGCGCATCCCCAACTCGAGTTATACTCGTTATAAACTTGATCATAAACATGATCCATATCCATCACCCTCACTGGTGAATATTTCGGGGGCGAGCTCATCCGGGTCTTTCACAGTGCCCGGCCACACTTACGACATAGGGTCAACAGAGTCTCGAGCCTCCACCTGGAGCACGTGGTGGCTAGCCACTGCTTCCTCCCAGGGATCTCGTGCCTCTGATAGTGGAAGTGCAAATCTCAATTATCAATAATTCAGCATAAACATGCATGAATTCTCATCCATGGATCAACATCCATATCAGCCATCCGGCTCACGGTTCAGTCCAGAACCAGCCAATATTCATACCATGCACAGCCTTTCCGGCTCATGGTTAAATCCATAACCAGCCATCCGGCTCACGGTTAAATCCATAACCAGCCGTTTCATTAACAATTATAGCCTTTCGGCCCATGGCATAACAAGCACTTCCACCACCATCCTCCGCATCTCACAAAATCATCTTGATCCTCATTGATCATTCATTTTTCCCTTGCTTCACTCGCAAGTTACCTCATTCACTAGCCCCTTTTTAATAGCTAGGCATGTCATAATGATTTAAGACATAAATGGTGAGATCGGAGGCTTAGAAGTATGAGATTTGGCTTTTAAAACTCAAAAATCAACTTTGGGATGAAGACAGGGCCACGCGTACGCGCACTCCACGCGCACGCGTAGATGGCCTCAAAAACTCATTGACGCGTAAGCGTCATGCACGCTAACGCGTGGATTAAAAATTTGCCAATCGACGCGCACGCGTCAACCACGCGTACGCGTGGGTGCTCTCGTGCCCCAGGCACAAAGCTGGCACGGTTCTGGCACAACTCTCTGGAAAATGGCTGGGCATTGGGTGCAGCACCATCGGCGCGCCCGCGCACACCACGCACACGCGTGGATGGCGTTTTCTGGAAGATCGGCGCGTACGCGCCAAGTGCGCCCACGCGCAAGGGGTCATTCTGCTAAAAATTTTCTAAGTTAAAAGCTGCAGAATTCACAGATTTAAACCCCAATCTTCCAACGGACATAACTTCCTCATTTTAAATCGTTTCTCACCCGTTCTTTGAACGGCATGGACATCCCGGATCCAATTTCATTTCTAAACAGATTTGGTACAAAACAGAGATCCGTAGTCCAAGTTATGTCCCACCAAAGTGTGCCCAAAAACCATATTTTCATACAAAACCACAAAGTGCCATTTTCAAAACAAGCCATTTCCAACTCTTTTTAAAACCAATCAAAACATGCCAAGTTCATCCCTTTTTCTTTGAAATCAATCAAAATATATCAAATTCAACATCAAGCCTCCTCAACTCACACATTGACACATTACCACAATTTACCAAAATCACTATTTCATCATTTTACCCCACTTCACCCAAGTGGCTCAAACTCAAACACATTGACATATCATATACTATTCCTCATGCCAATTCTCAACAACACCAATTCCAATAAATCATTATTGTACACAATCAACATCATACTCACCAACAACATGGTTCAACCCACAATTCAACCATAACCAATCATCAAGCATATATCACAACACGCATATTTCTCATACATCATACCACCAAGGCATCAATAATCATCATCACATATATGACCACATCATATATCTCAATCATTCAACAATATCAACAATTCAATGCCTATCTTAGGGCCTCTAGCCTAAGTATTTCCTACCACATTACATATTAGATACGGAAAACCGAAATCATACCTTAGCCGATTTTCCCAAGCTCCCCCGGAGTACTTCCAAACCACTTATCCACAAGCTCTCAAGGCCTCAACACCTCCAAGAACAGATTTTTCACCACCAAACCCTTTCCAAGCTTTTCAAAGTCACCAATCAAGCTCCAATATCCACACATACACAACCTAAGCCACAACCATCATACCCATACACAACATCTCAAAACCCAAACATCATAGAACAACAAAATTACACTAGGGTTGAGAATCTTACCACACCCAAGGTCCAAGGAGACAAGATTAACCTTCTCCTTCAAGAGAGTTGGGTCCTATAACATCAAAGAACCCAAAATCTCAACATTTTACCCATGAAACTCGAAAATAAGGGCTGGAATTTCGAACAGAAACACGTGGCTTACCTCAAGATTAGTTGTATGGGTTTTTTAGAGCTCTCCGCGGTGAACGCGTGGCCGCAAAAGGAGCGGCAATCGGAGCTCTAGATCAAAAGTTATGGTGGTTTGAAGATCAAGTGAGAGATAGAGGTTTGAGAGAGTGTTCTTCCCCCATTTCCTCTCTTTTTCAGCGTGTTTGGTGTTGTGTGAGGAGAGAGAGTGCTGAAAACTAGGGTTTTGGTTTAGTTATGTTGGGCCAAGGGCCCACTTTGGGTCCGGTTGGCCCGGTTTGGCCCGTTCGGTCCAATCTTGGTCCGAATTCTATAAAATTGGTACCAAAATTCTCGTCTCAGTCTCCTCTATCACATTTAGCCATAAAAATCATATTTTAGGCTTTCTAGAATAAATTCTCATTTATGGGTTAATTAGCCGTTAATTAACCGGGTTTTACACTGTCCACACAAGAAACGCCGGGATGCAGTCGAATCCGATCTTCAGACCCGAGGTAACCATAAGCTAGCAGTAGAGTTTTTAACTACCTTGCGTATCATTAATATATGTATGAACCATTTGTGAAGCACGACAAGTTTTGATGATTGTGGAGTCCGAGCCGATGGTTAGTCAAAGACTACTATATGTTGAGATGGTATCAGAGCCAGAACCCGGATCGATGTGCCAACGAGGGTGCTGGGCTCCTTAGGGAGGTGGATTGTAAGTCCCACATCGGTTGGAAAGGGGAGCAAAGCATGCCTTATAAGGGTGTGGATACCTCTCCCTAGCATGACGCGTTTTGACGAGTGAGTGTGGGTGGCTTCGGCTATCATCCCTATCGTCAAAGACAAAACCGTGAGGCCTTGTGTGCCAAAGCGAAAAATATCGTGCTAGCGGGTGGTCTGGGCTGTTACAGAGGAGGAGGATGAGGACGAAGAACAATGAGAATGAAAACGATAACGGTAACATAAACGCTCATATATAAATTTAACTTGGTTGAACTTAGTTAAAAAGAGACTTGATTATCTAGAATTTTGATGTGTAAAATTTTTGCACTAAAATATACATATTTGAACTTAACTTCTGCCTATTTTTACTTAATTATTACCTATTTTAACTTCTATTATAAGTGGAAACTATTTGATTAATTTAAATAATAATATAAAATATATTATTATTATTATTATTGTTGTTGTTGTTGTTGTTGTTGTTGTTGTTGTTGTTGTTGTTGTAAATTTTTATTTGTTTTAATATCTTATTACATGCTATTAAATATTTAACTCATTACAAAAAAATTTAATTCAATTTTTATATATATTTCATGACTAATGTAATAAATTTATTTATTTTTAATATTTTATTAATAATCATGAATATATAAAAACTTTAAATTAATATTTTTAGGATGACTTAAAATATTTTAAGCTATGTGATAAAATATTAAAACAAATAAAATTTATTACACTAATGACAAATATATATATATATATATATATATATATTAAATTATATATTATTATTGTTATTTAAATAAACCAAATAACTATTACAACTTACATATATAACTATAATGGTTATTAATAGGTATTTTTAGCAAAATAAATTGAAGTATATGTTATTTTAATCCTTGAGAAAAAGAGAATATATATTTTCTAAATAGATAAAAGAGATTATTATTTAGAAAGAGAAAAGTGATACAATTTATTTTAATATATTATTTTTTTTCTTTCTTTTTGTTATATTTACTTTTATATTTTAAAATTTTGCATATATACCACTATGATAAGATATAATGCACTACATGTAACACATGAAGGTGAGTTGATTTGGGAAGAAGTTAAATCACACGGAAAAAAAATAATTGTATGTACAGTGGGGATGGCACTTTAAGAATTGGATAAAATTGAAAATTGAGATATGAGCATTTTCTCTTACATTAGGGGATGAAACTAATCTAGCATTTTCAGCATCTTTGAGGGATTTTTTAGGATTTTGATACTTTTTTATTAGCCTTCTTCTCTTCATACCTGTAAAAATATAAAAGAAATAAGAGAAAACCATATTACTTAAAACAAAGAATAACAACCATGTATAGATTCACACTTTATTAGTCTTCTTTTCTTTAATGTGTTTTACACAAGCATATTCTCATTCTGTCCATGTCATTTTGGGGAAAAAATTGCTAATTTGTCCTATAACAATATTATTTGGATTGAATCCTAATTACCAAATTTATATATCCTGTAACACCCTAACTATCAAAGCTCACGCTTCTGGCTGTGCAACTCTGATAGCTCGGACATTACGACGACACTTATACTATTTAATACTAAAATATGAGCCTGTTTAAAACTTTAAACCGCAATACCGCTCCCAAAAATACTTTCGTTCGACAACGTACATCCATAGATACCATACAACTTACAAAAGCTCATCAAGAGTGCATCCATATATATACATATATATATATATATATATATATATATATATATATATATATATAATATTACAAGCATTAACCAATACAATTCCTATCCCTCTTACAGAATATATCAAGGTAAAGGCGAGGGTACAAAAATAATAATCTAAAGCAATACAGAGCATCTCAACAACAATTAAATAAACTCTTTATGACTTCTGCGCCCATATCCTGAAAGGGAAAAAATATAGGGGGTGAGAACATCATCCTCGAAAGGGTTCTTAGTAGGGGGTTTTTGGGAATTACTGTAATAGGATACGTGAAGATAAATCGTACCAGTGATTAATAACCGTCTTATGCCTCTTTTCAAAAACATCAGTTTACAATAAAAGTAAAGTCGAAAATCTTTTCTAAAAGAGGAACCGTTCAGTTCTCAAAAACATCAAAAGCCTTTCAAAAGGTTTATCTATACTGAACCAAAATAGCCTTTCATATTTTTCCAAACCAGAAACATAAAACCGAAACCAACCGTTGGTCCATCTCAATCCAACCACGGCCCTAGGCCCAAGCAATCCAACCATCAATCAAATCACCACAATCCAACAGAGTCCCAATTGCAAACACAGATAGGGAGTTCAAGCACAAACAAACAGTTACAGCAAGTAGAACAATTAGCAGTTAATCACAAAGGCAAACCATGTACAATATGCACACCCAAACAATGTCACATAGATGCATATGATGCATGCCTGTCCTAGTGGCTGATGATATCATCTGTCGGTTACCAAGCCAACCCGACGTGTCCGGTAGCTAACCCGGACACAGTCTCTCTGTTGCGCATTATTATCATTAGAGGGTATCTGCGCCCTGTCGCCATTAGAGGGTATCTGCGCCCTGTCGCCATTAGAGGGTATCGGTGCCCTGTCACCCTTACAACCAGAGAGAAAACACAAGCATACTCGCATACAACATTCATCTCAGCCATCCGGCTTAAATACACAATTCATTCAAATGCATACATGCATTTGTACTCTACCATGGATCACCATCCATCTCAGCCATCCGGCTCACGGTTCAATCCAGAACCAGCCAATTTATCAATAAATATAGCCCTTCGGCTTAAATTCATAATTCATAATCAGCCATACGGCTCACAACTCATTCGGCAATCAGCCATAGTTCAATAGCATACACAGCCATTCCAGTTCATAACAAAATAGCACTTCCACCATTCAACATCATCAAATTCATAAAACCGGCATTTAAGCCATAAATCACTTTTCTCAAGCCATTTCACTTTGAAATCAAATTTCAACTCTTTTCAGCGTTGGCTTTAAAGATCTCATTTCTCAAATCATCTCAGGCTCATAAACCAAATTTATTCAAAGTGAGTTCCCTTTTTTTAAAACAAAATCACTCCCGGCATTCTCTCTCCAAAACTTCCAAAACCATGGCAAGTTAAGGATTTATTTCAAAGTATTCAAAATCACCCATCCAACAATGGGATTTTATAACAAAAGCTTCTCGGCAGAGTCCCAAGTCTTTAGGGAAGGTCAACTTATATCAATTCCTTAAAATTCATTGAAACTCTTAAAATCATGGATTCTCGGTTCAAGTAAATAAAATTGAATTTATTATGAAACCGACCATACAAAATCACAAGTTTCAACCCGGTCCAAAAATCAACTCATTTGAAACGGAACCGGTTCATTTGAATCAAACCACTTTCAGGTTTCTTTTTGGAACCCATTTTTCTAACTCTTCCAAAATGCCTCAAACTTGATTACTCAATCAAAAGTATAGGTTCCTTTAAAAATCACTAAAAGCTCCTTTTTATATTGAGATCAATATTAGAGCATCATTCTTTCCTTCAGTGATTCAAACGGTAAAAATAGTTCATTTCTAAATAAGTCGAACTCAAGGCATAAAGTTTACTAAATAAATTAAGCTTGAAAACATAAATATTCTCTTAGTAAATCAAATAATACAACTTCTCAAATCCAACCCTTTTCAAATAACTTTTCAAACAAGACTAGGATTTTATAGAAATTTTGGCAGCACTTCCCCTAAAACTTGGACTTTTGCCACCCAGTCCGGGTCCTAACTAAACCGTTCCTCATTCCTTTTCAACAACACAAAACCAGAAATCAATTCAAAGCATGCTAAATCCAACAATTGCCTTAGTTGCGTATCTCAAGGATACTATTTCAAAATTAACTCAATATCAATCGATTTAACTCATTTCCAAGGCTTTAAAGAAACGGCTCAATAACAAATCATTTGTCCAAAACCGAATCAATTAAAGTAAACCAGGCTGAATTCAAAAGTGCATTCGACTTTTCAAATCATCAAAACAATTAACTCAAATCAAATCAATCCTCAGCGGATTAAACTCAGATTTCAAATCTTTAAAGAATTAACTTCAAAATATTACATTTCACAAAGCCGCACAACAATTCAGCCAAACCAACATCCATAATCATTCGAGTCAATCAAATAATACATAAGGCAGATACAATCACCAAATACACAATATCTCACATCAGTATCCATATGTAATAATTCCAATACATAAAACATAGTTTTTGGAAAGCGCCTCTACCTCAAAATGCAATTCCATAACCCAAATAACTCATCAAGTCTTTCCCGCCTCAACTCGAAATCACCGGCAACCAAAACCTCAGCTCCCAGCCACTTTCGCAATATCCATCGCAACACTAATCGCAACGTACAATAACTGAGATTCAATCTTATAGCGATTAACGCCGCAAAACCTCAGCGTATGATAACAGAATAGTAACTAGAGAGCTTTCAAATCAAAAACGCTTATCGAACGAAGAAGGAACGGCTGAACCAGAACAGCGGCGATCTCTGAACCGGTTTGGCTGCAATCCGGCAACCACCTCAAGCGGCAGCGGCGACCGGACTCCGGCGATGAAGACCGAAACCCACATACAGAAACGGTAAGGCTTCCGGAATCTTAAACGAATGAAAACCGAATTCAAAACCCTTACCGGCAGAGTTCTCCGGTGACGGTAATGGCGTTTTCCGGCGGCCAGGCACAGCGACGTGAGTCAACACGGAACTAGGCAGAGCGGCAGCAACCCATTGGCGGCAGCGGCTTCCTCAGGCGGCATGGACAACGACGGCACTGGCTTCTGCAGCAGCTCCTCGCGAGCGTTCTTCCCTCTCTCCTCCATCGATGGTGACAACAATGGCACTGGCGGCGAGGCGCGGCGGGGCACGAACGTCGGCGGCTTCTTCGGTGGCGCCAGGGAGCGACGGCGATGCACGAAGCTTCTCCCGCGACGGCAACAGCGCGGTGGCGGCGCTACAGAGGCTCCTGGGTCGCGTTCTTCTCTGCGATCTGTCTCTCTCTCTCGTCGGGTTCTCTTCAGGCGATGGTGGTAGTTTTCTCGCGGCACTCTTCTACCTTGAACGGCGTTGATGACTTCCTTCTTTCTCGGCGACAAGGATGTCGGCCACAAGCCCGCGAACCCCTCACCTGCGAGCCATCCCACATCGTCAACGTTGGTGGCACCAGCAGCATGGATTCGTTGGCAGGGCGCAATGGCGCGGCGCCGAGGCGTGGTGGTGACGCCCTTCCTCCCTCCGGATCTCCCTTTCCTGCTTCCCCCTTTCTTTTTCCGCGTTTGTTCTTCTATTCATGGAAAAAAGAAAACTGTGTTTGACTTGTGCCGCTGAGCAAGGAAGAGAGGGATAAAGTGTGACGGCTGAGTGAGGAAGAAGGGTAAGAGTGTTGTGTTGTGTAAATTAGGGTTAAGGGCATTTTAGTAATTTCACATAAAAATAGGTATAATGTAGTAATTAGAAATAAATTCTAATTCAACAATAACAGTGTATAAAAATACCATTTGCTCATCAATTCCACACTTTATTTTCAATAAAATGTCCAAATCCAAAATTTAGAAATAAT
Organism: Arachis stenosperma; assembly: GCF_014773155.1. NCBI lineage: Eukaryota > Viridiplantae > Streptophyta > Magnoliopsida > Fabales > Fabaceae > Arachis > Arachis stenosperma. The sequence goes on from NC_080378.1 coordinate 6,972,078, forward strand.
ATAATTAATTTCTCTATTTTCCAAAATAGCAATATCAATATATTAAAATATTGATTATTTAGTCCATATCATATAAAATCCTTATTATTTCATAACTATCAACTTTATAATTTAAATATAGAAAATAACTCAATAATTATAAAATTGGATAATAATCATAACTCGTCTCAAATCCAATAAATCAAAAATTGCCTTAATTATCTCTAATAAAATAATTTCTGAAATTAAGGCTATAAATAACTATATGATTTGAGACTTACTCATAAAAAGACTTTTCAAAGGTTTTGGGTCTTACATATCCTACATATATAACTTACAATTATTTACTCACAGCAATAACCAAATTAATACACAATCCTAATATACCATGATATCTATTTTTACGCATACTCAAGCACAAGTTCTTATATGTATGATTGAATGTGTTTTGAAGGTAGAGAAAAGCCTCCAAAGTCATCCACGAGCAGTTAGAGTAATTCTTACTCGCTAATATGGAATTCATGTCGATAATTCTAATTTGGCTATGAATTTTAACCCTACAATGTAGAGGATTTAATCCTATTGGCTCTGGTCTGTTGCTATGAGTAGATTTTTAGCTGAACTAGTCAGTCCTATAAACTTTTTTTTTATTCTTATTAATTGTGTTCGGTTGAAAAAGGTAGGGCATGACAATGAGAAATGGCCTCCAATCCCAAAATGAAAAATAATAATAGAAACAAAAAAAAATGGTTGATTTATAATTCCTTAACCATATTTAGATGTAGCTGAAGTATAGTTCGTTATTACATGAATTAATGCATATGTTCCTTAACTTCATCCTAAAAAATGTTGCCTAAGAATGTTTAGTATTAAACAAGACTTTAACAGAAAATGAATTGCATTCATAAACACCAATACAAAAAACCAAGAAAGAAGAGAATGCGAGTAAATTAAATACATTAAATTAAAATCAATTGAAAAAAAAATTCACTTTAGAAAGAACAGCAAAAAAGAATTTATATAAAATTATAAGATAATACATCAAAGAAGAGAAATCCTCTAAACTTAAAAGGGTGAAAAAAGCAAAGAAATTATTACAATGAAGATTACAAATACTACTATAACAATTAATTAGCAATGCGTAACAGGTTTAATACCATCTCCTGCACTAAAAAGTTCATCGTACTACTCATGTTCCAAATTGCTTTGAACCAACAAAAAGTAATTACAAAAATCAAATTACAATTGAAGATATTATTTCCTCACTCACCGAAAAGTAATAGGCTAATAGCCCCTTTCTTATTCAAGTAGTGCCGATCTGTAAAAAAATTGAATCATCACTACGGCCAAACTACTTATAGCGAATGCGTTGAACATGAAATGTAACACCCTAATGCTTTTAAACTGAGTTAAGCTTTACTTGGGTTATATTTAGTAGCTGATATTTAAAACCTTGCGAAATTTTTAAAGAAATATGAAATCTTTTTATAAAATAATGTACATGTGTAAAAATATTGAATAACTAGTTTTTATTAGAATAGTTATTAGTTGAAAAATATAAGTGGATCTAGAAATACTAACATGAAAAAAATGGGCATGCTAAACTATGAAGGCATAACAATGACAAGCTTTACTCATACAAAATAATTATAACAAGAAACATCATAGGTACAATTTGCAATCACTCAATAAAATAAAACAAGATACACAGAAAATCCTAATTCTCTTAATTTGTATAACTATGGCTAAAACAATCGCATATTCTTCCTTTTTAAGGAAAGCTTAATGTTTTGTATCTACGTCCTCGATAGCTTCTACTAGTGCACTTGTCTTTTCACCTCAACTGAGCAGTGTATTGCTTTGTACTGCATCGTTCCTGAAGATGGTACGGGGAGAGGGGTGAGAAACAAAAGTTTCTCAGTAGTTTATCTATATGGTGTCATCGTATCCATCCCCAGCCACTCCGAGTTTTAAAATAAAAACAATGATAATGCAATGTTGTCCAATTATTATTTTCAAAAGTCCTTGTTAATCGGAGTGGTGTGACTTTTAGATGCTTCTCATTTACTTATGTTATGACATGTGTGATGCATACAAAATGCCTATAGCGTTAAAACATATAAATATAAACTCATAAACTTTGGTATAATGTCCTCATAGGCCATAAAGCAAGGCAAAATAAATAATAAATAAGAGAAGAATATTAACATTGGTATAGATAAGTCAAACAGAATAGATCTGAATAAAATAAAGATCTTAAACAATATCACCCATCAAATAAAAAGGAACTTTGAATAAAAGAAGAATCTTTAAATGAAATAATAAACATAATCATAAATAAAAAAATATAAAAGAAGAACAATCATGATCACACTTTTCATTGTACTTTTCATTACTTTTTCTCATAGCTTTTATGGAAGGTATTGAGCTCAAACCGGTATAAAAGGTGGGAGTCCCCTTCCTTTACCGAAGGTTCTTATCCCAAACATTTTGGCGATCACCTTCCCTTACCAAAGGATCATCTTGATCGATCACCTTCTCTTACCGAAGGATCATTCCCTCAGTTCAATTTACAATCAAGGTTATTTAGACATACACAAGAAGAGAGTCATATCAACAAAGATATATTATTATATAAAATTGATGGAAGTCTCCTTTCCTTACCGAAGGTTCCTAAAAGTTTGCTGATCACCTTCTCTTACCGAAGGATCATCTCGATTATCTTGTCTTTGGGGGGTCACTTTCCGTTACCGAAGAATCATTCCCTCAGTTCTTTAATGCACATAAGATTGTTATTATAATGCATAATGCGTATGAAGGAAAGAGACATTATACCATGACATGCAACTAACATCTATGTTCGAAAACATTTAAAACATGACATATAAAAATTAGCACAAAACCCCCTACCTCAAGTAAAGTTCCGATAGGTATTCCGATGCAAATAGATGCGGTTTGTTAGTGAAGAGAAACTTGTTCTATAGCTAGACTTTGTGTATACTAGAATGTTTTGTATAGAAAAAGGGAATAGGATGAGAAAGGAAGGATCAAATAGCTCTCAGGTATGTGCAGATTATGTTAGGAGGCATTTAGGTAAAATCTTCAATCTGAATCGTTACTTTGTGAGCCCTATAACATTTTCTACGTTTGGAATTTGGAAATAGCTATTAGCGACAAATATATAGATAATTGAATTAGCTTTAAAACGAATCTTAAACCAAGTAAATCGGATAACCACAACTTGAGATATTTTCGAAATACTGTTAGTATATCAGGCTGGCTGATAAGAGCGCGATTTTTTACTATGAACTTGTAACCGATTTATCTACCTAATTTAATTTGATTTTATAATAAACTTAAGGAATAGAGCTAGCACTCTTATCTTTTCATATAACTAAATATCATTCAAATCTAATAATTGTAGAATTAATTATGACTATATTTTCAAAGGTTGTTTATTGTCGGTTAGAGATTTACTACCACTAGTGTTTTCATATGTTTAAATTTTAAATTCAAATCTTAATACTATTTTAATTAATTAGTTGGTTATTAAGAAATGATTTGAGTAAAAAAGTTGGGATGTTACATGAAACACAGATAATGGATGAAAATACTTGGACCGGAAAACTATTTAAAATGATTGAACACCACTAATGTTGATTTGTCCGCTCTATGTTAGTACAATATTAAAAATGTTTGTATGATCACAAATGTAGCAAAAATGTCAAACACAATGAAATTTATATATAAGGCATAATTGTGATCTATGTATATGATTGCATATTAGTTTGTTATAAAAATCCATGAAATATATTGAAATAGAGCTATATTACTACAATGTACTTTAACTTTTATGAGTAAGATGTATAAAATTAAATAGAAATGTTTGGTAACAAAAAAGAATTAACCAAAAAAAGCTAGTAAGGTAAGTTCTGACTTTTTTTAGTATTACCGAAGTTAAATATGAGGGTTCTTGTCTTTAAATATTTCATTATTTCTTATGAAATTTTTATAATATTTACATCATAAATTCGCCTAAAACTTTCGTATTATGAAAACCAATATAGTTGTCTACCATATAGTTGCTCTTTTGATTGCTTATTCAACAGTGAAGTAAATAAATAAATGAGAAGTAATGAGTGTAAGACCCTAGATATCCATGAATATATAAAAAAATGGTTAATGCCTTTTAATATTTTATGATCTGTAATACCGATTTACTAGGTAACATACTATCAAAGTAAAGCAATTTATTTTGAAATGATTTATTATGATTTCATAGTAAATCATTTTAAGTTATATCGATTTATGTAAAGACATTTTTAAAACAAACGTCAAAATAGGACAATTTAGTAATATTGATAGTCAAATAATTTAAAAGGATAATTTATCCAATTTATTATATATAGTATACAATAATTATAAATTTATCTAAAAATTTTATCTTACAAAAATCAATGAAATCTAAAGGATAAAAAAAAGTCAATAGAGTCGTTTGTTGTCACTACACTAAATTGACCATATAGTTACACTTGATTTGTGAACCTTATGTTAAGGTTCTCTATTAATTAATATGGTGACAGAAATAATGGATTAAAACCGGACAGAATTGACCGGTTCAATCGAAAAACTGGTAAACCAGATCCAATACCGATCCGATCCAAGATTAGGAATAACGTTTAAAGTAGAAAATCGTCACGAATTGGTCAAACCCGGAGTGAACCGGCCAAAACTGGTTAAATTGGACCAAATCGAACCACTCAATATAGTTGAAGGCAAATCTACGACGCACTACGGTTCTGCAAGTCCACCCAAAGTTGCAGCAAGGACACTCTTACCACCAAGTTGGCAATACTTGTTACCAATATATATACAAATTATAATACATATAGAAATCTTTTATTTTACTTATATTTAATTTATTTTAATTTTAAAGTCACTCATTTTTAAATCAATTATATTTTATTTATAAATTTTATTAAATATATATAAATTGAAAAGATAAACAAAAAAATTATTAATCACAATTTATTTTTTCTTTTCATGATTATATGATATCTATTAATATTATTTTTTCAATAAATACTTATAGTATATAATAATAGGTAAAGACTCACATGCAGTTGTCTTCATATGAAGTTGATAGTTGAAAATCGTTAGATGATATTTAGTCAAACTTGTCAAATCATCTAATTGTTTTTAAATATCAACTTCACATGAAAATAACTGTATGTGAGTTTTCAGCTATAATAATATAATAATAAAATAAATATAAACTAATTAATAAAGCATTAAAATTTAAAAATGATAATTATTTTTATAAAAACAAAATAAAAGTACTTATAATAAAGAAAAAATAATAAAAATTTATACAATTATTTAATTATACCGGGTTAACCAGTTCAACCAGTGACTCACCGGTTAAACCAGTAACCCAGTAACTTAATCGGTTCGATCACCAGTTCGGTTCTGACAACTATGGTAATTCTTCTGCCAAATACACGTAGAAATGTCCCATAAGTCCAGTATTATATTTGTTTTCATGTATGAACTCAACAGTTAATTTTTCGCCATCCTGAATCTTGATAGAGCCTGGTTTCGGATAACAACCAGACATTCCAACAACATAGCCTTTTTCATTTCCTGGCTCTTCTCCTGTGCCGTATGTTGGTTGAACCGCACATAATACCTTTCCATTCTAAAGAAAAGCAAAAAAATAAGGACAAAAATATTTTAAAATATTTTACTTCTTAAGAAGATGAAAAATTAAGAAATAATATTACTTAATAAACAAATATAGAATGGTCAGCTAACAAAATAATTTATACATAGTTGTAAAGACTATATATGAAAAATTGATAATTACCTCCCCATATAAAGTTGCATTAACGATTCCTGGATGCACGTGAGCTGTAGAGTAAATTAGATTACCACCCTTTTTCATTGGGATCTTTGTCCTTTTAATATGATAATGTCCAATATCAGTATTTTGCGGAGTGATAGAATACTCTACCTGCAACAAATAAAAAAGTTTTTATCGATTATTTACTATATAACTAAAAAAGAGATTAATACTCACTTCATTTCATAAAAAATATTTTTTGGCTAATCTAATTACCTATGATAAATTATGTCACCATGTGAAATACATGAATCATGCATTTTAGCATTCAATTGAAATGAAATATACTTGTCACTTACCATACAATTATGAATTGGTTCGGAGCCATTATATGTCACTTGGTCAGTAACATCAAGTATGTAAAACTTAATAGGTACTTGGTATTGATCCCAATCAACCCATGTTACTGTATATTTAAGGGAAGCTTTTCTCTGTTGTTTGTTATTATATCCTTGTTGTAATTTGCATTGAGAAGTCTTTTCACAACAAAAAATTCCTCCTTTATAATCACTAGACATTGGTTTCCCATCAATACCGGTTTTGCTTACAAAGTCTTCACTTTTGACATTATAATGGTCACATCTGCATTCGGTGCAACCTTTTTTGTCTTCTGTACCACGTGTGTCAATAACCATGATATTGAATAACCATTTCTCTTCATTATACTCCTTTGGGACATTCTCAGGGTGCGTACCTACTTCTATTCTAAATGGATCTGGTAGTTCTAAGCTAGTTTTTCGTGCATCAACTCCAAGCCCCCAGGAATATGAATTAACACTACCCTGGCATACTCCATCGTTTCTTCTAAAATACTTACCGTATATGGGCTGACTTTGATTAGCTTGACGTGACATGGTGTGATGAGCGGATAATTTGTATGCTTTTTGGCATTGTTTTTAGTATGTTTTTAGTATCTTTTAGTTAGTTTTTAGTATATTTCTATTAGTTTTTAATTAAAATTCACTTTTCTGGACTTTACTATGAGTTTGTGTATTTTTCTGTGATTTCAGGTATTTTCTGACTGAAATTGAGGGTCCTGAGCAAAAATCTGATCCAGAGACTGAAAAGGACTGCAGATGCTGTTGGATTCTGACCTCCCTGCACTCAAAGTGGATTTTCTGGAGCTACAGAAGCCCAATTGGCGCGCTCTCAATGGCATTGGAAAGTAGACATCCTGGGCTTTCCAGCAATATATAATAGTCCATACTTTGTCCAAGATTTGATGGCCCAAACCCGCGTAGCAATCCGGCCTCAGAAATTCCAGCGTTAAACGCCGGAATTGGAATAAAAGTTGGAGTTAAACGCCCAAACTGGCACCAAAACTGGCGTTTAACTCCAGAAAAGGTCTCTACACGAATTTCCTTCATTGCTCAGCCCAAGCACACACCAAGTGGGCCAGGAAGTGGATTTTTCTGTCATTTACTCATTTCTGTAAACCTTAGGATACTAGTTTTACTACTTATAGGATCTTTTGACATTGTATCCATACCTTATGACCTCATAACATTTTGTACACGTTCTTTCCACAGTATGAGCCTCTAAACCCCATGGTTGGGGGTGAGGAGCTCTGCTGTGTCTTGATGGATTAATGCAATTACTACTGTTTCTTATTCAATCATGCTTGCTTCGATTCCAAGATAACACTTGTTCCTAATCCGGATGAATGTGATGATCCGTGACAATCATCATCATTCTCAACTATGAACACGTGCCTGACAACCACCTCTGTTCTATCTTAGATTGAGTAGTTATCTCTTGGGTTCTTTCATCGGAATCTTCGTGGTATAGGCAGGACCTGATGGCAGCATTCAAGAGAATCCGGAAGGTCTAAACCTTGTCTGTGGTATTCTGAGTAGGATTCAATGATTGAATGACTGTGACGTGCTTCAAACCTGTAACCTACTGGGCGTTAGTGACAGACGCAAAAGAGTGATTCTATTCCGGTAGGGGAGGGAACCAAACCGGTGATTGGCAGCACTGTGACAGAGTGTGTGCATTAGCTTTCACTGCGCGGATGGGAGGTAGCTGCTGACAACAGTGAGACCCTACACGAGCTTGCCATGGAAGGAGACATGCGTGTTTGATGAAGAAGACAGTAGGAAAGCAGAGATTCAGAAGATGGAGCATCTCCAAACCTCAACCCATTCTCCATTACTGCAGTACAAGTAACCATTACATGTTCTTTTGCTTCTTACAATCAATCCTGATAATTTCTGATATCCTGACTAAGATTTACAAGATAACCATAGCTTGCTTCAAGCCGACAATCTCCGTGGGATCGACCCTTGCTCACGCAAGGTATTACTTGGACGACCCAGTGCACTTGCTGGTTAGTTGTGCGGGATTGCAAAAGTGTTATTGCAATTTCGTGCACCAAGTTTTTGGCGCCGTTGCCGGGGATTGTTCGAGTTTGGACAACTGACGGTTTATTTTGTTGCTTAGATTAGGACTGTTTTATTTTTGTTGGTTTAGAGTCTTTTAGTTGAGTCTAGTTTCATATTCTAAGTTTGGTGTCAATTGCATGCTTTTATTTTTCTTTTGATTTTCGAATTTTTCTTGTTCTTAGTCCCTTTTTGATTCATAAAAATTCTAAGTTTGGTGTCCTCTTTGTGTTTTTCTCTTTAAAATTTTCGAAAAAAATTAGTGTTTGATTTTCTAAAAATTTTAAGTTTGGTGTCTTTTGTGTTTTTCTCTTTCCTCTTTTTAAAAATCAAATCTCTTTCATAAAATTTTTTTTCAATCATATCTTCTTAATTGCTGTTTTCAAAATCTTTTTTTTACTAATTGATTCAGTTCTCAATTTGCTTTGATCTCATTTTCCCTTTTGATTTTCGAATTTTCTTTTATTTTCCTTTTATTTTATTTTACTGAATTTTATTTTTTCGGTTATTTCAAAAAAAAAATAAATAAATAAAAATAAACAAAATTTATCTCTTTGCAATTATCATCATTTCCCTTTTGTCCATTATGGACTTAAGTGGAATTAACCAGTCCAAGAGGACTCTGGGGTCCTATGCCAACCCCAGTACAGCTGCATATGGGAGTAGCATCTGTGTACCTCCCATCAAAGCAAGCAGCTTTGAGCTAAACCCTCAACTCATTATCATAGTGCAGCAAAATTGCCAGTATTCCGGTCTTCTAGAGGAAGAACCTACTGAGTTTCTGGCACAGTTCTTACAAATTGCTGACACAATACATGATAAAGAGGTAGATCAGGATGTCTACAGCAAGCATAAAGACATGGAAACAGTTATCAGAAAAATTCCTGAATCATTTTTACCCTCCAAAAAGGATGACACAGCTAAGGCTGGACATCCAAGGCTTTAAACAAGAGGATAATGAATCCCTTTATGATGCCTGGGAGAGGTATAGAGGTATGCTTAGAAAATGCCCCTCTGAAATGTTTTCAGAGTGGGTACAGTTAGACATCTTCTACTATGGGCTTATAGAAAAAGCTCAGATGTCTTTAGACCACTCAGCTGGTGGATCTATACACATGAGGAAGACAATTGAAGAAGCTCAAGAGCTTATAGACATTGTTGCTAGAAACCAATACTTATATTCTAGCAAGGAATTCGTTCCACAAGAAGAGGTCATGGCAGTAGTCACTGATCCTGATCCTCAAGAACAGATGAATGAGCTTAATCAACAATTGCTCCTGATGACAGAACAGTTAGCAGAATTTAAAGAAATGCTCCATGATACTAAGGTTGCTAACAAGAGCATAGAACTGTAGTTGAATCAAGCAAAACAGCAAATATCTAAACAAATAACAGAAGAATGTCAAGCAGTTCAACTGAGGAGTGGGAAAACATTGAATGCCACTGCTCAAAAGAGTAAGAAGTCAATTAAGGAACAGTTGACAGAGGATGACCAAGCCACTGTTCAAAATCCCTCTGAGGACAGTAAGAGCCCAGAGAGGAATATTATTGGCGTTCAAACGCCAGAAAGGGAAGGAAAGTTGGCGTTAAACGCCCATTCCTTGCCCAATACTGGCGTTCAAACGCCAGAACAGGGAGGAAAGCTGGCGTTAAACGCCCATTCCCTGCCCAGTTCTGGCGTTCAAACGCCAGAAAAGGGGGAGAAGTTGGCGTTTAACGCCCAAACTTCATCCACTCCTGGCGTTCAAACGCCAAGGGAGGATCAGACACCTGAGAGTGCTGACAGTAATCCCTCTAACAAGGCTTCTTCAACCACTTCTGTAAGGAATAAACCTGCAGCATCTAAGGTTGAAGAATATCAAGCCAAGATGCCTTATCCTCAGAAACTCCGCAAAGCGGAACAGGATAAACAATTTGCCCGCTTTGCAGACTATTTAAGGACTCTTGAAATAAAGATTCCTTTTGCAGAGGCACTTGAGCAAATACCTTCTTATGCTAAGTTCATGAAAGAGATCTTAAGTCATAAGAAGGATTGGAGAGAAACTGAAAAAGTGTTTCTCACTGAAGAATGCAGTGCAGTCATTCTAAAAAGCTTACCAGAAAAGCTTCAAGATCCTGGAAGCTTTCTGATACCATGCACATTGGAAGGCACTTACACCAAGGTAGCCTTATGTGATCTTGGAGCAAGTATTAATTTAATACCTGCATCCACTATCAGAAAGCTTGGGTTGATTGGAGAAGTCAAACCAACCAGGATATGCCTCCAACTTGCTGATGGCTCCATTAAACACCCATCAGGCATAATAGAGGACATGATTGTCAAGGTTGGGCCATTTGCCTTTCCAACTGACTTTGTGGTGCTGGAAATGGAGGAGCACAAAAGTGCAACTCTCATTCTAGGAAGACCTTTCCTAGCAACTGGACGAACTCTCATTGATGTACAAAAAGGGGAAGTAACCTTGAGAGTCAATGAGGATGAGTTCAAGTTAAATGCTGTAAAAGCAATGCAGCATCCAGACACACCAGAGGACTGCATGGGCGCTGACATTATTGACTCTCTGGTAGAAGAGATCAATATGGCTGAAAGCCTAGAATCAGAGCTTGAGAACATCTTCAAAGATGCTCAAACTGATCAGGAAGAGCCAGAGGAGGCAAAGGAATTTTCGAAAATTCCTCAGGAGGAGGATAAGCCTCCTAAGCCTGAACTCAAACCATTACCACCATCCCTGAAATATGCATTTCTGGGAGAGGGTGAAACTTTTCCAGTAATTATAAGCTCTGCCTTAAATTCACAGGAAGAGGAAGCACTGATTCAAGTGATAAGGACACACAAGACAGCTCTTGGGTGGTCCATAAGTGATCTCAAGGGCATTAGCCCAGCCAGATGCATGCACAAGATCCTATTGGAGGATAATGCCAAACCAGTGGTTCAACCACAGAGGAGGCTAAATCCTGCCATGAAGGAGGTGGTGCAGAAAGAGGTCACTAAATTACTGGAGGCTGGGATTATTTATCCTATTTCTGATAGCCCCTGGGTGAGCCCTGTCCAAGTTGTTCCCAAAAAGGGAGGCATGACAGTGGTTCATAATGAAAAAAATGAACTGGTTCCTACAAGAACAGTCACAGGGTGGCGCATGTGTATTGACTACAGAAGACTCAATACAGCCACCAGAAAGGATCATTTTCCTTTACCATTCATAGACCAAATGCTAGAAAGACTAGCTGGCCATGACTATTACTGCTTTTTGGATGGCTACTCAGGCTACAACCAAATTGCAGTAGATCCTCAAGACCAAGAGAAAATAGCATTCACATGCCCTTCTGGCGTGTTTGCCTATAGGAGAATGCCTTTTGGTCTGTGCAATGCACCTGCAACCTTTCAGAGGTGCATGCTCTCTATCTTCTCAGATATGGTAGAGAAATTTCTGGAAGTCTTCATGGATGACTTTTCAGTATATGGAGACTCATTCAGCTCCTGTCTTAACCACCTATCACTTGTCCTGAAAAGATGCCAAGAGACTAACCTGGTTTTAAACTGGGAGAAATGTCACTTTATGGTGACTGAAGGAATTGTCCTTGGGCACAAAATTTCAAGCAGGGGAATAGAGGTGGATAAGGCAAAGGTAGAGGTAATTGAAAAATTACCACCACCTGCTAATGTTAAGGCAATCAGAAGCTTTCTGGGGCATGCAGGATTCTACAGAAGGTTTATCAAGGATTTTTCGAAAATTGCTAAACCTCTGAGTAACCTGTTAGCTGCTGACACACCATTTGTGTTTGACACACAGTGTTTGCAGGCATTTGAGACCCTGAAAGCTAAACTGGTCACAGCACCAGTCATCTCTGCACCAGATTGGGCATTACCATTTGAATTAATGTGTGATGCCAGTGATCATGCCATTGGTGCAGTGTTGGGACAGAGGCATAACAAACTTCTGCATGTCATTTATTATGCTAGCCGTGTTCTAAATGATGCACAGAAGAATTACACAACCACAGAAAAAGAATTACTTGCAGTGGTCTATGCCTTTGACAAGTTTAGATCCTACCTAGTGGGATCAAAGGTGATTGTGTACACTGACCATGCTGCTCTTAAATACTTACTCACAAAGCAAGATTCAAAACCCAGGCTTATCAGATGGGTGTTGCTTCTGCAAGAGTTTGATATAGAAATAAGAGACAGAAAAGGGACAGAGAATCAAGTAGCTGATCATCTGTCCAGAATAGAACCAGTAGCTGGGGCGTCCCTCCCTTCTACTGAGATCTCTGAGACTTTCCCAGATGAGCAACTCTTTGCCATTCAGGAAGCTCCATGGTTTGCAGATATTGCAAACTATAAAGCTGTGAGGTTCATACCCAAAGAGTACAGTTATGTGCAGAGAAAGAAATTAATTTCAGATGCCAAATACTACCTTTGGGATGAACCATATCTCTTTAAGAGATGTGCTGACGGAGTGATCCGCAGGTGTGTACCCAGAGAGGAAGCACGAAGGATCCTATGGCATTGCCATGGATCACAGTATGGAGGACATTTTGGAAGTGAGCGAACAGCCACTAAAGTTCTCCAGTGCGGCTTCTACTGGCCTACTCTCTATAAAGATTCCCGAGAGTTTGTGCGTAACTGTGACAGTTGCCAAAGAGCTGGTAACCTGCCTCATGGATATGCCATGCCTCAACAAGGGATATTAGAGATAGAGCTGTTTGATGTATGGGGAATTGACTTCATGGGGCCATTCCCACCATCATACTCAAACACTTACATTCTGGTGGCAGTGGACTATGTATCTAAGTGGGTAGAAGCAATTGCTACACCCACTAATGATACCAAGACTGTGCTGAAATTCCTCCAGAAAAACATTTTCAGCAGGTTTGGCGTCCCCAGAGTGCTAATCAGTGATGGGGGCACTCATTTCTGCAATAAACAGCTATACTCTGCTATGGTTAGATATGGAATCAGCCATAAAGTGGCAACTCCGTATCATCCACAGACAAATGGGCAAGCTGAAGTCTCTAACAGAGAGCTAAAAAGAATCCTAGAACGGACTGTAATGTCCCGAAGAAAGGATTGGGCAAAGAGCTTGGATGATGCTCTGTGGGCATACAGAACAGCATTCAAGACTCCTATAGGGACCTCCCCATACCAACTGGTGTATGGGAAGGCCTGTCATTTGCCAGTGGAACTGGAACATAAAGCCTACTGGGCAACCAGATTCCTAAACATGGATGCACAGTTAGCTGGTGAAAAAAGACTGCTCCAGCTAAATGAGCTAGAGGAGTTCAGACTCAATGCCTTTGAAAATGCTAAGATCTATAAGGAAAAGGCAAAGAAGTGGCATGACAAGAGATTGTCAACCAGAGTCTTTGAGCCAGGACAAAAAGTTCTGCTCTTCAACTCTAGGCTCAGACTGTTTCCAGGAAAACTCAAATCCCGTTGGAGGGGTCCATATGTGATTACAGGAGTGTCACCATATGGATATGTTGAGCTTCAGGATATTGATTCTGACAGGAAGTTCATTGTTAATGGACAGAGAATCAAGCATTATCTTGAAGGAAATTTTGAGCAGGAATGCTCAAAACTGAGGCTTGAGTGATTCTCAGCAGAAGTCCAGCTAAAGACAGTAAAGAAGCGCTTACTGGGAGGCAACCCAGTCATTAGGAAGTTGTATGATTAGTTCTTACAGAGGCAAGTATCAAAAATGAAGGAATTCACAGAGTTACAGAAGGATTCAGCTCAAAAAGCAGAGAAAATGAGCTTACTGGCGAAAAAACGCCAGTAAGGGGCATTTTGGGCGTTAAACGCCAGAATGGGCACCATTCTGGGCGTTTAACGCCAGTAATGGTACCATTCTGGGCGTTAAACGCCAGAATGGGCACCATTCTGGGCGTTTAACGCCAGGTGTGCAGCATCACTGGGCGTTCAGAAAAACGCCCAGTGAGGAAGGTTTTCTGGCGTTTAACGCCAGCCAGGGTACCTGGCTGGGCGTTAAACGCCCAAAAAGGGTGTCAAGTGGGCGTTAAACGCCAGAATGGGTACCATTCTGGGCGTTTAACGCCAGAAAGGTGGGGGGACCACAATTTTGTTTTCAAATCAGATTTTTTTCAAACTTTCCTTTTCTCACCCATACTTTTCTACAAAATCACACTTCAATCATTCATCACTCACTTTCAAATCTTCAAAAATCAAAACCATTTTTCAAATCTATTTCAAAATAATCTCAAATCTTCTTCAAAAACTCACGCTTTTTTCAAATATTTTTCATATCTTTTCAAATTTCCTTTCAAATCTCTCTTTTGTTTCCGAAAATCTCCCCCCCCACTCTATAAATGAATGTTCCTCACCCCTCCTTCCTCACACCATTCGAATTTCCTCTCTCTATCTCCCTCTCTTCTCTTCTTTCTTTTCTTTTTGCTTGAGGACAAGCAAAACCTCTAAGTTTGGTGTGCTTTTCCGTGATCACTAAGCCAAGATTCATCAATATCATGGCTCCCAAGGGAAAACAAACCAACTCAAGAGGAAAGAAAGAGACTAATCCAAAGAATCTTTGGAATGAAGAGAAGTTCTTAACCAAAGAACATGAAGACCATTATCACAAAATAATGGGTCTGAGGTCAGTGATCCCGGAAGTTAAATTTGATCTGAAAGAAGATGAATATCCGGAGATCTAAGAGCAAATTCGAAACAGAGGTTGGGAAGTTCTGACCAATCCTGAGACAAAGGTTGGAAGGAACATGGTTCAGGAATTCTATTCAAATCTGTGGCTAACAGATAAGCAAAGAATGACTGAAACCGCTTACCATACCCACAGAACCATGGTCAGAGGGAAAGTTATATACTTCCATCTGGACAAAATAAGAGAAATCTTCAAGTTACCTCAACTGCAAGATGATCCTGATTCCTTTAATAGGAGGATGGTGAGAGTAGATAAGGGGTTGGATCAAGTTCTAGAGGACATATGCCTCCCTGGAACTAAGTGGATAACCAATTCTAAGGGTGTCCCAAACCAACTCAAGAGGGGAGACCTCAAACCAATTGCAAGAGGTTGGTTAGACTTTATTGGGCGTTCCATATTGCCCACTAGCAACCGTTCTGAGGTCACCATCAAGAGAGCAGTGATGATTCACTGCATTATGCTTGGAAAAGCAGTGGAGGTGCATCATGTGATTGCTTGTGAGATCTACACAATTGCAAATAAGAATTCCACTGAAGCCAAACTGGCTTACCCAAGCTTGATCTCCTTGCTCTGTAAAGAGGCTGGGGTAAAGATGGGAGTAGATGAGTTCATACCCATTGAACATCCAATCACCAAGAAGTCAATGGAAGGACAAGTGCAAGACAACTCTATCAAGAGGAGGGCGCGTGAGTTCCTCCCTGAATTTCCTGAAATTGGCTACTGGGCCAGCCTAGAAGCATCCATCAACAAGCTGCAAGAGACTATGGAGCAACTGAAGGAAGAACAGCAGAATCAGAACTGCATGATCTGCAAATTGCTGAAGGAACAAGAGAAGCAAGGGCGTGAAATCAAAGAACTGAAGCGCCAAAAGCTCTCCTCTCAAGCTGGGGGAGCATCCACTTCTCAAAATCAAGGTTGTTGAGTCCTAACTCTGTGAAAACCTCTATCATTAGGAGCCTCTGTTTTTCGTTTTTTTATTTTCCTTTATTTTGTTTTTATTATTATTTATTTTTAGTCTCATCTTATATCTATATTTGAGTCTTGTTCTTAATTAATAAAATTAATAAAGTTTATGCCTTAAAGCTATGAATGTCCTATGAATCCATCACCTCTCTTAAAAGAAAAATGCTTTAATCACAAAAGAACAAGAAGTACAGGATTTCGAAATTTATCTCTGAAACTAGTTGAATTAGTTTGATGTGGTGACAATACTTTTTGTTTTCTGAATGAATGCTTGAACAGTGCATATGTCTTTTGAATTTGTTGTTTTAAGAATGTTAAAATTGTTGGCTCTTGAAAGAATGAGGAGAAGGAGAACTGTTATTGAAGATCTGAAAAATCACCAAATTGATTCTTGAAGCAAGAAAAGCAGTGAAAAAAAAAAGTTTCGAAAAAAAAAGAAAGAAAGAAGAAAGAAAAAGAAAAAGAAAAGAGAAAAAAAAGAGAAGGAAATAAAGTTGTGATCCAAAGCAACAAGAGTGTGCTTAAGAACCCTGGACACCTCTAATTGGGGACTTTAGCAAAGCTGAGTCACAATCTAAGAAGGTTCACCTAATTATGTGTCTGTGGCATGTATGTATCCGGTGGTAATACTGGAAGACAGAGTGCTTTGGGCCACAGCCAAGACTCATACACTGGCTATGTTCAAGAATCAATGTACTTCACTAAGAGAATCAATAACACTATCTGAGTTCTGAGTTCTTATAGATGCCAATCATTCTGAACTTCAAAGGATAGAGTGAGATGCCAAAACTGTTCGGAGGCAAAAAGCTACTAGTCCCGCTCATCTAATTGGAGCTGTGTTTCTTTGATATTTTGGAGTTTATAGTATATTCTCTTCTTTTATCCTATTTTGATTTTCAGTTGCTTGGGGACAAGCAACAATTTAAGTTTGGTGTTGTGATGAGCGGATAATTTGTATGCTTTTTGGCATTGTTTTTAGTATGTTTTTAGTATCTTTTAGTTAGTTTTTAGTATATTTCTATTAGTTTTTAATTAAAATTCACTTTTCTGGACTTTACTATGAGTTTGTGTGTTTTTCTGTGATTTCAGATATTTTCTGACTGAAATTGAGGGTCCTGAGCAAAAATCTGATCCAGAGACTGAAAAGGACTGCAGATGCTGTTGGATTCTGACCTCCCTGCACTCAAAGTGGATTTTCTGGAGCTACAGAAGCCCAATTGGCGCGCTCTCAACGGCATTGGAAAGTAGACATCCTGGGCTTTCCAGCAATATATAATAGTCCATACTTTGTCCAAGATTTGATGGCCCAAACCCGCGTAGCAATCCGGCCTCAGAAATTCCAGCGTTAAACGCCGGAACTGGAATAAAAGTTGGAGTT
Organism: Arachis stenosperma; assembly: GCF_014773155.1. Lineage (NCBI taxonomy): Eukaryota > Viridiplantae > Streptophyta > Magnoliopsida > Fabales > Fabaceae > Arachis > Arachis stenosperma. Next base: position 6,989,352 of record NC_080378.1, read on the forward strand.
AAACGCCCAAACTGGCACCAAAACTGGCGTTTAACTCCAGAAAAGGTCTCTACACGAATTTCCTTCATTGCTCAGCCCAAGCACACACCAAGTGGGCCAGGAAGTGGATTTTTCTGTCATTTACTCATTTCTGTAAACCTTAGGATACTAGTTTTACTACTTATAGGATCTTTTGACATTGTATCCGTACCTTATGACCTCATAACATTTTGTACACGTTCTTTCCACAGTATGAGCCTCTAAACCCCATGGTTGGGGTGAGGAGCTCTGCTGTGTCTTGATGGATTAATGCAATTACTACTGTTTCTTATTCAATCATGCTTGCTTCGATTCCAAGATAACACTTGTTCCTAATCCGGATGAATGTGATGATCCGTGACAATCATCATCATTCTCAACTATGAACACGTGCCTGACAACCACCTCTGTTCTATCTTAGATTGAGTAGTTATCTCTTGGGTTCTTTCATCGGAATCTTCGTGGTATAGGCAGGACCTGATGGCAGCATTCAAGAGAATCCGGAAGGTCTAAACCTTGTCTGTGGTATTCTGAGTAGGATTCAATGATTGAATGACTGTGACGTGCTTCAAACCTGTAACCTACTGGGCGTTAGTGACAGACGCAAAAGAGTGATTCTATTCCGGTAGGGGAGGGAACCAAACCGGTGATTGGCAGCACTGTGACAGAGTGTGTGCATTAGCTTTCACTGCGCGGATGGGAGGTAGCTGCTGACAACAGTGAGACCCTACACGAGCTTGCCATGGAAGGAGACATGCGTGTTTGATGAAGAAGACAGTAGGAAAGCAGAGATTCGGAAGATGGAGCATCTCCAAACCTCAACCCATTCTCCATTACTGCAGTACAAGTAACCATTACATGTTCTTTTGCTTCTTACAATCAATCCTGATAATTTCTGATATCCTGACTAAGATTTACAAGATAACCATAGCTTGCTTCAAGCCGACAATCTCCGTGGGATCGACCCTTGCTCACGCAAGGTATTACTTGGACGACCCAGTGCACTTGCTGGTTAGTTGTGCGGGATTACAAAAGTGTTATTGCAATTTCGTGCACCATGGTGACATTTTCAAAATATCTTAAAACGAAATAATGGTGCAGGTAAGCTTCATATAATGGCAAAGAATTCCGATGTTCATCAACTAACTCGGCTTGAAAATTCTTTATTCCGATGTGTCCTCTTGGAAACTCAATATCGAATAAATCTGTTATCGTAACCTTTCCTGGTTCCAATACAAATTGCTCACTATAAAAAGTACCCGTCTTGATATGATTTGAATTCTCATATTGTCGTGCGAATATGATGCTTGATTGCAACAGTATAATTGTTAATGATAGTAATAACACTTTAGGTATAAACTTCATGTTTTTCTGCAAATCGTCATATTTATATGATCATCAATCATCATATGTTTATATGTTAATCTATGGAAATATCAATCATATATTTATAAATTAGAAAAACATGTTAAGGAAGACAAATAAAATATTAAACCATGTGGAACTTGAATAAGACATATGAAATTGAAATTCACATCACATGTCAAAAAGACAAGTACCTTGTTGGAGATTCAATTTTTGATATTTGAAAAAATAGTGGAAGGTGAATTTGTATTGATATGAAATTTTTGTATGCCTACTGCTTTTATAGCAGATTCTAATGCCAATTTTGTTGAATTCTCAATGCTAGATCTCTATTTTTGGTGGGCTTTCTAACTATGTGTGCCATTTGTTAAAAAACCTTGTTTGTTATTAGTTCCCAAGTAATGTAACAATATTTTTTATTTTCTTGGTATACATTAAGTAACAACTTAATTCCAACTCAACTATGAATTCATCTTAGTTGCAAAATTGTTTAGATAATAAGATATTTGTTTAGATTTTGTCAAATTTGTTTTTTAACCTTATCCTCTTCTTATGCGACTCTTTTGATATTTTGGCCAAAAACAAATCCACATGAATTTATGTTATAGTTCAAACTAACACAAAATTTGAAAGTTAAAATACTTAATAAAGTATAAAAATTATTTAGTAAATTAAATACGATACTATCTTGGTATTGCGTTTATTTAATATTCCTTTTATAATCTCTTAATCTGATACCTGGATACCCTCTTTCTATTTTCTTTGTTTTTTTTTAAAATGACCTATTAGCTCAGTATTTAGAGTATTGCTTTTATACGGCAATAGTTCAGCAAAACCATAATGTGAAATTCAAATTTTTTTATTTATGATAAAATAAAATTTCCTAAGTTACAAATAACTTTAATAAAATTTTTATTTTTTTTTGGGAGCTTTATGAAGTACAATTTCCTCTAATGGGGCATCTAAAAAAAGCACGTTTTACTTTTACTGATTAAAAAGTCTAAACTTTTTTTTAATAGATTTTTTGTGTCATTAACTGAAAATTTATATATCACTTTTGTTTTTATTAAACTAATGGTGTGATATTGAACAAAGAAAAAGAAGATGATGACGACAATAATGATGATAATGAAGGAAGAGTAAGAAGGAGGAGGATCGGAGGAGGTGGTGGTAAAGGAGGAGATGGTGATGACGACAACGACGACAACGACGACGACGACAACGACGATGATGATGATGATAATGAAGGGGGAGGATGTAAGGCCCACATCGGTTGGAGAGGGAAATGAAGCATGCCTTATAAGGGTGTGGATACTTCTCCCTAGTGTGATGCTTTTTGACGAGTGAGTGTGGGGGGCTTCGGCTATCATCCCTATCGTCAAAGACAAAACCGTGAGGCCTTGTGTGCCAAAGCAGACAATATCATGCTAGCGGGTGGTCTAGGCTGTTACATTATGGTATAGGAGCAGTTCGTTCCTATAGAGCCTGAGGACGGACTGAATATGCCATTATGCATTCTCTGTGTATGTGTCTATGTGCTAGTAGGATATCTAACTGATATAAGTAGCATACATGTTCGTGAGCATGCATTTGAGACTCTTAAGCACTAAACTTGAGATATTGAGACTAATCACCTTAATATCAATTGTTTGGTGTGAACAGGGACCAAATGTCGACTCGCGGATCCGAACGAGGTAACTGGAGGGAAAATCCTAGGACTGAACCGATGCGAGGATCCCGAGATGGAAGCTCGGGTGCTGGTACGTGCAGTATAGGTCAATACTATAGGTCCATGACCCTTACTGATTTCCTCAAGAGTGGTCCATCCCAGTTTAACGAAAATGCCAATGCGTTGGAGGCTGATCAGTGGTTTCGAGATGTGGAGAGATTCTTATACACTCAGTACGTACCGAAAGTACAGTCGGTGGAAATAGTGACTTACATGTTGGAGGGAGATGCTCAAGAATGGTGGCAGGAGTTATATCACACCTTGCAGATGGAGTTAACAAATATTCCTTGGAGTAAATTCAAAACCGAATTTTACGGGAAATATTCCTTACATGCGATTCGCATTGCAAAAGAATTTGAATTAATGCAACTTAAGCAAGAAAATATGTCTGTTGCTGACTATACCCATGAATTTGACAACTTGTGTCATCTCTCAAGAGTTTGTCAAGGAAACCCAGCCGACTATGAGGCGTGGAAGTGTGTTTAGTATGAGAAAGGGCTTAGAAGAGACATCTTCAACTGCGTGAGTCCGCAAAGGTTAACCAATTTCCCTGAGTTGGTTATAAAAAGTCAATTTGCAGAACGTTACTCCATGAAGTCAGCAATATTATAGGAAGGCTATGGAGAGACTACTCCAGATGAGCCGCATAGAGCCGGACTAGGCGTATGTTACAAGTGCGGGAAGCCAGGGCATATAGCTCGAGACTGTCCACACAAGAAAAACCGGGATGCAGTCGAATCCGATCTTCAGACCCGAGGTAACCATAAGCTAGTAGTAGAGTTTTTAACTACCTTGCGTATCATTAATATATGTATGAACCATTTGTGAAGCACGACAAATTTTGATGATCGTGGAGTCCGAGCCGATGGTTAGTCAAAGATTACTAGATGTTGAGATGGTATCAGAGCCAGAACCCGGATCGATGTGCCAGCGAAGGCGATGGGCTCCCTTAGGGGGTGGATTGTAAGTCCCACATCGGTTGGAGAGGGGAACATAGCATGCCTTATAAGGGTGTGGATACCTCTCCCTAGCATGACGCGTTTTGACGAGTGAGTGTGGGGAGCTTTGGCTATTATCCCTATCGTCAAACACAAAACAGTGAGGCCTTGTGTGCCAAAGCGGACAATACCGTGCTAGCGGTTGGTCTGGGCTGTTACAGAGAAGGAGGATGAGGACAAAGAACAACGAGAATGAAAACGATAACGATAACATAAATGCTCATATATAAATTTATCTTGGTTGAACTTAGCTAAAAAGAGACTTGATTGTCTAGGATTTTGATGTGTAAAATTTTCGCACTAAAATATACATATTTGAACTTAACTATTGCCTATTTTTACTTACTTAATTATTACCTATTTTAACTCCTATTATAAGTGAAAACTATTTGATTAATTTAAATAATAATATAAAATATATTATTATTATTATTATTATTATTATTATTATTGTACTAAATTTTTATTTGCTTTTAATATCTTATTACATGCTATTAAATATTTAACTCATTACAAAAAAATTTAATTCAATTTTTTATATATATTTCATGACTAATGTAATAAATTTATTTATTTTTAATATTTTATTAATAATCATGAATATATAAAAACTTTAAATTGGTATTTTTATGATGACTTAAAATATATTAAGCTATGTGATAAAATATTAAAACAAATAAATTTATTACACTAATGACAACTATATATATATATATATATATTAAATTATATATTATTATTGTTATTTAAATAAACCAAATAACTATTACAACTTACATATATAACTATAATGGTTATTAATAGGTATTTTTAGCGAAATAAATTGAAGTATATGTTATTTTAATCCTTGAGAAAAAGAGAATATATATTTTCTAAATAGATAAAAGAGATTATTATTTAGAAAGAGAAAAATGATACAATTTATTTTAATATATTTTTTTCATTCTTTTTGTTATATTTACTTTTATATTTTAAAATTTTGCATATATACCACTATGATAAGAGATAATGCACTACATGTAGCACATGAAGACGAGTTGATTTGGGAAGAAGTTAAATCACACAGGAAAAAAACAATTGTATGTACAGTGGGGACTTTTAAAAAATGTATTTTTTGTTTTCTTTTCTTCCGGCAATGTATATGTTCGATGTAATGTTAGGAAGACAAAAACAAAAGTCAGAACTTATTTTATTTTGTATTTATTAATTATTACAATAATTAATGATTGATAATTAAAGTAAGTTTTGGCTGTTTATGATTTTCGACAAGCAGTTCAATCAAAGAATAATTATATATCAAAACAGCATTTTTGCGACCTTTTTTAATGCTTGGTGACGGTTTTAACCGTCAATAAATGTTTTCACTATGGTTAAAAAAAGCATCATAGATTTTAGCATCGACGGTTGACAGTGATAGTTTTGGATCATTGTTGGTAAAAAGTGTTGCTAATTTTGTGACGATTTTTGAAGTATAAAATCGTCAATAAGTTGTAACACTTGTTAAAGTATTTTTATGTTGTATTTCGTGACGTTTTGAAACTGTTATTAAAATAGTAAATCCTATGACAGTTTTTTTCTTATATTGCATGACTGTTGTAAGCCGTCATGACATTTTTAGTGACGACTTAAAACCGTCACTAAGTAATTAGTTTTTAGGATAGCTTTTTAGTGACAATTTTTCGATTTGGAACCATCACTAGATTACTAATTCTTGTGACAACTTTTTTTTCTGTATTTAGTGAATGTTTTAAACTGTCATTATCTCTCCAACATCAAAGCTTTCTTTTATTAATTATTACAAAAAAAATTTCTATTATATATAATAATTTATATATCTATCAACAAAATAATAATTTATCTCTATTATCAAAAGTTGAATTCTCCAAAAATGGCATTGTATTTCAAACAAATCCAAAGTCAATCTCACAAATTTTACAAAATGGCAACAATGTATTTCAAAAGTTGAATTCTACAGGTGTTATATATTCATAACCCATAAGATGTATATTTAAAAAATCCCAACTTAATGCCAAGTTTTGTATATTATGAATTATTGAAATTACTTGCAATGAGCCCCAAAACACCTCCCAAGAGTCCACCAAATTCTCCAATTGGTTGACCACTTCTATTCTATTCTGTAAGAACTCGTTTCTTATTATGATAAAGGATAAATACATCTTTTACCCTAAGATGCATATTCTTTTTAACTTCTTGCTCATTTAAAGAGAAAATAAAAGAGAAGGGAATCACTGTAGTTGGCATTGTAATATTCTAAGTATGTAAAAATAAAGAAAAAATAATATACCTACAATAATAACAGATCATGTGGTGTTCCACTTCTTTCGAGAAATAGCAACCACATCCACCTCTTCAACATTAAGAAAATCAACATCTGATAGGCTATGACTATGAACTTCATTTTGAATAGATGAACTTTGAGCTATATGCTCTTTTTGACTCGTGCCTTTAGAAGATGTTGACCTAGAATGACTTGCAAGATGTTTTTTTTCTCGAAACAAGATAACTTCAAAGTAAAAGGATTAGAAACTTAATGAAAGAGGCAATAACTACAATAGATCTACTATGCAAAAAGAGGAGAGAGTTACCATTTTCATCATTTAAGGGATGAACATTTTCTCTAGCATATACAACATTCGGTTCAACATGTTCATCTTCTTCCTCTTCAAATTGTACAAGCCTTCTACTTTTAATACATACAATAATATTTAAAAAATAAGAGAAAATAATATTAGGGGATGGCACTTTAAGAATTGGATAAAATTGAAAATGGAGATATGAGCATTTTCTCTTACATTAGGGGATGAAACTAATCTAGCATTTTTAGCATCTTTGAGGGATTTTTTAGGACTTTGATACTTCTTTATTAGCCTTCTTCTCTTCATACCTGTAAAAATATAAAAGAAATAAGATAAAACCATATTACTTAAAACAAAGAATAACAATCATGTATAGATTCACACTTTATTAGTCTTCTTTTCTTCAATGTGTTTTACACAAGCATATTCTCATTCTGTCCATGTCGTTTTGGGAGAAAAAATTGCTAATTTGTCCTGTAACAATATCATTTGGATTGAATCCTAATTACCAAATTTATATATCCTACATATATAACTTACAATTATTTACTCACAGCAATAACCAAATTAATACACAATCCTAATATACCATGATATCTATTCTTACGCATACTCACGCACAAGTTCTTATATGTATGATTGAATGTGTTTTGAAGGTAGAGAAAAGCCTCCAAAGTCATCCACGAGCAGTTAGAGTAATTCTTACTCGCTAATATGGAATTCATGTCGATAATTCTAATTTGGCTATGAATTTTAACCCTACAATGCAGAGGATTTAATCCTATTAGTTCTGGTCTATTGCTATGAGTAGATTTTTAGCTGAACTAGTCAATCCTATAAACTTTTTTTTTGATTCCCATTAATTGTGTTCAGTTGAAAAAGGTAAGGCATGACAATGAGAAATGGCCTCCAATCCCAAAATGAAAAATAATAGTAGAAACAAAAAGAAAATGGTTGATTTATAATTCCTTAACCATATTTAGATGTAGCTAAAGTATAGTTCGTTATTACATGAATTAATGCATATGTTCCTAAACTTCATCCTAAAAGATGTTGCCTAAGAATGTTTAGTACTAAACAAGACTTTAACAGAAAATGAATTGCATTCATAAACACCAATACAAAAAACCAAGAAAGAAGAGAATGCGAGTAAATTAAATACATTAAACTAAAATCAATTGAAAAAATAAAGTCCATTTAGAAAGAACAGCAAAAAAAGAATTTATATAAAATTATAAGATAATTCGTCAAAGAAGAGAAATCCTCTAAACTTAAAAGGGTGAATAAAGCAAATAATTTATTACAATGAAGATTACAAATACTACTATAACAATTAATTAGCAATGCGTAACAGGTTTAATACCATCTCCTACACTAAAAAGTTCATCGTACTACTCATGTGCCAAATTGCTTTGGACCAACGAAAAGTAATTACAAAAATCAAATTACAATTGAAGATGTTATTTCCTCACTCACCGAAAAGTAATAGGCTAATAGCCCCTTTCTTATTCAAGTAGTGCCGATCTGTAAAAAAATTGAATCATCACTACAGCCAAAATACTTATAGCAAATGCATTGAACATGAAACACAAATAATGGATGAAAATACTTGGACTGGAAAAATATTTAAATTGATTGAACACCACTAATGTTGATTTGTCCGCTCTATATTAGTACAATATTAAAAATGTTTGTATGATCACAAATGTAGCAAAAATGTCAAACACAATGAAATTTATGTAAGGCATAATTGTGATGTATGTATATGATTGCATATTAGTTTGTTATAAAAATCCATGAAATATATTGAAATATAGCTATATTACTACAATGTACTTTAACTTTTATGTGTAAGATGTATATCAGCACACACCACCCACTAGCACGATATTGTCCGCTTTGGCACACATGGCCTCACGGTTTTGCCTTTGATGATAGGGATGATAGTCGAAATTCCCCACACTCACTCGTCAAAACGCGTCAAGCTAGGGAGAGGTATCCACGCCCTTATAAGGCATGCTTCGTTTCCCTTCCCAACCGATGTGGGACCTTACAAGATGTATAAAATTAAATAGAAATATTTGGTAACAAAAAGAATTAATGAATGCTAAATAAGGTAAGTTTTGACTTTTTTTTAGTATTACCGAAATTAAATATGAAGGTTCTTGTCTTTAAATATTTCATTATTTCTTATGAATTTTTTATAATATTTACATCATAAATTCGCCTAAAACCTCGTATTATAAAAACCAATATAGTTGTCTATCATATAGTTACTCTTTTGATTGCTTATTCAACAGTGAAATAAATAAATAAATGAGAAGTAATGGGTGTAAGACCTTAGATATCCATCAATATATAAAAATAATGGTTCATGCCTTTTAATATTTTATGATCTGTAATACCAATTTACTAGGTAACATACTATCAGAGTAAAGCAATTTATTTTGAAATGATTTATTATGATTTCATAGTAAATCATTTTAAGTTAGATCGATTTATATAAAGACATTTTTAAAACAAAAGTCAAAATAGGACAATTTAGTAATATTGATAGTCAAATAATTTAAAAGGATAATTTATCCAATTTATTATATATAGTATACAATAATTATAAATTTATCTAAAAATTTTATCTTACAAAAATCAACGAAATCTAAAGGATAAAAAAAGTTAATAGAGTTGTTTGTTGTCACTACACTAAATTGACCATATAGTTACACTTGATTTGTGAACCTTATGTTAAGGTTCTCTATTAATTAATATGGTGACAGAGATAATGGATTAAAACCGGACAGAATTGACCGGTTCAATCGAAAAACTGGTAAACCAGATCCAATACCGATCCGATCCAAGATTAGGAACATTTAAAGTAGAAAATCGTCACGAATCGGTCAAACCCGGAGTGATCCGGCCAAAACTGGTTAAATTGGACCAAATCGAACAGCTCAATCCAGTTGAAGGCAAATCTACGACGCACTACGGTTCTGTAACTCCACCCAAAGTTGTAGCAAGGACACTCTTACCACCAAGTTGGCAATACATGTTACCAATATATATACAAATTATAATACATATAGAAATATTTTATTTTACTTATATTCAATTTATTTTAATTTTAAAGTCACACATTTTTAAATCAATTATATTTTATTTAACTATAAATTTTATTAAATATATATAAATTAAAAAGATAAACAAAAAGTTTATTAATCACAATTTATTTTTTCTTTTCATGATTATATGATATCTATTAATATTATTTTTTCAATAAATACTTATAGTATATAATAATAGGTAAAGACTCACATGCAGTTGTCTTCATATGAAGTTGATAGTTGAAAATCGTTAGATGATATTTAGTCAAACTTGTCAAATCATCTAATTGTTTTTAAATATCAACTTCACATGAAAACAACTGTATGTGAGTTTTCACCTATAATAATATAATAATAAAATAAATATAAACTAATTAATAAAGTATTAAAATTTAAAAATGATAATTATTTTTATAAAAACAAAATAAAAGTACTTATAATAAAGAAAAAATAATTAAAATTTATACAATTATTTAATTATACCGGGTTAACCAGTTCAACCAGTGACTCACTGGTTAAACCAGTAACCCAGTAACTTAATCGGTTCGATCACCAGTTCGGTTCTGACAACTATGGTAATTCTTCTGCCAAATACACGTAGAAATGTCCCATAAGTCCAGTATTATATTTGTTTTCATGTATGAACTCAACAGTTAATATTTCGCCATCCTGAATCTTGATAGTGCCTGATTTCGGATAACAACCAGACATTCCAACAACATAGCCTTTTTCATTTCCTGGCTCTTCTCCTATGCCGTATGTTGGTTGAACCGCACATAATACCTTTCCATTCTGAAGAAAAGCAAAAAAATAAGGACAAAAATATTTTAAAATATTTTACTTCTTAAGAAGATGAAAAATTAAGAAATAATATTACTTAATAAACAAATATAGAATGGTCAGCTAACAAAATAATTTATACATAGTTGTAAAGACTATATATGAAAAATTGATAATTACCTCCCCATATAAAGTTGCATTAACGATTCCTGGATGCACGTGAGCTGTAGACTAAATTAGATTACCACCCTTTTTCATTGGGATCTTTGTCCTTTTAATATGATACTGTCCAATATCAGTATTTTGCGGAGTGATAGAATACTCTACCTGCAACAAATAAAAGAGTTTTTATCGATTATTTACTATATAACTAAAAAAGAGATTAATACTCACTTCATTTCATAAAAATTATTTTTTGGCTAATCTAATTACCTATGATAAATTATGTCACCATGTGAAATACATGAATCATGCATTTTAGCATTCAATTGAAATGAAATATACTTGTCACTTACCATACAATTATGAATTGGTTCGGAGCCATTATATGTCACTTGATCAGTAACATCAAGTATGTAAAACTTAATAGGTACTTGGTATTGATCCCAATCAACCCATGTTACTGTATATTTAAGGAAAGCTTTTCTCTGTTGTCTGTTATTATATCCTTGTTGTAATTTGCATTGAGAAGTCTTTTCACAACAAAAAATTCCTCCTTTATAATCACTAGACATTGGTTTCCCATCAATACCGGTTTTGCTTACAAAGTCTTCACTTTTGACATTATAATGGTCACATCTGCATTCGGTGCAACCTTTTTTGTCTTCTGTACCACGTGTGTCAATAACCATGATATTGAATAACCATTTCTCTTCATTATACTCCTTTGGGACATTCTCAGGGTGCGTACCTACTTCTATTCTAAATGGATCTGGTAGTTCTAAGCTAGTTTTTCATGCATCAACTCCAAGCCCCCAGGAATATGAATTAACACTACCCTGGCATACTCCATCGTTTCTTCTAAAATACTTACCGTATATGGGCTGACTTTGATTAGCTTGATGTGACATGGTGACATTTTCAAAATATCTTAAAACGAAATAATGGTGCAGGTAAGCTTCATATAATGGCAAAGAATTCCGATGTTCATCAACTAACTCGGCTTGAAAATTCTTGATTCCGATGTGTCCTCTTGGAAACTCAATATCGAATAAATCTGTTATCGTAACCTTTCCTGGTTCCAATACAAATTGCTCACTATAAAAAGTAGCCGTCTTGATATGATTTGAATTCTCATATTGTCGTGCGAATATGATGCTTGATTGCAACAGTATAATTGTTAATGATAGTAATAACACTTTAGGTATAAACTTCATGTTTTCCTGCAAATCGTCATATTTATATGATCATCAATCATCATATGTTTATATGTTAATCTATGGAAATATCAATCATATATTTATAAATTAGGAAAACATGTTAAGGAAGACAAATAAAATATTAAACCATGTGGAACTTGAATAAGACATATGAAATTGAAATTCACATCACATGTCAAAAAGACAAGTACCTTGTTGGAGATTCAATTTTTGATATTTGAAAAAATAGTGGAAGGTGAATTTGTATTGATATGAAATTTTTGTATGCCTACTGCTTTTATAGCAGAATCTAATGCCAATTTTGTTGAATTCTCAATGCTAGATCTCTATTTTTGGTGGGCTTTCTAACTATGTGTGCCATTTGTTAAAAAACCTTGTTTGTTATTAGTTCCCAATTAATGTAACAATATTTTTTATTTTCTTGGTATACATTAAGTAACAACTTAATTCCAACTCAACTATGAATTCATCTTAGTTGCAAAATTGTTTAGATAATAAGATATTTGTTTAGATTTTGTCAAATTTGTTTTTTAACCTTATCCTCTTCTTATGCGACTTTTTTGATATTTTGGCCAAAAACTAATCCACATGAATTTAGTTTATAGTTCAAACTAACACAAAATTTGAAAGTTAAAAGAATTAATAAAGTATAAAAATTATTTAGTAAATTAAATTCGATATATCTTTGTATTGCGTTTATTTAATATTCCTTTTATAATCTCTTAATATGATACCAGGATACCCTCTTTCTTTTTTCTTTGTTTTTTTTAAAATGACATATTAGCTCAGTATTTAGAGTATTGCTTTTATACGACAATAGTTCAGCAAAACCATAATGTGAAATTCAAATTTTTTTTATTTATGATAAAATAAAATTTCCTAAGTTACAAATAACTTTAATAAAATTTTTATTTTTTTTTTTGGAGCTTTATGAAGTACAATTTCCTCTAATGGGGCATCTAAAAAAAGCATGTTTTACTTTTACTGATCACCTTAATATCAATTGTTTGGTGTGAACAGGGACCAAATGTCGACTCGCGGATCCGAACGAGGTAACTGGAGGGAAAATCCTAGGACTGAACCGATGCGAGGATCCCGAGATGGAAGCTCGGGTGCTGGTACGTGCAATATAGGTCAATACTATAGGTCCATGACCCTTACTGATTTCCTCAAGAGTGGTCCATCCCAGTTTAACGGAAATGCCAATGCGTTGGAGGCTGATCGGTGGTCTCGAGATGTGGAGAGATTCGTATACACTCCGTACGTACCGAAAGTACAGTCGGTGAAAATAGTGACTTACATGTTGGAGGGAGATGCTCAAGAATGGTGGCAGGAGTTATATCACACCTTGCAGATGGAGTTAACAAATATCCCTTGGAGTAAATTCAAGATGGAATTTTACGGGAAATATTCCTTACATGCGATTCGCATTGCAAAAGAATTGGAGTTAATGCAACTTAAGCAAGAAAATATGTCTGTTGCTGACTATACCCGTGAATTTGACAACTTGTGTCATCTCTCAAGAGTTTGTCAAGGAAACCCAGCCGACTATGAGGCGTGGAAGTGTGTTCAGTATGATAAAGGGCTTAGAAGAGACATCTTCAACTGTGTGATTCCGCAAAGGTTAACCAACTTCCCTGAGTTGGTTATAAAAAGTCAATTCGAAGAACGTTACTCCATGAAGTCAGCAATATTACAGGAAGGCTATGGAGAGACTACTCCAGATGAGCCGCATAGAGCCGGACTAGGCGTATGTTGCAAGTGCGGGAAGCCAGGGCATATAGCTCGAGACTGTCCACACAAGAAAAATCGGGATGCAGTCGAATCCGATCTTCAGACCCGAGGTAACCATAAGCTAGTAGTAGAGTTTTTAACTACCTTGCGTATCATTAATATATGTATGAACCATTTGTGAAGCACGACAAGTTTTGATGATCGTGGAGTCTGAGCCGATGGTTAGTCAAAGATTACTAGATGTTGAGATGGTATCAGAGCCAGAACCCGGATCGATGTGCCAGCGAGGGCGATGGGCTCCCTTAGGGGGTGGATTGTAAGTCCCACATCGGTTGGAGAGGGGAACGCAGCATGCCTTATAAGGGTGTGGATACCTCTCCCTAGCATGACGCGTTTTGACGAGTGAGTGTGGGGAGCTTTGGCTATCATTCCTATCGTCAAACATAAAACAGTGAGGCCTTGTGTGCCAAAGCGGACAATATTGTGCTAGCGGGTGGTCTGGGCTATTACAGAGGAGGAGGATGAGGACGAAGAACAACGAGAATGAAAACGAAAACGATAACATAAACGCTCATATATAAATTTATCTTGGTTGAACTTAGTTAAAAAGAGACTTGATTGTCTAGGATTTTGATGTGTAAAATTTTCGCACTAAAATATACATATTTGAACTTAACTATTGCCTATTTTTACTTACTTAATTATTACCTATTTTAACTCCTATTATAAGTGAAAACTATTTGATTAATTTAATTAATAATATAAAATAATTATTATTATTATTATTGTACTAAATTTTTATTTGCTTTTAATATCTTATTACATGCTATTAAATATTTAACTCATTACAAAAAAATTTAATTCAATTTTTTATATATATTTCATGACTAATGTAATAAATTTATTTATTTTTAATATTTTATTAATAATCATGAATATATAAAAACTTTAAATTGGTATTTTTATGATGACTTAAAATATTTTAAGCTATGTGATAAAATATTAAAACAAATAAAATTTATTACACTAATGACAACTATATATATATATATATATATATATATATATATATATATATATATATATTAAATTATATATTATTATTGTTATTTAAATAAACCAAATAACTGTTACAACTTACATATATAACTATAATGGTTATTAATAGGTATTTTTAGCGAAATAAATTGAAGTATATGTTATTTTAATCCTTGAGAAAAAGAGAATATATATTTTCTAAATAGATAAAAGAGATTATTATATAGAAAGAGAAAAATGATACAATTTATTTTAATATATTTTTTCATTCTTTTTGTTATATTTACTTTTATATGTTAAAATTTTGCATATATACCACTATGATAAGAGATAATGCACTACATGTAGCACATGAAGACGAGTTGATTTGGGAAGAAGTTAAATCACACAGGAAAAAAACAATTGTATGTACAGTGGGGACTTTTAAAAAATGTATTTTTTGTTTTCTTTTCTTCCGGCAATGTATATGTTCGATGTAATGTTAGGAAGATAAAAACAAAAGCCAGAACTTGTTTTATTTTGTATTTATTAATTATTACAATAATTAATAATTGATAATTAAAGTAAGTTTTGGCTGTTTATGATTTTCGACAAGCAATTCAATCAAAGAATAATTATATATCAAAACAACATTTTTGCGACCTTTTTTAATGCTTGGTGACGGTTTTAACCGTCAATAAATGTTTTCACTATGGTTAAAAAAAGCATCATAGATT
This sequence comes from Arachis stenosperma, assembly GCF_014773155.1. Taxonomy (NCBI): domain Eukaryota; kingdom Viridiplantae; phylum Streptophyta; class Magnoliopsida; order Fabales; family Fabaceae; genus Arachis; species Arachis stenosperma. Next base: position 7,004,804 of record NC_080378.1, read on the forward strand.
TCAGCATCGACGGTTGACAATGATAGTTTTGGACCATTGTTGGTAAAAAGTGTTACTAATTTTGTGACGATTTTTGATGTATAAAATCGTCAATAAGTTGTAACACTTGTTAAAGTATTTTTTATGTTGTATTTCGTGACGTTTTGAAACTGTTATTAAAATAGTAAATCCTATGACAGTTTTTTTCTTATATTGCATGACTATTGTAAGCCGTCATGACATTTTTAGCGACGACTTAAAACCGTCACTAAGTAATTAGTTTCTAGAATAGCTTTTTAGTGACAGTTTTTCGATTTGGAACCATCACTAGATTACTAATTCTTGTGACAACTTTTTTTCTGTATTTAGTGAATGTTTTAAACTGTCATTATCTCTCCAACATCAAAGCTTTATTTTATTAATTATTACAAAAAAAATTTCTATTATATATAATAATTTATATATCTATCAACAAAATAATAATTTATCTCTATTATCAAAAGTTGAATTCTCCAAAAATGGCATTGTATTTCAAACAAATCCAAAGTCAATCCCACAAATTTTACAAAATGACAACAATGTATTTCAAAAGTTGAATTCTACAGGTGTTATATAGTCATAACCCATAAGATGTATATTCAAAAAATCCCAACTTAATGCCAAGTTTTGTATATTATGAATTATTGAAATTACTTGCAATGAGCCCCAAAACACCTCCCAAGAGTCCACCAGATTCTCCAATTGGCTGACCACTTTCATTCCATTCTGTAAGAACTCGTTTCTTACTTTGATAAAGGAAAAATACATCCTTTACCCTAAGATGCATATTCTTTTTAACTTCTTGCTCATTTAAAGAGAAAATAAAAGAGAAGGGAATCACTTTAGTTGGCATTGTAATATTCTAAGTATGTAAAAATAAAAAAAATAATATACCTACAATAATAACAGATCATTTGGTGTTCCACTTCTTTCGAGAAATAGCAACCACATCCACCTCTTCAACATTAAGAAAATCAACATCTGATAGGCTATGACTATGAACTTCATTTTGAATAGATGAACTTTGAGCTATATGCTCTTTTTGACTCGTGCCTTTAGAAGATGTTGACCTAGAATGACTTGCAAGATGTTTTTTTCTCGAACCAAGATAACTTCAAAGTAAAAGGATTAGAAACTTAATGAAAGAGGCAATAACTACAATAGATCTACTATGCTAAAAGAGAAGAGAGTTACCATTTTCATCATTTAAGGGATGAACATTTTCTCTAGCATATACAACATTCGGTTCAACATGTTCATCTTCTTCCTCTTCAAATTATACAAGCCTTCTACTTTTAATACATACAATAATATTAAAAAAATAAGAGAAAATAATATTAGGGGATGGCACTTTAAGAATTGGATAAAATTGAAAATTGAGATGAGCATTTTCTCTTACATTAGGGGATGAAACTAATCTAGAATTTTTAGCATCTTTGAGGGATTTTTTAGGACTTTGATACTTCTTTATTAGCCTTCTTCTCTTCATACCTGTAAAAATATAAAAGAAATAAGAGAAAACCATATTACTTAAAACAAAGAATAACAATCAGGTATAGATTCACACTTTATTCGTCTTCTTTTCTTCAATGTGTTTTACACAAGCATATTCTCATTCTGTCCATGTCGTTTTGGGGGAAAAAATTGCTAATTTGTCCTGTAACAATATTATTTGGATTGAATCCTAATTACCAAATTTATATATCCTACATATATAACTTACAATTATTTACTCACAGCAATAACCAAATTAATACACAATCCTAATATACCATGATATCTATTCTTACGCATACTCACGCACAAGTTCTTATATGTATGATTGAATGTGTTTTGAAGGTAGAGAAAAGCCTCCAAAGTCATCCACAAGCAGTTAGAGTAATTCTTACTCGCTAATATGGAATTCATGTCGATAATTCTAATTTGGCTATGAATTTTAACCCTACAATGCAGAGGATTTAATCCTATTAGTTCTGGTCTATTGCTATGAGTAGATTTTTAGCTGAACTAGTCAATCCTATAAACTTTTTTTTCATTCCCATTAATTGTGTTCGGTTGAAAAAGGTAAGGCATGACAATGAGAAATGGCCTCCAATCCCAAAATGAAAAATAATAATAGAAACAAAAAGAAAATGGTTGATTTATAATTCCTTAACCATATTTAGATGTAGCTAAAGTATAGTTCGTTATTACATGAATTAATGCATATGTTCCTAAACTTCATCCTAAAAGATGTTTCCTAAGAATGTTTAGTACTAAACAAGACTTTAACAGAAAATGAATTGCATTCATAAACACCAATACAAAAAACCAAGAAAGAAGAGAATGCGAGTAAATTAAATACATTAAATTAAAATCAACTGAAAAAAATAAAGTCACTTTAGAAAGAACAGCAAAAAAAGAATTTATATAAAATTATAAGATAATTCGTCAAAGAAGAGAAATCCTCTAAACTTAAAAGGGTGAATAAAGCAAAGAATTTATTACAATGAAAATTACAAATACTACTATAACAATTAATTAGCAATGCGTAACAGGTTTAATACCATCTCCTACACTAAAAAGTTCATCGTACTACTCATGTGCCAAATTTCTTTAGACCAACAAAAAGTAATTACAGAAATCAAATTACAATTGAAGATGTTATTTCCTCACTCACCGAAAAGTAATAGGCTAATAGCCCCTTTCTTATTCAAGTAGTGCCGATCTGTAAAAAAATTGAATCATCACTACAGCCAAAATACTTATAGCAAATGCATTGAACATGAAACACAAATAATGGATGAAAATACTTGGACTGGAAAAATATTTAAATTGATTGAACACCACTAATGTTGATTTGTCCGCTCTATATTAGTACAATATTAAAAATGTTTGTATGATCACAAATGTAGAAGAAATGTCAAACACAATGAAATTTATATAAGGCATAATTGTGATGTATGTATATGATTGCATATTAGTTTGTTATAAAAATCCATGAAATATATTGAAATAAAGCTATATTACTACAATGTACTTTAACTTTTATGTGTAAGATGTATAACAGCACACACCACCCACTAGCACGATATTGTCCGCTTTGTCACACATGGCCTCACGGTTTTGTCTTTGACGATAGGGATGATAGCCGAAGCCCCCCACACTCACTCGTCAAAACGCGTCAAATTAGGGAGAGGTATCCACACCCTTATAAGGCATGCTTCGTTCCCCTCCCCAACCGATATGGGACCTTACAATCCACCCCCCTAAGGGAGCCCAGCGCCCTCGCTGGCACATTGATCCGGGCTCCGACTCCAGACCACTCGCTAGCACGATATTGTCCGCTTTGGCACACAAGGCCTCACGGTTTTTGCCTTTGACGATGGGGATGATAGCCGAAGCCCCCACACTCACTCTTATAAGGCATGCTTCGTTTCCCTCCCTAACTGATGTGGGCCTTACAATCCAGCCCCCTAAGGGAGCTCAGCGCCCTCGCTGGCACATCGATCCGGGCTCCAGCTCTGATACCATCTGTAATAGCCCAAACCACCCGCTAGCACAATATTGTCCACTTTGGCTCACAAGGCCTCACGGTTTTGCCTTTGACGATAGGGATGATAGCCGAAATCCACCACACTCACTCGTCAAAACGTGTCAAGCTAGGGAGAGGTATCCACACCCTTATAAGGCATGCTTCGTTTCCCTTCCCAATCGATGTGGGACCTTACAAGATGTATAAAATTAAATAGAAATATTTGGTAACAAAAAGAATTAATGAATGCTAAATAAGGTAAGCTTTGACTTTTTTTTAGTATTACCGAAATTAAATATGAGGGTTCTTGTCTTTAAATATTTCATTATTTCTTATGAATTTTTTATAATATTTACATCATAAATTCGTCTAAAACCTTGTATTATGAAAAACAATATAGTTGTCTACCATATAGTTACTCTTTTGATTGCTTATTCAACAGTGAAATAAATAAATAAATGAGAAGTAATGGGTGTAAGACCCTAGATATCCATGAATATATAAAAATAATGGTTCATGCCTTTTAATATTTTATGATCTGTAATACCAATTTACTAGGTAACATACTATCAGAGTAAAGCAATTTATTTTGAAATGATTTATTATGATTTCATAGTAAATCATTTTAAGTTAGATCGATTTATATAAAGACATTTTTAAAACAAAAGTCAAAATAGGACAATTTAGTAATATTGATAGTCAAATAATTTAAAAGGATAATTTATCCAATTTATTATATATAGTATACAATAATTATAAATTTATCTAAAAATTTTATCTTACTAAAATCAACGAAATCAAAAGGATAAAAAAAAGTCAATAGAGTTGTTTGTTGTCACTACACCAAATTGACCATATAGTTACACTTGATTTGTGAACCTTATTTTAAGGTTCTCTATTCATTAATATGGTGACAGAGATAATGGATTAAAATCAGACAGAATCGGCCGGTTCAATCGAAAAACTGGTAAACCAGATTCAATACCGATCCGATCCAAGATTAGGACCATTTAAAGTAGAAAACCGTTACGAATCGGTTAAACCCGGAGAACTGTCTAAAACCGGTCAAATTGGACCAAACCGAACCGCTCAATCCTGTTGAAGGCAAATCTACGACGCACCACGGTTCTGCAAGTCCACCCAAAGTTGCAGCAAGGACACTCTTACCACCAAGCTGACAATGCTTGTTACCAATATATATACAAATTATAATACATATAGAAATCTTTTATTTTACTTATATTCAATTTATTTTAATTTTAAAGTTACTCATTTTAAATCAGTTATATTTATTTAACTATAAATTTGTTTAAATATATAAAAATTAAAAAGATAAACAAAAAAAATTATTAATCACAATTTATTTTTTCTTTTCATGATTATATGATATCTATTAATATTATTTTTTCAATAAATACTTATAGTATATAATAATAGGTAAAGACTCACATGCAGTTGTCTTCATATGAAGTTGATAGTTGAAAATCGTTAGATTATATTTAGTCAAACTTATCAAATCATCTAATTATTTTTAAATATCAACTTCACATGAAAACAACTGTATGTGAGTTTTCACCTATAATAATATAATAATAAAATAAATATAAACTAATTAATAAAGTATTAAAATTTAAAAATGATAATTATTTTTATAAAAACAAATAAAAGTACTTATAATAAAGAAAAAATAATTAAAATTTATACAATTATTTAATTATACCGGGTTAACCAGTTCAACTAGTGACTCACCGGTTAAACCAGTAACCCAATAACTTAACTGGTTGGATCACCAGTTCGGTTCTGACAACTATGGTAATTCTTCTGCCAAATACACGTAGAAATGTCCCATAAGTCCAGTATTATATTTGTTTTCATGTATGAACTCAACAGTTAATATTTCGCCATCCTGAATCTTGATAGAGCCTGATTTCGGATAACAACCAGACATTCCAACAACATAGCCTTTTTCATTTCCTGGCTCTTCTCCTGTGCCGTATGTTGGTTGAACCGCACATAATACCTTTCCATTCTGAAGAAAAGCAAAAAAATAAGGACAAAAATATTTTAAAATATTTTACTTCTTAAGAAGATGAAAAATTAAGAAATAATATTACTTAATAAACAAATATAGAATGGTCAGCTAACAAAATAATTTATACATAGTTGTAAAGACTATATATGAAAAATTGATAATTACCTCCCCATATAAAGTTGCATTAACGATTCCTGGATGCACGTGAGCTGTAGAGTAAATTAGATTACCACCCTTTTTCATTGGGATCTTTGTCCTTTTAATATGATAATGTCCAATATCAGTATTTTGCGGAGTGATAGAATACTCTACCTGCAACAAATAAAAGAGTTTTTATCGATTATTTACTATATAACTAAAAAAGAGATTAATACTCACTTCATTTCATAAAAATTATTTTTTGGCTAATCTAATTACCTATGATAAATTATGTCACCATGTGAAATACATGAATCATGCATTTTAGCATTCAATTGAAATGAAATATACTTGTCACTTACCATACAATTATGAATTGGTTCGGAGCCATTATATGTCACTTGATCAGTAACATCAAGTATGTAAAACTTAATAGGTACTTGGTATTGATCCCAATCAACCCATGTTACTGTATATTTAAGGGAAGCTTTTCTTTGTTGTCTGTTATTATATCCTTGTTGTAATTTGCATTGAGAAGTCTTTTCACAACAAAAAATTCCTCCTTTATAATCACTAGACATTGGTTTCCCATCAATACCGGTTTTGCTTACAAAGTCTTCACTTTTGACATTATAATGGTCACATCTGCATTCGGTGCAACCTTTTTTGTCTTCTGTACCACGTGTATCAATAACCATGATATTGAATAACCATTTCTCTTCATTATACTCCTTTGGGACATTCTCAGGGTGCGTACCTACTTCTATTCTAAATGGATCTGGTAGTTCTAAGCTAGTTTTTCGTGCATCAACTCCAAGCCCCCAGGAATATGAATTAACACTACCCTGGCATACTCCATCGTTTCTTCTAAAATACTTACCGTATATGGGCTGACTTTGATTAGCTTGACGTGACATGGTGACATTTTCAAAATATCTTAAAACGAAATAATGGTGCAGGTAAGCTTCATATAATGGCAAAGAATTCCGATGTTCATCAACTAACTCGGCTTGAAAATTCTTGATTCCGATGTGTCCTCTTGGAAACTCAATATCGAATAAATCTGTTATCGTAACCTTTCCTGGTTCCAATACAAATTGCTCACTATAAAAAGTAGCCGTCTTGATATGATTTGAATTCTCATATTGTCGTGCGAATATGATGCTTGATTGCAACAGTATAATTGTTAATGATAGTAATAACACTTCAGGTATAAACTTCATGTTTTCCTGCAAATCGTCATATTTATATGATCATCAGTCATCATATGTTTATATGTTAATCTATGGAAATATCAATCATATATTTATAAATTAGGAAAACATGTTAAGGAAGACAAATAGAATATTAAGCCATGTGAAACTTGAATAAGATATATGAAGTTGAAATTCACATAATATGACAAAAAGACAAGTACCATGTTAGAGATTCAATCTTTGATATTTGGAAAAACAGTGGAAGGTGAATTTGTATTGATATGAAATTTTTGTCTGCTGCTTTTGTAGCAAAACTTAATGCCAATTTTGGTGAATTCTTAGTGTTAGTTATGCCTATTTTGGTGGGCTTTCTAACTATGTGTGCCAATTGTTAAGAAACATTGTTTGTTATTAGTTCCCAATTAATGTAACAATTTTTTTTATTGGTCTACATTAACTAACAACTTAATTCCAATCCAACTATGAATTCATCTTAGTTGCAAAATTGTTTAGATGATAAGATATGTTTTTATATTATGTCAAATTTGTTTTTTAACCTTATCCACTTCCTATGTGGCTCGTTGATATTTTGGCCAAAAAAAAGTCCACATGAAATTTAATTAACTAAAATTTTAGTAAATACAGAAACAATCGACAAAACCATAATATGAAATTTAACTTTTTTTATCTGTGATAAAATAAAATTTCTTAAGTTACAAATAAATTTAATAAAATTTTTAGATATTTTGTGTGGAGTTTTGTGGAATACAATTTTCTGTAAGGAAGGAAGCATCTAAAAAAGCATTTTTTTTATATAGAGTAAAGTGAAAATTAGGTTTCTGAAAATTTTAATTTTAGACTAATTAGTTTCTAAAAAAATATCAATTCAGTCCTCCACGATAGTAAATGAGGGACACGTTATGTCCTTCTATCAATTTATCACGTAAAATTTGATGGTGGTGCTTATATGTACCATTAACTACTGTGGCGTATTTATTTATGAAAGATTGTTATGTAGATAACAATTTTAGAATGAAACTTCACCTATTTTAGTATGATTCGTGATAAATTGATAAATATTATATGAAAACTTAAAAGATAATGAATATTTCATTGTCCAAAATTATATCATTTTTATACTCATGCGACAGCAACATGACACGCACCAAATACATGGGCAACTCCGTTTTATTTGCACTAGGGGTGTTCATAAAATAACCAAATTGTGGTTAACCGGTTAAAAAACTATAACCACATTTTGGTTAACCAATTTAATAAAATATTTTAAAAAATCATATCCATATTATTAAAAAGTAGTTAATCAAAACCAAATTTTAAAAACTGGTTTTTAACCAGTTAACCAAAACCAAAACTAAATTTTATGCAACTCTTGTGATCAAATTAGTTAACGAATTTTTTTGTAAAAACCGATTTTAAAATTTTTTTTTTTGAAAAATCCAAATTTTTATGTAAAAAACCGGTTTTTTAAAAAATGGGTTATTTTTTAAAATTAGTTTTTATTTTTATAATCAATTAAAAATCGATTTTTGAATTTTCTAACCGGTTAATAACCCGTTTTATTACATAAAATTAATTTGGTTAATTAACCAAATTATATTTTTGACTAACCAAAAACAGGTTTAGTTTTTGGATTAACCAAACTATGAACAATCCTAATTCACACTATCCATTAACGAAAGAACATACATGTCCACTGTTTACTATTGCAGAAGATTTGATTAATACTTTTTTTTTTCTTCAACAACTAATTATTAGTCTTAGGTTGAAATCCTTAAGGATCTAATTATTATTTTATTCTTTTATATATTAAGAGTCATCCCACTTGAACTAAAGCCTCAATTGCACCAGTAGACTTGTTAAAATAAATCTAAAGTTTTTGTTCCATGGATTGGATGGACTTCATATATAAATGAAAATTTAAAAGGCGTACCCAATATACAAGGTATAAATAACCCAATTAATTGAATGAGCTATGTTAAGAACTTCGGATATCACCTAATTCCTTATTGGGCCATAAGATTTCCATCAATGCCCATCCAAACATCCTTGCCGCCCAATCATTTGGTGGTTGCTGGCCCAGGAAAATAATAATAATAATAATAATAATAATAATAATAAACTGAACCCTAATTACAAAAAATTAAGGTTGGCAATTAGAACATGTTTGATCCTTTTAGTATTTTTAGGGTTTCAAAAAGGCCCAACCATGAAACTCCTATCCATTAGAAATACCATTAAAGCCCTATCTTGCTGCCACGTCAGCACACTATTATCTTCATGAAAGCAAATGAATGGTTCAGCTTCAGCTTCATATTGTGGGAAAAGCATCTCCACATTCATTTCACAAATTATCAAACACTAAATTTTAGACCAACCAAGAAAAATTTAGAAACATAGAAAAATATACCAATATCTTATTATTAAGTCATTATTCCCTAATAGTAGTAGTAGTAGTGGACTCATAATTGTTTTTGTTCATATCACGGTAAAATTATTATAGTCTAAGAACAAATAAAAAAAAAAGGTTTCACTGGGAAATTGCAACAACAATGGCATCAACCTCTTCCTCAACTCTTACAATATCATCTTCTTCCACCATTTTTGATGGCAAAGCTCTAAGGAATTCAGCAACTTCACCACAATGTGTGAGCCTTCCAACTCTCCCTCCTCCAACTTTGCAAGCTCAAATTCGTCAATGGAAGCCCAATGCTTATTGTAAGTTAATCACTAATTAAAAATGTTACAAATATATAGAATTGTAACATGTATATGTTGATTAAGTTTTGAGTATGGTTTGTAAAGTTCTACATCGGTTAAATTTAGATTAAATAAATAATGTGCATATAAAATATGATTTAGTGGTTAGTTCATTAGACCGTTAAAGTAAGTGTTTGGAGTTCAGATTCCGATTTTTGCATACAGCAATTCGATGGTCAATAAAAAACCTTTAAATAAAGTTTTTTGCGACAGATTAGTTTTTGAACTGTTTGATTAGGAAATACTGTGAAATACTAAAAGATGGGGTGTTTAACATGTTATATTTTTTCATTTAATCTATTAATTCGAATAATTTCGATTCTTCTTTTTATTTGCATAGGAGAATTTATGGTAATGTTGTCAAATTGATGATGAATTTTTAGGCCGCAAGATTGCTAGGAATGTTATGGCAATGGCCACAGGAGAGGCACCATCAGAAATTGCCACTACTGAAACTCCAGAAATTGTTAAGACTGTTCAAGAAGCTGTAAGAATATTTGGTTCCTATTTTTTGTTTTTTTTAAATAAATACATAAACTAACTTTAGGGCAATTTTATTGTTTATATATTTTGTTTTGACATTAATCTCTTGAGTGTGACACTATTAACAAATATTTAGTTCTTTTATAAGTAATTTATCTAAGATGGTAAAGGTGATTATTTATTTATTTATCATTTATTATTTAATTATGATTTTTGTTGCATAAATATATATAGTGGGATAAAGTTGAAGACAAGTATGCAGTGAGTTCACTAGGGGTAGCTGCTTTGATTGCATTGGTTGGCTCCACTGGTTTGGTCTCAGTAAGTTATTTAAATAATTCAATTTGAATTTATTTGTTTATTTTCATTTCATTATTCACAAATAATCATAATATTTATTTGTTATTATTTAATTGATGAATTTTTTTCTAAGTAATGATTATTATTTGTGTCAGGCAATTGATAAGCTTCCTTTGATCCCTGGGATTTTAGAGGTTGTAGGCATTGGTTACACTGGGGTAAGTCAAATACACTCTTTTTATTTTTATTTTTTAAATTTCTTTTTTGGTACATAGTAAAAAATTTACTTGATTGATGAGATTAGTTACACAAGGAATGCTTGTTTAATGTGTACTATAACATCGAAAAATAAGTAATTATAAATATTCTTAAAATATGTGTTAAATATATTATGAGATCATATAAATATTTCTTTCTGTTATTTCAGTTAAGAATTCAAATAAAAATATAGACTCTAGTTACTTTATAATATTTTTATCCTTGGTTTGTGTCATTCCATCCTTTTAACACTTTCATGGGTGCAAATTAAAGTGATTAACAAATGAAGTATGTAATTTAGTTCAATTAATCAGGATGAGGCATAAACTCAACAACCAAACCAAGAGGGAAAAAAAAAGAAAGAAAACATCCTAAGACACTTTTTAGAGTGAAAATCACAAAAGACAGAAACAGAGTATAAAAAAAAAGAAAAAAAAAGAAGAGGGAGTTAAACAATTGGAAATTAATAAGAATTGTTAAATGGAATAATAACTTTGGATTCACTAATTTGGAAAACCTGTTATTCATATCCTCTATTTCTTTCTTGGCAGTTGTTTGTTTACAAGAATCTAGTATTCAAGCCAGATCGGTAAGCTTGATTCTTCTTTTCTTGATTAATATATTACACTTTGTTGCATGGATTAACTTAAAGTGAAATGTGCGAATACTAAACTTTGAAAATTTGCAATTCAACACTTTGAAGTTGTTAAATAATGCAAAAAGACATGTTATCCTTTTCTTTTTCCTCCCAAATTACTCTTGATGTGTTTTATTTACAAAACAAGGGTAATTTTGGAAGAGAAATTGAGAGGCAGCATTTGAATAAAGTATATTTTTTATTTTTAATATTTGTTAAAAAATTTTAAATTATCTTTAATGTTTAATTTATTTTAATTTTATTTCTAACATTTAAAATAATTTTAAATTCTTTTCATACATCTAAATTTAGCATTTCAATACTTCGAAAATAATTTGCCTTTATTACTTTTTTTTTCTGAGTTCTGACCCGTCATTATCACTACTCTTTGAAAAAATATATTTTGTATATTTTAAAAGTTTAGAATATGTAACTATTTATAGGAAGTTATTTTTATTAAATGATAATTTAGTAAAGACAATTTTACATACAGATCATCTTAAAAATATAAAATCTGAACTAGGATTAATTGTATTATTTTTCTTGATATAATGATTATCTTTTTAAGGGGGGGAACTTTGCAATGAATAAAAGTTGTATCTGTTTTAAATATGTTTATTGGACTAATTAAACAGGGAGGCATTGGTGAGGAAAATAAAAGAAACATATGAAGAAATAACTGGAAGCAACTAAAATCTGATGATGAGTTTATTGTTGAGGTGCTGTTGACTTTGGAAGACTTCAATAATCTTTGCAACACATTGTTGAAGATGTCAGCATGATTCTTCTTTTTGAGGCCAAAAGCTTCTGACCAATAAATACATTATCCTATATATGGAATGTAATATGTCCAGAAAAAAAAAATTGAGTGTAACTTTTTATAAATATTAATCCACTCTCTGAGACAATCTCATTAATCTCCTCAAGTATATATAGTAGTACGTCTCCAAATAATATGATCGGTTTGATTGACTAAAGTTCTTCACTATCAACTCAGAGTTAATTGTGTTTAAGTTCCACTTTTTTTCATTCACTTAATACCTTTTTTTATTTTGACTCAGTGGAATAGGTTTTGGTTAATACATGGCTAATTGATTCCTTTAGGCATTTGAAAATCTCAGTATCACTCTTATTGTGATAGCAATAAACAAATAACAACAAAATCTTGTCTTATTAAGTAGATCAGTTATATGAGTCAAACGATATTATTGAGTTTTATTATATATTATATCTTCAAAGAGATTGTTTATATATAGATCTCATTTTATCATCTCATAGATGATTTTCTTAAGTCTTCCTCTGTCTTTCACCCCTTATTCATCTTCCAGCTCATCCATCTTTTTAACTAGGTGCTCTGTCGGTCTTATTCTCACATGTCCAAACCACCTGAGATGCGATTCTATCATCTTTTCTACAATAGGTGCTACTCCAATTCTCTCTCTCTCTTATATCTTCGTTCCTTATTCTATCCAATCGCGTATGACTACTTATCCATCTCAACATCTTCATCTCTGTCACACTTAACTTATTTTCGTGCTTCCCTTTAGCCGCCCAACACTCTATATTATAAAGCATAGTCAGTCTGATAGCAGTGTGACGATAGAATTTACCTTCAAATTTTAAAGGCACTTTTTCGTCACATATAAAACCAGACGCACTCTAATATTTTGACCAACCTGCTTGGATCTTATTATTTACATCATGTTCAATCTCTCCATTATCTTGTATGATGCACCCAAGATACTTAAAACTTTTAACTTTTTTTATGATGTTTTCTCTAATCTTTACCTCTATATTATGGTTTTCCCTTCGGCGACCAAACTTACATTCCATATATTTCGTCTTGTTATGGCTCATGCGCACACCATACACTTGTAGAACTTCTCTCCATAAATCCAACTTCTTATTTAAGTCTTCCCTTGACTCTTCCATAAAGACGATATCATCGGTAAAAAGTATGCACTATAGCACAGGCTCTTAAATATGCTCTGTGTGTACTTTCAAGACTAATGTGAAAAGTATAGACTTAAGGATGATCCCCGGTATAATCATATACCAATAGAAAATTTCTCTGTTACACCACCTTGAATCTTCACACTAGTTGTAGCCCTGCCATACATATCTTTAATTGCACGAATATATCTGATCCTTACTCTCTTCCTTTTCAAAACCTTCCATAAAACCTCCCTTGTCACTCTATCGTACGCTTTTTTCAAATCAATAAACACCATATGTAGATTCTTTTTATTACTACGATACCTCTCCATCATTCTTTTTAACAGGTATGTAGATTCAGTAGTGGATCTGCCTATAGCATAAAACCAAATTGGTTCTCTGTTACTTGTGTCTTTTGTCTCAGCCTCCATTCTATCACCATTTCTCATAACTTCATGATATGGCTCATGAGTTTGATCCCTCTATAGTTTTCACAACTCTATATATTTCCTTATTCTTATAAATAGGTACCAGGGTGCTCGTTCTCCACTCATATGGCATCTTCTTTAACCTTAAAATCTCATTAAAAAACTTGGTTAACCAACTGATGCATTTCTCTCCAAGACCTTTCCAAATTTCAATCAGAATATCATCGGATCCTATTGCCTTGCCATTTTTCATCCACTTTAGAGCCTCTTTTATCTCGAAGTCTCAAATCCTTCGATAGTAGTCGAAGTTTTGATATTCTTCCCTCGTGCATAACCGACCAAGACTCGGAAGAGTCTTCTGTCCTTCATTAAATAATTCGTAGAAGTAGCTCTTCCACTTTTTATTAATCTTTTCATCTTGAGCGAAAACCTCTCCGTTTTTATCCTTTATACACTTAACCTGATCCAAGTCTCTCGTTCTTCTTTCACTGTTCTTTGCGATTCTATATATACATTTTTTTCCTTCCTTCGTGCCTAAAGACTGGAAGAGGCCCTCATATACTCTTGTTCTTTCTTCACTTGCAGCCACTTTTGTCTATTTCTTAACAGCCTTATATCTTTTTCAATTATTTGTATTATGGCACAAAGACCATTCTTTAAAACACTCCCTTTTTACCTTTATCTTTTCTTGTACACTCGTATTCCATCACCAGGACTCCTTATCTATTGGTCCTATCCCTCTAGATTCACGAAAACTTTATTTTTCTATTCTTCTAATAACTTGTGCCATCTCCTTCCACATCTCTTCCAAACTTCCATCCCTTTCCCACTTTGCCTCTTCTCCTACCCGTTTTAAGAAGCTTCTTTGTTCCTCATCTTTCATCTGCCACCACCTCGTCCTTGGATTTTTCGTATGATGTCTTTTCCTCAATTTTTGCTCAACGCGTGAAAATCCATAACAAGCATCCTATGTTGTGTTGTTAAACTCTCTCTTATGATAATTTTACAATTAATGCAAAATTTTCGGTCAAATCTCCTCAACAAGAAGAAATCGATTTGAGAGCTTGTCATGTCACTCATATAGGTTATAAGATGTTCGTCTCTCTTTTTAAAACATGTATTTGCGATGAGAAGGTCAAAGGTTGAGAAAAATTCCAAAATAATTTTACCCTCGGTATTGACCACCCAGAAACTATGGCTTCTGTGAATACTTTCATACCCACTCACTTCTCTTTCAACATGGCCATTTAAATCTCCTCCTAAGAAAATTTTATCTCCCAAAGGTATGTCTTGGACCAAACTCTCTAAATCCTCCCAAAACCTTATCTTGTATTGCTCGTCCGAATTCACTTACGATACATAGGCGCTAATCATATGAAAAGTACCTCCTTCCACCACAAGTTTGATAGAGATGATCTGATCACCCACCCTCTTGACATCCACTACGTCCTTCTTTCACTGCTTATCCACAATAATACCTACCCCATTCTTATTCTTCACATTTTTTGTATACCAAAGTTTGAACCCGGAGGTATCCAACTCCCTAACCTTCGCGTCGACCCATTTTGTTTTTTGTATGCACATGATGTTAATCTTTCTCCTTGTCATGGTATCCACCACATCTATGGATTTTTTTGTTAAAGTACCTATATTCCATGTCCCAAATCTCAACCTTATGTCGCTCCGACCTTTACCTTTATCTTTTTCTTTGTGAACTAGCTTATTTACCCTCGTCCATTCACGAAAATTCAGGAACTCTTACTCATTTAACACTACACCCGGACACCGATGCAGCAGCTCTTGTTCATTTGACACTGTATGCGAGTCATACAACGTATTGTTTCTGGATAATGACCTAGTTTTAGCACAATAATATCTTTGATCCATATCATAAATATTCGACTAAGTTTTTGTGTTGGCTGTTAAAGGCCTAACACAATCCTTCTTCTTTATCCAAATTTGGAATCAGTTATGTAAAGTAAATATAGCATAAATGGAGTTTGTGAAAATAATAAAAATAGGGTTAAAAAATAAGAAAGAAAGATGACTTTCTTATGGATAATTTAATTATTTACATTATTTTTTTTAAGTATAACTATGATTTAATTATTTTTATTTATAAAATTATTTATTTATTGTCATATCAGTAATAAATTTTAAAAATGAAAAATTTATAAATTTTATTTTAATAAAATATTATTATATAATTTTGATATTAAAATTTTTATTATTTCTAAAAATTCTATTTAATGTTGCCAGGGAAGGTATTTTGAGGTTTTGTTGGGTTTGCAATCCAGTAGTTGTTAGTTGAATTTTATTTGATATTTTAATGTATGTTATTATTAATTTAACTAACAATACATATATATGGACAATATATATAAAACAATAAAAGTATAAATACAGAAATAGATAATAACTTTGTGTCAAGATAATTTATCTAATATTTTATTTATATACTAAAATCTTTAAAATAATATACTAATAGAGAGATATAACTTTTTTTATTTTATCTATATCCAAACATCTGAATTATTCAATATTTTTTATTGGTGTTTATTTCTACACATATTACAAGTATATGGAAATCCGGAAAGAGAGAGAAATTTTGTTTTCAAGGAGTGCCTTTTGTATTTTATTTTATTATATACTATTTTAATCTGTACGTGAGTGTGTTTTTTTTTTAATTTATTTAGATACACTCATCAAAATATATATATATATATATATATATAGGACTCTAGATACATAAGTGTGTCTACTTGTAGAACTCCATAACCCAATATCCAGAGACAGAGCACACAAATTTGATGGAAGAAAATCCAGAAGCAGTGGCCAAATGAATGAAGTCATGTTTGGTTCTCTCTTTTCCTCCAATGTTTTGAGTCATCATCAATAAGTCAGCTTTGAAAGCAACCTTAGCGGCGGTTTTATTCTCCGGCAAAACCGGAACCATTGTGTCCACAACAATCACTTTTCCATCTTCAGGAATGGCTTTATGGCAATTCTTCAACACCTTCAAGCAATGTTCATCACTCCAATCATGAAGTATGCACTGAAATTTTTGGTTTCAAAAGTAAAGTCATGTCACATGTCCATATGTAAAATATGAGAAAAATATACAATTTTGTCTTTTCCCCTCCTTATTTTTGTATGTTATATATAAAGTAATAAGTTAGATAAAATATTATAATAGTAAAAATAAAATACTTCTTTTATTAATATAACAAATGTAATTGGTTTTAGTATTTAGCCACATGATAAAAAAAAAATTTAATTGCTACAAAAATATCTAATTTAATATTTTTCATATATTCCACTATAAACGATATAACATTTAAAAAATGTAATTATATATTATAAATAATTTTTTATAGGATAAAGTATATTTTTTGTTTCTAAAGTTTGACAAAAATTTCAAAACTATTCTTAAGTTTTATTTTGTTTTAATTTTGTTCCAAAAGTTTTTGATTTGCATCAAATATACTCTTGACGGTTAATTTTTCAAAAAATTTAAGACCGATTCAACAACAATTTCATAAGAACAACCCCTTAACACAAATAAATCAAGCATAAATTTCATGCATTATTATTAAATTAGTCTTAAACTTTTTAAAAATTTAGCCGTCGATGATATATTTGATGCAAATCGAAAATTTTTTGAACAAAATTAAAACAAAATATAACTTAGAAATATTTTAAAAATTTTTGGCAAACTTTAGGACAAAAAATATACTTTACCCTATATATATATATATATCACCTTCATGAAAATGGCATCTCCGTTAGGAACACTCTCAAACATATCTCCTCCCACATGTTTCACACCTACAAAATATACAAAAAATATATATATAAAAAATAACAATAAAAAATAAAAAAGGAATAATAATAATAATAATAATAATAATAATAATAATAATAATATATTATACCGGGATAGGTGAGGGCATGTTGAATTACATGAGGCAAGTCAAAGTTAATAGCATTGATATTTGGATATTTGGAAGTGATCATTTTGAGATTGATACCAAGACCTCCACCAACATCAATTAGAGTGTTAATGTTGTTGAAACCTTCATAGGACTCAAGAACCCTCTTCATCACTATGGTTGTGTGGCTTATCATAGCTTTGTTGAAAACATCATTGAACCTTGGATCCACACTTGGGTACTCAAATGCATGCATCCCATTAGCCCTAACAAATGGCACACCTCCTTCCAATATTGCTCCTTTCAATTCACTCCTTTATTTCAATTCAAAAATAATTCCGTTACGTTACCAACAAAAATTCTATCAATTTTTGTCAATTCTTGTTTATGATTGTGTTTAATGAAAGTGTCTTTATAGATATGTCTAATAAAAATATCTTTTTCATCACTGTGTCTAATAAAAATGTTTTTATAGATATATCTTTTAGATATGTCTCCTTATACATGTGTTTAAAATATAATAATTAATTATTATTAACAATAAATTGACAGATAATATATTAGTATCCTACACTTTTCCATACATTTAAAAATCATTCAACATCATTATGTCACCTAAAAATTCAAACGAATTAAAAATAAATAAATAAAGTGGGAAAGGAACAAAGAAAAAACACACATCTACATCTTATTGGCCACGTCAACTTAAATTTCCACCAAACTCTTTAATATTTTATGAATATAGAGATATTCTTTCTTTTTCTATTATGTAAAAGATTCTTATTTGTTAGGGACTTAATATCTAATGATCCGTTAGACTAAAACAACCAGATAGCAATGAACTCAGAACTGAGTCAGCGCACAACCCTTCCACAAATCTCTCCTCAAACCACCAAAATTCCGAGAAACAAGCCACCAACGAAGATCCCATCCAAATCGGTAACAAACAGATATGCATAATTACACTCAATAAACCCATTATATACGAATGACTCACGCAGTCATAGGTATGTTATTCACTCTGAATATCATCTCTATTACTCACACACTTACTTACTTGAGCGTTGGAGTCCCTTTGTAGGTATCCAACGCCGCCTCCCCGCAAGAAGACGACGTTCCACCCCCCTTTGCTCCAAGGAAAGCTAGTTCGAATATCACGAGAACGAGCTATACCTCGGAGTCTATTTTCACACAGGAACATTTGGCGCCTACCGTGGGGCCGAAATCTCTCTAACCCCACTTTTTCTTTATTTTGCATATCTCTTCATTTCTTTTTGCAAGACATGAGAGATGGCAGACGAACACAGTCACGCTCCCTCCAACATCAATCAGGCGAAAATCTTGGCAATCAACGAGGCCCTCAGGGCTGAGAATCAAGGAATGGTCGAGCTCTTGCGACAGATGGAGCACGACCGTACCAAAGGAGAACACAAAAATGCCGAGCACAAGGAAGACAACGACGAACACACTTCGAAAACTAGACAAACCACCCCCAAAACCACAAAGACCACTATCAAAAGAACCAACCATTTCACAAAAGAAGTTATAAGCTTCAAAATGCCCGAGAATCTCACCCTGCCTTCAACCCTGAAATCCTACCAAGGAATAGGAGACCCAAATGTCTACGTCACCAAATTTTATGCCATGATGTTCATGAATAAAGAGTTTGACCCCATCCTATGCCGAACCTTCCCAACCTTTCTGGATGGAGCTGCCCTCATCTGGTTCTCTAACCTACCCGAAAGTTCCATTTCAAACTTTGATGAGCTGGCCGACCAGTTCGTCAATCACTTCGCTGCGTCTAAAATATATGTCCACAACTCTGATTATTTGAGTACCATCAAACAAGGGCCGAACGAAAGCCTAAAAGACTACATGACCAGGTTCGCGGAAGCAACCAACGAAATACCCAACCTAAACCCTGAAGTACATCTCCACGCCCTTAAAAGTGGCCTCCGGCCAGGAAAATTCCAAGAATCCATAGTAATAGCGAAGCCTAAAACCTGGCCGAGTTCCGAGAGAAAGCAACAGTCAAATTGAAGTTGAAGAATTTTGAGCACTACGAAAATCAGAAAAACCTACTCCAAATAAGGAAGAAGAAAGGTGAAACAGGCACTTAACCGGCAAGACGGACCAGAAATCATTCAGACTAACTCCTAAGTTTGACAGCTACACTCTCTTCAACACGAAAAGGGAGGATATTGTAAAAGACATTCTGCATTCCAAACTCATCAAACCCCCGAACAGAGCCGGTACATATCAGGACCAGAGGCACGTGGACAAATTTAAATATTGTGCTTTCCACCAAAAGTATGGCCACACCACAGACGACTGCGTAATAGCAAAGGACGTCTTCAAGAAGCAGGCCCGCCAGGGACTGTTAGACAAAAACATTGACAGCCGAGGACGAAGGAGGAGCACCGAAGGCCTCGGCCATCAGCCCAAAACAACCGACAATTCCCGAGACAAGGGAAAAAAGGTAGACAATGATAACAATCTACCCCACAGAATAATAAACTGCATTTCTGGTGGTTTTGCAGGTGGAGGATGCACGAACTCGGCGAGAAAAAGGTCGTACCGAGCTATGATGACCATGATAGAGTCAACTTTACCCCAACCTGTCAACAAGGACAAACCAAAATCTCGTTCAGTCCCGAAAACTATAAGGCTACTGATCAAAATCTAGATGACCCCGTAGTCATCACAGCACAGGTCGGAGAACCTCTCGTAAAGAAGATCCTGATGGACCCAGGGAGCAGCGCGGATGTGTTGTTCTACTAAACGTTCCAAAAAATGAATCTGAGCGACAAAATCCTCCAACCATCATTCGGAGAACTGGTAGGTTTCTCAGGTGAGCGAGTATCTATCCGAGGTTATATATGGTTACGGACCACCTTTGGAGACTATCCCAACAGCAGAACCTTAGAAATACAATATCTTGTAGTAGATTGCAAAAGCCCCTATAATATCATCCTAGGCAGACCATCATTAAATGCATTCAATGCTGTTATTTCTACTATACATTTGTGTGTCAAGTTCCTTTCGCAGGATAACAAAGTTGTCACTATCTATGGAGACCAAAAGGAGGTCAGACAGTGCTATAACGCCAACCTAAAGAGCGAACAACCAAAGCAGTCTGATAAACAATATGTCCAGGCGGTGTATAATTCGGAACAACTATCCCCCTTGGCAGACTTAGATCCAAGGACCAACCATCAAGAACGACCAATGCCAATCGACGACCTCACTAAAGTGCAATTAACAAGCAACGAGGACAAGTACACATACCTCGACAACGCGCTAAGAAACGACAAGCGAACCCAGGTAGTGGAGCTATTGAGACAAAACGTTGATCTGTTTGCATGGACACCAGCAGATATGCCAGGAATAGACCCCAACGTCATCTGCCACAAGCTAGCCATCAACCTGTCAACGAGACCTATAGCTCATAAGAAAAGACACCTTGGCACTGACAAAAGGACGGCCTCCCTGGAGGAGACTCAAAAACTACTAAACGCTGGCTTCATCAAAGAGCTCAGATACTCCACCTGGTTAGCCAATGTGGTAATGGTAAAGAAAAACAATGGTAAGTAGAGGATGTGTGTGGACTATACAGACCTCAACAAGGTCTGTCCAAAGGACGCATACCCCCTCCCATGCATTGACAAACTTGTTGATAACTCTTTTGGTTTTCAATGCCTAAGTTTTATGGATGCCTATTCCGGCTATAATCAAATCTTAATGCATGAGGCTGACCAAGATAAGACTGCTTTTATTACTGACATTGGTAATTTTTGTTATAAGGTTATGCCATTCGGACTTAAAAATGCAGGCGCTACCTATCAACGCCTCATGGACAAAATTTTCGCAAATCAGATCGGAAGAAACATAGAAGTCTATGTCGATGACATGGTGGCAAAATCAACACACACGACAAACCATGCCAAAGACATAACAGAGATATTCCAACAGCTTCGAAGATACAACATGAAACTCAACCCAGAGAAATGTGCTTTCGGGGTACAAAGCGGAAAATTCCTCGGCTTTATGCTTACTTGCCGAGGTATTGAAGCAAACCCAGAAAAGTATCAAGTAATCTTAAACATGCGAAGCCCAAAGACAGTCAGAGAAGTCCAACAACTAGCCGGCCGACTCGCAGCACTGGCCAGATTCCTCCCCGTATAGCCCACCGATCACATCACTTTTTCAAGAACCTGAAGAAACAAGAAAAGTTCCACTGGTCTAAGGAATGTGAAGCAGCCTTCACAGAATTAAAGACCATACTTTCAGCCCCTCCAATCCTCCAAACACCAGAAATAGGTAAACAACTTTATTTATACCTATCTATCACTAACAATGCTATCAGTTCTGTATTAGTGACAGAAATAGGAAAGCAGCAGCATCCAGTATACTTCGTCAGTAAATCACTTCAAAATGCCGAGACTCGCTATCCAAAGTTGGAAAAACTAGCCCTAGGTCTAGTCACAACAGCCAGGCGCCTACGACACTATTTTCAAAGCCACACCATCATGGTCAGAACAGAACAACCACTAAGACAGATGCTAACAAAACCCGAACTAGCAGGTAGATTAATTAAGTGGTCGATCGAACTATCAGAATACGACATCTAATACTAATCCTAAGGCGCCATCAAATCACAAGCACTAGCCGACTTCATTGCAGAACTTACCCCAGAATACCAAACTCCGAAAGACATCATATGGACACTATATGTTGACGGAGCCTCAAATAGCAACGGCTCCGGAGCAGGAATACTCCTCGAGGGTGATCACGGAATACAATTCGAACAATCACTACAATTCACTTTTCATGCAAGCAATAACCAGGCCGAGTATGAAGCTTTAATAGCAGGACTGCAACTAGCTCATACCATGGGCATCACACAGATAAACGTCAAATGCGATTCTCTCATAGTAGTACAACAGGTAACAGGTAACTTTCAGGTAAAAGACCCCCTATTAGAAAAGTACAACACAACGATTAGTAATCTTATAGGTAATTTTCAGAAATTTAATATTTCCCATATACCTCGAGAGCAAAATAATAGAGCGAACCTCCTCTCAAAATTAGCAACAACAAAAAATCAAGCCAAACCACCCATACTATCTCAATTAACACTAGACGAACCCAGTGTTATGCTAACTAGGGCTGGCAATGGGTAGGGTAGGGTAGGGTTAACCCTACCCGCGGGTTGAAAATTCTATTAAAACTCTACCCTACCCTACCCGCGGGTTGAGAATCTCTCAACCCTAACCCTACCCGCACTCTAAAGTTCTAAACCCTACCCTATCCTACCAGCAGATATATCAAATTTTTTCAAAGTAAATATAAAATTCAATCATTTCAAATTTTATACATATTAATAACATAAAAAATAACAAACTAATACTCTAAATTACTAAATTAACTAACTAGTTTAGTGGTTGTTCATTTATTGTAAATTATTACATAAGAGAGGTTGTAGGTTCAACTCTCACTTCTTTCACTATATATGTGTTATATATTTGAGGTACGGGTAGGGTACACCCTAAACCCGTACCCTACCCTACCCGCAGGCATACCCGAACCATACCCGCTGCAGGTAGGGTAACCTACCCTACCCGAACGGGTTGGACCGGATTGGGTACCCGCGGGTTGGGTATGAATTGCCAGCCCTATTGCTAACAACAATTTCGAGTGTCCTGTAGGAAGACGACTGGAGATCACCCCTCATAACTTACTTGAAAACAGGTATCGTACCAGACAACATCCAAGATCCACGAAAATTCAAAAGAAGAGTAAGCTTCTATACCATAGTAGGAACCGAGTTGTACAAAAGAGGATTCACAAGACCCCTACTACGATGTCTAAATACAACAGAAGCCAAATTGGTAATAGACGAAGTTCATGAAGGAGTCTGTGGCACACACATCAGCGGCCGAAGCTTAGCCGCCAAAATTCTCAGAGCTGGTTATTACTAGCCGACACTTAAACAGGATTGCATGAATAAGGTCAAACACTGCGATCAATGCCAACGTCATGCACCAATCATCCACAACCCAGCCGAGCAGTTACATACATCCGAGATATGTTGGTCGTTCAACAAATGGGGACTAGGTATCCTCGGACAATTTCCTCCTGCTCCAGGCCATGTTAAATTTCTAATTGTCGCTATAGATTATTTTACTAAATGGATAGAGGCTATACCATTGGCAAAAATCACTTTTGAAAAAATGATCTCTTTGTATGGAAAAACATCCTATGCCGCTTTGGTATTCGTCAATTTATTATCACTGATAACGGCAAATAATTTATAGATCAAAAGTTCACAAATTTTCTGCAAAATTTCAAAATAATCCAACAATTTTCTTCCATAGAACATCCACAAACTAACGGCTTAGCCGAAGCCGCCAATAAGATCATTTTGCAGGGCCTTAAAAAGAAACTAGAAGATTCAAAGGGAGAATGGGCCGAGCTTATCCCCGAAGTAATATGGAGCTACAACACCACCAAGCAATCATCAACAAAGGAAACACCCTTCAGGCTAGTATACGGATGCAACGCCATGATACCAATTGAAGTATTCCTACAAAGTAACAGAACCACAAGCGCAAGTGAAAGCTACAACATAGAGAAACGAAAAGCCGAGCTCGACCTTATAGAGGAAGATCAAGACAAATCAGCACTTCAGCAACTAGCAACAAAACGAGCTATAGCTCAGAAGTACAATAAAAAGATCAAACCAAGGACATTCTCAGAAGGCGACCTCATACTCAGAAAAGTCGAAGACATACGAAAGCCACAAGGACATGGCAAACTAAGTGCAAACTAGGAAGGACCATTCAAAGTATACAAAGTCGTTGGCAAGGGGGCTTACAAAATACAAAAGCTTGATGGAACTATCTTACCAAATACATGGAACATATCCTCCCTGAAAATGTATTTCAGTTAGTCTATAAGTCGGACACGGTGATGCACTCTTTTTCCTACTTCTAGATTTTTCCCTAAGGAGGGTTTTGCTGGAGAGATTTTAATGAGGCACACCACCCCGCAATTTCTCAAACAAATATATATTATAAACTAAACATCTACTCCTATCATCCCCCTTTACAAAATATTGTATTTGAGAAAACAAGATTGAGTACCGACGCATTTAAGCATGCCTATCAAAAAACAAAACGGCTATTGAATATGCAAATCAAACACTTCTCTAATACTACAACTCAAAGAAAACCCAACCAACCGTCCACAAAACAACATTAACAGCAGCATAACAAACCAAATAACGCGATACATTCATCAACAATAACACAACACCCTAAGCAAACAATACAAGGCAATCCAATAGCAAGACAAATCCTCGCACGAGGAAATGGTATAATTAATTGTTCAAAAGCAGCCACATATGTGCCACATATGCACAATAAACAAAACACAAATCGTCCAGAAAACACCAACAAAATACTAGTATATTACAAAGCTAAACACCAGGATTTTCGCCCTTACCCTCAGCATCATCATCATCTTCAACTAGCTCGCCTTCGACAATAACCTTACAGAGGTCCATCCTCGACAAATCAGCATCAGGCACCAGAAACTTCGCCTGCTCAACAGCTCTTTCAAACCCGGCTGCAAACATTTCCAAACCATGATTTTCCTTATCCTCCTCAGCTTGTTTCTTTTCAACTCCAAGCACAATTAACCTAGCTTCAAGAGAAGCTTTCTCCTCAAGGGACTTCTTCAAAGACGTCTCAACATCACTGAGCTTCTCCCCCAACTGATTTACCAGATCCAAAGCATCACGAAGTTTATCACTTTTTTCCACATTCTCACGAATAAGCTGGTCCATAGCAGCTTTGTCAAAAACAGCCCTAGAACGTTTCAACTCCTCAGTTCGACCAACACACATCAAGCGAGCACCAATAACCTAAACACAGAAAACACGTCAAAAACAATGACACGCAAACAAATCAAACGAATAACTACTTCCAGGTTAACCTCTCCTTCTGTTTCCTCCTCAACCATGTTCTTATTTTTCTTCACCTCACCTCTTTTTCTCTTAAAATTAACCTTCTTCGGAGATGGCTGATTAACCTCAGCACCTTTCTCCACCATAGCCTGACTAGTCGAACCCTGCTTCTCTACGTTCTTGGTTCAGAAAAAGGCTCGCAAGCTGGATGAGGTCACCTTAGGAGCCTTTTCAACTGCAAATACATACATAGAAATAAATACCTACAAACAACAACATACAAAATAACCAAACAAAGCAGTTACCTATGTATCCATCAAGGGCATCCTTATCAACTTCCAACTCAAGGAGCTCAACAACAGACAGCAAACCCGACGATGAAATATGATTAACTAAAAACTCCACGATCATTTCATTCCTATACTCCATTCCATCCATCCCAAGTATCTTCCTAGGCCTCAGAACCCAGTACAAAGGGAACCTTTCCAACAAACATTCATCAACAAACCAAGGATACTCACCCTCGACAACACCTATCTTCAAAAACATGGACTTAAACCCCTTATACGAGGACCTATATAAGCTAAAAATAGCACGACCTGGAACACTCACAAGATTCAACCAACAACCCTGCCTAACCCCCTTACACTGAAATAATGCAAAGAAAACTTCCAACGAAGGCTCAACATCTAAAAACCCCATCAGAATTTGAAAAGCCCTAACGAACGCCCATGAGTTAGGATGCAACTGCGACGGTGCACAGTTCAACTGCATCAACACGCCACACTCGAACTCGGAAAAAGGGAATCTCACACCCAAGTCCACAAAAATACAACTATACATAAAAAAGAACTCAAACCCCTCCCCACGATGAAACACACGATCGTCAGCACTACACGGAAGAAACCTAAGCTTCACATCACTACCCTCCGTGACCCATGAAGAAGGCGAACCTAATTGAGCAATACTACACTCATCATCGAAAACAGAAACATACTCCTTCACTGATTTAGCCACCCATGCAAAAGGATTCAGCGGGTCCCAAACCCATACATCCTTAACAAGTTTCACCTCCGTTTTCACATCTGTCCCCACCTCTACCTTTTTCCCTTTCTCCATTTTTAATAACGTCAGTACGCAAAGAAGACAAAGAGAAAAGGAAGAGACAAAAAGAGAAGAACAAACTAACCTTTACTCATCTTCCGCAAATAGAGGAGAAAGAAAAACAAAAACCCAAACAATTGGATACACCAAGAATCTGAAACCACCCACCAACCCACTATCCTTCCCAAGCATTACATCTCCCGGAGCAAACCCCAACCGTTCAAAATGCAAACCATAACAATTAAATGCAGCTTTCTTTTCCCGAAACTCTCTCTCCCAAAAGGCAATCCCCGCGAAAATTCAAAATAAAACCTATCACATTTCCAAAAATTTCAAATGAACAAGTTAAGCTTGGGGTCTCTGAGTTATAGCTCGGCACAACAAACGACCTATATCCCAAAAACCGCAACAAAACCCAGTTCCGAGTTATAACCCACAAGTAAAAGCTTAACCTGTTCATGACTCTAAAACAGGTCAACTTTAGGGGCTATGATCCATTAGACTAAAACAACCAGAGAGCAACGAACTCGAAACTGAGTCAGCGCACAACCCTTCCACAAATCTCTCCTCAAACCACCGAAATTCCGAGAAACAAGCCACCAACGAAGATCCTATCCAAATCGGTAACAAACAGATATGCATAACTGCACTCAGTAAACCCTATTATATATGAATGACTCACTCTGTTATAGGTACGTTATTCACTCTAAATATCATCTCTATTACTCACACACTTACTTACTTGAGCGTTGGAGTCCCTTTGCAGGTATCCAACGTCGCCTCCCCACAAGAAGACGACGTTCCACCCCCTTTGCTCCAAGGAAAGCCAGTTCGAATATCACGAGAACGAGCTATACCTCGGAGTCTATTTTCACACAGGGACATCTAATATATACTAGAATGAGTAATATACTAATATTTATGATAAAAAAATAATAAAAATTAACCCTTCAAAAAATTAAAATTAATTTATTTTATATTTATTAATTATTAATTATTAATTATTTTAATTTTTATTAATTACTACTAATATACTTTAATAATATTAAATATAATAAATATGTAATTATAAATATTACATATATTAAATAAAAAATATTAAATTAAATAAAATAATTTTGAATGATCGTGTTCCTACCAATACGAGTTATGACAAAGGAATAACGTGCAATCTTACTCTTTGCTGAAAATGATAGTATGTATATAGGTGAATTTTAGTATGATTATATTATGATAATTATAATAATTATATAAGTGTTGTTAAAATTAAAATTATATTCTTTTAATAATATTTAAAAAAAACATTACTTAATAATAAAAAAACGTTAGTTTAATTTTAGTCACATTTTTTAAAACACTGTAATAATAAAAGTTCGTTAAAGTTTTGGTAACACTGACCAGCTTTCCAAGAAAACCTTATCCAGAATCAAGCTCAAACTGTGTCCAAAATTGACACCATCATCATCAGTCACAAAATATTTGGAAGCAACAGCTGTAAGACTATACACATTCTTCTTAGGAGATGCAATAAGCTCATGTTCTTGATCATTTTCATCTTTGGTGACTGAATGCAGAAAACATGTGGTAATAATAAGAGCAAATAAATTATATATGAGTTAGGAACTTTTTATTTTTTATAATTGGATTAATTTTTTTATTAAAAAAATTAAGCACATTTAAGTTTATTGGTCACATTCATTTAACTTGTGAGACTAATTAAACTATGTATTTAAACGAATTAGGCTAATATGTTTAACATTCTTAATACATACATAATAAAAAAATTTAAGTAATTTTTATCTTAATACAAAACAAATATAATAGATAAACACTACACCAATTCCAGTAGATAGCGGCCGTTATAAACCATTGCAAATTGTTTAGTGGTGATTATTCTAACAATTTTAAAAAATTATTCCAAAATTAGTTTCTAACTTCTTAAAGAAAGATACTTGATTAACAGCAGAAATTTAAGACTATCACAAAATTAAAAAAAATGCCACAAAAATACCAACCATGGTGCAGTGAAGTGAGAGTAAAATAAATAGAATGAATACTTAATCTGACTCCTGACAATTATCTCGAAAAAACTACGAGGCTTTTAATAAATAAAAATACTCAACCCGACCTCTAAGCTTTACTTTTATGGGACTAATTAGTTCCTGTGCCAAAAAAAAATACTGACACAAGGATTAATCAGTTCCATAAAAGTAAAGCTCAGGAGCCAAGTTGTGTATTTATTTTTGTTAAGGACCTCGTTGTCTTTTTCAATAATTGTTAGGGGCGTTTAGAGTTTTTCTCAAATAAATATGTATAAATTCGTGTATATCCAAATCAGCAAATCTAAAAGCTTTAAAAAGGAATACATGGCCGCTACATATATATACCTTGAGGAAGTGACGAACAAGACAACAAAGAATGACTTGCAAGTAGCCTAAGAAGGCGATCCACCATCGAGGGTGCATTAGGGTTTATGCTACCAATCTGTGATGCGATGTCTTCAGATGAGAGCTTTGCATGTTCACCACCTTTGGCTATTATGTCGAAGATTCCAAGCTCGAATGCAGTCTTAACAGCCATTGGAAGCGCCACTAAAACCCCCAAGTCCATTGCAAAAAGCATTCCATCTTCTTCTTCTTCTTTAAGAAGATTCTTATTGGATTCATCATCAATAACAACATTTTTATTGCTCTCTAATGATGGAGCCATAAAAATGATAGATATAGCAATGGGTTATTCCTAGATATATAGAAGATGACGATGTTCTATATATTACAGTTGAATAATAATGTATGTTGGTTTTGATTCATGGCTTGTGTGGTTATATATATATATATATATATATATATATATATATATATATATATATATAATGGATGATTTGTATCAAATAAATTTTAATTACTTTATTTGCTTTTACTTAAGACAATAAAAAATTAATTTAAACAGTTTAAATTTGTCTTTTTAATATTTATTATTAATTATAATAAAATTAATTAATATTAAATAAGATCAATTTAAATTATTTTTAACTAATTTTTTTGTTATTAAATATTTTTGATTAATTTTATTTAAAGGTTTTTGCTTACATTTAACTTTGTATTTTTTTTTAATAATTAGCTGTTTTAATAATATATTAATCGGATATTAAAAAATTACTAGTCAGCATAATCACATTATTAGCCAAATAAAGAAGTGATAGCATTCAAATGTCTATTAGAAAAATCGTCATATTTCATAGTCAATCCTCGTGCCATGAAAAACAAATAATGTAGCGAAAGATGACTTCAAGATTAGGTAGGGCAATTCTTTATTCACCAAATTAAACAATTTTAAAACACCATGTAGAAAAGTAATCTTATGCATGAGTTAATAAATAGTTAAACACACTTATTAGTTTGAGGCACTAAAAATAGTTAAACAAATAAGTTACTTTTTTTCATAACAAGATGTAGATATTTTGATTATTCCATATGTCATATCTGGAAAACGATTTATATTACCATTATATTCTTTTATAGATATTTTTTATAACCCTTGCTTCTAATATGACTATACTACAATAACTAGCAGTGATTACAGTATTTTAAAAAATATTATTAAATTTAAAATAATATTTTTTATTATTAAACAATATTTCTTAAAAAATTATTTAAAAAAATATTACTTTAATTTTAACAATACTTAATTACCATAACTTAATTATACTAGAATAATTCACCTCCTTATAATTCATGAATGATTCAAGTTTTGGATTGTCTACCATTGCTCACAAGAATATTGAAATATTTTGATCCAAGACTTGTGAAGTAGCTTTCATACGTACCATCTATCATGCATTATTCTAAGGTAATAAAATGTGGTTGCTAAATTGGGTCGTCTTGTTATTGTCGTCTTTGTGAGAAAATGTTATTGTTGTTTTTGTGAGAAAATTGGGAGTCTGTCAAATTTATAGAAAGTCTAGTAGATTTTAATCACAAAATCTAAGTTATTAGTCAAAATTTTGACAAATTAATATACAAAATCAACATATCATTTACATAAATTAGTTCAGAAACTAATAAACTAAAAGAATACAAATTATTTTAGTTTATCTATTTTAATATAATATCTATCATTGACATTTATATAAATATTTTTGTATTTATCAAAAAAATATTATCTATCTTATAAAAGATTTTTTAAAATTTAGATTTTTAAAAAAAAAAATTTAAAAACAAAAAATATAGTAACTCAAAAAATAAAATAAGTTATATTAATTTAAAAAAAATTCATTCTAAAATTAAAAAATGCACGTATAACTGTATAAGCACCATTTTTATTATTTCAAATAAAAAATTACGTATAAACGCGCCATTTTCAATATTTTAAATCAAAAGTTAAAAGTTCCATTATTTATGTAGTAATTTTTTTTGTTATTATTGCCACCTCTTAAAGAGAGAAAGATAAATAAAAGTTATTGCTTAAAAGTTAAAGTAACTCAAAATGACCTAACCCTCGTTGACATTATCTCCTCCATACTTTCCATACTTTCTGCGTTGAAAATCAGTCTAACATCAACATATCTTAGAAGTTGTTAGAGTCATGATGTTTCATTCTAACATGCCAAAGAAACTTTGGAATTTTACAACAAGGCATTCGGTGCATATCATCAACAAAATTTTCAGTGTCTTATTGAAAAATCATTCTCCCTATGAGATTTTAAAAGAAAAACTACCTGACATATCTTACCTTAAGGTGTTTGGATGTTTAGGATTTGTTTCAACAAAATTAGCACATAGATCTAAATTAGAACAAAGGGCAGTTAAATGTGTACATTTGGGCATTAAGAAAGGTGTTAAGGGATATGTTTTATATGATATAACAAGTAGAAATATATTAATCTCAAGAGATGTATACTTTTATGAGAATATATTTTTATTTTCATTTGAAAGTTCAAAAACAAGTGACACTGCCACAAATTATGCACCATCCACATTACACAATTTTACATTTGATGATCCATTCCTTGAATTTTATAGTAGCATTAATCCTCATTCATCAATATCACATAATCCATTAGTTCCAATGCTTCATCATAAGCTTGACACATCTGAATGCTTACCTGCATCAGTAAGGTCGAATGAGTCACCATTCATTAGTGCTGCATCCGAGACACCTCAGGTTATTAAGAAATCCACAAGAGATAGAAAGCGTCTTGCATATTTAGAGGATTATCATTGCATGTTTGCTATGTCAGTGAATTCATACAACAATTGTTCCTCAAATTCAAGTCTTAACTCACATGAATCTCATCGGTTTTTCCTTGAAAATTTTGAAAACATGCTACATGAGCAAACAGCAAATTTTTTGATCAGTCCACCCTTTTCCCTCCTTCCCCTTGATGCTTCTACCATTTTATCTACCACACACACTTCCCAACCTAAACACAAAGAGGCGAAATGCTATGTTGAGGCCATCTGTGATCCTAGCTGGCAAGAGGCTATTAATTCTGAATTGACTACTCTAAGAAAAAATAGAACTTGGATCCTTACCAAACTTCCTAATGGGAAGAAAGCTGTGGGTTACAAATGGGTCTTTAGACTAAAACTGAAGTCTGATGGTTTGGTTGATCGTCACAAGGCCAGGCTGGTTGCTCAGGGATTTACCCAAACTGCTGGGGTAGATTATTTTGAGACATATAATCCTGTGGTTAAGATGAACACATTCCGAATTCTCATGTCTATTGCTGTAGTGAGGGGCTGGTTCGTCCATCAATTGGACGTCAACACAGTTTTTTTGCATGGTGACTTACCTGAGGAAGTATATATGCGCCCACCGCAAGGACTCACTCTGCCCTCCCCAGACTTGGTCTGTAAACTGGATTGTTCCCTCTATGGCTTGAAACAAGCCAGCAGATAATGGAACACCAAGCTGTGCACCACTCTGCTCAATGCTGGATACTCTCAATCAAGACATGATTATAGTCTCTTCACCAAGTCATCCAATGGCAGATTCACCGCTATTTTAGTCTATGTAGATGATTTAATATTGGCTGGAGATGATTTGAATGATATTACCTTCCTCAAACAGCATCTACATGACCTCTTCAAAATCAAAGACATTGGCGAGTTACAATTTTTCTTGGGTTTAGAAGTAGTTCGCAGCAAGAGGGGGATTGCGGTTTGTCAAAGGAAGTATTGCATCGACCTCCTCAAGGACTACGGATTAATAGAGGGTAAGGCAGCATCAACTCCAATGGATTATACCATCAAACTGACAAAAAGTACTGGAACTCCTCTAAGTTCAGTAGCAGAGTATAGAAGACTAGTTGGAAGATTGTTATATCTAACTAATACAAGACCAGATATAGGGTATGCAGTTGGAAAACTAAGCCAGTTTTTGGACGGTGCCACTGACAAGCACTTTGAAGCAGCCTTAAGGGTACTCAGATATCTCAAGAATGAGCCAGTATTGGGATTGATGTTCTCATCTCAAACAGATCTAGAGCCTACTGGTTTCTCGGACAGCGACTGGGGTACATGCGCAGACACTAGGAGATCTATATCGGGCTATTGTTTCTTCATAGGAACATCTATTGTGTCATGGAAAAGTAAGAAGCAAAATACAGTGGCTGTGTCATCGTGTGAAGCAGAATACAGAGCTCTTGCCATGGCTACGAGGGAAGCACAGTGGATTACCTACATACTAAAATACTTGGAAGTGAAGCAAGACAAGCCGATTGCAGTGTACTGTGACAGCCAATCAGCATTGCATATTGAGGCTAATCTAGTGTTTCATGAGAGAACTAAGCATATAGATATGGATTGTCATGTGGTGAGGGATAAATAGCAAGAACAAGTAATCAAGTTGCTGCCAATCACAACAACAAATCAAACAGCTGATGTGTTAACTAAGGCATTGGCTCCCACCCTATTTCAGAAATGTTGCAGCAAACTCAGAATGGTGAATGTCACTGATTCTGGTTTGAGAGGGGGTGTTACCTGAACTAATTGGTCATGCATAACAGTAATTAGTTAGGAAGTGCTGATGTGGACAAATTCTTTAGTAAGCAAGGTAGTTAGTTATTAGCAAGTGAGATAGTTAGTTGTGCGACTTAGCTTTGAAACTATTATAAATAGCTGATGATGTAACATTGAAGGCAATTTTTGCAATCAGAACAAGAGAATGCAAGAGTGATGGAGTTGTGACAGTTGTACACACCCTCCTCTGCTTCAAGCTTCGTGAGGTTCTTCCCTTCGATTTCCTTCGAACTCACCAACTTTAACACCCACACCCAGCCAGAGACTCAGCGTCCCTTATCATCCTCTCGTTGCTCCGCTATCAACGTTGCCAAACAGTACTAGCTTTGGCTTGCATCTCGGAACCCTTTCCTCTTCTCTCCCTTCCTCATGTCACCTCTCTGTCTTCGTCGTCTTCCCCGGAAAAGCTTCACGCAGCAACAGGTTAGCAGCACGTCGTCGCCCTCCACAACTCCACACATGCCGCAGCAACTCAAATTTTAGGATCTCCAACCGAGAAGGCAATTCTTTCTCGGGCCGTGAAGGTTGGTCCTACTAATTAGTTAGCTTGTTGGTTAAGATATGTTTGTATATATGTATGTATTGATGTATTGATTTTGAAGCTGAACTTAATTAATCGAGTCATGGCAATTGGAGATGAATTTTGATCTTACTAGTCAAATTCGATAATTCTCCATGTCTTCCCCTTCAATTCAGAGACAAAGCGAGGTGGTCTTCCATCTCTGGATCTTTAATTGTATATTTTTTTGCTTATACTTATAGTTCATGACCATCTTTTGCTATGTTCCTTTTAGGCAGATAATGATCTTTCTATGTGCAGATCACCAGTTGGCTGAAGGTTTGTATTGCTTCATTTGGTTCTAATTTCTGCCTTAAACAATGTCTCTCGCCTTAATTTCACACCATGTGCTCTTGCTCGATCTTTCAGAAAATCTCTTATAACTAGTGTCATGTGGAGGAACTTGATCATACAAGTAGTAGCTAGAGTACACCATTCTTAATACCGTGCAGAGAAGTTAAACTTGCACATTGTTCTATTGTGGATCATCATTTAGTTGTGTGTAGCCTGGAAACATATTACATATGCCTCTTTGGATACAATCACTTTATGGTCTTTTTATATATTTGCTTTCCCAGGCTATTTATCAAGGAACCTTTTTCTCATTCTTAATTTCGGTTGGCAAAGTATTAATCTAGGTGATGATCAAGATTCTAAATCTCACTCCTTACAAGTGAAGAATACTTTAATATTCAACACATTCGTTCTATGCTAAGTGAGTAGTGAAAACCTATAGATTTGCTACAAAATATGATAGATTTGCGATCATATTAGCGGACAACTTGCGACGAGTTAGGTTCAAAAAAATTTCTTGCTAATTAATTAGCGTCAATTAAGCATTCTATTTCGTTTACGAAGTTAGCTTGCATTTAGCAATGAGTCTGTTGCAGTAGAGTTTGTCGCTAATTAGCGACTACCGTTTAGTCTATTTCTTCTATAGAATTTGTAACGATCCAACTCCCAATACGTCATGATCGTACCAAAAGTAAGGCATTACCTGTTTTCCTTATTAACTATTTAATATTGAGCCTTTAGTTCGATATTGCATTTCAATCTTTAATAAAATACCAAAAAATTATTTTTAACTCATTAAGAATCATATCAAACATCACCAAGTAATAATAATCACATAATTACTAATAATAATAAATCTTATACAAATAAATCAACAAAGTATCGAGTCTCAACCTGGAACACATGGTGGCAAGCCACAGTACTTTATCCAGGGAAACTCGTATCTCAGATAATTCAAATAAATAAGCCATATGAATATTTCAATCATAATTTATCAATATCCACATCATTCTCAACCATGTTTCATCCATCACGAATCTTGTCATCAATATCATAACCAACGTCATCAATCACAGTCATCACCCCACAACACTATAATTAACCAGAATCATCATCAAATCTCAAACAACCCAATTGTCACTAAATCCTACCTCAATTTCAAGGACAACCCTCAAACAACTCACTAAGTTCGCTTCCAAACCAATACCACACATTTTTCATTATATTTCTTAAAATAACTTTCTTCCTCTAAACTGTTTTGTTCAATTTCATTAAAAACCTTAAACTCATCTTCCTATTCCCAAACCCTTAAATTTATACTCAATTTAATATTTTAAAGTATTTTACTAGTTAATCAAATCTTGTTTCATCATTAGAAATTAAATAAGTTTAAAACCACAAGTTAACCAAATCATAAGAATCCAATTCTCTTTAATAATCTTTTAGAAATATTCAAAACGTACTTCTTTTATTAAAGTTACTTAAATCAAAATCATTTTCGAAATTACAACCAAAACTTCTTCAAAATTCTTAGAAAAATTCTGGCAGCACCTCCCCTAAAAATTGGAATTTGCCACCCATTACGAGTCCCCTCTTTTCAATCCTCAACACCACAAAAATTAGCCTTTTAGTTTAACAATTTCAAATCCATAATTTCAAAACCATTCTTTATCAATTTCTATCTAAAATCCAAAATGAGCCCACTCAATCGATTTTATCATAAATTCAGAAAATCAACCAATAACCAACAAACCTAACCTCTCAATCACAACAGAAAATCATTTACATCACAGGCATCCATCTATTTGCATTAACCTACTAAGCTTGTCAGGTATTCAAAGCCCAGAACATTTTTAATTTAAAACAAATCCCTACCTTATCGTGACAGTTTTCTTTCCTTTTAATTCATGGCAGCAGCGATAGCATTAACCCCACGAAAATAGCAACAGCTCTAATGCCTCTTATAGCGACCGCATTATTACAAATTGTAATTATAGTAGCTGAAACAACTTCAAGAAACCCAAACAACGACATATTCAAAAATTGAATCAGAATAAGCATGGCAAAAATAGTAAAACATGTAAATGACCTAGAATTGAAAAAGGTATCTGACCATAATTATTAGGAACAGCTCCGATGTCGGCTCCTAGAAGCAGAAGAATAGAAATCTGACCCGGACATCCGTCCTAGCGGCAGCAGCATCATTCCAAGTGATTAAGGCAGAGGAGACACCAACAATAATCAGAATAGTGGAGCAGAATAGAAGCAGAACAAATTTCAAGTAAGGAAGAAGCAGAGTTACCGGTGAATGTTCCAATTTCGACGTCGACGGAGCACAGTGGCGGCGGGACGTTCCCCCTGCGACGGTGGCTGGGCAGTGGCAAAGCTCCCGTGAAGCCCCCTGTTCTCTCTTTTATACGCATTTCCTCTCCCTTAGCTCAAACCGACAGAGAATTCGACCCCATCGACGACGGCAAGGGCTCGTGCCGAGGACGAAGGTGGCAAGGCTCGAGCCAACGACGGTGGCTTCGCACAGCACGGCGGCAAAATGCAGCTCCGACACCCTCACGAGCGCTCTCTCTCTTTCTCCACCGCAGACCTTCTCTCCCTCCGACGCTTCTCTCCTCATCAATGGCGGCACAGCCGTGATGACGCGACATCGCTGATGCGACGGCACTGGCTCGGCGACCCTTCCCTCTCTCGACGCTAGCTTTCCCTCCCCTCTGTTCAACCTTCTCAGCAACGATTGGTAAGGCGCAGCGACGACGACGGCGACAGCGAGGTCCACCAGGGCCAGCACATCCCCTTCCTCTCTCCCCTCTCCTCTGTCTCCCATTCTTTCTTCCTTTCTTTTGTTTTTTCCTCTACCACCGCCGTATGTTTGGTGAAGAGGAGAACATAGGCGGCTAGGGTTAGGTTAGAAGGGGTTAGGGTTAGTGTGCTTGATTTTAGGATTATGGTTTAATTTGGGGCAAATGTGAAATTTGAAATTTTTAGATAAATTGAAATTTGGTAATTTTAATTAAATTAGAGTATAGTGTCAATTAAAAAACTAATTTAATCTACTAAAATTACATTGAAAAATATTATTTAATTATTAATTTACTGATTGGTAGTTAATCATATATTTTAATTTAAAATTAAAAATAATATAATTAATTTTTTTGTTTATAAAAATTAAAGTATTAAATTTCAAAATCTCAATTATTTAACTAAATCGTATAAAATTCTTATTCTTTTACAACTGTTAAGCTATATAATTTAAATATAGAAAATTGTTTAATAATTATAAGATTAAGTAAAATTTCTAATTTAATTATCAAAAGTTAATTTAATTACTTTTAATAAAATAATTTCTAAAAAATAAAGTCTTTAATGAATAAATAAATTGAAATTAACTCATAATAATATTTTTCGAAAATTCTGGATCTTACAGAATTAGCTTTTACTTTAGTGATGGATTTGCGACTATCTATTTGGTAACTAAAAATTTTTTCGATGAATTAGCGACGGTTGTGTTTGCCTCACTGATCTGCGACTTGTAATTAGCGAAAAAAGCATTAGTTGTTAGGCAGTAGCTAATCCGTCACAAATTATATTTTGTGTCAGATTAGCGATGATTTTACGACTCTTTTCGTGGTAGCTAATCGGTTATATTCTTATAGTGATTACAATAATGGTAACAAGTTAGAATTTGACAATTAAAGTATATTTTAAAAGTTAACAAAGAATTGAAAAGATGGAATAAATTATAGTTTGTTCTTCTCAGACTCGTAGTAAAAATGTATTATTTTATCTTATTGAATTGTTGAGAAGTGTTGTTAGATGCTAATTTTAATTAATAAATTTAATATGTCTAATTTATTACTCACTTAATATTAAAACTATAAAACTATACACTAACAAGTATTTTAATTTGATATTTTTGTGTATATTAATTTTTTGTAAACAATATAAAAAATACAAAAATATTATTTATATACCAACAATCAAGTTATTATATATTTATATATAAATATATATTTAATTTAATTTATTGTTAATATATATTTTATATCAAGAATTGATTTTATGACTAATTTTTAGTGTATGTGTGGTATGGTAGTAAAAATATGTATGGGCAATAATATGTTAATACAGGGGAGAATGGAATATATACAATAATACAAAGCGACTTTGCGTTAAGATAATTTATCTAGTATTTTATTTATGTATAACTTTTCTATTTTATCTGTATCCAAACATCTAAATTACTTAATTTTTTTTATTTAGAGACACACACCAATATAATATAGGACTCTAGATACATATGGTCTCTACTTGTAGAACTCCATAACCCAATATCCAGAGACAGAGCACACAAATTTGATGGAAGAAAATCCAGAGGCAGTGGCCAAATGAATGAAGTCATGTTTGGTTCTCTCTTTTCCTCCAATGTTTTGAGTCATCATCAATAAGTCAGCTTTGAAAGCAACCTTAGCGGCGGTTTTATTCTCCGGCAAAACCGGAACCATTGTGTCTACAACAATCACTTTTCCATCTTCAGGAATGGCTTTATGGCAATTCTTCAACACCTTCAAGCAATGTTCATCACTCCAATCATGAAGTATCCACTGAAATTTTTGGTTTCAAAAATAAAGTCATATCATGTCCAATTGTCCATATATAAAATATGACAAAAATATATAATTTTGTCTTTTTCCCTCCTTATTTTTTTGTGGGTTATATAAAGTAATAAGTCAGATAAAATATTATAATAATAAATTATTATAATAAAACAAAATACTTATCTTATTAATATAATAAATGTAATTGGTTTTAGTATTTTACCACATGATAAAAAATATTTTAATTGCTACAAAAATATTTAATTTAATATTTTTCATATATTTCACTATAAAAGATAAAATATTGAAAAATGAATGCAATGATATATATCATAATAAAATAATAAATATAATTTAGATAGATAATTTTAGCATAAAGAATTGAATAATATTATAATATTATGTCAACGAACTATAACTTAAATGGTATAGTCTTTTCATCCTTATCTAGAGATCTCAAATTTAAGTCTCATTTCTAAAGTTTAAAAAAAAGGAATGGAATAATATTATATATATCACCTTCATGAAAATGGCATCTCCGCCATTAGGAACACTCTCAAACATATCTCCTCCCACATGTTTCACACCTACAAAATATAAAAAAATATATAAAAGAATAAAAAAGAATAAAAATAATATATAATCATAATTTAAATAATGCATTTTAGATTGTATAATTAAATAAAAATGGCAATGAGATCTAATAATAATAATAATAATAATAATAATAATAATAATAATATACCGGGATAGGTGAGGGCATGTTGAATTACATGAGGCAAGTCAAAGTTAATAGCATTGATATTTGGATATTTGGAAGTGATCATTTTGAGATTGATACCAAGACCACCACCAACATCAATTAGAGTGTTAATGTTATTGAAACCTTCATAGGACTCAAGAACCCTCTTCATCACTATGGTTGTGTGGCTTATCATAGCTTTGTTGAAAACGTCATTGAACCTTGGATCCACACTTGGGTACTCAAATGTATGCATCCCATTAGCCCTAACAAATGGCACACCTCCTTCCAATATTGCTCCTTTCAGTTCACTCCTTTAATTCAATTCAAAAATCATTCAATATCATTGTCACTTAAAAATTCATAATAATTGAAAATAAATAAATAAAGTGGGAAAAGAACAAAGAAAAACACACGTCTACATCTTATAGGCGAGTCAACTTAAATTTCCACCCAACTATTTAATGTTTTATAAGAGTAAAATATATTTTTTTTGTCTTTAACGTTTGCAATTTTTTTTTAAATATCTCTAACGTTTAATTATATTCAATTTTATCTCTAACGTTTTCGGTTTTTATCAAAATAAATTATTTTTAGATGTTAATTTCATCTGAAATATTGGAGACAAAATTAAAAACGCTTAGGAATAGTTTTAAAACAAATTAAAAACAAATTGAATAAATAAAAAACGTTAGAGATAAAATTGAATAAAATTAAATGTTAGAAATATTTTTTAAAAAAATTACAAATATTAGGAACAAAGAGTATGTTTTTTCCTATTTTATGAATATAGAGATATTCTTTCATTTTCTATTATGTAAAAGATTCTTATTTCATAAGGTAATTTTGACTTTAGTTTTAGTGTTGGAAGTAAAAAGGAAAAATGTGAGGGAAAAATTTTAAAGATAGATCAAAGAGAAAATAAGAATTTTCATAACATTTCAAATCTCTATTTATGTAAAAAAAAATTCAAAAAGAGGGAAAAAAAAGAAGAAATCTTAAAAACAACTTATTGAATATAATTATTAATAATTCATTATTATACTTTTGGAGAGGGATGTAGTTAGATGAAATATTAGAAGATGACTAAAAATATTTATATAATAAAATAAAATAAGATTAAAACAAAATTTTAAAGAAAACTAATATAATTTACATGTAAAAAATTAGAATTAAAGGCGGTTAAACATATTTTTTACATACTAGAGCGAGTAATATACTAATATTTATAATAAAAAATTATTTAAAAGGTAATGAAAATCAATCTATCAAAACAGTCAAAGTTACTTTATTTTGTATTTATTAATTATTATTTATATTATTTTTTATTTTCTAATTACTATTGATATAATTTAATAATATTAAAAATAATAAATATATCATTATAAATATTATGTATAAAATTTTAAATATTAAATTAAATAAAATAATTTTAAATTATTATATTCCTAACCACAAGATTTATGATAAAGGAATAACGTGCACTACTCTCTTACCCTTTGTTGAAAATGATAGTATGTATATAATAATAAAAGTCGTTTCATTTATTTATTTTTGTAAAACTGACCAGCTTTCCAAGACAACCTTGTCCAGAATCAAGCTCAAAGTGTGTCCAAAATTGACACCATCATCATCAGTTACAAAATATTTGGAAGCAGCTGTAAGACTATACACAGTCTTCTGAGGAGATCCAATAAGCCTATGTTCTTGATCATCTTCATCTTTGTTGACTGAATCCAGAAAATAAAATATGGTAATAATAAGAGTAAATATAATATAAATTAAAGTTAGGGTATTTTTTTATCAAATTCGTGGGACCAGCTCCTTTTCTTTTTATTCTATTGATTCTTTATAAAAAAAAATTAAGCACATTTAAGTTTATTGGTCTAGACAGTTTAACTTCTGGGATTAACTAAACATATCTAGTTTGTTAATAATCCTTTTATGTTTATATCTTATGTGTTTTTTAATATTTTAGTTTTAATTAAAAAATAGTTTAATTAATTGTTTAACTTATATTTGATGTTATAAAATTTATTTAAACTGGTTAATTATATTTGGACAAAAAAAAGTAGAATTAGTGTTTTTTTTAAAAAATATCATACATACATATATACTAATAACCTATTTACTTTTGCATGAAGATATCTTTCCTCTTTTTAATTCTTTTAAAGAATTGAATTTAGTTAATTATTTTATTTAATTAAACTATGGATTTAGACAAATTAAGTTAACATGGTTAACAGTCTTAACTCTTAATAAATACATAATAAAAAGTATTATGTAATTTTTATCATAATACGAAACAAATATAATAGACAAGTATTATACTAATTCCGGCATATAGCAGCAGTTATAAAGTATTATAAATCAAATTTTTTGTAGTGACGATAATTTTAACAGTCGTTAAAAATTATTGCAAAATTATTTTCTGACACTTAAAGAATAGCGTTTCAGCAAGCACCACTAAATCATTAAGCGGCAATTCAAAACCACCACAAAATAAAAATAAAAAACCGCCACAAAAAGCGGATGGCAGTACAGTGAAATGAGAGTAAAATAAATATATAAATTCGTGTATATACCTTGAGGAAGTGATGAACAAGACAACAAAGAATGACTTGCAAGTAGCCTAAGAAGACGATCCACCATTGATGGTGCATTGGGGTTTGTGCTACCAATCTTTGATGCAATGTCTTCAGATGAGAGCTTTGCATGTTCACCACCTTTGGCTATTATGTCGAAGATTCCAAGCTCAAATGCAG
Organism: Arachis stenosperma; assembly: GCF_014773155.1. NCBI lineage: Eukaryota > Viridiplantae > Streptophyta > Magnoliopsida > Fabales > Fabaceae > Arachis > Arachis stenosperma. The sequence goes on from NC_080378.1 coordinate 7,047,515, forward strand.
TCTTAACAGCCATTGGAAACGCCACTAAAACCCCCAAGTCCATTGCAAAAAGCATTCCATCTTCTTCTTCTTCTTTAAGAACATTCTTATTGGATTCATCATCAATAACAACATTTTTATTGCTCTCTAATGATGGAGCCATAAAAATGATAGATATAGCAATGGGTTATTCCTAGATATATAGAATATAAAGATGATCTATATATTACAATTGAATAATAATTGATTCATGAATTGTGTGTTATATATATATATAATGGAGGATTTGTATCAAATAAATTTTAATTACCTGATTTATTTTGTCTTCATTAGCAAATTTTGCTTTTATTATTACTAGTCAGCATAATCACATTATTAGTCAAATAAAGAAGTGATAGCATTTAAATGTCCATTAGAAAAATCGTCATATTACATAGTCAATCCTCGTGGCAAGAAAAACAAATAATAATGTAGCGAAACATGACTTCAAGATTAGGTAGGGCAATTCTTTATTCACCAAACAATTTTAAAACACCAACATGTAGAAAAGTAATCTTATGCATGAGTTAATAAATAGTCAAACACACTTATTAGTTTGAGGCACTAAAAATAGTTAAACAAATAAGTTTCTTTTTTCATAACAAGATGTAGATATTTTGATTATTTTCCATATGTTATATATGGAAAAAGATTTATATTACCATTATATTCTTTTACAGATATTTTTTATTATAAAAGTCCTTCTAATATGACTATATTACGATAATTAATAGTGATTACAGTATTTTAAAATAATATTTTTTATTATTAAACAATATTTTTTAAAAATTATTTTAAAAAAAATATTACTTTAATTTTAATAATACTTACATAATTACCATAACTTAATTATACTAGAATTCACCTCCTTATAATTTATGAATGATTCAAGTTTTGGATTGTTTACCATTGCTCACAAGAATATTGAAATATTTTGATACAAGACTTGTGAAGTAGCTTTCATACGTACCATCTATTATGCATTATTCTAATTTCTAAGGTAATAAAATGTGGCTGCTAAACCGGGCCGGCACCGTATATGATGATATATATGTATTAGAAAAACGACATGGTAGCTAGGTAAAGCAATAACTAATCTGGAATAGTCAGTTAAGGAAAGTATTGAAATTTAGAATTTTGCTTTCTGCAGATAATAATTTATTAGTTAACGACAGACTATTAAATAAAATTTAAATTCATAAAAAATTAATTATTAATCTGTCGAAATGGGAGATACCGTTAGACAACCGAAAGCTAGCTAAAAAAATTAAGATGAATTCAATTATCAAGCCCAATAATGATGAAACATAGATATTAGATACAAGTAAAACTAGTTTCAAAAAAGATTATTCATAGAAACCAGAGGCTTTATATAATCAAATAACTTAGAGTTGGATTTTTATTTAGTACTTCTATATATTTTTAAACAAAAATGAATTTTTTGTATAAATATAAGTGGAGTTGTGTGTAGACTATATTTCATTTTTAAAAATAAAAAATTTTTATACAGGAGTTCTTATTGATAAAGATCAAATAATTTTGCTATTCAAATTTAGGTTTAGGATTTGATTTTATTTATTTAATCGTGGCAGATTTAGATTTTAATTTGTATTTTATTCTGTAATAATCGATTAGAATTATATCTGCTTAATTTTTAATCGAGAAATTCCACTAGTTAATACTCGATGGATTTTATTTCGATTATAGGAGACACCTTATTAGTCAAAAAATATATATTCTAAGTCATTTATCTCAATAATAGTAACTAGAAAATATTATTATTTTTTCACATAAGTGTAATATTTATCTCAATTAAGATACGTGTATAAAATAGGATTTTCATGTTAGGGAAAAAATAAAAGGAATTCTCAAACATCTTATTATCACAGTGGCACAAAAGATAAACATAAAAAATCAAGTGCTCAACCTATTTTTCATGTCAATTTTATTTAATGCAATAAATTTATGTTTCTCAATTATTTATGCATTTAGTCAACAAAAAAAATTTTCTGCCGAAGATGACAAAAGAATATTTATTATTGTTCGTTTGATTTTTTGTTTTTTTTTCTTTTGTTTGTTTTTTTTTTTTTTTGCTGTCCTCTTTATTCCACTTTATATGTTGAGCTTTTCTTTTAAAGGAAAAAAAAAAGCTTAAACCAATTAGTAGGCAGGTAATTACTACTTAATTTTATCAAATCATCAAGAACACTAGACAAAATTTCTGAAATCTTTATTTCTTTCACCCAATACAATGTTTTTTGCCTTTTTTTTTTGTTGGTGTTATGCACGAATCAAAAGAATTGGAACATGGATAGAAACCTTACATATAGATGGATCAATTATGGCCCAAATTAGGCCCATATATTTAGGGCCGGAGTTCACATTAATCCAAAAAGTGAAGAAACTACCATTGCCCATAAAACAGAAAGTAGGTATTTTTTTTTATATAAATTAGAACAATATTTTTTATATCAAAATACAAAGTAACTTATTTTAATATTTTTATTTCTCTTTTAATTACAAAAACAAATTTATATTTTTAAATAATATATATTATTTTTAAATTCATTTAAAAAATTAAAAGTATGGAAAAAGAACAAAATCAAACAAAACGACACATACACATATTTAGTTGCGTTAGTCATGTCCACAAAAATATTTTTTATTTTTTATTATTAAGACCCAATAATTAATAATAAATGGCAAATGTTGAACTAGTGTTATTAAATATCATATCCATAATGTAACCAACAGAAATAAAAATATAGAGAAATCATCATATTTATTAATAGTCTATAATACATGCCATGTATAAGATGAATAAATTTTCATTAACAAACATATGAAGAGATTATAAATCAACTACATTTCATTGGAAACTAATAAAGAATCCTTTTTCACTACCTTGTTAGTTTATTTTGTGGTTAAGTATAATTTTGGTCTCTAAAGTATAATTAGAAAAATTTTTTGTTTCTAATTTTTTTTGTATGCAAAATCGTTCATAAGGTTTAAAATTAAGTTTTAAAATCGTCATTTTTACTTAAATATTAAAATTTTGGATTAAATTATCCATAAAAAAAATAAAAAAGAAAAAATACGAGAAAATAAGTATTTCTGCTCTCGCAAAAGAGGAAGGGAAGAAGAAGAAAGGGAAAGAGAAGAAGAAGAAATTGTCCACGATCCACCTCTGCATCCGTTGTCGTTGTTATTTCCATACAATTTTGGTTTCTAAGGTGAAGACGATTTTAAAATCAAGTTAAACTTTAGAAACAATTTTGTATATAAAAAAAATTTCAGACAAAAAAAATTTTCGACCTATATCTTAAAAGCCAAAATCGTACTTAACCATTTATTTTATTTACAGATAGCTTTTTGTTTTTTTTGTTTTTTTTTGGTTAAATTAGACCAGTTTTAATTATAGACATTAAGTCACAAATTCAAACCCACTACTTATTCACACACCTAATATTTTAAAACTTCTTATCCATCATTTAGCATTGTCAAAATTCAAACTTAAATGCAACATACTAAAAGACATGCTAATTTACCATCTGAATTAGGTGTTAACTACGAGGCAGCTAGTTTAATTAAAGCTTGAACAAATCCACACATGTCTCCTTTGAAAGTCCCCTGTTCCAGAACTTGTGATAATATTCAGCATATGTGAAATTTGTGTACTTGGGAGGATTATTATGTTGGTCTATGAGTTGAGGTGCTGGGCCCACCAAAGCTTCAGGTGATGGACAATAAAATGTTGGAATGGACATTCTTTCTTTTTCACAGTTTACCAGTGCTCTATGCAACACACTCTTGTATTTATCATTACTAATCACCTAAAAAAATTATGCAAAATTAATTCATATTTATGAATTATTGTAAAAAAATCTATATAAATAAGGAATGTTGCTTTGTATGATATTTGATCTCATCTAACACATTATGCCATAATAAGGAAGTTTTGTTTAATTTTTTATATGATAATGATATTTTAAAATTTTCTAATATATATATATATATATATATCATCTCATTTTTCTTTATATCTTCTATATATTTGAAATGAATATATACATACAATATAAAAATTTTGGGTAAATTATAATTAAATACATCATTTTATTTCTTTAAGCATAGGAATATAAGATTGAAAGTTTATGTAATTTTCTTTTCCATAGGCAGTGTATTAAAAATATTATTTTTAGTTCTATATGAGGTATCAAAAATTAAGAATCATTTTTTCCCACACATTGCTAAATTTTTTTTGTATAATCCACAAAACGTTTTCGGATTCACATACAATTTGACAATTCTGTAGTCTATACTCAAAATAGGTAGTATTGGTGATTATTCATGTAATAGTTGTAAAAAATGTCAAAATTAACATTTAAAATTATTTTCCATAACTATCATAATATTAATTATATTTCAAAATGTAAGAAATATAGTTGAGGCATCAAAGTGGTCATAACTATCCATTTATAACCACACTTTAATTATATACGTCACATCCTTTAAGAAAATAGTAATATTAGGTAAATAATAACATAAAGTTATTTTATTTAATTTAACATCAATAATTTTATAATGTAATATTTATAATTATATATTTATTATATTTAAAATTATTTTAATAATAATTAAAAAATACCAAATAAAAAAATTAATGCAAAATAAGATAATTTTAAACTATTTCAAGTTAACGAAAAATACAATACCTTCTGTGTAAAAAGTATTTTCATAACTATTAAATTCTTATTTTATTTTTAGAAAAAGATAGTTGTTATATATGAGAGAACAATGTTACCTATTTATACTAATTACTAAACTGATTTTAAATTTTAAAATAAGATAAAACAACCAAAATATCTAGATGATTCTGTTAGAGAAAGATAAGCATAACTAACTTAGAAAAAGATAAGCGTAACAAAAGAAAGATAAGATAACAAATAAAAATAGAGTCATACTACGTGTACATCAAAATCAGCCACTAAAGTCAGCCACGAGTATAAAATACATGCTAGAATATAAAAACATATTGAAAATAAATTAAAACATACGTATATTTATACAGAAATACATTGGTGGCTGATTTTAGTAGCTAATTTTAGTGTACAAATAACATTTTTTTTATAAAAATAACATAAGAATTTAATAATAACTCATAATTCAATGAACTCATTTTGGACCCATTTTTAGATAGTTTTCTATAATAGACTTAACACCCACTAATTCAATGAGTAGGTGAAGTTGCCAAACTTATTTATTAAATATTAAGCATCAAATTCTTTGCACTATAAAATTCATGGAATCAAAAAGTTGTATTTGGACAAACACACAAAAGGGTAGCTATAGGAATTGAAGACTTGAGTGAAAAGTTTAGAAATATGAACCTGAATTTGGTCACCAATATTGACAATGAATGTGTTAGGGACATGTTTGACTGTGACCCAATGACCATCCTTGAGAACTTGCAAGCCAGGGACATGATTTTGGAGCAAAATGGTTATGGCATTTGGGTCAGCATGTGCTGGCAAACCATATGTTAGATCTGGCTCTGGACATGGAGGATAGTAGTTTATTGCCATGTGTTGTCCATGTTTTCCAAGTGCTTTTTCCATGTAATCTTTCTCCAATTCTAAGCTTTCAGATATAGCTTCAAGTAATTTCAATGATAATTTCCTCATGTGTTTGCTATACTCACCAACATCTTCTCTGTAATAAATGTTACACATTCAAATAATTTATTATTCAAATATTTTGTTTGGATACTGTCTCTGAAATAGAAATACAGAAATTAAACAAGTTTACTTCTGAAGATAATTAAAGATAAAAAATTTCTTCTATTGTTTGTATTTTTATTTTAGAGAACATCTTCAGCCTTCAATCTAATAAAGATGGAAAAAAATGTTAAAAGACAACCAATAATAGAATAAAGGTTTAACTATTCTCTTGGTTTTTATATTTTTATTAAGTTTTTATAATTTAAAAATTTGTAATTGAATTTTTATATTAAAGAAAAAATATATAAATTATTTTTAAAATATTTATTTTTGTATTTAATGTAAGATGAATCATAAACTATTCTAAAAGCTAAACAAATGTTTTAAAATAAATATTTTTTTTCTGAAAAATAATTATTATTAAGAATCCAATCACAGATTTTTATCTAATATAAGATCAGAATTCAATTACAATCTTCTAAACTACAAGGGTTTAATTAAAAAAATTAGTGAAATTATAAAGACTAACAAGATAATTAAATCTAGAATAAGTGTATAAAATTAAAATGAAATATCCAAGTTGATATATAAATATTATTTTCTTACGCGCAAGTATTTTGTTTTTCTTAATTATAGCTCTTTAAAACTAGAAAAATTAATAAATTTATTAGGTTTGTTTTATTTATTCATGAGAATCATTCATATACTCATTATTCCAAAATTCAAACTCTTCAATTACTTTTTTTCTGTGCTTCTTTCTAACATTTTTTTTTATTTTTCAACTATGTGAGGTGTATATAATTTTTATTATATATTAATTGATAATTATTTATTTATTTTTATAATATTTCATTTCTCTCCTTTAATTATTTTTGTAGTGATAAAATTAATTTGATGAAAAAAATTATTTTTTCATATAATGTACATAAGAATTTAAAAAAATGAGTACATTACTTGAGGGACAAGCCCCCTCCCAAAAAAAATGACAATTTATAAGATTGATGTGGGTAGAAAATGCATACATACACATAATATTACTATTACTATAATAATTACTAACAAACAAAATTTTGAGTTAAGTGATGGTTAAATAAAACAATGTTCTTTTTTAAACATATATGTAAAGTTATTGTAACTATATATATACTTTATGATGGAAACTCATGTGCAATCGACTTTATGTGAAGTTGATAGTCGAGAGTCGTTAGATGAAAATTTAGTCAAATCAGTCAAATCATCTAACGGCTCTCAACTATCAACTTCACGTGAAGTCGACTGCACATGAGTTTCCACCATACTTTATTTTAATAAACTATTATATGAATTATCAATAAAATAAGTTATCTTTTTTTGCTTTAGAACCTGAAAGAAGGAGGGTTGGTAGGCCATTCTTGAATGTAATCTTCAAGAGGGTGGCAATGGAGCCTCAAAAAATCTCTCCAATTTGCAACTTTCTCAGTCTTAACATTAAAACTTGTTGAGAGTCTCATTGTTTTTGAAGGATCATCTGAATAATTCTTCATCCTCTCACTCGCTGGCAAATCAAAGAATGCCTTTGCCACTTTCATCATCTTCCCAACAACATCCTCCGGAACCCCATGATTCAAAATCTTAAGAAGAAGAGAAAGAAAAAAAAGCATAAAAAGAAATAATATTCATTAATCAAAGATTAAATATATACAACACCTATGAAACTAATGATATATCATATATAATAAGTATATGACAATAATAATGGCGGCTACTAAATTTTATATATCATTAAAGACATAATTATTTGGGTATGTAATTTTTCTTTTTTCTATCCATGTGAATTTCTAAATTAAGTAACTCTCTGATATAGAATCAGAACTAGCATAACTAAAAAGATTTAGAGAAAGAAAAAAAATAAAGAAAATATGAAACAAAAACACAATTAGTGTATCTTGGCTAAGTTGACACGTAAACACAAATAAGAAAAATGTTAAAAAATATTGAAAAAATCTTCTAACAATATAATAATAGAATTGAATAATAGCATAAAGATTTAATTATTCTATTAGTCCTTATAATTTAATTAAATTTTCAATTAAGCTTTTATATATTTTTTTAATTGGATTTCTATACCATATCAAATTTTGTAACTAAGTCCCTACCGTAACAAAAATGTTGAAATTAACATAATATTCTGTTAAACTGTAGAAAATATTTAGTCAAGTGTTAGACAGATTCATTTTATTTAACAGAATATTCCGTTAATTCTAATATTTTATCACGGCAGGGACTTAATGATAAAATCTAATATAATATGAGGACTCCATTAAAAAAAATATAAAGACTTAATTGAAAATTTAGTGAAATTATAAGAACCGATGGAGTAATTAAATTTAACATAAACAAAGTTAAAATAAAAGGATTTGATATGAGTTTTACTTGGAAGAAGCCATAATCTTGACAAGCTTGGCCAACGTTGTGGATGGTTTGAGAACGGTTGGAGGCATCATTATCTTCATCTAAACCTTGAAGATCAATGATGGGGATGGATTCATTGTTATCATTGGAGGATTGAAGGTTTTGAAGATTAGGACGGTCATTAAGGGGCCTAATGAAATTCAAAGGAACATGTTTCATGTTTGTGACTTGGTCAGCTAAGAGTAATGGCTTGGTGTTTGCCATTTAATTTGAAGAAGAAAAATTTATAATCAAATTGAACGTTGTATCAACAAAAGAAAAATATCTCTTATGTGATGGAGTTCTTGCTTGTGCTTTGTGTTGAATGAATTTTGAATGATGAAGAATATGGTTCTTAAATTTATATATGGACAAGGAAGCAAATTATTATAAGGTAGCATATGGTGCAGTGGCATTCATTCATTTCATTGTTAATCTCAATAGGCTTACGTTGTAACCATGACTTCATTCATTGCTATCACCATGACGTAATATATATTGCTATATATATATCATCTTATAATAAATATTTAAATTTGTTTCTAAAAAAATTTAGAGTGAACACTTTATTTTCAAATAAATTTTTACTTTCTTTTTATAGATTTTTTATAATTATTCCATGAAACAGATCCGTCTTTTCATTGTTTTAAATGGAAATAATTTATTTGTACCTAGTTGTTTTAAAATAAAATTTATTATAACTTTTAGAATATATATAGTAAAGTTTTGTTAGAGAACAAAATATTTTATCTGAAATTCATCTGCAACCAATTTGAATATTTATTCTTAAATTTAACATCAAATAAAGTTTTTAACTTTCTTCTTTTACTAAATGTTTAATCAATTGATGTTTCGCTTCTAAGTTTAATTTTTTTTAAATAAGAAATAAATAAATAAAAAGTGAATGGCTACGATAACCAATAAAATAGAAAATGTATTTTAATATGTAGCATGTTACTATTTTTAAAATTTTTATATAATAGCTATTTACACTATAACATTTCCGACTGATTGTAATGGGTTTATGAGTTTAGTGGCGATTTTGATTTATGCATAAAAAAGTTAATAACTCAATATTTTAATTTATGCATAAAAAAGTTAACGTAATTAGTCAACATTTGTACCCAATTGAATCTAATTATCTAATTATACAATACAAAATTTTCTTCGTCTAATCCAAATGTTCGATTACGTATTTACATTAATGGTAATAGGCTTTTCATAATGCCCTTTGTCGTTTGAGTTAATTTGGGCAGGTTCAGTCGCAGAACTTGAAATAAAATTTTGGGGGTTACATAGAAGATAATTGTCAAAATATTTTTGATATGAACTCCATTTAAGATAAGTTTGTCTAATTTCATTTCTCTGGTTTTGGTGATATTGCCAAATTTAAAGTCATTTTTTAGGGTATCGTTCCAAAAAATTAAGGTCAAACTTATCAGATGTAACTTTTTGAACTTTTAAAAGTTGTATCTCACTTTTTTTCGCGATTCATTAAAGTAGAAAAACTATCTACATGTGTTGATATTGTAAAAATTATATGTTCTCCTTCTTAAATATTAGTCTTCCTCTTAAAAAAATCATCAATTCTTTAATTTTTTATTATTATTTTATAATAAAATTTGAATATATATCTTGTAGAATATGTAAAAAAGAAGTTAGAAGAACAAATATTAAAATTTATAATATTTATTGAATTTTTTTATCAATTTATACAAATACAATAATATTAATACTTATTGAATATTCAATTATTTTTTATCATATAAAAAATTAAATTAAATAAATAGTAAAATATAAAATAATATTAAATTAAATAAATAAAAATATCTAATTTTTTATATTTAAATTTAAAAGTAGAAAGAGTGTTGCTTATTAAATTTATTGGGTACTTTAAGTCATAGTAAAGTATTTAAACCAATTGAATTATTTTTTATCTTTTGAAAAAGTACTACTAATTTTTTTATAAAAAGTTTGGGGGGTCGTGCCCCCCTTGTCTGAACTAAGCTCCACCACTGGGCAGGTTATTATTATGCCTAGATGGATACTACTAGAAAATTTTATAATTATTTTTATATAAAAATATTTTCTTTTAATTTTTAGACATGCATTGTATAATTAGATTTTAATATATTATAAAAATATTGTCTTTGTTTAAAGTGTGACTAAATAAATAAATCATATTTTTAAATAAAATATTTTTATAAAAAAATATTTTTGTCATTTTTATTTGAGTAGTTATCTTATGCCTAATTTAAATGTATGAAATATATTGTATCCATCTTTTATCCATAAAAGGAAGAGTTAAAAACATTAAAATTAAAAATTTAAAAAGATATACAAAATGTAATTTCAATTCCTTAAAAAGGAGTGTCAATTAAGAAAATGTTTTTCTTTATAAAGGAATCATTACAAAAAAAATATTAAATACCGTCAGATTTTTCATCGAATTTAACATCGAATATTAGCGACAAATTTACTAGTGAATTAAGCATTAAATTCATCAAGACAAATCAATAGCGATGAATTTCATTTTTCGATGGTAAATTCGCTGATAATAATTAGAGAAAGAACGAAAAAAATAGACAAAAAAATAGATACGACGGTGAAAATTGTAGCAACAATAATGACTACAGAATAAATAAATCTAAAACCACAATGTTGATAGAAGAGGTGGCTCGATTGAAAAGCATCTTGCGACAACTATGGCAGCAACAGCGGCAAAAACGACGACTGCAACGATAGCTACACCGACAGTAAAGAGCTTAGGGTTTTATCGCCATTCTCTTCTCTCTACCTCAATCTCTCAGTTTTTTGAAAATTCAGAAGAAGAATATTTTTTTTGAGTGAGAGTTTAAATTTTAATTCAATTAATTATTAGAAAAAATTTTATAAATTGTCATAAATAAAATATATTTTAGAGATTTTTAAAAATTTTTCTCAACTAGATATAAATCTTGTAGTCGAAAAAGTGGTGATATATATACGTATTTTTTATTAAACTTATACCAATTTAATTGAATTTAATTACAAAATAACTTATACGTATTACATCACTGTATTATTATAAAGAAGATTATTAAATGACTAATGGTCTATTTAAAAATTTTCAAAAGATTTTTTTTTTGTTTTTGATTTATAAAAAATCACATTAATAATGTTTAGTACAATTTTTTAGATATGTTTTTAATTTTTTAAAAAGTTGTTTTAGAGTTTTTAAAAAAGTTAAAAAATTTGACTTTTTTTCTTTTTAAAAGCTATTTTATTACTTCTATTTATATACATTTTAAGATTTGGATCTTCTAAAGTTTGAATTTTACTTTAGAGAATAAAATATAATCTCTCACCATTGATTTCATAAGTGAGATCAAGAATAAATATGAAAGAGAAACTATTTAAAGATAGAAGATCACAGTATCACATTTTACTCTTTAAAGTGAAATTCAAATTTTAGAGGATTCAAATCTACAATTTTAAAATAAGTACTTCCATAATAACTTTTCAAATACAAAATAATTTATTTATAAATTACTATTAATAAAAATTCTTGTATTTTAAGCTATTTTTACAAAAAATTTATCCAAATTAGCCCTAAATAACCCTCCACTAAATACAGCTATTGCATCTTTGGCTTAATTATATATGATATTAATTAAAGGACGGAGATAAATACTTTCATATAACTAAAAATGAAATTTTAATTATTTTGAATTGATTATTAATAAAATCTAAAACGATTTTTTATACAAATGTATGTATACAAATTAAAATAGCACTTCAATAATTCAATTAATGTAGGCTTATTAAAAGAAACACGGAAAGGCTTTTCACAACTTTCGAGGCAGTTTGTGATTTTTTTTTCTTTTTTATTTTATTTTTCAGAAATGAATAGTAAACCATAAATCCTGGCACACAAATTAATAATGGATGACCTCACATGCCTTTGTCACCTTTTGTGTTGGTTTTGCGTCTTGCCTTCTTCCTATATATTATTTCATAAATCCTTCACTTAATATATTACACATTATCATCTAATTGACAATTATTATTTCATAAAAACTATTAATTTGTTTAACATTTTTATTATTTGATACACTACCACAAATAGTCACAATATTTGATTTAGCAGCGGTTATATTAGTCGATAACTACAAAATTATTTTTCCACATCTTAAATAAGAGATTACAAATAGTATAGTCCGCTATAAACATTAAAAATGAATGTTTCAGATAGACTTGCGGTGAATATGTTATTTCAAAACAATATATAGCAATAGATGATTATTTTGTGAACATTGAAAAAAATATTATTGTACTTTTATGTATTTTTGAATATAGATTTTAGAGTTAATATTTTGGTAGAGTACATTAAAATATTTGTCCAATTTTTGCTTGAAGAGTACAGTGTGAGTTTTGTAACACCCTGATATATAGAGTCTTATGCTTAAGTCATAATTTAGAAATAACAAGGTATTACGATGACTAAAATAAAAATTTAGTACAAATAGTATTGTGAGAAATGATTATAACTAGGAGCCTTCTTAAGTAAAAAGGGTAAACAAAAATCGTAACTCAAAACGCGTAACACTCTGATCGATAACGTAACGAACAAGGATAAACCAGCGCGAGATTATATATATACAAAAGAGTGTCAAAAACGGGAATATCAAAACTCAAAAGCCAGTTGCGAAGATAACCGGTCCGAGCATAGCAACATATATATATATATATATATATATATATATATATATATATATATATATACAAGTAAATAAAATAGAAAACCCCAAGGAAAACCCAAAGGGACACAAAACTGAGAACCTATTTTCTAAAATCTCCTATAAGAGGAGTCATCACTGTTTGTATTATTTAATGGAGATAAAAGTATCTAAACAAAACATATGAATCAAAACAGAGTCCCGAGAACAAAGGATCTTCGCTAATCGAGAAGTCTCCAGCATGCTTCAGCGAGAAGCCTCACGTCCTGCATCTGAAAACCACAAAATCCGCATGGGTGAGAACCAGAAGTCCCCAGCATGGTAACAGCTTCCACATATATAATACATAATAATAGAGGAAAGCCGAAGGCAATCCTAGAACTTCCTCTAGATAATTCAAAGCTTATAAACAAGCTAAACCATAAAGGGCATCTGACTAAAGATCCTTCAGTCTAACTAATACATCCCTTTCCAATCCCTTCAGACCTCCCAACCACCAGCAGGAGTATAATATAGCAAACACAGTTATATCAGACAAGAAATATACGAATAGGAACAAGTAAGGCATTTAGATAAATAACAAGTAATATGCAGTCAAATAGACAATCTCAATCAATTCACATAGTATGCATATGATGAATGCCTGTTCCTAATGGCTGATGATATCATCTGTCGGTTATAGAGCCAACCCGACAAGTCTTGGTAGCTAACCATTGGACTGTCCCTTTGTCGCGCATCCCCAACTCGAGTTATACTCATCATAAACTTGATCATAATCATGATCTATATCCATCACCTTCATTGGTGAATATTTACGGGGGCGAGCTCATCCGGGGCTTTCACAGTGCTCGGTCACCCTTACGACATAGGGTCAAAAGAGCTTCGAGTCTCAACCTGGAGCACGTGGTGGCTAGCCACAGCTTCCTTCTAGGGAAACTCTCATCTCCAACAGTGGAAGTGCAACATTCACAATTCATTCAACAGCATATATGCATTTATACTTAGTCATAATCATGGCTCCGCCGTAACATGGCAATAATCTAGCCATCCGCCTCACGGTTAAATCCATAACCAACCAATTCATTAACAATTACGGCCCTTCGGCCCATGGCATAACAAGCACTTCCACTGCCATCCTCCGCATCTCGCATAATCATCTTTGATCCTCATTGATCATTCATTTTTCCCTTGCTTCACTCGCAAGTTACCACATTCACTAGTCTCTCTTCTCATAACTAGGCATATCATAATGATTTAAGACATAAGTGGTGAGATCGGAGGCTTTGAAGTATGAAATTTGGCTTTTAAAACTCAAAAATCAACTTTGGGATGAAAAACAGATCCACGCGCACGCGTGGATGGCCACAAAACTCATCGGCGCGTATGCGCCCTGCACGCAAACGCGTGGATTGAAAAATAGTCAACAACGCGTACGCGTGGGTGCTCTTGCGCCCCAAGCACAACTCTGGCACAACTTTCGAAAAAATAGCTGGGCATTGGGTGCAGCGCATCGGCGCGCCCACGCACACCACGCACACGTGTGGATGGCGCTTTCTAGAAGAACGGCGCATACGCGCCTAGTGAGCCTACGCGCGGGGGGTTATTCTGCTAAACTTTTTTCTAAGTTAAAAGCTGCAGAATTCACAGATTCAACCCCCAATCTTCCGACGGGCATAACTTTCTTATTTTAAATCGTTTTTCGCCCGTTCTTCGAACGGCATGGACATCCCGGATCCAATTTCATTTCTAAATAAATTTGGCACAAAACGGGAATCCGTAGTCCAATTTATGTCCCGTCAAAGTATGCCCAAAACCATATTTTCATACAAAACCACAAAGTGCCATTTTCAAAATAAGTCAATTTTAACTTTTTTCAAAATCAATCAAAACATGCCAATTTCATCCCTTGTCTTTGAAATCAATTAAAACATATCAAAGTCAACATCAAGCCTCCTCAACTCACACATTGACACTTTACCATAATTCACAAAGCATCATCCCACTAATTTAACACTTCTCAATCAAATGGCTAAGGGACAACACATAAACATGTCATACATACTTTCTCATCCCAATTTCCAATAATACCATTTTCAATTAACCATCATTACACACACTCAATATCATATTCACCATCAACATAGTTTCACTCACAATTCAACCTTAATCAATCATCAAGCATATATCATAACATGCATATTTCTCATACATCATACCATCAAGGCATCAATAATCATCATCACATATATGATCACATCATATACATCAACCATTCAACAACACCAACAATTTAATACCTATCTTAGGGCCTCTAGCCTAAGTATTTCCTACCACATTACATATTAGATACGGGAAACCGAAACCATACCTTAGCCGATTTTCCAAGCTCAACCGGAGCACTTCCAAACCATTTTTCCTCAAGCTCTCAAGGCCTCAACACTTTCAAGAACAGATTTTTCACCACCAAATCCCTTTTCAAGCTTTTCAAAGTCACCAATCAAGCTCCAAAATTCACACAAACACAACCTAAGCCACAATCATCATACCCATGCACAACATCTCAATACCCAAACATTATGGAACAACAAATTACACTAGAGTTGAGAATCTTACCACACCCAAGTTTCAAGGAGACAAGATTAACCTTCTCCTTCAAGAGAAGTGGATCCTATAACATCAAAGAGCCCAAAATCTCAATATTTTTGCTCATGAAACTCGAAATTAAAGCTGGAAATTTAAAGAGCAAAACGTGGCTTACCTCAAGATTGATTGTATGGGTTTTGTAGAGCTCTTCGCGGTGAACGCGTGGCTGCAAATGGTGCGCCAATCGGAGCTCTAAATCAAAAGTTATGGTGGTTTGAAGATTAACTAAGGGAGAGAACTTGAGAGTGTGTTCTTCCCTTCCCCTCCACCATTTCAGCGTGTGTGTGTCTAATGAGGAGAGAGAGTGCTGAAAACTAGGGTTTTGTTTTAGTTTAGTTGGGTCAAGGGTTCACTTTGGGTCCGGTTGGCCCGATTTGGCCCTTTCAGTCCAATCGTGGTCCGAATTCTATAAAATTGGTATCGAAATTCTCATCTCAATCTCCTCTATCATATTAAGTCATAAAAATCACATTTTTAGCTTTCTAGAATAAATTCTCATTTATGGGTTAATTAGCCGTTAATTAACCGGGTCTTACAAGTTTAGAGCGGTTGGTTTTTAAAATTGATGACGTATATACTTAGTGAGGTGGGCCAAAATACAATGTGACAATTAGGTGTGGCAAAACGGGTCGAACCTGTTGAATTCGCTAAAAAAGACGGGTCAGGTTCAGATTTGGAACCCGTCAAATTTAAAAAATTCGTCAAATTCGTACCGACAAATTTGTGGGTCTTGGCAGGATAGGGTGGGACGGTCCGCCGAGCCAAAAATTTTTAGTTTTGCTTTTTTTATTCAATAAAAGAGTGATTACTACTACAAAATTAATGATTATATAATTTTCAAACACTTTTATTTTTTATTTTTTATTTTTATTCTTCTTTTAGTTATTAACTTTATTTATTTTATTTTACAATTTCGTATATATGCTCAAATTATATAATTTATTTTTCAAAATAAAGATAGTTCTATTGATAAATATTATTTTAAATAATTTTATTGAAATTAAAAATAAAAAATTATAATATTTGACTATTTTTTATTTATATTTAATTTTTTAATTATTATTTTTTGGTTAATTTTAATTAATTTTATTTTAAAAAAAGAACAAAGAGTCAAGCGGACTAATCCGTCGACCCGCTAATTCGCCATAAAGTAAGACGGACTAATATTTTGAATCTACTTTAATGGTCTGTCCCGTTTATGGTGCAAACCTATGTGGGGTGGGACAGACCGGTCCGCTTTACCACCCCTAATGATAATTATTGGAGGCTAAATTTAAAAAAAAAAAGTTGAAAAATTTCTTTTAAAATTTTAATAATATCAAGATTTAATATACTTCACACGAGAAATTTAATTCATCAATAATTGAAAAAAATAGTGGGTAAACAAAATGAGAGTAGTAAAGTCTTGTGGTGCTGATCCATATCTCCCTGATATGTAATAAACATATTATATTTTATTGTCTAAAAGTGGTGTTCACGGTGGGACTTCACCTATACGGTTAGTATTTGCTACTAGTTAGTTATTCATGAATTATGTGAAGTCACTGAGTGGAGTAAGGCTACGTTAATATTGATTAGATCCAAATATGTCATGATGAGAATTTTGGAATGGTGTGTATTTCGTGTGATTATACACAGGGCTCTTAACAAGGCTTTAATTTGATTTTCCAAAAATGTATTATAAGTAGATGTTCATGAGAAGTCACATGATCATCAAAATAAATTAGATGTGCAAGCGTGGCAATAATGTACGACATGTAGTCTTATATATTCTACTAGTGATAGTATGATGCACTAAAGAGTAGAGATATCCTAGTAAGAGTTATTGTAGTTCTAGTGTTGAATGAAAGAACTCTTATTGATTTTAATTTGGTGTTAAGATTTTGTATTAAGTGTGGTTTTTTAGTTGTTATTTTCTTTAGATTAGTAGTGATATTTTATTATTGAACGTTATCCTTGATGACAATGCGAAAAAAATCATTACTGAGGATTAGACATTGTTTATGTCTTTTCTCCTCATCACTTTAGATCGAATTTGTGACCCAACAATTAAAAAAAAAAGATGAAGGCTATTCTACCAAGTGCGATTAAAAAAAAATAATCAAATTAGCACAATTGTAATTTTTAATGAACAATTTTGAACATTAATTAACCCATGTATTAACATGCATCTTTAGTTTATTATTATTCTCTCTATTATATTTCTAAAAATAATTGTTTAATGTAAAAAGTATGTATCTTCAAAAAGTAATAAATCTTGTTAATAAGCGCACTTAAAACTATATGAAGATACATAATTATTTGTAAATAATTGTATGCAATTAGTATTTATTCATTGTCACAATTAAATTAAAATTCTTACAACAGAAATAACTAGTACTATTTTGATATTAAAATTAAATAATTATTTTAAAATATCAACAACAAAATTATTTTAAGATAGATATTGTAAAGAAAAGGAACATTTCCTTAAAAATTACAGTGTATTCAAGCAAGTCTTCGATGGAGTGAGTAGGTGATGAGTTAATAGTAAAAAAATATTTCCACGTTAGGACTTTGGTTTAATTACCATGTTTTAAACAAGTATTGGTAATATATTTATGAAAACTTTAAATTATAAGTTATTGGTTTAAAAAACTAGGTTATTAATATATTTAGTATATAAAAATAATTAAAACTTACTATTAAAAATTTTAATAAATACTCTCAAAATACTCCTCATTATAAGGCATTAGTCCGAAACTCTTTTGAAAGTTTACAATTTAAATTATTTTATGTCAAGAATAAAATGTGATAACAAATTATTAATTAAAGCGGATAAGAATTCTCCTAAGTTCTATGTAATTGTAACTTA
Organism: Arachis stenosperma; assembly: GCF_014773155.1. Classification (NCBI taxonomy): domain Eukaryota; kingdom Viridiplantae; phylum Streptophyta; class Magnoliopsida; order Fabales; family Fabaceae; genus Arachis; species Arachis stenosperma. Next base: position 7,065,898 of record NC_080378.1, read on the forward strand.
TTGCGATATTATAAAAGGCAGATTCAGAATAAAGATGATTCGATAATTATATAAGTATCGTTAAAATTAAAAATATATTTTTATATTTTCATAATTTTTTATTTTTTAAATTAAAAATAAAATATTATTAAAAAATAAAAAATATTATTTTAATTTTTAACCACGCCTTTTCAAAATGCTGTAACCATTATTGTAGTTATTGTAAAATGTGGCGGTGGAGAATAAACCCGAGACCACCCATCATTTCGACCCATGGAACTGGTCCAACTCACACCAGAACTTTTAGGTCACGTTTGATAATTATATTATTTTAAAATAAAATATTTTTATTCGAAAAATAAAAAATGAGACAAATATGATGTAAAGGAAATCAAAATATCTCAAACTTTACCGGAACAAGAAATAAAGAATCATATCATTTTGTAAAAGTACAAACATGTATTGACAACATACAGTAAATAAATAATTGGTATGTTATTATTAAAGCAAAATAAATTGTTTGAAAAAATGGAAATAGGAATCTACATTCTAGACATGGAAATATATGAACATGAATGTACTAGGGCCTAGCTAGATGGTAAATAATAATTGGAGAAATAAATATCCACGTAGCACAAACTACAAACACCCAAACATGACGGTATTTTTGCAAAAGTTAGTTGTACCTGTGTTTGAAAATTGTCAAGATTAAATCTTCTTAATTATTAAGTATGACAAGTTTTATAGGCTCAAAAATTTGGATATGATCCTAAAAATAGTTGAATTTTATAAAATGATATGATAAGCTTTTTGTATGAATATATATAGGATGGAAAATAAATAAGCAAATTTATTAAAGAGATAATTATTAATTTTTTTCTTTGAAGAAAAATAATAAATGTCGATTCTCAAAATAAAAAACGGCACCATTTTTTGGTAGAAAATCAATTGCATTGGTAATTGAATTTTAGTGGAGTTTATATATATCTCATTAATTTAATTTAAAAATAATAATAGAAACTAGTTTTCCAGTCAAATTACTCAAACATGCATGCGCCCATTAATCAAACAACCTATTATTTATTATTTATGGACTTTCAATTTCGTTTTCTAATAATCACTTTTGTAAAAGTATAGACTAGTCAAGAAAGTACCATATATATTTAAAAGAGAAGTGCTAAGGGGCCATTAATTTGTGTGATTTTTCATCAATAATATTTTTAATAGTGTGGGATTTTATCTAATGATGTGAGATTATTATTTTTTTTACTAATTACATGTTAACCAATATTTAATAAAATTGCTGACCTTTTAAAGTTTCCTTTTTAATTTCCATTGTCACAACTCACAAGCTAACATCCGATTATGACATCATTTTTATTTGACATACAACCACATTATTTTTTTAACAGGATGACAAGGGATTTGATTCTCATAGTATTTCCTAACCTTAATTTGACAGGTTAAGAATTAATTAAAATTTTATTTAAATATTTATTATTTATTAATAAATTATTATATATACAAAATATAATTTAAATATCTAATACTTATTTAAGTAGATTAATAAATTAATCATTAGAGTAATCCAACTTAATAAAAGATGATGTTAGATATATATAGTACATAAATTATATCATTTACACTTGAAATAAATTATAAGATGATTTGCAAATTAATAAGTTTTTCGGTACAATAATTCACAAAGATATATTTAATCGGAGAATTTGTATTGAACTTCAAATTCAGTTGAATTGACCATAAAATATAAAAAATATTTAAAAATGATCTGAATAACATGTTCATATATTATTTTGAAATAGTTTACTTTAGCTTTCATTTTGAACTAAAATTTAGTTTAGTGATCAATAGTTTTATAATAGTAAAAATTTTGATTTAGCTCTTAAAAATAATTTAAATTACGACTTTGAATCAGTGGATCAATTCTAAAAAAAATTCCAATAGATTGAACGATTTTACGATTTAAATCTTGCTTAAATTTTATGTTTTATGTGTTTAGTTTACTCTTGTTAGAGAAAAAGCTGGTTTAGATGTTAGTTAATGTTACGAGTAGTTAGAACATAAATGAAAAGTTAACTAACTTTCTATTATAAGTAACCTCAAAATCCAAAAATATAGTTTAGTTAACCTAAATTCTTGACTAGAAACATACATGTCACCGAGCTCTTTGATAAGATTATCAATATCAGTTTTAGAGCTTCAAAGTTCCAATTAGCATAATATCATCTAGCAGAGAGATACATAACAGAAGAATTAGCACATTTTACAAATAAAGAATGATAAGATTTTGTACTTTCAAATCTGAGTGATTTTAATGTTTTAGCTAGAGTTTGAAACCAGGCCCCTAGTGTCTATTTCAAACCATAAATTGCTTTATTCAATTTGCACACCAAATTTGAATTTGTAGAAATAAAATCTTCGGTTGGTGCATATAGACATTCATCCAATTTGTCATTGAAAACTGAATTATCAAATTCTAACTGCCTTATCACCCAATCATTTTTTTTGTTCATAGTATTACTTAACCTGACAGGCAAGAATTAATTCGCCGCGGATCGGAACTTTATTTAAGGGTTTGCTGATGGCCAATAGATTGTTGCATGCACTAAAGTGAGATTCGAACCTTCGACACTTGATTAAGCAAACGAGTGAGATGACCACTCGACCAACCCAAATTAATTTTATCATCCAATCATTTGTTAGAACCAGAGAAATGATAATTCTCATAGCAGTAGGCCTAATAATCGGGCTATAAAGCTGTTCAAAATCCTCTCTTTTAATTTGTTGAAAGTCTTTAGCAACCAAGCGCACTTTGTAGTGCAAAACATCACCATTAAAACTTTTTTTAATGGCATACATTCATTAACGAAAAGATAAATGTGATTAATTTTAAATCTTTTAAAAATTAATTTGATTAAAAAATTATTCAAAAGCGAATTTGACAAATAATTCATCTTTCAAAAATAAATTTGACCATCAACCTTATTGAATAATGTAAAAGTTACAAATTTTCAAAACATAAATAAAGCAAGAGCAAAAGAGAAAAAAAAAAAAAACATAAATAAAGAACAGTCTAGCTATGACCATGACATATATAGAATTCCATAAATTTCAAAGTTTTCCTATCATCAAATGATTTGTCATGTCCTTTGAAATTGTTGTCTGCTAGCCATTCTTTTTTCCTTTCAATTTTCCTTTTGGAGTTTAATATTGATAATTTGATATATGACTATATCCCTACCTTTTTTAATATATATATTATTTTACTTTGGTCATCTTGTTCCTTCTATTCATTCTAATGATACGTTATTCAAAAATTTGTTTTGTTTAATTTTTTCAGATTATATGGAGTAATGCAGCTAATTTAAACTTTCTTTTGCAATGCACTTGCTAGCCATGAATGAATATGTATGTTGGTGTTTAATTATGTAGTACCTTGATAATTTATTCTATGTAATAAATATTTAAAATTTGTATTTTAATATAAACAATATTATATGACCAATAAAATTTATTATTTTTAGTTATAATTGGTCAACTCTAAATTTTAAATATTATATTTTTTTAAATCCTAAATTTTAATAGTATAAAAATAAGATGTTAACTTAAAATATTAGTTAATATTGATTAAAAAATATTAATATTTTAATATTTTTCCATTTGTTGCAAAAAGAGTAACAGAAAAAAAAACAAAAATAAAATAACATAAGAAGTAATTAAAATTTGAAAAGAAAGCACTAAATGAATTGGGGACAGTTTAACAACCGTCGCAAAAATATTATTTTGTTGTAGACTTAACTTGTAGTAGTGTATAATAAATGTTAACATGCTTCATAATTAACAACTAATAACTTGATTTCAATCTAATACAACACTCATGGATTGGAGGTAACATGCATATATTCTCAGTTCTCATCCTTCTTTTTTTTATTTTTTCTTTTTTTTTTCTTTCTTTATCTTCTTTTATTATTATTATCACCATTATTATTATTATATTTTTTCTCTTCTTCTTATATATGTTTAGCAAAACTACTGAACACATAAATTTTAATACACGGCACAATTTTTTTAAAAAATTACATAACTAGAATTTGGACACCCAATTAATAAATTACACATAACACATAAATTTTAGTACATAGCACAAAAAATCTTAATGCATAGTACATAAATTTTTGAAAGACTACATAGCCAGAATATCAATATCCAACCAACAAAATATATAAAATACATAAATTTTAAAACACAATACATAAAATTTTGGTATACAACACAAAATTTTTTAAAAAATCACATGTCTAGAATATTGATATCCAACCAACAAAATATGCACAATACAAAAATTTTAGTATATAATATAGAAATTTTTTAAGGACTACATACTCAAAATATTGACTCTTCCAACCAACAAAATACATTCGCAATAAAAATTTGTGATATTCGCAAAAATTTATCAATAAATTTTTGTGCTATGTAAAAAAAATTCTATACTATATCGATAAGTTTATATGTTATGTGTAAAAATTTATGTATTATATACAAAAAAATTTGTATTATATATATATATATATCAATAAATTTATGTGTTTTCTAACAAAAATTTTATGCTAACGAAATAGTACAAAAAAGAAAAAATTAAATGCATAATACATATATGCATTAGTTTTTTTCTAAATTTATATTAATTTAATTAGATTTAATTACCAAAAATATTTGTAAGTTTAGCATTATTATTCTCAACTATTAACCCAATAATTTAGGGGTGTTCACGGTGCGGTTTGGTTCGGTTTTTAAGGGAAAAGTCATCCGATCTGATCATCTAATTAAACTGCGGTTCGATTTAGTTCTTTTTTTATCGAAGCCATCCGAACCAAACCAAACCAAACCGATTTTTAATTGGTTTGGTTTGGTTCGGTTTGTTCGATTTTTTTAATCAATTTAAAAAAAAATACTAACCTACTATTTCACAAAGTCATAACATTGAAATCCACCAACATAAGTACACAATAGCTAACAAAGTCTTGGTCTAATAAAATTTAACAACAAAAGGAATTCAAATACAACAATTAAAGAAGTTTAAAAGTTCACAAAGTTTTCCCTCAGCCTCTACTAGCAAGCTTCCTTGTGTTTCTATGAGGAGCTAGCACAACAGGCAATGCACTTGGAGATCTGATGCTAGTTGATTCATTCGGCAGAGGAACTGGCGACAATCCAGTGTCGCCCATATTTTCACTTAAACTGACATCAAACTGCATAAACGAATCAATAACCAGCAATGAATCAATAAACACTTAACCAGCAACAGTATCAAGTAAGCAAACAATTCAACAAACAGAATAAAATCAGCAAGTCAGCATCAATAACCAGCAACAATACTTAACAAAATAAATCATTAACTAGCAACAATACCAAGTCAGCAAACAATTCAACAAATAGAACAAAATCAGCAAGTCAGCATCAATAACAGGCAACAATAATTTATCCAGCAACAATACCTAGCAAAATAAATCAATAACCAGCAACAATACCAAGTCAGCAAACAATTCAACAAACAGAACAAAATCAGCAAGTCAGCATCAATAACAAGCAACAATGATTTATCCAGCAACAATACCTAGCAAAATAAATCAATAACCATCAACAATACCAAGTCAGCAAACAATTCAACAAACAGAACAAAATCAGCAAGTCAGCATCAATAACCAGCAACAATACCTAACAAAATAAATCATTAACTAGCAACAATACCTAACAAACAGAACATTGCCTAACAAACAGCAAATAATGAATCAACAAACAACAAACAATGAATCAACAAACAGCAAGTCAGTAACAAAACCGGGTTAAAAATACCAATTCTGAGTAATTTAACCAAATTAACAATGAATCAATAAGTCAGTAAGTCAGCAATAAAGTAAATAATACCAATGCTGAGTATAATTTAACCAGATTAACAATGAATCAACAAGTCAGCAAGTCAGCAATAAAGTAAACAATACATGACTCGGTGGCTCGGGCTCCATGCCTAACTTGAATCGGTGGCTGGGTGGGAGACTGGGAGGAACGTGGGTCCTATGTTGAATCGGTGACTGGTGGGTGGCTGGGTGCTGTGTTGAATCAGTAGGTGGGAGACTTGAATCGGTGACTGGTGGCGCTGGGTGCGAGGGATGAGGGTTGCGCTCTGCTAGGCTGCTACTGCTGTGTGCAAGGGTCGTTCAAGTTGTGGCTGGGGCTTCGTGGTGCTTTGTCCGTGAAGAACGTGGTGGCAAACTGTGAGGAACGTGGGTTCGCCGCCAAGAGAGGAGAGCGCCACTGTAGAGAGGAGAGCGCAACTGAGGAGAGCGACAGAGCGCGATTGTGAGAGGTTGAGACTGAGAGTTTTCGATTGGGGGTGGGAGGCGTGGGGATAGGGAATTGGGGTTCGGCTGTTTGGGGGTGGGGGAGTGGGGTTGGTTTTTTACGGCATTTTGTATACCACCGGTTCGGTTAGGGTTTTTCTGGTCAGAACCGAAACCCAAACCGAACCGCAAAAAACTGCAAAATACATTTTTCGGTTTATTCGGTTTTCAGTTTTTTCGGTTCGGTTGACCAGTTTAGCTTGGTCCAGATTGGTTTTGAACACCCCTACCCAACATTACACTACTTAGCTTGTTTTGTTGAATTGTTGTTTTGACATATTAATTGTTTACACACCGGACCATAGTTGTAAAAACTAAATCGGATCGGTCGGTTCGACCAAAAAATCGGTAAATCGGATCCTATATCGGTCCGGTCCAGTGTTTGAACCGCACAAGAAATTGAACCGGTCAAATTCGGTGTGAACCAGTGCGAACCAGTCAAAACCGGTTAGGTGGTCTGACCGAACCGCTTAGAAGAAAATATTTTCAAAATGCTTGAGGTAGCGTTCGAACCCCTGCCCTCAAGGAAACCAAAAGGCTCCACAACCACCAAACCACTATATTTTCTATTAAAATTGATGCAAATTATAATACATATAGATATCTTCTATCAAATAGTTTACTTTTATTTAATTTATTTTAATTTTAATTATAAACTCACTCATTCTTAAATTAATTATATTTTTATTTAACAATAATTATAAACTCACTTATTTTTTTATAATTATATAATATCTATTAATATTAGGGTAAAAAACCCAAATGAGCCAAGGAGAGCTCAAAATTACTCAATTCAGCCAAATCAAAAATCCATACATGAATCAACCAGGACGAATTATTATATAATTCGAATCAATATGATTCGAATTATACTTACATGTAATTCGAATTGATATAATTCGAATTACACACAGGCAACAAACTAAAGTAATTCGAATTGACTTAATTCGAATTACTAGGAAGGACACATAATTAAGTAATTCGAAACAACTTGTTTCGAATTACACTTAACTAATTCGAATTTAGTTAATTCGAATTACTAGGTTAGCTTGTGATACTACATAATTCGAAACATATAGATTCGAATTATATATATATAGTGCGAGCCAGGGCTGTATATATATGCTGTGAACTCATGATGCTCTCAACAAAGAGGGGAGATGGCTAGTGAGGAGAGTTTCCTAGTTCTGGTACATTACAGAGGGTCGATTAAGAGAAAAACTCGGTCCGGCGTGAAGTTCACTGATAAAGATCCCCTATGTATTATCGTGACGCCAACAACCACCTACGATGCTCTTGTTAGCTCTGTGCTGGAGAAGCTTGGTCTTGAAGGAGTTAAAAGGGTCAAGAAGTTTTTCTACCGCATTCCAACAGCGGTGCTCCATGACACCGTGAAGTTTGATTGTTTCACAATCGGTAGTGACGAGGACTTGCAGGTTATGTTTCTTTCTCATAGGCAGTTTCCCGAGGTAAGGACACCAGAGCTGTTGGCAAAGTTGGTTGATGTGGTATCTAGCTCGGGTGGTTCGAACCGGAATGCCAATACTATAGCCGCGGTTGCCGGCTCGAGCTCGAGACCTACTGTTGCTTCATCCTCTGCTCCTGTGTATGAGCCACCGATGCAGCTTGTTGCGTCCCCTTCGTTTGCCGTTGATTTGAGCGGCAATGTTGGAGACGAGGTTCGGTATGGGGAACATATTCCCACCGAGGTACATTGTCCCACACCGGCTGGTGTTAGTGATGGTTTGTTTGATGATCCAGATGACGATGACGTTGAGCCGGATATGATCGCTGATGAAAGCGGCGATGATGTTGGAACTACTGTTCCAAGAAGGGCTACAGGTGGATATAGTTCTGGCACACAGCAGTATCCACCCCATTTTTTCTCGTTGGACCTGGCTGCCATGCGGCAGGACGAAAACGCTCTGCAGCCCTCAGGATTTAGCGCTAGAGATACCGAGGGGTCTGCCGGTATGAACGAGTTCCAGGTTGGCCAACAATTTCAGGATAAAGATGAGGCGCTGTTGAGTGTGAAGACGTACAGTATCCGCCGAGGGGTCCAGTACAAGGTCGTTGAGTCTGACTACCGCAGGTATGTGGGAAAGTGTTCTGAGTTTGGGAATGGGTGCACATGGCTAATTCGGTTGAGTCTCCGACAGCGGAAGGGTATCTGGGAAGTGAAGCGATACAACAGACCGCATACATGTCTTGCCAGCTCCATCTCCAGCGACCATAGGAGTCTGGACTACCATGTCATATCCACCTTCATTATGCCAATGGTTAGGGCTGATGCAGCTGTGAACATCAAGGTGCTTCAAAATGCCACGGCCGCACACTTTGGGTTCAGGCCTACGTACAGGAGGATATGGACGGCGAAGCAGAAGGCCGTTGCCATCATATATGGGGACTGGGACGAGTCGTACAATGAGCTCCCTAGGTGGGTTTTAGGAGTTCAGCTGACGATGCCTGGCACTGTAGCCGTCCTCAGGACTTGCCCTGTTCGAGTTGGGGGACAGGTTGACGAGTCTCAGGTTTATTTTCATAGGCTGTTCTGGACTTTCCCCCCTTGTATCCAGGCATTCTGTCATTGCAAGCCTTTGGTGAGTATTGATGGCACCCATCTATATGGGAAGTATGGGGGAACACTGCTAGTCGCCATTGCACAGGACGGAAACTCGAACATCCTCCCCGTGGCATTTGCACTAGTTGAGGGTGAGAATGCTGAGTCATGGTCTTTCTTTCTTTCCCACCTCCGTGAGCACGTGACACCTCAACCGGGTCTGTTAGTTATTTCAGATAGGCATAACGGCATTAAGGCAGCCCTCGAGGCTCCGGATGGGGGATGGCTACCCCCTGCTGCGTACCGGGCGTTCTGCATTCGACACGTTGCAGCAAATTTTGCCTTGACGTTCAAGGGAAAAGATGCCCGGAGGCTTATTGTTAACGCCGTATATGCCAAGACCGAGGTGGAGTTCGACTACTGGTTTGACATTCTGCGCTCTGAGAATCCGGCAATGTGTGACTGGGCGAACCGAATCGAGTATTCGTTGTGGACACAGTACTGTGATGAGGGTCGGAGATTCGGGCACATGACGACCAATATTTCGGAATGTGTCAACTCAATCCTGAAGGGGGTTAGAAACCTCCCTGTTTGCTCGCTGGTGAAGGCCACATACGGAAGGCTAGCTGAGCTATTTGTCCGTAAGGGTAGGGAGGCCGAGGCTCAGATGGGTACTGGTGCACGAAATTGTGATCACTACTTTTACACAAAACAATCCCCGGTAATGGCTCCAAAGACTTGGTGCTCAATACCATGGCATAAACACAACTTCGCACAACTAACCAGCAAGTGCACTGGGTCGTCCAAGTAATAAACCTTACGCGAGTAAGGGTCGATCCCACGGAGATTGTTGCTATGAAGCAAGCTATGGTCACCTTGTAAATCTCAGTCAGGCAGACTCAAATGGGTATAGTGATAAACGAATAAAGCATAAAGATAAAGATAGAGATACTTATGTATATCATTGGTGAGAGCTTCAGATAAGCGTATGAAGATGCCTTCCCTTCCGTCTCTCTGCTTTCCTACAGTCTTCATCCAATCCTTCTTACTCCTTTCCATGGCAAGCTCATGTAGGGTTTCACCGTTGTCAGTGGCTACCTCCCATCCTCTCAGTGAAAATGTTCCCATGCTCTGTCACAGCATATGGCTAATCAGCTGTCGGTTCTCGGTCAGGCCGGAATAAAATCCATCGATCCTTTTGCGTCTGTCACTAACGCCCCGCCTGCTAGGAGTTTGAAGCTCGTCACAGTCATTCAATCACTGAATCCTACTCAGAATACCACAGACAAGGTTTATACCTTCCGGATTCTCTTGAATGCCGCCATCAGTTCTCGCCTATACCACGAAGATTCCGGTTAAAGAATCCAAGAGATAAACACTAGAGCCTCGTATGCTTGTAGAACAAGAGTGGTTGTCAGTCACTTTGTTCATGAGTGAGAATGATGATGAGTGTCACGGATCATCACATTCATCAAGTTGAAGAACAAGTGATATCCTGGACAAAGAACAAGCGGAATTGAATAGAAGAACAATAGTAATTGCATTAATACTCGAGGTACAGCAGAGCTCCACACCTTAATCTATGGTGTGTAGAAACTCCACCGTTGAAAATACATAAGAACAAAAGTGATCATTGGTTTCGGCCCCAGAGAGGAAACCAGAAGAACCAAGATCTGATCTAAGAACTAGATGTCCAAAGATGAAAAATACAATAGTAAAAGGTCCTACTTATAGAAAACTAGTAGCCTAGGGTGTATAGAGATGAGTAAATGACATAAAAATCCACTTCCGGGCCCACTTGGTGTGTGCTTGGGCTGAGCAATGAAGCATTTTCGTGTAGAGACTCTTCTTGGAGTTAAACGCCAGCTTTTATGCCAGTTTGGGCGTTTAACTCCCAATTAGGTGCCAGTTCCGGCGTTTAACGCTGGGATTTCTGAGGGTGACTTTGAACGCCGGTTTGGGCCATCAAATCTTGGGCAAAGTATGGACTATCATATATTGCTGGAAAGCCCAGGATGTCTACTTTCCAACGCCTTGAGAGCGCGCCAATTGGGCTTCTGTAGCTCCAGAAAATCCACTTCGAGTGCAGGGAGGTCAGAATCCAACAGCATCTGCAGTCCTTTTCAGTCTCTGAATCAGATTTTTGCTCAGATCCCTCAATTTCAGCCAGAAAATACCTGAAATCACAGAAAAACACACAAACTCATAGTAAAGTCCAGAAAAGTGAATTTTAACTAAAAACTAATAAAAATATAATAAAAACTCAACTAAAACTACTAAAAACATACTAAAAATAATGCCAAAAAGCGTACAAATTATCCGCTCATCACAACACCAAACTTAAATTGTTGCTTGTCCTCAAGCAACTGAAAATCAAATAAGATAAAAAGAAGAGAATATACTATAGACTCCAAATTATCAATGAAACTTAGCTCCAAATTAGATGAGCGGGACTAGTAGCTTTTTGCCTCCGAACAGTTTTGGCATCTCACTCTATCCTTTGAAATTCAGAATGATTGGCTTCTTTAGGAACTCAGAATCCAGATAGTGTTATTGATTCTCCTAGTTAAGTATGATGATTCTTGAACACAGCTACTTATTGAGTCTTGGCCGTGGCCCAAAGCACTCTGTCATCCAGTATTACCACCGGATACATACATGCCACAGACACATAATTGGGTGAACCTTTTCAGATTGTGACTCAGCTTTGCTAGAGTCCCCAATTAGAGGTGTCCAGGGTTCTTAAGCACACTCTTTTTGCCTTGGATCACAACTTTATTTCTTTCTTTTTCTTTTCTTTTTCTTTCTCCCCTTTTTTTTCTTTTTCGTTTTTCTCTTTCTCTTCCCTTTTTTTTTTGTATTCACTGCTTTTTCTTGCTTCAAGAATCATTTTTATGATTTTTCAGATCCTCAGTAACATGTCTCCTTTTTCATCATTCTTTCAAGAGCCAATAATTTTTAACATTCATGAACAACAAATTCAAAAGACATATGCACTGTTCAAGCATACATTCAGAGAACAAAAGTGTTGCCACCACATCAAACTAATTAAGCTAGTTTTAAAGATGAATTTGAAATCCTGTACTTCTTGTTCTTTTGTAATAAAAACAGTTTTCATTTAAGAAAGGTGATGGATTCATATTCATGGCTTTAAGGCATAGACACTAAGACACTAATGATCATAAGACACAAACATAGATAAACACAAGCATGAAAATTCGAAAAACAAGCAAATAAAGAACAAGGAGATTAAAGAACGGGTCCACCTCAGTGATGGCGGCTTGTTCTTCCTCTTGAAGGTCTTATGGAGAGCTTGAGCTCCTCAATGTCTCTTCCTTGTCTTTGTTGCTCCTCTCTCATGATTCTTTGATCTTCTCTAATTTCATGGAGGAGAATGGAGTGTTCTTGGTGCTCCACCCTTAGTTGTCCCATGTTGGAACTCAATTCTCCTAGGGAGGTGTTGATTTGCTCCCAATAGTTTTGTGGAGGAAAGTGCATCCCTTTAGATGAATCTCTCCATCTCCCATGACTCGGAGGTGGAAGCTTTTGCCTTCCCTTTCCTCTTTCTAGAGGTTTCTCCGGCCTTGGATGCCATAAATGGTTATGGAAAAACAAAAAGCAATGCTTTTACCACACCAAACTTAAAAGGTTTGCTCGTCCTCGAGCAAAAGAAGAAAGAAGAGAGTAGAAGAAGAAGAAATGAGGAAGAAGGGAATGGCTTTGTGTTCGGCCAAGGAGGGGGAGAAGTGGTGTTTAGGTGGTGTGAAAATGAAGGAGTGAAGAAGGGTTTATGGGGAAGAGGTGTTGAGGTGATTGGTGAATGGGTGAAGAAGAAAGAGAGTGGTGGGGTTGGTGGGGATCCTGTGGGGTCCACAGATCCTGTGGTGTCAAGGAAAAGTCATCCCTGCACCAAATGGCATTCAAAATCACGTTTTGAGCCATTTCTGGCGTTAAACGCTGGGCTGATGCCCATTCCTGGCGTTTAACGCCAGGTTCTTGCCCTTTTCTGGCGTTTAACGCCAGTCTGGTGCCCCTTTCTGGCGTTAAACGCCCAGAATGGTGCCAGACTGGGCGTTAAACGCCCAACTGCTAACCTTACTGGCGTTTAAACGCCAGTAAGTTCTTCCTCCAGGGTGTGCTGTTTTTCTTCCTGTTTTTCATTCTGTTTTTGCTTTTTCAATTGATTTTGTGACTTCTTATGATCATCAACCTACAAAATAAAATAAAATAACAAAGAAAATAGATAAAATATAACATTGCGTTGCCTCCCAACAAGCGCTTCTTTAATGTCAGTAGCTTGACAGATGGCTCTCATGGAGCCTCACAGATACTCAGAGCAATGTTGGAACCTCCCAACACCAAACTTAGAGTTTGAATGTGGGGGTTCAACACCAAACTTAGAGTTTGGTTGTGGCCTCCCAACACCAAACTTAGAGTTTGACTGTGGGGGCTCTGTTTGTCTCTGATTTGAGAGAAGCTCTTCATGCTTCCTCTCCATGATGACAGAGGGATATCCTTGAGCCTTAAACACATAGGATTCTTCATTCACTTGAATGATCAGTTCACCTCTATCAACATCAATCACAGCCTTTGCTGTGGCTAGGAAGGGTCTGCCAAGGATGATGGATTCATCCATGCACTTCCCAGTCTCTAGGACTATAAAATTAGTAGGGATGTAATGGTCCTCAATCTTCACCAAAACATCCTCTACAAGTCCATGAGCTTGTTTTCTTGAGTTGTCTGCCATCTCTAGTGAGATTCTTGCAGCTTGTACCTCAAATATCCCTAGCTTCTCCATTACAGAGAGAGGCATGAGGTTTACACTTGACCCTAAGTCACACAGAGCCTTCTTGAAGGTCATGGTGCCTATGGTGCAAGGTATGGAAAACTTCCCAGGATCTTGTCTCTTTTGAGGTAATTTCTGCCTAGACAAGTCATCCAGTTCTTTGGTGAGCAAAGGAGGTTCATCCTCCCAAGTCTCATTTCCAAATAACTTGTCATTTAGCTTCATGATTGCTCCAAGGTATTTAGCAACTTGCTCTTCAGTGACATACTCATCCTCTTCAGAGGAAGAATACTCATCAGAGCTCATAAAAGGCAGGAGTAAGTCCAATGGAATCTCTATGGTCTCATTTTGAGCCTCAGATTCCCATGGTTCCTCATTGGGGAACTCAGTGGAGGTCAGTGCACGCCCATTGAGGTATTCCTCAGTGGCATTCACTTCCTCTCCTTCCTCTCCAAATTCGGCCATGTTGATGGCCTTGCACTCTCCTTTTGGATTTTCTTCTGTATTGCTTGGGAGAGTACTAGGAGGGAGTTCAGTAACTTTCTTGCTCAGCTGTCCCACTTGTGCCTCCAATTTCCTAATGGAGGATCTTGTTTCAGTCATGAAACTCTGAGTGGTTTTGATTAGATCAGAGACCATGGTTGCTAAGTCAGAGGGGTTCTGCTTAGAATTCTCTGTCTGTTGCTGAGAAGATGATGGAAAAGGCTTGCCATTGCTAAACCTGTTTCTTCCACCATTGTTGTTGTTGAAACCTTGTTGAGGTTTCTCTTGATTCTTCCATGAGAAATTTGGGTGATTTCTCCATGAAGAATTATAGGTGTTTCCATAGGGTTCTCCTAGATAATTCACCTCTTCCATTGAAGGGTTCTCAGGATCATAAGCTTCTTCTTTAGATGAAGCATCCTTAGTACTGCTTGGTGCATTTTGCATTCCAGACAGACTTTGAGAAATCAAATTGACTTGTTGAGTCAATATTTTATTCTGAGACAAAATGGCATTCAGAGTATCAATCTCAAGAACTCATTTCTTCTGACTTGTCCCATTGTTCACAGGATTTCTTTCAGAAGTGTACATGAATTGGTTATTTGCAACCATTTCAATGAGCTCTTGAGCCTCTGTAGGCGTCTTCTTCAGATGAAGAGATCCTCCAGCAGAGCTATCCAAAGACATCTTGGATAGTTCAGAGAGACCATCATAGAAAATACCTATGGTGCTCCATTCAGAAAGCATGTCTGAGGGACACTTTCTGATTAATTGTTTGTATCTTTCCCAAGCTTCATAAAGGGATTCTCCATCCTTCTGTCTGAAGGTTTGGACTTCCACTCTAAGCTTACTCAATTTTTGAGGTGGAAAGAACTTTGCCAAGAAGGCATTGACTAGCTTTTCCCAAGAGTCCAGGCTTTCTTTAGGTTGAGAGTCCAACCATATTCTAGCTCTGTCTCTTACAGTAAAAGGGAATAGCATCAGTCTGTAGACCTCAGGGTCAACCCCATTAGTCTTGACTGTGTCACAGATTTGCAAGAATTCAGCTAAAAACTGATGAGGATCTTCCAATGGAAGTCCATGGAACTTGCAATTCTGTTGCATTAGAGAAACTAATTGAGGTTTAAGCTCAAAGTTGTTTGCTCCAATGGCAGGGATAGAGATGCTTCTCCCATAGAAGTCGGGAGTAGGTGCAGTAAAGTCACCCAGCACCTTCCTTGCATTGTTGGCATTGTTGTTGTTTTCGGCTGCCATGGGTTCTTCTTCCTTGAAGAATTCGGTCAGGTCCTCAACAAAGAGTTGTGCCTTGGCTTCTCTTAGCTTTCGCTTCAAGGTCCTTTCAGGTTCAGGGTCAGCTTTAACAAGAATGCCTTTGTCTTTGTTCCTGCTCATATGAAAGAGAAAAGAACAAGAAAGTGTGGAATCCTCTATGTCACAGTATAGAGATTCCTTGAGGTGTCAGAGGAAAAGAAAAGTAGAAGACAGAAGTAGAAAATTTGAACTTATCAAAGAAGATGGAGTTCGAATTTTGCATTAAGGAATAGAGTTAGTTCATAAATAGAAGGATGTGAGAAGAAGGGAAGTAATTTTCAAAAATTAAGTGAAAGATTTTGAAAACATTTTGAAAAACACTAATTGATTTTCGAAAACAAAAGTGGGAAAGAAGTAAAGTGATTTTTGAAAAAGATTTTGAAATTAGAAATTAAAAAGATATGATTTGAAAACTATTTTGAAAAAGATGTGATTAAAAAGATATGATTGAAAAGATATGATTGAAAAGATATGATTTTGAAAACAATTTTAAAAAGATTTGATTTTAAAAAAAATTAATGACTTGCCTAACAAGAAAAGATATGATTCAAACATTAAACCTTTCTCAACAGAAAAGGCAACAAATTTGAGATGTTCAATCAAATCATTAATTGTTAGTAAGTATCTTTGAAAAAGGAAAGAAATTGATTTTGAAAACATTTGATTGAAAAGATTTGATTTGAAAAAGATTTGATTTTGAAAAACTTTGAAAACTTGAAAAAAAATTGATTTGAAAACAAAATCTTTCCCCTTGTGCCATCCTGGCGTTAAACGCCCAGAATGGTGCACATTCTGGCGTTTAACGCCCAAAACTCTACCCTTTTGGGCGTTAAACGCCCAGCCAGGTACCCTGGCTGGCGTTTAAACGCCAGTCTGTCTTCTTCACTGGGCATTTTTGAATGCCCAGCTTTTTCTGTATAATTCCTCTGCAGTATGTTCTGAATCTCTAATTCTCTGTATTATTGACTTGAAAAGACACAAATTAAAAATATTTTTGGATTTTTAATAATGAGGAATAATCAAAATGCAACTAAAATCAAATAACAATGCATGCAAGACACCAAACATAGCAGTTTGTATACTACTGACACTAACAAGATGAGAATGCATATGAGAAACAACAAAAATACTCAAGTCAATAGAATTCAAAGATCAAAACAAGAAAATCATCAAGAACAACTTGAAGATTAATGAAGACACATGCATAAATTTGAAAAATGCAAGAAGAACAGAAACATGCAATTGACACCAAACTTAAAATGAGACACTAGACTTAAACAAGAAATATTTTTTTGTTTTTATGATTTTGTAATTTTTTTGGATTTTTTCGAAAATTAAGTGGAAGAAGAAAATAAAGGTATCAAAATTCTTAATGAGAATTCCAGGAATCATGCAATGTTAGTCTAAAGCTTTAGTCTAAAGGAATTAAACATAGCTAGCTAAGCTTCAGCAGGACATTGCATTCAAGAGCTAAATTGATGAGGATCAATCAGCTTTGGTGATGATAAGAACATCACCTTGAAACACTAGAATTCATTCTTAAGAACTCTGAAAAAAAAAATACCTAATCTAAGCAACAAGATGAACCGTCAGTTGTCCATACTCGAACAATCCCCGGCAACGGCGCCAAAAACTTGGTGCACGAAATTGTGATCACTACTTTTACACAAAACAATCCCTGGTAATGGCTCCAAAGACTTGGTGCTCAATACCATGGCATAAACACAACTTCGCACAACTAACCAGCAAGTGCACTGGGTCGTCCAAGTAATAAACCTTACGCGAGTAAGGGTCGATCCCACGGAGATTGTTGCTATGAAGCAAGCTATGGTCACCTTGTAAATCTCAGTCAGGCAGACTCAAATGGGTATAGTGATAAACGAATAAAGCATAAAGATAAAGATAGAGATACTTATGTATATCATTGGTGAGAGCTTCAGATAAGCGTATGAAGATGCCTTCCCTTCCGTCTCTCTGCTTTCCTACAGTCTTCATCCAATCCTTCTTACTCCTTTCCATGGCAAGCTCATGTAGGGTTTCACCGCTGTCAGTGGCTACCTCCCATCCTCTCAGTGAAAATGTTCCCATGCTCTGTCACAGCATATGGCTAATCAGCTGTCGGTTCTCGGTCAGGCCGGAATAAAATCCATCGATCTTTTTGCGTCTGTCACTAACGCCCCGCCTGCTAGGAGTTTGAAGCACGTCACAGTCATTCAATCATTGAATCCTACTCAGAATACCACAGACAAGGTTTAGACCTTCCGGATTCTCTTGAATGCCGCCATCAGTTCTCGCCTATACCACGAAGATTCCGGTTAAAGAATCCAAGAGATAAACACTAGAACCTCGTATGCTTGTAGAACAAGAGTGGTTGTCAGTCACTTTGTTCATGAGTGAGAATGATGATGAGTGTCACGGATCATCACATTCATCAAGTTGAAGAACAAGTGATATCCTGGACAAAGAACAAGCGGAATTGAATAGAAGAACAATAGTAATTGCATTAATACTCGAGGTACAGCAGAGCTCCACACCTTAATCTATGGTGTGTAGAAACTCCACCGTTGAAAATACATAAGAACAAAAGTGATCATTGGTTTCGGCCCCAGAGAGGAAACCAGAAGAACCAAGATCTGATCTAAGAACTAGATGTCCAAAGATGAAAAATACAATAGTAAAAGGTCCTACTTATAGAAAACTAGTAGCCTAGGGTGTACAGAGATGAGTAAATGACATAAAAATCCACTTCCGGGCTCACTTGGTGTGTGCTTGGGCTGAGCAATGAAGCATTTTCGTGTAGAGACTCTTCTTGGAGTTAAACGCCAGCTTTTATGCCAGTTTGGGCGTTTAACTCCCAATTAGGTGCCAGTTCCGGCGTTTAACGCTGGGATTTCTGAGGGCGACTTTGAACGCCGGTTTGGGCCATCAAATCTTGGGCAAAGTATGGACTATCATATATTGCTGGAAAGCCCAGGATGTCTACTTTCCAACGCCGTTGAGAGCGCGCCAATTGGGCTTCTGTAGCTCCAGAAAATCCACTTCGAGTGCAGGGAGGTCAGAATCCAACAGCATCTGCAGTCCTTTTCAGTCTCTGAATCAGATTTTTGCTCAGATCCCTCAATTTCAGCCAGAAAATACCTGAAATCACAGAAAAATACACAAACTCATAGTAAATTCCAGAAAAGTGAATTTTAACTAAAAACTAATAAAAATATAATAAAAACTCAACTAAAACTACTAAAAACATACTAAAAATAATGCCAAAAAGCGTACAAATTATCCGCTCATCAGGTACTGGACAACAATTCAGTCAATACCTAGTAAAGTGTATCGAGGCCAACCTGAGGACAGCCAGGCACTTCACGGTGACTGTTTACGACAGGGATAACTCGGAGTACACCGTTGCTGAGACGACTCCGACAGGTTCATTCTCTCTTGGTACGTACAGGGTCTAAGACTTGTGATTGTGGATACTTCCAAGCACTTCATTTTCCCTGTCCGCACGCACTGGCATGCTGTGCTTATTCACGGCTTACATGGCAGCCTTACGTCCACGAGGTATATCGCCTTAGTTCCGTTTTCGGTGTCTATCAGATGGGATTTACACCTCCCATCCCAGAGGGTTTCTGGCCACCTTATGCCGGGCCTACCGTTATACCGGATCCGAGTATAAGGCGTGCGAGGGAGGGTCGTCCTAGATCCACAAGAATTCGCACCAACATGGATGAAGCAGATCCGAACCGGCCAAAGAGATGTGGCCTCTGCAGGCAGCCAGGTCACACCAGGCGTAGTTGTCCACAAGCTGCAGGCCCCAGCGGGACTGCTGGAAATCAGTAGGAGATTTGCTATGTCTGTGTTTGTTTGTTAATGTATTAGCACTTGTCTTCTAATTGTTTTTATTTGTTAATGTATTAGCACTTGTCTGGAACTAAGTTGTTTCCTATGTGTAATGAAACTTGTTATTCGTACCAAATATTTCTGTTGAATGTCTTTTAAATGATTGAAATTTATATCTAAAACAAACAACATTATATCATGGGATGACTGATAACGAATAACATAACATCAAACTATAAATCATAACATAAAAGTAGAATACATCAAAGTAAATGACATAACAAAACATCAAAGTACATAACATAATATCAAATAACATAATAACAAAGTACATACCATAACAATGATAACCAACCAACAAGGTACACAATATAAATATAACAACATGACATACACCACTATCCATGAATCATCTAAATAGGTGCGATCCAGTGCCGCAACGGCGTGGCACCTGTGTCCGGTAACCCCTACGTATAAGTGGCTCCTCATCCTCAATCGACTCGTCGCTGTCATCCGGAACTGGCTGTCTCGGGGTCATAGGCGCAACATGCACGGGTCTGGATGACGACGGGCCGGCAACTGAGTGTGATCCAATACTCTGGGCCGATGCTGGGGTCCCACCCATGGCAAAAGGATGCGCAGGAGCTACCGTGGTGCAGTTGACTACGAATTTCTGCACCTGGTTCTCGGGAGGTAAAACACCGAGCAACTCATGGAACCACTGCCAAGCAGGTCTCCCACCCTCAATGTAAAGGTGAAAGTCGGTAAGGCAACCACTAACGTAATCTCCGTCGACTGGCAACCCCAGCTGGTATGCGACGTCCTGAAGCGTGATAGTGCACTCTCCGAACGGCATGTGGAAGGTGTGCGTCTCAGGCCGCCACCTCTCGACGAATGCGCTGACTAGGGGCTCGTCTAGTCGGAACCATCTGTCGTTCAGTCTCGCAAGATGGTAAAGTCCGGCCATCTGCAAGTACGGAACATACCTCTCATCAAGACGCATCCCCTGTTGCCGCCTAACGCTGGATATGCAACGACGAGGCTGGCCAGTACATAAACCGCATAATTAGAACAGATGCACAAACCACTAACATAAGCGATATATTTTATAAGGAACCAGAAAATAAATCATGATGGGTAAAAGATATATGAAACAAACGACCGACATTTCATACACAAACCGCTCACTCAAACCACGTGCCAATACCATTAACAAAAACATATGCATTTTCACATTTATCATAAACCACTACCGTTAACCGCTAAACCATCACTGAATCCACTATCCAAAACCGTTAACAAAAACCGAGTACAAAAATCGCTAACAAAAACCACTGGCCTAAACCGCTTGCTTAAACCGCTAACAATAAAATAAACCGCTAAAAAAACCATTAACAAAAATCACTGTCCTACACCACCAACCTAAACCACGACCCCAAACCGCTAACCATCACTAAAACCACTATCCAAAACCATTAACACAAACCGCTTACAAAAAACAATTTCAAATACCACTAAAAAAAACTACTGGCCTAAACCACTTGCATACACACCTAACACTTAAATAAACCGCTATAAAAAACCATTAACGAAAACCACTAGCCTACACTACTTTCCTAAACCACTATCCTAAACCACTAACAGTAACATAAACCATTATAAAAAACCATTAACAAATACCGTTATCATAAACCGCTTTCATAAACCACTAACCTCGTCGTTGATCACACCGGCGATATGAGCTACTCCATCCAAACGATAAAGCCTTCCCGGATCGTCCCCCATCGACAAAAACAGCCGCTCTGGTCGCACTCGTACTGAACGTTGGTCTTCTTCTCTGGGATTTGGTGGGGTTGGAGAATGAGAAAGTGATTCGAATGAACTTGGCTCGAACTCCTTTTATAGCCGAATCCCTTGTAATTCGAATCAAGTTGATTCGAATTACTATGCAACTCAATTTTCACCTAATTCGAATCAACTAGATTCGAACCTCTCTATTGTCCACTTCTCCTAGTAATTCGAATTAGGTTGATATAATTCGAAACGAGTTGTTTCGAACTTCATTAGTTTGTTGCCTTCCTAGTAATTCGAATCATATCAATTCGAATTACTTGTTAGCATAATTCAAATCCAATTGATTCGAATTATATAATAATTCATCCTGGTGGATTCAGGTGTTGATTTTTGATTTGGCTGATTTGGGTAATTTCCAACTCTCCTTGGCTTATTTAGGTTTTTTACCCTTAATTATTTTTTAATAAATACTTGTAGTATATAATAGTATAAAAGATATAAACTAATTAATAAATTATTAAAATTTAAAAATAATAGTTATTTTAATATAAAAACAAAATAAAAATATTTATGATAGAGTAAAAATAATAAAATATTTATTGTTCATGTTCCATATTGTTTTAAAATAACTTGATATTTTAAAATGTTAGTAAAAATATGTATTTTAAATTTTAATTTTAAACTTTTGACTATTTTTTATTTTTTATTTACATAGGACCGAGTCAACTGGTTTAACCAGTAACTTAACGGTTGAACCAATGACCCAGTAACTCAATGACCTGATCGGTTCGATCACCGATTCGATTCTGACAACTATGTACCGGACACATAAATCTCAAGTGAGAATCGATTTATTGTTTGAAAATATGTTATATAACAGAACACAATAATGCAATTATTTAATTAATAGATTTTTTTTTCCTTTTTCGACAATATTATTATCATTATTAATTTATTATTATGCATGTGATGACATGTGTATGTATGCAGCGGGTTACAGACTCTTAGTCTTATGGTAGTTACCGACAAAAGGCCAACGTGTGTTGGTGGCTACCTATTATGTTTTATCATTTAAGGTACGTTGTTTATGGAAGCTGCTTACGCCTTTAGTATTATAATTCAATTCGAAATCAAACATTGACATAAATTCATTAAAGTTCGGGCATGTTAATTTGTTCAACTTTGATGTTTATGTTTTCATGCGAATGATTTCAGGTATAACTTGTTGGTAGGACTAGGATCAACCAAACTCTATTTGACTAATTATGTTGTAACGATCTAATTTCCAATACACATGACTAATATTAGTTGTCAGGCGTTATTTCACGATTTTTTTAAAGATTATAGACCTTATATTAAATATATACATATGAGTTTGTAATGCTAGTCGAGATCGTGTGTCAAATATATAGATATAATGGAATAGATAATAATTAAATAGATAATATCTACATGAAGTATAGAAAACGCAGAAAATATGATAATATCATACATATATGTCCGAAAACTCATTTCATACATCATAGTTCACACCGAATTTCGTCGTTACTTATTCATAAAAATATCTACAGACTCCATTATTTATACTAACAAGCCCAACTGACAAGAGCCACCCTAGTTTGAGACTTGTACTAACTTGTTTATATAGGTATTTACAAAAGTACCTAGTCCTCTAAAATTTTAGACAGAACGAAGGCAAAGACTACTACTATTGCTGCTACAATTACTACTACTACTAGGTCATCGATTCCTGGTAGCTGAAAAAATACGAAAGTGTTGTGTGAAAGTAAAAGAAGTCTCTCTAGCCCATCAATAATGCTATTGTTGCTCATCCGTTCGAAGGTTAGAAACTCAAAGAAGATCTCGCCGACTTGCATTTGCAGAACGGAAAAAAGTAAGGAAGTGAGAACCTAAGGTAGGTTCTCCAACTGGGTACTAAACGGAAAATCTAAGGGGTCCACAGCCTAAGTCTAAGTGTTTGCAAGGTTAAAACAATGATTAACATACAAGCAAGCACAGTCACAAGTATACAATAGAATAACAATAAGCAATCACAAGCAAAAAATGCAGCAATCAAGTATGATGCATGTCTGGTCCTATGCACGCCATGAGCTCATGCGTCAATTGACTACCTGCAACCTGATGTTATCTAGAAACTATTCTTAAATATGGTTTTTTTAACTGCGTACGTTCTGCATACGTGCCTAATGGATAAAGTCACGTGCATTTTAGCAACTAGCAATTGTCGCTGAGCTTGATGTCATAGTATGCTAACTATTGAAGAAACAGGTTTTAACATAAAGTGGACATCTTCGTATCTTATGATTCTAGTTCCATCGGAGCAGAAACTCCTTCTTTCTAGATAATCTCTTAGCAAGGTTCTGGTTCCATCGAAGTAAACACTCCTCCTCCCTAGATAATCTTTTAGCACCTTGGGCTATGTTTATTTTTGGAGACAAGACACAGAGACATGGACAATGAATATTTAAAAAGTGTTTGAGAGCAGAGATATAGACACTGGATATATTGTCCCTGGCGCAATTTTCTTTATTTTTGTATCCACTCTTTTATGAAAGACAATTATGGACACGAGATTTGAGAAGGTAGACACGAATTTTTTTATGATTTTTTTCTTTTGTGTCCATAGATATTTTTTGTTATTCCATTATTGCCCTTTCTTATTTTTTCTAATTTGAGCCTCTTCTATGCATCGTCGTTTTTAGAAAGGTACTCTCTTCTCCCTACCCTTTCCATTATCCGCGTTCTTCTTCTTTTTCTCTTTTTTTCAAGTACTCTCTTCTTCTTGCAGAATTTCTTACTTAGCTTGATAATTCCTTCCTTCTCATTGTCCATTCTCTTCTCTATGATATGCTGCAGGTTTACTCAATGAAAGCTTAATTCACTCTTCTACTTACGTTACTTTATTTATTCTTAATTTTGTTACTTCAATGCCATTTTTACTTTATTGGTTCATAGACCAATTCTTCTTGTAATTACCTATACTCCCACATACCCTCATTCTCTATTAAATTAATTTATACTTGATGCAAAAAATTTGAAATCACAGGACTATTTTAGTCACTTCGCATAATATTTTAGTCGTGTCCATGTCTATACATTGTACCCAAACACAATACACAAAGAATAATTTTTAGTGTCTCTATTTTATTGTTTCTATCTCAGTATCATGTTCTGTCATGTCCACACAAAAAAATGCAGCTTTGGGATTTACAGTTTTTTTTCGCGACACTTTTCAAATAAACTTTTATAAAAATTTGTACCTGGTCTCTTTACTTAAAATGTCTCAACCTTACACAAAGACGGTAATACGTTTGGCTATGGTGCAGTTTTTGTTTGGCCGAAAGCGTCGCAAAAAGTGTTAAAATTTGATCACTCTTAGCTTGAATTTTATATAGCTCCTTAAGTGTGTTTTATATGGGTTTCAACAGAGATTTTATATACATGAAAAAGAGAAAAAATTCATCATGGTCACTGCTAAAAAAATTGAAAAGAATAGAGAAGAAACAAGAGCTCACCTTGCTGAATTTTTGGTAAAAAAAAAAAAGAACGCAAGAATTAGTGAAAACGGACAAGGAATTGTATTTGTATGGCTTGGATTCTTGAATAACACATAAAGAACAATAGAAGAGCTGCTATAATCAAGGTTGAAATGTAGAGAGAAGGTGCAGTATTTTTCTCTCTTTTTGTCTCAAGAATTCAATCAAAAAGGTAGTAAAAATGTACAAGTGTTTGTAAAATTTGTGAGCAAAATTTCTTTAAATAAAAATTCAAAGTCTTGGCTGAATTTATGATGATAAAAGAGGTTGAGAATTTTGTGGTCAAGATCTGAGGATTAATAAAGAAGGGGCGTAAAAACGAGGAAGCTTGGTCAATACTTGCATGTCGAGCTTATCCACAGTTAGTTATTTGGGTTAAAAATACAGCAAAGAGGGGGTGAGAGACTAAGATAATCTCGGCCTAGAATGTAACACCCTAATATTCAAATCCTTATGCTCGAGTCATAAGTCAATGATATTACGGTGGTACGACTCTCAGGTGGATTTTTAATATATAAATATAGGTAATTTTCGAAAGGAGTATTAAGCGAGAAACCTGAAAAGAGTAGAAATAAAATCGTGAAGACGTATCACTCACGTTTCGATAACGAAAAGTTAAACTGTTAAGCCGAACGCGATATACGGACAAGGCATAAAGGAGATTAAGAGATAGATAACAGATAGATATTTATAGCATAAGTAAATAGCCACTAGTCGCGACCCGCGAAGTTTAGGCCGGCTAGGGTACGGTATGAAAGTAGTTGACAACAGTATATCCTAATCTCTCCCAAAGAAAACATAAGAGCCTCTATAGGCAAGTTCCAAAAGAGTTCAATACATAATATAATCTTTTCAAAACAAAGGTGGAGAGATTCTAAGCAAAACACAAAGTAGAGGAAATAAATATCTTCGCCGTCTCTCAGACGAACCACAGCTCACTTCTGAGCACCTGGACCTGTATCTGAAAAACAAGAGATATATACGGAATGAGAACCCCGGGCCCATGGGTTTCCGGTACAGTAAAAGTGCCAAATAAATACAATGCACTGCAATAAAAACTCACTAAGCAATCCTAAACTTCTTCACCAAATATCCAGCCTAGATTCTCACTAATCCATGAATAGGCAACTGTCGTAAGGTGATACTAAATCTAGTTCATATTACACATGTTTCCCAACTGGTTGACTCTTCCACGAATCAGACTCAGACTCATAAGCAAAACCATTACCAGTTGTTCTGCCTCAGCAACTCTATATCAATACATCATACCCTCGCCTGGAGCTAGTAAAATCACATCACTGCGTCTACCCAGGGGGCTCAAATTATCTCATCCAATGATCATCATCATTATGCAATCGCATCATTAATTCATCTCATCAAGATCAGCCCTCAACATCCACCGACACCAACATGAGGGGCCTCTCAGTTGTACAAACACAAGCAATACAGGCAAGTAATACACAATTAAGGTACAAGTAGAACAAGTAGCACATAATCAGGTAACTTAGCATATATAATGTAGAAATCCAAAACAAATAGGCAAACCCAAACAATTCAAACATATGCAAATGATGAATGCCTGTCCTATGGCTGATGATATCATCTATCGATTATCAAGCCAACCCGACGTGTCCGGTAGCTAACCCGGGCACACTCTCTGTTGCGTATTAATATCATTAGAGGGAATATGTACCCTGTCACCATTAGAGGGTATCTGCGCCCTGTCGCCGTTAGAGGGTATCGGTGCCCTGTCACCCTTACAACCAGAGAGAAAACACAAGCATGCTTACATTCAACATTTTCCATCATTATTCATTTATCATATTCGTTCATTTATCATATATGTCTTTATACTCAGCCATAATCCATAATGGCTTTGCCGTAACTCGGCAACAACTCAGCCATCCGGCTCACAGTTCAATCCAGAACTAGCCAATTTATCAACAAGGCTCCGCCGTATCTGGCAATAACTCAGCCATCCGGCTCATGGTTCAATCAAGAACCAACCATTTATCAATAATTATAGCCTTTCGGCTCATGGCATATACGGTACTTCCACCGCCATCCTCCATATCTCATATAATCATCTTTGATCATCATTGATCACAACTCTCCCCCTTGCTTTATTCGCAAGTTACCACATCCCCTAACTCCTTCCTCTTTGCTAGGCATATCATAATGATTTAATACATAAGGGGTGAGATCGGAGGCCTAGAAGTATAAGATTTAGCTTTTAAAACTCACAAATCAACTTTGGGATGAAAACAGGGCCACGCGCACGCGTACTTCACGCGCACGCGTGGATGGCAACAAAGCTCATCGACGCGTATGCGTCGTACACGCGAACGCGCGGATTGATACACAGCCAGACGACGCGTACGCGTTAGCCACGCGTACGCGTGGGTGCATTTGAGCCCCAGGCACAAAACTGGCACAACTCTGGCACAACTCTCGGGAAAATGGTTAGGCATTGGGTGCAGCGCATCGACGCGCACGCGCACACCACGCACACGCGTGGATGGTGCTTTCTTGAAGAACGACACGTACGCGCCAAGTGCGCCTACACGTGGAGAGTCATTCTGCTAAAAATTTTCTAAGTTAAAAGCTGCAGAATTCACAGATTCAACCCCCAATCTTCCGACGGACATAACTTTCTCATTTTAAATCGTTTTTCGCCCGTTCTTCGAACGGCATGGACATCCCGGATCCAATTTCACTTCTAAACAAGTTTGGCACAAAACGGAGATCCAGAGTCCAAGTTATATCCCATCAAAGTATGCCCAAAAACCATGTTTTCATACAAAACCACAAGGTGCCCTTTTTAAAACAAGCCATTTTCAACCCTTTTTAAAATCAACCAAAACATGCCAATTTCGACCCTTTTTGAAATTAATCAAAATATACCAAAATCAATATCAAGCCTCCTCAACTCATGCATTAACACCTTATCACAATTCACAAAATCGCCATATAACCATTTCTACCCATTTCAAACAAATGGCTATATTACAAACACATTAACATGTCATACATCCTTCCTCATCCCAATTTCCAACAATACTATTTCCAATTAATCATCATTATACATAATCAATATCATACTCACTATCACATGGTTTCACCCACAAATCAACCTTAATCATTTCTCAAGCATGTATCACAACATACATATCTCTCATGCATCATCATACCATCAAGGCATCAATAATAATAATCACATATATGACCCCATAATATATCTCAACCAAAACCAAATATACCTCATCTACATAATTTCACCCAAAATTACCAAATTCCACACTTCAACTCTTCAAACCTTATTATTCAATAACCAACCCAATCATTCATGTATTCATTATCTGAAATTCATCCAATCACTTGTGTCATCATACAATGCACACATCAACTTACCTTCCTTACCTCTTTCCGGCCTCCGGCCCAAAATTCACGGCCTCCGGCCCAATTTCACAATTTAAATGCATAAACCACAAATCAATACTCATTACCCAATACATCAAATTCTCAATACACCAAGCATACAAGGCCACACAATTCTCAACCCAATCATTAATTTACATTGCATACCAACTATGCATATTAATTAGCACCAACCATTTACACAATCCAAACTTAATCCTAGGGGCATCTAGCCTAGGAATTCTCATCACACCACATGGTACTTAAATGAAACTTAAACCGTACCTCTTGTAGCCAAATCAATTGAGCCTCTTCTTTGGAAGTCTCCACCAACCTTAGTCCCAAACCTCACCAAAGCTCCTCAAGCAACATCAATCTTCCAATTGTGCACCAAAACCATCAAATGCACTAACATAACCAATATCACATACATACATCAACCTATGGCTCATAAAAATGACAATTCACAAGGATTGGAGGGTTTCTTACCTTAACCCACTGAAGTTTATGATGAATATCACCCATGGCTCATACTAGAGCACTCCTAAACAACCAAAATCACATCCTTAAAACCCAAACCAAATTCGAATTTGAAGAGAAAAATGAAAATTAGGCAGAGGACAGTGGATTACTCACCACAAAACGTAGATAGAATTGTAGAGGATAAGAAGAGCGACGCGTAGCCACAAACGGCTCGTCAATCGGAGCTTCGTAGCTCAAGTTATGGTGATTTGAAGATCAAAGAGAGTTAGGTTTTCTCTCTTCTCTTATCTCTTCCCAATTTCAGCGCCCAACACCCCTTCTTTAGGGCAAAATGAGCTGAAATGCTCATAACTAATGTTTATATATGTTGGGTCTTGGGCCCACTTAGGCCCGGTTCACTTATTTTTGTCCGTTGGCCCAATTTTGGACCAAAACCTTTAAGATTAGCGCTCTAAATCGTACTTCAAATATTTCTACCTCCCCTAATTATAATTCCTCATTTCTTAATCTTATTTACTCATAATCAATTTTCTCAGCTGCAGTACTAGACAGATCTCAGCCGGTACTTCCGGTCAAAATTCCACTGCACGCTTTTACGCAGAAAATTATATTTTTCGACTCGGAAAAATTCACTGAATCCGAATATCATATTTAAATCATCAAATTCCAATTGCCAAATCTTCCAACCATATTCGCTCCTATTTAACTTATTATTTAATTAATTTCGGTTAGACCGAGTATTACACAGAGGCTGAGAGGGATGGGTGAATTTCTTGGATGACAAGTAAGAGGATTCGGGGTCTTTAGGAATCATTTGCAGAATACTAGTCAGAAATTCGATTCAGGATAACTTTTACTGTGTGGTAAAATAATTAATGGCTAAGATTTATTTTTAAAGAAATAAATCATGAATAGATTGCTAATATTGATCTTGGGACACAATTACAAATATAGAAATTATTTTTATTAGCGATTCTGAATTTTTCGGTTTTTAACTTTTTTTTTTTTTGGCATACGCAAAACTATCATTAAATCCCAATTCAAAAAGTCTTTAGTGAAAAAAATAAATCAATAACAAATAAGTGTTTAATTTTTATTAGTCAAATTTGACTTAAAAGAATTAATTATCCTCATAAAACCAAGTTTAATCTATTAATTAATATTTTTTTATTTTTTTAACCATCGAACTAGTCTCACTGACTCTTGTTGAGCCATGGTTTAGCATTTTGTAGAATAAATTACAAAATAGCCCAAAAAATCAATTTATCAAAAACTAAATTCTTACATAAGGTATGAAACTCATAATATCTCATGAGTAATATCTAATTTGAATCTAATTGCAACTTTATGAAATATGAAGAACAATTACATTTGTTAGATTAAATATAAGCCTAACATTTATGTTTTACGAAAATATTATATATTTGTAAAATATTGAATTATTACCAAATCACTTATTCTAAAAATTTATATGATTAAATAGAAATATATGAATAGTTATATTTCTAACGTTATTATTCTTCATATAAAAAACTTTTTTTTGGAGGGTTTAAAGGATAAATTTTGTATGTCTCTTTTTTTTTGTATTATATTGATTTTTTTTTTTTAGGATAACAATGATCGAATTTTAAATCTTTTATCATAAAATTTAAATTATTAAGTAAAAACATATAAATAATTATACATTTAATATAAATAAAAGGTTTTATTCTATCGGCTCTTATAATTTTACCTAATTTTTAATTATGTCCTAATACTTGATTGAATATTTTGATTTGTTTAATGAAATAATATTCTGTTAACTCAAATCCAACATTTTTGTTATAGTAATAATTTAATTACAAAATCTAATATAGTATAAAATCCAATTAAAAAAATTATAAAAATTTAATTAAAAATTCGATAAAATTATAGAATCTAATAAAATAATTGAATCTAAATAAAACTAAGTATATTCTGGTCTTGAAATATGTCGTTTAAATTTCGGTTGGATCAGATAATCATGATAATTTGTATTTATAAACTAATGCTAGATAAACTATAAGATTTTGGCAATGAGTGTTCTTGTTAAAAATCTAAAGTAGATTTTAACAATATAATATTTCAAAATTTTTAATGATATTAAATGTATAACAAAATTACTTTCTCTATAAAACCATTCTACTTTTACATTCCAAACTAAATTCACGTAGGAATGTAGAATTAGGGAAAATTTTCCTCTCTCGAAATAATCTAATATTACATAAAGTATTTACCATTATCACTTGATTTCCTTTTTAGAAAAAATAAAAAATAACTTTTGTCTTTAACTGGAAAAATGATTGAATTTTTTTTTAAATTGTTTCTAATGCTATTATCATTTTGTTCACATCCTTAACGTTTTTAAATTTTCAATGTTTTTCTATCCAAACTCAATTTTTTTTTTCCAATATATAATACCCCTCTCCTCATCATCATCTTCCTTAATCACTTGAAGACCTGAACCACTCTCTTCATTCTTCTTTTTTTTTTTTTTAATATCCAAACGGGACTAAAAATTCTAAAGGAGAAAACAAAAACGATTACTTTCATATATGATATTTTTTCCTTTGGGTCAGAATGTATGAAATCTTTTTTTTTTTAGGTGAACAGAATGTATGATATCTTATATGGTCCCATATTATTATATATGCAAAGATAATTCAGGTCCAAAATTAATTGGGCTATCTTCTCTTATGTCCTCTTCTTTTTTTGTCCATGCTCTTTTGTCTTGCAGGCCCTTTTTTGCTACTAAAACTTGTTAAAACATCATAACATTACCGTCCAAAAAAAAATCGTAACAATTTGACAAACTTTTTTGGTCGAGTTAAATAAGTGTCAGGTTTTCGAATCACATCTTCTATATGTATCAATAATTCATTAATTAATAACAGACTCTTAAATGGATTTCAGATCTCTAAATAACAAAAAAAAAATCATAATTTCATTAAAATAAGTAATTGATTAATTATAAAAAAAAATTGAAGTTTATGAGTCTTCAGAGTTTTAATTACTTTGATTAAAGTGAACATTGAAGCTTATTTTAATTACGGAAAAGGTAAAGGGGAAATTCTAACATGAAAAAAACTCTAATAAAAAGTAAAAATATTAACTTCAACAGACTATTCATCTATTATTATTAACCATGTGGTGAAATAAACAATAAATTTTAAAGTGCACTCTTTTAGAGAAAATACACTCTTGGTATGTACAATTATTTTGGAAAATAATGGGGTTTTTGATAAAACAAAAGTGACAAATTTATTTAACTAATTACGTTTGGGAGACACATTGATAGCATACATACATACATATATATATATATAATTTACAATTAATATTGTTTTGTAATGCTTTTAAGAGATATTTCGGAATATACTAATATTTAAGAGATAATAAAAAATTAGTCTAAATAGTTCAAAATAATTTTATTTAATATTCATTAATTATTATTAAAATAATTATATAATTTTAAATATAATAAATATTTAATTATAGATATTGTTATTTTAGCATTACCATTGTGAATATTAACCTTGTCTCTAAAATCTTTTGTTCTATGATATATTTACATGAAGTTTAACATATAATTTTTTAATCAAAATTTCAAGTTTATTTGAGCTATTATTCTTATGATAGATTAATAGATTAGTTAAATTCTAGTTAAATTGATTAAATTTTATTAAGAGACACTGAATGTAAATGGTTTGACAAAAGTACTAGCGTGTATCAAACTAAAAGAGTGCGGTTTTGATTACGATATCACCTCATAAAAAGTATACAGCACTAAAAAAAAGAAAAAGTTCTTATTTGTTACGATAAGAATGGATGACCATGGAAGGTTTATGTTTCCTATGCTAAAAGGAACAATTCACATGACAAAGCAATTAATATAGTTTGAAAAAGTTGAATTTATTTGCCTATAAAAGCATAGACGAGGCAAATGGTTTGGACACATAAAAACAATAAACAAATTACTTCTCTCTTTTTCTTTATGTTGCTAATACTTTCTCTCTCTTTATATTAAATTTTTCTCCTCCCTCTTTCATACGCTACTAATATATAATAGTAATAAATATATAAGTTTCTTCTATTATTATATTATGATAATTATATTAGTGCATATCAAAGCTAGAGTCTTCTATTTATACTTATTTACTTTATATATTATATCTTCATTAGTTATTTATTTATTTTACAACACGTTATCAGTACGAGTCTCTGATCAAATCTTTAGGAAGACTCAGGTAATATTTTCATTATGTCGAAACTCTCTCATCTTGAATTCAATGCTCTTGATATATCTGGAAACAATTATTTACCATGGATATTAGATGCTGAAATCCACCTTGATTCAATGGATCTTGAAGATACCATTGAGGCTGAAAATAATACATCCCAGAAGGATAAAAGATAAAGCCATATTTTTCCTTCGTCATCATCTTGAAGTATGATTGAAAAAATGAATACCCCACATTAAAAGATCCTGCAGATCTGTGGAAAGACCTTGAAAAAGGTATAATCATGAAAAAATGGTGATACTTCCTCAAACCCGATATGTTAGAGAAAATTTTCTCGACCTTCCATGCCTCTCGAATGTGCTCCTGCAGCAGCAGTATCGAGAAAAAGAATTTAAAAAATATTCTGAGTTAATTTCTTGCCTTCTTGTTGCCGAACGCAACAATGAGTTGTTATTGAAAAATCATGAAGCGCGCCCAGCTGGCGCCGCCCCATTTTCTGAAGTAAATGTGGCAAATCATTACCCCAGAAGAGGTAAATGGCAAGTTTTTAATAACAAGAAAAATTATGGAAGGAAAAAGAATTATGTTCAAAAGAGAGGATCTCACCAGAAGTGGGATAAAGAAAAGAATATCGGGCAGAATAAATCAACAGAGGAGAAGTGTTTCCGTTGTGGTGGAAAGGGCCATTGGTCTCGTACCTGTCGTACCCCAAGGCACCTAGTCGATCTTTATCAGGCATCTTTGAAAAAGAACGACAAAGGAAAGGAAACAAATTTTGTTTCAAATGATGCTGAGAACTCCACCACTCATTATGATGTATCTGATTTCTTTGAGGATCCCGAAGGAAATATTGGTCATTTGATCAATGATGGAATAGTTTAATATGTGAGATTGTGAAGTATTTATGTAAATAAATAATGTAAAGAACTTATTGTTAAGTTTTATTTTCTATGTATTTAAGTGATGTACATAAATAATAAAATTCTAATGTTTATGAATTTTGAAATTATTAAATGTGTCAAATTTTAAAATAAAATTTTAGTATATGACATTATTTTATGTATAGTGTTCCTTAGAGAAATAACTCTGATCAAGCATTCAATTTAACTGTGCATATTACTCATTTTATTATTTGTTTTTGAAGAAAATGGCAAGGATATGTAATGAAGATGTATGCCTTGCGGATAGTGCAAGTTCGCACACTATTCTCAAAAGTGATATATATTTTACCCATCTTGTGCCAAAAGAAGAATATGTTAATACTATTATTGGCTCAGGCAATGTGATTGAAGGCTCCGGAAGAGCTATAATTTTGTTTCCTGGAGGAACAAAATTTATAATAAATAATGCACTATTATCTACCAAGTCTCTGAGGAACTTGTTGAGTTTCAAAGATATTCGCCGAAATGAATATCATGTTGAAACTATGAATGAGGGAAATCATGAGTATTTATATATCACAACTCATGATTCAAATAAGAAAGTTATATTAGAAAAATTACCCTCACTTTCATCTGGGTTGTATTATACCAAGATTAGTGCAATTGAATCACATGCCACTGTAAACCAGAAGTTTACTAGCCCAAATGAATTCATAACTTGGCACGACTGATTGGGTCATCCGGGAACAACCATGATGAGGAGAATCATTGAAAACTCTCATGGACATTCACTAAAGAACCAGAAGATTCTTAAAACTAGTGAATTTTGTTGTGCTGCATATTCTCAGGGAAAGTTAATTTTAAAGCCATCACCAGTAAAGATTGGATTTGAGTCCCCTGAATTCCTAGAAAGGATTCAAGGTGATATAAGTGGACCTATTCATCCACCATGTGGATCTTTTAGATATTTTATGGTCCTGATAGACGCATCTTCGAGATGGTCACATGTGTGCTTATTATCTTCTCGCAACCTGGCGTTTGCGAGATTATTGGCTCAAATTATTCGATTAAAAACACAATTTCCAGAAAATCCAATTAAAGCAATTCGTCTTGATAATGCTGGTGAATTTACTTCCCAAGCTTTTGATGCTTATTGTATGGCTAATGGAATAAGTGTTGAACATCCAGTAGCTTATGTTCACACACAAAATGGGTTAGCAGAATCACTTATTAAGCGCCTCCAATTAATTGCTAGACCCTTGCTTATGAGAATAAATCTCCCAACCTCGGTTTGGGGGCATGCTATTTTACATGCCGCGGCACTTATTCGTTTGAGGCCAACGAGTTATCATCAATTCTCTCCTATACAGTTAGCTTTTGGCCAGCAGCCAAATGTTTCCCATTTAAGAATATTTGGGTGTGCGATATATGTTCCCATTGCACCACCTAATCGCACCAAAATGGGACCCCAAAGAAAATTGGGAATATATGTTGGATATGATTCTCCCTCTATAGTGAGGTATCTTGAGATACAAACTGGAGATGTATTTAAAGCCAGGTTTGCGGATTGTCATTTTGATGAATCAAAATTTCCAACATTAGGGGGAGAGAATAAGCTTCCTGAAAAGGAACTTAATTGGAATGCATCATCGTTGATGCATTTAGATCCTCGATCAGGGCAATGTGAACTAGAAGTTCAAAAGATTATACATTTGCAAAGAATAGCAAATGAATTGCCTGATGCATTTTTCGATACAAAGAGGATAACCAAATCTTATATACCAGCGGAAAATGCCTCAATTCGAATTGACGTCCCAGTAGGACAAGTAGCCACTGAAGCAAATTCACGCCAGAAGCGTGGCAGGGCGGAAAATGCCCCAATTCGAATTGATGTTCCAGTAGGACAAATAGCCACGGAAGCAAATACACGCCAGAAGCGTGGCAGGCCTGTCGGTTCCAAAGATAAAAATCCTCGAAAGAGAAAAGAGGTAAATACGATTCCTGTTGAAAAAGACATAGTAAAGACACCGGCAGTTGTCCAAAATTCTGATATAACGCCAGAAGACGTTCAGGTACCTGAAAATTGTGAAAATGATGAGATCTCAATAAATTATGTCTTTACAGGAGAGAAATGGGACCGAAATAAGACAATTGTCAATGAAATATTTGCATATAATGTGGCATCAAATATCATGCATGAAAATAAGGATCTTGAGCCAAGATCAGTTGAAGAATGTCGACAAAGAAATGATTGGCCAAAATGGGAAGCAGCCATGAAGGCTGAATTAGACTCACTTGCAAAACGTGAAGTCTTTGGACCTGTAGTCCATACACCTGAAGATGTAAAACCTGTTGGATATAAATGGGTATTTGTGAGAAAACGAAATGAGAAAAATGAAGTTGTGCGCTACAAAGCCCGACTTGTGGCACAAGGTTTTTCACAAAGGCCCGGTATAGATTATGAAGAAACGTATTCCCCTGTAGTGGATGCGATAACTTTGCGTTATTTGGTCAGCTTATCTGCATATCATAAACTGCATATGCATTTAATGGATGTGGTAACAGTCTATTTATACGGCTCATTAGATCGGGATATCTATATGAAAGTCCTTGAAGGATTAAAGATATCTAAACCATCCAATGAATATTCGCAAGGGTTATACTCAGTTAAATTGCAAAGATCTTTATATGGTCTAAAGCAATCTGGACGAATGTGGTATAATCGTCTTACTGAGTATCTGACCAAAAATGAATTTAAGAATGATGATATCTGCCCATGTGTTTTTATAAAGAAAACTACATATGGGTTCATTATAATTGCTGTGTACGTTGATGATTTAAATACCATTGGGACTCCTGAAGAGATTCCAACAATTATAAAAACTCTAAAAGAAGAGTTTGAGATGAAAGATCTTGGAAAGACTAAATTTTGTCTCGACCTGCAGATCGAGCATATAAAAGACGGAATCTTTATTCATCAAACAACATACACAGAAAAGATCTTGAAGAGATTTTATATGGATAAGTCACACCCATTAAGTACTCCAATGATTGTAAGATCTTTAGATGTGAAAAAGGATCAATTCCGTCCTAAAGAAGAAAATGAAGATATCCTTGGTTCTGAAGTACCATACCTTAGTGCCATTGGAGCACTAATGTATCTTGCTAATAATACGCGACCTGACATATCATTCGCGGTGAATTTACTAGCAAGGTATAGTTCCTCTCCAACCAGAAGACATTGGAGTGGAATCAAACAAATCTTTCGATATCTTCATGGGACGGTTGATATGAGATTGTTTTATCCCTATGGATCCAAGTCACAATTAGTTGGCTATGCGGATGCTGGATACTTGTTTGATCCACATAAAGGGAGATCTCAAACAGGATACCTGTTCACATATGGTGGAACAGCTATATCATGGAGGTCCACAAAACAGACGATTGCTGCAACATCCTCTAATCATGCCGAAATACTAGCAATTCATGAAGCTAGTCGCGAGTGTTTTTGGCTGAGGAGTCTGATTCAATATATTCTGTCATCATGTGGACTGATTGATCATAAGATAGCTCCAACTGTCCTGTTTGAAGATAATACAGCATGCATTGCTCAACTTAAAGGCGGATACATTAAAGGCGATAGAACAAAGCACATTTCTCCCAAATTCTTCTTCACTCATGATCTTCAAAATCAAGGGACAATTGATGTCCAACAAATCCGTTCAAGTGACAATCTGGCAGATTTATTTACAAAGTCACTCCCAAAATCCTCCTTTGAAAGATTGGTACATAAGATTGGGATGCGCCGATTTCGAGACGTTAAATAATGTCGGCAAGAGGGGGAGACTGTACTCTTTTTTTCTTGGTCAGGTTTTTTCCCATTGGGTTTTTCTTGACAAGGTTTTTAATGAGGCAGTCCCCATCACAAAGGATATTGTACTCTTTTTCCTTCACTAAGGTTTTTCCCACAGGGTTTTCTTTAGTAAGGTTTTAACGAGGCAATAATCCTAAATGGTCATCCAAGGGGGAGTGTTACGATAAGAATGGATGACCATGGAAGGTTTATGTTTCCTATGCTAAAAGGAACAATTCACATGACAAAGCAATTAATATAGTTTGAAAAAGTTGAATTTATTTGCCTATAAAAGCATAGACGAGGCAAATGGTTTGGACACACAAAAACAATAAACAAATCACTTCTCTCTTTTTCTTTATGTTGCTAATACTTTCTCTCTCTTTATATTAAATTTTTCTCCTCCCTCTTTCATACGCTACTAATATATAACAGTAATAAATATATAAGTTTCTTCTATTATTATATTATGATAATTATATTAGTGCATATCAAAGTTAGAGTCTTCTATTTATACTTAATTACTTTATATATTATATCTTCATTAGTTATTTATTTATTTTACAACATTATTTTTACTTTTTGAAGGCAAATTCCCAATATTATTGTGCCAAACACACAAGGATAGAAAGTGGAACGTTGAAGGTAAAAGCATTTTTTAGAATTTTTTCTTTTTAAAAAAATCTACCCTCGTTATATATCTATTATTTATTATATATTATTCAAATTCAAATTTTATACTTAATAATAAAATTGATGTGAAATATTTTTAAGAATATTTTTTAAATTTTTTGTTTATTAAATTCAATTAATTATAATAAATTAATTATATCAATTAATTGTTAAATATTTTGTATCTAACTAATTTTATTTTTGTTATTAAAATTAAAAAAAGAATAAATTATTAATCAATTCATAATTTAAATTTAAATTTGAGTAAAAAATTAAAAAATTTACTTTTAATTTTATCTCACTAACTAGAATTAGTTTTAAAATAAAAAATTACCTTACACATTATATTATAGCATAATGTGGTTTTTTTTACTGACAATTATTAGCAAAATTGTCAAAATCGTTCATGAAAGATACTCCGATCTCCATTTTCATCTCCAAAAGATAAATTTAATTAGAATCGTCCTCGAAAGATTTAAAATTAATCACGTTAATCCCTCCGTTTATTCTGTCACTAACGACGTTAATTTTTCTGACGTGACACGTAAATTTTTTTTGTCAAGGTTCAAACCATCAGAAAATTGGAGCCCCAACCCAACGACCCGACTCAGAGATTACAGACTCTCTTTCTCCTCTACGCGTCTCAGCCTCCATGCTAGTTCCAACAGTTGCTGGCTCTTCGTCGATGTTGTTTTTCTCGCTATCACCTACATCGACACCTTCGCATCAGCTACCATCAGTATCTATTTCCATACCCCAACCAACCCAAACCCAATCCCCAAACTGACCCCCTTCTCTCTCTCTCTGAGTGTTCAGGTTGGGTTAGCATCCAAACTTGGAGCAATCTCTAGCCTAGCAACAGAGGCAGAAGCAATTAGAAACGCCATGATACTTGCAAACAATTTGGGGTTACAGAAAGTGCTTATTAAGTTAGATAGCTTACTTGTAGTGCAGAATTTGAAATCGAAGAGCAGAGTTGGGGGACATTGATCCAATATTGTTGGACATCCTACAGTTGGCAGGAGAGGATAACAGGTTCGGGTTCACTTGGACGCCAAGAGAGGGAAATAGATTGGCGCACGAAATTGAAGCCATGGAACTCGGTGGAGCGCTGGAGCAATCCTGGACGATTAACCCGCCCCCTGAACTTAGGGTAGTGATCCGACGCGACGTCGAGAGTCACCGAGGAGTAAGGATCGAGCGGTGTCAACAGAACCAGCAGCAGGGGAAGCAACAGATGACATCAGGAGCCACGGACAGAGGAGCATACGTTCGAGGAAGCTCAGATCAAGGGCGGAGACCGAACGGACATATCGTTTAGAAGACGATGACGACGGCGGAAGTTCGAAGTCGTCCTCCTTGGCACAACGACGACTGCGTTCTGCAAGTAGTGCTCTGTGATGCGGCTAACCGAATTAGATTGGGGGTGGAAAACGAGCACTATACCATTAATGCGGTGGTGGCAGTAACTGTGGAGCAGGGGCTCTAAGACACTTGATAGGTGGCGGAGGTTGACCTTTAGGCAAGGCGTGGTATCTCTGCAACATCCGGCGACGACGGCGGTGGTTACTGGAGACGGTGCCCAACGTGAAGCTTGAAGAACCACCATTCCGGGGGTTTTGTTGCAGCGGAATGGGAATGGAGGCTCGAAACTACTCAGATGGGTTGCGGAGGGATTTTCGGGATGGGTACGGGTGGGTCGGGGTTCTGGGTAGTTAGGGTTTTGTTTCTGTTTCTTAGGCTTAACAACCCATGACCAAAAAGACAAAAAAAAAACTAACGTCTTACGTCTGCAAAATTAACATTGTTAGTGACAGAATAGACAGAAGGACTAACGTGATTAATTTTAAATCTTTCGAGAACGATTTTGATTAAATTTATCTTTTGGGGATGAAAATAGATATCGGAGTATCTTTCAAGGACGATTTTGACTATTAACCCAAATAAAATGGTGTAAAAAATTGAAAGAAAATGTATTTATCAATCTAGAGGATAATAATACATTTTTTAATGGAATAAATTATTGAATAACAAAAATTGTTATGGTCTCGATTTCTTCACACAAACTAATACTCAACGATATAGTATTCTAGTTAGGGCTGAAACTGGAAGTGAGCCGAGACGAGCCAAACTGAGCCGAACTAGATCAAACTCAAGCTCGACTCACAAAAATTGAGCTTGACTCACGGTTTGGCTCATTAACAATCGAGTCTATTTCTTAAACTCAAATTCGGCTTATCGAAAGCACACGAGCTGGCTCAAATAATAGGAAAATAATCTATAATTTTATATCAATAAATTATAGGTTTAATTACTCTGTTAGTCCCTATAGCTTCGCAAAATTTTTAATTAGGTCCCTATACTTTTTTCTTTTTAATTGAGTCCTTGCACCAAAATTTTTTTTAAGACAAATACTATTTTTATGGTATTTTCTATCTTGGCAGACTTTAAAAATCAATACTATCTTTTTTTACGGTATTTTTTAATTTGACAAGTTAAGAATTAATTTACTGTAGATTGAAAATCTATTTAAAAGTCTGCTATTAACTAATAGATTATTACATATACAAGATAAAATTTAAATTTTAATATTTTACTTTAATATTAATTATTTGAGATAGATATTTATTGAGATAGATATTAATTATTTTTAATATTTTTAATATTAAAAATCATTAAATTTTGATTATAATTATAACTTTATAAAATATTTATAGTGATAATTATTATATATTATTTGATTAATTTTTTAATAAAAAATTATATATTTTTCTGTATTATTCCGTAAAAAAAAGAAACGATTTACCTGTGATTAAAATTGTGTGTCTTTCTTAATAAAATTGTTCTGTTTTATTATTTAATGTAAATTTAATACT
The DNA here is from genome assembly GCF_014773155.1 of Arachis stenosperma. Classification (NCBI taxonomy): domain Eukaryota; kingdom Viridiplantae; phylum Streptophyta; class Magnoliopsida; order Fabales; family Fabaceae; genus Arachis; species Arachis stenosperma. Next base: position 7,107,065 of record NC_080378.1, read on the forward strand.
TCTAATTTTAATCACATTTTTTTATACATTATTCATTCAGCGGTATCTATCTGTACATGTCAAGTAAGTTATAACAAAAATATAGAATAAAATATTTAAACCCGTAAATTTAGGAAATAAACTAAACTAGTTGTATTTTATATATGAGTGTCATGTGTCCATTACATTCAAATAGTAGAAAAAATAAATTTTATCATATTACCACTTTAACTAATACATTCATATCACCACTTTAACGACTCATACATACATATATAAGTAATGACATTATAATATATATAAAGTATAATAAAGATTTTTAGTCAATCATTTTTCTATTAACTATTATGTTCTTTAATTTTTCTTTATTTGCTGTCCAACAAAATAATATAAAATAAAGGGCAATTTACATAAATAAATAAAGTGGGAGAATTATTTACGTAAATGTGCAAATCTGTTTGTTGTTACGATTTTGTGCAAAATTGAATTTTATGTAAACCGTGGCAACCCACCACGGTTTTGAAACATACATAAACCGTGGGAGGTCACCACGGATTAGGAGGAAAACGTTTAACATGTAAACCGTGGGAGGTCACCACGGTTTACGAAGGCAAAATGGTGTGCATAAACCGTGGGGAGTCACCACGGTTTATGAGGATGCAAATTTGAACGTAAAACCCGGTAACCCACCGCGGTTTACGTGTATCTATATATATATGTAATCCGCTGAAGGCTGGGACGGATTCATTTGCAACCTTTGGCAAAAAATTGGATTCATTGTGGTAGAGAGAGTTTGGGAATAGGTTTGGAGGCAGTGAAGGAGAAGTGGGTGGTGGGGCCAATGGAGGATGAGGATCGATTGTACCGACTAAATGGCATCGCTCACGTGGCAGGAAATATCGACGAAGAGGTTAGTAACTGTTATTGTTATTATTATTGTAATTAAATTTAATTCTAATATAGCAATTGATATGTTAGTAGGAATATTGATAGTAAATATTTTTATTTTATTACATTTATTTGTTTTGTGATTCTGATTAATATTATATACGTAAATATTAATGATATTATCGGTGTTGTTAGTAATGCATATTTTATTATGCTTATTTATCCTCGTAGTGTGGTTTTTAGTATTTTTGCACAATATTTTGTTATCAATATTTTATTTGATTCAAAGGTTTTTTTCATGAATTTAAATTGTTAATTTGTTGTTGTTAGGGCACAGTTTTCTTAGCTTCAGTATTTAATAGAGGATAAGAGAATCCATGAATTTAATGTGCACAGTTATCTTAGCACCAGTATTATGTATGTTGTTGTTTGTAATGGTTGTATGTTAAGGGATTTTTTTATTACCAACGTTTTGCAGCCTGGTAGGGTTATTACAGCCGTTAGGCGGCAGCAGAATATGCCCTTACATGACCGGATTATACCGTATCTGGAGACTGCGGGGTTGTATCATCTTGCTAGGCTAAACAGTCAGTGGTTCTGGGTTGATGAGTCTCTGCTTAGCGCATTTATTGAGCGTTGGCGTCCGGAGACCCACACGTTCCATATGCCGTTTGGTGAGTGCACCATTACTCTACAGGATGTTGCGTATCAGCTGGGTTTGCCGATTGATGGTGCACCCGTTAGTGGGTGCTTGACTGAGTTTGAGAATCTGATGGAACACGGTAGACCAGCATGGGTGTGGTTCCGGGAGTTGTTCGGGGAGTTACCTCCGCAGAGTAAAGTGAAGCAGATGACAGTGTGCTACACCTGGTTCCACGAGAGGTTCCGTGTTCTCCCTGCAGATGCTACTGATGAGACCGTTCGTGTATACGCACGCGCTTATATCCTGATGCTGTTGTCGTCTCAGCTGTTTGCGGACAAGAATGCAAACAGGGTACACCTTCGCTGGTTGCCTTATCTGGCATCATTGGATGACTTGGGCAGATATAGCTGGGGCTCCGCTGCATTAGCCTGGTTGTATAGGTGTCTTTGTCGTGGTACAAACAGGAACGTCGTTAACTTGGCTGGGCCGCTACACCTACTACAGTCTTGGATTTTCTGGAGGTTTCCCACTCTGAGGCCCACTGGTTTTGACCGGTTTGGTTTTCCGCTTGCTTCTAGGTATGGTTTAAAAATATGCGTTCATAAATTGTAAAAATTGCTACTGTGTTATGGTTTGTTTTGACATCATTTCAATTTAAATTGTAGGTGGGCGGAGTTTGTTCCGAGGAACGATGCAGGGGCACAGAGATTAGTTTCCGCACGCCTTGCACTTGATCGGCTGCTTGTCCACGATGTGAGTGACTTATTCATTACTGATGCTCGATCTAGTTTTTCTTACATGGCACTGCCTCATGAACGTCTTACTGTCTGTATGCAGTTTGTGTGGGAGCCTTATTCTCATGCTGATGTTACTGCTGTTATTCATCCGGAGATACTACTTGATCAGCACCGACGGCTATGGACGGCCGTCACTAGCCTGATATATTTTGCTGCGATCGAGTGGCATCAGGTGGATAGGGTTCTACCCCAGTTCGGCGGTGTTCAGCCTCTCCCAGATGTAGCTCTGAACATAGATTGGCTACATGCGAAGGATGGTAGGGGTGGGGACCGGTGGTTTCCTTCATATTATCGGGAGTGGCACCAGTATTGGGAGAACCGGCATCAGTCGGTCATATGGGTCGATCGTGTCCTCGACCCTGGTCCATCATCAGATTACCTAGAGTGGTGGTGCCGTGTTGCGCACAGGTTCCTATCCCCAGATGTAGCATTTCAGGATCCGAGGCCGATTGTGTTGACTGAGGAGGCGCGTCACAGAGGGTCATCCCAGGCACCTCCCAGTCACACATTGCTGGATTCTCAGTCCGCATGATGTCGAACCAGTAGTAAAACTCACCCTCAGTCTTGGCGTAGGCAGCATTGACCAGTAACCTCCTTGAGTCCTTACCCTTGAACGTTAGGGCGAAATTCGCTGCCACATGCCTTATACAGTAGGCCCGGAATGCACGAGGAGGCAGCCATCCATTCTCAGGTGCCTCAAGGGCCGCCTTGATCCCATTATGCCTGTCTAAGATAACTAGGATACCCTCCTGAGGAGTCACATGCTCTCGTAGGTTGGACAAGAAGAATGACCACGACTCTGCATTTTCCCCCTCTACAAGGGCGAACGCTATCGGCAGGATGTTCGAGTTTCCGTCCTGACCTATCGCCAACAGGAGCGTCCCTCCATACTTCCCATACAAGTGGGTACCATCAATACTGACGAGTGGCTTGCAATGCCGGAATGCCTCGATACAGGGTGGAAATGTCCAGAAAAGTCGGTGAAAGTACACCCTCGACTCATCAACAGCACCACCAATCTGAACCGAAGACGTCTTCAGCACCGTGATTGCTCCCGGCATTGTTGCCTGGATCCCTAGCATCCAACGGGGCAACTCCGCGTAAGACTCTTCCCAATCTCCATATATTTCTGCCACAGCCTTCTGCTTAGCCAACCAGACCTTCCTGTAACTAGGCCTGAAACCGTAATCAGCTTCTGTCGCTTCTTGAAGTACCTTTACCGTAACCGCAGCATCCGCCCTAACCATAGGAAGAATCCTCGCACATATAACGTTATAATCCAGCTGACGGTGATCACTTGAAATAGAAGTTGCGAGGCACGTGTGTGGCCCGTTGTACCTCCTAACCTCCCAAGTTCCCTTTCGTGCACGAAGCGCTACACGAATCAACCAAGTGCAACCCTTGCCGAATTCCTTGCATTTTCCATGATACTTCAAATGATCCGATTCGATGACTCTGTACTCAACACCTCGCCGGATGCTATAGTCCTTCACACTGAGCACAGCTTCATCTTTACTCTGGAAAGATTGCCCAATCTCAAATTCTGTAGAAGATCTACCCACTCTGTTACCACTGTCTTCCTGTTGACCAAGAGCTTCCAAGTTTAGTGTCGAGAAGTGTGGAGGGTATTGATGAGAAGCAGAACTTGAAGGCCGATGTTGCGCATCTGGATCGCCGCCTGTGTTTTCGTCGCTGTCACCATCGATATCAACAGGCTCCTCTTCAGATTCATCGTCACGCATTGCATTCTCTACTTGATCAGGTCCACCAAAGTCTTCGAGATAAGGCACGAGGCCACCACCGGTGCCCACTACGTTGGGAGGCTCAATGACTGCTGCATGCTCCAAAGGGACAGAACCAACAACCTCCGTTTGTTGTAAGTCAGCCGCAAAAGAAGGTGATTGAACCGGCGGAAGATGCGGTCTGACCGGAGGCATCGAAGTAGATGCACCACCACCGGAAGCTACGCAAGGAACTGGAGCGGATGCCCCAGAACTATCGACACCAACCTCCAACTTCGCAAACAACTCATGGATTCTGATCTCCGGAAAACTCCTTACACAGTAGAAGAGAACCCTAATATCTTCATCAGACTTAACCGCAAAGGTTTCGTACTGAACACCGGTCGAGACAACCGCCATTGGAATCTTGTAGAATAGTTTCTTCACCCACTTGGAACCCAACACGCCAAGCTTCTCCAAGATGCTGTTCTTCAAGTCCAACAAACTCATAGACGAACTGATAAAAATACTTAGTGGTTCTCTGTCGGTGAACTTCACACCTTTGCTTTTGCTTTTTTTAATTTTTCCAGAGCAATGCACCAGAGCAAGAAAGCTCTCTTCCTCACTAGCCATTGTGAGAATGGTCTCTTCTGGTGCTTGAATCACCCACATATATATAGATTTTCCGTCAAAGTAAACCGTGGCAAGCCACCACGTTTTTTCACTCTACATAAACCGTGGTGACTCCCCACGGTTTATGCACACCCATTTTGCCTTCGTAAACCGTGGTGACCTCCCACGGTTTACATGTTAAACGTTTTCCTCCTAATCCGTGGTGACCTCCCACGGTTTATGTATGTTTCAAAACCGTGGTGGGTTGCCACGGTTTACATAAAATTCAATTTTGCACAAAATCGTAACAACAAACAGATTTGCACATTTACGTAAATAATTCTCCCATTTTATTTATTTATGTCAATTGCCCTAAAATAAACGGAAAGAATTTTTCTTCTAATTTTTAATTTTTAAAGTTTCATTGATTTAAAAGTTCTTTTTAAAATATGCTTAAATTTTTTAACATAATTCTTAATTATTATTTATATTTATTTTAAAAAGTTCATTATTGAGTTCATTGAGTTCATTGCTTACCAAAGAAAAATTTTACTCTCTTCTGGTTAAGGGTTTTTTATTTAAACAAATTAAATATATTCAATAATTACTGAAATAAATAATTTTAAAAGTTATTACAAAAATACGTCAGTCTTTCATATCTCATTTATACTATAAGCGAAATAATTTTGCACGTATCGATATATATATTTTTTCAATTTTCATATATCTTATTTACAGTATAAATAATAAGATATATGTATTTGTAAATATAAAAATAATTAATAATTTAAATTAGACCAAACTTTTAAAAATATAACATTTTAAATAACAGAAGAGATGGACAATTTTATATAATAAAAAAGATGAACGTTTTAAAAATAAAAACACAATTAAGTGAATTAAAATACGATTATTAAAATATCATTATTAATAAATACGGTGTGCTAACTCAGTTTTATATTTTTTAAATTTAAATCAATCTAATTTGATGTATAATTTAATCTAAAATTATTTATGTACTCTTTTTGAGTACTAATTGATCAATACTTGTAATTTGGTAATATAATCCTATAATATGCATAGCACACGAGAGGACCCTTAAACAAGCAACCGCACTCATGCATCACATAAAAGCAAGATCTCCTTCCACATGCTCAATTCTTCATGCATCTCATCATTGATGGAACCCCAACTTCACCAAATAATGCAATTTAACCTGCACAATTATTTACAAACCATCAAAACATATTTTAGAAAAAAGTCAAAAACCACTAGCGATTTTACAAATTAAGGCAGCAAGCTTATCCATGTAATAATTATGAAATGCATAAAAATACAAAATAAGATAAATATGAATGGAGAGTAATCAATCGAACTATATAGCCAGTCACCGGGCCTCAAAAGGTGCAATTCTAAGCCATTAGCTAAGAATACCCACAAAATTTGTCATTCTGTAACCAGAAAAAAATTATTATAAATGTCTTAACTCTAACTTTATACATCTTACTGTTCATGATGTAGTATGCATGTAATTAAGGCTATATATTAGGTACTCTTTAGGTACTCCTTAGGTACTCCTAAAATAAAGCTCAACTATGATTTTTGATATCTAAAGCTTAATGGATAAAACATTAATACATTGGCACATGTAAAGATTATCCATTGATTGAAAGTATTTCTATACTACTAATGCTCCCACACACGGTATGTATCTTTGTATTTAATTTCAAGTGTGAGCTCTTACATTTTTTTTACTATAAAACTTCCATATTTGTAATCCTTCTATAGAAGAATGGAGTCTTGATTTAGAAGAAAATTTTTCACTTGAAAGGTAAGGAGAATCTGATAAGTATGCTCCATACAGGGAGAAACTTGGTAACAGAATGCTACTATGGCACGGTAGGTTTGTGCTGTTTCTAATATCTAATACGACGCAAAAGTAAGAAAGTTGAACATAATGAATACAAATGCGATTTCTTAACAAAGAAAAAATGAAAAGAAAACCTCTCAATCGATGAATCTTCTTGGAATTCTGCTCCTAAACTTGATTAATCCATGGGGAAGCCCATGATATTACTACATAGGAGTTCTAAAAGCCTAAATTTCTAGATTATAATTTTTTTAATCTCTGTTGAAATACCTTTCGTTTGGATAGATACTATTGTTTGTATGACTTATCTATTTTTGGCAATGTACATTGATTATATACACCAGAGTACTTTAAGAGTACCTAAGAAGTACCTAATATATAACCTTAATTACATGCATATTACATCATGAACAGTAAGATGTATAAAGTTAGAGTTAAGACATCTATAACAGTTTTTCTCTAATTACAGGATGACAAATTTTGTGGGTATTCTTAGCTAATGACTTAGAATTGCACCTCCTGAGTCCCGGTGACTGGCTACATGGTTCGATTGATTACTCCCAATTCATATTTATCTTATTTTTGTATTTTTATGCATTTCATAAATTTTGATGTGTTTAAGAAACCAATCAAATAAAAATGATATATCATTTTTTATTATATTCCGATGTAACTTCATCAACGTCCTTGTGCCACACAGTTGCAAGAACAAAACTTTCAAAAATCAAAGCATCAATCTGACTTCATGTATCATGCATTTATTATCTAACACAACCTAGAACATCATTCAGAAGGTAATACAAACCTTTGACTTCAAATCATCCTCATCCCTAATAATATGTGTCTAAATAGATGGGATCAAAGTAAAGAACCGACTGCTGGCATCAATAAGCAAACTTTCCCTGGCTGATGAGTCAGAATTCTTAGTTTTTAGGGGATTCTGTATATCTGTCAACACTTCAAACCCTGGGAAGAAGAACCAAAACAACATAAAGTCAAAAATTTATTACTTCGACACAGCATGATTGCTTCATGTTGCCAATAAAAGAAAATAGTAAACTTCTATAGCTAATTGAGACAGAGGAATGCACATGTAGATACCTTTTTACTTAGTTAATTATTGTCTAGTAGTCCCTATTCAGAGCCTCATAATATAAATCTTCACAAAGAGTTTAGTCCCTTCTTCAGCCATGTTAGAGCAATTCTGGGGGACTCCGTGATAGGTATTGAGACAGTCAGTTTCATAGATGATTTCTTTCCAACCACCCTCCCAAGCTAAAATTAAATCACAGAGAATCCTAAACAATTCACATCGCACAAGCCGAAACAAGACGCATGTTGGTTCTCCAAATTGCTAGCATCACAATTGAGCTTGATTACCACCGAAGGAGGAGGCGTCCAGGAAAAAAGCAGGGAGGTTGGCCTAAAGGTCATTTGAGTATAGAGAATTAATTCAAAATCTCGTGCAACACGTTTAATCATCACAAAGACTTTTACATTGATCAAAGGGTCATCACCATTGAACACATCATTGTTTCGGTCATGCCAAATCCACCATAGGGCAGTTGAGAAAGTGAACTCATTGAGTATTATGTTTTTTCGAAGCCAGTATTTGAAATCAATATTGATATCTGGCGTTGTTCTTTGGAAGGTACTTAAATACAGACGTAAAGAAATGTTGTATTGATGATTCAGATGAGTAATTACAAGGAATTTGGAACTATATGAGTTTGTAGTATTACTTGAAGAAAAATTAAACTAATGAAACAGTGGTATGAATTAAGAAAAGAAAGTGAAGTAGAAACGCAGCGATGCTCGTAGTGCACGAGGACCTGAACGAAGAGAAAAATTAATTAGAATAGATACAAAGAATTTCATGTAACCAGAAAAGGGAGAAACAAAATGATAAAATGGCACCATACCAGGCTCAAACTACCCTGCATAATCCTTCCATTTGGTATTTATGATGCGTCCTCTCATGTTTCTACGCACGTTCGAAGGAGGAGGGTCAGTAGCCAGGTGTCTCTGCTCTGTAACTAACTTCTCCTTAGTGGAAGTACTTGCATTAGAGTGCTCACTCCAATCCAATTCTGTTATTCTCTTTCTTACATTACCCTTTCCATTTAGATCAATCTTGTCCTCAAGGTTGAAAGCAGGGTATAGTCGAGTCATGTCGGCAACTGGTTCCATGATGTTTCTGCAGTGTCTCTAATTTCCCACTGCACATGGACCTAGTGTTCTGGTTTTCCACGTCTGAGAATGGTGCGAAATCCCAGAACCCGAAAAGGCTCAAGTAAAGGACCCTTGGTACTAGTCTGTAGAGGCAATGGCAAGTACTGATCAGCGTTATCTCCATGGAATCTCTTTAACACTGAAATATGGAACACATTATGAATCTTAGCCTCTGGAGGAAGTTCGACTTTATAGGCCACCGAGCTAAGTTTTTCGAGAATGCGAAATGGTCCAAAGTATCGCATTCCTAACTTCTGATTTTTCCTCAAAGCCACTGAGTATTGGCGGTAAGGCAGTAAACGAACCAGTACCATATCATTCTCTTCAAATTCAACATTGCAATAATTTTTATTTGCAAACGTCTTCATATATTGTTGGGCACGATTGAGATTGGCCTTAAGTGGTTCGTCAACATGAGAGAATTCATATCTAATGAGACTTGGGGGGGCACGACCATATAGAGCCATGTATGCGGACATTTTGATGCTTCTGTGATAAGAAGTGTTATACCAATACTGGGCCTAAGGTAGCATATCGAACCATAACCTGGGATTCTCGAAACAGAAGCAACGAAGATACATCTCCAATGTCTTATTCACTATTTTACTTTTCCGTCCGTTTGTGGGTGGTATGCCGAGCTCAATGATAAAGTAGTGGCTTGCAAGTTAAATAATCTCCGCCAAAAGTGACTCATAAAGATTGGTCCCTATCCGAGACAATGGAGCTAGGAAAGCCGAGGAGCTAGCTGTTTATACTGATTAACTCCTTGCACCATGTAACACCAAATCAAAAACAAACTAACAATGAGATTAACTCACCTCTTCCAAAGGAGATTTAGTACCAGCAGGTGGTTTACAATGTTCTTCACTCTGTATTGCTGCTTGGCCTAATGCAGCTAAGAGAGTTTGCTCAGCCACACCAATCCGCAACTTTCCCTGGAAAACAAACCCACCCACGGTGTAATTGACATTCAATATGGAGAAGTAAGCCTTCTGTAATTTTCAATAAAGCAAAAGTTTCAACATGTAGAAAACAGATAAGATATTGAGGTTCGCAGTCAGTTGCAGCAAACATTCAGCTCTCAACCAAATAAATAACAATAACAATGAAAAGAACTTTAATTGGTAGAAATCAAAACATCCAAAAAGACGTTTTAGACGTATATGAGTGGCTCCCTATAATAGTTATACATCTAAATATCCAAATCAAACAAGAAAAGAATTTTTTTAACAAATTTTCAACAACTCAAAAGTTAACACAATTGGGTTATGTTACCAACATTATTGCAGGTTATGGCATATCTTAGTGTCCACACACCAGCTTAAAAATATATCTAAAAGCTAATCCTAAAACTAGGAAATACTTGTATAAAATCAAGTTGAAAGACATACATAAAGATGTAAAATTTACACTACTATAGCAATTGTATCAACATGCTACAGGGTTTCATTACCAGATACAACAAAAAAATAAGGTGAAAATAGAAAACTTAACGTGGTTTACTTAACCTACCATAAAAGAAAGACTTGCGAGCACATGCTATATGAACAATGAAGAATTCAAGTGGGCAACACAAATATCCCAATTGTAATCCCAACAAACAAAATAATGAAATACTTATTACTAAAGACCAAATTGAACTCACAAATTAACAATTAGTTTACATGTTAAATCTCACACTGATGTGTGATATTCTGTGTAGACATGATAACGCAACCAACCAAATATTGTATATAGATAAAGCAGATAATATAAGAGAATTTAGTATTATATTTAATATAAAAAAGACATTGGATTTAACTAGGGGAAACTTTATTTGCACTTCAAATGTTCCAGTTTTTCACATTCATAGTTGGAAGGGAAATCATATTCTAAAGCAAAAGCAAAATAAAATAAAATTCTCTAAAAGCTTCTTCCAGCTCAACTTGCCAATCCTACACTTCATTTACAGTTCATTTACAGTAGAATTAAGTGTCTCTGTTGTTCAGTCATTCTCTCTAAATTCTCTTTCCTTGTTTGACATCTTTCTGATTCTGTTGGCCTACAGAAAAGATCACCATTGCATTACACCTGAGAAAATAAATAAAAAAAAGAAATAACTTAAAAGTTAAAACCCCTTATCACAAGACTAGGCTTTAGGAAGCAAGACAGTGATCAATGATTCCCTAAGCATTGATAAATTCAAATTTCACCAACCATAGACAAAAGTCACATTTGATTGGAATTTGATGCAAAACACATATTACTCATCACTTATTCATTAATCACAATGCAACGAAAACTAACAAGAATAACTTGGTGCAAAGCATAGAAGAATAGTTACATACTGTTTTCCTTCCTCTTCTTTTTCATCTTCTTCTTATCCTTATCCTTAATGTCACTAGGGAATGGCAAGAGACTCTCTGTATACACAGGATCCGTTATTCGGAATGGATAATAAAGATCTTTAAAATGTGTGAGCAGGTCTCCTCTGACATTATATATGAAGTAACCTATTTCTACTTTATCATAACCTCTTACAATAATATCACCATTACTGGATAAGCAGAATAGCTGATAGACTTTGCAAGGAATCTCATAGAGAGTCCAAGATGAGTGCACTTTATATTCTTTCATCACCCATATGTGAGTTTTATGGCTAAAATCATTGCGATAATACAAGGCTAGGCAGCCTCCTAGTAGGGCGAGATTTGAATAGGAGAATGCACTCATTACAGGTTGTTCCGGCCCAGATATCCTTGAAAAAGTCCTCTCCTTCAGATCAAAGATAAGAATAGCATCCCTAAAAGTTTTAGGAGAGTGAGGCAGCCAATGAATAGCACCATTCAAGAACAACCCACAAGAATTGATGTCAAAAACACCCGAGGGTTTGGAGAATGCAGCATCGAGATTAATCCATGAATTGGTTCTCAAGGACAAGTAATCCAAGTGATAATGGTAATCCTTATCCTGCCAAGCTACAACAACTACGTAGTCATCCTGTGAAGCATCATAACCAAATCCATACAGATAGAACTTGCAGGGAAGCCTAATATCCTTGTACACACAACGAGAAGCAATACGAGAGTAGGATATTCTTTTGCTGTATCCAGTCAGTGGGTTCCATACCACAAGAAAATGTGGGTCTCGATGTAAAAGAACAAAGCCTCTGCAGGATCCCAGGAACTCAAAATCAGTAGGTGGCTTTTTCTTCTTGAAAGGGGGAGGCACCACTTTTACGGGTGATGTATCAATGTCGTCACTAAATAGTGCTTCTAAGTAAACGAAGTAAGCCACAGTGCGGTTTATGTGGTCTATGAAGATGGTTGCGTTGGTGGCTGCGGGAGAGTGGTGAAAATGCAATTTCGCAAATTGTGGATCGGAAATTAGAGAGTACCAGAGCTTCGAAACACACCTGAGGCGAGCGAGATGCTTGGCCGGCACTCTCAGTAAGATTCTGTGAATCAGGTCATGAGGGAGGATGTCGTCAATGCTCTTCTGCTTCTTCTCCATGCTGGATGCCTCTTTGGCATAATTTTTCTAAAGGCTTGGTTTGGGAAATAAAAAAAAAATCTTAGCTATCTTATATAATATGAACAATTATCAATCTTATAATACCATAATTTAATGTTATTAATTAAATTTAAAATTAATTTATTTTTTTAATTTTATTAATTCATATTATTTAAACATTGTTAAAAAATATTGTTGGTTATCTATATTTTTTTAAAAAAAATAATATATTTATATTTATAACTTTTAAAAAATTTAATATTTTTAAAATCACTTAAAATAAAATTTTTTAAAATTAACTTATATTTTTAAAATTTAAAAATTTAAAATAACTTAATATGTTAACTAATTTTTAAATTTAATATTCATATTTATATTTATTATAATATTTTTAAATTTTAAAAATTATTTTATCAAAAATAATTATTATTACTTATATTTATTAAACATTATTTTAATTTAACTTATTATACATAAATATTATAATTTTTTAAAAATTAATTTATAAGCTTCTTCTAAAAAACAAAAATTTTATCAAATTAAGCACAAGAGATTATCTGTCCCGCTAGGCACTAGGAACCAATAAGCAACTGCAGTCAATTCTTTTTTTTTTAATTTAAATGGTCTGTTTTTTTTTTAATAGCCTTATTTTTTTGTATTTTTAACGGTTTTTTTTTTTTTTTTGCAAAGAACATAAATTCAAATTAAGAGTGTAGACAGATTAGATCGGATATCGGATATATCCGCATAATTGAATATTCTTTTTTTAATTATATTTCTATATAAAAATTTTAATAAAAATGTTTCTTTCACACTTTTAAATTTATTTATTCCTAAAATATTTTTAAACAAATTTTTTTCTAAATAACAAAAATAAAACAATACAATATATGAATAATAACTACTAACTAAAATATACAATAAATATAATACTAAACATTCTAACAAACACTTTCAATAATAAGTGAAGACAACAAACACTGAAATACTAAGAGTCCAGTTACACATCCAAGTATTTTTGGCAACCAAGTTGGTCCAAACTCAATAAAAACTACTTTCATCACACCCGCGTGTACACACGCGTGTTTCAATAATGCAAATCCTTCTTCGTCTTCGTCTTTGCATTTGCGTTTTTCCTTCTTCTTGGTTTTCCTCCTTCTTCGCCTCTGCATTCCTCCTCCTCCTCCATCTCCTCCTCCTCCTCCTCCTCCTTCTTCTTCTTCTTCTTTGCGTTATTCCTTCTTCTTTTTCGTCTTCCTCCTCTTTCGTCTTTGAGTTATTCCTTCTTCTTTTTCGTCTTCCTCCTCCTTCTTCTTCGCGTATTTTTTCTCAATCGTCATTCTTTTTATTGCTATTGTTGTTGCTGCGTTTTTTCTTTTTCTTCCTTTTAATTGAGGTTCATTTGGATTCAAAAATGAATTCAATGTGTTTTTATTGATGATTGAGTCTTTTTTACTGCTTGTTCAAAATCGAACTAATTTCGGTTCATTCGTAAATTAATTGAGGTTCACTTGATGCTGCTGATAAGTATTGACTAAATTTTTTATTTCTTAAGTAATTTTGATTCATTTCTTAGTTTAATTGAGGTTCATTTGAATCCAGAAATAAATTGTATGTATTTTTGTTGATGATTGGGTCTTTTTTTTACTGCTCGTTCAAAACTAAACTAATTTCGGTTCATTTGTGTGTTAATTGAGGTTCACCTGATACTGCTAATAAGTATTGACCAAATTTTTTATTTCTTAAATAATTTCGGTTCATTTCTTAGTTTATTGAGGTTCATTTAGATCCAGAAATAAATTCGAGGTGTTTTTATTGATAATGGAGTCTTTTTGACTGCTTGTTCAAAACTAAACTAATTGAATAGAATTGAGTGAAATCTAATGCAATTGAATAAAGTGATAATGAATAATTTCATTCTTCTTTGCTAAAAATTTGGTCCATATTTATTAGCAGCATCAAGTGAACCTCAATTAGCACACAAATGAACTGAAATTAGTTCAGATTTGAACAAACAGTTAAAAAGACTCAATCATTAACAAAAATATATCGAATTTATTTTTGGATCCAAATGAACCTCAATTAAACTAAAAAATGAACCGAAATTACTTAAAGAATAAAAAATTTGGTCAATACTTATCGACAGCATCAAGTGAACCTCAATTAACACACACATAAACTAAGAAGTGAACCGAAATTATTTAACAATGACATAAAAAAAATCAGAACTAATAAAGATATTAGCAAAATGTTAGTGTTATTGGTGATGACGATAATGAAAAAGAAAAAAAAAAGAAGAAGACGCAACATTGGGGAGAGGGAAGAAGAAGAAGTCTGCGTGCGCGAATTTGAAAGGAGGAGGAGGAGGAAGAAGAAGAAGAAGGGAAGAAGAAGAACTTGCGTGTACGAATTTGGAAGAGGAGGAGGAGGAGGAAACAGAGAAGGAGAAGGAAGCGCATGATTTGAAAAGTTATTATAACAACTTGGTTAGACTTAGTTAAATTTTTTGCTTGAATATAAAGTTTTATTGAAATACTAAATGTCTCATTTAAAATAAAACAGCAACACTATAACACACTAAAAATCTAAATAATTTGTAAATGCTTAAAATAAATATATTATATATTTATTTTATTTTTAATTATTATTGTGCAGATCTGCAAATCAAATATGTAAATGCAGAGCAGATATTAAAGAAGATCAAAGAGTGATTAAGGTGGTGCCAAATCTAAGACTCATATTTAAACCCCTTTCAATTAGGGGTGTCCGCGGATCGGATCGGATCGGATATGGCCAAAAATTCGATCCGATCCGCATTAAAATCATCGGATCGGATCGGATCCAATATCCGCAACTTTTAAGGTTGGATCCGATCCGCACATTTGCGGATCGGATCGGATCGGATATCGGATATATCCGCAAAACACAAAAATATTTTTAAAGCCTTATTTTTATTAAAAAAATATCAATAAAATTCATTTTTTCTTTTCTTTTAAATATGTTTACTCTTAAAATAATATTAAACATACTTTTTTTAAATAATAAATTAAAATAATATAACATATATGATAATTATTAATTGAAATAAAACATAAAAAGAATATTTATTTATTTATTTCTTTAATTTTGCGGATACGCGGATATGCAGATACCAACACAAAATTCGCAATCCGATCCGATTAGTGTGCGGATCCGATCCAATCCAAAAGCCTTGCGGATCGGATCCATATCCGCAATTTTCGGATCGGATTCGGATAAATACTGCGGATATGCAGATCAGATCCGATCCATGGAAACTCCTACTTTCAATCCTACGGAAAGAGACAAAACAATAAAGATCGAATGACGAGAGAGTAGTCCGCAAATCTGACTTTCAGATTTATGACCACCCCCACTTGTCGCACATGCACCCAGAAGAAGGGTTAAGGACTAGAGCCACGCTCCTCTCTGTCTTCTCTCCTTGTTCATTCCTCTAAACATTATTTTCTTCACTTTCTGCAACCCAACTTCCAGAACTCATTTTACTTTACTAATCCAAGAAATCAATCGCAATGTTAAAAAAAATAATTAAAGAAGTAGACCGTCCTAAATTTTATGTTATTGACTATTTTAGTCAAACTAATTATGTAAGTATTTTTTAATTTTTGTTAATAAATATAAAATTAATAATATTTGTGAGTTAATGTTATTTATAGTAAATAAATGATAATATTAACATTATATGCAGATGATTGTTAGTTTTACATGTATATATATATGCTTATAATGTTATCTAGTTTACGTTGTTAATAATAATAATAATAATAATAATCTTCTTAATCTGCTTGTGAATAATAATTAGTATTATATTTATTATGACATAATTAGATTTATTTTATAGATTTATTAATTGTATTTGTCAGTAGAATGCATAATTAAAATTTAGTTTGTTGGTTAAAATTTTTTATAACACCTGATTTTGGGTTTGTTGGTAGTTTTTATTTAGTGTTAATGTCATAATGAATTAATTAAGCAATGTTAATAAATAAAGAGTAAAGTATCTTTTTTGTCTTTCATGTTTGTAATAAGTTTTAAAGTTGTATCTGATGTTTGAATCGTCCTATTTAAATTTCTGACGTTTTAAAATTGACTCAATGTTATTTTGCTGTTAGGAATCTGTTAACGAAATTAACGACGGGACAAAATTGAGACGATTTTGAAATGTTAGGGACTTAAATAGGACGAATACATTGGGGACAAAAACGATACATAGAAATAAATTTTAATTTTATCCTTCAATAATATCAATTTTTTACGATACATAGTTATTCAATTTTTTTAATCACATCTAAGTAAATTACACTGAATCACATTAATTTTATTCTAAATAAATTTATTTTTTTATAATTTTACTCTTAAAAATTTTTATTCATCATAAAATGTTTATAGAATGACTAGTACATAAACTTGGGGGAAAAAAATGATACATATACAATAAAATAATGTGATTCTAGTCAAGATCTGAGAATTTATGATGATAAAAGAGACTGAGAATGTCGTGGTCAAGATATGAGGATTAATGAAGAAGAGACATGAAAACGAGGAAGTTTGGTCAGCGTTTGCGTACCGAGCTTATCTATAGTTAGTTATTCAGGGTTAAAAACACAGTAGAAAAGGGTGAGAGGCTGAGATAATCTCGACTCAGAGGCTAAGAGAGAGGGATGAGTTGTTTGGATGACAAGTAAGAGGATTCGAGATCTCTAGGAGTCGTTTACTGAATACTAGTCAGAAATTTAGTTTGGAATAACTTTTACCGTATAGTAAAATAATCAATAACTAAGATTTATTCTTAAAGAAATAAATTATGAATGGATGGCTAATATTAATCTTGGGACACAATTACCAACGTAGAAATTTTTTTTACTACCGATTCCAAATTTTTTGGTTATTGACTTTTTTTAGGCGCCCACAAAATCGTCACTAAATCCCAACTTAAAAAGTTTCTAATAAAAAAATAAATTAATAATAAACAAGTGTTTACTTTTTACTAATCAAATTTAATTTAAAAAGATTAATTATTCTTATAAAATAAAGTTTAACCTATTAATTAACATTTTTTATTTTTCTTTTTTATCATTGAACTTATCTCACTAATTCCTGTTGAGCCATGATTTAACATTTTGTAGAATAAGTTATAAAATAGTTCGAAAAATCAGTTTATCCAAAACCGAAATCTTACATAAGGTATGAAACTCATAATATCTCTTGAGTAATATTTAATTTGAATATAATTACAACTTTATGAAATAAGAAGAACAGCTACATTTGATAGATTACATATAAATCTAACGGGGACGGATATAAGGGGGGCGACTGGCAGCCTCGGTCCTCCTAAATTTTTTTTAATAGTAATAAGTTATTATGCATAATTTAATTTTTTTAAAAAAATTATTTATTATTTTATTTAGTATAAATAAAATTTCAGTTTAATTTAAATATTAATAATTTTTAATATCTACAAAGTAAGTAACAATATTAAAAAATTTGAAAAAGATATTATTACTAATATTTTTTAATTAAATAAAAATTTTTAAATCTCATAAAATGAATTTTTTTTCTTTTTATTGCCGTCTTTTTTTATTCATTTGGTATTAATTTTCTCTGTTTCAACTGCTACAATTAAGAGATCTTTTTCAACTATGAATATTGTGAAAAATAACTTAGAAATAAAATAAAAGATGAATTTCTTGCTAGTTTTCTTTTAGTTATATTGAAAAGAAAATTACTGAAAAATTTGACACAAATTCTATTATTGGTGAATTTTATGATACGAAGATTCGACCACTTCGTTAATAAAAAGTATACACATATTTTTTTTTACTTTAAAATATATTCTCTGTTAGTATATTTTTGTAACATATCTTATATTATATAATCTTTTTACATAATTTTTAATATTATATGTGTTTTTGGCCCCCCATAATATCATTTCTGGATCCGTCCCTGAAATCTAATATTTATATTTTAAGGAAATATTATATATTTAAAAAATATTGAATTATTATCAAATTACTTATTCTAAAAGTTTACATGATTAAGTAAAAATATATAAATAGTTATATATCTAACGTTATTATTTTTTATATAAATTTTTTTTTAGAAAATTAAAAAGATAAATTTTGTATATGTCTCTTTTCTTTTGTATTATATTAATTTTTTTAAAGATAACAACAATCAAATTTTAAACATTCTGATCATAAAAGTTTAAATTATTAAACAAACACATATAAATAATTATATATTTAATATAAATAAAAAATTTATTTATTCTATCGGTCTTTATAATTTTATTAAATTTTTAATTAGGTTTTTATACTTTATTATTTCAATTAAATCCTTGAACTATATTAAATTTTGTAGTTAAGTCTTTATTGTGACAAAACGTTGAAATTAATAGTATTCTGTATAACAAAATAAATATATCTAACACTTAATTGAATATTATTCTATTTTGTTTAATAAAATAATATTCTATTAACTCCAATCTAACATTTTTGTCACAGTAAAAATTTAATTACAAAATTTGACATAATATAAAATTTAATTAAAAAAATTTAATTAAAAATTTGATAAAATTATTGAGACCGATGAAATAATTAAATCTAAATAAAACTATGTTTATTCTGGTCGTGAAATATGTCGTTTAATAAATTTGGGTTGGATCAGATAATCATGATAATTTGTATTCATAAACTAAGGCTACATAAGCTATAAGCTTTTGGCAATGAGTGTTCTTCTTGTTAAAATTCTAAAGGAGATTTTAACAAGATAATATTTTAAAATTTTTAATGATATTAAATGTATAATAAAATTACTTTTTCTAAAATCATTTTACTTTTACATCTATTATATATTATTAATTTTATAATTAAAATATGTCACATATCACTTTTTAATTGTAATTAAAATTAATTTTTTTTCTAAAATTAAAGAGTGTTCTTCTCTTCTCTCTCTCTTTTTATCTATCTTTCCCATTTCTTCACTCATTCTATCTTTTTTATATATTATTTTCAATTACTAATTACAAATTTGACAATTACAATATACAACATAATATTTTCTAATTGCATTCAAATTACATTAAAATTTAAATTTAAATATAGCTATATTATATATTATATTATATATTATTAACTAATTTAATAACTAAAATGTGTCATCTGACACACTTTTGTTAAAATTGAGAGAAAATATTTTTTTCCAAAATTAGTAGATTCTCTTCTTACATTCTCTTATTTACATCTATTTCTTTTTCTATTTCTCTCTATCCGTCTCACTCTATATATAATTTATAATTTATATTTTATATTAGTAATTTGACAAATCAAAATATGTCATCAGATATTTTTTATTATAATTAAAATAAAATTTTCAACCAAAATTAACAAACTCTCTCTCATTCTTCTTCTTTATCTTTCTCTCTCTTCTCTCTCATTCTCTATTTTTCTCTACCATTCTGTTCTA
The DNA here is from genome assembly GCF_014773155.1 of Arachis stenosperma. Classification (NCBI taxonomy): domain Eukaryota; kingdom Viridiplantae; phylum Streptophyta; class Magnoliopsida; order Fabales; family Fabaceae; genus Arachis; species Arachis stenosperma. Next base: position 7,126,802 of record NC_080378.1, read on the forward strand.
TAAAAAATAAAATTAATAACATAATATAATTCAAATAAAAAAATATTATTATATACATATTTTTTATTTAGTTTTAAATTTTTACTACTTATTTTTTTAATCTATATTTTCACTTATCTTTCTTCAAATATTTATTACATATAATTTAGAGAGAATACTAATGTTGTGATTAATAGTTAGAATTAAGATTCAATTATTTTATTTTAAAAAAATAATTTTGAGTTAATTTTGTAACTATCAATATAATTTTTTTTAATGCTAATATCTAATTATATTCTTATATACATAGAGAGAAATATTATTTTTAAATAGTAAACATAAAAATAATTATTTCTATTTTTGAACTAGACTTAACACCTAATCAAATATAAAAGTATACACATTAAATTCTTTCAAATTTTAGATAACAAATGTTAAAATTAATTATCAGTAAAAAATTAAACTCTTTCATATGAAAATAATAACTAAAAATCTTATTATTTGATTTTTTTTTATCTACAGAGACTCTGATCTTCTTAGTCGACAGTGACTTTGGCCTCCTACGACTTTTTTATAAAAGTAATTTAATTATATAAATTTTTTTTGTGCCATAATTTATAATGTCAGGACAAAACTGACATAATTTTTATTTCCGTAATGTTACTACGATAAAAATATTAGTTCCAAACTAAATTCACGTAGGAATGTAGAAATAGGGAAAATTTTCCTCTCTCCAAATAAAGTATTGTACCCAAGGTTCGAAAAACCGGACCGATTATCAAACCGTTCTAGTTATTGGTTCACTGATTTACTGGTCCAATCAGTCTAACCGATGATTCAACCAGAAAACTGTTTTAAAATAAAATAATAAATAAATTATAAATAAACATCCTAAAATATAATTATAGTATAATATAAATATTAAAATAATTTTCAAATTTAAAAAATTACATTAAATGTCATCAATCAAATTCATATAATCTTATTAATATACAAACTCAAGTTAAATAGTATAAAGAAATATCAAATATTAAATGTCAATATAAAGATTTATCAATTATCAAACCTCAAGATGTTCTTGTGAGTTTCTTTTTTTTTTTGGGGATAATTATTTAAATATATTATGTAATTATAATTGTGATTTCAACTATTGTGCTAAAAAATCCTTCAAGTAACAAGGATATGTTGATGGTGGTGGTGTCTTCTGAGGCATCAATGTCTCCTCATCCAGCCCCTCCAATTTCTTTAGCTAAAGTCATAACAAATGGAATGGTACCAGAAAATGAGGTAGTTAATGGAACATCAAATGAGAAGCTTTTTGTTATTGTAAGTGAAGATGAACATGCCAATGTACAAGTTTAAATGTAGCAACTTAATAGAACTTAACAGAGCCAGAAAGAAAAAAGAAGCAGTAACAAAAGTTAAATACCAGCAACAAGTAATCACTCTAAACCCTGAAATCAATAACTATTTCAACAAAAATTCAGAAACATCATACTTAAAAATTAAAAAAAGACAACAGTAGCATAACAAATCCATTTTAATCAACAATTTCAACAATACAAAATCAATGATTTAATTAATTTCAGATTCAGAAATCACAAATCAGTATCAGACATTCAAAACACTGAAACAGACTCAACAGTGATGACACTAAATTAAACAAAGCATTAGCAAAGAAGAAGAAGAAGAAGAACGTTAGCAACATTATTTGAACAAAAAATTCAAAAATTAAAAGTAAGAAGAAGAACCGAGCATTCAGAAACTAAATAGAGCCATCAGTAACCAGAGAAAAATTAAAAGAACCATCAGAGTAACAAAACTTCAAACATTCACAGCAAACTTCTAGCCATCAGAGTAACAGATCCAGAACCAAACTTTCAGAGTAACAAAATTTCAAACATTCACAGCAATTAGAAAACAAAGTAACAAAACATTTAGAACCAAACTTCAAGGACCATCAGCAACAGCAACAGATCCAGAACCAACCTTTAAACATTCAAAACAAAACTTCAAACCATCGTCAAATACAAGACAAATTTAAACAAAACTTCAAAAATTGAAGAAGACTTGAACCAAGACCGAAGCAGACTTGAACAAAAATTGAAGCAGAGTTGATCCAAGATCGAAGCAGACTTGAAGAAAAATCAGAAATGGAGCAAAAATTTAAGAAGAAGACCAAAGTGAAGATGAAGAAGAGAAGCCACTAACCTGGGTCCATGTCGAGAAGCCATTGAAGATGAAGAGCTGAAGAGGAGTTCGGTTAAACGGCGACGCTGAGGAGTTGGGTTAGGCGGCGACGATGGAGGGCTAGGCGGAGGGCAATACGGCGAGGGTTTCTTTCATTCAGAGTTCTCTAAAACATGGATGAATGAATGATTGGGGGAAGGGGGGTTGGGTCATGAGGGATCAATGGATCAGTGGATCCGTTTCTTTTTTTTACAAATTTAAAAACGGCGCCGTTTTATCCGAACCGGTCGGTTATCAGTCCGGCCCAACCGACCAGTTCTCGGCCGATTAATCGGTTTTCCACCGATTTTTTTGAACGGTTATAAGGAGGGGACCGGACTGCATGCACCGCCGGTTCCCGGTTGAACCGGTTTGACCGGCCGATCCGGTCTAATTTTCAAAACCTTGATTGTACTATTATCACTTAATTTCATTTTCAAAAAAAATGAAAGAATAATTTGTTGTCTTTAAGGGAAAAATGATTGGATTTTTTTTAAATTGTTTCTAATGCCATTATCATTTTGTTCACATCCTTAACGTTTTTAAATTTTCAATAATGTTTTTCTATCCAAACTCATTTTTTTTTTCAATAATACCCCTCTCCTCATCATCTTCCATATGTTTTGATTAGAAATGGATGTAGAGAATGTATTTACATTTTGGTGGACGTGTAAGATGGCAGGTCTAACATGCAGGGGGTGTGCTACATACATCACGCAGGGGGCGTGGAGCACACGTGGCGAGGGCTGGTTGGCGGAAGCTGGTAGCACGTGGGGGCGTGCTGACACATGGCGATGCCTGGTTGGTTGAACCAGGCAGCACGTGGAGGGCATGCTGATATGTGGCGACGCCTGGTTGGTTGAAGCTAGCGGCACATGGGGGGAGTGTTGAATGCTCACCTCTATATAAGACAAAGCTCGGTACTATTTTCATTCCGAAGAAGAGTGTGCTTTGAGTGGTCTTTGAGTGTTGGTAGTGTAATGGAGGGTACCACAAATTTGGTAGTGTATCGCAACGGTGAGATAATATGGAATACTCATGAGGGAGTGAGGTTTGTATGCAAGAATCCATTTTCGTTTGTGGTTCCATGCATCATGACGTTAATGGAGCTTCAGAACGGTCTCTGTCAAAGCATGGAGAATGGTATGTTAATAAGAGTGAGCAGAATTCTGTACCGGAATCCTATTGTAGTTTTTGGTGGTCTAATACAGTTTGATATCATGTCGATCACTGACGAAGCGAGTATGCAGAATATGTTCCAAATTCATCGGCAGACTCAGATGCGACAGCCACAGATTGAGTTGTATGTTGAGTTTGAAAACGTAGAGGCAGAATGGATTCAAAAATATAGAGGATGATAGAGCTGCAGTGTACGAAGGAATGAATAATGACAGTGAAGAGAACTTCGAAGCCACTTATGAAGCTGGCGACGAAGACGATGATGGTAATGTGGGAGTTGAGGCAGTAGTGAAGAATGTAGTGGTTCATCCCTCGAGCAGTCAACCGATGAACGTTCCACCGTTTATGCGCGACTTGGATCTCGACGCCATGCATGCACCGGAATTTCCCGAATATGCAAACATAGGTACGTGATGACTGAATAATACGTTTCTGTTAATTTATACTTTGGATTGATTAATGAACGATGATTTTTGCTTTCTGTAGGTGTTGCTGATCCTGAGGACAGAGAGTTCCGGATTGGAATGGAATACAGTTCTAGAAAGTCAATCGTTGCAGTAATTAGAAGATACACTATCTTTAGAGGAGTTGACTATAATGTGTATGAGTCTGAGCCACAGACGTTCTATGCAAAATGCAAGATGTATGGCCGTGGGTGCGACTGGCTTATCCGAGCCAGCTTGATACGGAAAAAAAAGTTGTTGGGAGATACGCAGATACAACGATAGGCACACATGCACAATGAGAACGATTTCACAGGATCATTCCAAGTTGGACTTGGATACAATTGATGAGGCTATAAGGCCATTAGTCGAGACTGACCCATCCATCAAGGTGAAATCTATAATAACGAAAGTCCAGTCAAGATTCAACTATACTATCAGTTACCGAAAGGCTTGATTGGCAAAACAGAAATCCATAGCCAAAGTTTTCGGTGGTTGGGAGGATTCTTACCAAGGTTTGCCATGGTGGCTCTCGGTCATGGTTCAGAAGATGTCTGGTTCAATTGTCCAAATAGAAACACGACCACTATACAACGGGAATGAGGAGGTGCACGGTGTAAAAATACTTCATCGCATATTTTGGAGTTTCAATCCATGTATTAGGACGTTCAGACATTGCAAGCCTCTAGTTCAGGTTGACAGCACACACCTATACGAAAAATACAAAGGTACACTTCTGGTTGCTGTTGCACAAGATGGGAATTAGAACATTGTGCCTATCGCTTTTGCCTTGGTGGAAGGGGAGACAACTGATGCATGGCAATTCTTTCTCAAGAATCTGTGAATGCATGTTGTTAGAAAGGATGGTGTGGGTATGATCTCAGACCGATATGAGTCAATCCGGGTAGCAGTAAATCGTTTCGGAGGTGACTAGCAACCTCCAAGAGCATGGTAGATGTTTTGTATAAGGCACATCGGCAGCAACTTCCTAAGGACATTCAAAGTCCCTCACTTGCAAAAATTTGTTGTCAATATAGGGTATTCAAGAACGGTGGAGGAGTACAACATCAACTGTAAGAGGTTGGAAGCCATTGGACTCAGACATTGGGTATTGGCATTCGACGAGGGACATCAATGGGGCCATATGATGACGAACCCTGTCGAGTGCATTAACTCAGTGTTGAAGGGTGCCCGTAATCTACCTGTGTTGGTACTGCTGGTCCGAGCAACATATTATCGGTTAAATAAACTTTTTACGCGGAAAAGTGCCGAGACTCACGAACGCAAGCGTGCTGGATTTACTTACTCCGTATTTGCACAGCAGCGGATCGAAGCAAATATGCAATAGGTTGGGAATATAGTTGTGCACCGGTTTGATAGATGAAATGAGGTGTTTGAAGTACGCAAAATGACTAGCAGAAAGGTGTTAGTTGTTGATCTTACGCGACAGACGTGTGACTGTGGACACTTTCAGGTGGACGACTACCATGTCGCCATGTTATTACTTGCTGTGCTAACCAGCGTCTCGATTAGCAGTTGTATGTGCATGATGTGTACAAGATAACAGAGATTCGTAAGGTATATAGATTTGAGTTCACACCATTAGGTGATCCCAAGACATGGCTTGCTTATGAGGGACCCACATTGGTCGCTAATCCCGCATTGAGGCGAATATCGAAAGGTCATCCCAGATTGACCCGATACTTGAATGGAATGGACTCACGCATCATGCGTGGTCCTCAGATATGCCGTCTTTGTAGTGCTCAGGATCATAGTCGGAGTCGATCTCATCAGCGTCCTGGACCGAGTGCTGCTGGTGACGATGCTGGTACCCAGGTCTTTGTTGGAATTTTTAAATTTGCATTTAATATTTTTAAATTTGCATTTTGTATTTTTATTTTTGTCGTGTTTGTATTTTTAAAATTTTCATTTTGTCAGTTAATGACAGCTTAATATTATACAAAAGATTAATTACGAATTAACTACGAAGTAAATATACAAAAGATTAACTACGAATTACATAGGTCATCATACAAAAACATTAACTATGAATTACATACCTCAACATAGTAAAACATTAACTACGAATTATATTAACTTAATTCGTAATATTAAATCTAAAAATCATAAACCCAAGCTCACTTCTTTCCCACCAACCAGTTCAGTTCCTTACCCATCATGCCCTGACCGAATCGCAACGGAGTATACCTATCAGGTGGATTTCGCTCCGTTCGTAAGTCATACGGGTGACCTCAAACTAAGTCATCCACACCCGGAGCTGCTGACCTACCTGCCTCTGTCGAAGCAGATGCACCGGGGTTGTACTCGTCAACAACCACGAATGCCCGCTGCGGCTGGATGAAACCACTATCACACGACGCACCCCCGGACGTGTGGTCAGAAGCAGGACCCCGCATACCATGGTCCATATCTACCGATGCCCCATGTGGATCAGCCGACCCTGACGGTGAAGGCATAGCACTAAAATCTGACCAACCACCCAAACCAGCGTTGGCCCAATCCTGTATTGCTGATCTCCGTGAGCATCGACGGGAATCTGCGACAAAAAGTCAAACCATTCATGACCGGCAGGAATGGTAAGTATGGGCTGATGGAGCCGGTTGGAGTGACCTTGGTGGCTATCCTGAGAGTGCTGGCTCTGCTGAGAGTGCTGGTTGTGCTGAGTGTGCTGGCTGTGCTGACCCTACCGACTGTGCCCACTATGCTGACTGTGACGTCTGTGGTGGCTAGACTCACTGTGGTGAGTGTGATGGCTACCATGACTGTGGTCCGGTGGCTATGGTATATAATAAGGAAACGGCTCAAATACCGCATGCTGAGGAACATACTCCGACAACCTCAGCATATGTCCGTACGAGCCCACGTACCAATCCCGGTAATCCACCGTCGGTATAAAGTCCCAGGTCGGAAGGGGATGCAGATCCCACAACCGATTGTTTCGCTTGTTTCCTCACTCCGCTATCCATGCCCCATGCAAAACTATCTAGTCATGAAGCTACACTCCGCGAAGAGCGATGCAATGCTGGTCCATGGGAATTTTCCTTGCTTCTCGCGGGGGAGGTTGTGCATACCCAAACTGATGCATCACTTGGTCCATAGGGTGCCATTTGATACACTCAAACGACAATAATGGAGTAACGATGTCACACACCTCAAGATGTCCGTGTAACTCGTCGGGTATGATCAATCCGTCATACGGCCGCCACTTAAACTGCCACATATTATTGGTATATTAGAACCCTAACATTAACGTTTGGAAATAGGAATCACAAGAACCATAAATATTTACTTCTTCCATGTAGTCTATATCATGCCTAAATCTCGCTACGGTCTTCGATAACCACACTGTGGTCCGTTCTGAATGACTCCACCTGAAAGATGATACGTTAAGTAACCGTAAATCAACATGCATAGTGAATATAATGCATGACTAAAATAAGAATTATTACCTCATGGCAACTGGTATCTCAGCCGGTAGAAGGGTATGTCTCGGTACGGGCGCAATACACGGAATTCGCTCCCATGCCCAAACAAACAACAGATTAAGAGGGTCATCCATCTCCTTTGTATCATATCGTGATACATGGCATAATGCTCTGTAAAGATGTGCGAGACATGCTGACCCCCAACTATAAGTATGGATCCGCTCAAAATCGCGAAGCAACGGTAGATATTTCGCGTGGGCGTATGCAGTTGACTTATCCGCGAATAGGGTCGACCCTAACAAACAGAAAATCTGACATCTGACGAATCTCCTAATGGACTCTTTAATATCCAACGGCTCCGCGTCTCTGATATGTCGAACCCAACCCAGCTTTATATAGGATTTCGAAGAATGACTGACTTCTGATTCACGACCGAATATCGCGATACTTTGGCTCTGTAGGAAGTCGCTACTATTATCAGTTCATCCACTCACAGGCTCTCCATCAATGGGTAGGCCAAATATATTAGCGACATCTTCCAATGTCACTGTAACCTCACCCACCGGCAATACAAAAGAGTGAGTTTTCGGCCTCCACCTTTCAACCAAAGCAGCTAATAAGTGGTGAAATCCTCTTATCATAGTATTTTTATAAAAAATATATTTTATTATAGTATTTTTATAACAGAAAATTAATCTAAAAATAACAAAAAAATTATATTCTAACATGTTAAATAACAAAAATTAAAAAAATTTAAATACATAAAAAAATATAATTTACCAACTTACATAAATTGGATGATCCAAATAATTTATAATATGTTCCTCCGAAGTCATATAATTACGTACCATTTAAAGATAAATACAAACTATTTTTTTTTTCTTATTTTTTTTTCACCCTTCTGCTTTGTTTTCTCGAAACCCCATTCTTCTCTCTAACAAAAACCAACAGCAACCCTTCTCTCATTAACACACTCTAATGCTCTAATGCATATACTAGGGGTGGGGAGGTTCTCTTTTTATAGAGCCAAGAGCAACGTTTGTTGTTTACCGAGGTAGAAGAGCTGTCCCCTACATGCAGACAGTCTCCAACACGCCTACCTCGTGTTGCTGCAGCACATTAGAAATCTGCAAAACTTGCTCTACCACACCCCCAGCGTATTGCCAGGGAGTTGTATGCGCACCGCATCATCACGCTTCCGACGTATTGCTGGAGTGTTGACACGCTTATGACGAATAGCGATACTTTGTCTTTTGCGTATTGACCGTAATTTTCACAAACCGATAAAACACCTCACTCCCTAATATTCAGCTAACACACCAACAAATTCTCCATATAAAAAATAATTTATGACTTGAACCACTCTCTTCATTCTTCTTTTTTTTTTAATGTCGAAACGGGACTCAAAATTCTAAAGAAGAAAACAAAAGCGATTACTTTCATAGATGATTTTTTTTCTTTGGGTCAGAATGTATGATATCTTTTTTTTAGGTGAATGTATGATTTCTAATATGGTTCCTTATAGTCTATATGTAAAGATAATTCAGGTTCAAAAATAATTGGGCTATATGCTCTTTTCTTTTTTTCTAAGCTCTTTTGTCTTGATCGAGTTAAATAAGTATTGAAAATTTGAATTATGTCTGGTGTATGTATTGGCTAACGATAAATTCTTCAGATTCGTGAACAATTAAAAAATAAAATCATAACAATTTCACTAAAATAAGTAATTGATTAATTATAAAAAAATGGAAGTTTATGAATCTTCAGAGTTTTAATTACTTTGATTAAAGTGAACATTGAAGCTTATTTTAATTACGGAAAAGGAAAGGTGAAATTCTGATATTAAAACAAAAGTGACAAATTTATTTAACTAATTACGTTTGTGATGAGACACATTGATACTTTGATAGCATACATATATATGTTTAATTTACAACTAATATTATTTTGTAATGCTTTTACGTTATTAAGGGATCCCTTCATTCAATGATTTCTGAATATACTAATATTTAAGAGATAATAAAAAATTAGTCTAAATAGTTTAACATAATTTTATTTAATATTTATTAATTATTACTAAAATAATTATATAATTTTAAATATAATAAATATATAATTATAAATATTATGTATATAAATTATAGATGTTATATTATATAGAGTAATTTTATATATTGTTATTTTAGCATTATCATTGTGAATATTAACCTTGTGTCTAAAATCTTTTGTTCTATGATATATTTACATGAAGTTTAACATACATCAAGTTGTTTTTTGTTTTAATTAGTTTAACATTTAATTTTTTTAATCAAAATTTCAAGTTTATTTGAGCTATTATTCTTATGATAGATTAATAGATAAGTTAAATTCTAGTTAAATTGATTAAATTTTATTAAGAGACACTGAATATAAATGATCTGACAAAAATATTAGCATGTATCAAATTAAAAGAGTGCGGTTTTGATTACGATATCACCTCAGAAAAAGTATACAGCACTAAAAAAAAAAAAACGAAAAAGTTCTTATTTAATTTTTACTTTTTGAAGGCAAATTCCCAATATTATTGTGCCAAACACACAAGGATAGAAGTCACCAAAAAAAAAAAAAACACACAAGGATAGAAAGTGGAACGTTGAAGGTAAAAGCATTTTTTAGAATTAAAAAAGAAATTCTATCCCTCGTTATATATCTATTATTTATTATATATTATTCAAATTCAAATTTTACACTTATTAGATTATTATATGATGTTATCTCTATAGTAGAGATATTTATTTCTTTTAATTATCCCATATATAGATATTTATATGTTTTTTTCATTTCATGAATAAAATTATCTGACTTTAGAAAAAAAAATTACACTTAATAATAAAATTTACGTAACACACTTTTAAAAATATTTTTAATTTTTTAATTTATTAAATCCAATCAATTATAATTATAATGAATTAATTATATAAATTAATTATTAAATATTTTACACTTAATTAATTTTATTTTTATTGTTAAAATTAAAAAAGAGTGAATTATTAATCAATTCAGAATTTAAATTTAAATTTGAGTAAAAAATTAAAAAATTTACTTTTAATTTTATCTCATTAGCTAGAGTTAATTTTAAAATAAAAAATTACTTTACACATTATACTGTAAGATAATATGATCATTTTTTTAATGATAATTATTACCAAATAAAATAGTGTAAAAATAAAAAAATATATTTACCAATTTAGAGGATAATAATACATTTTTTTCTAATGGAATAAATGATTGAATAACAAAAATTATTATGATTTCTATCTTTTCATATAAACTAATACTCAACGATAGTCTTCTAGTTATGGTGGAACTGGAAGTGAGCCGAGCCGAACTAAACCAAGTTCAAACTCGAGTAGTCGACTCATAAAAATTGAGCTTAGCTCGCGGTTCGGTTTATTAATAATCGAGTCTATTTCTTAAACTCAAACTCGGTTCATCAAAAGCTCACGAGCTGGCTCAAATAATAGGAACATAATATATAATTCTATATCAATAAATTATAACTTATATATTTTAAATATTAAAAATGATTAATTTTATGTATTGTCTATCTATCAATTATAAATTTTTTATTTATGTCCTACATCAAAATTATATATAAAAAATGAATATAAAATTTTAAATAACTAAGAATATTAATATATATGTATATATATCATCGAACCAGTTTACGAGCTAAGCAGTTGAGGTTATTCAAACTCAAGTTTGGCTTATTTAATTTATGAGCTCAATTTTAGGTTCAAGTCCGGCTCACCAATTCACAAGTTCAGCTTATCGTGCTATTAACGAATTGAGTTCCAGCTGACTCATGAGCTGACTTAACTCACTTCCAGTCCTAGTTCCAGTAATATTATCAAAGAATATTAACCAATTCAATAGGTTTTGTGATAGCAAAAGTTTATAAGTTTGGAGGCCTATAAATTAAGTCATAAAATGTGAAGTTTTAATAAATAACAACGTTGATCATATTATTTTGATTTTGAGAATCAATATGATACCAACAAATAAAAATGTCTCAAGTAAATTTCAACAAAGACAAATCTTCATAAGTATTGCTATCGATGAGAAATTGATTTGCTTTAAAGATAAATACTATTTTTTACGATATTTTTCAACTCAACAAACTTTAAAAACAAATACTATTTTTTTACAGTATTTTTCAACTTGACAGATTGAGGATTAATCTACCGTGAATTAAAACTCTATTTAAGGATCTGTTACTAATAAATAGATTGCTACACACAAAAGATAAAATTCGAACCCTAATACCTACTTAAATGAACGAGTGAAAAGCCTGATCAACCAATAAAAAATTACCTGAGACAAATATTAATTATTTGGGATAAGTATTGTTTTGGTCCCTAATGTTAAGTGTCAGAATCGAAACCGTCCTCAACGTTATTTTTTATTTAGAATCATCCTTAATGTTTTTTCGTATTAAAATCGTCCTTTTAACTTTTTCCGGACAAAAATACCATCCACTACCACCAGCATCTTTGCCTCCACCACCACCAGCAGCACCAACAACTTTATCCACCAAGAATAACAACATTAATGAAATCAACACAAATTCAACAACCAAATCAACACACAACAACAATAAAATCAGAAAATAACAAATCAAAATCAGAATTAAAAGTAAAAGCAGAAACAGTCACAGCAGCAGAAAAAGCAGAAACAGAAACTCAAGCAGAAGCTCAAACAGAAGCAGAAAGCATAGGCCAAAGCAAGGAGTAGAAGTCGAAGCAAGAAGAAGAAGTAGATGCAGAAGCCGAAGCAGAAGAAAAAGCAGATGCAGAAGTCGAAGCAGAACCACTGGCACTTTTCTGACGGTAGTTCGTGGGCAAATCGGCGGCGACGGCTCAACGGTGTGGTCTCCCGATGACAACGCGATGGCAACGGCGAGCCCTAGCGGTGCCGGCGCATCTCCTTTTCCTCTTCTCTTCTCCTCCATTGCAGCTCCTCTCCTCTTTTTTCTTTCTTTCGGCGATGGCGACGGCAGCTCCAAGTTTTGTCAACGCCGTCCCCCCTTCCCCTTCCCCTTCCCCCTCCCCTCCCCTCCCCTCTTCTTGTACCCTTTTTCTTTCTCCCTCCCCCCTTAACGCATTCTTTTCTTTTATTTTTTTTTTAAATTTTATAATTTTTTATTAAAGTAGGGGTAGTTTAGAAATAAAATTAAAAATTTTATTTCTCCCTCCCTCCAATGCGTTCTTTTCTTTTATTTTTTTTATTAAAGTAGGAGTAGTTTAGAAATAAAATTAAAAATTTTATTAAAAATGACGATTTTAATACGAAAAAAACGTTAAAGATGACTCTAAATAAAAAATTACGTTGAGGACGATTTGGATTCTGACCCTCAACGATAGAAACCAAAATAATACTTATCCCTAATTATTTTTAATATTTTCAACATTAAAATCGTTAAACTTTGGTTTTAATTATAACTTTATAAAATATTTATAGTAATAATTATTATATATTTTTTGTTTAATTTTTTAATAAAATATTTTATATATTTTTATGTATTATCTAGTAGAAAAAAAAGATCATACACTAATTTTATTATAAAAACGTGACGTATTAATCCTTTAGAACAAATATATATGAAAATATTAATATGGTAGCTTTCTTCCAAAGGGAAATTATTGGACAAGTCATGAATCTTTTTATTTTCAAAATTAAAAAGAAACTTACTTTTTATCTCATCTGCTATTGTTCAAAAAATAAGAAAAAGAAGTATTTGGCTAATAATTGTCTTAAATGTATTGGTTATGATTCTAGTAATAAGAAGTTCAATAATGTTGATAAATCTTTAAATTTTTTTGAGAGTTTAATTTTGATCTATATTTAATATAAAATATAGTCATTTTTATTAATATAATATTATTTTATTAGATGTATTCGTAAAACTGTTTTATATATAATTTTTTTCGTACTTTTAAACAAGGGTTTAGTGAAGAATACTAATTCAATATTTCAAACCAGCACTTTTCAATTTTTTATTTTTTATTTTTTTATATATAAATTAGTAAGTCTACTAATTATTAAGAACTCAAGGACAGGAAGAACCGTACAGGTTCGCATCGCATTTTACATTCCAAGCGTGCACGTGTCCACCCCAAGCACCCATCGAACGTGCACCAATAAAAGCACAAACAAACCGCCACGTGTCTGTTTACAAAGTGCACCACTCCACGCTGGCAGAATACAAGACCACAAACGCCACACGATAACTTGCTACATCCGGTCAATACCGCCACGTAATCAGTAGACCCCATCGTCACAGCTGGCTACACTTTTACGGACCCGAAGCCTCAGCAACGAAGTTTGTGGATGAGAAAAAGGCTCGAAATTAAATTATTAAACAAAAAAAATAAAGCGAAAAAAATTGGGAAAAAGTGCAAAGGTAAGCATCAGTGAGAAGCGCCAGTAAGTTTTCGCCACGTGTAACGTTCCTATAAGCTGACGCGTTGCAGCCTCAAATAATAACGAAGAAAAAATGGAAATAAAATTAAAAAAAATAAATCCACAAGAAATTATAGTGGCTGAGATTGCAAGTTGCGGTTAAACACTCTGTTGCAAGCTTCAGCTTCAGTTTCAGTTTTTCTGTTTTGCATTTTCTGATATAGTTTCTGTTTTCAGTTGAAGAGAAACCTCTCTTTCCTTCTCGGATTTTCGAATTTCGCAAATTTTTTTTTTGCGATTTTTTTGTTTTCGTTTTGGACTTTTCCGATCTCCGATTCGTTATAGCCAGAAATGAGTCCTCCGGCGAGTGTCCGGTGACGGTGAGCTAGCTCGAGTTGCATGATCGATGTGCTGTTTCGTTGCTATGGCTTTTTTAAGAGGTAAATTAATATTCGATTTTCCTTTGTTTTTTGTTTGAGAAATCTTGTGATTAGTTTCTGTTTGGTTACCGAGAAAATTCAAAATTCAATCACCGAACTTCGATTCAAGTTTACCTTTGGATTTGGATGTGGCAGGGTGCTCTCACTTCACTCAACTCAGCTCGTTTCTGTTGAGCTGAATTTCGAGTTGCTTTGGGATTAAGATTTTTTCCAATTTTTTTCTCGGCAACCAAACAGGAGGTGTTGGAAAATTTTGCAGTGGATAGTGAAGTATTCATCTATTATATATTTATAGTGATTTATATGAAGTGAAAGATGGATTATAGATTTTGTTGCTGTTGCCGTGAGTTGAATTTATCGGTTGCTGTACTAATAGTAGTTTCCCTTTCTTGTTTCCGCATTCTTTTGAAAGGTTTTGGCGCTCTCAAGTTCGTTTTGGTGAGGATTCTGATTAAGGAAATTTACTTTTATTCATTGGGAGAAGCGTCTCTCTGTTGCGGTTGATTCTTGAAATTTTGATTAACTGTTGTTTTCCTCTGTTGGTTCTGGTTTGGCTGTGTATTATTATTATTTTTATTATGAGAACTTGTAATGAATTGAATGAATGGTTTGTTGGTGCTGATACATATAGAGAGATGGATCCCTTCCTACTACTGTTCTCGTTTTGTTTCTTTTGCAGCAGAGATAGAGTCATCTTGTCATCATATTCTCATTAGTTTCACTACCACCACGGCTTTACTATTCACTGTGTTGTTTCGTCTCACCAATAATGGAAGGAGGTTTTCCTATTATCCGCTACTCGTCAGGGAGGATCTGAAGCAGCGCTAGCTGCTCACGTCCTATGATGGACGCGTACTCCTCTGGAGAGGAAGTGGTTATTAAGGTTAGGTTATTGATTGATTGATAGATTTCTTTGTTAAAGAGGAATGATAAAGATATTGAATGTTAGTATTTTAGAAGTGACTTTAATTCTCAAATCATGGTTGGAACAGAAGTGGGGAAAAAACTGTGTTTTTCTGTTAGGCCTAATGAGGGGAACTGTAAATCAAACACACCCTGAGTAGTTTACTGGCAATTGCAGACTAGGAAACCTTATACAATCACCAAGCAAAGAGAACGATGGACAGAGGAGGAGCATAACCGATTTCTAGAAGCTTTGAAGCTCCATGGGCGGGCATGGCAGCGAATAGAAGGTAAGAGTGTGTGTTTATGTCAATACTCAGATGTTTTCTCTTGTTCATTTATTCAGATTCATATGCAGATATGAGATATGTATCTATGAGCTACCATATCAGAAAATGACATGAATTATATCTATATTTGATTAACTCTAATTTTGGATTCTCCTTTTTTGGTTTCTCCCATGGCCTGCCCCCTTTTGCTGCTTTATTTCTGCTGTGCAGAGCATATTGGAACAAAAACTGCCGTGCAGATCAGGAGCCATGCGCAGAAGTTCTTTACAAAGGTTGATGGGCACCTTCTCACCTTGGCTTAATATTTTATTACTTTATTTGAATTTATGTTTTATTTGAGATGTTGATTTATCTATGAGTTTTGATTTGCTTTAATCAATAAAAATTCTCTTGCAGAGTTCATGATAGTTCTGTATCTGAACTGGTACACTGCAAACTAAATTAGGATCTCATAGTAGTTTCTAACTAAATTCTCTCTGGTTATAATATACTCAATGCGCTGGAAACCATAGTGCTTATTCAATAATAAAACTTGTATTATATTTCTTGAAAACATTGGTAGCATCTGTCAAAGGGCTTACTGGGTTGATTTTAAATGATGAGACTTTAAGTAACAACAATGGACAAATTAAATTGGTCATTGGTTCATGAAAGAAGAATTATTTACGCAGCAGATATAAGCCTGCTTATGATAAAGAAATGTGTGTTATTTTTAACTTGGAATATTTTTCTTCAAATCCATATCTCAAACTCTCAGGTCGAATAGAACCGCTCAAACTCAATGAACTAATCCAAGACTACATGTGTTATGCAAGTGACTGCTTTGCATAGATAGTAAAACTTTCATCTCAATTCCATGTAAACTGATTTCTTTATCAGGATGAAACTCCCTAAGTGAATATTTTTAGTAACTATGCATGAATGTCCAAGCTCCTGTCAAAAAGAAAAAGAGATCCAAAGCTGGTGTTCCTGGTAAAATGGAAAGTATGACAGTGAACCATGTCTAGTTGAGCTGCTTGGTTGCTTTGATACAGTAGAGTCTGGTAGTTTTCTTTTTCTGGAGTTCATTGTATCTGCTCTTTTCTAGAAATAGAAATATGAAGCTCAGTGCTTGGATGCATGAGCAGTGTGAGAATTTGGAAGCTGCCAGGTGGTGGTGATTAGTGAGAGAACAATTGATTTCTATGAGTACAGATAGTGAATGTTTGGAAAATAAATTATATGTTAATAACAATAACAAGTAGTTTACTCAAGAATTGCAGAATGCAGAAAGATTGAAAGCATTCAAGCACGCAATTTTACCTCTTCTTGAAAAGAGTGCCAAAAGAGCCAAAGATACTAGAGTTCTGCTCCGTTCCATGCTTCATAATGATTGATCCTCACGCAAATATATTTGGAGAACTCAAATGTATGTATCTTGGTAGTGAGTTCTGTAAGTTAAATGGAAATGCTTATTGTTAGTTCAAAACTCGACAGTACATAGGTAAATGGTCTCTCTGTATCCTCTCTTTTTGGAAAAAGTATTTGCTCAGATCAATGAGGGGGATGGTTTGGCTATGATTATTTGGCCAAACCATCCCCCTTTTTTCATTTATTATGATAGCATATACGCTATCTTTTTTGCTCCAAGACTAGGATATTTACCGTCGTCGCGCACGGTGACTAATCCCGCATTGGCTTTTAGGCACCTCAATGGATGGGATAACTAGCCTGGAGTGTTAAAACATTTCCATGCCCAAAGTAAGAATTGAACTCCAAACAATTGGTTAGGAAGGATGAATCCCTTTTGATCAATCACACTTCCCGGATACATGTATGATATTTTAATGCATAGAATAAATGGAATCCTTTACAGAAGATGCCCTATCTAATATGGAATTCAAACAGATTTTGATATCAAACTTGCCCAGTAGAAATTCTTGCAATGAGCAGAACTTGAGAACTGAAATTTGAGGGCATGGTTAATCTGATCACCTTACTTGTTGGATTCAAGTAAATAGTTTATGCTAATGGCTACAATCATTAATGTCTTTGATGTTGATCCATATCAGAATCTGTGCCGTGGTTGTGCACATGTTAAGAGTTGAATGCTGTAAATTTGTGTTAAATGTTGATTGACAATTCTTGTTTCATAGAACTACTGCCATCATTGCAATTTCTGTCTTTGTTACCTAATGCCAATATCTTCCTACATCTTTCTAGTCTAGAATCAATAATAAAAGTTATACAAGCTTTTTATTAAACAATAACCAGTTCCAATTCCAAAAATCCATATAAATAATCGTTGGCAATTTTCCCCCATTGAATTAGTGAGTATTTCTGGATGTTTTCTTTTGTTAGCTTTCATGAAAGCAGTACTTGATTTACCATGTATACAGTTGATTCTGCTTTATAATTGAATACAACTGAAAATATCTGCTTTTGATATATTAATATTTTCCAAAAAGTGCTTTGGAAATTCTACGTACAAGAACCAAGTAAATGCCCTACATCATAGTGCTTTAAATGATTTTAGTATGACTTCACTTGCTGAGAATACCGTTAACATTTTCTTTTTCAGTTGGAGAAAGAGGCCCAGGCAAAGGGTGTTCCAATTGGACAAGCTCTTGACATAGAAATCCCCCCTCCACGACCCAAAAGAAAACCGAGCAATCCTTATCCTCGGAAGACCAGTGCTGGTGCCGCATCATTGCATAGTGGAGCAAAGGATGGAAAACTCAGTTCTCTTGAATCTTCACATGCTAAACAAGCACTGGACTTGGAAAAGGAACCTGTTCCAGAGGTAAATATTTACTTCCTGTTTTATATATTCCACTATTCACAGAGTTTATTTATTCACTTATTTTCAGTTTTGTCAATTAGTGAAATAATCTTGTTCCTTGTTTTAATAGAAACATAATGGAGACAAAGTGTCACATGTAAAAGAAAATAAGGATGAGAACTGCTCTAAAGTATTTGCTCTTCTCCAGGAGTTACCATGTTCTTCGGTTTCTTCAGCAAACAAGAGTTCAATATCGTGGTCAGTGCCACTGCAAAATTCATGCGGCTTAAGGGAGATTATACCTTCAGTGAAAGAGGTAATAGCGAAAGATGGAACAAATAAATCTTTTGTTACTATTGAACTTGAAAATCGGAAGTTGGAGATAGATGATGGGAAGCAGACTAATGGAAACTCCAGTTTGGAGAATTCTGATACAGTGAAATTGGTTCAAAATGAAAAAACAGATGGTCTTAACTGTGAACTAACCATAGATGGGATACAAGGCAATCATAATTATCCGAGACATGTTACTGTGCACGTTGTTGATGGGAAACTCGGAACAAGTACTGCAAATCCATCCCAAGATATGGTGTTTCAAGATTCTATGTTTCAGCCACTAGGAGGGATTAATGGGCAACCTAATCTTTTCACCAATACAACCGCATCAAACACGAGCGAGAGCCAAAACAACACAGAGAGATCTTCTGTTCATCAATCATTTCTTCCTTACCCTCCCTTCATACAAAATAATCAAGGCGATTACCAATCATTTCTTCAAATGTCTTCCACATTTTCAAGTCTTATTGTGTCTACCTTGCTGCAAAACCCAGCAGCACATGCTGCCGCAAGTTTTGCAGCTACTTTCTGGCCCTGTGCAAATTCAGAAGCTTCAGCAGATTCTCCTACGTGCTCTCAAGGAGGTTTTCCACCCAGACATAATGGCTCTCCTCCAAGTGTGGCGGCTATTGCAGCCGCCACTGTAGCTGCTGCAACTGCATGGTGGGCTGCCCATGGACTGCTTCCTCTGTGTGCTCCACTCCATACTGCTTTTGCTTGTCCTCCAACATCAATGCCGGCAGTTCCATCAATGAATACTGGTGAAGCACCAGCACCAGCACCGGTACAAGAACCGGCACCAATACCAACATCAGAGACGGAACAAGAGAAGAATAGTCTGCAAAATCCTCCTCAGCAGGACCAGACACTTGATCCTGTATGCTCGGAAGCTCAACAAGCACAACAGTCACCTTCTAAGTCCCCAGTTGATATCTCATCAGATTCCGAGGAGAGTGGAGATGCCAAGTTACATCCTTCGCCGTCCAAGGCTACTGATCAAGAGTTGAACAAAGAAATATCCGAGCACATTGATTCCAACAAAGCAAAAGGTAGAAAACCAGTTGACCGATCCTCATGTGGTTCCAACACAACCTCTAGCAGCGAATTGGAGACTGATGCATTAGAGAAGGATGAGCAAGGGAAGGAAGAGCCTGAAACAGCTGATGCTAACAATTTAGCCATTGACTCTAGTAATCGTCGTAGTAGAAGTGTTAGCAACCTTACTGATTCTTGGAAAGAGGTCTCCGAGGAGGTAACATTGTATCACAGTTTCTTTTCTTGAAATTCTTTTAATACAATGCATGCATACGTTGCTTTTTCTTATGAAACCTTAATTACCAGGGGCGACTGGCCTTTCAGGCTCTCTTTGCCAGAGAGGTGTTGCCACAAAGCTTTTCGCCTCCGCCCGATTTGCTAAACAAGGATCAGGAAATGGACAGCATCAAGGATAACAAGCAAACCACAGATATCAAGGATGAAGGCCAAGACAGCAAGAAATGCAGTTCTATTTTCGAGGGTATTCAGAAAATGATGCCATGTATAGAGAATAATGAGGAAGAGGGACTGCTAACCATAGGACTTGGACAAGGAAAGCTCAAGACTCGTCGGACTGGCTTCAAACCTTACAAAAGATGTTCAATGGAGGCCAAGGAGAACAGGGTTGGAAGCACAGGGAACCAAGGTGAAGAGCAAGGGTCAAAGAGAATACGCTTAGAAGGGGAGGCTTCAACTTGATGAGGTTTGATTATGATCCTATGCATGCTATGCAATAGAACGTAAAAGGCTCTATACACCTTTGGTTATTGCATGATCATAATTTCTTAATCCTGCTCAGTTATGGTGTACCTATTGTTTGTTTTCTAATTCTGCATCTTCACGAAACTTATCGTGTAGATGTGTGTACCATATTAAATTACTACATGCTTTCTTTTACTACCTTGGACAGATGATGATGTTACTGCTGCTAAAATCTCCCCTAAATAGACTTCGACAAGATACATTAAGTATTACTTGAGCATTGATGAACATTAAGTAATTTATGATCCTTCATTCAGCCGTTTTTCTTGATTTTACCTTATAGTTTTCTTGATTCTTTTTTCTTTTTTTTTTTCTTTTTTCCAAACTCTGCTTGGAATTGGAATAAATTTTCTGAAACAGGGTATGCTTTTGCGTTGATGTGGTTACCAAATACATATATAGATAAAAGTGGTTTTCTTTTGGTTTTAAGTTTGACTTCTTTTTGGAAAGGGTAAGGTTCATAATCCCAATCTTAAATCTTGTTTTCATGGGGTTTATAGTCCGAAAATTTTCTTGAAAATAAAAGGAATCCGGTACTAAATAGAGGCACGTAATTAAGTGAAACCAAGTATTGAAACATAGTTCACTTTACTTAGAAATAAGAACTCTAAACAGAAGATAAATATAAGTTGTGTAAAGCAAGAAGAGAAAACATATTATAAGAGAAATTTGGTACAATTTGATTATCATTGTGCTAGAAAAAGGTGTGTGTTCATCTTCAAGATAGATGTGCGAAATAAAGTATAAATGAGAATTGAATAGCTTTTTAGTATGTCTTCCTTTCTCATAATTGAAAGAGGTGTGTATATGTTGTTATTGTTTATTTATTTGGAGCAATCCTATTTAAGCTTTGAAGAGCAGATAGGAGGCATGACTTTTTCACCTTATTACAGTAAAACCAAGCGTTCAATCATTTTTTTAATCAAATTTTTAATTAAGTCGTTGTGCTTTTTCTCCTTCGTACATATATCGGCACGGATGTGTTGCTTCTTCTATTTCTTGTTGCTACTTCTTCTTTTTTTTTTTTTATTATTGTCATCATCGATTTCTTCTTTTATTTTTGGAGGACCACATATTTAAAATATTGATTCACTCAACTAATAAAATATATTCATATAAAAAATTTATGTATTATATGTAAAATTTTGTTATGTGCAAAAATTTTTGTACTATGTAAATATTTATGCGATATATATAAAAATTTTTATACTATATTGATAAGTTTATATTATGTGCAAAAAATTTTATGCTATAGAAATATGAAAAAAAAAAATGATAACATATGTATGCTTTCTGCCGAATTTGTGCCAACTTAATTTAGTTAAAAACGCTTGTAAATATAATATTACCGTTTAATAAGTAATTCAATACTTAAAACTCCAATCTAACACAATAATTGACTAAGGAAAAAAAACATCTGTCTCTGCAGCTAATTATGTATCTACACATATTTATATCGTAAGATGGCTTAATGAACTCTATGTTTCAATAGTTGTTATAAATAATCTAGATTATGATTGTATAAAAGTTAAAAGCAAAATAAAAAACTAAAATAGAAAAATTTATAAACTAAATGTCTATTCTAGCTTAGCTTAACGATTATGGTTTTAGGAATTGATTGATGAATATTTAAATATTGTTAAAGTTCAAATTTCACTACACCAATATGCCAAATAATTTTAGAGCAACACCAACCTTAGCTTTGTGGCTTATAATCCTAGGTTTTCAACCCTCGGATTCAATTAATTTAGAGAGTAGCTTTAATATGAAACCTTAACCGTGTCTATTTCAAAATTTAATACTTTTCTTGAGTTACCATCAAACATCCATAAAACATAATGTAATAAGAAAGAAACCACTACTTCACACTTACCTAACATATCAAATATATAACCTTAACAGTTAACACAATGCTTTTTGAAAGAATATATTAAAGAATAGAATTTAAGAAAATACTCAATTTGTTTTCTGAAATTACACTCAAATCTCCTTTAATTTTTGAAATTTTAATTACTTCAACTTAATCTCTAAATTTTTTAAATTTTAATCACGTTAGTTTCTGCGATCATTTTTATCATAGAGTCAATTAAAAAATTTAAAAATTAAATTAAGCAAATTAAAATTTTAGACTAAATTAAAATTCAAATATAGCTTCAAGGACCAAATATTTTCTAAAATTTTTACTGTTTTGATCAGTTAAATGTGCACAGAGAACATAATATTGTTAGTATTATTCTTTGTTGGAAATTGGATTTCTCAGCACAATCAAAGATGCTGATTTAGCGGACTATACTTTCTTGTAACGCAATTATACGGCACTTATGTTATACTTAATTGGACCAGTTTTCAAGATTCCTTGTACATACGCACGTAGGAGTATCGTTAATACTAAAGAGAGAGGGAAAAAAAAATTTCGGACTCCTCTTATTTAGTATTTATTAATTCTAATGATAATTAATAAATATTAAATAAGATAAATTTTAATTTTTTATTTTTAAATATTTTTATAAAATTATTATACTACCCAATTGTTAAAATATAAAACATTTAACTAAACCACTAACAATTATATATATAAAAAATTATATATATACAAAACTAATTAAGTTCATATGTATTTTTATATAGACAAATTCTTTGATAAAGAGAAGAATATAATGGATGCTGATGGATTTTGGGTTAATATATAATTTAAAGAAAATCAATGTTATGTTTTTAAAATTTTAGATTTTTTGAAGTAAATAAATTGATAAAATAATAAAATAAGAGATTAATTATTATTAAATTTGTAATTTTTATTATATGTGAATTTTATTATTTTATTAACTCTCTTTAAAAAATTTTAATTTTTTTATTAAGAATATCTTATTAATTAAGTGACTAATAATGAATTTTTTTAAGAAATTCAAGTTCAATATGGTTAATACTTTAGCAGATCCTAAATTAATCAATTCCAACGTCAATTATTCATAGGTTAAACATGTACTTTTCAAAATCTAAATTTTAAATAAAAACTAATGGTGTGAAATGATAATATGTCAAATTTTAAAAATATATTTAATGACCGATTCTTTTATGTTAGAATATTATTAGGATCAATTAGGATCAATTAGTATTATTTAGTTGTGTCCAAGATACAGTGTACAAGAAGTATTTATAGGTGCTAAATGAATCAGAGTAATAAAGGCATAGAATCCTATAATTAATATACAGATATACTACATAAATACAAACGATACTAATTGATCCTAATTGATGCTAATTGATTCTCTAACATTCCCCCTCAAACTCAAGTGGGAGCTAAGGATACCAACTTGAGTTTGGATAACAAAGTCCGGAAACGAGTCGGGTGATGAGCTTTCGTGAAAATATCAGCAGTCTGATATAGTGTTCCAACAGCAATGAGACGAATAGCATCAATAAGGATACGTTGCCGAACAAAGTGACAATCAAGCTCAATGTGTTTGGTGCGTTCATGAAAGACATCATTATGGGCGATCTGAATAGCACTGCGGTTATCACAAAAAACATCAGTAGGGGACGACTGAGGAGCACCCAAATCTTCGAGAAGCCAACGAACCGAGACAACTTCAGCAGTGGTGTCAGCGAGGGCACGGTACTCAGCTTCTGTGCTTGAGCGAGCAGTGAACGTTTGCTTCTTAGCACGCCAAGAAATGAGAGCGTCGCCAAGAAACAAACAGTAACCAGTAGTAGAACGACGATCAGTGGGATCACCAGCCCAATCAGCATCGGAGTAAGCCTGAAGAGACAAAGAGGAATGGGCAGAAAAATAAAGACCATGAAAGAGAGTGCCTTTGATGTAGCGAAGAATGCGTAGAACTGCTGCATAGTGAGTAGTACGAGGAGCTGACAAGAACTGGCTAAGTACATGAACCGGATAGGCGATGTCTGGTCGGGTGACAATCAAGTAGACCAGACCGCCAACTAACTGTCGATAGAGAGTTGGATTATCCAAAACAGTGCCATCCATAGGGGTAAATCGAACATTAGGCTCAAGAGGAGTAGACTCAGTGCGACTATCTGTAATCCCAGCACGAGCAAGAAGATCTGAAGCATACTTAGCCTGAGAGAGATAGATGCCATCATCGGTGGAGATGACCTCGAGACCAAGAAAATAGCTGAGAGAACCAAGATCTTTCATCTCAAAGGTACGGTGAAGTGAGGCCTTGAGAGCAGAGATACCATCAACATCATCCCCAGTGATTATCATGTCATCAACATACAAAAGTAGAAGAACAACTCCACGTTCGCTTTTACGAATGAAGAGCGCATTCTCATGAGGGCTAGAAGTAAAACCAAGACTGCATATGGTAGTGCTGAACTTGTCAAACCATTCACGAGGAGCTTGCTTAAGTCCATAAAGTGCCTTGCGAAGGAGACAAACCTTATCAGAAGGACAAGGATATCCCGGAGGTGGTTTCATATAGACTGTCTTCTTCAAATCCCCATTAAGAAATGCATTCTTCACATCCATCTGACTGAGAGACCATTTTTTAACCGCGGCAATGGCAAGAAGAGCTCGAACAGACGTAAGGCGAGCGACAGGGGCAAAAGTCTCTTCATAATCAATACCATACTCTTGCGTACAACCTTGAGCAACCAAGCGGGCCTTATAACGGTCAATAGAGCCATCAGAGCGAGTCTTGATCTTGTATACCCATCTACTGCCCACAACTTCCTGATCAGAAGGAGGATCAACCAGATCCCAAGTGTGTGCTTTTTCAAGTGCCTGTAATTCTTCTTGCATTGCTTGTTGCCAATTTGGGTTTGAGGAGGCTTCTCTGAATGTCTTAGGTTCATGTTGATGAAGAATAGTAGAAAAGCAATGATAATCAAGAAGATGAGGAGGTGGATTCCTTACCCTAGAAGAACGAGCGGGAGGAGGAGGCATGACGGTAGGAGCAGGATCATCGTCCGGTCTGGAATCATCGGGAGATGGAGAAGGCGGAGGAACAGGAGGCTGTGGAGGGTCACTCGAGAGAGAACCTGTAGAATCATCACTAGGAAAAAGATCAACATTGGGGTTAGTAAACAAAGGTGACTGAGTAGTAGGAATCGACTCAAAGGATGAGAACCGAGAAAACATGTGGTGCTCCCAAAAGACAACATGACGAGATATACGAATACGTTTAGAAAGAGGATCCCAACAACGATAACCCTTGTGTTCAGTGCCATAACCAAGAAAACAACACATACGAGTCTGAGGTTCAAGTTTACTATGTTCATGAGGCTGAAGAAGAACAAAACATACACAACTGAAAACTCGAAGAGAACTGTAATCTGGGGGGGTATGATTATATACTCTAACATTTTCTCAAGGTGCCATATATAGCTAGCTAGTAGTTATTATGGGTTAATTTGAATAAACAGTTTAATTGAATTTTTTTAAAAAAAATAGGTTAAATATAAATATTTATATTAAAAATAGTTTAATTTTAATTACTATTGAAGGATTCGAGATTTCGAGATAAAAGAGACTCTAAAACAGATGAAAAATGACAGGCAATAGGACCTGATAATATCCCTATTGAAGTTTAAAAGGGCTTTGGAAAAAAAGGCATTAACTGGTTAACCAAACTTTTTAATGAGATTTTAAGGTCAAATAAGATGCCTGATGAGTGGAGAAAAAACACCTTGGTACCTATCTACAAGAATAAGGGGGATATACAAAGTTGCTGAAACTATAGAAAGATCAAGCTCATGAGCCATACTATGAAGTTATGGGAAAGAATGATAGAACGGAGGTTGAGAAAAGAGACACAAGTAATAAAGAACCAATTTGGATTTATGTCAGACAGATCTACCACCGAAGTGATATACCTTTTAAGAAGGATGATGTAGAGGTATCGTAGTAATAAAAGGGATCTATATATGGTGTTTATTGATTTTGAAAAAAACGTACGATATGGTGCCAAGGGAGGTCTTATGGAAGGTTTTAAAAAAGAGGAGAGTAAGGATAGCATATATTCGGGCAATTAAAGACATGTATGATGGGTCGCAACTAGTGTGAAAACTCAAAGTGGTGCGATAGAGGAATTTTTTATTGGTATAGGAATTTTTTATTGGTATAGGATTATATCAGGGATCATCCTTAAGTCCATATCTTTTCACATTAGTCTTGAAAGTACTCACAGAACATATCCAAGAGCCGATGATATCGTCCTTATGGGAGAGTCAAGAGAAGACCTAAATAAGAAGTTGGACTTATGGAGAGAAGTTCTAGAAGTGTATGGTCTGCGCATAAGCCGTAGTAAGACGGAATATATGGAATGTAAGTTCAGTTTGAGAAGGAAAAACCCTAATATAGAGGTGAAAATTGGAGAAAATGTCCTACCAAAAGTCAAAAGTTTTAAGTATCTTGGGTGCATCATACAGGATAATAATGGAGAGATTGAACAAGATGTAAATCATAGGATCCAAGTAGGTTGGTCAAAATGGCGGAGTGCATCTGGTTTTATATGCGACAAAAAAGTGCCTTTAAAACTTAAAGGTAAATTCTATCGCACTACTATAAGACTGGCTATGCTTTATGGTACAGAATGTTGGGCGGCCAAATGGAAGCACGAATATAAGTTGAGTGTGATAGAGATGAAGATGTTGAGATAGATGAATGGTCATACGCGATTGGATAAAATAAGGAACGAAGATATAAGGGAGAGAGTTGGAGTAGCACCCATTGTAGAAAATATTGTTGAATCGCATCTCAGGTGGTAGGGACATGTGAGAAGAAGACCCACAGAACACTCAGTCAGGAGGGTGGATGAGAAGGAAGATGGACAAGGAGTGAAAGGCAGAGGAAAACCTAAGAAGACCATTCATGAGGTGGTCAAACAAAATCTACATGTAAACAGTCTCTCTGTAGACATGATACATGACATACACAATGACGTCGTTTGATTCATATAGCTGACTCCACATAGTGGGACAAAGCTTTGTTGTTGTTGTTGTATAAATGAATTATTTTGTATTTGATTTTTTATTCATAAAAATAATTATTTAAAAAAAAGCATGATAAAAATTTTTTATTATAAAAAAGTCATTTTTTTATTTTTTTCATAAATATTTAAATAATTTTTTAAAAAATTATAATTTAATTTAAAAAATTATACCAAATATTAATACTATCATTTTCAATAAATTAAAAATTAAAGCAAATTACTTATAGACGTATCCATCTTAGTCCCAAATGTGGTTACCAAACTTGGTATTCTAAGATAGAATTAGCGCTATTTTGGGCTTTCAGACCTTCCATCATTTTCTGCAGCAGAAATAGCACCTCATCACTGCATACAATTTTCAAAGACTAAAAAGAGTGTCATATCCAGTCTAAATTGTGATACAATAAAATAACTTAATTAACTATTCTTGAATAACATACCAAACCAATTTAATTTTTTAAACTAAAGTAATTGTTACATTCAAAGACTTGAGACTGTTTCCTAAAAATAACAATAATATTTTTCTTAGTTTTTACAATATCTCTCCGTCCAAAAAATAAAAAATTAATATATCGCAAATTAAAATTTTATTTAAGAAATTTGTCCTTAATTAATAAATTATTACATACACAACACTTACTTAAATGGGTTACTAAACTAATCAATAAATCAACCCAAATTAATAATAATAATAATAATAATAATAATAATATATTATAATATAAAAAATTTTAAATGTTCCTAAAACAACCAATATTTTAATAATTTTAATGGATGATATCGGTTATGAAAAATATATATAAAATATATTAATTAAAATTAATATTTAAAATTATTGAAATATTCAAAAAATTTTAAATAATATTTTTATAATATATATTTACTCAGCTTTTCTCATTTTGTAAGGTACGCATTCTTAACATAACATAAATGACAGATCTGACATTCCGTAATTCTCAAACTAGATTACTTGAAAATTCTTTGATATCTTCATTATTAATAATATTTTATTATTCCACATTGAGTGCTCCAATTACTATCTCAATTCCCATGCAAGTAAGTTAATTTTTTCTTTGCATTACTCTATATGAGTCTTATATATTAAGCACCTTTGTGCAATTCAACATGGCTTGAAATTCTCACAATAATCTTTTAGCCACGCTTATTACACATATCACACACTTCCACACACTAATTTGCACCCTATTCTACAGACCAATCTTCTCCCTCTTCCCCAACTTCCATAACTTACTCCATTACCAAGTACCTCCCTGATCGTGCCACGTGTCCATTAATGTGTCACTGATTGGAAAATCTCAATAGGGTCCCTCATATGTCAGAAACATACAATGCATGTAATATGATATCATATCTCATTATCTTTTATTTTGCACGTATGTGCTTTATTTGTACCTTCAACACTTTCTCTCTCAATAATGTTGAGTCTAACCGTCTAAGAAGAATTATATATAATCATTCAATTTTATTTATAATAGTTAAAATTATTTTAAAAATTAAAAATAGGTTAGTGTAATTAAATTTAAAGTTTTTATTGAAATGTTCTAAAAAAAATATACACAAGAAAAACTTTTATACATTTACTAATAGATAAAACCTTTACAATAATAATAATAACCATTTGATAAAAAAATATTTCTATATTCTTAAAACATATTTTATATAAGTTTGTATATTTAAATTTATCCACATTAAGACTACTATATTTGCCATATTATTATTATTATTATTATTATTATTATTAGGGTAAAATATACTTTTTATCCTTAAAATTTGACAAAAATTTTAAAAATACTCCTAAATTTTATTTTGTTTTAACTTTGTCCCGGAAGTTTTCGATTTGCATCAAACATATCCTAAACGGGTAAATTTTCAAAAAATTTAAGACTAATCTAATAATAATGCATGAAAATTATGCTTGATTTGCTTGTATTGAAGGTTGTTCTTATGAAATTTTTTTTGAACTGGCCTTAAAGTTTTTGAAAAATTAGCCGTCAAGAGTATATTTGATGCAAATCGAAAATTTTTGGGACAAAATTGAAACAAAATAAAACTTGGGAGTATTTTTGAAACTTTTGTCAAACTTGAGAGACAAAAAGTATACTTTACCCTTATTATTATTATTATTATTATATAAAAGGAGTAGTCATGAATGTATTGTTTTCTTTAATACCTACACACAGCACACTAACTTGCTCTTTCTTCTTCCTTTATAGATTTAAATAGACACTTTCAGAGGCATTAACATAGCTTAATTAATTAGTAGCAATGATGCATATTATTATTGGTTTAGAACTTCTTGTGTTCTTACCTTTTTCTTGTTCTCTCCAACCACCTAATTTGCTTCCAAATCCTTGCAATGAAACTTGTGGAAAACTCCATGTTCCTTTCCCATTCTTTGTCAACTCTTCTTGTGCCTCAATCTCAACTTCTTTCAACCTTTCTTGTTCAAACTCCTCTAACCTTTTCCTCAAAATTGATTCACAAAGTTACAAGGTTTTAGAGTTCTTCAATGATGGCTTGTTGGTGGACTTTCCAGGTAGGTATCTATATATACCATCTCAGTACTTTGAATAAATTTTAAGCACAAAATCGATCATTTACGTGAATATTTTTGTTTTCTTTGTTTTCTTTTTTTTTTATATTCTTTTTAAATTTTAGTAGATCTTTTAAAATTTGATATTGTTTTATTTGTATTAGTACAACATGATTTTTGCAGTGTTACGAACACTTTGTAATCCTTCGTACAACATAAAATTTGGCCGTAGTTTTATTAATAAAACATAATTTTTACCGTGTGTTATGAACACTCTGTAATCCTTCAGCAGGTGCGTCGTCGTCTTCGACTTGCCGAATGTACAATGACTTGAACTCATTTGGGAAAAGTTTTGAAGGAAAAGATGAAGATCAGTATGGAATCTCATTGGACAATGTTGTTGGACTCTATGACTGTGATGACTCCTCAGTATGCAAACCAGATTGTGAAACAATTGAGCTTCCAGGGTGTGATGGAAGTGGCAACAACCTTGGATGCTGTTATCCACTGAGTGATCATAGCATATGGCACAGTGGTGAAGGGTTCTCAGTGTTCTCTGAATTTGGATGCAGAGGGTTCTCAAGTTGGGCTGTTGTTAGAGGATCTAATTCAGGAAAACATGGGGTGAAGTTGGAATGGGGTGTTCCTTTGAAGAAGAATTCATCATCAATGGAGAAAGTTTGTGATTTGAATGCAGAAATGGTGAATGCTAGTTCAGTTCAAGGTGCAGTTAGGTGTGTTTGTCAAGATGGATTTATTGGTGATGGTTTTCTTAATGGATCAGGATGCTTGCAATGTCAGTATTTTTCTCATCCCTTTTACTATTATTATTTTTTTTATTAATACTGATGCAGCCATCTTAATTTACATAACAGAAGTGCTACAGTATTTAATTATGTAAAAGTACGTCAATAAAAATAATTATCTTTTATATTCACAAATGAACCGTCATCTAGAAGAACGCATATAATTAGACAACTAAATAACATATTTTATACCGTCATTACATTAAAAATAAAACTCATCTAATTATTAGAAGATGTTTTAAGAAAATTTCAAAATTTTCTATATCATTAGTATAACTATATATTTATTATCTTTGTGAAAATGTCACAATCAAAATGCTCAGAAATCCCAACATATGAACTTACCTCTTGAGTTTTGGTTTTTTTGCCATTACTTGCTTCAATGCACATAGAAAATCAAGTTAAAATGGTTGAACAACATAGAATCTTAGGCTTAGATGCATCAGCTGAATTAAGAGATTCACTCAATTTTCTGTTCATCTGATTCTTCATAAAAAGAGCAAATTAATTACTTCTTTCTTTCTCTATTCATATATATTGACTTTTTGCATTGCAGCTTGTATGAAGAATGGACAGGAAGCATATGGAGACAACTGTTACATCAAAAAACATGATCAAAGGAAAATGCTCATCATTGTAGGTAAGTGCCATGTCATTATAATTTTGATAATTTTTGTTTTCATGTCTCCTTATTTTTCTCTCAGTGTCCTGTGCTTGTAAATAATGCAGTCAAAACAACAGAGAAATTCTGTCTATTTCTAAACAAATTTGTATGTCATAATATATGTTCTGTTTTGTGACAGTTACCAAATGTGTCCACACTTTCCTTTGATTTTATGATGCAGGAATCTTGGGTCCATTTCTCATTGTTGCTTCATTGATTGCACTATTCTATCTTCTCAAAAAACCAGCAACAAAGCCAGGAATGTTTGACACAGAGCAGGCCTATTACCACAGCATTTCGTTCCGAAAACCGAATCGAACTCGCCTGTTCAGCCACCATGATCTAGACAAAGCCACCAAAGGTTTTGAAGAAGGACAGAAGCTTATGAGTGGACCAGCCGGGTCGATTTTCGCCGGAGTTCTCGGCGACGGATCCCACATAGCAGTTCAGAAGCTAAAATGTGAGAATGAGAAGGACATAATCCAAGTTGTGTCACAAATTGAGATTCTATCAAACATTGTGCATAGGAACATGGCTTGTGTTCTTGGATGTTGCATTGAATCTAGTTACACTCCTCTAGTGGTTTATGAGTACCCTGCTAATGGAACATTAGAGGAGCATTTGAATCATGAATTCAAAGGAAATAATGGAGTTGGTTTGGATTGGTATAGAAGATTGATCATAGCTACTGAAACAGCTTACATTCTTGCATTCTTGCACTATGAGAATTCCCCTCCAATTTTCCACAACAATCTGAAATCTAGCTGCATTTTCTTGGATGATGATCTCTCAGTCAAGATTGCAGGGTTCGGCCTACTCAATTCTAAATTCAAGTATGAATCTCATCAGTTTTGCAAGAATGATGTCTATGACATGGGATTGCTTCTACTTGAGATCATCTCAGGCTCAAACTCGACTCACCAGAAGTCTCCGCCTACGTCGGCTTTGGAGAAAATAAGGGATGGGAAGCTAGAAGAGATTGTTGATCCTCTCCTTTCGTACCACGAGATGGCGCAGCTCCGGCGAGATCAGGTGCAGATTGTGGCAGATCTTGCAACAAGGTGTGTGCTATTTGGTGGAGATGGAAAGATTGGAATGGTTGATGTTGTAAGAGAATTGGTGCACATAACAAAACAGAGTGGTGGTGATGCCAATTTGGATTTCTTGGAGGAAACATTCTCAAATTCAAGCCTTCTTCAAATGATTTCAATGTCTCCTGATTCTATCATTATTCATTGAAATCTCTTTCAAATTTTGTAACATAAAAATTGCATAACTATTGACTACCAAGCCCAAAAGTGTATGTGTGCTTTAGAAATCACCTATGGCTATTATCATTGTAAATTCTTAAGAAGGAAAATACTCAAGTGACGACATTTTTACATGAAGATGGCATTGTGAATCATTAGATGATTCGGTTAAATATATTCGATTAAACATATTAAATTGTCTAACAATTTATAATGAGAGTATCTATTTATTAAAAATTTACACAAGTGATTCTGAAAAGTGGTAGGTGAGTTATATCTGATTCCTATCAAATTAATGTATCTATCAATTGTTTTCTGCATTAACCTATAAGATATTACTTTTTGTTTTTTTTTTTCCTAATTTATTTAGGAAAAGAGATTATCTTTTTTCAAGTGTAATTAGATTTGCTCTTATAGAAATATATCAATAGATAAATAGAAGTTACAGTAAATATTTTCCATGATCTACATTCGAGTACTGACTTTTTTGTTTCTACTTCTAAGAATCTTGTTTGTTTTATGGGATACTCTTTAAAAATACTACTTTTAGACAATTTAAATAGAAAATTTAAACTAAATATATGTTTTTTTAAGTTTATTTATATAAAAACATTACTTTCATTCTCTTAATCAATATTTTTAGAGTACTTTTCAGCTGAATTCTTCATTAATTATGGGTTAAAATGTATATATCATCAAGTTTAATACTGTTAAACACAATCACAGTTAATACTTAATACTTAGATTGATATCTAAAGTTACACTCATATTTTAATTCAGCCTATAAAACTTTGATTTCTCAATTTGATTTTTCAAAGTAGCATTCATATTCACATTAGTTCCTGGTGTCTTGTTTTTGTTACAGAAGTCAAAATCGTTAGGTAACATTTGGTGAAGAAACAGAGACTAAGAGATAGAAATTGAAATAAATTTTAGTATTCTGTTTGGTGTAAAATAGGAGATAGAAATTAAAATAAGAATGAAACTCTAAGTTAATTTTCATAAAGGGTAAAATTGAAATTAATTAATTAAAACGAGGGTATTTTAGGTATAAAATGTTATTAAAGTTTCAGTCTCCATCTCTAAAAATTTTAGTCTCCTGTGTCTTCACTCTTTGGAGGTACTGAAATTTTAGAGACAGAGACAAAAATTTTAATACCAGTCTCTGAACCAACAAACGTAATATTGACTCTCAATCTCTCAATTTTTGTCTCAGTATCTCAAAACAAATGCTATCTAACAACATGCTGACTAGATTTCTTAATAATTATTTGAAGTAGCAATTAAAACTATTTTATTTTAATTTTTTCCTTACAAAGCATTTAAAATAATTCTAATTTTAATTTTAGTTAAGAATTTTAAAGGTTTCTTAAAAAATAAATTAAAGTACAAATTTTCAATTGCCATATTAGATAACTATTAAAAAATTTAGCGTGATAATGTTAATCTCTTTTAGCATGTCGTCAACAGTTTTATGACAAAAATAAAGAGTAACGCAAGTCATAAAAACCATGTTGAGAGATCAAATTAAATAAATTTAAACTTTAAAGATCAAATTATGCAAGTATAATTTCATGATTAATTTGAATATTAACTCATGGAGTGATTTTCATTTTTCGCCTGTTTCCTCGTTTTGCTTCTGATGCTGGCCTTGGTCCTCCTTCAGTCCTTGTATTTTTTTTTAATGGTTCCAGTTTTGGGCCTTTAAGGAGTTTCTGGTTATTAACAAAGAACAAAACCAGCTTTATTTTTTTTTGGTGACATAAAAAACCACCGTTATTTAATTCATATATATATATATATATATATATATATATATATATATATATAAAGCAATATTTAATGAAATTTTGTATAATTATTGTTATAAAGATGTTTTTCTTCCTAACTTGCTAAAAGATAATGATATTTTGAGCGTAAGTAGTAAATCTCTTTTAATAACACATGTATTAATCACTCATGTTTTTCCTCTCCCAAATTTTGACCTTACCTGCCAGGAAAAAATGTTATCAAAAGCCTTAAAATTTTATTTCACTTCTTAGAGAACTTCAATCGTTTTCTTTTTTTCTTTTTTTTTTTTTTACCAAAGATAAGAGATTCGAACCCGCAACCTCTTAAATAAATATGAGAAGACTATGCCATTTGAGCTATAACTCATTGGCGAGAACTTCAATCGTTAACAACCATAAGTTCATAACTTTGAATCATTATATATCAAACTAATCTATTTATAACATATAAAAATTGATATTAAATTTTTTACAATAAATTTAAGTCCTTTTTTTACTAATAATGTCAACAATTATAAGAATTTGACAAAAAATAAAAATCAATCAATTATCTTTTAATAAAATACTTTTAAAAAATTAAAAAAATTATTTATTATTATTCAACTAAAACATAAAATATTAATTAAATACAATAAACATATATTAAAATTTTCATAATAATAATAATTATAATACAAAATTTTAGTTATAAATATTTAAATAATATAATTTATATATGTTAAAACTTTTACTACTATTTGATCTATGTATACATACTTCATAAGATTTTTTTCACTATTGTTTGTTTTTTAATCTTTTATACCAATTATCAGAACTTCTTTAAATAAGTTTAAATTTGACCTATCTTATTAACTACATTTAAATATATCATAATTATACGGTTAATTTATAATTTTATATTATATTTTTTTAGTTTTTTCATTCTCATTTATTTATTTTTCTTTAATTATTTATAAATTAAAAAACACCGAATAAAAAGACAAAATACGGTAACTAAAGCAAATATAAAAATAAAAATAAGAGTTAATAGTCAAAATCGTCCCTAAAAGATACCTCGATCTACATATGAGTCTCCGAAAGATAAAGTTAATCAAAATTGTTCCCGAAAGATGACGGACATGACCACGTTAGTCCTTCTGTCATCTCGTCCGCTGAGCTGGCTAACGTTGGGTGACGTGTTCTATTAACTGCCCGCGTGGCACAGTAACAAAACAATGCTGTTTTGATTCAATGGCCTCCAGGACTTGATACGACCTCGTTTACTGTCCAGGTCTTGATACAATCAACCTTCTACCTTCCTCAACCTTCCCAAAGTCGCATAGACCCTTAACCACTATCCCGGTGCTATAGTTATCCACAACCTTACCAGTGGCACCATCTGTCACAAGCATTTCATCATACAGCTTCCTTGCAACCTCAACGTTCTTCCTTTTGACCAAACAATTCAGCAACGAATTAGAAGCGACAACACTGGAAAAACAACCATGCACTTTTCGCACTGTATAGAATAACCATAGGGCAGCATCAACCATCCCAGAATCTCCATAGGCTCGAATCAAAGAGTTCAAAGCCTCATGGGTAGGCTTCAAGTTCCCAACTTTCATGCTATTCAAAACCAGCTCGATCTCGAAGAACACTCTAAATCTTGTCAAGTGCTTAAGAAGAGAGGAATAAGCAAAGCCATCGAGGGAACAAGAAAAAGGTCTCGAGTTAGCCCAGTCGAAAAACTTCAAACCCAACTCGGGGTCGTGTATTCGATCTAGAACGAAATGGACAACGTCCGAAACTAGAACTTCAGATTCTGCAAAGCGAGACTCGAGGGAGTCCTGCCAATGGGCGTGGGTTGCTAGTATTCAAACAGCATCAATAACGAGATTGTGGATGTAGGGACTGAAGCGGGTCGGCGTAAAGGTGGTGGCTTTGGGGCGGTTACGGGGTTTGATTCAAGTGAGGATGGCCTTTGATATTGGATTTTGAGTGTTATGGTGCCAAGCATTTGTGAAAGACAAGCTCTCTTCTTGGAGCTGCATGCTTGAAAGACAAGCTCTTGTGTGCCAGATTTTTTTATCACAGTCTTCAACCTGCAGAAACATGCTTCCTTATGAGTCTTCCTCCTCATTCGCATTGAAGCACTGAAACCATTACTATCGTGCGACCGAAGAGACACACCACCACTACGACCTCTATCCTCCCAGCGACCCAACAATTGCAAGATCTACCCAACTATGTGGCCATATGATTGTAGACTGCGACTTATTTATCATCGAATTTAGGATTATGGTTCATCATCTAAGGGACTGATTTGATTTTTTTTAACCTACTTACCTTGTCAGCAATCCCAGCGTACACGTAGGCGTCATCCACCCAGGCAGTTAACGGAACACGTCACCCAATGTTAGCCAGCTCAGCGGACGAGATGACAGAAGGACTAACGTGGTCATGTCCGTCATCTTTCGAAGACAATTTTGATTAACTTTATCTTTCGAAGACTCATATGGAGATCAAAGTATCTTTCAGAGACAATTTTAAATATTAACTCATAAAAATAACAAATAAAAATATAACATCGTATAACTCTAATATAAAAAATTTATATTTTTTTAAATAAATAAAATTCAAATTCTTAAAACAATAAACTAATTTTCAATTTGCATTATATTTTATATATAATGATATACAAATTATCAAATAAATATTTTATAAAATATTTTTAATATAAAACACTTTAAATTTAACATTAATTTCATATTATCTAATTAATTTTTACATAATATAACACTTATTAAAATATATCATCCATCGTGTGAGTGTGACTCTAATTTGCTATTAATTAAAGTGCTATGATTGCAAAGAGTTATTTTAAGCTATTTTAAGTTATTTTCTATGCAAAATAATTTTAAAAAAAGGTTTAAAAAATGTTAAAAGTATTATAAAAGTTTGTAATATTCTAATAATTTAGATAAATACTGGTTATAACTATATTTTTTAATTTCTAAATTATTATTAATTAGGTAGAGTATTTCTTTAATGTCCCAAGTTATTAGGACATTACAAATTTTTATAGTACTCCTAACATCTTTTAAGTCATTTTTTAAAATTATTTTGTATAGAATAAAATATTTTTTGTGGTATAATTTAAATAAATTTATTAAAAAAAATTTCATGAACTATTAAAAATGGGCAAAAGAGTATTGTATGAAATTCGAATTGATAGCTCATTAATATTTTAAAGAAGTCTAGTAATTAAATATTTTGTGAGTTTTTTTTAATGCATGAAATAAAATATATATTTTTTAATTTTTAAATTATTAATTTTTTTAATCAATTATTAATTTTTTAATAAAAGAATGGACAGAATTAAATCATGAGTAATTCGAATTGGCCAAATAAATATTTTATAAAATATTTTTAATATAAAACACTTTAAATTTAACATGAATTTCATATTATCTAATTAATTTTTACATAATATAACACTTATTAAACTATATCATCTATCGTGTGAGTGTGTCTCTAATTTGCTATTAATTAAAGTGCTATGGTTACAAAGAGTGATTTGTAGTAGCCACTTCTTTTTTTTTTTTTTTTCCTTTTTTTTTTGGGAAGATTGAATTGTTATATTGTTGTTTTGGTAGATAGCCATGTGCAATGTGCTTGGTTTGAATTATTTGGTGAAAGGATTAAGTAAACGAAAGTTTGTTCTTTCTTTCTTGTTTTTTTTTTTTCCCTTTTTTTTTTAAATCAAACACAACGTGCAAGCAATGAATGTATCAAGTGAAGAAAGGGGGCATTGGAGGATCTGTGACCTGTTATACGCCCAATACCTTTTGAGACAAATAAAGGGTCCATAAAATATAAATATATATATTTTATATCATTTTTCTTTTTATATTAAAATTAGAATTTGATTTTAATACAATATTAATATAAAATAATTTTATCCGTACATCTAATTACATAAAATTATGCTAACAAAAATAATAATTTTTTACGTTGATTACGTAAATAATTATTTTAAAAAAGTATATTAAAATTAACTGATAAAAAATAAGGAAAGATAAAAACAATTATTTTTTATAGTATACAAATTTGTTCAAGAAAAATAGCGACAGCATTTGTGACCTCTAAATGAATATGAAAAAATTATATCATTTTAGTTATAATTCGTTGGCCAGCATCATTTTATTTTGGTATATATGTTGAAGGGAAAATGTATGGTATTGGTATCATGATCATGATGACTCATTATGAGTTGTATGGATACTAAAAAGTGATCTATATGTACATATTAGAACTTAGAAGTTGTTAAGATACATTTGACTAATAAGGATCTAAGGTTACAAAACTCTAATCACTGATGGCTTTTATGGGTTAAGGAATTTTTTATTTTTGTTTGATCGTTGTTGAAAAAACGAATTTTAAGGGTTCTTGTTGGTTTGTTATTTTTATTTAGACTAAGTATTAAATATCAAATTTCCTCTATTTAATTATTATCTGGAAAAATGATACTTTTTGCTTAAGAGAAAAAATAATAAAATAATCTCGAATTATTCACATCATGATGTATATATATGTCTTTTTTTTTTTTTCATGGCACCGTTTTAAGAATCAATCAATATGTTTGAGGGTACACGTATCCGAATTATTTTGTCATTAATAAAAATAATTTTAAATTCTATTATCAATAAAAGATTATCAAATTATTTTAAAAATATGATAAAAATATAAATACGTAAACTGAGATATTTTATGTTAATAAAAAAAATAACGTAGTAATTAGTAAATAAAACTTTTATATGACAAATAAAACATTAATATTGACAAATGAGTCGTGTCATACTTTTTAGTTAATAATAAAGTAAGTATAATTACAACATGACAATTTTAATATATTTTTAAATTATTTAATGGTTTTTTTATTAATAATAAAATAAAAAATATTTTTGTTAATGCTAAAAATAATTTTTAGTACATTTTTTATGATTTATTCTATGTTTTATGTATGAATATTTAATAATTCTTTTGTTCAACCAAATATTGTGTTGTCTTTCAAAACAATAAATAGAAAATGGATTGAATTTTACTCTCTTATATATTTGTTTAACTTTATATTGATATTATTAATAAAAGAATTTGACTCATAAATATTATTTGTCACTTGACTAACTAGACGCTGGTTAATAATCGTTAGCTTTATATCTTTTTTCTTTTTCATGGTAAAATAAAATCACAATATTAAGTAATTATTTTATAGTGAATTGTGCAATTTGAAATTTGCTTCTTGTAAAGATTTGACTGACTCAGAACCCTTTAGACTCTATTAGTATTAATTTATTATAATATAATATATATAAATAATTGTAAATTTAAATACATAACACACCAAAACACTTGCACTTGCACCAATATCTTTGCTACCATCTTTTCAGCAATTTTTCGGTTTTGGTTTTTTGAACTTCTTTCTGTTCAAGGTATGCATCTCCTTTTCAATTTTTTTTTAAATAAACTTATAATAACATTTTTTGTTATCATAATCTTTTCTGGGTTCTCTGCCATGGCTGCTAAACCTATTTCAATGATACTTTGAGGTTTTTCCTATTGATCACTGCACCAAAATTGGTAGAATATCTGAACTAGCTTATTATATAGTTCCTTCTATCTATCAATAAAAATTGGCCTTTTTTTTCTTTTGAGATCCAATTAATAAGTAATAATAAGTCAGTGTGATTAGTTGCATAGCTGAAAATGTCATTGACTTTTGCTGTAGATTCATATGTGCAAGATATTGATGAAAATTTTATGTATAGCCGTTGATTAATGTTGGGAAAAACTGAAAAATCTGAGATATAATATATGCTGAAGGTTTGTGTCGTTTGATCTGTGTAGCTGTCTTTTGTGATTGTGTTTGGTAGATGTCTTACCACAGAAAACTAAGGTAGCGTTTGTTTTCAGAGACCGAGAGATGGGATTAGGACTAAAATTTCGAGATACAAAATTTTAGGTATCTCTAGAAAGCGTAGACACAGGAGACTGAAATTTTTTGAAACAGATATAGAAACTTCAATAATATTTCAACACAGCATTAGAGATTATTTGGGTGGACGAAAAATTAGGCAAATCTTGTTTTAGGATAGTGAGATTTTACCTATTTTGATATTTGCTTCCTTCTTCAAATAGGTTTATGCCTATAAATATTGAACAAGTGAGGAATCTTAGCATGTTATGATTCATAATCATATTCTTATTGAGCATGAACCAAAACGTTTGATGGTTCATGTTGATCTTTTGCATTCTTATCTTTCTTTTTCCTTAAGGATGAGTGAGAAGGGTGAAGCAGCGAAAGAAAGCCGTCCGGCTCCACGCTTGAACGAAAGGATTTTGTCATCTTTGTCACGCAGATCAGTTGCTGCACACCCCTGGCATGATCTTGAAATTGGTACTATTTTGATTAACAATGTTAACTTGTCCCTAATTACTTTTGTTTCACTCTATTCAATCTAAATTAGAGCACCTAAATCTTGTTACATATGTTGTATACAGGCCCTTCAGCCCCACAAATAGTCAACTGTGTAAGTCAACATTCATATTCATATGTGCTACCTAGGTTCATATAAATCCAGTGTTCCAAACTGTGTTACTTTTTCTGCTTTGTTCAATGTGTTAGTTGATTCTTGCAGGTAGTGGAAATCCCAAAAG
Source organism: Arachis stenosperma (assembly GCF_014773155.1). NCBI lineage: Eukaryota > Viridiplantae > Streptophyta > Magnoliopsida > Fabales > Fabaceae > Arachis > Arachis stenosperma. The sequence continues at coordinate 7,167,765 of NC_080378.1, forward strand.
GAAGCAAAGTCAAATATGAACTTGACAAAAAAACTGGATTAATTAAGGTGTCTAATTTCTTGTTCTTACGCTCCAATCTCCTTTTTGTTCATCCATCAAGTCAGTGTCAGTGTCCGTGCTTCTTAAACTCTAGTCAACTAAAACTAAAGAACATAGATAAACTTCAAATTTATATAACTTTTTTCTTTCATATAAAATTTATGTCCAGGTTGATCGAGTTTTATATTCATCAGTTGTGTATCCTCATAACTACGGTTTCATTCCTCGTACTCTGTGTGAAGACAATGATCCTCTTGATGTCTTGGTCCTCATGCAGGTAAAACTCTCACCATTTTAGTTACTTCTTAAAACTTAAAACTGCTGAAATAATTTTTGACATGTTTGGATTGCCATTCTTCTCAATCAAACTTTACATTCATTGAAAAGATGATGCTAATTCGAAATCAAATTCTGTGCTAGCCATCTTATGTTTACATATAGTATATATGTAACGATAAATTACTTTGGCGATCTCTCCAATTCAAAGTTTAAACATTCTTAATCAAGTCTATATAATGTACAAATGTTTCTCAACAAAGTTCCTTTATTTTAAATTTTGTGATCAAGTTTCTATACAGGATAATATGTATGCAGTATAGGGACTTGATCGCAAAAGTTTAAACTAGAGGGTCCTAGTTGAAAAACATTAGTACAATTCAGGCACTTAACCTATGAACTAAAAAAATATGTATGTATAGTATGTATGTAAATCTATTAGTAGCTTACTGAATTGTTTGATATGTGGTAGGAGCCAGTTCTTCCTGGTTGTTTTTTGAGAGCTAAGGCCATTGGATTAATGCCCATGATTGATCAGGTATCTTTCTTTCTGGTTTTTTTTTTTTCTTTTTCCACCATTTTTCATCATATAACAAAATTGTCTCTATTGGCACAGGGAGAGAAGGATGATAAAATCATTGCTGTATGTGCTGATGATCCGGAGTATAAGCACTACACCGACATCAAAGAACTTCCGCCTCACCGCCTCTCTGAGATCCGTCGCTTCTTCGAAGACTGTATCCTTAAAACAATCTTAATTCGGTAACTTGTTGCCTAAGCTTTTATGTTCTTTCGCAATTCGAGCACAGTTACTTAACAAATTGTTTAGACAAGAAGAATGAGAACAAGGAGGTGGCAGTTAATGAGTTTTTGCCGGCATCCGCGGCAGTTGAAGCCATCCAGTACTCAATGTGAGTATATATATATATACATTCAGCAACTATTAAGTCCTGTTTGGGTTTTATTTTCATTTTTCGGCTTTAGGATTTTGAGTCGAAAAAAGTGAAGAGTAAGAAAATAAAGTAAAATCCCATAGTCTGTCTTTTACTTCTTATTTTCCTTTATTCCTTTACAAAATTCTGAAAACACATAATATTGAAAACAAAAATAGAAACCAAACAAACCTGTGGATTGTTTTCCCTTTTTCCCCTTCTCTTGTCCAGCTACATTTGATTACGACAAGACACTTCGGCATCCTTCAATCTTTATAACCGACCCCACTTAGTAGGATAAGACTTAATCGTAGTTATAACGTTAAAAAATATGTGGTTTCGGTGCAGGGATCTCTATGCTGAGTACATTATGCAGACCTTGAGGAGATAAACAAAGAATACTATATTCTCCATGAAATACAATAAGCTCTGAATTCAGGACAGTTTTGGAATATGATGAAATTTTACATATATTTGTACTTTATACTCATTTATTTGGATGATATTCCAAACTAACACTGCTCAATTATGTAATGCTTCATATTCAATCTTAGTTGATTGAATTGTTTTCTTACTTAAACATGTATGCAAATGTTTTCTGGATTCATAGCCATAAGAAGAATTTATATATTTGATAACTTTATCTGATTAGATTGTAGCATAGCAAAAGGCAACAACTTCAAAATGAAAATTGAAAAAGAGTAATTAATTATACACTAACAAGAGTCTTGCCGAGAATGATGTCATCTGTCGAAAAATCGGCCTCTTTTCGATAGGTTCCTCGGCCGAAGTCAAGGTTGTAAGAGTCTGCAAGGCCTCCTACAAGATCAAACTCATTCTCAAACCCAAGCACACTCTTTGACTTCTCTGTTGATGCAAAGAAATGCTGGTCACGGAATGGGAATGCTTTCTTCTTCCCAAAATCATAGTCTTTAGGGTTGTAGTGAATCAACTCTGGCTCAGGAAAACCACCAGCCTGTAAAATGAAAACCGCGGCAGCCAATATATAACTAACACTCGACATACAAAAATGCTATGTGTACACTAAAATCATTCACCAAAATTAGCCACCATGATTTTGGGATACACCTAACATGGTTTCTCGACATAAAATTACGAGTAATACCCCAAATTAGTTCTTAAAAAAGAAAGTTATAACTAAAATTTGTTAAGGACTAAATTTTTTAAGGACTGATTTGGAGTATTACTCTCTGTTAATAACGATTCTTGCTTAATTACCTTCGCACATGCCCTTGCTAGGCCATCAAAAGTTACATACTTGTCTCCTGAGATGTTGAATATTTCCTTGCTGGCTTTATCATTACCAAGAACTTGAACAAAAGCTCTTGCCAAATCCTGCAATATTTTAGCCACAAATTTACTAGTATATATACATATACTTAAAAATGATTGAATATGATTACATATAGAGGACAGTGACATTGGGAGTTTGGTTTGGCACCTTAACATGACCAAGCTGTGTTATCTGAAGTCCTGAGCTGGGAATCGGAATGGGGCGGCCGGCTTTCAACCGGTGGAAGAACCACTCCTCGACAGGGTTGTAGTTCAACGGTCCATAAATGTAGACCGGCCTTATTGAAGTCCAGTTAACACCTCTTGATTGCAGCAAGCTCTCTGTCTCAAGCTTTCCCTTATGCCTGCTCTTTGGATCCACTGCATCAACCTATCATTTTTTCTTAACAAGTGTTAGTATTCAATTAACATCCTTCAGGTGCGACCCTTTGCTGGACCCTGCATTAACGCAGAATGTTTGTAAAGTGTAAACTGACCTCGGCATGAGGCAATAGATCAGATTTGAGATAGACACCAGCAGAAGAGCAGTAAATGAACCTTGAAATGGCATGACATGAGATTTAGAACCCAAATTTAATTTGATTATTTCAAACAAGAACTTCATTCATTTCATAACATAATAAATCCCTGAAGATTTACAATTCGAACATATTAGTCTCTAAAGAAAAAAAAAATACTAATAAAGTTCTCCAGTTGGACAAGTTAATTCAAATTAAGACCTTCTACCCTAATCATAAGGGTTAATTTGAAAGTAATGTATCCACATCTGCTATTTTTTTTAGAGACTAATATATTCGAACTGTAAATCCCTATAGCTTTATTTGTAACTTTATTCTAATGTTGCCAGAGACTAGTTGAGCTTACTGTTCGAGGTTTGGGAGCGCGTCGAGAATAGGCTCTACTTCAACTGCCTCTCTTCCTAAAACATCATTGTGACGTAGTATTTAAGGTAATGCGAAGAAAGGACGAGGGAGTATTAGGACCTGTTTGGTTTGCGTCTTTCATTTTCAATGTTTTCTGACGCTGAAAATGAAAGACGCGAACCAAACAAACTTTTAGCTTTCTCACCATTAATGTCATAGACAACATCAAAGCCTTTTGCTGAGAGACTAGATTTTACAAATTCAAAGTCTTGCCTATCTCCTTTCAAGTGCAGTATCTGCAAAACAATACATAATAGTTATGATTATGCAATCAGTCATGCATCAAATAATTAGTAAGTTAAACTAATTTTTATTCTAATTAGCATATGCTAAAGTGACTAACTAATTACAATTGAGCCTATATCTATTGCTAATGAAAATTGATCTAGGTAACACACCTTGGAAGAGAAATCGACATAATCAGAATCAGATTCACCAGGTAATTGTTGAGTGACAGGAGCTTTTCCTCTTGTGAACAATGTGACTTGGTGGCCCTCTTTGACAAGGAGCCTAGACAAGAACACACCAATGAACCTTGTACCTCCCATGATTAGAATCTTCTTGGTGGTTGATGCTGATACATAGAAGGAAGCTGATTTTGGCTGCCATTGTTTTCTCTTGAAGTTAATATGAGAGTAGTGGAGCTTGGTTCCAGAGAAATCAGAAAGAGAGGAAGCTAAGGGGGAGAAGGAGAGTTGGTTATTCTGTTGGGAAGGTGTAACTGCCATAAACCTTGCCATGCTTCCTTCTCCACACACAACACAGTTGGATTCAACTAAAATTTGAAAGTGTTAAACACTTTCTTTCACTCAATGCTGCTTCTTACTTGGTGTTGGTTTGTGTTCTCTCATTCTTGCACTTCTGATAAGTCATGGACCCCACCTAAGCTCCACCTCATCCACACCTTCTTAGTCTTATTTATTTAGAAGTTAGAACCACATCCATATATATATATATATATATATATATATATATATATATATATATATATATATATATATATATATTTTACCACCTCTTATTTCTCTCCACCTTCCAATTCCAAACACAAGGAAAGATAGGCCAGACAATGGCAGAGAGAAAATCTTTCCAACCCTAAGTTTCTTAACTTTGATATGTAATACAAAATTTCAATTTTATCGAGGAATAAAAAATCTAGATAGTATTTTTTTTTCAGATCCTGAAAGCAATTGAAAATAAAATTTACTAAAATTTTAATAATAATTTTTTTAAAAAATACTTTTTTTTAATTTTTTAATTTTTATATATATCTTAAATTAAATATGATACTTAGACATAATTTAATTCAATATATTTTATACTAAATATAATATAGAGATTTAATTTAATTTCAATCTTCTTTATCTTTAATATCTGTCTATCGATTTCAATCTCATTTTTAGACGCAACCTATACATCGATTTAAAAGTATAAGTACAAAATTTGTTCATTTGAATCCAGCACACAAGCACGGAAATGTATTTTCTCATTTTTTTGTTGATCTTAAAAAATATATATAATTATATATCTAAATTTGTATGGTAATTTTTATGGAAAGTAAAAAATTGTTAGATGAAAACTCTCAAAAAAAAAGAATAGATCATCTTAATTGTTAAAAAAAAATTAAAAATATAAAGTGTATTTTTTAATTTTTTTTTATTTATTTTTAATCTCACTTATAAAATTAATAATAAAAGATCACAGTTTATTTTATCAATTGTAAAAAAAAAAATTAGAGTAAAAGACATATCGGTCCCTGACCTTTTTAAAATTGGACATTTTCGTCCCTTAAGATTTGAAAATACTTTTAAACTCCTCACCTTGTAAAATCTGGGACAATTGAACCCCTCCGTTGATTTGGGTTGAAAAACGTCACCGGAGAAGGCTGATGTGGCTGGGGGGAGTGTGACCTGTCCGTTTAGGTTGCTGAGCTGGAGGGGATACTAAAAGTTGAAGGACAGATCGATCCCTCACCCACAAAACGACGTCGTCCCCTTCCCTGAGCCGATTTCACATATTGTTATTCCCATAACACCCAGAAGCCACGCCTGTAATTACTGAAAACCCTACCTGAAGACAAACAGTTTCTTTCTCCCTCAAAAAAAAAAAAGAACGTCTTCAACTTGTTGAGAAGGTGTTGTGTGCTCAGTGGACGTTGCGGGTGGCGAAGGATTTGACAGGCTTCGTCTTGCAAGAAGCTGCCTTCTGCTACAGAGGTAAGGGTATTAGTCGAATCACACTGTTCGTTCTTGTTTAAGTCTTTGGTAGAATATAATGCATGGGGTTGGGGTTAGTGATGATCGCTTGCTCTGTTTCGGGGAAAAGACTGGAAAAAATTCTATAGGGATTTAACTGATTTCAAATTCTCAGGCACTTGATCTAGGGTTTAATGTGTGATTGCTATATCTGTGCGTAATGCAGATGGTTGATATATATGCTGTACCTGTTTTTTACCATGGAGGGCATTTTGGTAGAGGACCCGGTGGCACTCTTGAGTATATTGGTGGGAAGGTTGAAAAATTTCCAGAGATGGATTTAGATTTTGTAAATTTTGGGGATTTGGTTACACTATTCAAGGGTCTGGGCTATGCAACATACAGGGCAGTCTATTGGTATGACCCAACCAGTAATGATCTTGAGTCTGGACTGCACATACTGAGAGGGAATGCTGGAATCAATGAAATGCGGGAGAACAAGTTGAGGAACTCAAATATCAACGAGTTCTATATTTACTTCAATCACGTTGTTGATGAGCCACAGATTGTGGAAGTAGAAGCTGCTGCAGAACAGGGGCCGGAAGAATTTGATGATGCAGTTGATGTGGACAGTATCATGCGGGAGCTTCAGTCATCACCATCGACAGCAAGGGATGGGAATGGTAGTGGGGAGGACGACTTGTATGAACCTCCTCCGAATGGTACTGAAACTGGTTCTGATGATGACTCATCTAGTTGTGATGAGGAGAATGATCTGATGAAGAAAAGAAGCACTGTGAAAGGAAAGGAGAAAGTGATGCCAAGAAGAAGGGTCACTGTCAAGGAAGGGCCAGGGGCAGAGTCAAGTGGGAACAAGAGAGGTGCTGGGAGAAAGACTGCAGGTGCTGCCAAGCCCAAAGGAACTGGGCCTAGTGCGAGGCCCAAAAGAACCAGGCCCACAGCGAAGCCCAAAGGAAGTGTTCCTCATCACAAGCCCCAAAAAACTGGTGCTGCTGTGCATGCTGAAGAAGATGTTCCATCTGTGCAGCCTAATGACAGGCCTCCAATAGGGCTCTATATGAATGAGGAGGAATCAGATGATGATGACCCAGTTTATGAGTATGCATCTGAGGACCTTCACACACCAGTGTCCTCAGAGGATGAGGGAGACAAGCATGAGTTTCCAGTGTTTAATGAAGACTATAGATTTGGAGAGGGGAGATTTGAGGTGGGTACCAAGTTTGCAACCATAGATGGCTTCAAAGAGGTTGTGAAAGATATGTTCATAGCTGAGGGGAGAGAATTGTTGTGGATAAAGAATGATAAGGAAAGGGTAAGAGTTGCATGCAGAGGTGAAAACTGTCCATGGCTGGTACATCTATCTTAGCATATAACATGTCTAGATGTTGGTGTTTATTGAGTTACCCTATTTGCTGTTTATATTTTGGTGTTTATTGACTTAGCTTATAATGTGCTTAGTTCTATAGTTTGTTAGGGTAGCCTATAATGCTGTTTAATTGTTGGTGGAAATGAGTAGGGCCTGCTGCCAGCCTTAAAAGAGGTCATGCCAAGGGCACATCATAGAAACTGTGTCATGCATATATGGAAGAACTTTATTAATAGGTTCAAAGACATGCACATTAGAGACATTGTGTGGGAGTGTGCTAGGTGTACAACTGAACCAGAATTTAAGGAGAAAATGGATAGGCTGAAGGGGGTAAACAATGCGGCATGGGAATATTTGATGAAATTTGAACCTACCACCTGGGTTAAAGCCTATTTTAGTCATGGATCCAAGGTGGATAACCTGACTAATAATATGTGTGAAGTGTTCAATGCAAAGGTAGTAAAATACAGAGTAAAACCTGTTTTGACAATGTGTGAGGAGATTAGGTGCTACTTAATGAGAAAGATGACCAAGCACATTAGATTGTTAGAACACCATAGGGGTAAGTTAGCACCAGTTCAAGAGAAAAGGTTGCAGATGAAGATAAAACCAAGCAGTAGGTGGATAGCTGAGTGGGTGGGGGACAATGAAAGAAAAAGGTTTGAGGTCACAAGAAAGAAGACGAAAGTGGACGTGGATCTAATCAAGCACACCTGTTCATGCAACACCTGGCAATTGACTGGTAAAGAGTTTAAGCCCAACTAATATGTTTTGGTCGTATGTAAAATTATGCTTTTTTACATGTAACTTTTGCTGTTTATGCAGGCATGCCGTGCATACATGCTATTGCTGCTATCAGAAAGAGGCATGACCAGGTTGAGGATTACGTGCATCCATGGTTGTGTATGGAGTCCATTCACAAGACATATGCACATTGCATCAAGCCCGTTCCAAGTGAAGAATTCTGGACCACAACTGAGCAGCTGAGGCCTGCCCCACCACCTATCAAACGGCCTATTGGGCGGCCAAAGGTGCACAACCGCAACAAGGACCCTGCTGAAGCTCATATTCAAGGAGAAAAGCTGAAAAGGAGCTTCCAGGTTACATGTAGCAAGTGCAACGAGAAAGGGCATAATTATAAAACTTGTAAAGGAGCTCCAAGCAACCCGAACTGGAAACCAAAGAAGAAGAAACCCAAGAAGACAGTTGACAACTCACAAGCTCTGGTGCTGCTTCCCCTTTCACAATCAGCCCCTCAACCAGAGGTAAGCCGGCACCCAAAAATGCTTTAGACCTCATTTGGTAAAGCACTAATCAGCCCCTCCATTTTATGCTTCTTATTATTAGTCAGTAATACAAAATTGATACTGCTTAAGCACTAATTACCCCATTTGGTTACATTGCTGTGTCTTTCTTACATAGGATCAAAATCAATCATAGGGTCAAACATTGGGTGAACCTATTGCTAGGGAGGCAGCTGGGTCTGCACCAGTTCCTGCACCATTTATGGCCCAACCTTTAGCTCCAGCACAGACTCCATTCAGACCTCCATCCCAGCTGCCAAGAATGGACCAACCAGACTCCAATGCTGCTGCACATACTTTCAGACCCAAGCAACCAATTGTTCGACCACCAACAAGTGCAAATCCACCACCAAATCCAACACCACACACACGAAAAACTCCAACCAGCAGGGGACCCTCGAAGGAGACCATGAAAGCAGCTACCAGTGCCACAAAGAGAATTCTCAAGCCTCAGAAGAAGTGAACAAGGCAGCATGATTTCTGTGTGTTTTTTTTTGGCTAGTTATTAGCATGACATTAGACAATGCTTATTAGCAAAGTAATCTTGGCAAACTTGTTTACATGCCAACCAGAAATTATCATATTTTGGAGTTAACTCATGCTGTTTAGCTATGTTTTGGATTAAATCAGATACAATGTCATTATAACGTTTTGCTTTAAATCTATCCAGAATTACTATCTTGTTTAATGCTTGGAATAATGTCTTAATGTTCTAAATTATATGCACACAGCAACAAAGAATTCCAAAAAAAAAACATACATACAGCAACCACAACTAATTCCATGTACATCAATCATTTTTGCATCAATTCCATGTACATCAACCATTTTTACATCAACCATTACAACCAACTCCATGAACATCAATCATGTTTACACCCTAAACATACATACAGCAACAACAACAACTACTACACCAATCACAATTATATGCCACAAAGTCAATTTTTTTTTGCTTTCAATAGACAACAGCTTCCTCTCCAACTCTTCTACTTTTTTCTCAATATCCTTATTTCGAAGCAGCTGTTCTTCAATGGCTACTCTATCAGCTTCATCCACCGCACCCAAGGCTTCAAACTCGACGGCCCTAATTTTTTTCAAATGTTCATCCAGCCACATAAAGTACCGGCAATACGGGTCTTTAGCCTGGAACAAAATTTCAGTGAATCACCCATTAACACCCAGCACACTATAAGCCAACTACTGTAAAAATCGCTCACTTACCTTGAACAGTGGGCACCCAAGAAACACTCTATTAGAGTTACTAGTCGTTCTTGACTTGTACATAATGGCGTAGACGCCACAGTAACACTTGGGCGCAATCACAACTTGCTCACATCCTCCTGACACAGCACATGAAGATCCCCCTCCAGGTCTTGTGCATGAAGAGCTCCCTTCACTCATCATGGACGATCGCAGCATCAACACCCATATCTTCCTCCAAGGTTTTCGATCAAATAGGGCTCAGGAAAGGGGACGACGTCGTTTTGTGGGTGAGGGATCGATCTGTCCTTCAACTTTTAGTATCCCCTCCAGCTCAGCAACCTAAACGGACAGGTCACACTCCCCCCAGCCACATCAGCCTTCTCCGGTGACGTTTTTCAACCCAAATCAACGGAGGGGTTCAATTGTCCCAGATTTTACAAGGTGAGGGGTTTAAAAGTATTTTCAAATCTTAAGGGACAAAAATGTCCAATTTTAAAAAGGTCAGGGACCGATATATCTTTTACTCAAAAAATTAAGAAAAACCATTGCCTTCAAAAAAACGTGTGGCTTCACTTTTATCAGTTTATCGAAACTCAACTATGGGAACTCTTGCCGAATTAGCCCATGTAATTACTATATTTGTACAACGATCCCTAAAAACCTACATATTATACAACTAGACCATAAAAGAATAACAATTTACATAAAAGCCCCAAAAAAGATAGAAACCTCAAAACAGACCCAAATTCCCAAATGGCCCCTTAATTCTCTTCTCTGTAGTCTGCATCACTTCTTCCTTCTTTCTCTTCTTCGTTCTGAGTTCCCCTTCATCCGTCCTCCCTTTACCCGTCGCGCCACTTTCTCCGCCGCTAAACTGCTCTGCTGCCCACTGCTACTCTGCCACCTCCTCTGGTTCGTATTTTTTAATTTTTTGTTTCCGTTTATTTATATTTTCAGGTTTTCCTACGTTCTTATTCATTTTTTTTGTTGTTGCTGTTAATCTATATTTTCTTTTGTTAAAAGTGTTAATCTGTTATTGATTTATTGGTGCTGCTTTTGTTATGGTATGATATTATTGATATGGTTACAATCATTGTACAGAGATTTATACTTATAATAGTTTAAGGGATGGTACTGGATCCAATTGTCAGATGAGTTTTTTATTTTTGGTGCATTGAATTTAGGGTTTTGGGGGAGTGCTTTTCTGCTGTGGCAAATGTGTTATGCTATAGAATATCAAGTTAGTGACTTGTTAAGATGATAGCTGAGACCTGTTAAATAGTTTGATATGTTTGACTAACTGCTTTGCTTAACATAATACAGGTCAACATCTTATTAGGTTCTTAATTAATTTTTTCGGATATGGATAGGAATATTTTAGAAGAAGTACCTGTTTAGATTGGGTGTTGTATTTGAGACTTGAGAGTTGTTACTTATTACATGAGAAAATGAGACTTTAGTTGATGATTTTCAATTTTGAAATTTGATGTATTTTCACATCTACAGAAAGTATGGTTGTGTTATTTTGTGACTATTTATGGTTTTTAATATATTATATATTATTTTATTATAATTTGGTTATTCTAGTTGAATTCTGGTTAAACTGATTATTCCGGCAAAGAGAATAAATTTGAAACAGTGATGAGTTAAAAGATTAAATGTGAGGTAGATAAGTGGATATTAAACCTCTTATTTTATTTACTGTGAAATACAATTATGTGACTATTTCAGAGGAAGAGAAAGGAAGGGAATTGGTGGAACTTGCTGTATTCAACTGAATTATCATCCCTAGCATTTCTGGACTCTGGATCTTGTATATCCAGAAACTTCTTTCAGATTTACAAACATGTTGCAGTGCATATTCCTTCTTTCCGATTCTGGGTATTACTCTGTTTCCTATTATCAATTTGTCACCTTCTTTAGAATTATTGAACCAATGGTTCTTGATCTCTGGTTTCGCCACAGAGAGGTGATGCTAGAGAAACAACTCACTGGCCACCGTGTAGATCGCTCCATATGTGGCTGGTTTTGGGACCAGTCCATTTCTCAAGGTGACTCCTTTAAGGTACTTTTCTCACATTATATCTTCAAATTTTTGTTCTCTACTGTTTTTATTTAGGGCATTCTTCTGTTCTTTCTGAATAGCAACTTCCAGTTATTGCTTCTCCCACACATTATCTTTTCCAAGTTTTCCGTGAGGGAATCACCTTTCTGGCTTGCACCCAAGTTGAGATGCCACCATTGATGGCCATTGAGGTATTTTATTTGTTTATACATTCCCTTTGCAGCTCATAGTTTCATGAATGGTACTGTACTCTGTTTGTTTTTAACTGTCTGATTCTTCAGTTCCTTTGTAGGGTAGCAGATGTCCTCAATGATTACCTTGGGGGTTTGAACGAAGATTTGATAAAGGACAACTTTATCATTGTTTATGAGGTACTTTTCTGAAATACTTCATTGGTAGAGTTCCATATGAAATGAAATGTTGTTAGGCTTTCTTTTTTCTCCTTCACTATTCATCCATTCGCCTTTCACTCTGCAACCATTGCCAGAATATTGCTAGGATTTGGCCCCTTTATATTTGTTGTTGTTGTTTTTGTAGCTGCTGGATGAGATGATAGATAATGGCTTCCCACTAACTACAGAACTTAACATCCTGCAAGAGATGATAGCTCCACCGAATATTGTTAGTAAAGTCTTGAGTGTTGTCACTGGCACCAGTTCCAATGTAAGCGACACTCTTCCTGGTGCAACATCTTCTTGTGTTCCCTGGAGAACGGCGGACGCAAAGTATGCCCAGAATGAAGTTTATGTAGATCTTGTGGAAGAAATGGATGCTACAATAAACAGGTCTATATACTCGTTCTCATCTCTCACTTTTTAATAATAATGGATCATTCTATGGGTGGTTTATTTGTTTATTTCATTTATGGTCTCTTTTTTGTGAAATAAGGAATGCTAAATATTTCAAACTTTGAATCTAAAACCAAACGTGAATCGAAATAGTTTTTAGCTCACCCAAGGCATAAAATCTTACATATACACATCCTAAATATCCAATAAAATATCTCAGGTACAACTATAGTAGGATCAAATCATTTTTATATAAATGGCTAAGCATCTTGAAGAAATGTAGCAATCAAAGGGTGATGGACAACTGATGTTGGCATATTTTTAATAGACTCCATTTTGTTGATGAACATCGACTGCGTTTCTCACAAGGAAAGGATTCAACAAACGATGATCTTGGAAACTTCTCTCTGTTTTTTATACTATACTACTCTTTTTCCAGTTTCGCTCCTAAGCCTGCCACACCTTTTTTGCAAGCTTAGTGACGGGATACTACTGATTCTAGTAATTTTGAACCTCTGTAACATTATGTGACTGACATTTATCTAAGATCATCTCAAGATTCGTCCTTAGTAGTTTAAATCTTATGCAGCACTTCTTTTATACTTGCTGCTAAACAGTTCTGCTGATTTAGGGATGGAGCTCTGATGAAATGCGAGGTCTATGGCGAAGTTCAAGTAAATTCCCACATCACTGGTCTTCCTGACCTGACGCTTTCATTTACAAATCCTTCGATCCTAGATCAAGTGAGGTTCCATCCCTGTGTTAGATTTCGCCCATGGGAATCACATCAGATTCTTTCATTTGTGCCTCCTGATGGACAATTTAAACTTATGAGTTACAGGTAAGCTGTCCAGCTTTATGTTAAGTCTGAATCAGAATTTGAAACTTGATCTTGGATAGAGAAAAGTAATTGTGAAATGAATTTCGTTCCATGCATTCCCAGTTTTCTCTTAATATTTTTGTGATTCACTCTTGTTTCAGGGTTAGAAAATTGAAGAGCACCCCAATATATGTAAAGCCACAGTTGACATCAGATGGTGGGACATGCCGTCTTAACGTAATGGTTGGCTCAAGAAACGATCATGGAAAGACTATTGATTCAGTTACAGTTCAGTTTCAGCTTCCTTCGTATATTTTATCTGCGGATCTTACCTCAAATCATGGAACCGTAAACATCCTTGCTGACAAGGTACCTAACAATCAGCAACGTTTCTGCTTAATTTTTGGGTCAATTATATATGTTCGAATACAACCTACTTTGCTCTATTCTTCAGCATGCAATTTGAAGCTGTCTCTGTATTCTATTTTATCAGACATGCACTTGGAACATTGGTCGGATTCCAAAAGATAAAGCACCTTCAATGTCTGGAACAATGGTGCTCGAGACTGGATTGGAGCGCCTTCATGTCTTCCCTACATTTAGAGTGGGTTTTAAGATGATGGGTGTTGCTCTCTCTGGCCTGCAAATAGATAAACTGGATTTGAAGACTGTACCTTACCGTTTCTACAAAGGTTTTCGTGCTGTTACCCGTGCAGGCGAATTTGAAGTCAGATCATAACCTTGTGTATCCCATTAAGAAGTCCTCTGAGACATGATGAGATTCTAGATATGAAATTCTGCTACATAATGGCTGGTTTTATTTGTAAAGTGAATACTTAATAGTGTGTTCTGCTGTCTGAAATATCTTGTTTTCATGAAGCAGCATTGCCACTTATAATTTGAATATAATGTATTATCTTTTGGTCTTTAAATTGGCATTAGTGTGAGTGAATTGTATGTTTTTCAGATGAATGAACGGTTTCTATTACTTATCTAAACTTTTGTTGAGTACCAAGTGCATCAAAGATGAGAACAATGACAAACACACTATCAAAATCTGATACATTGAAGATAATGAAGAATTGAACTGTTAATGTTATCTTAACACCTCAATCTTCTAATTGGGTTAATGCCAGTAGTTACAAGCTCATTAGTTAGAATCAAGAACGGTTATGATTATGCCAGATTAAGTACCAATCTTGTTGACTCGAAAAGAATCCATGACTTGGCGAAGATCATTTTGTTCCTCTGCAAAGACATTCTCCGGCACCTGCAATCTCAGCTCATAGAGTTGGTTGTTTTCAACCCCTAGAGCCGAAAGATACCTCCGATCCCACTCCATGCGCACCACGCGCTCTTGTGGCATAACAGCAAGCTCATTGTTATTTGCATATGACTTTATGTTTACCTATATATTCGATTCGATCGGATTCAGTTCAATGCATGGAAATGAAACTCATTCTCAAAATGTAACTGTAACTGTAAACCAAACCAAACCAACCTCAACTTGGTAGTACAACTTGCCATCATCAGCAACCCTTGAAGTTGTAGAAAGGATGTTGGATTCGCGTCGAACACCAAGCCTTGTAGACATGAACTCAGTGAGATACTGCTTGAGGACCTTCTTTCCGGCATCTTCAGGTGTACCCAAGTCCTGGACACTCTTGTATCTGGAAGATGAAGGGGATGAAATCTCCACAGATACATTTTCGTCGAGAATGTAAGGGTCTCTGAAGAATATGTCAGCACCAGCACCTCGCACTTGGATCCAGTTGCTGGGATACCTGAATGAGTAGCCATCAAATGCATCTATGTATTCGCGCAACGGAAGCGACTGCTGAGCCAATGCATCAGAGCCAGCTTCAAAGACAATGTAAGTTGATAGGAGCAAGGACAAGGCTTTCCTCCTTGAAACTGCAAAAGCCTTAGTCTGATTCATTCATTATACATTATAACTAATTAGCAGACACATAAATATGCCTAAAACACAATTACCTTTTGAAAATTAGAGCCTAAATTATCATTTTTTATATACTATCTTATAAATTCCCTTACATATTTTACTTGAATATAGACTATCATACTTGAATTTAACTCTAGATAATTAACTTATCGTATCATTTCTATTATTATCGGATTATAAAACTTAACTTGCAAGGGGCAACACACTGTGCTCGACCCAACTCTAGAGAAATACTTGCATAATCCTAGAGTATATTTAATGCGCGTTCTAAAAATTTATTTTTATCCAAACTGCAATAATTTGTTGGGTTTTTCATGCCTAAAAAATATGCAATTTGGGTGTCTCACAGTATCCTCCAGTCCGACAGACTACAGACTAATTCGTTGGGAATCTAAGCTCCATTTAAGAGTCGACAGCCAATGAGTTGGAGCATGAACAAGGATTCAAACCCGACACTTGTTTAAGTGGACGAGTGAGCTAATCACTCGACCAATCCAAATTGGTTATGCAAAACATAACTATTATAACATAATAGATGAGAAAGGTAATTTATTATATAAAAACAGAATCAAAGAAGAGCATAAAACAGAAAAAGAAATTGATAGATATGGTAACAAACTATCACAACTAAATGGCCACACCAACCAGTGAAATTTGATATAAAACATTATATGGAGTTCAACCAAATTCTTTTATGAGAATTCTATTTGATAAAGTTAACACACACCTTGGAAGAGTAATCACAGGGAAATTGTTGAGTGATAGAAGCTGCTTTCATCTGCCATTGTTTTCTCTTGAAGTGAATATGAGAGTAGTGAAGCTTAGTTCCAGAAAATTCAGAAAGGGTGGAAGCTAATGGGGAGAAGAAGAAGAAGCTTCTTTCTTCTGCCACTGCCACAATCTTCGCCATGCTTCCTCCTTAGTTTGTGTTATCTCATTCTGATAACTGATAAGAATAAACAATTAAAAAATTATATTATTAATTAATTATTTTAAAGAAAAAATTGGGCCAGACAAAAATAGATTGGGCCTCATATAAAGCTAGCTAGCCCAATGTAGTATCCATAAAAAATATATGAACATACTAAATGGATTAAGGGTAGATATTTTTTATGGAAGATGTTTCATAAAGACGTCAAACCATCTTTTTGTAAAGACATTTATGTGTCACATTATTATTAGACGTATTAATGAATTTGTTATTTTTGAATTTCTTAACAAACTAGAATAAAACTGATTTTTTTATAACAATAACAATATCTAATTGTTATCCGATCCGGTCGAACCGACCAATTTACATAACCAACTGGATCATGATTTTTTTTGTTTTTCTAAAACAAAAATTAGGGATATATTTGTCTTTTTATCAAAAAAATTAGACATGATTCGGTTTAGATTATGTAAATCGATCGGATCAAATCGGGTCTAATAATTATAGTGCGGATAATTGGATTTATTATTATTGCTATAATAAACTGATTTTGTTCTAATTTATTAAAAACTAAATTATTAACCAGTTTAATAAATATGTCAAATAATATCATGATACATGTAAACGTTTTAAAAAAAAAAAAACATTTTTAATGTCTTTATCAAAGTGGTAGTCTCCATTTTTTATACCATGAAATCTTAAGAGATTATCAATTCTTTTAAAAGGGTAAAATAGAATATAATTTACTTATTGAATTTGATCTCATATGTAATTTCTAACTTAATTAATGTTTTCAAATGTGAAATTCAACACCTTAACGTCATCAAATGGTGCAATAATAAGTTGCATATTTTTTTTTTCAAAAATGAAATTTATATTATGTGTTTTTAGTTTCAAAATTACTCCTTAATACAAATGTATTTTTGAAAGAAAACAGCCAAAGATCTGTTTTCCACTGTTTGATAACTCGTTAGGGTGTCAATTTTCACTTTTTAAAACATTTAAAGAGATAAAATACATATCGACCAAAGTTAAGTAATCTTTTTGTCCTAAATAATATTTTGTCTATTTTCTTTAAAATCTTTTCTTCACCCTATTTTTGTTTTAAAGACTCTTAAGCTTACTTAATTAATGTTATTCTAAACATTACGTTTAAAAAATATTTAGGACAAAAATAAAATGAAAAAATGTTAGAAATAAAATTGAAATTTAAACAAAACATTCGGACAAAATATACATTTAATTTGTTGGTATATATGTACAAAATTTATTGAAATATATAATGATGTAATATATATCTATATATACAAGTTGAATGGAAAAATTGGAATCAATTCACCTGAAAACAAGTCATCTTTTTCTAGAAATGACCTAAAAGATCAACAAGTACTAAGTTCAAGATGCCATTGCCTTTTTTTTTTTTCCTTTGGGTGACCTTGTATTTTTTGTTGACCTGATGCCATTGCCGTTCAATATGTATATAAAATTTAATTTTGATGCACTATCAATAGTATCATCAAAGAAAACGATTATGATTGCACGAGTGTGTAAAACATTTTATATTCTCCGTGCATAAAAATTAAACTCTATATATATATATGGTGCTAAAAAAAAAATTAACCAGCTAGCTAATAGCTACAATGGAGGGTCCCTTGGTTCTTGGATTTTAGCTACCATGGAAAGAAAATAAAAATGCGTCTAATAAGAATATATGAACATGAATTTTGATGGCTATGAGTAAAGATCAATCACCCAATAATATTCTCTTTGACATGTGAACATGAACTCTATCATGCAATTGTCAAAGAATGCCCAAAAAGTTACTAAGAAAAACGGACATGCTTTCTAAATACTAGGGTTTTAATAGACACGTGTCTATTAGATTAATTGTTTTTTCAAATTTTATGTAATACGATAAATATAAAATAACTATAATAATTTAGTAGTTAAAAAATACATTGTTTTATAATTTAATTAGGTTCAACTCATCTTTATAACTATTATAGAATTATATTCTATAAAAAATTGTGTGAGCAACCAAAATGTAGTTATTTTGGTAATCATACTTGACAATAAAAATTTTGTGGATTGGATGAATGAAAATAGGTACAAGTTGGGACTTTAAGAGTTTAGAATATTGAGAAATAAAGGCTAAACCAATTTGGGTTGGTCGAGTGGTCAACTCACTTGTCCGCTTAAGCAAGTGTCGGGAGTTCGAATTCCGCCTTGTACATGCAGCAATTCATTGACCAACTTCAAAGCCTTAAATGGAGTTCAGATTCGCAACGGATTAGTCCTTGACCTGTTGGGTTGGAGATACTGTGGGAACAAAAAAAAAAAAAAAACTCATGTGGCTAACACAAGTGATCCAAAATGTGGGAATGAAATTTATGGATAGCAACACATTCAAAGAAATGAAGGTTTGAGAAAGCTTGACAAAGGAAACGAGGCAGCATTGGGTACACTGGAATTAAAAAGAATGGAATGCAACCAACAGAAGAACGTGCTTGTGCTAAGAGTATAAACATGGTGTTTTGTATGAATTTTTTTTCCCCTTTCTTGTTATATAATTTCTAGTCTGATTTGATGTTGAACTATATTAAGTAGTGTTGGACTATTTTTTATGACAATGTCAAAAAGAGTAATGTAATACTACTAAAGCTGGGTTTCTCTCCGATTTTGGGTCGAACTTCTTTTGAACTATCTAAAAAAAGTATCTCAATCGATCAATTTTTACTATTAGAGATAAATAGTTTTTTTACTATATTATTTGAATTATAAGGATAATTAAATTGATAAGCAAGTTTCATTTCTTATACAAGGACACAAGCTTGAATAAAAAAGAAATCATTCTAATGCTAAAAAAGATGAAGAAAAATTAATTTTGAATACAATTTTTCTTTTTAATTTGTTGAAATTACATGTATATATCATATAATGAAAGATAATTTTATTTGAAATAGGTGTATCCATCTAAATTTAACATAGTTTGATATCTATATTCATTGTATCAAAACAATACTTTTATGACGGTTATTTTTATTATTTAAAATCGTTGCTAAATTTTTTTATGATA
Organism: Arachis stenosperma; assembly: GCF_014773155.1. Classification (NCBI taxonomy): domain Eukaryota; kingdom Viridiplantae; phylum Streptophyta; class Magnoliopsida; order Fabales; family Fabaceae; genus Arachis; species Arachis stenosperma. The sequence goes on from NC_080378.1 coordinate 7,186,984, forward strand.
GCTCAAAAAACATCACTAATTTGAGCGTTGTCAGTGAATTTAATAACAATTTTGGACAACTATTAATAACACTGTCATTAAATTATGTAACGATTTTAAATATATAAAACTGTCACTAATTTATAATACGTATTTTTTCTTTATTATGTTTAGCAACAGTTTTTTAAAACCATCACTAAATTATTATTTTCTATGACAATATTTTATTTTTTTGTGATAATTTTAAATTGTCATCATTTTTCTAAAATTAAAATTGTTCATTTTTAAATGTTTTTTTCAGAGTTTAAATCGCCACAATATCTCTAGCATTGGATTTTTCTTTTTCAATTATTACATAAATTATTTCCATTATAAATAATAATATATATGTATACAAATACTACAATATGAAATATTCCTGTCTCAAAAATAGAATTTCACAAAAATACTAACATTGTATTTCTACTTAAAAAAGTGTATAATAAAAAGATTATACTTTATAACCTCACCTAACTAAAAAAATTTGAAAGGATCCGTTTCAATATGAATGATGCAATGAGGATTGATTGATGACACAAAATGGAATAAATTAAAGTGAGATTATTAGGATAATATCAGGTGGCGGTACTCAGTTCCACACTCAATACTAATCTCATTCTCATACTTTTTCTCACCTAACTCTATCTCTTCTTTTTCATCTCATCCACACAAATTTATTTATAAAAAACTTAATTAATTCAATTTGATCGAAATGAGATTCTATAAAAGGACAGGAATCTTCTCTTATTAAACTAAGAATTTTCTTAATTTTCAAAGTTTAAAGCCAACATGTCTAATTGAAATATCAATATACTTAGAGTTTGTTTAAAATGATAAGAATTAGAATTCATTTAAGAATTAATTTTTTTTAGAATAACTAAAAATGAATGATTTAAATTTTGTTGAGAATCTTAATTTTTATTTTTCTTTCGTTTGTAAATCAGACCAATAGAGATTTAATTTTTAAATTCACTTACATACTCTTTAAACTTGAATTCTATTCTATTAATATATTATAGTCATTCTAAATCATAAAATTGAATATCAAATAGAAATGAATTCTTTTCTTAAAAAAAATAGAATTTTTTTCATTTTAAATAATTTCCAAATAAACAAGCTCTTACTATTTTATATTAAAAATGATATAATCATTTATGTATTATTTTTATTTTATTGACTTAAATTTTTGATAAAAATGATATTATGATATAATCAAAATTTTTATGATCTAAAAATTTAGAATTTGATTTTATTGACCTCAAAAGAAAGAAATTTAACATATACCTAATAAAATAAGAAAGAAAAACTATGCAAATTATAATATTCATATATATTTTTTATTACTTTAATTAAAAAATTTAGAGAAGTGATATCATAATATTTTGACTAATGGATCGTACATCTACAACTTGATCTAATTTATCTGCACACCTATGCGACAATACTAGCTTTTTTTTTATATTCTTTCTTCTTATAACAATAATAACAAAAATAAATATTTTTATGATTATTAATATTAAAAAACTTTAAACTGTACTAATATATAAATATTTCAGTTATTTTTAATTGTTGATTTTAATTAAAAATATATAATATATATAATTAAAATCAACGGTTAAAATTTATTAAAATACTGGTGTACTACTATATTTAAAAACTTTCCATCAATATTTTTTAAATATCAAGCACACACTACTATTTAAATTTTTTTTTATTTTTTTTAAATAGACAATCATTTTGGTGATAATGAAATTTAGATAAATATTTTTGTGGTGCTGTGTATCAATAATCCTCCAAAGTTTCCTCATCTTCTCTTTCATCTAGCTAGTTCAGTCTCATATAGAACAACTGAATCTGCAAAATTATATATCTCAGCACTGATTATATATATAATATTCATTTGATGTGGATGTGATCTGTGTTTGTTTCTGAGATCAGTGCAATGTCTTAGCAAATATATATATATATATATATATATATATATATAAGTTATAAGTTACCTGATGAGTTTCAAAAGTTTTATTTTTTCCAATTTTTTTTTGACAATATTCAAAGTAGTTGAAACTATATCTGGTGAAAGATACGTGTGAGATTATTTTCAAATGAAATTATTTTATATATATTTGATGTAGATAGTTCGTTATTTGAAATAAAGTGAATAATTCCGGTGAAGACGTAAAAGGATTATCTGAAAAATCTGAAACTCTTTTGAGTACCACGTGATTTTTATCCATTTATTCCACACGGCAAAGCTTTTTAATTTTATTTGCCTCCTTCTTTTTCTTTTTTTTTTTTTTTCCTTCTTTTCTTCTTTTTTTTCCTACTCGTATCATGGACTCTTGGCCGGTGTATATATCTGATCATATTTGATATCTTGCTTCACTTTTGAAAGAGTCAAAATTAATGTCTTTGTCCAAGGCGCTCAAGTCTCAAAATCATTTCACAATAATTTGGAAAGGATAATATCTTCCAAAATTAATAAATGAAATTTTGTTTTAAATTATCTTTTACTGCTGAGTGTAATATCTCTCAATTTAAAAGTGATATTTTATGGAAAGAAAAGCTCATATTAGGAAACAAAGCAAGTAAGCTGGTTCTCGTTAAGTCGGTGCTGAATAGTCTGCTGATCTATTATCTTAGTCTGTACAAAATGATGAAGACAATTGCAGACAATTTGATTGCATTAAAGAGGAGGTTTATGTGGAATAACGACGATGGGAACTATGGTATACCTCTAGTTAAGTGAGAAGTGTTGGTTCAGCGCCGAAAAAGGCTGGGGGTTGGGGGTTGGAGATGCAGTATTCAGGAACACAGCGCTTCTGTTTAAGTGGTGGTGGAAATTTTCAAAGGAGAATTGCCCGTTATAGAAGAAAGTTATATGCTCCTGTAATAATTTGAACCCTAATGTAATGTTATTACATCAGACTTTACCTGTAAAAGGTGGTTCGTGAAAAGACATCTGTCAGTTCAATATAAAAGAACAATAAATGAAAGAAAAAATATTAGTGGGTTGGTGATGGAAGTCGGGAATGGAAGAAGAACTCATTTTTGGGAAGACAATTGGGTTCAAGGTGGTCCTTTGAAAGCGAGTTTTTCAAGATTCTTCTCTATTTTAAACCAACAAGGATTTGTGATAGGGGAATGCGGGTTTTGGGATGGGCTAAAGTAGATTTGAAATTTTCATTGGAGGAGAGAATTATTCCAATGGGAGTTGGAACTTGTTCACCAACTTCATGAAAGATTAAGGCCAATTAAGTTATCAACTGGTAGAGAGGATAATATTGTATGGAAATTTGATAATAAAGGTATTTTTTCTACTAACTCTTTTATGCAGGTGTTGCAGACGGAGACTCTTTCGGAGGATATTACGAGTTATATTTTCACAAGCTCAATTTGGAGAGAAATTGAGCTTTTTGGATTATTTGTTCTAATTAGTAGAGTGAATACTAAAGAGAGGTTAAGTAGATTAGGCATTGTTCATCAGAGTGACACTATGTGTGTTCTATGTAAATCGGAGTTGGAATTTGCATATCATTTATTCCTTTTTTGTGAGTTTACATGATAGCTGTGGTGCACTTGGTTGAGTTGTTTTGATAGAGTTTGGGTTGTCCCGAGAACTATTAAAGAATTGATTGAGAGTTGGTCTGGCATGCCTAATAGAAAGGAAGAGCAGAAGATGTGGCTGACTGGGTTCTTTGCAGTGATTTAGAACATTTGGTTGGAGCGCAATGACAAAATCTTTAACAATAAAGAAATAGGTATTGAGATCTTACAATGAAAGACGTTTTTGAGCTATAAAGAATGGATTGATATTAATCCATTTAGTTATTGATGACAATGCTGGAGATAACAATGAATTGATAAAATTTTGAGAATAATAAATTTTGCTTTCTATAATTTATTGTCTCAAATATTATTGTGGTATTCCTAGTTTGATAAATGGAGATTATTAATTTATTAGATATAACTATTCATATGTTTTTTTATTAATTTATTAAATTTTTTAAAAAAATAATTTTATAAATGGCATAATTAAGATCTTAATGATTAAAAAAATTAACCATTTTATAACAGAATTCAAAAGTTCTTACTTTTAAAGTTTAAAATTTAGAATTTACAATTTTTGAAGTGTTCTTGCCTAAATGAAGTGGAGGTATAACTCGGTTCTTTGACAAAGGTCGGCGGCTCCTCCTTAGTGAATATAATATACGTCGGTCGGCTGGAGCGGGGGGTCGGGTACCTGCAAAGGCACTCCGATGCTTAAGTTAGTAGTGTAATATGTGATACGAATGCTTTCATGAAAAGATTAGCTTACCTTTAGTTGTTTCCTCCTTCCTTTATATCCAAGAGGACGAGGTTATAACGTCTGAGAATTGATTGGGTATCCGAACAGATGTGGTTGTAACGTCTGAGAATTGATTGTGTATCTGACGTTACAAACGATGATTAATGCTGTCCTTTAAGAAAAAGGTCGGTTGCCGAGGATCATACGTTGCCGAGCTCATAACTCGTAACCGATGTTTACTGGTCATATCACAGCCCCCAAGCTTGTCCTGACTTAAAAGAGACAGGTTAAGCTTTAAATTTGTCGTGAGCGAGTTATAGTTCGGCAAGTGGGGCCCCCAGCTTAAGTTGGTTCATTTAAGTGAGACCGTTTTTCTTTCGAGAAGTTTTTGGGGAATGTAAGGGTAGTGGGGGTTAATGCGTTTTAACTCACACTTCATTTATGGTTTTAATAAATGGTTTTGCTATTTCCAAAGCGTGGTATCTGCCGTTCGAAGTGGGTAAGGTTGAACGGTTGAGATCCTTCTATGGATCTGAAAAGTTTTCTTAAATGAGAATTTGAGGGAGTTGGTGTTTCTTCTGTTGCAGTACAAGAAGTTTTCAGAAGCTCTTTGGGGAAATGAGTACTAGAGGTTAGTGAGCTTCATTTTTTGCATTTCTTATAGTTTCATTTTGTTTTTGAAAATGGGTGAGGGAAAGAAAAAGGTGTTGCCCAAGGATGGAGATGGTGATGCTTATGACTGGGTAGATAGTGATGTTCAGATACGGGCTTCGCTTTTCTCTGATGTAGACAGTGTGCGCAGAGTTGCTTTGTCTAGGATAGTGAAACCGGGGTTTCGTCTGGAGCTGTTGCCATGCAACCGTTCTGATCGGGTTTACCATAGGAGTACAGATTTTGAGAGTTTCTATATGTATAGTCCTGTGTTGGAGGAGTTGCGTGTTAGGCTTCCTTTTTCCAACTTTGAGTGTGATGTTATGACACAGATGAATTGTGCTCCTTCCCAAATCCATCCTAATGGCTGGGCATTTATTAAATGTTTTGAAATTTTGATGGAATTTCTTGAGGTTGAAGCGGATTTGGAGTTGTTTTTTTCACTGTTTCAAGCCAAGGGTGTTTGGAAAGGATTATGGATAAATCTGAATAGCACCCCTGGTTTTGCTATTTTCAAGCTTTACAAATCGTCTTTTAAAGATTTTAAAGAAATGTTTCTAAAGGTGAAAACTGTAGATGAGGAATTTCCATTTTATTTGGACGAGCATTTGGGAGAGAAATTCCCGATGTATTGGTGTTGTCAACCAAATCATATACTAGGGCCCGATCTTATTAGTGGTTGGAATGAGTGCATTTTGTCTTTTCTGGTTGAAATGGTGAGTAAGGGAGGTTTAATGTCTGTTTCCGAGTTACTGCCTTGGGAGGATGACAAATCGGCTGTTTTGGATTATCTAGGTGAGGTTTTTGTGGCCTGTGTTTAGTGAGTTGCTTTTGATATTATTGATGATATTATGTGATGTTTTGTTGTTGTTTTTTTTTTTTTTTTTGTAGCCGGGAAATACCCTGGAGTATCGGCTTCTAGCTTAAGGTCTCGGTTTAAGGCTAAAAACTTCGAGGGTTCCTCGTCAAACCTGGAGAAGGGTGATGGTGGAGCCGAGGTTAATCAGCCACCGAAGAAAAAGGCAATTGTTTTTAAGAAAAGAAAAACAGATTCTGTGGAGTTGGATGGTGCGGGAAGTAAACAAGAGATGTTGTCGCTGGAAGATTTGTCGAATTTTACCTTGAAGCAAGAGAAATTGCATGCTTTTTATAATGAAGGGGAGAGTTCTTCTGTCTGGTGTCCGAAGTTTCCTTTTAACGTTGTTGCTGATGAGGTTGTTCAGTCCTCTTCCGATGTTTCGTTGGTGGAAGATGTCGGCGACATAGGAGTCGATCAGTTTCTGCAGGTTAGTATTTTTGTGTATATATTTTTGTTCTTGGTAAAAAGAAAATAGTATACTAACTTGTGATGCTTTTGACCGTTTAGGTTTTAGGTTTTCGTCTTGCTAGTATTGGTCGGAGTCAGGAGAAGAAGCACAAAAAATTGTCGAGTGATGCTTCTGCGACTGTTGCCTTGAAAGAGGAGCTTCTGCTGAAGGATAAGTCCCTGTCTGATCTGAAAGAAAAATTTGCTGAGATTGAAAGTGAATTGAAGAATGAGAAAGAAGGTCGGGAGAAGACACAAAAATTATTGGCGAAAAAGGAAGAGGATCTGATTAGTCTAAGCAATCAAGTTATTGAACTGACTTCCAAGATGAAAGAAATGGAAGGTGCTAAGCAGGGTGATATTTTGGATGCATTTGCGGAGGGGTTTGAGCGAGCTGTTACTCAAGCCAAGTTTCTTGTACCTGAGGCAGACTTCTCTGCCATGGAGCCTGGAAAAATTGTTCGTGATGGCGAGCTTGTTGATGATGAGGAAGGTGCCGAGGAAGGCGTGATAACTTAGCAGATTAGGGTTTCTATTAGCTTTCTGGTCTGTATTTTGTAGAACTTTAGTTCCTTGCTTTTTGGAATATTATCTGTTACTTTTGTATCTATTTGGGATTTTCTGTTTATGTTAGCTGACTGGATATTGAGTTTCTGATTTATCCGTATGAGGATATTTTGACTGTTATAAGCGTTTGTTTGTTGCTTGAATATTGCGCATCCGTAATTTGATAATGCGACTTTGTTTGATGACCTTTTTTGGAAAGGTCGTTTGAATCTGATGATTTGAAAAGAATTGTGTTACTGATAAGATGCAAAATATATGCTAAATAATTACTTTTATTATGAACAGTACCTTGACATGTTATATGTCAGGTAAGCTAGCCTCGTTAAAACCTTCTTGAGCAAAACCTCTTCTGGGAAAAATCTCAAGTTAGGAAAAAGAGTACTAGCATGCTGTTGTCCTTAACTGTAGTATTGCTTTAAGGATTGTACATTCCATGTGCTGGAGATTTTGTCTCCATCTAAATGTTCTAACCTGTAGGCACCTTTTCCTAGAACTTCACAAATTCGATATGGGCCGTCCCATGTTGCTGCGAGCTTTCCGTGTGTGCCAGGTCGTCGAGCCTGTTCTGTTTTTCTTAGCACTAAGTCGCCGATCTGGAAGTTTCTGGGAAATACCTTCTTTGAATGTCGTCGAGCAAGTTGCTGTTGCAATGCACGGTGTCGAATGGCTGCTATATCTCTGATTTCTTCGACAAGGTCGAGTTCGGCTAACCGAGCTTGGTCATGATTTGTTGCTTGCGTTCTTAGCGAGCTTTGCGAAACTTCAATCGGTATCATCGCCTCCGAGCCATATACTAGGCGGAATGGAGTTTCTTTAATTGTTGAGTGTGTTGTAGTATTGTATGCCCAAATTACTTCTGGAATTAGCTCGGCCCACATTCCTTTGGCGTTGTCGAGCTTTTTCTTTAGGGCTTGTAAGAGGACCTTGTTCGCTGCCTCTGCCAACCCGTTTGATTGCGGGTGCTCGACAGATGAGAAATGTTGCTTGATTTTCAGATTCTGCAAAAATTCTTTGAAATTGTGGTCGGTAAATTGCCGACCATTGTCAGTAACAATGTGTTGTGGTATGCCGAATCTACAGATAATATGCTTCCAAACGAAATTTACCATTTGTGATGATGTTATCTTTGCTAAAGGTTGTGCCTCGATCCACTTAGAAAAGTAATCGATGGCAACTACCAGATATTTTACCTGTCCCGAGGCTGTGGGGAAAGGACCGAGGATGTCCATGCCCCATCGATTGAAGGGCCAGCTTACCATGAAATGATGAAGTTCTTCGGCAGGTAGGTTAATGATCGGAGCATGCTTCTGGCATTTTTCGCAGGTCTTGACCTTTTTGCTGCTGTCTTCCCATAGTGTGGGCCAGTAGAAACCTGCTCTGAGAATTTTATGTGCTAAGCTGCGAGCTCCGGTATGCATTCCGCATATGCCTTCGTGGGCTTCAGATAAAATAAGGTCGGCTTCATCCCTGTCTAAACATTTTAAGAGCGGTCGGAGTAACCCCGCCTATATAAAGTGTTATTTAGTAACGTGAAAAAAGATGCTTGTCTCTTAAACTTTTTCTTGTCTTGGATTTCATCGGGAACAGATCCATGTCTGAGGTAATGGAGATAAGCATTTTGCCAGCTATCTTTGTTTAAAGTGGTTAAAATGCTCACTGCATCGATGCTTGGTTTTTCTAAAGTTGATTGCAATAGTTTGGCAGTGTGTGCTTGTGTTGTTGCTAACTTTGACAAAACATCTGCTCTATGATTTTGTTCTCTAGGTATATGATGTATTGTAGCGTTCAGAAAGTTTGCTAAGAGTTGTTGAACAACATCTAAATATTTTTGCAAAATCTGATCCTTTACCTGGAAAGTTCGGTTGACTTGTTGAACAACTAATAAAGAGTCACAGAGTATTGTTAAGTTTTTAATGTTTAGATCGGCTGCTAACCTTAGCCCTGTAATGAGAGCTTCGTATTCCGCTTGGTTGTTGCTGGCTTTGAAGGAAAAGCGGAGGGAGTGCTCTAGGACTATGCCGTCTGAACTTTCCAGTAGTATGCCTGCTCCCGATCCCTGAGTGTTTGAGGCACCATCAACAAACAAGGTCCATTTCTGATCTACCTGTTCTGGGTGTGAGCTTGTTAATTCTGCGACAAAGTCGGCTAACCATTGTGGTTTGATGGCGCCGCGTGGTTGGTATGAGATGTCAAACTCGGAAAGTTCGATAGACCACTTGATTAACCGGCCGGCTAGCTCGGGCTTGCTGAGTATTTGACGAAGCGGGTAGTCTGTTCTGATGATGATTGTGTGGCTTTGAAAATAAGGTCGGAGTCGTCTTGCGGAGAAGATCAGGGCTAGGGCGAGTTTTTCGAGCCTTGGGTAGCGGAGTTCTGCACCCTGTAATGACTTGCTAATAAAGTAAACCGGTCTCTGTTGGTTATCTTCCTCTGTAATGAGAACAGAACTAATTGCCACGTCAGTAATAGATAAATACAAATATAGTGGTTTGCCGAGTTTGGGTTTTTGCAAAATTGGTGGTTTTGAAAGGATTTGTTTTAAATCGGCAAATGCTTTTTCACAATCTTCGTTCCAACTAAAAAATCTGTTATCTTTTTTTAGACATTGAAAAAAGCTGTGTGATTTAGATGCCAAGCCTGGGAGGAATCTTGACAGGGCTGCTAATCGGCCTGTTAGACGCTGCACTTCTTTTATGCTCCTGGGACTTTGCATGTTAAGTATTGCTTGACACTTTTCAGGGTTTGCCTCAATGCCTCGATTTGTTAGGATAAAGCCGAGGAATTTGCCTCCTCGGACGCCGAAAGCACACTTCTCGGGGTTCAGCCTCATGTTATACTTTCTGACTTGTGCAAATATCTCCTCGAGGTCTTGTATGTGAGAGGAGCCGTCCTTTGTTTTGACGACCATGTCATCTACGTATACTTCAATGTTCCGGCCGATTTGTTCCTCAAAGACTTTGTTCATGAGCCGCTGATAAGTTGCACCTGCATTCTTTAATCCAAAAGGCATAACATTATAACAATAGTTGCCGTATTCAGTTATAAATGCTGTTTTTTCCTGGTCTGACGGGTGCATAAGGATCTGGTTATAACCAGAGTATGCATCCATGAAGCTCAAGGTACCATAACCGCATGAACTGTCAACCAAGGTGTCAATGTTCGGCAGAGGATAAGCATCTTTAGGGCAGGCCTTATTTAAATCAGTAAAGTCGACGCACATGCGCCATTTACCGTTTTTCTTTTTTACCATGACGATGTTGGCTAACCATGTCGTGAAACGGAGCTCTCTGATGAACTCGGCATCAATGAGTTTCTTGACTTCTTCGACGGACGCTGATCGCTTCTCGGCTCCGAGGTTTCTTTTCTTCTGGCAGACCGGCCGAGCTGTAGGGTTGATTTGTAGTTTGTGCGTGATTACTTCTGGGTCTATCCCCGGCATATCTCCTGAAGTCCAAGCAAATAGGTCGGCATTTTGGCATAAGCATTTTATCAGGTTTTGCTTTTCCTCTCCGGTGCTAGATGTTCCGATGAATGTGAATTTTGTAGGATCCTCTTTGAGGATAACCTTTTCTAGCTCTTCGTTTGGGGTTGGGCGATCTTCAAAGTCGGCCCTAGGATCAAGCTCGTTTAGCAGTGGTCTCCCAGGTTGTATAGAGTGAACACGTGCCTGGGCGCTTCTTTTGACTGGCTTGAGGCTGGAATTGTAGCATTGCCGTGCTTCGTGAAGGTCGCCATGTACAGTGGCGATTATATTATCCTGCACAGGAAACTTGATACAAAGATGAAAAGTGGAAACAATAGCAGCAAATCTGTTTAAAAAGGGTCTTCCTAATATGAGATTATAAGGACTGGAGCAATTAACCACGAGATACTGTATATCCTGTGTCTTAGTTAGGGGTTGCTCACCGAGTGTGGTCTGTAACCACACAGATCCGAGTACAGGTACTCGTTCACCTGAAAATCCGACTAGATCTCCTGAGTAATTTTGCATGATATGGGTGCTTAGCTTCATTTTCTGGAATGTAGTGAAGAATAGTACATCGGCGCTGCTCCCAGGATCAAGCAGCACTTTCCGAACAATAAGGTCTCCCAACTGAATTGAGATCACCACGGGATCATCATAGTTCGTATGGTTTGACTTAAAATCAGAACAACCAAAAGTCATCTCAGGGATGTCCGAGGTTGGTTGAGATTGGACAGAAGAGTGTTCGACCGCCAACATGGCCCGGTATGTCCGTTTTCTTGCCGAGTTTGTTTCTCCTCCGCCGGCATATCCTCCTGAAATACAGTTAATGATTCCTCTGGGCTGAGCCGGTGCTTTGTCCTTTTCTTTGGATGATGAAATTGTCACGGGTTGGTCGGAGCTTGTACGTTTCTGCATATGTCCTGCAATGAATTTATCAAGGTGTCCTTGCCGCGCCAAGCGTTCTAATAGATCCTTGGCGATCACACATTCATCTGTAGTGTGACCATGCTTTTGGTGAAAGCTGCAATACTTCGATTTGTCTACATTCTTTGGCTCGGGGTAGTTGCCGGCTTTACGGGGTGGCTTGATGAGCTTGGAGTTTAAAATTTCTTTGATAATGTCGTCCCTTTTGGCGTTGAACTGAGTGTAGGACTCGTATCGCGGCACAGGCTTAAAGTTCTTCTTGCTCTCCCGAGGTTTATCCTCATCTTTCAGGAAGGGAGACTTTTCTGCTCGTCGGGCCTGTCGAAGCTCTTCGATGTCTATTTGCCCCTTAGCTTTCTCTCTAAACTCGGCCAAGGTCTTTGGCTTGGCTACTGCAATTGTTTCTTGAAATTTGCCAGGTCGGAGGCCGCTTTTAATTGCATGCAAGTGGACCTCTGGGTGTAGATCAGGAATTTGCATGGCGACTTTCGTGAAACGGGTAATATAATCCTTTAGACTTTCCTGTGGACCCTGTTTGATTGTAGTCAGGTAGTCGGAATCATGCAAGTAAATTGCCGATGCCGCAAAATGTTGTTCGAATTGCTTTGCTAGCTCCTGAAAGCGTGAAATGGAATCTGCAGGTAAAGAGCAAAACCAGTCAAGCGCGGGTCCGTCTAAAAAGGAAGGAAAACAACGACATAAAATGGGGTCGGATGCCCCATTGACAATCATAATAGATCTAAATTTTTTGATGTGCTGCTTAGGATCCCCTAGCCCATCGTATGGGGTCAGTGTTGTCGTAACGTGAATTGTCGTGGTAGTTGGAAATTCATGATATCGGCCGTAAAAGGCCCCGCCGAATTGTCGGGCTGGTCATCATCATCCTCGGGTATTGCATCCTCGTCCCGATTGTCAGCGTCGTCGTCTTGAGGTGTTTCCGAGACATGAGTCGGTTCGGAGCGTCGGTCATCATTTTCCTGGTGCTCGCGGCGATCATTGTTATGTTCCAGTCGGGCGTTAGCTAATTGTTGAATCTGTTGTTGCATTCTTTGATTCTCTTCCGTCATGCGCTGGTTTGCTTCAGCCATGCGTTGATTCGCCTGCTGGAGCTCAGTTACCATCCGGAGCAGTTCGGCCGGGGTGGGGGGAGGGACATCGGCCATCGTCAAACGTCAGGGTTTCAAGGCTTTCGTGGAAGGAAATTTCACACGAAAGGCCCTTCTTCTAGCGCCAATCTGTTCTTGCCTGAATGAAGTGGAGGTATAACTCGGTTCTTTGACGAAGGTCGGCGGCTCCTCCTTAGTGAATATAATATACGTCGGTCGGCTGGAGCGGGGGGTCGGGTACCTGCAAAGGCACTCCGATGCTTAAGTTAGTAGTGTAATATGTGATACGAATGCTTTCATGAAAAGATTAGCTTACCTTTAGTTGTTTCCTCCTTCCTTTATATCCATGAGGACGAGGTTATAACGTCTGAGAATTGATTGGGTATCCGAACAGATGTGGTTGTAACGTCTGAGAATTGATTGTGTATCTGACGTTACAAACGATGATTAATGCTGTCCTTTAAGAAAAAGGTCGGTTGCCGAGGATCATACGTTGCCGAGCTCATAACTCGTAACCGATGTTTACTGGCTTCTGCTGAAGGATAAGTCCCTGTCTGATCTGAAAGAAAAATTTGCTGAGATTGAAAGTGAATTGAAGAATGAGAAAGAAGGTCGGGAGAAGACACAAAAATTATTGGCGAAAAAGGAAGAGGATCTGATTAGTCTAAGCAATCAAGTTATTGAACTGACTTCCAAGATGAAAGAAATGGAAGGTGCTAAGCAGGGTGATATTTTGGATGCATTTGCGGAGGGGTTTGAGCGAGCTGTTACTCAAGCCAAGTTTCTTGTACCTGAGGCAGACTTCTCTGCCATGGAGCCTGGAAAAATTGTTCGTGATGGCGAGCTTGTTGATGATGAGGAAGGTGCCGAGGAAGGCGGTGATAACTTAGCAGATTAGGGTTTCTATTAGCTTTCTGGTCTGTATTTTGTAGAACTTTAGTTCCTTGCTTTTTGGAATATTATCTGTTACTTTTGTATCTATTTGGGATTTTCTGTTTATGTTAGCTGACTGGATATTGAGTTTCTGATTTATCCGTATGAGGATATTTTGACTGTTATAAGCGTTTGTTTGTTGCTTGAATATTGCGCATCCGTAATTTGATAATGCGACTTTGTTTGATGACCTTTTTTGGAAAGGTCGTTTGAATCTGATGATTTGAAAAGAATTGTGTTACTGATAAGATGCAAAATATATGCTAAATAATTACTTTTATTATGAACAGTACCTTGACATGTTATATGTCAGGTAAGCTAGCCTCGTTAAAACCTTCTTGAGCAAAACCTCTTCTGGGAAAAATCTCAAGTTAGAAAAAAGAGTACTAGCATGCTGTTGTCCTTAACTGTAGTATTGCTTTAAGGATTGTACATTCCATGTGCTGGAGATTTTGTCTCCATCTAAATGTTCTAACCTGTAGGCACCTTTTCCTAGAACTTCACAAATTCGATATGGGCCGTCCCATGTTGCTGCGAGCTTTCCGTGTGTGCCAGGTCGTCGAGCCTGTTCTGTTTTTCTTAGCACTAAGTCGCCGGTCTGGAAGTTTCTGGGAAATACCTTCTTTGAATGTCGTCGAGCAAGTTGCTGTTGCAATGCACGGTGTCGAATGGCTGCTATATCTCTGATTTCTTCGACAAGGTCGAGTTCGGCTAACCGAGCTTGGTCATGATTTGTTGCTTGCGTTCTTAGCGAGCTTTGCGAAACTTCAATCGGTATCATCGCCTCCGAGCCATATACTAGGCGGAATGGAGTTTCTTTAGTTGTTGAGTGTGTTGTAGTATTGTATGCCCAAATTACTTCTGGAATTAGCTCGGCCCACATTCCTTTGGCGTTGTCGAGCTTTTTCTTTAGGGCTTGTAAGAGGACCTTGTTCGCTGCCTCTGCCAACCCGTTTGATTGCGGGTGCTCGACAGATGAGAAATGTTGCTTGATTTTCAGATTCTGCAAAAATTCTTTGAAATTGTGGTCGGTAAATTGCCGACCATTGTCAGTAACAATGTGTTGTGGTATGCCGAATCTACAGATAATATGCTTCCAAACGAAATTTACCATTTGTGATGATGTTATCTTTGCTAAAGGTTGTGCCTCGATCCACTTAGAAAAGTAATCGATGGCAACTACCAGATATTTTACCTGTCCCGAGGCTGTGGGGAAAGGACCGAGGATGTCCATGCCCCATCGATTGAAGGGCCAGCTTACCATGGAATGATGAAGTTCTTCGGCAGGTAGGTTAATGATCGGAGCATGCTTCTGGCATTTTTCGCAGGTCTTGACCTTTTTGCTGCTGTCTTCCCATAGTGTGGGCCAGTAGAAACCTGCTCTGAGAATTTTATGTGCTAAGCTGCGAGCTCCGGTATGCATTCCGCATATGCCTTCGTGGGCTTCAGATAAAATAAGGTCGGCTTCATCCCTGTCTAAACATTTTAAGAGCGGTCGGAGTAACCCCGCCTATATAAAGTGTTATTTAGTAACGTGAAAAAAGATGCTTGTCTCTTAAACTTTTTCTTGTCTTGGATTTCATCGGGAACAGATCCATGTCTGAGGTAATGGAGATAAGCATTTTGCCAGCTATCTTTGTTTAAAGTGGTTAAAATGCTCACTGCATCGATGCTTGGTTTTTCTAAAGTTGATTGCAATAGTTTGGCAGTGTGTGCTTGTGTTGTTGCTAACTTTGACAAAACATCTGCTCTATGATTTTGTTCTCTAGGTATATGATGTATTGTAGCGTTCAGAAAGTTTGCTAAGAGTTGTTGAACAACATCTAAATATTTTTGCAAAATCTGATCCTTTACCTGGAAAGTTCGGTTGACTTGTTGAACAACTAATAAAGAGTCACAGAGGTTGTTAAGTTTTTAATGTTTAGATCGGCTGCTAACCTTAGCCCTGCAATGAGAGCTTCGTATTCCGCTTGGTTGTTGCTGGCTTTGAAGGAAAAGCGGAGGGAGTGCTCTAGGACTATGCCGTCTGAACTTTCCAGTAGTATGCCTGCTCCCGATCCCTGAGTGTTTGAGGCACCATCAACAAACAAGGTCCATTTCTGATCTACCTGTTCTGGGTGTGAGCTTGTTAATTCTACGACAAAGTCGGCTAACCATTGTGGTTTGATGGCGCCGCGTGGTTGGTATGAGATGTCAAACTCGGAAAGTTCGATAGACCACTTGATTAACCGGCCGGCTAGCTCGGGCTTGCTGAGTATTTGACGAAGCGGGTAGTCTGTTCTGATGATGATTGTGTGGCTTTGAAAATAAGGTCGGAGTCGTCTTGCGGAGAAGATCAGGGCTAGGGCGAGTTTTTCGAGCCTTGGGTAGCGGAGTTCTGCACCCTGTAATGACTTGCTAATAAAGTAAACCGGTCTCTGTTGGTTATCTTCCTCTGTAATGAGAACAGAACTAATTGCCACGTCAGTAATAGATAAATACAAATATAGTGGTTTGCCGAGTTTGGGTTTTTGCAAAATTGGTGGTTTTGAAAGGATTTGTTTTAAATCGGCAAATGCTTTTTCACAATCTTCGTTCCAACTAAAAAATCTGTTATCTTTTTTTAGACATTGAAAAAAGCTGTGTGATTTAGATGCCAAGCCTGGGAGGAATCTTGACAGGGCTGCTAATCGGCCTGTTAGACGCTGCACTTCTTTTATGCTCCTGGGACTTTGCATGTTAAGTATTGCTTGACACTTTTCAGGGTTTGCCTCAATGCCTCGATTTGTTAGGATAAAGCCGAGGAATTTGCCTCCTCGGACGCCGAAAGCACACTTCTCGGGGTTCAGCCTCATGTTATACTTTCTGACTTGTGCAAATATCTCCTCGAGGTCTTGTATGTGAGAGGAGCCGTCCTTTGTTTTGACGACCATGTCATCTACGTATACTTCAATGTTCCGGCCGATTTGTTCCTCAAAGACTTTGTTCATGAGCCGCTGATAAGTTGCACCTGCATTCTTTAATCCAAAAGGCATAACATTATAACAATAGTTGCCGTATTCAGTTATAAATGCTGTTTTTTCCTGGTCTGACGGGTGCATAAGGATCTGGTTATAACCAGAGTATGCATCCATGAAGCTCAAGGTACCATAACCGCATGAACTGTCAACCAAGGTGTCAATGTTCGGCAGAGGATAAGCATCTTTAGGGCAGGCCTTATTTAAATCAGTAAAGTCGACGCACATGCGCCATTTACCGTTTTTCTTTTTTACCATGACGATGTTGGCTAACCATGTCGTGAAACGGAGCTCTCTGATGAACTCGGCATCAATGAGTTTCTTGACTTCTTCGACGGACGCTGATCGCTTCTCGGCTCCGAGGTTTCTTTTCTTCTGGCAGACCGGCCGAGCTGTAGGGTTGATTTGTAGTTTGTGCGTGATTACTTCTGGGTCTATCCCCGGCATATCTCCTGAAGTCCAAGCAAATAGGTCGGCATTTTGGCATAAGCATTTTATCAGGTTTTGCTTTTCCTCTCCGGTGCTAGATGTTCCGATGAATGTGAATTTTGTAGGATCCTCTTTGAGGATAACCTTTTCTAGCTCTTCGTTTGGGGTTGGGCGATCTTCAAAGTCGGCCCTAGGATCAAGCTCGTTTAGCAGTGGTCTCCCAGGTTGTATAGAGTGAACACGTGCCTGGGCGCTTCTTTTGACTGGCTTGAGGCTGGAATTGTAGCATTGCCGTGCTTCGTGAAGGTCGCCATGTACAGTGGCGATTATATTATCCTGCACAGAAAACTTGATACAAAGATGAAAAGTGGAAACAATAGCAGCAAATCTGTTTAAAAAGGGTCTTCCTAATATGAGATTATAAGGACTGAAGCAATTAACCACGAGATACTGTATATCCTGTGTCTTAGTTAGGGGTTGCTCACCGAGTGTGGTCTGTAACCACACAGATCCGAGTACAGGTACTCGTTCACCTGAAAATCCGACTAGATCTCCTGAGTAATTTTGCATGATATGGGTGCTTAGCTTCATTTTCTGGAATGTAGTGAAGAATAGTACATCGGCGCTGCTCCCAGGATCAAGCAGCACTTTCCGAACAATAAGGTCTCCCAACTGAATTGAGATCACCACGGGATCATCATAGTTCGTATGGTTTGACTTAAAATCAGAACAACCAAAAGTCATCTCAGGGATGTCCGAGGTTGGTTGAGATTGGACAGAAGAGTGTTCGACCGCCAACATGGCCCGGTATGTCCGTTTTCTTGCCGAGTTTGTTTCTCCTCCGCCGGCATATCCTCCTGAAATACAGTTAATGATTCCTCTGGGCTGAGCCGGTGCTTTGTCCTTTTCTTTGGATGATGAAATTGTCACGGGTTGGTCGGAGCTTGTACGTTTCTGCATATGTCCTGCAATGAATTTATCAAGGTGTCCTTGCCGCGCCAAGCGTTCTAATAGATCCTTGGCGATCACACATTCATCTGTAGTGTGACCATGCTTTTGGTGAAAGCTGCAATACTTCGATTTGTCTACATTCTTTGGCTCGGGGTAGTTGCCGGCTTTACGGGGTGGCTTGATGAGCTTGGAGTTTAAAATTTCTTTGATAATGTCGTCCCTTTTGGCGTTGAACTGAGTGTAGGACTCGTATCGCGGCACAGGCTTAAAGTTCTTCTTGCTCTCCCGAGGTTTATCCTCATCTTTCAGGAAGGGAGACTTTTCTGCTCGTCGGGCCTGTCGAAGCTCTTCGATGTCTATTTGCCCCTTAGCTTTCTCTCTAAACTCGGCCAAGGTCTTTGGCTTGGCTACTGCAATTGTTTCTTGGAATTTGCCAGGTCGGAGGCCGCTTTTAATTGCATGCAAGTGGACCTCTGGGTGTAGATCAGGAATTTGCATGGCGACTTTCGTGAAACGGGTAATATAATCCTTCAGACTTTCCTGTGGACCCTGTTTGATTGTAGTCAGGTAGTCGGAATCATGCAAGTAAATTGCCGATGCCGCAAAATGTTGTTCGAATTGCTTTGCTAGCTCCTGAAAGCGTGAAATGGAATCTGCAGGTAAAGAGCAAAACCAGTCAAGCGCGGGTCCGTCTAAAAAGGAAGGAAAACAACGACATAAAATGGGGTCGGATGCCCCATTGACAATCATAATAGATCTAAATTTTTTGATGTGCTGCTTAGGATCCCCTAGCCCATCGTATGGGGTCAGTGTTGTCGGTAACGTGAATTGTCGTGGTAGTTGGAAATTCATGATATCGGCCGTAAAAGGCCCCGCCGAATTGTCGGGCTGGTCATCATCATCCTCGGGTATTGCATCCTCGTCCCGATTGTCAGCGTCGTCGTCTTGAGGTGTTTCCGAGACATGAGTCGGTTCGGAGCGTCGGTCATCATTTTCCTGGTGCTCGCGGCGATCATTGTTATGTTCCAGTCGGGCGTTAGCTAATTGTTGAATCTGTTGTTGCATTCTTTGATTCTCTTCCGTCATGCGCTGGTTTGCTTCAGCCATGCGTTGATTCGCCTGCTGGAGCTCAGTTACCATCCGGAGCAGTTCGGCCGGGGTGGGGGAGGGACATCGGCCATCGTCAAACGTCAGGGTTTCAAGGCTTTCGTGGAAGGAAATTTCACACGAAAGGCCCTTCTTCTAGCGCCAATCTGTTCTTGCCTGAATGAAGTGGAGGTATAACTCGGTTCTTTGACGAAGGTCGGCGGCTCCTCCTTAGTGAATATAATATACGTCGGTCGGCTGGAGCGGGGGTCGGGTACCTGCAAAGGCACTCCGATGCTTAAGTTAGTAGTGTAATATGTGATACGAATGCTTTCATGAAAAGATTAGCTTACCTTTAGTTGTTTCCTCCTTCCTTTATATCCATGAGGACGAGGTTATAACGTCTGAGAATTGATTGGGTATCCGAACAGATGTGGTTGTAACGTCTGAGAATTGATTGTGTATCTGACGTTACAAACGATGATTAATGCTGTCCTTTAAGAAAAAGGTCGGTTGCCGAGGATCATACGTTGCCGAGCTCATAACTCGTAACCGATGTTTACTGGCTTCTGCTGAAGGATAAGTCCCTGTCTGATCTGAAAGAAAAATTTGCTGAGATTGAAAGTGAATTGAAGAATGAGAAAGAAGGTCGGGAGAAGACACAAAAATTATTGGCGAAAAAGGAAGAGGATCTGATTAGTCTAAGCAATCAAGTTATTGAACTGACTTCCAAGATGAAAGAAATGGAAGGTGCTAAGCAGGGTGATATTTTGGATGCATTTGCGGAGGGGTTTGAGCGAGCTGTTACTCAAGCCAAGTTTCTTGTACCTGAGGCAGACTTCTCTGCCATGGAGCCTGGAAAAATTGTTCGTGATGGCGAGCTTGTTGATGATGAGGAAGGTGCCGAGGAAGGCGGTGATAACTTAGCAGATTAGGGTTTCTATTAGCTTTCTGGTCTGTATTTTGTAGAACTTTAGTTCCTTGCTTTTTGGAATATTATCTGTTACTTTTGTATCTATTTGGGATTTTCTGTTTATGTTAGCTGACTGGATATTGAGTTTCTGATTTATCCGTATGAGGATATTTTGACTGTTATAAGCGTTTGTTTGTTGCTTGAATATTGCGCATCCGTAATTTGATAATGCGACTTTGTTTGATGACCTTTTTTGGAAAGGTCGTTTGAATCTGATGATTTGAAAAGAATTGTGTTACTGATAAGATGCAAAATATATGCTAAATAATTACTTTTATTATGAACAGTACCTTGACATGTTATATGTCAGGTAAGCTAGCCTCGTTAAAACCTTCTTGAGCAAAACCTCTTCTGGGAAAAATCTCAAGTTAGAAAAAAGAGTACTAGCATGCTGTTGTCCTTAACTGTAGTATTGCTTTAAGGATTGTACATTCCATGTGCTGGAGATTTTGTCTCCATCTAAATGTTCTAACCTGTAGGCACCTTTTCCTAGAACTTCACAAATTCGATATGGGCCGTCCCATGTTGCTGCGAGCTTTCCGTGTGTGCCAGGTCGTCGAGCCTGTTCTGTTTTTCTTAGCACTAAGTCGCCGGTCTGGAAGTTTCTGGGAAATACCTTCTTTGAATGTCGTCGAGCAAGTTGCTGTTGCAATGCACGGTGTCGAATGGCTGCTATATCTCTGATTTCTTCGACAAGGTCGAGTTCGGCTAACCGAGCTTGGTCATGATTTGTTGCTTGCGTTCTTAGCGAGCTTTGCGAAACTTCAATCGGTATCATCGCCTCCGAGCCATATACTAGGCGGAATGGAGTTTCTTTAGTTGTTGAGTGTGTTGTAGTATTGTATGCCCAAATTACTTCTGGAATTAGCTCGGCCCACATTCCTTTGGCGTTGTCGAGCTTTTTCTTTAGGGCTTGTAAGAGGACCTTGTTCGCTGCCTCTGCCAACCCGTTTGATTGCGGGTGCTCGACAGATGAGAAATGTTGCTTGATTTTCAGATTCTGCAAAAATTCTTTGAAATTGTGGTCGGTAAATTGCCGACCATTGTCAGTAACAATGTGTTGTGGTATGCCGAATCTACAGATAATATGCTTCCAAACGAAATTTACCATTTGTGATGATGTTATCTTTGCTAAAGGTTGTGCCTCGATCCACTTAGAAAAGTAATCGATGGCAACTACCAGATATTTTACCTGTCCCGAGGCTGTGGGGAAAGGACCGAGGATGTCCATGCCCCATCGATTGAAGGGCCAGCTTACCATGGAATGATGAAGTTCTTCGGCAGGTAGGTTAATGATCGGAGCATGCTTCTGGCATTTTTCGCAGGTCTTGACCTTTTTGCTGCTGTCTTCCCATAGTGTGGGCCAGTAGAAACCTGCTCTGAGAATTTTATGTGCTAAGCTGCGAGCTCCGGTATGCATTCCGCATATGCCTTCGTGGGCTTCAGATAAAATAAGGTCGGCTTCATCCCTGTCTAAACATTTTAAGAGCGGTCGGGAGTAACCCCGCCTATATAAAGTGTTATTTAGTAACGTGAAAAAAGATGCTTGTCTCTTAAACTTTTTCTTGTCTTGGATTTCATCGGGAACAGATCCATGTCTGAGGTAATGGAGATAAGCATTTTGCCAGCTATCTTTGTTTAAAGTGGTTAAAATGCTCACTGCATCGATGCTTGGTTTTTCTAAAGTTGATTGCAATAGTTTGGCAGTGTGTGCTTGTGTTGTTGCTAACTTTGACAAAACATCTGCTCTATGATTTTGTTCTCTAGGTATATGATGTATTGTAGCGTTCAGAAAGTTTGCTAAGAGTTGTTGAACAACATCTAAATATTTTTGCAAAATCTGATCCTTTACCTGGAAAGTTCGGTTGACTTGTTGAACAACTAATAAAGAGTCACAGAGGTTGTTAAGTTTTTAATGTTTAGATCGGCTGCTAACCTTAGCCCTGCAATGAGAGCTTCGTATTCCGCTTGGTTGTTGCTGGCTTTGAAGGAAAAGCGGAGGGAGTGCTCTAGGACTATGCCGTCTGAACTTTCCAGTAGTATGCCTGCTCCCGATCCCTGAGTGTTTGAGGCACCATCAACAAACAAGGTCCATTTCTGATCTACCTGTTCTGGGTGTGAGCTTGTTAATTCTACGACAAAGTCGGCTAACCATTGTGGTTTGATGGCGCCGCGTGGTTGGTATGAGATGTCAAACTCGGAAAGTTCGATAGACCACTTGATTAACCGGCCGGCTAGCTCGGGCTTGCTGAGTATTTGACGAAGCGGGTAGTCTGTTCTGATGATGATTGTGTGGCTTTGAAAATAAGGTCGGAGTCGTCTTGCGGAGAAGATCAGGGCTAGGGCGAGTTTTTCGAGCCTTGGGTAGCGGAGTTCTGCACCCTGTAATGACTTGCTAATAAAGTAAACCGGTCTCTGTTGGTTATCTTCCTCTGTAATGAGAACAGAACTAATTGCCACGTCAGTAATAGATAAATACAAATATAGTGGTTTGCCGAGTTTGGGTTTTTGCAAAATTGGTGGTTTTGAAAGGATTTGTTTTAAATCGGCAAATGCTTTTTCACAATCTTCGTTCCAACTAAAAAATCTGTTATCTTTTTTTAGACATTGAAAAAAGCTGTGTGATTTAGATGCCAAGCCTGGGAGGAATCTTGACAGGGCTGCTAATCGGCCTGTTAGACGCTGCACTTCTTTTATGCTCCTGGGACTTTGCATGTTAAGTATTGCTTGACACTTTTCAGGGTTTGCCTCAATGCCTCGATTTGTTAGGATAAAGCCGAGGAATTTGCCTCCTCGGACGCCGAAAGCACACTTCTCGGGGTTCAGCCTCATGTTATACTTTCTGACTTGTGCAAATATCTCCTCGAGGTCTTGTATGTGAGAGGAGCCGTCCTTTGTTTTGACGACCATGTCATCTACGTATACTTCAATGTTCCGGCCGATTTGTTCCTCAAAGACTTTGTTCATGAGCCGCTGATAAGTTGCACCTGCATTCTTTAATCCAAAAGGCATAACATTATAACAATAGTTGCCGTATTCAGTTATAAATGCTGTTTTTTCCTGGTCTGACGGGTGCATAAGGATCTGGTTATAACCAGAGTATGCATCCATGAAGCTCAAGGTACCATAACCGCATGAACTGTCAACCAAGGTGTCAATGTTCGGCAGAGGATAAGCATCTTTAGGGCAGGCCTTATTTAAATCAGTAAAGTCGACGCACATGCGCCATTTACCGTTTTTCTTTTTTACCATGACGATGTTGGCTAACCATGTCGTGAAACGGAGCTCTCTGATGAACTCGGCATCAATGAGTTTCTTGACTTCTTCGACGGACGCTGATCGCTTCTCGGCTCCGAGGTTTCTTTTCTTCTGGCAGACCGGCCGAGCTGTAGGGTTGATTTGTAGTTTGTGCGTGATTACTTCTGGGTCTATCCCCGGCATATCTCCTGAAGTCCAAGCAAATAGGTCGGCATTTTGGCATAAGCATTTTATCAGGTTTTGCTTTTCCTCTCCGGTGCTAGATGTTCCGATGAATGTGAATTTTGTAGGATCCTCTTTGAGGATAACCTTTTCTAGCTCTTCGTTTGGGGTTGGGCGATCTTCAAAGTCGGCCCTAGGATCAAGCTCGTTTAGCAGTGGTCTCCCAGGTTGTATAGAGTGAACACGTGCCTGGGCGCTTCTTTTGACTGGCTTGAGGCTGGAATTGTAGCATTGCCGTGCTTCGTGAAGGTCGCCATGTACAGTGGCGATTATATTATCCTGCACAGGAAACTTGATACAAAGATGAAAAGTGGAAACAATAGCAGCAAATCTGTTTAAAAAGGGTCTTCCTAATATGAGATTATAAGGACTGAAGCAATTAACCACGAGATACTGTATATCCTGTGTCTTAGTTAGGGGTTGCTCACCGAGTGTGGTCTGTAACCACACAGATCCGAGTACAGGTACTCGTTCACCTGAAAATCCGACTAGATCTCCTGAGTAATTTTGCATGATATGGGTGCTTAGCTTCATTTTCTGGAATGTAGTGAAGAATAGTACATCGGCGCTGCTCCCAGGATCAAGCAGCACTTTCCGAACAATAAGGTCTCCCAACTGAATTGAGATCACCACGGGATCATCATAGTTCGTATGGTTTGACTTAAAATCAGAACAACCAAAAGTCATCTCAGGGATGTCCGAGGTTGGTTGAGATTGGACAGAAGAGTGTTCGACCGCCAACATGGCCCGGTATGTCCGTTTTCTTGCCGAGTTTGTTTCTCCTCCGCCGGCATATCCTCCTGAAATACAGTTAATGATTCCTCTGGGCTGAGCCGGTGCTTTGTCCTTTTCTTTGGATGATGAAATTGTCACGGGTTGGTCGGAGCTTGTACGTTTCTGCATATGTCCTGCAATGAATTTATCAAGGTGTCCTTGCCGCGCCAAGCGTTCTAATAGATCCTTGGCGATCACACATTCATCTGTAGTGTGACCATGCTTTTGGTGAAAGCTGCAATACTTCGATTTGTCTACATTCTTTGGCTCGGGGTAGTTGCCGGCTTTACGGGGTGGCTTGATGAGCTTGGAGTTTAAAATTTCTTTGATAATGTCGTCCCTTTTGGCGTTGAACTGAGTGTAGGACTCGTATCGCGGCACAGGCTTAAAGTTCTTCTTGCTCTCCCGAGGTTTATCCTCATCTTTCAGGAAGGGAGACTTTTCTGCTCGTCGGGCCTGTCGAAGCTCTTCGATGTCTATTTGCCCCTTAGCTTTCTCTCTAAACTCGGCCAAGGTCTTTGGCTTGGCTACTGCAATTGTTTCTTGGAATTTGCCAGGTCGGAGGCCGCTTTTAATTGCATGCAAGTGGACCTCTGGGTGTAGATCAGGAATTTGCATGGCGACTTTCGTGAAACGGGTAATATAATCCTTCAGACTTTCCTGTGGACCCTGTTTGATTGTAGTCAGGTAGTCGGAATCATGCAAGTAAATTGCCGATGCCGCAAAATGTTGTTCGAATTGCTTTGCTAGCTCCTGAAAGCGTGAAATGGAATCTGCAGGTAAAGAGCAAAACCAGTCAAGCGCGGGTCCGTCTAAAAAGGAAGGAAAACAACGACATAAAATGGGGTCGGATGCCCCATTGACAATCATAATAGATCTAAATTTTTTGATGTGCTGCTTAGGATCCCCTAGCCCATCGTATGGGGTCAGTGTTGTCGGTAACGTGAATTGTCGTGGTAGTTGGAAATTCATGATATCGGCCGTAAAAGGCCCCGCCGAATTGTCGGGCTGGTCATCATCATCCTCGGGTATTGCATCCTCGTCCCGATTGTCAGCGTCGTCGTCTTGAGGTGTTTCCGAGACATGAGTCGGTTCGGAGCGTCGGTCATCATTTTCCTGGTGCTCGCGGCGATCATTGTTATGTTCCAGTCGGGCGTTAGCTAATTGTTGAATCTGTTGTTGCATTCTTTGATTCTCTTCCGTCATGCGCTGGTTTGCTTCAGCCATGCGTTGATTCGCCTGCTGGAGCTCAGTTACCATCCGGAGCAGTTCGGCCGGGGTGGGGGGAGGGACATCGGCCATCGTCAAACGTCAGGGTTTCAAGGCTTTCGTGGAAGGAAATTTCACACGAAAGGCCCTCCTTCTAGCGCCAATCTGTTCTTGCCTGAATGAAGTGGAGGTATAACTCGGTTCTTTGACGAAGGTCGGCGGCTCCTCCTTAGTGAATATAATATACGTCGGTCGGCTGGAGCGGGGGGTCGGGTACCTGCAAAGGCACTCCGATGCTTAAGTTAGTAGTGTAATATGTGATACGAATGCTTTCATGAAAAGATTAGCTTACCTTTAGTTGTTTCCTCCTTCCTTTATATCCATGAGGACGAGGTTATAACGTCTGAGAATTGATTGGGTATCCGAACAGATGTGGTTGTAACGTCTGAGAATTGATTGTGTATCTGACGTTACAAACGATGATTAATGCTGTCCTTTAAGAAAAAGGTCGGTTGCCGAGGATCATACGTTGCCGAGCTCATAACTCGTAACCAATGTTTACTGGTCATATCATGAAGATTTGAGGATACTTTTAAGAGTTAATACTCAAAATGATCTTTAAAATTTGACTCCGACGTAATTTAGCCCTTAAACTTTCAATTGACTCAAATTGTACCATGAAATCTTAACTCGTGCCTCAATTTGGCCCTTCTAACGTTTTTCAGTCACAAAAAAACTGACTTGGTAATTTTAAATGACACGTGATACTGTAATGGTTAGATGACATGGTCAAATTTTTCAAGGCATTAATTTAACTCCTCACAATTTGAACAAAAAATTTAGCACAGTCTCAATTCCCCTAAATCGTAGTAGTCTCACCAATCTTGAAGTATGATGCTGGGTTCAAAGTGGCATCCCATGATAATTCTGATTGATGAATTAGTGCTGACTCCCCTTCAAGCTACACGCATGTACACACACACAAAAAAAAGGTTAAATAAGGTACTTCCGCTTTTCATTGCTTTAATAAGACAACGAAATAAGATTGTCAAAAATATACAATTATAATGGTAATTTCACATACCTTTACAGCTTTTTCTGTAGTGCAACTTGCACAGACAAGTCCACTTTACCTTTGTTGGCTTTTTCAAAATACTTTAATTGACATTCTCTGCATTACTTTGCTGTTGGCTCGGTTTCTTAATCTCCAATGGAACTTTGTTATCACTGGATTGGAAGGTTGCTCCTTTAGCCAAAATAGGCCGCACCAAACCCAAACCATCCAATGATGCCTTCCTTTCCTTAGAACCTTCAAATGGAACTTCCTCCACCTCAATGTGTTTCCCCTTCTTATAATACGATTTCTCAATATCAAAAAAAGTAGCAACAGAATTAGCTTTTCTTCCCATTATCTGAAACAATAAGTACCATAATGAATATAATTCATCAACACGCATATACACAGAGCAAAATCAATGAATATAATTCTCTATACAAATTTTTTTCTTCACCCAACCACCATGCAAACGAGCTCTGCTAGAACTACCTAAGTCTTAGCTGCTGCTCTCCAACTCTTAAAAAGTCTACTACGATTTGGGAGAATTGAGGTTGCGCTAGGTTTTATATTCAAATTGTGTGGGGTTAAATTGATGCCTTGAAAATTTTGGCCACATCATCTAACCGTTACAGTACCACGTGTCATTTAAAATTGCCATGTCAGCTTTCCGGTGATGAAAAACGTCGGAAAGACTAAATTGAGGCACGAGTCAAAATTTCAGGGTATAATTTGAGTCAATTAAAAGTTTAAGGGCTAAATTGCATCGAGGTCAAATTTTAGGGACCATTTTGAGTATTGATTCTACTTTATTTTGATCCAAAATAACTCAAGTAAAGTACTAAAGTGATCTCTAAAATTAATTTTATGAATAAAAATCGTCCTATATATTTCTATTGCACCAAATACATTTTTAGATTGACCAATGTGACCCATACTAGTTTCTTGCTCGCTTTATCATTAATGACTTGCTGATATGGTTTGATGACGTAAATTTTTAGTGACGCATATCACATCATAAGTTGATTACATATAATAATATAATAACGAATTAATTAGTGGCACGAAATATGTTAATATAAATAGTAGTATTATGTGAATGACGCAGACTATTGATACAGTGTCAGTTTGGTGCCATGTGAATGACACAGACTAATTTAGTTCATATCACGGGTATTAAAATGAATTATTTAGTGCAAAGTCATATATTAATTTGGTACACTTATAGTGACAATATGTTAGATACTATATAGACGAGCTATGTTATAGCATGTTCTGTCAAACTAATAGATAGATAAATAATATTATGATACATAGTATTAACATCTACATTAGTATTTCATATATCATTAACTATTCATGTTATCAAAATACATTAACAAGCCATTAATAAAAGTGACTCAAAAACTAACGTAAATCACATTAACTAATTTGAGAGACATGTTTTATATAATTAAAATTTCAAAAATCATTTTAATGCCAAAGAACAAATCTTATAAATCACTTTAGACTTTAGTCAAAACAACCCTATTGAAAAGTTATGTGGAGGTTAATAAGTGGTAAGGTGTTCAAAGTATCAGATTAGATTAAATTTAAAGATAAATTAGAACTGAACCAATTAAATTGTCATCAAATTGATTTAAATTAATTAGGTAAGGCATTTTTTAAGAACAGACCTGAACCAATCCAAATTGATTAATTTCGAATTAGATTGGTTTAGGTGGTCGGTATCCGATTAAATCTTAAATTTGAAAAAAAAATTTAAAAATTGGAAGAAAAGAAAAAAATTTCCAACAGCAAAATTTAAAAACAGATCAGACCAATTTTGACAATATCAAAATAAATCATATTCATACTCATATTCTTTTTCCAGATTCACAGAATATCAATCTTAAACCAATAAATTTACAGAAATTAACCAACAAATTCACTAATAATAGAATAGAACGTTAACCTTAAACCAACAGACTGACAAAATTTAACAATCTGATTCACAAAAAATGAAAGAAAATAAATCGAAAATGAGAAAGATTGTTGAAGCACTAAAATAGAAGAAGATTTTTGAAACATTAAAGCATAAAAAGAGTCGGCGATAAAGACGACGCTGACGGAGACAACGACACTGTTGGAGAATATGATGTTGACGAAAATAGAGATACTGCTGATAAAAACAACACTGACAAAAACAACGCTGACAGAAAAAAAACTACCACCAATTTGTTAGGGTGAATAGCAATGAGGAAGTTTTGCTAGGTTTTTTTTTTACAGAAAAATACAATGGGTGTAGATAGAAATTGAAAAAATTACAATAAATTTAGAATTACGTTAATAATCTGTAAAAGTTATATATATATATATATATATATATATATATATATATATATATAAATTTATATCTTTTTTAATTTAATTAATAAAAAATTTAGATTTATGAATTAGTTTAAATTTTACACTCCTAAAATTATTACCCGAATTCATTAATAAAAAATATCATCAGCTCAATTTAAATTATACCTAATAACTCATAAATTTTAAAATTAATTTAATTGATTTGATTCGAGTTCAGATAATACTCGAATACCCGATATCCATGAGTGGATTCGATATACATAAAATTATGCAAAAAGCCGCACTATGGTCTTTAACCGATAATCCATTCTAATCTCACCTTACACCTTTTACGAAATTAGATGCCCTTTTGATATACACTCTGTGGTTCTGTCGAACTTATCAGTATGATCCTTGAAAAGATAAGCAAAATAATTTGCGAAATTTCTCTTTTACCCCTTTTTATATTTAAATTTACTTGATGAAAGATTCATCAACCATCACATATAGTCCACAATTTTGATCTCATGCATTATTCTAGAAAGAGAAAATTTTGAGAGCTAACGCCTCTTAACAAGCATTCACTATAATAAAAATTATTTTTAATGACAAAATTTTAGTTATAATTTAATCGTTATTATATGTCTTATTTAATTTATATATATTTTTATGATATTTATATATTTATTGTTATATATTATTATATATTATAATATCAATTATATATTTTCTTTAGCTATTAAAAAAGTTTTCGTAGACCTGTTGTTAAAATCTTTTAATAATAAAATATAAAATAATTAATATCTAATTATTAATAAATATATTAACAGTTATTTTTATTATCTCTAAAAATAAAATAAATAGACATAAAAAGTGATTTTTCAATTCTAATAGTGATAGTATATTTCTCACTTAAAATTAAACATTAAAAAATATCTAAAATTAAAAACAATAAAAATATTTAAAATTTAAGTAAAAAAATTTTGAAAGTTAAACAAAGTAAACTTAGTTTAGGATATAAATTTATAATTTATAATTTATAATTTAGTATTTAAAATTTAGGATTTATAATTCAAAATTTAAGATATAAGATTTAGCATTTGGAATTTAGAATTATTTAAGGTGACAGAGA
Source organism: Arachis stenosperma (assembly GCF_014773155.1). NCBI lineage: Eukaryota > Viridiplantae > Streptophyta > Magnoliopsida > Fabales > Fabaceae > Arachis > Arachis stenosperma. The sequence continues at coordinate 7,216,652 of NC_080378.1, forward strand.
GTGACCGGCGATCAACGACGGTGGCTAACTATGGTGAATAGATAAAATTATAGTATATATTAAAAAAAAAGAAATAAGAAAAGATAAATGGATAATTTCAAAACATTTTTTTATTGGATCTTTTTGGATATCCCAATAATTATTGACAAAAAAATATTGACTATAATGTTAGTTCGCTAGCATTGTCGTTATAAAAAAACTCCTGAGTTTATTTGTTCTACTTTAGTTTTTCTCTCGTATATAAATGTTTTAGAAAGCTTGATGATAGAAAATATATTTAACGAGAGTAAGTGTTATTATTGGGCAAAGATTCTTGTTTCATTTGTGATACCTATTATAAGAATGTATACTTGCTCGTTTGCTCCACAAGATGTTATCATTAACCACACATGAACCTTAGAAATCTTAGAGATCCCACGCCCCTTAATAACATATTGCTAAAACATAAAAAATATCGAAAAAAATTAGAGTTAAATTTTAAAGTGGTTTCTAAATTTACAATCGAGTCTCGAACTTATTTTTCAATTTAAAATTATTTGAAAATTGTTCCTGAACTTAATAACGGTCGTCTCTGAAATATTTTTCAGCGACAAATTGATGACGTGATTAAACGGAGATCACACTGAACATGTATTTTCTAACTCAATCTTGTCTTTTATCAATTTAAACATTTTTATTCTCTTTGGTGTTGTTTTCATCACCGTGATCATCATTATCACTACCACCACCACCACCATCACCATCACCGTCATCCAAAGATATGAGATTCTCATTCTCAACAATCTCTATCTCTAACCTCAAAACTCTCTTACTCAATTTAATGAACTTTCTCTTTCTGTAACACCCTCACTACCAGAATGTCACGCTTCCGGCTGTGCCACTCTGATAGCAAGAAGTATTGCGACTATTTTATATACTTAATATTAAAATAGGAGCTTGTGACTCGACACCGTACCGTTGATTTCTTTGAAAACTGAAAATAAACACTATATCTTTAAAAAAAACAAACAGGCATAGAATCATATACAAGATTTCTTACATAATAGCTTATAATATAATATACATATAAAACACACAACTCTTATCCCTCTTACAAAATTGTAATAACAAGGACGAGGGAAGAAAAATAATCTAATTAATACAACATCATATAAACCAAAACTCTTCATAATGCTTCTTCATCCGATTCCTAAAAAGGTAAAGTTATAGGGGAATGAGAACCTAACCACACGGTCTCACTATGGAGTTTCAGAATTGTCATAAGAAAATATTTAATAAGAAAACTGTTTTCAAACTCAATGATTATCATTGCCTTATGAATCTTTTAAAAACCAATAGCTCATCATTCAAAACCTTTTCAAAGAAATAATATTTAATCTTTTAGAAATCCAAAACATTTCTTTTCTTATAAGAAAATCTTAATCAGAAACCAACTACGCAATCAATCAACACAATCATCAATTCAGCATCAAATCTCATTCTCAAAAGTAGCACACCAGAATAAACACAGACAAAACAGACAAGAAAAACACAGGTTTAGGTAGCAGTTACAGCAAATAGTTCAAGTAGCAGTTAAGAACAGTTTAACAATTAGGCAAACCAAAACAAGTTCAAATCCAAGCAAAGCATACAAATGCGTATGATGCATGTCTGTCCTATGGCTAATGAGCTTATCTGTCGGTTATACAGCCAACCCGACAAGTCCGATTTGCTAAACCATTGGACTGTCTCCCGACGCGCATTCCATGAGTCTATGCATAGCTTTTTCACTTAATGGGGGTACCATTTTCGAAAATTTATAAGTGCCCGGTCACCCTTACGTTGTAGGGTCAATAGAGTATCAAATTTCAATCTGAAGCAAGTGGTGGCAAGCCTTTACATCTACCCAGAGAAACTCGTGTCTCGGATAATTCAATTTCATAAGCCATATGAATTCACTCAACATTTATCAATGTCTGAGTCATTCTCAACATCATCATCATCCATCAATCTATATCTCATTTCCAAATTCATTCAAAAATCATATTTCAAAGAAAATCCTTATCATCCTTCTTTCCATTCCGTTCATCAACAACCCCAATTCAAAACATAATTCTTTCTTTGATAAATAAATCAATCTTAGAACATATAATGTTTAAAACTAAATCTTTTTAAATAATTACTTCAAATGAAACTTCTAATTTTATAAAATTTCGGCAACATCTCCTCTAAAACTCGGATTCTGCCACCCTTTTCAGGTCCCAACCAAACCAAACCAAACGCCTGTTAATCATTCAAATCACATCCAATAACCATTATTATAACAACAACACTCAACCCAAGGAAATTATAAAATCCAGAATTCAATCAACCAATTCTATAAATCGCAATTTATACCAACTCCATTCAACAGCATCAATCAATAATTAAGAATTCTCAATCTTCTCAAACAGTTTCAAACCAAACCATTCCTCAAACCATTTTCGAACCATTTTCAAAATAGCAAATCATTCTCAATAAACATCCGTTTTCAAATATCAAGTCCTTTCAAAATTTGTTTTAAAATCAAATTTCGATATGAATCAAAATTTGTTTTAAAATCAAATTCCGATATCAATCGGGTTCAATATCAAATCAAATTTTAATATTAAATCTTTTCTAAAAGCAAACCGTTTCCAAAATTAAACTAAATGCCAATAATAAATTCCTTGCAATAATTCAAAAAAACTTTAACAACATCAGTCAACTAATCAGAATATCTAACTTTCTCAATCGATCAATCAATCAATCGAACTAATAATCTCATTCATCCAAAACAACTCAATTCAATTCATAAGATTTACGAAATCACAAAAATATATTTTACGCATTAATATCAAACTAATAATCTCAATTCAATTCTACCGTGACTTTCTCTCTACATGGCATTATTCGCTTTGCGAATAATATTCGTCGGAAAATATCTTAAAGACAATCGTTGTTAAATTCAAAGATAATTTTAGGACAATTTTAAGTTCAGAAACAAATTTAAGACTCAATTACAATTTTAGAGATATTTTGAGATTTAACTCAAAAAATTATTAAATCATCACCTCTACTAAATTAATAAACTTAAAAGTAAATAATATTCATTACTAATAAAGTCTGAATTTTGAACAATTCAGGTATAATATATTTTAACTCTGAATTTTTAATTTGATTAGCCTATCAATATCTACATATATCTCCAAAAATATATGAACCGCCAGCTAGTGTAAACGCTTTTGCTTTTACTTTTATATTTTTGGATTCAAGCTAATTATTAAATATTTTATGCTTCCTTTGAGATAGTTTTTTTTTTTTTTTTTTGTCAAGTGGATTAGATAATTTCTAATTTTAGGTATTATAACACATCCACACAATACTTAAAGTTTATATTTAACATTTAATGCACACACTAACCTCTAATTTTAGGTATTACAATACACCCATACAACACTTAAAATTTATATTTAACACTTGATACACACAGTAAGATTTAAACTCAAATACTGCAATATATTAAGAAGTATATAGTTTAACCAATTGAATTATATATAACTCAGCTGTAGATAGTTATGTTTCAAATTGCGCATATGACCGATTTATTTATGAACTTGAATGAAGGACACACGTTTTGGGCCGAAAATAAAAATTGAAAAAATAAAATAAAAATAAAATGCCACAGTGCAATAATTTATTTCTAGGGTCACATTCTGTGTATGACATTATTATACACATTTTGTTGGACCACCATTATCTGACATAATAGTTTTTGATCATTATATCTCTGAATGTTATCTTCTTTAGCAAAACCATAAACTAAAGGAGCGGTCAAGTTAGATAGCTAGGCACATATATATGATGTTTGATAGATAACTTTCAAGTACTTCAAAAGTTTACATGTGTATATTTATAATTACATGAGTTGTCACTAGCTAGATACCTTTTTATACATAGGAGTATAGCTAATTAAGACCTTCTTAGCTATTTAGTGTGTGTTATATATATATATAATTATTTATATTTTTTATTAATTTAAATTTTTAAAATTGAATTAGATCCACTCAATTTCAATTTAACTATAAATATATTTCTTTTCTTATCATCATATTTAAATGTCATTTATCTAATTATTTATCATAAATGAAAATTTTTATTTTGTATAAAAATAAAAAATAAAAATATATATAATTTAATTAATTTAACAAAGGATTAAATATGATTTTAGTCTCTAAGGTAGGAGTTAAAATTTTTTTCCGTCTTCAACTTTTTTTGCTTACAAAATCGTCCCTAAGATTTAACATAATTTTAAAATCGTGTTCGAAACAAAATATCCTTCTCTTCTTCTTCATCAGAAGCAATAAACCAAATGCAAAATGATAAAGAGAAAACAAAAGCAAAACCATGAAAATTAAAAAACCAATTATATCTCTTCCTATTCTAGAAAACAGAAGCAGAAACAAACGTAGAAACAGAATCAAAACACAAATATCTCATCATACTCATAGTCTCCTTCATGATTCTCATCGTTGTTATTATTATCGCTGTCTTAGGCATTAGAATCTGAAGCAAAAAATAAAAGCAAAAACAGAAGTAGAAACCCTAGTGTTTATAGTCTTTTATAGCCATAAGACGAAATTCAAACTCTTGATACTTACTTAAACAAACGAGTGAAGTGACTACTCGACCAACCCAAATTGGTTTATTTTAATAGAATATGATCTTGATTTTGGTGTGTAACCTTTATATTGGGCCGAAGCCCAAATCAAGCCCAGTACAGGTGTCGGGTCATACTACTAGTGTACATATAAACGACATCTTTTATTAGCTAGCTAGCTTCACAGAATAAAATGGTCCCATACGGCTATATACATCATACAGATATAAAAATATTTTACATAAATAAAAATAAATAGACATTTTATTTTTACTAAACCTCAACTTAAGTTCTATTAATAATCCTAGAAAGTTTTAAAAAATTGTAGTTGAGCCCCCTAGCTAGCACCCTTTTTATACTTTCAATTATATTACTATCTTCTCTTTCAAATTAATTAATAAGTATAGATAACATTAGGAAATATTTAAATATTCTAAAATACCAATATTTCAATAATTTCATAAAATTTATAATATAATTAAAATCAACAACTACAGCAATATTTCTAAAGAGTAAAGGGGATTGATGATGTAAAGTAATAATTAAATGAAAAGGTAGAAATTGTAAGGGAAAGAAATGAGAATGAATTAATTAAAGGGGGAGATAGTGGCATATGATATATAGTGAGGGAAATACAGCTTGGCAGATGAGTGGATCATAATTGGAGTCTTACAAAATATATTATTTGCAGTGAGATGGAAAGCAACAAAAGAGAGAAACAAAAAAGCAACACATACATGCATATGGGTTATGGTTATGTATTAAAATCACATAAACATATAAATGAAAGAGGGAATTGAATTGAAGTTGTATAGCATCTAGCTAGCTAGTGTCCTACTTAACCCTTTAGTAGAGGGCTATGTAATTCAAGCCTTAGAAAGCGACCTAACAGAAACATAGCCCAACGGTTTTCTCAGACCCCGCTCTAGTAATACTTTTTATTTACCATATACACATATTTTCGATTACAATTTTTTTTCATATATTGTTAGAATGATAAGAGTGAGTAATAGAAAAAAGATTTATATTTATTCGAATTGTATAGAATAATATAATATAAAAGATATTTATAGATACTAAAAAATTGAAATAATAAAAATATAATATCGTATAATAAATATTTAAATATGTTAAATAATTCTAATAAAAATTAATTGATCTTGGTATATATATTGGTTAAACATAAAGGTATTTATTGAGTAGAAAGCTTAATAACTAATTTTTCGAATACTATAAAGATACGTATAAAGTAGACGATATTTTCAAGCAAATAAATTATATTCCTCTTGTTTATATATGACGCTTTATAATAAAACCCTATGTTATTTTAGTATCTGTATATATCTAATTTACTAATTTTTAATTCAATTAGTTGTTTAAATAATTAATTTATTTATCTTTTTAAATAAATATTGATGGTTTAAATTTTACTTTATATATATAGTCATTTATTTTTTAATAACAAATTCTTAAATAAAATTCGATATACAATAAATTAGTCTTTAGGCTGCTTATATATAAAAATTAATCTTTCAAGTTCTAAAAGAAGTTGTTATTATTATTATTATTATTATTATTATTATTATTATTATTATTATTATTTGTTTGTCTTTATATAATGGCTTAATTTTTTGGTTAAATAATTAATAATACGTTCCTTAAAATTGAGTGATATTATAAAAGAAAAATTCCATGTGGCCATTCGTTTTTTATAATTTTGGTCAGTATAAATATTAAATTATTATTTGTATGTATAAATTTTAAAAAATATAAGTATAAATTGTATTAATTTATGCATACAAATTTTGATAAATATAAGTATAAATTATATATTTTTTGTGTATAAAATTTATAAATATGAGTGCAAAATATTTCTACAAAATATAAATACAAATTGTATTCATTTATGTGTACAAATTATAATAAATATAAATATAATTTATATTAATTTTTATGTATAAAATACCTATAAATATAAATTATTACTTACTAAATAATAATCAAAATAATAAATTTTAATAATTCTCTAACATTTTTTATTATAAAATATATATATATATTTTTTGTATCATAAACCCTAAATTTTATGGAGAACGAACTATATATATAGTTTTACAAATAAAGAAGTAAAACGTATTACGAAAGACGTGTACTTTACCATTTAACCATCGTTCAATATAACTTTTGACCAAGTTATTATAGTTGAGAACATTGTCGATAAAAATACAAACGCATTAATATAAAATATGGTTTTGAAAATAATAAGGTTTGAGAAAAGAAAGTTTACATTTTTGTTATTCACTATGATGATCTGACCTAATAGTAAATAGTAAATAAGTAGCAAAAAGAATAGTAAATAGCAAATGGTTCAATCTAATAAGCATGTTAGATATAATAAATTTTGGAAGGATAAAAGAGCTAAAGGAAGGAATTGTGCCTTTGCTGTGAAGGCTGAAAAATACATATATAGTAACTGTTAATAACATATGCTTCCACAGCTACCCTAGCTACATAGGTGCAGGCTCCAGCTACTTATTGGCATATTTATAATTTATGTTTTTTTAATTAAGTTGGTCGAGTGTTCAGTTCACTCGTTCGTTTAAATAAGTGTTGAGATTCGTATCAATCCATTAGCCAACAATAGATATTTAATTAGAACTCAGATCTATAACGGATTAGTTTTTGACTTGTCGAATTAGAAAATAATGTGGACAACCAAAATTTTTCATGTATTTTTTTGGTTTAATTACTCTGTTGGTCCCTATAGTTACGCAAAATTTTTAATTAGGTCCCTATACTTTTTTTTCTTTTAATTGGGTCCCTGCACCAATTTTTTTTTTCAATTTGGTCTCTCTTAGTAGTAATTGGGTTAATTGTATAGGGATCTAACTAAAAAAAAAATTTGGTGCGGAAACTCAAATAAAAGGAAAAAAAAGTGTAGGGACTCAATTGGAAAAAAAAGGGTGCAGGGACCCAATTAAAAGAAAAAAAAGTATAAGAACTTAATTGAAAATTTTGCAAAACTATAGGGACCAACAGAATAATTAAACATATTTTTTACTATTAATTTAATTTTGAGATTAAATAATTATATAATATATATAATATCAAAATTTTTATTATAATTAAAATATTTAGAATGTAATTCTTGTTAATTTAAAAATTAAATAATTTCAGCATAATTAAAATTAAACAAATAAAAAAAAAAGATATATATCTACTTAAAATTCACTCAAATCTAAAATAAGAGGCTTTTTTTAAAAAAAGATTAATATATATTTATATATATAATTATTTATAAATTTTAGTTTTATCAAGTAAATTATTTAAAATAAGTGATTTGATGGATAATATAATTATATATTTATACAATAATCCTGAAATGGAATTGTTGGAGAAGCTGGTGACCACCGAAGAGAGTTTCCTTTTCCAAAAAATTGGTTTGATTTATGTAATGTGTCCCCATTCCTTACATATGGTCCCACAGAGTGTTGATGTGGTCTCCCCCTTTATCCCTTGAGTGGTAGCAGAGATTTTTTGGATCAGCAAAGTATGTGATAGATTGATGAGGTTTTGTCTTCTGATCAAAAACTAACTCCTCTCCCATGGGATCATTTTGTCCTATATATATGTGTCTATGCTAATGTTCATTTATTGGGATATTTTGGTAGCCTTGTACTTATTTGCTTCTGTCCCAAAATATTGTCACATTTAATACTCTTTTATTTATATAATCTTTTTTACATATTTAAGTATGTGATATTTACTTTGTTTTTAATTAGTTAATGATCTCAGTATAAGAAATTTGTTTTAATTTATACGGTAGGATTTTATATATTTTGATTATTTAAAATTTAATTTAATAATATTTATTATTATATTTGAATTTGTAAAATGTGATATTAATTAGAGAGAAAAAAGAAATATGTCTTGTTATTAGAATTGAGATTAGCATTATAAAAAAATTGGTAAATAGTGACGGATATTTAGGGCCGTTTTTAGAAACTGCTGCTAAATAAAATCTGCCAGCAGTTACTTTGACCGATTTGAGAGAGTGAAAATACTTCATAGTTATAAACATTTTATAGATATAATCTTTGAGCAATATAAAACTTGTAATATACCTCCTTCACGTATAAAAATGATTATCTGGAGTATGAATTTTTGCAAATAAGTTGACCAATAATTTTATAATTCTAACACTTAAAATAATGAAGAGACATCTTACTTGTCTCTCTATTTTATAATAAGATCATAAGGCCAAGAGTGTTTAAATAGACAATATTCAAGGGAGTGAGTTGAATTGTTACAAAATTTGTGACTTTAATTTTTTTTTTAAATATTAGATTAAGTAAAAGATATATATATATATATATATATATATATATATATATATATATATATATAATACTTAAAAATAACATATTATTTCTTCATTTAATAATAATTAAAAAAGTTGTTCAGAAGAAGAATTTAAATAGCAAAACAAATAATTTTTCTACTTACTTATACCTAACTCATTATATATATCATCCCCTATATTGAAGGTATATATATATATATATATATATATATATATATATATATATATATATATATATATATATATATATAATGAAATAATAGTATCTTACCTGAAGTCAATTTTTTCTATTTGATTGAGAATTTAAAGTGACTGAGTCGTCATGAATAATTGATGCAAATGCAACAATATTTTATACTACTTAGCAAATTCATAATAATAAGACTCATGTTTCAGTAACTCTATGTAAGACATACTTATTCTTTCGTAGCTATCAGTTTAATTATAATTGTGTTAATATGAAGTGTTATTAATTAAATATGAATATATTGAAAGATTTTGTCATTTTCTAGATACAAACCTTAGTTGAACAGTACTTTTCATTTGTGTAGGTTTATTATTATAATAATATGTTAAATATATTTTATACACCCCTCTGTGAATTTTTTATAAATGTTTTATTATTTATTTATACTAAAATTCTTTTTATATTTCAATAAAAATTCAATTTTAAATTTTTTAATAAAATTTTAATATTACATCTATATATATATATATATGAATTTTAATATGACTATATTACGGTAACTGTGATAATTATATAAATAGCGTTAAAATTAAAATTATACTTTTTATATATTTTGGTAACATTTTTTTTAATTAACATTTATTTAAAATATTATTTAACAATAAAAATATTACTTTAATTTTAACAATATTTTTAAAATACTATAATAATTACCGTAATTATCGTAATATAATCATACTAAAATATTTTCCATATATATGTCACCGACTTGTCATAAATTTGTGTTTAAGAAGGGGTGCTATTAATTATTATAGCTATTACCTCATGTAGGTTTATTAATAAATTTATTAGTTTTTATTGGACTAATTTCAGTACCTGAAAAAGAAAGGAAAAATAAAATGAGAGAGAGAGAGAGAGAGAGAGAGAGAGAGAGAGAGAGAGAGAGAGAGAGAGAGAGAGAGAGAGAGAGAGAGAGAGAGAGAGAGAGAGAGAGAGAGAGAGAGATGTGTAAACACACCTAAAAAGGATGTTGGACCGCCATGTGGGTGGAGTTGAATAATTAGTGCTAGGGAGCTAAAATTTAAGTTTTGTTAATTAGGTTCTTTGTAGGCTATTATAACACTTTCCATGCAAATGTATCCTACTCATTAATTATGATATCTTAGTACGCATTTTCCCTCACAAATTAGTTACCCTAGACCTAGCATTAGCATTAGGAAGTGTTAAAGTGTTATATATATGTAAAAAAGTACACGTTTTATTATGGATCGCACTTATTGTTTTGATATATATGAGATTATTAGGAATACCATAGTTATTTAATTAGTGTTTATGTTTATTGAATCGGTAGCTTTTCTATTTTTGATAAAGTAACTATAATTTTTCTTTTTGTTTTTGAGAAATATTAAAAAATTTGCACTTTTTATTAATATTAACTAACACTTTGGATCAGTATCTTATTTCATATTATTAAAATTTAAGACTTAAAATTTAAAATTTAATTAACATTGTATTTTTTTAGATATTACATATACAAATATATTTAATGGCTAAATATTGGTCTAAAATAATAAATTTTGTTGGTTATGTAATGTTTTTTGATAGGATGAAATATATTAAAATATTTTTCTTCATGAAAATAAGGTTAACTTACTTTGACTTTTATATATATATAAAAGAAGGAACCATAAATGTGAATTAGAAATACTACTAACCCCTTCCCACCTTAATATGAAGACAAATGAAGAAAGAAACTTTTATATGTGATATATAAAGGAAACACAACATAAAACTAGACCTTTTATATGACTTGCAAAGCTAGATACATAAGACCTATAAATAGAAGACTTGAAAAGTATATAGTTATTGATAGAGAGAATAAAGGATCTGTTGAGAATAGGTTTAAATTTTACCCAAATTAAATTGTCAACCTAACAAAATTGATGATGCACCTAAGTAAATGGTTAATTTATGAGAAAGTACTGAAGTGGGGATGGGGGAAATTGTACAAGAGAATAACATAGGAAGATGATTAAATTCAGGTTGGTTTAGCCAGTGAGGCTTCTTTAATTTTTATTGATATAATTAATGACCCATAACTACCTTTAATATACTTCATCACTTGATATTAAAATAGCCAGGACATATAAAGTTGTCTCTCTATAACTAGTTATTATAACTTTTTTTAATAATTTTTAGGACAATTTACATAATAAAATAAATAGAGGTTAAATTTATCTACTTACAACAATTGAAAATATTTTACATACATGTGCAAATTTATATTTATATAAACCGTTACATCCTATAATAGATTACACATAAATTGTTATACTTTATATCGGTTTACGTTCAACAAAATCTATGTAAATCCATTACACTCTATGGGCGGATTAATAATAAATAACAATAATTAGCAGTATATATATTTTAGTATATATTTCTTTAGTCTCAACAAAATAAAAATACACTTAATTTTCATAAATGAAAAATTAGTAATTATTTAATGAACATTCTTATCAGTAAGGTCCTTATTTTAAAGTCGGTAATTCGATATTTATGCAAAACTTAATCAGTTCGATCTTTCATAAGTGTTTTATCCTTGTGAAACACTAGAATCTTTATCATGTTCACAATAAACTTCTTACTTTTGATGGATCTATACAATAAAACGATCATATAAAGGTAATTGAATCAGTCGCAAAAGGTAATTGATTATACAAAATACTTTATACATAAAGATTTCATGTATAATCAAATAAGAATGTAATTTGATCACTAAATGAAATCTATACTAAAATTTTAAGTATAGAAAAGATAGAACAATTTTTCCAAAGCAAAAATCTAATTTCACTTGCAATTGCTTTTCTTTAAAAATAATTAAAAAAACATGTAAAACAGGAGGTCGTAGCACGCATCTTGTAAGGTCCCACATCGGTTGGAGAGGGGAACGAAGCATACCTTATAAGGGTGTGGATACCTCTCCCTAGCATAATGCGTTTTGACGAGTGAGTGTTGGAGTTTCGGCTAGCATCCCTATCGTCAAAGGCAAAACCGTGAGGCCTTGTGTGTCAAAGCGGACAATATCATGCTAGCGGGTGGTCTAGGCTGTTACAGATTGTATCAGAGTCAGAACCCGGATCGATGTGCCAGCGAGGGCGCTGGGCTCCCTTAGGGAGGTGGATTGTAAGGTCCCACATCAGTTGGAGAGGGGAACAGAGCATGCCTTATAAGGGTGTGGATACCTCTCCCTAGCGTGACGCGTTTTGACGAGTGAGTGTGGGGAGTTTCGGCTAGCATCCCTATCGTCAAAGGCAAAACCGTGAGACCTTGTGTGCCAAAGCGGACAATATCGTGCTAGCGGGTGGTCTGGACTATTACACATATTTTGACGAGAACCTCACACAATTCAATTATTTCTATAATATTTGCTTATACAAATTAGATAGAATTCTCTAAAATCACTCTTCACTTGAGTGCCTGCAAGCACATTTTTTCCAAAAACCAATACAGCCATCGCAGAAGAATAAAGAAAGCCTAAATAGTAAAAGTTTCAAAATATAACAACTCTTAAATCAAACAATCCAATAACAAAAAATAAAATCATAAAAAAATTTAAATTAAAAAAATCATAAATCGAAATAAAATTAAAAACTCCTAAATCAAAACAAAATTAAAAAACTCTGAATTGGATACCGTCTGGTACGTGCTACTGTTGTGCGTGGAGGACAATGATGGCTGTTGGTGTGTGGAAGATGATGGCAGCTACTGGTGCGTGGCGCCGTGGAGGAGGACGGAGAGAGAAGCGCTTCGAAGATGGGGGAGGGAGAGGAAACTAAAAGGTCATGCCACCGCAGAATGCGAGTCAAGATATTGTGAGGCGACGTAGACAACAGAAAAGAGGGAGGAGCTTCGTCGTTGTTAGAGACTAAGAAAGTGAGAGGAGATTCGGCGTTGCAAAAGTGGGAGTGGTGGTGTTTCAGCGTTACGATGAGTGGGACTGAAGAGGAAATTCTTTGGAGGCTATTGGTGGTACCAGCACTGGCAGAGATCAGGGGACTGCCGGAGGCGTGGTTTGCAAGAGAGAGATGCAGAGAGAGAGAGAAAGAGAGAGAGGATCTTTCAAAATGAGGAGAGAGAGGGTGCGATTCTAATTTAGAACAAAATTACCATCGGATTTACCGGCATATAAATTCGATGGTAATGTATTGTGCGTGACTAAAATGCAGCGTTCCATTAACTGAGCTTTATCAGCGAATAAATCTGCCAGTAATGATCGCGCCAATTTTTTTTTCTCCAATTATTACCGTCGGATTTAGCGTTAGAAAGCTAAATTTGCGATAAATTTGTTGGTAAACCTGACGCTAACGTCTGATACTAAATTCGATAATATTCAATGTTTTTTTGTAGTATATTTTTATTGTGGCTAAAAATAAAATAAATAACCGCTAAAAATAATTTTTGTAGTAGTTAATAGAAAATTATTCCTAAATCCTTTATATTCTGAAAAAGATTTGTTTTTTTTTTATTCAAAAAAGTGGTCCAATGATGAAATTCCTAATATTTAGATCCATAATACCATACCTAATTCATGAACTTGAGATATCATAAAAAAGAGAGAAGAAGAGAAATATGGGGCTTATTAGAAAACTGAACTGCTTCATTTTCTTGTACTATGTGCGTGCATAATATATATAACTTCATATTTCTTTAAATGTCATTATTTAATGAACTACTAACTTAGTTGTTAAGAACCACTGCTACTAGTATTTTCTAATTAAGTATCAACAGTGTGATTCCGAATGATTAATCTATGTTGAGCCACATGGTGATTAATTGCTATATAGTGTAATACATAAAATTTAACTTTTATATATTGTGTGTATAAAATTCTTTTACAAAACAGGTAATCAATTGCATATTGTTGCATTAATAAAAGTGATTAATTTTAAAATTTATTACTTAAAAAAATTATTTAAATATATAAATTTAATTAAATAACTACGAAAATTTTTTTATACTGTTGTTATATAAAAAATTAACTCTATATATATATATATATATATATATATATATATATATATATATATATATATATATATATATATATATATATATGGAGCACATTGCTGTCATACATAGTGGCATAAACCTGAATAGAAAAGTGCTGGGGAACCAATTAGAAAAAGACAGAGATCCAAAAAAAACATAGACCTAGAAAGTATGTATAGCAATTCCATTAGTTAAGCACCAAATGAACACCAACCTACCTAAAAAGAAAAGGAAAAAAAAAAGTAAACAAAGTCTAACCAAAAAAGAAACTACAGAAAGAACCAATATAATTAAGAAGAAAATGCTACATAAATTGTCATTATTATGGCTGACAACTATTTTCCAGTAATTAATAATCTCAATTCTTTTAATTAGGGTTTTGATGGTAAGGACCATTTGTTAAACTAACATGTGGTTGAACAATTTTCTTCAAAAAAAACAAATTTTGTAAACTAAAAAAGGAAATAAAAACAAAAACTAAACGTGCCCTAAAAGTTTCTCATCAATAATACTCTTTTTTCTCCTTTGTCTTAAATAATTGTCTTTAAGACATTTATAGCTAGGTTGTGTTTTGATAAATATGTCAAATTAAAAAATATGTATATAGACAAAACAAAGAGGTTTTATATAAAAAAACCGAATAAATTTTATGATATTAGAGCAGCAATATTTAATACAATTTTATTTTTCTCTATTTCTGTTTTCAAATAAGTTTGTGTCCCCAACTATTTTTATATTTTTATTTCGAGATAATTACCAAACAAAACATTAATAAGATCATATAATTTTAATTAAAGTATTATTAAACTTTTTATGCATCAAAAATTAATAAGTGCATTATAAATAATTCTTTTTCAAAGTTTAAACTAATAATAAGTAACACATAAATAATTATATTTTTAATATTATTTTATACAGAAATTCTTTTAAATTTATGTAAATTTTTTGTATAGACTTTCTTTCTGTTCTTCTTATTTTTACCTTATGCTGATTTTTTTTATCTTTTGAAATTCAACAAAAATTAAACTTTATAGAATATCTAATATCATATTATAAAATCTTTTTTTTTTTAACTTTAAGTTGAAAAAATACGATAAATAAATAGTAATATCTATAATAAAGTAGAGTTAGCATACACTAATTCTAAGCCCACCCTACACCATTGATCACTCTAAGGCCGAAAGAGAAGAGAGGCCACCTCATAAAGCTGCTAGCTAGAGAGAGAAAGAGAAAGAGAGATGAATGAAGGTATTGATTTTTTATGAGACTCTATATAAGCAATGGCAAGTTGGGTGGTGTAGGTAGGCATAGAAGAAAGTGGTCCAAAAACTCCTTCAAATGATACAAATACAAATACCTCAAAACTATAGCTATATTTGAGAAGACAACACTTCCTCCGTACCCTTAATTATTATTATCCATGCCTGTGTTAACACCACTCTCATCTCCTTCAAAAATTAAAGAATTTATTAATTACTACTTCATTCAATATTTAATTACTTTTTTGTTAAATAAATCACAACATTTAAATGCTATTGAATCTTAATTATAACAATTTATTCAGTTTGGTTAGTCTCATTAGTAATTATTAGCATTGAGAAAATTGAGTTCAACTTTAGAAAGTTAACCCAAGAAAGTTTATAAAATTCGTTGAGATTTTATCTCAAAGAATATGAGATTCCAATACAAGATTGACTTTAACATTGATGCCATCCTATGTCTAACATAACTAGAGCACATTTATTGTTATTTTCTTTTAAGTTTAATTATTCTGTTAATTCCTATAATTTCGTAAAATTTTTAGTTAAGTTTTTATATATATTTTTTTAATTGAGTTTTTGTACCAAATTTTATTTTTAATCGAGTCTTTATACTTTTTTTTTCTTTTATTTGAATCTCTGCATCAATTTTTTTTAATTGGGTCCTTATATAATTAAACCAATTACTGTTAATAGGGACCTAATTGAAAAAAAAATTAGTGCAAAAATTCAATTAAAAAAAATATAAAAATCTAATTAAAAATTTAGCAAAACTATAAGAACCAATATAATAATTAAACCTTTCTTTTATTATATATTCAACATTGTATTCAATATATATACACAATAGGTGAAAAAAGCATGCCCTATTATTACTTGGAATACCCAAGATATATAGAGAGGGGGTCCCCAATTCATATATATAGAATATTATTATACCTTACTTATGTATAGTAGGTTTTCATCACTACTCAGCATATAGCCTTTAATTAAATTAATTTTAAAAAATTGTGTGTTAGTAGCTAAAAGGGACTTGTGTGAGGGTGGCGGCACCACCTCCTCCCAATTGCTAATTGCTCTAAGAATATAGGATCTTAATTATTAAGATATATAATTTACTTATTTAAATTAGTCAAAAATTAATATTATTATATTGTCGTAAAATTAAATGTACTATAATTTTGTTCTCCTAATTTTAATATAAATGGTGACTTTTCTATCAGTTTTAAAATTAAATGTAAAATGCCATGCGTAAATCGTGAAAAAAAAAAATTAGTTTTATACTTTTAATATACAAAAGTAAACCACATAATAGTACCACGATTTAAAGCCAAAATCGCATGCAGACTTGTGTACTAATGGAGTGAATGTGTGCTCGAGCAACACATTTATCTCTAAATAACTGTTGTGTGATAAAAGTATCATAATATATGCTCGAGCATAAATTTTTACAGTTTTTTTATTGCATTTGAAAAATCCTAACTTTTATTAGAATCATAATAATTAAAATTAAATTGGTAATTAATTCGATCATATTACCAAATTATTGGATCACTAATTTAACCAGTAGATCATTGATTTATCTAATTAATTCGGTTATAATTAAATAAAAATATAATATTATAAAAATAAATTAAAATAAAAAATTAAAATACATATCTTTATAAACATATTAATAATCAAGTATTAATTTTTAGATATAACTAATAATATAAAAGGAGACAATAAATTAGTCATTAGTATAACATATTTTTTCAATTTAAATGAACAAAAACAAACAAAAGATAACATAATCGATAAATCAATCCAAATGATACTTATATGATTCATTCCACCTTCTCCGACAGGTGTGCCACAATATATGCAGTAATTTTTTCTGATTTTTCAACAATTTGTTTACAATAATGCTCCTAAGTAGAATTAGACTTCCCCTCTATTCTTATAAACTCTTTTAGTTGTAATCTCAGGAGTTGACGATACTTGTTCTTGAGATTGTGGCATTTTAGATGGCATTTGTGATAAAGGCATTTTTGAGATTCTAACAAAAGAAAAAATAAAAGACTTACCGCAATAAATTCTACTTCCAACAATATAAAATTTTACCCAGTGATATATAGTGATATATGCAGCATCAAATTCAACTTACAAACAACAATAAATTAAATTCTACTTCCAACCATAAAAAAATTTACTCAATGATATGTTCAACATCAAATTCAACTTACAGGCCGCAATAAATTCTACTTTGAGCAATAAAAAATTTTACTTAATGATATGTTCAGTATCAAATTCAACTTACAGACAACAACAAATTTTACTTTCAACAACAAAAATTTTATTCAGTAATATATTCCGCATCAAATTCAATTTACAGCCAACAACAAATTCTATTTCTAACAACAAATTCAGCTCATTGATAATTTTCAACAACAAATTTAACTATGATAACTTTCAACAATAAAAACTGAAATTCTAATTCTCCAAATATGATTTACAGCAAAACAAAATTAACTAAATCATTATTTCAGCAACAAACTCAACTTTCAACAACAAATTCAACTATATACTAATGATTTAGAGCAATAAAATTGAAAAAGAAATAACAGAACCAAAGGAAGCTGAAGCTCACCTGCAAGGAGCGTTGATGGTTGAAGCAAGAAGACGAGATTGCGACGGTTACAGAGCGCGATAGAGCTTGCGTTGGAGACAGAGTGTGGCGAGACAGCAACGGTTGCGAGAGAATCAAGACACCGGAGACAGAGAGGGCGACGACAACATCAGCCGTGAGAGAGGTGAAACTCAGTAAACTTGAAGGAGATAATGGCAAAAAAAGAGAGAAGAGACTCAGAGAAAAGAGAGAGGTGGATATTAGGAGTTAGGGCACTTGAGGGAGGGGTATTGCAAAGTGAAAGGCAACTCTCCCGTTTTTCAAATAAAAAAAAAGTTAAACATGGCCCCAGTTTTCTTAAAATTTGTCCGGATTGAACTGATTTTTATCGGATCCAATATTTAAACGATTAGACAAGTGATTCGGCTTGGTTAAGTAATCGGGTGATTGAATTTTCGGTTGAACTGACCGGAACGAATTGGATTTGATAACTATGATTAGACCTAAGTGTGATAGACAGTGTACTTGTGAATATACTAGTAAAAAAAAAGCTCACCAAATAATTCTTCTTTGAACATAAACTACTCAAAATCTAACAGACACCCATTTATAATCTTACCATCTATTAGAAATTCAAATTAGTGCGCAACATTCTGCAATGTGATTATGCACTCTCCAAACAGCATATAAAAAATGTGTGTCTCCAAAAACCATCATTTTATAAATACACTAACAAAAACCTCATCAAATTTGAACAAGTATTCATGAAGCCTAGCAAAATAATACAATCTAGCACCCTAAAAATAAGAGATGATGTACTCGTATAATGACATCTTCTGCTGCCTACTCACATTAGCAACACAACAACTCAACTAAAAAAACAAAATCCAACCAAATGCACATATTTTTATCTAACATGCGCTAACTATATCAACTCTCCAGTTATAAATGTGTTATAATCTAACATTGTTCTACGTCGCAATTCACATCAGCAATTCATAATATCAGTATATTTAGTATACTCAAAGCAGTAAAAAAAAAATTAAAATTACTAACCTCTTTATTTATGTTCTCTGCCACATGAATAATACCATTTAATCAGTATCATTGATCGTCGCGTTCTGTTATGCGATGCAGTAGATCAAACTGACTAGGTGTTTTAAACCCAGTGACTTATGCTCGATGTGGCTATGATAATTTCTAATTCGTCCATGGTTTTGAGTTACACATGGATATAGGGTCACTTTTCTAACTCCTTTAATACATGCATATGGGCCACCATTTATGCTTGTTACTTAGCTTACTACATAAGTCATTAAGTCGTCGTGTTGACCAGATTTTACGTTTAACTTTAAAATTTGTAGTATTAAAAATGGAAGGACAATATTTTTAGAAAAATTTGGTAGTATTAATCTTCAACTAGTTTTAATAAATTACCTAATTATTATATGTATCATTATTATATTTTTTAAATATTAAAAGTGTTTAATAAAAAATAAAGAAACATAAAAAAATATATTTTATACAAAAAATACAAAAGATATATATGCCCGTGCTCTCTCTCTCTCTCTCAAGAGTCAAGACCTCACCATGTGTGTGTATGTGACATTTCCTCGGAAATTCTCTCTCGGTAAGTGTTACTTACCAACTGTTTGCAGATTAATGCCAGAAGCTAACATAATAATAATAATAATAATAATAATAATAATAATAATAATAATAATAATAATAAGGGGAGGGGGGTTGTGGTCATTGCTATATTTATTAGTTAATATGTGTATATAGAAAACGGCTATTGTCACGGTTCAAGACGAATACTAACTATTTTTAATATTTTTAATATTAAAAATAATTAAATTTTAATTTTAATTATAATTTTATAAAATATTTATAATAATAATTATTATATATTTTTTGTTTAATTTATTTTAATAAAATTTTTTATATATTTTTATTAATTATTCTGTATAGTATACGAAAATATATATTAGTATGAGTTAAAAAATAAATATTTAAAGTAAAATATTATTAATTTTTTAAATACAATACATTTATACTAAGAATAACTATTCGGGTACCATGGATAATAAACATTCGATATCCTATTAAATCAAATATTTTTAAATTTTATTGTACACATTGTACAGATAACTCCATTGACTCCTTATATTTTCTCTAATAATAATAATAATAATAATAATAATAATAATAATAATAAGGGGGGTAAAAAATTTAATATTAAATTAAATGTTGTGGTCATTGCTATATTTATTTGTTAATATGTATATATAGAAAAGGGCTATTGTCACTATTTAAGTATTATTTTGGGTATATATAGTAGAGTACATTTCCCTATCATATTCTAACATTGAATGAATTCAGATTAGTAATAAGTAAATTCTTTTGGAATTTCAATCGCTTTCTATTGTATGCATATATAGTTTCTCCATCAACTTGAGAAAGTTAAAGAAAGGATATCAGTATTTATGTGTTGCTCCTTTCATAGCATTGTTGCATTCTCTACTCTCAATGTGCAAAAATCAATCATTTGTGGAAATGAAAGAAGAGATATATAGTATGTAATTTTGTGGTTTTTGTTTTTTGAGAAATATAAAAAGCCTTCCTTATTTGCTTAAAAGACAAATTTTCATAAATCTTAGGGTTTACATTTTTTTCTTTGACAAAATAAATATTCAAATATATATTATGGATTGGTTTTATTAATTATATCCTTAAGGATAAAATGTTTGATAAAGGATTTAAAATATATTTTATTAATTAAAAATACTATTTTAATTATGTTTTATAATAAAATCTATAATTTGATATTAAACCTAAAAAGGGTCTTAATTGAAAGAAAAACTAAAAACACTAAAACTAGATAGTTATAAAAATGTATTTATATTATAAAATGTATAGATAAGATTCTAATTTATTTTAAAGTAGGTTTAATTACTTTGTTAATTCTTCTTATTTTAATAAATTTGTAATTAATATATATATATATATATATATATATTTCAATTGGTTCTTATATTATTTTTAATTTTGTAATTAATTTTTTTTGTATAAAAAGTATTAAAATTAATAGAATATTTTTTAAAAAAATATGTGATAAAAAATTCAATTAGGTTATTAATTATAAATATTTTTAATTTATAAAAAATATTTTATAAATTTTAATATTTTTTATTTGACAAAAACTTAATTAAAATTAGTATAGAGATTTAATTCAAAAAATATAAAAATATAATTATAAATTTAATAAAATTATAGAAACTAACAAAATAATTAAATTTTTTTACTATTAATGTAGTTACGATGATAGTCAAGTAGTTTTAATAACCCAAATTATAAATAACTGAGTGATCATCTAACAAAATATTTTAAACTAATAACATATCAAAATTAAATTAAATTAATAATAATACTACACTAAAAAATCTATATATCAATTTCAACATTTTATTTTCACCGACCATGATGAGGGTGCCCCAAGGAAAAAACAAAATATACAAAAGGGTGTCAAGCACATTATAAATATTCTTGTATAACATGAGAGATGTCGTGCATATATAAAACTCTACAATAATTGAAATGTGACCAGACGCCATTCCTCTTGCTAAGGCAAATTCATAATCATCTCATATATTTACATTTACATTTATTATATTTATTTATATAAATTTAATTTTAATACACTGTTAGTATAAAAATATTTTATACATATTTCAATTATATAATATCACATTTTAAAAAAATAATTATATTTAATATTAACTATATAAATAATTACTAAAAAAATTATTGTAATAAAATTACGATATAAAACATTCTACACCGTCACTAATACATGAAAATTAAACTTTATTATATATATATATATATTCATATATATTATTTGATCCACACTTTAATTTATTATTCCCTATGTTTCTACCTCCACATACAACTTTGAGTATGACAATGTTAATCTTTTTGCTTGTCTATATCATAGATGCAAATTTGCAATTTATGGTGATTGGAGAGTCTGTCCAACCCATTGAGAAATAGGCACATAGATCACACTGGACCACACATGATGCTTACTTTTCATTAACACACTTAGACATCTATTATTTATAGACACCTATACCTATATATGTATGTATTGCAGTACTTTCAATTAATTTTTAACAGTATATATATGTATATAAATATCAAATTAAAATTCATGTGCCAACTATATATACTAATCCATCATATTAAAGAGACCAGCCCTTGTTTGGTTTTCAGCTTTTAAGAAAGCAAATAGATACCTAAAATGCATACTATAATTTTTTGAATAACAATATCAATTTAATTTTGATAATAATTTTATATGTATATTTAATTATATAATGTTACATTAATAAAAATAATTATTTTTTATATTAACGGTATAAATAATTATAAAAAATAAAATAAATATAATTGTATGATTTTATAAAATATTTAAAACTTTTAACTCTAATAATATATACGTTTTTTTGTGTGTAAACTGTTGTATATATCTTTTATTTTAATATTAAAATAATTAATAAAAATAAAATAACTTAAAATATTTATTTTTTATTTCATAAAAAATATAAAAATATATGTAGAAATTAATACAAACATCATTTTTTCTTTTAATCTTTTGTTGGTTCACTACTTTTTCTTTTCTTTCACTAGCTAAAGCTGTTCACTGTAACATAAAAACAAGCAAATATACTGTTCTATAAATAGTAAATATTCTTCATATAGTTTTATAGAATAAATTATTACTCTAACTAGCATTCATTTTTTAATAAAAAATTATGCAAACTACTACAGTACTACTTCTCAATTTGGCATACATGCATGCTTACTTATAGAGGTATAGACAAATATAAACTTATTTAGAAGACAAAAAAAATATATAATAAACTTCTCAATTTTTTTTCTATATATCATATATATAGTCTTAGAGTATTATTCAACGTTACATATCACAAAATATATATATACATCACTAAATAATACCAAAAAATATACCACAAATATTTGATGGTAAATTAATGTATATTTGTACAAACAAAATAATCTAATAACTTGCCCTAATTTCTACTAAAAGCTAAGTAATTAGTTCAAATGATATTTTGTTTTTAATTAGTGGGCTAATAAATAATTAATGTGCGTACGTGTCTAAATACACGTGTCCTATTTTTTCCACCCAGACTTATGTAGTCTGTTCTTCAGTATAAAATTATAAACTTGATATGCTAGTTGATCATTTCAAAAATAAGTCCTTCAACAACAAGGCATCATCTATATATATATATATATTATTTTAGTACCTGTCTAATTTTGTGCTCAATGTGGACTAAGATATATTTCTTGATGACATTTGAAGCTACCACACCAACTCAGAGACACCAAAAAAAAATTATATATATATATATATATATATATATATATATATATATAGCAATGACCAGAAATTAATAATTAATAAATTTATATAAACTAATAAAATTATATAACTAAATTATGTGTTAATGTAAGAAAATATTGAAGAATACAAAAAATAATGTCGTATTGTCATTAAATTAATTTTTTTAAAAGTAAAAAAAAAACATATAAATTGTTATATTTCTAATATAATTTTTTAAGATTTTTTTTTTGGAATTTGCGCAAATTTTTACATAAATTTTTTTTGTGTCATGCTGAATTTTTTTTTTAGTTAATAATAGTGAGATTTTAAACTTTTAAATTAAACAAATTTTAATATTATATTATGAAACTATTTTTAAACTTTTTTAAAAGAAGTGATTTTATAAAACGTACTATTCCACATAAAATAATATATGATATTCTTTTAAAATTTAAACTTATCAGTAATAGAATCTGTACTAAACTTCGTACCTATTTTTTCAATATAAAGCCAAAGAAAATTAGCGAATAACTAGATTATTATATGGTTTGGTGATTTTTTATTTATTTTGTTTTTGTTTTAATAAGTTTGTACCTTTATAGAGAATAATAATTTTTTTGTCATAATTCATAAATACTATTAAACATAGCCCACACACACATATATACACACGCACACATTTGTAATGTTGTGTTTATTTTGTAATCTGTCCTAGTGTCCCTACTAATAAGTGTATTCAATTACTATTTAGAGTATTTATTAACGAAACCTAAAAAATAAATAATTACAACATGCATGGTAAGATCTTGTTAAATAATTGCTGTATGTGCTCATAATCGAAATTAAAAATACATATTAGATTACCCTACATGTTACCAATTTTTAATGAATTTGACTTCTAGGGACCCTAATTCAAGGCGTGTCTAATCTTCTTACCTCAAAATAAATAACTTATCAACATATGCAAGTATGTATTTTAACCTTTTTTTTTAATATTTTTCAATTTAGCAGTTCAAAAAGATTAATTTATCATAAATCAAAATTTATTAAAATATTTATATAATTTGCTGATAAATTATTGTATGTACATAATATATAATTTAAATAGATAAATAAATTGATCAATCAACTAATTTAAATTAGTTGCTAAATTTTTATATATCTAAGTTTAACATCTTATTTTTTTAATGAAATTATAGATATTTTTTATTAAATGGCAATTTTATCTAAGTATTTGAGATCTGATAAGGAAATGACTTTTTTAATATTGAATTTCTTATACTCATAATTTATATTCAATACCATGCATTAATTAAAGAAAAATGAAAATCTATCACTTCAACTTACTAAATTACTATCTGTATTAATATATACACAATATCTTGAAGATAGAGCACAAAATATAGAGTTATAGATTGATGACTATACGTACCTAATTATAGGTCAACCACGTGCAGAGAGTGGTTTCTTTATTTATAATTAATAATGCATATGATAGATAATTCAACTTTTGTTTAATTTCAACTTCCGGTTTATTCCTCCAAGTAACATAGTTTGTCTATATATGTTCAACAAGTTCTTATAAATGATTATGAAATCTAAGTACAATTAGTAGTTGTTTGGATTATTGTTTAAATATTATGTATTAAAAGTGAATTTAATCTTTTGAAGGTCTTTAAAATTCTTTTTGTCAAAGCTATTTATTTATACAGGGTAAAGTATTAAATTGGTCCTGTATAGTTAGGCGTAATTCTGTTTTAGTCTTTAAGATTTAAAATATCCTATTTGAATCCAAAAAAGTTTTCATTTAACTTCAATTTAGTTCCACTGGAGATCAAAGATAAATAATTAACGAAATATTCTACATTAAAGCAGTATAAGAACAAGGTCGATAATCTAGAGAATAAGTACAAGCTCCAGAGGTATAAAATCAACCGTGTATGTATCAATACATTTATTTATCATTTTTCTTATAATTAAAATGAAATATTTTCTATAAAATTAAAAAAATGTTAAATACATATATTGATACATTCATGGTTGATTTTGTGCCTCTTAATTTCATATTTATTCTCCAAATTGTCGACCTTGTTCTTATACTGCTGTCATATAGTACATTTCGTTAATTATTTATCTTTGACCTCACGGTGGGACTAAATTGAAGCTAAATGAAACTTTTTTAGATTTAAATAAGACACTTTAAACCTTAAGGACCAAAGTAGAATTACGCCTAAACGTAGGAGACTAATTTAATACTTTACCCATTTAATTATATTTATAGACGTTATTTTTAATATTTTTTTGAAGAATCTAACAATGTCTTTTTATAGTTAAAAGAGAGAAATTCAAATCCTCCCTAATAAGATGGAATTTCTAATAATTAAATTTCCTCTACCACAAAAGAAAATATGTACAAACATATGTTTCCTTTTTTGTTTTCTTTTGTCCAATTATTTGATTGTGTATCTAAACTAAAGAATTGTAAAATTATTGCAATTAAATTAATTATTTTGCATTTCATTGAAAATCGCTTTGTGTGTTATAAAATAATCAAGGGTTTTCTGTTGTTTTTCAAACCCCCCCCCCCCAAAAAAAGAAAGAATCTTTTGTTGAAAATCACTTTTTGTGTTATAAAATAATCAAGGGTTTAAAGAGAATAAGTTCTCAACATTAAAAAAAAAATCATAAACAAAGTAGTTTTTCAATAAATGAGTTTCTAATATTTTTTTCTAAATATATATAAAAATCAAATTGTAAAAACAAATTTCTTAAGAATTAGACAAAAAGAGAAGAAAAATATATTTTAATTTATACCTAAAGAAACGATTATAAGAAATCAACTTATGTGAATACTACATAGAGCACTTTTTCTTTATATTGTAAAGAAATTCCAAGATCTAACAAAACAGCAAAATATTAAATGTATATGAAGATAATATATGGTATAGACTAATGTTATTATTAAAAGCTAGAACAAAAAAGGTCATGATAGTTGTCACTTTTACCCTGGGGATCTGGTTTATTAAATATGAATCGAACTTTGGGTTGGGGGAAGGAAGAAGATTTTGAAATCTTGAACAAGTTATTGGTTTGGCTTTGAATATCTCTCTCTCTCTCTCTTCTTTTAATTAAAAAAAATAAAAAATTTAAAAACAAAATAATTTAATAAAAATATCAAAATTTATTATTTTTAATTTTATTTAATATATTTTATAATAAATAAACATTTAATAAAATAAATTTAAATTATTTAAATTTATTATTTTTTTATCTTCTTAACACTACCGTTAAAAAAAAAAATATCATAATTTTTTTTGTGTCTAATAAATATC
Organism: Arachis stenosperma; assembly: GCF_014773155.1. Classification (NCBI taxonomy): domain Eukaryota; kingdom Viridiplantae; phylum Streptophyta; class Magnoliopsida; order Fabales; family Fabaceae; genus Arachis; species Arachis stenosperma. The sequence continues at coordinate 7,243,523 of NC_080378.1, forward strand.
ATGATTGAAGCATAATATATCTGAAAATCTTGACTCATTAATTAGAAGACACCAGTAGATAAAATGAAATATTGATAACCGATCGATGTTGTTATCTGAAATTCATATTAAATTATTTAAACAAACAGAAATTTATTTTTAAAAAAAAATCAGGTATCTTTTAAGTGAATTTATTTTTCATTTTCAAAAATCGACCTTGAAATATTTAATTAATTAAAGTATCAAGATATGCTATCTCTTGATTATCATTATGATAACTACGGTGATTATATATTTTAGACAGCCGTCAAAATTGTTACTAATATTAAAGTGACATTTTTAAATTTTTCAAAATATTTTTTATTTTAAAATAAAAGCCAAAAATACATTAATTTTAATAATATTTTTAAGTGCCATTATAAATTTTAATATAACTATATTACGTATATATTATAAATCAGTTATAAAATCAATTATTCGTATAATATATATTAAAATATAAAATATATATTAAAAATAAATTAAATAATATATATTTATATAAATATATAATAATTAATTTAATAATTACTTTTTTTATATGTGTATATATAATATTTTTTTATTTCAATATATAGTATAGAGAAAAGTATGGGAGGAAAGGTATAGGGTGGTGCAGAGAGAGGTTTCCTTACTACTGGGACCATTACACAAACAGCACACAATCAATGGCACCAAAAGTCAAGAAAATAAATAAGCAAATATATACTATTTATATACACACACACCTAACACTGTTCATTATCTTTCTACACCGTTGGCATTGTAATTCTAACCCTTCTTCTACTTTATTTTGTTCTCTTCAAACTCTTAAAAACAACAGCTAGCCATAACCATATTGTTCCCCTTTCCTTTTTTATATTATAATTTAATTTAATAATAAACAAATAAATTAGTCTCTATTTTAAAAATTTAATTGATTTGATGTATTGTCAATATAAAATCATTTTATACGTGCATATAATCACATAATGTCATATTAACAAAAATAACTATTTTTTATATTGACCGCATGAATAATCATCTAAGAAAATTATAATTGCACACGGTCAGTACCTAAAAATTTAGTCATAATATTATTTTATACAATTTTCTTTTAAAAAAAATACTTTTTGACATTAACAAATAAACTAGTATCATTTTTAACTTAATAATAATAATTGGTTGACAATAAATACAACAATAAATAAATAATTAATTATAGAATTTAAGTAACATACATAAGGTAGCCAGCTATATCTAGTTCAGTTCAACTCAAACTCAACATATACTGGCTTCTGAAACATAACTGGAAAATTTTGACATTTCTCTCTCTTTGGAAACTATTAAAATTGAGTGGACTTAACAGATATAAAACTCATAAAGTTAAACATTTTATACTTACAAATATCACAGAAATCAAATTAGTATAAAACTCGTGATAATATTATCCCAAATATTATGAAAACGACTAGTTGCTCACATGGCCCCAAATACCCACGTTATTATTCATGGGTCCCCCACATAATATGCCTAATCCTGCTGTAGTTAGTATTTACCTCTCCTTAATTCAAAACAAAGATTTTCACCTCATCATTTTACATCACTTAAATAGAAAAATTATCAAAACATGGAACCACCCATAAACCCTAATTAAACATCTCTTTGTGTTGTTATTATTTCTTTCTTATGATAAAATAAATTTTAAATTATAAATATAAATATAATTAAATTTATTTATACAATAATACATAATTAAATATTTATATAAAAAATTTTACACTCGATACATAAAAAATCAAGCTAAATTAAATCCTAATCATTTGTGATTTCTATCTAGTAAAATATTTAAAAATACTGTATATACACTAAAATTAATTATTATATATTTGTGTATAAATATATATTATTTAATTTATTTTTAATATATATTTTATATTTTAACATATTTTTTATACTAGTAACTAATTTTAATGATCGGTTTTAACATATATATATTATAGTTGTAAATTTTTTTTGTCTACGGTATTTTTCGATCTGAAAGATTAAGGACTAATTCGTCGTAGATTTGAGCTTCATTTAAGGGTCCGTTGGCTAATGAATTACTATATGCATATGATAAAATTCAAACTCCGATACTTACTTAAACAGACGAGTGAACTGATCACTCATCCCACCTAAATTAGTTTAGTTATAAAATCTTTTAAGTGTCCTAATTAAGGTGCGTATAATTAATTAATGAAATATTATATATAGTAAATTACTATCCTAGTTGTAAAGAAGCTTCCTGTGAGGTAACTATACTAGTTAGCTAAACTCACATCACCACCTTCTCCTTAGCTTCTTTTTTTTTTCTTTTCTTTTCTTTTCTCTCTCCATAGGTAGCATAATAATAAGGTGCTCTTTCATGTTGGGGTATGTATGATGTGCATAGTAGTAGGTCAACAATAAACACATATACAGTACTAATAACTAAATCACCCTCCCTTTCTTTGCTTTTTCATTTCTGAATCTTACCTTCCATTATTCTTATTCTTATTCTTCTTCTTCTCCTTCTTCTTCTTCAATTCTTCTCCATCTACCATGGCCTTGTTGTCTTTCTCTAGGGTTTGAGCCTCAGGTCCCTCTCTCTCTTTCTCTCTTTCTTGGTCAAATATGAAGGCACCGACTCTTTCAATTGTTGTCTAGTGATTTGTACTACAACAACAACAAAACAATCAAACACATATGCTCTCTTCTCTTCTCTTACTTTTCTTTCTCTCTCTCTTTTACAGCCTCACAAATCTGGGCTTCCTTTGATTCAATTCAATTCAATTCCATTTAATTCCCTCTCTATAATTATTTCTCATTGTTCTTTGGTGAGTTTCTTTACTATATTTGACTGCTACTACTCTTATCTCTTTTCCTAACACCCCTTTTCTTTTTTTTTTAATTTCCCCTAACAAAAAAAAAATTAAAAATTAATTTTATTCTTAGTTTGTCCCTCTTTTCTTGCTTAATTGTAAATTATTATCAATATTTTTCTTTTTTTTTTCTTAACAATTAATACAATTCTTTAATTGTGTTAAGATCCAACAGAGTGATAAATATAATTAGGAGGAATTGAAAAGGGTGTGTGTGGGTCACACACACTATAATTTCATTTCATGGAGTTGATGCAAGAATCCAACAAAGGCTACTCTCAAGATTTGGAAGAAGAAGAGGAGGAGGAAGAAGCACCGGGAGAAGAAACCACCACCGCCGCCGGTAAGCACTTCTTCTTCCATCCACAACCACCATCACCATCATCATCATATAATTGGGGGATAATATAAATTATTCATGATCATCATCATCATCATCATAATCATAATTGAATCTCATTAAAAAAAATTCATGATATCGGTTAGGGTTACACCATCATCAACATCAAGATGCAACGACATCAAATTACTTCAACCACACAACAAGAGTGAATCAAAATCAACCGCAACCGCAACCGCAACAGTTAGTAGACTTTATGGACTTGTCACTTGGGACAAACATCAACCACCATGAAGGCATCAACAATTTCCAAGGATACTCCTCCTCCTCCGCCGCCGCCGCCACCACCACCACAAATAATACAAATCTACAACCTCCGCAGCCTGCTCCGGCGGAAAAAGAGCACATGTTCGACAAAGTAGTGACGCCGAGCGACGTCGGGAAGCTGAACAGGCTGGTAATTCCCAAACAGCACGCGGAGAAGTACTTCCCGCTCGACTCGACGTCGAACGAGAAGGGACTTCTCCTGAATTTCGAAGACCGGAACGGGAAATTGTGGCGGTTCAGATACTCTTACTGGAACAGTAGCCAGAGCTATGTGATGACGAAAGGATGGAGCAGATTTGTCAAGGAGAAGAAACTTGATGCAGGTGACATTGTTTCTTTCCAACGCGGAGTTGGAGAAAATTATAGACATAGATTATACATAGATTGGAGAAGAAGACCTGATAATCATCACCATCACCATCACAACCTCCATGGAGGACTTGATTTTCCCTCTTCGTCTTCCAATTTCATCACGCCCTTCTTCATTCCCAGTCAAGCGTCTTCACATTACTCTACGATTCGATACGGCGGCAGATTTTACTCTCTGCCACCGCAATCGCAACCACAGCCACAGCCACAACCACAAATGATGATGTCACCAAGACATCATCATTATTATCCAATTCATCATGGTGGATATGGCGGCTATAATCATCCTCACAGTAATGAGTTGTTTTATCTGAGATCAACAACATCAACAACACTACCTTCTCCTCCTCCTCCTCCTTCTTCTTCTTCAATGTCAATGGTTGATCATCATCATTACCATCAAGGATTATTGGCAAGACAACAACAAGAACAAGAACAAGAAAGGGGTTCACCAATGATCATAGATTCAGTACCAATTGCTCATCATTTTCATCATCATGGTGGTGGTGGTGGTAATGGTAATAATGGTAGTAATAGTAATAGTAACAATAATAGTAACAATAATAATTCTGCAGGAAAAAGGTTAAGGCTATTTGGTGTGAACATGGAATGTGCTTCTTCTTCTTCAACAACAACACAAGAAGATCATCAAGAACAAGAACAAGAAGATCCAAAATGCTTCACCTTGTTCTCTTCTACTAACTCAAGGGATGCAGAAGAATCTGGTGGAGAAGATCAGAGAAGAAGAATAAGGGAGCAAGCTGCAAATTTTTTTGATTTGGACCCTTCTTTGCAATTCCGCCAACACTGATGAAGAATTGATCATCATCTTCATCTTCATCAATTGAAGAGAGAAAAAAAGAAAAAGAAAAATTGAAACACATTCAATTCATTCACCAGTTCTAAAGTGTTAACTATACACTCTGATCTTTTGCAGCATTTTTTTTTCTTCTTAATTTTAATTAATTATATTATTTTAATTATTTCTCCTTTTTATTATTTCTCCTCATATCCGTAATTAGTGTTCATTCAGCTTTTAAGGCTTTTTAGTACGTTTAGAACTGGTCAATGCATTAAATTAGATCGGGATTTGGGTCATGAGAAGGAAAATGAAGAGAGGAAAAAAAATCAAAAGAAAATAGAAAAAAAAATGGCCTCAAAAACCTTAATTCAATCACACGTTTATTTAGACCTTTGTCATCAATCATCAATTGTGTATAAATACAATACAAAACTATATAGTATAGCATAATTTAATTTAACTTAATTTGTCCCTTTTCTTAATTATAACATTATAAGATGATAATGTTAATGTATGTGTGTGTATATATATATATCCACTGTTGGGTCTCTCTTTCCGTTCACTGCATTAATGGTGACGCAGAAAAGTTTGTTACTTTTTTTTTTTATAATTTATTTTTCTCTCTCTCTAATGGGTGTTTCTGTTAGCATTGTTGGGTTGATGTGGATCAAAACACTGCTCCTTTTTCTGCTGCTGCTGCTATAGATGCTATGCTGCTTAGTTAGGCATTTTAGCTTTGCAGATAAAATACCTCAGAAACTTTGTACAGCTGTCAAAGGGTAATTTTTTCTTCTTCTTCTTCTATCATTCTTCTTCTTCTCCTTCTCCTTCTTCTAATTCTTCTTCTTCCTTTTCTTTCTATTTTTGATAATTACTTTAATTTAATTTTATCAACTTTCTCTGTTCTACATACATACATCATACATGTGTTATTATCTTATTAGAAAATTTCCAAATGTTTTAGTATTTTAGTAATTTTAGTTATTTATGTTAATTATATATATTTTATAACAAAAATTAATTATTAAAATACTAATATTTTTAGTGTTTTAATAAGTAAATATTTTTATGATTATGAAAATGACATTACGAACGGTTAGATAATTTAATATGTTTGATTGAATTATTTAATAATTTATTATCTTATTTTTGTGTGAAAATTTTCAATTCTTTCTAATTCTTCTCTTAATTAAAGGTTTTATTATTGTTGTGTATTTATTAACTATCTTGAAATCATATAAAAACTCATCAAATTTTGATGTATTTTCTCTAACAAGGTTATTAGATATGCAACAATAAAAAATGATTAGATAAAACAGTAAAATTATACACTCTATTATTGTATCTGAATACATTTAGGTACTTTGTTTTGTTTTCTTGTGATGATACATTTTCTTGTCTTTTATATTCAGCAGCCGCATTTTCTTGTCTGGAATTGTACTACACATATATACACAAAAACGTGTTTTAGGTTAATTCAGAAACATCTCTAATAATATAAACACAAGGGTAAGTAGATAATTAAGTTAATTAGTACCCTATTTTTTGTGTTCTTCTTCTTATTATTATAGTAGTCTTATTAGTGGTGCAATTTATTTAAACTTTAATTGGCTATTTAATTTATTATTATTTTACTTTATTCCTCGCGTGATGTTTAATTACTCTTCAACACAGTACTCTTTACTGTTGAAAGTTGAAAACTCTCACTGCTTAATTAACATGCTAACAATTTTTATTTTTTATTATTATTTGGATTCTTCACAGTCATTGCAATAATTATGCAGAAGACTTTTTGGACACATACATCGATCGAATTCATGGAGAGAGCATAATATCCGTGAGTTGATTAATAATTATTATGAATTATATATCAGCTTTTATATTATTATATATAATTTTTGCAATATATATATGCTGGGTGAAATTTACCAAAATATATTTGGATACTATATAGAAAGTTAAACTTTAATTTTTCCTTTTAAAAATAGTTATCATTTTTATTAATTTAAAACATGTATGTGTATGTTCTTCACTATATAATCTAAAGTAGACTAAGAATATATATATTATTGTACTTTACTGAGTAAAGAGAGTTCCCTATCAAACACGGACTATGCTTTAAGGTTTACATGAATTTTCATTACTTTACTTAAAGGTGCTGTAAAATGATAATAGCCAAAGATAATAATAGAGTAATTTAATTTAATTATTAATATAAAAAATGATTTAATTATACATTCATTACATTGTTGGTATATATATATAAGCTACTTTGTTTACACAGAGTGAATAAATAAAAATAAAAAATTGCTAACAAATGGCCTTAGAAACATTTTCATTTTTAGTAACAAGATTATTAAGGTAGAAATTCTTATTAGAAACTATCAGAAGTTTATTATAATTCCAATGCATTTATTATGCAAATATTTTTACAAATCAGCAGTTATAAAACAACATAATGTGCATTATCTATCTATCTATCTATCTATCTATATATATCAATTAAACCTTAGGAGCATTAATTAATCAAGAGAAGCCCTAAAATATGTTTTCTATGTGAATGTATGTATTTGGTGTACTAATAGTAATAGCTGGAGAGAAATCGAATGATCACTCTCAATCTTCTTTTGAATATATATAGTTGTAAACAGATAATTGGTCACATGAGTAAAAATAATTAATTTTTAAATTTATTATTTAAATATAATTAGATGATTGTATATATTATAAATATAACTATTTATGTATTTTTTTTATCAGTTTAAATTCTTAAAAAAAGTGGTTTATTTTATGATATGTTATGAAAACTTCTATGATTAAAAAGTTTTAAATTCACTTTTTTGTTGAACACCAAAAATAAAATATAAGTACAAGGTAAATAAAAAAAAAAAATATATACAAAAAAGTTTAAGCAAAATAAAAACGAGTGTCTTTTTTTTTAAATGTGTTAGAAATATAATTATTTATGTATTTTTTTTTTACAATTTAAATTTTTAAAAATAATAATTTTATAATTATATAACATTTTTTATTGTTAATATATTAAAATTAAACTTTTCTCTATATATATAACCATGTTACATATATAAAAAAAATTAACTATCAAATCAGTTAATAATATACATATTAAAATATAAAATATATATTAAAAATAAATTAATTAACATATATTTATATTCAAATATATAGTGATTGATTTTTTTATGTAGGAAGCATTTTTGATATAGAAAAGAAAAAGGAAAATGAAGACATTTAATGCAAACAATATATTGACTGTTGAAATAACATAAAAGGGAGACATGAAAGATGCATACAGAATGTATGTTATGTGTGTTCTCATCAAGGTTTGTAATATGTGAAAGCATAAGAAGCAACAACATCATGTGGGACAGTAAGATCAGCAGTAATTGACACACAAATAAATACATATATGGAAGCACAACTTTTCTTTTTGTATTACTACACAGACTTAAATGGTGATGATGCTTTTGTGTAAAAATAATAGGAATATCTCACATCCTTCTTGTGAAGTCAATTTCCATGAAAGAGACTACAAATGCATCCCTTTTTGTTTTCTTATGTGTTTCTTCATCCAAGTTTTCAAATGCATGCATTGGAACCCAACACTGCTGGAAAACATGTTACTGTATAGTATGTTGTAGTATATAGTTAGGTCAAATATGGTTCTTCCTTTGATGATATTATTTTTTTTTTTAATTTAAGTTGATAGAAAAAATACATAAATAGTCATATTTTTAGTACGTGTTTTTGAGTAAGAGCTTCATTTGGGTTTGTTTTAATTTTTGTATAATTTTTTTGAGTAATGCTATATGTACATCAAAATCAGTCATTAAAGTCAGTCATCAGTATAAATATATATTGAAATATAAATACACATTGAAAATAAATTAAATCACACATGTATTTATATACAAATACATTGGTAGCTGATTTTGGTGTACAAATAGTATTTTTGAATTTTTTTACCTTATGTTTTTCTTGAATAATAAGGATCGAACTCTAAATCTTTTAGTCACAGAAGTTTTGACATTATATTATCAAATCACTTTTTCTAAAAGTTTAAGTTGATAAGAGAAAATATATGAATATATATGTGTATAAATTTTAGTATGACTATGTTATAATAGCTATGATGATTATATAAGTATTGTTAAAATTAAAATTATATTTTTTTTACATTTTAATAATTTTTTTAAAACAATACTTTTCGAAAAATATTGTTTAACAATAAAAAATATTATTTTAATTTTAATAATATTTTTTAAAATACTCTAATTACGGTAATATAATTAATAATACTAGAATATATGATCCATATATATATTACGCACTTTGCATGAAAAGCGTAAATGAAGATATGCATTATTACCTCTATTGCCAAAGGATCTTTCATGGAATAATGATGAATCATATTTTTTATAGAACTTTCAGACCCCATTATATATATATATATATATATATATATATATATATATATATATATATATATATATATTTTCATGGGATTCATTGTTATTCCATAATATATATAGGTTTTGTGTTTGAATATTGTAAAATAATTGGATGCATATATTAACTACTTTTTTTTTTATAGTAGATCAAAAGTAATCTCCATATACATGTATATATATATATATATATATATATATATATATATATATATATATATATTATACTGAAAATGTTTATTTAGGTATGCCACTTTATTTCTTTGATGATGTTTTAGTTAATTATGAATGAAATGTATATATGTTATGCAGAAAGGGAACAGCAAGATGAATACCAAAGAAGATTAAAGATTTGAAGCCTTGATAGAGATTTTTCAATAATGAGAGATCTCAATCTTGAATGAAGGTACATCTTTAAATTTTCTGAATATATAATAAATTTTAACCCCTTTTAGCTAGGGGGCAGTAGCATATGCATTTTAATCACTAAATATTTGGACTAAGTAAACTATATATATAATTGAATAGAAACATTTTTTGTATACTAAAATATTTATGTATAAATATATGTTTTATTTAATCTATTTTTAATATATATTTTATATTTTAATATAAATTATATATTAGTGATTGATTTTAATAATTAATTTTAGGATATATACATATAACATGGTTGAAAATTGTAATATCTTTTTGTATATTATGTTGTAAAATGACTATTCCTTTCACATATTATTCTCCAAAATGTCCATCCAAATAAAAATGGATATATCTAAATTAAGTATTTATTTATCTTTTAATTTAATCATGACCATATTTCTTTAATTTGTGTGAAGATCGTACTATTGATGATAGGTGGCATAATGTCAGATCATAAACGAGTGAAAGGTATTTATTATTACCACATTTATATTTGCATATATAAATCAAAGTATAAATATGTTGTAGACATAATCCAAAGCATGATCATAAATTTGATTTGAAATGAAACAGTTGTGAACTGTGAACCAGTTTTGTTATTAGAATATAGTTGCATTGCATTTACTATGGTACATTGCATTTACCCTTAGAGGGAAATTAAAAAAGTTCCAAGTCCATACAGTTTAATTATTTAATTACTACTTTTTCAAACTCAAAATTTCAGGTAACTGAGAAGGCTTAATAATGATGCTTAAGCTATTTTTCTCTCTTCATCTTTTTTTATAACTATTATTATTTGTTTTAAATGAGATTCAATTTTTTCTACGTTGTGTGAGCGTTTATATATTTCAAGGTTAAAAAAATATATTTCACGGAATTATATTCTCAGGTATATCATACATGGGACTATTATAAAAAAAAAAATTGAAAATTATTTTTAGTCAATAAAAGGAAAAGTTTCGAAAAAAATATAATAATTGAAAAATATAATGTTACATGTTAATAGAAACCCACTTTTTGATATGGAAATAAAGTTTTCAAATTTTGGTAATAATTTTTTTCCTGAAAAATAATTTGTTTTTAGAAACAAAATTTCAAAAATTAAAACAAATATAAAAATAATATATTTTTTCTAGACAATTTTAAAAAATCACTTTTTTTTTTTTTTTTGAAACAAACGCCCACTAACAAATGGTAAAAGTAGTAACGTGAAATTCATATGTGAATGAAGTTATGCAAGTTATGCAATAGTAGTTTGCTTTATGAAAAAAGTTTGAACCTGTTTTGGAATAATTTACCTTATATTGGTTGAAAAGCAATACAATTGTTTTAAGTTGTGGTAATTTTCTTTGTCTAAAAAAATAGTTGTCTTTTTTGGGGTGTGAAATAATTGTACATGCATTTATCTAAAGACACTGTATGTACATAACAATATGGATAGACATGTGAGGAGGGATGAAAATGAAAAATAAAATTTAAATGAAAAATTCTTAATTAAGTGATGGATGTTAAATTAGTCGGCAATGGATAAATCTGTTTGTGTGTGTGTTTTTTTCAAAATAGTTTGTTATTATTTAAATTAAATTATTCTTGTAATTAAATTTAACTAATTTTTTTATGCATCTCTCTTTATTTTTAATTAATTTTTATTGTATCAATAAATTATTAGATTATTTTAATTAATAAAATAATTTGATCCCGTACGTTACCGAGATTTAAAATAGCTTGCTATTATGAAGTATTATTTTTATATTTATGACATAAGATGATCATTGAAGAAAATGACATGTAGCATAGTATATATTATGTTTTTTCAGTCAAATTTAATTTAAATATTAATTAAAATATCATTTTTCAATGGTCAAATTATAATATTTTTACATAAAATAATATTGTTTCACTTCATGTGAGAACTCATTATAAATACCACGATTTAAAGGATAGGAAACAGAATAAAACATTAATTTAATTTGAATAGAATTTCTGTTATATCTCCTTAGATATAAATTATATTTAGAGTATTATCTTAAATAAATCTTTAAAAAATTGGTCGTCTTACAAATCGAATTTGAGAAAAATTAATTAAGTCTTCAATTTTTAAAATTTTTAGAAATATATTAGATATGTCTTTACGTTAAGTTTAGCTGATAAAGATCATATTCTTTTTTTTAACATTATTTTAAGTGGATAAATTCATCCTTAATTTTAAAAAATCTATCTGACTTATAATAAAATTTTTAAAAAACTTATCTGATTTATATTATAAATCATCAAAAACACCATCATCATAATATAATTGTTTTATATATGTGATAATTCAACCTGATGCAATAAGACCTGTTATTGTACAACATAATATAATGCTACCTTTAGAGAAGAAATGAGTAGTTATCAATGAAGCTTTTCTTTTTTGAATGTGATAAATTTGTGTGTTGTTCAAGAAAGTAAACTTTTTTTTTGGTCTTGTATGGCTACTTAATAGTCTATTTTTGCTTAATCTATCTTTAGCATTTGCATATATTATAGTCTATCTTTATTTAGTATACCACTTATTTTATAATTTGGGATAAAATGTATAATGTCACTTGAATCAAAATATCATCTTAGCCATTTCATAGCTTATCACCTTTCTTCCCAAAAAATTTCACAAAGGCAAAATTTCACCTTTTTTTCCAACATTACTGTGATTTTTATTATAATTCAGATAAGTTCCTTAAAAATTTTATTATAAGTTAGATAAGTCTCTTTAATGTCATTGTTTATGAGTATTCAAAAACTAAAATTATCCTTTGGAATTATCATAAAATGACATCATATTTACTATAGATACAAAAAATTAAATTATTTTAAGAGTGACACGTGTCATTTTATCTGACACATCAAAGCGTCAACCTCTACGTAGAAAAAAAAATATAATCTTTACCGGTTAATTAAACCTAACGCGTGGGAACATATATCTAACATATTTCTAAGAATCTTAAAAAACGAAGACTTAATATTTTTTTAGAAATGAATCCGTTGGACGACCAATTTCTTTAAAACCTATTTAGAGTATTACTTCTATATTTATTTTCTCCATAAAATTAAGGGGTCAGTTTAGTGTATGTTAATTACTTTTTATTATTTGTAATATTTTGTAAAAATAATATAGTGGAAATGATGAGTTTAACCCTTCTATTAATTTTACATCTAGACCTAGTGTTAATCAACTGAAAACAAATTCGTTTACACAACAATAAACTTTGGACTGTAAAATATAACAATCACTCACATGAATTTCTACAAAAATGTTTAATATGATATATGAAATTCTATAAATTCGGTTCTTATATTGTCCATCATTCTTTAAAATAAAAGTTAAAAATTAGCCCCAAAGAAAGGAACAAATTTATGCTTTGTCGTCCATGCTACAAAAAGTGCTTTTGCATAAAAGGGTGTATTAGTTTAATTTATCTCGTAATTATGGGTCCTGATTATCACCATGAAGAATATAATTATCCATTCAAAGATAATTAAACATATCTTTTTTAAAACCTTAACTACTAACATGTTCTTAGAGCACTTAATAATCAAATCAATAATTAAAAATGCTAGTTGTGTATGTATGATATTAAATAGTTCTTAAAGATTATTATGTGAGTTATACTCTATTAAATCCCAAATAAATCTCAATTGTTAATTAAAATTTTATTTGATCACAAATCTATGTTTATTTTTTTTAAAAAAAAGGTTCAACAATAATTCTTCATTAGTAGTAATCTTATTAACTAAAGGGGAGAGAGAGAGAATAAGTAAAAAATAAAATAAATATAAAAAGGAATATATATTTAATAATAAGGATTATTGTTGAATTATTTTCTTAATCTATGTCTAAAACTATATACAACTTAACAGTCATTTTGATATCATAGAGAGTAATATAATAATATAATAATATAATATAATAACTTATAGATAGATGGTTGCTATGAATAAATTAAACCTTCAAATAAATAACATGTTAAACATATAGTTATATATATTAAAAGAAAAGTTCTGTCAAAATAAACATCTTAAAAACACACACCAAAAAAAAAAGTATCTATTTATAAAAATAAAGATTGTTACCAGATTTAGTTAGAAACCTTGATTTTAACAAAGTTATTAATTAAAGCATCGATTAAGAAAATAATAAAACATGTTCTGCTTTTCATTGATGATGGTGGTGGATAGTACTGTATGTATGGGATGTATCTGAGATGCATGAAGGAAGAAGGAAGGAAGGAGGAAGCAACAAAATTGACTACTTTTCATGGGTAAAGATCAGTCTTGGGATCAGCTCTGGATCTGAAAATATAGACATTTGAATGAAGGAGGCAGTGCCCCCACCCTATACACACCTACCTCCTATCTAGGGCTAATTAATGTATATATATATATATATATATATATAATAGAAAATTTTTTATATATATATATAAAATAGAAAAATTTTCAAGTAAACCGGTATATATGGATATTTCAGTAAATTTTAATCATTAATCTTAACTATATATATATATTATATATTTTTTATAATTAATATTAACGATTAAAATTTATTTTTTACTGAAATATTAGTATATCAATATACTTAAAAGTTTTTCTATAAAATATAGACTACATATAACTAGATTTTATTACTACTATTAATATTATTATAAATATAACCAACTTAAATTGGCCAACTAATTAGTTTGTTGGTATATTTTAATAAATGTCGTCTAAATTTAAATTTTATTTTATACATATAAAAATTTATTGATTAGTAATAAATTTTTAAATAAAATTCTTATCTACGATAGATTAATTTTTTAACCTATTAATTAGAATATATCCTATACAACAAAAAAATATTATTATCATTATTAATAGATAATAACATATCAGTTAATTTATTTATTCTTTTATTTTGTTAAACACATGTAAAATTGGTAAAAATAAAATTAATTGAAATAACAAATAAATTACAATTCAGATAAGTCTTTGATTCAAATTTTGAAGATAACAAAAAATATCTTTTATAAACTATAATAAAAAATATTTTAAAAAATAAAAGTATACATCATCAACTAACCTTTTGTATATTTTTATTATATATAATATGGATAACCAAAGTAGTTAAAAGATGTTTGACATATATATATAGCTGATGAAAATAAAATTCAATTTTATAAGAAAAGAGCTTGATATAATGCATGATTATTGTTGTTGGTTTGGATTGATTGATGATGCTAAACCATAAAAGGAGAAGAATGAAAATGGGAAGAAACATAATTAATTATACTATGTTTAACTAATGTATTGATTATTATGAATAGGTCTAAAAATATTTGAAGGAATTGTTGATGAATTCGTGTTCTGAGTTCTCATCTTTCTTCAGCTTTTGACTTGGCATGGCGTGGCCTTTCCTTTAATTAACTGAAAATCAGAAATCCATTGGACGCATGCAGTGTACTCTTTCAGTGATCAATCCAAATCATTGTAATTGTACGTACTAAACGATATTGGACCACTTCACCCATCATCATACATACTATTCATACATATATTTATTTATTTATATTCTCATATATCATCATCTCTCAATTTTAATTTTTAATTAGTTGTAATTATATTCATGTGCAAATTATTTATCTGAGGTTATTATTTCCTTCACTATATATACTAATTAATGTTTATCATGATTTGCTTTGGAGTTTTATTATTTTTTAGTTAATTAATTAAACTCAAATTTAGATTAATTAGACGTTCATTGGGGCTTTAGATGCTATATATTATACTGAATTTAACGGAAAATTAACCATTTTCAGTGAATATAAATTAATTTTTTGAAAATTTTCTTTTACCCTAAATTCTTTTTTAAATTCTTAAATTTTAAATCTTAAATTATAGATCCTAATTTTGTTTAAAAATAAAGACCAAAAAAGTTATATAAAAAAAATTAATTAATATCAACTTAAAAAATATTAGAAACAAATATTTTTTATTAATATTAGTCAATTTTAGGTTAATACTTTAGCTTTATATTATTAGAATTTAGGATTTAAAATATAGACAACTAAATATTAATAAAAAATAATAAATTTTACTAATAATACAACATTGCTCATTAATTAATTAAAATTGGTTCTCTTATCTATATATTTATTATTATTTGTACTTTGAAAAAAAAAAAGAGGAGGAGGAGAAAGAGAATGAATTGATATTGAGATTAATTAATATGAGTGTTGAATTTTGAAGGGGGTTTAATTAATTAGGTTTAGGTTGAGTTGTAGTTTGTATATATGTATAGCTGTTAAAGCCCTAAAAGTGAGGAAGATACAAGTACCAATTCCAAAAGTGAATTTTCAAAGCTACCACTATATAGCAGCTTTAATACTATTATTATATTGAGTTCTAATTTCATAGAGGATTTATATGAAACAAGAGATTGGAGGACCAGAGAGAGATGCATGTAAGATGAATATGGATATGAATGAATAGAAGTTATTACCCCATAAAAGTGACATATCATGAGATCCTATATGTATGTGTTCAAGTTTTTGCTATATATGCTTTACAAGATAATAAAGTTATTTATATAACAGATCAGATATGCATGCACATTCATTTCGGTTGAGGATGAGAATCAGGACCATGTTGCCCCCCTAAAATTAAAGTTATATATATAATGTTAGATGGCTTTTTTTGTCAAAAACATCTTTATATAAAGATAATATTGTGAATTGTTAGATAATTTAGATAAATATATTTAATTAAATATTTTAAATTATCTAACGGTTTACATTTGTAAAAATATTGTATTTGTATTCTGCTTTATTTTGTTATTTTGTTGGGAATATTTTTAAAAATTAAGTTATTCTTGATGACGATATTAAAGAAAATATATAATTTTTTAGAATGTTTTTGATTCATCTCAATTAAGGATTGATGTTGTACACAACGATCTAAAAAAAAATTAACGGTTTATAATATTATCTTTACATCAAGATGTTTTTATTAAAGTAATAATACCATAATGTTATGAACTAATATTTTTAGTGTATGTTAAAGTACTATTTTTTTTAAAATTTAATCTAATAAAAAGAGATATAAATAATTATATATTTAACATACTTTCTCACATAATTTTTTTTTTAGTTTTAGGTGAATTTTACATAAAATTTTTTTTGTTTGCTTTATACATAAATGTTTTTTTTTTTAATTCAATAAAGCTATACAAAAGTAGAATTTTAGACATTTCGATCATAAAAACTTTAATATTATATTAAGATATCACTTTTCTTAAAATATTAAACTGATGAAAAAAAATATGTTTATTTCTAACTATATAAAAAATTGGAGAGTTGGTCATCGGTTACAAGAAGTAATTAATTAGTTAAAATGGAATATTTGAGCCGTTAGTTCTTTTATCTATAGTCAAAATTAAAACACAAAATTATATAACCTTAAGAAAAAATTAATTTTAACCATGTGTATATATATGCATGCTTGGCTCAAATTTTCTTAATGTCCTTGTGATATATATTCTTTTATATGTTGGACCAGATACCTAGTGCCTCTGATGTGACCAAGGAAAACGAAAGAAGCTCATGCCATCTGATCTGTATACAAGTATTAGTTAGATTTGGATTAATTTCTATCTCTTCTACTGCGTACTTTTTTTAACAGGAATTGATGAAATAAAGTATAAATAACAATATTCTACTATATATATATATATATATATATATATATATATATATTAGAATATTTCTTTATTTTTCGCAAAAGCTAGCTGTTTATTGACTAGGGTTTCATTTCATTTTTAGTATTATTTATTTAAAAATAGAATAAAATAAAAAAAAATTTTAAAACGATTTATTTTTAAATAATAGAGTATTGCACTACTTGTTAATTAAAAAAAAATTCTATTTATTATTGTTAGTGACTACTTAAGTTTAGGTCTAGTTAAATTTACTTGCATTATTAAACAATTCTAACTAACCCTAATTTTACATAGTCACTAACAATTATATTTTATACGAATATATAGTTTAAATTTAGAATTTAATTATGATTTAGAATTTAAAATTTAAGATTTTTAGAATTTAATAACAAGTTAATTTTTAGAAAGCATTGTATTTCGTTTTTTTTTTTGGAACGTGTTAATATTTGTGCTTAAAATAAACTTGTGGTGATGGTTAGAATGCTTGGGACCAAATTCAGTAACAAACTAACCAACTTAGGTTGATCGAGTGGTCAGCCTACTTGTCCGCTTAAACAAGTGTCGAGAGTTCGAATTCCGCTTTGTGCATGCAGTAATCCATTGGTCAGTGACAGACCGTTAAATAAAGCTCAGATCCGCGACGGATTAGTATTTGACTTGTCGGGTTGGGGGATGCCGTGGAAAATAAAATAAAAATCGGTAACAAACTACAATACATATATTTATTTCAATTATATCTTCAAATGTAACCAAAAAAAAAAACTTAATATAATGATTGGCCTAGTCAAAGTTGTAAGTAAACCGAAACACACAATGTGGCGATGTAAATGATAGGAGGCATAATATTGACATGAAAGGATATGATTTTGAACAGATATAGACACACAAAAGCATAAGCAGAGAAAGAAAGATACATGATGATGAAATTAAAGCTAAGTGTTTGGGTGATGGCATGACATATATATAGCTGCTAATGTAGCTTCCACATGCCATAGTGTTATCCTTTTGTCTGATTTTGAATTTATTGCAACAAATTTGAAAGGAACAAGAGAATGTAATGTGTACGAAGCTTCTTTAGTGGCACCCCATGTTGTATGTTACTTTGGGATATGTGGTCTTGGTTGCAGTGCCCTAATTCATTCATTCTGGGTTTGGGTTTTGGCCTCTGAATATGACAACTTATACTCCATTGGATCAGATGCATGTGGGATTTTATATTCATCCATATTAATACCCATTCTAGTTAGGTAAAACTACTAATGCTTTGATAGAGATATGTCCCAAATCTTCTCTTATTTTATTTCCATCAATTTTATTTTCATACATGCTCATACTATTTTCATCAACCTACTTCATAAACAAAAATTTTAAACTTAGAAGAAAATATATGATTATTAATTTATTATATCTTTAATATGTCACTTAATTATGAAATAAGAAATTTTTTCTTAATTTGTATAAATTTTTCTTTCCACTTAAGCAATGAGAATCAAATTGTATTAGATTTTTAAGAGATACAAATTTTGATACCATATCATAAAATTATTTTTTTTAAAAAAAAAATTAAAAATAAAAAAAAGGTTTAATTATTCTGTTAATTTTTATAGTTTTACAAAATTTTCAATTAGGTCCCTGTACTTTCTTTCCTTTTAATTGAGTCCTGCACTAAAAAAAAGGTATAGGGACCTAATTGAAAATTTTGCGAAACTATAAGGACCAACAGAGTAATTAAACCTAAAAAAAACATGAATGATTATATACGAGAAAAGTTCAAATACTAGCAAAATTTATTATTTTTGGTCAATACTTTTAACTATCAATTCAATTTCTTTAGTCTAATAATCTAACAATATATTTTTAACTTACAGTTTAAATATTGTTCGCTAACTGATGATAAAAAAAATATTAAATTCTACTGTCTTATAATATTCCTTGTTATATATATCGATCTCCAACAAGTATAAAAGAGTTTTACACAATTTGGTAGCAATAAGCACTTATTGCCACTAGAGGTCAAGCATTAGAAGCACATTTCAGCAAAGATAAAATTTCATAACAATTTGATCAAGATTGTCAAAATATTGATATTGAATTTTCTCAATACAAACAACGGATCCAAGATTATCAGAATCTGATTTATTAGTTGTTAGCACTATGGATTCAACTTTCACACCAAAGATGATAGGTTATTTTTATAGCTATCAAATATGAGAGGATAATGAGTCATATTTTATAGAATCAACAAAATTTAAAATCAAACAACTCAAAATATAACTCAAGATGATGAAGAAACAAGGATTTACAGTTTTAGAATATATTGCCAAAGACCAAGATTGTTGCTGATTCATTGGCTGTACTGGAAAAGCCTCGTAAAGTAGAAAAGCAAATTCAAGCTATTTTTGATAGGTTAAATGAAGAATATCAGATGCTTCTCACTACTTTCAACACAAAACCAAAAATTTATATATTGTGTGAGGTTGAAACTCTTCTTTCAACACATGATGATTTACTTGAAAAATTTAAAAAGTAAAAAAATACGATTATTCAAACCAATATTGTAAATCCCGTTAAATTAGTAAATAAATTAAATTTTAATAAAGAAGATTAGAAATGAAAATCTTATAATAAAATATGGTAAAGCTCTTTAAAACGAAAATTTTGATATTAATTTCAAAGAATTTAGCCTAAAATTAGGCCGAACGAACCAAACCGATCGAATCGGGTTCGAAATGGACCCAAGGCCCAATTAGACCCAACCATACTTTGCTAACACAGCTTCCTTTTCTCCTTTCTAGCTTCATTCACGCTGGGAAACATTCAATGAAGGGGGAAGAACAAGAACAAACCTAACCCTCGCTCATATAATCAAACCACCATAACTTCTTCATCCGAACTCCGATCGCCGCATTGTTTGCGGCTACACGTCCAGTACGTCGAGCTCTACAGTTCTATCGAATCAATTTCATAGGTAAGTCTTACCTCTCATCTAAGCCTCTCAATCTCTTGAAATTTTAAAATTTTGGAGTTATGGTTATTGAAATTTGGTGTCTTGATGTTTAGGCTCAAACTAGCTTGAGGAGCTTGTGGGTTCTTGTTTAATCAAGACATATATAAGGTGAGAACTCTCAAAATTCTGCAAATTCTAGCATGTGTAGATTTGGTATTGAATTTGGGTGTGAACTATGTGAATTAGGCTTGTATAAGTATATATTGAGGTTGATTGAGCACATTGGAGACTTGGTGGAGTTTGGGAAGCCTTGCCTTGAAGATTTTGAACCTTGAAGGTTGCTTTGGGTGCCTTGGTGGATGTCTCGAGTTAGACGCAAAAATCGGCCAAGGTATGGTTTAGGTTTCGCATATATAATATATAATATCGTGTGAAAACTTAGGCTAAAGAATCATAAGATGAGTTGGAATGATTATGTGTATTGAATGTTTAGTGATAATAATATGAATTGAGTATGTGTGGTGTTTACTTGATTTTTGTTGGTATTGGAATGATGAATGATGATGTGATGAGGTTTGAAACTTGTGGTCATGGCATATATATATATATATATATATATATATATATATATATATATATATATATATATATATATGTTGGTGTTTGTTGTCAAACTTGTGAAGTTTAGGTTGAAGTGAGATGTTATTGAGTTGAGAAGTGGTTGGAATGCAAAGATTGTTGTGATATTGTTAACGGTAAGTTATATTAATGATTATAGGTATGATAAACTGGGTTGGAATGAGTTTTAAAAAGAAATTGAGGTTTTGAAGCTTTTGTGAAATTTGATTTTTGGCCGAACTTCAGTGACCCATAACTTAGGTTTCCGGGCTCCAAATGCTTTCAAACTTATTTTGTATAAAAATTGGGTCCGTGAAGTTTACGCCATTCGAAGAACGGAGGAAAATGATTTAAAATGGAAAAATTATGTGCGTCGGAAGTTTAGGAATTAAAATGGAAAATCTCTGCAGATTTTAGACTTGGTAAAATTTTTGGAAAAACATACGCTCACGCGTACGCGTGGCCCATGTGTACGCATGACATGGGACTTCTGCGTACGCATAACCCTCATTCGCGTATGGTAGCTACTGCCTCTTGCACATGCGTGTGCGAACAAGCCTATGCGTACGCGTAATGGGCTAAGTTTGCATGCCGACGCGTGCGTATGACGTGGGGTTTATGCGTACGCAAGATCCTCATGCACGACCATGCGCTACTGCCTGGCGCTAATGCGTACGCATAATCAAGGGTTGCGTACGCGTCTTGGCCTAAACGCATACTGTAACACCCTACCATACAGAGTCTTATGTTTAAGTTATAATTCAGAGATGGCAAGGCATTAGGACCTCTAGAATAAAAACTTAGTACGTATAGTAGTATGAATGATTGATTATAACTAGGAGCCTTTGTAGAAAAAAAAAGGGGTAAACAAAAATCGCAACTCAAAAGCGCAACACTCCGATCGATAATGTAACGAACAAGGATAACCAACGCGAGATTATATATATACAAAGGAGTGTCAAAAAACAGGAATATCAAGACTCAAAATCCGGCTGCGAAGATAACCGGTCCGAGCATAACAATATACATATGATAAAATAAGAAAAACCCCAAAAGAAACCCAAAGGGACACAAAAACATAAAACCTATTCTCCAAAATTCTCCCATAAGAGGAGTCATCACAGTTTGTATTATTTAATGGAGATAAAAGTATTTAAGGAAAACATATAAACCAAAACATAGTCCCGAGAACAAAGGATCTTCGCAAAAATAGAAGTCTCCAGCATGCCTCAGCGGGAAACCTCACGTCCTGCATCTGAAAACTACAAAATCCGCATGGGTGAGAACCAGAGGTCCCCAGCATGGTAACAGCTTCCACATATATAATACATAATAATAGAGGAAAGGCGAAGGCAATCCTAGAGCTTCCTCCAGATAAAATCAAAGCTTATAAACAAGCTAAACCATATAAGGGCATCTAACTAAAGATTCTTCAGTCTAACTAATACTTCCCTTTCCAATTCCTTCAGACCTCCCAACTACCAGCAGAAGTATAATGTAGCAAACACAGTTATATCAAGCAAGAAATATACAATTAGGAACAAGTAAGGCATTTAGACAATTAGCAAGTAATATGCAGTCAAATAGGCAATCTCAAACAATTCATATAGTATGCATATGATGAATGTCTGTCCCTAGTGGCTGATGATATCATCTTGTCGGTTATAGAGCCAACCCGACAAGTCCTGGTCGCTAACCATTGGACTGTCCCTCTGTCACGCATCCCCAACTCGAGTTATACTCGTTATAAACTTGATCATAATCATGATCTATATCCATCACCCTCACTGGTGAATATTTACGGGGGCGAGCTCATCCGGGTCTTTCACAGTGCCCGGCCACACTTATGACATAGGGTCAACAGAGTATCAAGTCTCAACCTGGAGCACGTGGTGGCTAGCCACTGCTACTACCCAGGGAAACTCGCATCTCAGATAGTGGAAGTGCAAATCACAATTATCAATAATTCAGCATAAACATGCATGAATTCTCATCCATGGATCAACATCCATATCAGCCATCCAGCTCACGGTTCAGTCCAGAACCAGCCAATATTCGTATCATACACAGCCATTCCGGCTCATGGTTAAATCCATAACCAGCCATCCGGCTCACGGTTAAATCCATAACCAGCCGCTTCATTAACAATCACAGCCTTTCGGCCCATGGCATAACAAGCACTTCCACCACCATCCTCCGTATCTCACATAATCATGCTTGATCCTCATTGATCATTCATTTTTCCCTTGCTTCACTCGCAAGTTACCACATTCACTAGTCCCTTTCTAATAACTAGGCATGTCATAATGATTTAAGACATAAATGGTGAGATCGGAGGCTTAGAAGTATGAGATTTGGCTTTTAAAACTCAAAAATCAACTTTGGGATGAAAACAGGGCCACGCGTACGCGCACTCCACGCGCACGCGTGGATGGCCTCAAAAACTCATCGACGTGCAAGCGTCATGCACGCTAACGCGTGGATTAAAAATTTGCCAATTGACGCGCACGCGTCAACCACGCGTACGCGTGGGTGTTCTCGTGCCCAGGCACAACACCGGCACAGTTCTGGCATAACTCTCTGGAAAATGGCTGGGCATTGGGTGCAGCACGATCGGCGCGCCCGCGCACATCACGCGCACGCGTGGATGGCGCTTTCTGGAAGATCGGCGCGTACGCGCCATGTGCGCCTACGCGCGAGGGGTATTTCTGCTAAAAAAATTCTCTAAGTTAAAACTGCAGAATTCACAGCTTCAACCCCCAATCTTCCGACGGACATAACTTCCTCATTTTAAATCGTTTTTCACCCGTTCTTTGAGCGGCATAGACATCCCGGATCAAATTTCATTTCTAAACAGATTTGGCACAAAATAGAGATCCATAGCCCAAGTTATGTCCCGCTAAAGTATGCCCAAAAACTATATTTTTCATAAAAATCACAAAGTGCCATTTTCAAAACAAGTCATTTTCAACTCTTTTCAAAACCAACTAAGACATGCCAATTTCATCCCTTTCTTTGAAATCAATCAAAATATATCAAATTCAACATCAAGCCTCCTCAACTCACACATAGACAATTTACCACAATTTACAAAATTACTATCTCATCATTTTAACCCACTTCACCAAAGTGGCTCAAACTCAAACATATTGACATATCATATACTCTTCCTCATGCCAATTTCAACAACACCAATTCCAATAAATCATTATCGTACACAATCAACATCATACTCACCATCAACATGGTTCAACCCACAATTCAACCATAACCAATCATCAAGCATATATCACAACATGCATATTCCTCATACATCATACCATCAAGGCATCATTAATCATTATCACATATATGACCACATCATATATCTCAATCATTCAACAACATCAACCATTCAATGCCTAATTTAGGGCCTCTAGCCTAGGTATTTCCTACCACATTACATATTAGATACGGGAAACCGAAACCATACCTTAGCCGATTTTCCCAAGCTCAACCGGAGCACTTCCAATTCACTTATCCACAAGCTCTCAAGGCCTCAAAACCTCCAAGAACAGATTTTTCACCACCAAGCCCTTTTTAAGCTTTTCAAAATCACCAATCAAGCTCCAATATCCACACATACACAACCTAAGCCACAACCATCATACCCATACACAACATCTCAATACCCAAACATCATAGAATCAACAAATTACACTAGGGTTGAGAATCTTACCACACCCAAGGTCCAAGGAGACAAGATTAACCTTCTCCTTCAAGAGAGTTGGGTCCTATAACATCAAAGAGCCCAAAATCTCAATATTTTGCTCATAAAACTCGAAAACAAGGTTGGAATTTCGAAGAGAAAAACGTGGCTTACCTCAAGATTAATTGTATGAGTTTTGTAGAGCTCTTCGCGGTGAACGCGTGGCCACAAACGGAGCGGCAATCGGAGCTCTAGATCAAAAGTTATGGTGGTTTGAAGATCAAGTGAGAGATAGAAGGTGAGAGAGTGTTCTTCTCCCCCTTTCTCTCTAATTCAGCGTGTGTGTGTAACAAATGAGGAGAGAGAGTGCTGAAAACTAGGGTTTTGGTTTAGTTATGTTGGGCCAAGGGCCCACTTTGGGTCCGGTTGACCCGGTTTGGCCCATTCGGTCCAATCTTGGTCCGAATTCTATAAAATTGGTACCGAAATTCTCGTCTCAATCTCCTCTATCACATTTAGCCATAAAAATCACATTTTAGGCTTTCTAGAATAAATTCTCATTTATGGACTAATTAGTCGTTAATTAACCGGGTTTTACATTCTACCCACCTAATTAGGAATTTTGCCCACAAAATTCAAATGCAATTACCTTAGAATAAATGCGGATAATCCGTTCGCATCTCTGACTCAAGTTCCCAAGTGTGTTCCTCAACACTGCCTCGGCTCCATGCCACTTTGACTAATGAAACCTCTTTTCCATGCAACCGTTTGATACTAGTGTCATCAATTATGACTGGAGCCACTGGAAGCGTCAAATCTTCCCTTAACTGAACCGACTCAGGTTCCAACACATGGCTAGCATCAAGAGTGTACTTCCTAAGCTGCGACACGTGAAACACGTCGTGCAGATTCGAAAGATGAGGGGGTAGAGCTATCTGGTACGCCACCGGTCCAATCCTCTCCAGGATCTGAAATGGACCAATGTATCGAGGATTCAACTTCTTTGCCTTAATCGCCCTACCTACTCCCGTGGTCGGAGTAACCTTAAGGAAAACATGGTCTCCTTCCTCAAATTCTAAGGGCTTTCGCCTCTGGTCGGCGTAACTCTTTTGACGACTCTGCGCCGTAAGTATCCTATCACGGATTTTCTTGACTTGTTCAGTAGTCTCAGCTATCATTTCCGGCCCCAACAAGCTTTTCTCTCCAGCTTCATACCAACATAGCGGAGATTGACATTTCCTCCCATACAAGGCCTCATACGGAGCCATTCCAATGCTCGCATGATAACTATTATTGTATGCAAACTCCACTAATGGCATATACCGATCCCAACTCACCGGTTGGTCCAAAACACAAGCTCTCAACATATCCTCTAGTGTTTGGATCGTCCTCTCGGATTGACCATCTGTTTGAGGATGGTAAGCCATGCTCAAGTTTAATCGGGTTCCAAAAGCTTTCTGAAATGCACCCCAAAACCTTGAAGTGAAATGAGGATCTCTATCAGAGATTATAGTAGCAGGTACACCATGAAGTCTCACAATCTCCTTTATGTATAACCGTGCTAGCTCCTCAAGGGTGTAAGTCATCCGAATGGGCAAAAAGTGAGCTGACTTCGTCAGTCGGTCCACAATCACCCAAATAGCATCAAAACTAGCCCTAGTCCTTGGCAATCCCGACACAAAGTCCATTGCAATACTCTCCCACTTCCATTGTGGAATCTCTAAAGGTTGCAACATCCCAGAAGGTCTTTGATGTTCAATCTTTACCTTTTGACAAGTTAAGCACTTTGAAACATATTCCGCCACATCATTCTTCATTCCCGGCCACCAAAACATCGCCTTTAAATCATGGTACATCTTAGTACTTCCCGGGTGAATGGAGAATCCGCTTTTGTGTGCCTCTTTTAAGATATTCTGCCTCAAAGTGCCAACATCTGGCACAATGATCCTACCCTTGAATCTCCATAACCCATCTTTTTCTTCCGACACTCTCCACTGTTTTCCTTGCTCAATAGCCGGTAACACCTTCCATAACGCTTCATCATCTTGATGAGCCTTTAGGAGTTCGAACTTAAAATCACTTGAGATCTCTAATCGGCTCAAACACAAGGTTCCGGATACTTCTCGAGCACCAATTTTTAGACTCTCGAATCCCTTGAGCAACTTCTCCTCTTGAAGCATCATCCAAGCCGCATATAATAACTTCCGACTTAACGCATCCGCCACTACGTTCGCCTTTCCCGGATGGTAGTGCAACTCAAAGTCGTAGTCCTTCAACAATTCCATCCACCTTCTCTGCCTCATATTAAGCTCTTTCTGATCAAAGAGGTACTTCAAGCTCTTATGATCAGAGAAAACTTGGAACTTAACCCCATAGAGGTAATGCCTCCACACCTTCAAGGCAAACACAACCACAGCGAGTTCCAAATCGTGCGTAGGGTAACTAACTTCATGAGATCTCAACTGTCGTGAGGCATACGCCACCACATTATGATGCTGCATCAGCACGCACCCTAGACCCTTCAATGAGGCATCACAATACACCTCAAATGGCTCATTTGGCTCGGGTAACACTAACACAGGTGCAGTGGTCAACTTTTTCTTCAATGTCTGAAAGCTCTCCTCGCACTCAGGAGTCCAAACAAACGGAGTGTCTTTGCGGGTTAACTTTGTCATTGGCAAAGCTATCTGTGAAAAGCCTTTGATAAACCTTCGGTAATAGCCAGCTAAACCCAGAAAACTCCTTATCTTCGTTACTGTGGTTGGTTGCTTCCAATCCATCACAGCCTCCACCTTAGTTGGATTTACGGCTATTCCCTTCTTACTCACCATATGACCCAAAAACTTCACCTCACTCTTCCAAAACTCACACTTAGACAGTTTTGCATAGAGTTTCTTCTCCTTTAGAATCTGCAACACGGTCCTCAAGTGTTCCGCATGCTCTTCTTCAGTCTTGGAGTAAATCAGTATGTCATCAATTAAGACAACAACGAATTTATCCAAAAACGGATGGAAAACTCTATTCATGTAATCCATGAATACCGCAGGAGCGTTCGTCAATCCAAAGGACATCACAGTGTACTCGTAATGACCATAACGAGTCCTGAAAGCGGTCTTAGGGATATCCTCACCCCTCACCCTTATCTGGTGATAACCAGATCGCAAATCGATCTTGGAGAAAACTCCAGCCCCTTGTAACTGATCCATGAGATCATCAATTCTCGGTAACGGGTACTTATTCTTTATTGTAACCTTGTTCAGCTGCCTGTAATCCACACAGAGCCGCATACTCCCATCCTTCTACTTCACTAGTAACACTGGAGCACCCCACGGGGAGACACTTGGTCGTATAAAATTCTTTCCCAACAAATCCTCTAACTGAGACTTCGGCTCGTTCATCTCTAACGGTGACATCCTATAAAGAGCACTTGAGATTGGTCCCGCCCCGGGCACCAATTCAATAGCAAACTCAACCTTTCGGTTAGGTGGAAACTCATCAATATCATCAGGAAACACTTCTGAAAACTCACACACAACCGGAATCTGTTCCAACCTTTGATCATCACCCGAAACGCCCGCGGTTAACAACAAGATACCCTGACATTCGATTCCAGAACAGTTCACCATCATCGAATTCAAGTAATAATTATTTACCACGACCGGTCCTTCTGTATCTTCCGGCATAAAGTACATCGAATTTGTAGAACAATCTAGCAGAACATGATTCTTAGATAACCAGTCCAATCCCAAGATAAGATCAAGACCGATCATCGGTAAGCAGATTAAATTATGAACAAAATCACGCTGCTTGAACCTAAAGGAAACTTCCGGGCATCCTAGCCTAGTTACCGTGGCTTCATGGGTAGCATTATATACTTTTAGGTCATAACCTAAGGTTACAACCTTCAATCCTAACTCATGGGCTTTCTCAAATGCAATGAATGAATGTGATGCTCCCGAATCAAATAAAGCATTTAAAGTTTGACCAGCCATTTCACAGTTACCTCGAATAAGTGTCTCGGATCCCTCGGCACCTATAGCTGAAGTGGTGAACACCCGACCAGTCTGTTGTGCCTTCCCAGCACCTTGTTTCTGCCTCTCCGGACAGATTGCGGCTTTATGCCCCGCCTTTCCACAATTGTAGCACAAACCCCATCCGGCCTTGCATGGTGCTCCCGGATAGTGACTTCCACACCTAGTACAAGCTTGATCATTCTGAGGTTGCTTCCCAAACTTCTTCCCTTGGAAATTGTTGTTGTTGTTGGGCCTCCTGAAAGAGCTTCCCCTCTTGAAAAACGGACCTCTAGGTGCAAAGCTCTTCCCTCGGTTCTGTGGGAATGAACCTTTGTGACTCCCTTTCTCAGCGGTTGCCCTTTTCACACACTCTTCAGCAACCCTACACTTGTTCACTAATTCGGAGAAAGTCCTAATCTCCATTGGTCCCACTGAACTGAAGATATCACTCCGGAGTCCTCCTTCATACTTAACACACTTTCATTCCTCGTATTCCACCGGAGTCCCTTGGCACATACGAGAGAACCTGAACAGCTCCTCAAACTTGTCAGTATACTCTGATACGGACATAGTACCCTGCTTCAGCTGTAACAATTCAAGTTCCTTAGCCGTCCTAGCAGAAGTCGGAAAGTACTTCTTATAGAACTCCTCTTGGAAGACATTCCAAGTGATATAGTCATCACCCTGCTGCAGAAGACGTCGGATACCTTGCCACCAATGCGACGCTTCACCTGTGAGCATATAGGTAGCAAACTCGATACGCTGCCCTTCAGGTACCACCTGTGCTTGCAGTGCTCGCTCTATAGCCTAAAACCATGTATCAGCCTCAGTCGGACTAGTAGTTCCCTTGAACTTAGGCGGATTAACCTTCAAAAAGTTTGCCAGCGTCATCGGGCCCTGAACTCCACCTCCATCATTACCATGGTTGTTCATCTGTTGACCAAGAGCCTCAGCAGTGGCTTGCATAGCAGCAACCATGTGCTCCAACGCAGTCATAAAGTTCACCGGGTCATTAGGGTTATTCTCTGGTGCACGATCATTCGTACGACCTCTCGCACTACCTCTACCGCGTCCACGAGGCGCCATCTGGTTCCTATACACACCAAACAATCGATATTAAGTTGATCAGTCTCAGTATCGGAAGTCTAGCGCTTCAAAGTCCCAAATGCATGCTCATGAACGTTTATGCCAATTATATCAAGCAGATATACTAATAGCACATAACACACACACAGAGAATGCACAGAAGCATAGTCAGTCCATCCCTCAGGCTCTACAGGAACGAACTGCTCTGATACCATAATGTAACACCCTACCATACAGAGTCTTATGTTTAAGTCATAATTCAGAGATGGCAAGGCATTACAACCTCTAGAATAAAAACTTAGTACGTATAGTAGTATGAATGATTGATTATAACTAGGAGCCTTTGTAGAAAAAAAAGGGGTAAACAAAAATCGCAACTCAAAAGCACAACACTCGGATCGATAACGTAACGAACAAGGATAACCAACGCGAGATTATATATATACAAAGGAGTGTCAAAAAACAGGAATATCAAGACTCAAAATCCGGTTGCGAAGATAACCGGTCCGAGCATAACAATATACATATGATAAAATAAGAAAAACCCCAAAGGAAACCCAAAGGGACACAAAAACATAAAACCTATTCTCCAAAATTCTCCCATAAGAGGAGTCATCACAGTTTGTATTATTTAATGGAGATAAAAGTATCTAAGCAAAACATATAAACCAAAACATAGTCCCGAGAACAAAGGATCTTCGCAAAAATAGAAGTCTCCAGCATGCCTCAGCGGAAAACCTCACGTCCTGCATCTGAAAACCACAAAATCCGCATGGGTGAGAACCAGAGGTCCCCAGCATGGTAACAGCTTCCACATATATAATACATAATAATAGAGGAAAGCCGAAGGCAATCCTAGAGCTTCCTCCAGATAAAATCAAAGCTTATAAACAAGCTAAACCATATAAGGGCATCTAACTAAAGATTCTTCAGTCTAACTAATACTTCCCTTTCCAATTCCTTCAGACCTCCCAACTACCAGCAGAAGTATAATGTAGCAAACACAGTTATATCAAGCAAGAAATATACAATTAGGAACAAGTAAGGCATTTAGACAATTAGCAAGTAATATGCAGTCAAATAGGCAATCTCAAACAATTCATATAGTACGCATATGATGAATGCCTGTCCCTAGTGGCTGATGATATCATCTTGTCGGTTATAGAGCCAACCCGACAAGTCCTGGTCGCTAACCATTGGACTGTCCCTCTGTCACGCATCCCCAACTCGAGTTATACTCGTTATAAACTTGATCATAATCATGATCTATATCCATCACCCTCACTGGTGAATATTTACGGGGGCGAGCTCATCCGGGTCTTTCACAGTGCCCGGCCACACTTATGACATAGGGTCAACAGAGTATCAAGTCTCAACCTGGAGCACGTGGTGGCTAGCCACTGCTACTACCCAGGGAAACTCGCATCTCAGATAGTGGAAGTGCAAATCACAATTATCAATAATTCAGCATAAACATGCATGAATTCTCATCCATGGATCAACATCCATATCAGCCATCCGGCTCACGGTTCAGTCCAGAACCAGCCAATATTCGTATCATACACAGCCATTCCGGCTCATGGTTAAATCCATAACCAGCCATCCGGCTCACGGTTAAATCCATAACCAGCCGCTTCATTAACAATCACAGCCTTTCGGCCCATGGCATAACAAGCACTTCCACCACCATCCTCCGTATCTCACATAATCATGCTTGATCCTCATTGATCATTCATTTTTCCCTTGCTTCACTCGCAAGTTACCACATTCACTAGTCCCTTTCTAATAACTAGGCATGTCATAATGATTTAAGACATAAATGGTGAGATCGGAGGCTTAGAAGTATGAGATTTGGCTTTTAAAACTCAAAAATCAACTTTGGGATGAAAACAGGGCCACGCGCACGCGCACTCCACGCGCACGCGTGGATGGCCTCAAAAACTCATCGACGTGCAAGCGTCATGCACGCTAACACGTGGATTAAAAATTTTCCAATTGACGCGCACGCGTCAACCACGCGTACGCGTGGGTGTTCTCGTGCCCAGGCACAACACCGGCACAGTTCTGGCATAACTCTCTGGAAAATGGCTGGGCATTGGGTGCAGCACGATCGGCGCGCCCGCGCACATCACGCGCACGCGTGGATGGTGCTTTCTGGAAGATCGGCGCGTACGCGCCATGTGCGCCTACGCGCGAGGGGTATTTCTGCTAAAAAAATTTCTAAGTTAAAACTGCAGAATTCACAGCTTCAACCCCCAATCTTCCGACGGACATAACTTCCTCATTTTAAATCGTTTTTCACTCGTTCTTCGAATGGCATGGACATCCCGAATCAAATTTCATTTCTAAATAGATTTGGCACAAAACAGAGATCTGTAGCCCAAGTTATGTCCCGCTAAAGTATGCCCAAAAACCATATTTTTCATAAAAACCACAAAGTGCCATTTTCAAAACAAGTCATTTTCAACTCTTTTCAAACCAACTAAGACATGCCAATTTCATCCCTTCCTTTGAAATCAATCAAAATATATCAAATTCAACATCAAGCCTCCTCAACTCACACATAGACAATTTACCACAATTTACAAAATCACTATCTCATCATTTTAACCCACTTCACCCAAGTGGCTCAAACTCAAACATATTGAGATATCATATACTCTTCCTCATGCCAATTTCAACAACACCAATTCCAATAAATCATTATCGTACACAATCAACATCATACTCACCATCAACATGGTTCAACCCACAATTCAACCATAACCAATCATCAAGCATATATCACAACATGCATATTCCTCATACATCATACCATCAAGGCATCATTAATCATTATCACATATATGACCACATCATATATCTCAATCATTCAACAACATCAACCATTCAATGCCTATCTCAGGGCCTCTAGCCTAGGTATTTCCTACCACATTACATATTAGATACGGGAAACCGAAACCATACCTTAGCCGATTTTCCCAAGCTCAACCAGAGCACTTCCAATTCACTTATCCACAAGCTCTCAAGGCCTCAAAACCTCCAAGAACAGATTTTTCACCACCAAGCCCTTTTTAAGCTTTTCAAAATCACCAATCAAGCTCCAATATCCACACATACACAACCTAAGCCACAACCATCATACCCATACACAACATCTCAATACCCAAACATTATAGAATCAACAAATTACACTAGAGTTGAGAATCTTATCACACCCAAGGTCCAGGAAGACAAGATTAACCTTCTCCTTCAAGAGAGTTGGGTCCTATAACATTAAAGAGCCCAAAATCTCAACATTTTGCTCATAAAACTCGAAAACAAGGTTGGAATTTCGAAGAGCAAAACGTGGCTTACCTCAAGATTAATTGTATGGGTTTTGTAGAGCTCTTTGCGGTGAACGCGTGGCCACAAACGGAGCGGCAATCGGAGCTCTAGATCAAAAGTTATGGTGATTTGAAGATCAAGTGAGAGATAGAAGGTGAGAGAGTGTTCTTCTCCCCCTTTCTCTCTAATTCAGCGTGTGTGTATAACAAATGAGGAGAGAGAGTGCTGAAAACTAAGGTTTTGGTTTAGTTATGTTGGGCCAAGGGCCCACTTTGGGTCCGGTTGGCCCGGTTTGGCCCATTCGGTCCAATCTTGGTCCGAATTCTATAAAATTGGTACCGAAATTCTCGTCTCAATCTCCTCTATCACATTTAGCCATAAAAATTACATTTTAGGCTTTCTAGAATAAATTCTCATTTATGGACTAATTAGCCGTTAATTAACCGGGTTTTACACATACCCACGCGTATGCGTGGCCCCTGTTTTTTGCAAAACTAGATTTTGTGTTTTTAAATCAAATTTCAGACTTCTAAACCGCTATTCTCATCCTTTTAGTTATAAAATATAATTCCAAGCATAGCAGTTAGTTGAATCTAGGAAATTGAGGTAACTTGGAGATGAAGAAAAGGGATAAACATGACGAATTATAAGAGAATGATGCGAAGGTTAAAAAAGAAGTTATGATGCCATGACTATAATGAATGATTATATAATGAATATGAATGGTTATGAATATTATGCGGCTTATGAATTTAATGATATCTGAGATACGAGTTTTCTTGGGTAATAGAACCGTGGCTTGCCATCACGTGTTCCAGGTTGAAACTCGATACTCTGTTGACCCTACGTCGTAAGGGTGACCGGGCACATATAAATTCCCGAAAATGGATATCCCCCATTAAGTAAGTTATATATGAATGAATGAATGTATGAATTATGAATGAAATGAGAAAAACTATGCATAGACTCATGGGGATGCGCGACGAGGGACAGTCTAAGGGTTTCTGACTTGTCGGGTTGGCTGGATAACCGACAGATGATCCTCATCAGCCGTAGGACAGTCATACATCATGTGCATTCTGTTTGTTTTGTCTGCTATGTATTACTTGGGATTGTCTAACTGAATATATATTATGCTAATTGTTATATTTGCTACATGCACTACCTATTTTCTACTTGTGCTTAAAATTGCTTGGTTGTCTGTCTCTACTAAATCATTGGTGAAGGAGGAGTGGAGGAAAGGTGGACCGGTTTGGTGATAAAGTTAGGTTTAAGTAAGTTTAGAATTCCTTAGAACACCTACCCTTTTTATGTCTTCTGTCTAGAATTTAAGTTTTAAAATTGAGGGTTGGCATTCTAAGATTGCCTCTGGCCTTTCCAGGACCTTATATATTATGCGCGTGGCACCTTTACCATGCTGAAAACCTCCGATTCTCACCCTATACTATGTTGTGTTTTCAGATGCAGGTCGAGAGGATCCTCGCTAGGCGTCTAGACTTCTGAAGTGGAGTAGTCTCTGGGTTTATTTTGATGTACAGCTTTATAAATATATACTTACCTTTCTCTCTAAGAAACATGTTTATTTTGTCGCTCTTAGAGGCTTAAGGAGAGTTAAGTTTTCAGTTATGTATTTTGGGTTTTCGGGATATGTATATATATGTAAATATTTTTCGGCCAGTCTTAGCTTCGCAGGCTGAGTTAGGAGCTTGTTATTCTGTACTTTTGACCCTCCATTCTTGCTTTTTACTTAGTTACATCTATGATCTCTAGGTTTCTTAGCACACAAGTAATCTCTTTTTATGAGCGTTGCACTTTTTATTTTGCGATTTTGTTTTATCTGTCTTCCAAGGCTCCTCGTATATTACTCTTTTTCAGATACATATATTTTATTTTAGAAGTCGTAATATCATACCACCTCTATTTTACAGCTTAAGCGTAAAGTTTTGTGTGGTAGGGTGTTACAAATATAGCTCAGAGTTCATATTCAACTATTCTAAACTTCAATCGAGGCAATGGAAAAAGAAGAGGAAGTTGTGGATACAATAAGAGAAGTTTAGCACGATATATATAATGAGAGAAGTTTAAAATTTTCAAATATTACTTACAGCAACAACACACGCATCAGCATGGATATAGCTATTTTTTCTTATGAGTGATGATAAACAACTCTCCTCTACCCACGAGCCGTCCTCGTGCTTTTTCCTATAACATTGATATCGACACAAGTAGTTCATAAATAACAACACCATATTCAAAAAGATTAAGCAAAATCTCAAAGTAAATAATTATTTATTATCACTTTGTTTTTTTTTTGTCAATGTCTTGGAACTCTCAATATATGTGTAAAGTTACTTACTTCGATTTAAAGCGTTTTGTTCATACTTTTTCTATGAACAAATAACAGAACAAATAACGTTCACATTGGGTGAGGTTCGAGAGTTATAAAGATGTTGGGAGCATATGGTAAAAATAGAAAATGCTTAAAATTAGGAGGAGATCAAAACGTTTGAGAGATACGGAGATGCAGAGGCATATGGTGAAAATGGTTAATGTTTAGAATTAGGAGGAGATCAAAACAAGATTTGACCTATGGATTTAACGTTAACCATTTCAAAGAGTTCATTTTTATTTTTATATCACCTTAAATTTGTATTATTGCTGTATCTCTGTTCCTTTATTCTCGCTCCAAATATCTTATGCTTTTATGGGATAAACTTAACAAGGTTAATAATGTCTTCTTTAAAAAATTATATTGAACCGCTTGGATATTTTATATGGGCTAAAACTGTTAGGCTAAAAAAAATAGAGAATATTAGTTTAATTTAGCATATTTGTTGAACTAATCAGTTATAAAATTTTGTGCTTCTGAAAGGTAGATAAACATGCTATTTCAATTTAATAAACTTTACTGATAAGCAATAAAATCAGTTTATACATTTTCATCACAAATTATTTCTCAAGCATCACACACCTATCTGGTTCTCTTTCTTTTGTATTCTTCTCTTAAAGATTTATTTATATTCAACTTTGAACTATTTTTTCTACAATTTTTTTCGGGCTTTATAAATAGTTTTTACATAACAACTATACGCATTTTCTATGCACCTCACCTCCGTGACTGGTTTATTTCTTCGTGCTTTAATTATTTTTTGTCTTATGAAATTGTTTTGATTTCACATGATGAATTTGGTTTTTTGTTTCTTTTTTTTAGATTTTTGAAGGCCTTAATTTTCACACCAATAGACAGTTATATGGATTTTCAATCAAGTAAGTAAACATTTATCTGCGTCTCATATATGTATTATTTGATACTCTGTTTTATACTTGTTCTAATTTTAAATTTATTTTAAAGTACTATTTCATCACTATTGAAAATAAACCGTTTTAGACACTATATATTTTTCTTTCTTTAGTAGTAGTTTTTCTCTTAAAAAAGATATAATTCTTTAATTTTCATCATCATATCTATAAAAATATTAGAATATATAAAATATTAAATACTTAAAAAAATTGTCATTACAATAATAAATATTAAAAATTATAATAAACACTAATTGATCATTTGAATTTTTTACTGATACAAAGATACAACTAAAAAGATAACAAAATTTAAAATAATATTAAAAAAATAGATAACAAAATTATATAATTTTATAAAAATAATACATAAAA
The DNA here is from genome assembly GCF_014773155.1 of Arachis stenosperma. Classification (NCBI taxonomy): domain Eukaryota; kingdom Viridiplantae; phylum Streptophyta; class Magnoliopsida; order Fabales; family Fabaceae; genus Arachis; species Arachis stenosperma. Next base: position 7,280,230 of record NC_080378.1, read on the forward strand.
TTTTAATTGTTTGGAAATTAGCTTGAAAGTTAAAAGATTGAAACTTTGACATCGTATAACACCAATAATTATTGAATATTTTAATTTTGTATTTAAAAAATTTAGCTAAAAATTTAATAAAACCTAAAATAATATTAAATTAAATTATCGCCAAAAGCTAATTATCAAAACCTGTTATAGTCTACTATAGTAGTTTTTATCTTCAACCTGTAAGACTTCAATTAGGTAAAAAGACCAAAATTCAAAACTCGTTATAATAAATTTTGTATAAAACATTACCAACTGAATGAATAATGAGAGTATAAAACACACATATATGACTTTACTGTAAATTAGAAAAACCAAATTAGTTAAGAAAAAAGTTTGAAGAAGTATTACTAAAAATAGCATCATATAATCATCGTAATTCTAAAATCAAAACATGTTTGTTGACAACAGCAGACTCACAAATGGTCAAATCAATTTTCATAAATATTTTAAAAGAAGTCACAGAAATTAAAAGGGACACTCTACTATACAGATTGAGTGATATAGAGAGAGAAAATAAATTACTTTTATAGTTATTTTTTATTATTTTATTGCTATTCAAAGTGTGGGTCCTACCTTTTTCAATCTCTCTTTCATCCCATAAAAAGAAAGATCTGTAAATTTACATTTTACCATATAATTCACCAAATTAAAATATAGCAACAATAGAGTAACATTTCCATCTTCATAAATGATTTCACCAACAGCTTTTCAAAATAAATCCTTTGAATGGGTTCACATTCAAAATAGACTCAATTCAATAAACAGTTCATGAAAAAAAATCATCAAACAACACAAAACCCTTAAATTATAAGCCACTAACCTTCAACGCAGAACATGATGACGAAGAGACGATGACGAGCGGTGAGACGAAGACTAGAGTATGCCGAGCAGCTCAAAACCTTAGACAGAGACACCATAGGAGGATGGACAACATAAGCTAGAAGAGAGGGTTTGGTTTCAGAATATGGAAAAGGTGGAAGGCACGGTGGCGCCAACCACGGACGACAGCCGGGACACCGTTGAAGAAATGGGTTTGGGGGGAGGGGGGATTGGTTTTTAAACTCTGAAAAATAGAGATTTTATGGTTTACGCTCCAAATTTGAAATGAAAATCACAAAAGGAGGGGGTATTGGGGGAAGCAGGAATGCATTGGAGTTTTGGATTTTTTTTTTTTTTTTTGTTATTAGTATCTATACTTTTTGTTTTGTGGGCCAGAATTTTATTATAATGCCATTTGTTTAAGCTGTAATATTTATTTAGTTATATAGTAGAATTAAATCTTTACCTATTAAATTAATTGAAATACACGTTACATATAATGATAAAAATGAATAATAATTTTTTATGTCATTTATCATATGTTAAATTATATTTAAAAATAGTATATAATAAGAAAATATATAATTTCTGATAATAAAATAATAATTGAGAAATCCAAATGATACCATTTTAAATCTTGTATTTTAAATTAGATAGTGACTGTTTGTAAAATAATATTTATTGATTTGAAATTATAATTTTTTCAAAATAAAAATAGAAACATTATGTTTTGAATTTGATTACTATAATTTGAAATTTGAATAGAATGATTTTAATAATACGTTAATTTTAAAAGATATATGTATTTATGTATAAAAAAGATAAATTTATTATTTTGAAAATACTAATATTAGTTTTTTTATTTATTAAAAATTTACTTAATATTTTTTTATAACAACAATTTAGAAATTTAGATCCAAAACTTTACAATAAAATGCTAAATAAACAATAATTAATTCCATCTAAAAAAACTGAAAAAATTCTTTATTAATTATTTTACTAATTTTTCTACTGATTAGATGTGTTAACAATTAACACAAATAATAGCGAAACTTATAAAACTATATTCTTAAGCTTAAGCTGTATTAGATTCCACAATTAAATGGATGAAAAATAATTTTAACATGCACATAGTAAAATATTAGTGGGTGAAAGTAGGTTAAACTATATTGGAAGATGGTATAAAAAAAATCGAATAATTAATTAAATCACTAAAAAATTAAATTTCCCTGCATTGTTGTCAAGTGGGTGAAAATGAGTGTTCTTTGATGGCGTTGGGCCCTCTCATATATTTAGATAATTTATGAAGTTTTAATAATTCTTTTAAAAACAACCCAAAATAAATAGTACGAATTCATTTTTAAGATCAAATTTTAATTAAATTTTATATTTAGCACATAAAACGATTACGTATTTAGTTTCAATTTTAATATTTCGATATCATGAATGTGTTGTACAAAAAGATACAATTTAAATTCAGTTAAATTATCATTAAAAGATAATTTTTTTCAAAATAAGATGCAATACAAATATGATGAAATAAGAAAGTACATCTTAAAATATTAATACAAATTTTATAAATTAGTCTTGATAAAATTATCTTAATTGACAAATACTTAATAATTTTATTAAGTTAAAATCAAGTCAAGACGTACGAGTACAAATAATATTTAAATAAAATATGTATTATATACAATTTTTTAAATAATTGAAACATGTAAATTAAAAATAAAAAATTTATTATGACCATTCATTGTTCTTTATTTTATTATTTCATTCAGAAGTAATTACCTTTAATTTTCCTATAAGGTGATATAAAATATTTTAATTTAGGTGAATGAATAGTGAGATATTTAAGATTTATTGGAGTTTAATTTAATTATTAATCAATAATAGTTAACCTAAAATAAAAACACGTTTGACCAAGTTTTATGACACATAATAAATAATTTACGTAAAACAAGTAGAATTAATAAAATATTTATTAAAAATATTGTTTACACATTTTTCTCTTTAAAGTGCATAGACAAAATTTTAAAGGGATAAGTATTGTTTTGGTCCCTAATGTTGATGGTCAGAATCGAAACCATCCCCATCGTAATTTTCGATTTAGAATCATCCTTAACATTTTTTTTTCGTATTAAAATCGTCTTTTTAATTTTTTTTAGACAAAAATACCCTCACTCTTACCAGCACTTACACCAACACCAACACCGACACTAACACTAACACCACCACACCACCACCAACAACAACAACAACAACAACACCACCACCAATACCAACACCAACACCAATACGAACACCACCACCACCACCACCACCACTACCACCAACATCAAACCAAGAAGTAGAAACAGATGCAAAAACTCAAAATCAGCAGAAGCAAAAAGCAAGAAGCAGCAAAAGCAAACCAAGAAGCAGAAGCAAAAAGCAACACCAACACCACCACCACCAACACCACCAACACCAACACCAACACCAACACCATCATCACCAACACCACCACCAAACCAAGAAGTAGAAGTAGCAAAAGCAAAAAGCAAGAAGCAGAAGCAAGAAACCAAATCAGGAAAGCAAGAAAGCAGAAGCAAGATGCAGAAGCAGAAAGCGAGATGCAGATGAAACGGCGAGGTGGCGAGGGGGCGAGGCGGCGAGGCGGCGAGGGAGCGAGGCTGCGAGGTGCGCGAGGCAGCGAGGCGCGCGAGGTGGTGAGGCCGGCGACGGCGGCTCCAAGCTTCGCTGCCGCCGTCCCCTCCCCCTCTCCCCTCCCCCCGCCCCCACCTCACCCCCGCGTCCTTTCCCTTCCCCCTCCCATGCGTGTTTTATTTTATTTTTTTTAAAATTTATAATTTTTTATTAAAGTAGGGGTAGATTAGGAATAAAATTAAAAATTTTATTAAAAATGACAATTTTAATATGAAAAAAATATTAAAGATTATTCTAAATTAAAAATTACGATGGGGACGATTTCGATTCTGACCCTCAACGTCAGGAACCAAAACAATACTTATCCCAATTTTAAATAATAACAATGTTAAAAACATAAAAAGATTGTAATATATATGACTATTGGTTATTGTTTTTATTTAAATATTATTGGTCACATTTATTTTCATTAAAATGATAGTAAACGAAGAAAAGATATTTTAAATATTGTGCAAACCTCACTAAATTTCATATTGACGGTAATTCGCTAAACTTAATTCAAGTAATAAACTAAATTGGGATCATTTTAATGGATGAAAATTTTAACAAGTTTATTTTCTCGTAATTCGTATGTCACTATTAATTCGTTCAATATATTTTGCTACTATAATAGATATTGATAAAAGCTGGATTTCAAAGTCACAGAATAGTGTAGAATATAGGCAAGGATTGAACAGTTTTTTAGATTTTGCATTTACGAATGCATCCTCCGATGGCATGATGAAGTGTCCATGTCCTAAATGTGAAATTTCAACTTATGCAAATAAGAAAGGATGCATATGACCATCTGTTGATACGGCCATTTATCCTGGATATACTATTTGGCTGCGTCATTGTGAGGCGCGTAATAACGATAGTTTGTTGAGGCATCCAAGGGACGCTGAAGTATGGAAGAAGTTTGATGCAAAGTATACTAGCTTTTCGAAGGATCCACGCAATGTTCGCCTAACCTTGACAAGCGATGGATTTAATCCTTTTGGGAATATGAGCACAAAGTATTCCATCTAGCCTGTGATTCTTATTCCGTATAATCTTTTGTCCTGACTTTACGTGAAACAGATATCTTTCATTCTATCCATGCTTATTCATGGGCCAAAAATGTCAGGCAACGAAATAGATGTGTACTTGCATCCTTTGGTAGATGAGTTGAAGTAGTTATGGGATGGCATTAAAACGTATGATGCCAAAGAGAAAAACACTTTCAAGATGTGTGCAGCACTAATGTGGACCATTAGCAACTTTCTAGGATTGAAAAACCTATCTGGTTGGAATGCGCACAGTGGGTTAGCGTGTCCTACATGTAACTTGGACGCTAAGCCTCATCGGCTGAAAGACAGTAAAAAATGGTGTTTCATGGGTCATCGCCACTTTTTGAATCAGGGACACAAATACAGACTAGATTGAAATAGATTTGACGGGCAAGTCGAAGGTAGAGATCCACCGAAGAAGCTATCCGGAATAGATGTGTTGAGGCAACAGTCTAATGTGCACGTTTCATTTGGAAAGATTTCAATTGTGACAGCCAAAAAAAGACGCAATGGTCAAGATACGGATGAACATGACTCGTATTGAAAAAAGAAGAGTATTTTCTTTGACCTCCATTACTGGGAGGATCAGATGTTGAGTCATAACCTTGATGTGATGCATATAGAGAAAAATGTCTGTGACAATGTGGTTTTCACTATCTTAAACGATAGCAAAAAATCAAAAGACAATCTTAAAGCTCACAAAAATTTACAATGCATGGGCATAAGGCCTGGATTGTGGCCGGGCGAAGGTGGTAAATATCTTTCTGCAATATTTACGATGTCAAATTCACAGAGGATGTATTCCTGAAGACTCTGCAGAATGTGGTCTTTTCAGATGATTACTCTAGCAATATTACTCGTTGTGTTGATTTGCGACAGCACAAGTTGATTGGATTGAAAAGTCACGACTGTCATATTTTGATGGAACAATTACTTCCAATTTTGGTGGGAAATGCACTTCCGAGTCTGGTGTCCAATGTGATTGCAAATTTATCATCATTTTTTCGAAAACTTTTTGGGAAAGTCATAATCCCTATGCAGCTTGATGACCTTCATAATCATGTTGTGCAAACCCTGAATCAGATGAAAATGATTTTTCCTCCATCCTTCTTCACCATCATGGTTCACCTCACGGTGCATCTCATTGATGAGGTAACTCTTGGTGGACCAGTACATTATTGGTGGATATATCCAATAAGGAAAAACTACCAAAAGTACTCATGAAGTTTATGAACGCTGACAAAAATACCCATAAACTAAGAAAATTAATGATGTACCCATGGAAGATGAGTTCTGTACGACAAAAGTATCCAAATCCTAATTTTTTGTTTATTTTTTTAATAAAATTCCTAAACTATCCCCACCCTCAACTTCAACTCACTTTTTTAATCTTCCATAACTCAACATGCACCTTTAAAACTTGCTATGGAATCCAAAACTACTCCTACAACAGATGAAATGAACCTTTTATGGTGAAAATTTTGAATAATAACGCAACAGAGGATTGCAGCGCCGAGATTAGCAAAAGAATCAATCAAATACTGATGAAGAATCAGAGAAAGAATCATAAAGGAACAGTTTTTAATCGTTTCATTTGTTTTTTCTTTTTTTTCTTAATTTGAGGGCTTTCTTTGTGTGAAGGGATTGGCGAAAAAAATAGAAAAGAGCTCACCTTACTAAATTTATCTGCTAGGAATCAGTCGAAATCCTCTACCACCACCACCACCATTGATTTTGGCCTGGTCTATTATAGGAGTAGTTTTAGACTTCATGACAAAGGTTTTAAAGGTACAAATTAGGTTATGGAAGGTTGAAAAAGTGAGTTGAGGTTGAGAGTGAGAGTAGTTTAGAAATTTTATTAAAAAATTAACAAAAAAATTAGGGTTTAGATACTTTTGTCATACAAACCCCATCTTTCATAGGTACATCATTAATTTCCTTAGTTTATGGATACTTTTGTCAGCGTTCGTAAATTTCATGGGTACTTTTGGTAGTTTTTCCTATCCAATAAAAAGGTTAGCTTGCTAATAAACCCTTTTAATACAATCAGTTGAATTAATTGTGTATATAATGAGCGTTATGTTGTATTTATATAAAAGGTATCTAAGACGTTTGAAGAATATATTCGTAATAAGGCACAACTAAAAGGCTCAATTGCAGAAGGCTCTTATACGATCTCAAGACACTCACATATATTTTCATAAATATATTATTACTATTACAATAATAAATACTTTAATTTCGAATGTCTAAAATATCAATACAAAGGAAAAAATATAAATTTTGATTTTAAATAAATGGTTATGCAATTATACATACTATTAAATACGTAAATATTATATAAAGAGTAAATAGTCATTTTAACATTTAAAAAATTTTATTTTTATTAAAATAGATATTTGTTTTTGACAAAATAAATTTCAAAAACTAGACACTGTTTGACAAAATGATTTCGACATTAACTTCTTACCCTGAATGTTAATGGAGATGTCAAGGTGGCACACTAAGTACTTATCTGAAGGGTTAAATGTGAAATTATAATATTGCCTTTTTTCAGATGCGAGATTATTAAACTTAAAATTTCTATTTCACCTCTTCACATTCCAGTTGACCTCTATTGACTCAAAGTAAAAACCTCATTTGACAAGGGATCGTCGTTGTTACTTTCAGCACATATTCAGAGAATACATATTCATTTTGGATACAATTTCAGCATTCAGCACCCTTAAAAATAGCATTCTCTACTACTAACTTTTATCATCATATAGCAACAACAACACTACCACTATCTAAATAATGAAAACATGTTCATAAATATAACTAAACCTATCCCAATTACAAACACCAACAACAAAGTTTCTATCTTCCTCGTGTGCTCTTTAATCACAGATGATCTCAGAGTTACGTGCCTTATAATTCTCTCATTGTCCAATCTTTTCATCCCTTCGCTCCTTAGCTTTCAACCTTCAATTTAATTTTCTTAATCTCTTCTTCCACTTTATTAACCCAAACAAAATACGTACATCTCATTCTCAATTTCTGTCAAAATAGGAAGAAAAAAGGGAAAGATTCAACAAATAAAAAAAATCACAAACTCTATTTTAATGGATTACATTCAAAATAACATACTTGCCAAGAAGGACAACGAAAAAATCAATGATCAAGATTGGTCTAAGTATTCAATTTTAGCACCACCACCTACTAACGGCAGAAGTAGATTCCATCAAATGGTTTTTTCCTTTTTTTGGTGGAGTCCTCATAGTTCTCGCAGATAGAAGTACCATTCTCTGTCAATGAAGATTTCTTTTTCATTTTTACTCTACTAATAACTCAATTTGGGGTTTAAATTTTTTTCTAGATTAATATATGAATCAACTCCACATGTATCGTTCTAACTCTTTAGGTAAAAACTTAATGTGCCATCTAGATATCTCTATTAACGTTCAAAGTAAAGAATTAACATTGAGACTATTTTATCAAACGGTATATATTTTTTGAGATTTATTTTATCAAAATAAATGTTAGGATCTATTTTAACGAAAACAAAATTTTTCGGATAATAAAATAACTATTTACTCTTATGTAAATAATTAATTTTGACAACCATACCTATAACCGTTATAAATATATATTTTTCTTGTTTTTCTAATTGTTGATGTGGTGACGTCAATATTATATATATATACTAATAATTATTGGAATGAGACAGTACGGCAGATAAGACTACAAAAGCAAAATTTCAAAGCCCTTACTTTCCATCTTCAATAATTGTGGTAACCACTTAAGGGTGTGTTTGGCAACCATGTTGAAGAGGGTAAAAATGCATTGAAATTTTTTGAACGCTGCTTTTTGATGTTTGGCAATATTTTTCCTCTAAACGCAGAAGTGATTTTGCAATCTAAAAGCGCGTTTACTGGAAGCAAAAAATTGTTGCTTCTGCGTTTACGTTAGCCTTTGATAATCGTTATTGATTTTTTGCAAAAGAATTTTTAAATTTGTTTCAACTCATTTCAAATATTTTATTTTTTTTCAATTTTTAGTATTTCTTTTTATATTTTGATTTTTTTTTATTAAATTTGTTATTGTAATTCTATTATAATATAAATTATTGATCTTATTAAAAATGATAAAGTAAATAAAAAATTGATCATACATAATAATGGAATCATAAATAATAAAATTTTACAGTCCAAAATAATACTAAATAAAAGAATACTGAGACTACTAAAAAAAATTATAAAATATTTTTTGTTTGACATTGTAAAATTTATTATTGTAATTTTTGTTCACTGTTTATTATTCTAATTTGTTATAATATGTATTATTGTTCCTATTAAAAATGATAAATTAAATAAAAAATTAATTATAAATAATAATAAAAACACAGTAAAAAATTAGAATCCAAAACAGTAAACAAAATAAGATGATTGTGAGTACTCATAAAGAATATTAAAATATGTTATTTTATATATTATTTTTAATTTAATAAATAAATATTAATTTTTATTATAATAATAAAGAATTATAACAAATTAAAATAGAGTTTTATAAAAAATACTATATAAAAAAATATACTAAAAAAAATATAAAAAAGATTATGTACAAAAAAATAATATTATAATTTAATATTATGTTTTTTAGTAACTAACAGCTAATTATCTATCTAAAAATGATTTTAACTAATATTATTTAAATAATTTAATATTATCAAAATCAATTTTAGTATAGAATTGCCAAACATAAATCATGTTGGTTCAAACTCACTTCTATCTAAAATCAATTTTACAAAATCACTTTTATTCAAACTCCAGTTTAACCAACTCTAATCCAAACACACACTAACTTAGGGTTGGATAACAAAGCGACAAATGGAAAATTGTAGTGGCGACTGGAAAGAAGGAGCACGTTTCATGAATTGGTTGGTCACAACGCAATAGTTAATATAAATAATATGTGCGTCTAAAATGATATCTATAAGTATAAAAATATTATGTGTATATTAAAATTAATTATTATATATTTTTATATGTATATAAATATCTAATTTAATGATTAATCTTTATATATATATATATATTGTAATAATTATAGTGTGAAATAAGCTACAACATACTCACCAAAATAAAAATGTGACAAACAAATGTGAAATTAAGGTGCCAATGCACGGTTTTAATTAAAGTACCTCGCCTTTAGGTATTTGTTTGTTTGAACTGAAAATTAACGGAAAAAAAATAAAAGGAAAGAAGTGAGAGGGAAAGTTTATTTTTGTTTGTTTGTTTGGAATAAAATTTTTAATAGAAAATTAAAATAGTTTAAAATTGAGAGTGGTTTTATATAACACCCCGAATTTTTAAAAAATTATATAATTAGTTATACATAATTTATTATTGTATTTAAAGAAAAATTATTTTTCTAAAAGTAATTAAATTAAATTTTATGATATCTTGAGTTTAAAATCTATTAAAATTTTTAAATTATTTTTATTATTGTAATAAGATATTTAAAATATAAAATAAAAGAATTGTTATTTATTTATTATAGTCAAAACCATTAAGGAGAACGTGCATATATGCATATATTAATAATGACACATGCTTTCATTTATTCATTATCCTTGATACCTAACAATTAAATTGCCAATGAACTTTATGATTAGCATTAGTAATTACTCAGTTTTCATAAGGGCACAAGGGAAAAGAATTGGCCGAAACCATTAAGGGAGAAAAAGAAATAAATGGAAATGTGGCCTTGAATGCATATATGTATATATAGAACAATGACACCTAACAAAGCTTAACTCCACACAAATTACCACCTAATATCTTTGCTCATCTCATAACCAAACTGAAGTTGGAAGAGAAGAAAAGAAAGCACAGAGAAAGAGAGTAAAAGCCGCGAGCGAGGGAAGGAAGAAACCGTGGCATTGTTGAGCCTTCGACTTCGATTTCTTGAGATTCGTAACTCCAATAAAAAATCTAATCCGATAAAAGTGTTCGTATCCTCCTCCCCTACGTATTGGCGTCACTGTTGATCGGTGGAAGTTGACGGTGACATAACTCCTCTTTCCCTTGAGTTCAGTCAATTGGAGTTTTAGGAGGCACAGACGATTCTTAACGTTTTCTTCTTCAGCAGTTCGGTCAGAAAACTTCTCCGGAGGTCCCGTTAGTTTGATTTTGTATGGAGGTAGGGTTTGGTAACTTTATAATAATTAAATGTGAGTTTGATAAGTGAATGTTGATTTAGCTGATTATTGCGTGAATTTGAATGAGTTTATGTTAAATTATTGTTGAATTATTGTTGTTTGCTTGAGATTTTGATTCAGTTAATGAACAACTAGCTGGGATGCTTTGATTATTTTGGGAATAAGAAATGGAATTTTCAAAAACTTTAAGAAATATATTAACTGATTTTGAATTATTAAAGAAATATTTTTGCTGCTGGAGTCGGTTGGATTATTAATTATTTTAAAGATTTTGGAGAATGGCATAAAGATGTGGTTTTAGTTTTAAAAGAAAAAGAGAAGATAAATCGGCACGTGTACTTATGAGAATGATTGAAAGGTCACGAGAGGGTGACGAAAAGTAAATAGTTATGGTGCCGATGTGAAAGTGTTAAGCCGTGGGCTTTGTTTTTTGAATGACTGTGCGGGGACGCCCGTGTGTATGGAACGGCTTCCAGGAGAAAGTGGCACATGCTTCAGCTGGAGAATCAGCGCCTGCAAGTACTTGCAGAGGTCATGTTCGGCATACTTCAGCTGGAGAATCAGCACCTGCAAGAAGTGGAAACTTGCAGAGGTTATGCCGCTGGAATGCCTTATCTGACCTGCGATAGGAATAGACATGCATCATGCTTGTTTGTGCATATCTCTGTGCTGTGTAACTCTGTGATTGTGTGTGTGTGCTGCGTGACTGATTGACTTCTGAGTTCTTTTATTATTCATGCTTATAAGTGTTTTGTTGTTAGTTGCGGTTGGTTAATAATGGCAAAATGAACTTAACTTCTAACCCCGACCCTACTAAGAACTTTCCGGTTCTTACCCCCTATCTCCACCCCTTTCAGCTACAGGTGCAAAGGCTCATTGTCAAGTTACGGGAGCACAGAGAAATATGTTTATAAGTTGAGTTGTTAGGATTTGTTTTCCCCTCGCCCTGTTAGTTAGAGTTTTTAGAGGGGTAGGATTTGTTTTTGGGAATCTTGAAATAAGTTTATGTATTTAATACTATGTGAATATATATACTTTTGTGATTTAGTGGCGTAAAATAAAGTCTCTTTTCGTTTTCTTAATTAAAGTTCCGGTTCGTATTCACGAAGGCTCAATATTAAATAAAGATAGTATATAATAAAAAGGTTTAGAGGTAAGTAGCACTCAGACTTTTAGTACGATCATGAGGTGCTAAAAGTTAGGGTGTTACATTTCACCTAAAATTTTTCTTCTCAACTATGGATGAAAAATTGAGAGAAAAACAAAATTTAAGAGCATTATTTCACATTTGCTCTTTCATAAAAGAAAAAAAAAAGAACAAAAAATAGAAAAAAATTCTTCTGCATAAAATGACGAAATTGAGTATCACATAAAAACAGTGACGGACCCAAAAAATTTTAAGAGTGGGGGGCAAAAATATATATACTAAAATAAATTTTGTTAAATATTATTAATTATATAGAGATATAAAAATTAAAGAGTTAGTGAACACTTTCATTCTTAAAATACTATTCATTATATATAATTTATAAAAAATATTTTTTATTTCTAAAACTTGAACTTAAAATATTTTAATTAAATTATAAATACCTTATTATCCTAACTAATTTTTTATACACATTTAATAATAAAAGATTGAATTAATTGGTACATTAACACTTAATGATACACTAATATTTATAATTTGAAACTAGAATTATATATAATTACTAAAAAAATTAAATTTGTATACGAAAAGTATGTTTATATAAAATAACAGAAACATAATTCACAATTTTTTCTTTCTTTCTTTTTAAAATAATTAAATTTGTTATATATCTTTTAATTTAATTTTGATATAATGTTAGATAAAAGATTTTATACATCTGTTTAATTATGTATTGTAATTAAAATATTTTTCTATTACTATTTTTAAAAATAAAAAATATATTCTAAATTAGTAAATTAATCAATTTATTTTACAATTTTATATGTAACATAGGTACATATAATAGAATAAAAGATAAAAAATAAGTAATAAAAATGAATAAATTAAAAATAAAATAAAATATATAAAGTTACGAAGAAAATAAAATATTAGATTAATACCTAAACTACAATTATTTGAATTAAAATTTGCAATTGAAAATATCAAAAAGAGAAACAATGAAATTGAAAGATACATAGGGTCATGGAGAACTATATACAAAACATAAAAAAATTAAAATTTATTTTTTGATGAAGAGAAGATGACCACTAGACAAGAAATAGAAAAAAAAGTTGAAAATATAAAAATAAAAAGAGGGTTTAAGGGAATAAAGAAGTGACGACACAAGAATTTAATTTGATTAGGTTAAATAATAATCAAAATGATAGAGAAATAAAAAAGTGAATTTGGAACTTTAGCTAATTGAGTTTAATTTATTTATAGTGGGGTCATTTAAAATTTGAAATAAGGGCATATTATATATAACTATATTTAAAAAAAAAATTAAAAACACTGTGGGGGCAAGTGCCCCCTCTTCTTTGCTACTGGGTCCGTCCCTGCATAAAAGCATTCAAGTTCTATTTCCATCACAAAATCAGAGTGTATTTCTTTTTCAACCTTGCTGTTACTATTAACATTGTACTGCAATCATTCTCAGTCTAACCTTACACAAATAGGTTAGGGTTCTATGATTTCTAATGTGAAAAAGTTGTCATTTTTCTTTTTTTTCCTTCATATGTGAAACTATTTCTGCAGTATGAAATCTGTGGTAGTTTTTAAAATTTTTTTATCTTTAATTTGTATTGATAGCATTATTGTCTCTATCTTTTTTGTTTATTCTTTTTTTTTTTTACATTGAGCTACCAGCCTTGTGACTTAAGTGCATTATTTTGTTTTGTTCTGTCATAACTATAAAATCAAAAGTTGTGACACTAAAAAATTCAGAATTTTTTAAATCTGTTAGTTACAAATAAAATGTTAGAGTTTTATCTAATTTTATATATGGGTATTTAATCTTTTGCATATGCACATTGTTTATTCTATTGTTGTTAATGTTAAATTTTGGCTTTTGTACCCAAAAATAGTATTGTATAATTTAAATTTAAAATTCATTAAATATAGAAAAAAAATTCATTAAACATAGTGAGGGGGACCAAGTTTTTATTTTTTATATTTCTTTAGAAAACCACATGGATAAGAGAGGAGTATTTGAAAATTTCTCTCTCCAATATAACTGCAAATCAAAGATACTATAGTAAATAGCAGTGGCCAGTAGAGGTGTTTAAAATCGATTCAATTCAAATTAAACTAAAAAAATTGATAACTAAAATAATCAAAAATAAAAAATAGCTTTTTGCAATTTTTTCTACAATTCTATTCGATTTTAAATTTTGCTAAAAAATAAATCCTAACCAAATCAAACCGAACTTATATTTAATAAAAATCTTAAATTAACACCCTCAGCCCTAATGACCTAACGCTACTAAGTACTCACTTTACTCTCAATTTTATTGTCGAAAATCTTCCTCCTTCAGTTTCTTACACTGCCAAATTTCTTCTCACTCTTTCAGTATCTCACAATGACAAAACTCCTTCCTCTTCTCTGCCATCAACAACGCCGTCGAACAGCACCAATAGCCGCTGCCATCCCTTCGTCTCCCTCTCCTTTTCTCATAGTGCTTATATCTCCGTCCTCCTCCACAGTGCTACGCACTAGCATCACCATCGTCCTCCACACACGAACAGCCGCCGTCATCCTCCATGAAAAGCAACTAAACGCACCAGACGTCGTCCTCCTCCACACACAACAATACCTCCCTATAATTAACTACCCCCTGTCTGCATCATCAACTCCCCAAAAATGGAGCCTCCGTGTCAAGTTGGTTCTATTTCTGATTGTTGTTGATTATTCTTCTTCTATTTTTTCACTGTTGGTTTCTACTTTAGCTATTTTTTTAATTGTAGTGATTTTTAGTTGTTGTTCTTCACTACTAGTGGCTGCTATTAGTATTTTTTTTGTTCTATTTATGAAGATTAAAATTTTTTTAATTCTATTTTGTTGATTCTATGTTGCAAATGTTATGTTTATGATTTTTGATTCTGTTTTTATGATTTTATTTTCAAATTATGCAGTTGATATTAGTTTAAGTGAGAACATTGATAACATAGAAAGTGTAACACCTTACCACACAGATCTTTACGTTTGAGTCTTAAAGTAGAGGTGGTGTGGTATTACGACCTCTAAAATAAAAGTATATATATAATAATATTGAAAAGGATACAGTATA
Source organism: Arachis stenosperma (assembly GCF_014773155.1). NCBI lineage: Eukaryota > Viridiplantae > Streptophyta > Magnoliopsida > Fabales > Fabaceae > Arachis > Arachis stenosperma. Next base: position 7,295,272 of record NC_080378.1, read on the forward strand.
TAAGGAGCCTTGAAAAACAGATAAAGCAAAAATCGTAAAAAATAAAAGCGCAACACTTAGAAATCAGGATTACTTGTGTGCGAAGAAATCTAAGGTTTAAAAGCATAACTAAATAGAAAGTAGAAGTATAGAGACAAAAAAAATGATACACCAAGCTCCTAACTCAGCCTGCGAAGTTAAGGCTGGCCAGAGAATATTTACATACAGTAGATACATAATAAAAGCCCAAAAGAACACGTTTAAAAGCCCTAGTTCTCCATAAAACCTCTAAGAGGTACCAAAGATAAAGTGTTCATATACATATAAGGAGAGTGTAATACATACATACATACATATATATATATATATATATATATATATATATATATATATATATATATATCAAAATAACAAAAGTAGGGCCTCAAAATGAACCACTTTGCCGCAGAACTCCAGGCGCCTAGCGAGGTGCCGCTCGACCTGCATATGAAAAACAACAACAAACTATGGGGTGAGAACCGGAGGTTCTCAACATGGTAAAGGTGCCACACACATAAGATATAAGGTCCTGGGAATGCCAGAGGCAATCATAGAACGCCGACACTCAGGTTACAAAGCTTAAATTACTAAACAAAAATCATAAAAGGTGGTCTTCTAAGGATATCTAAGCCTAGTTTAATCTTAACCTTAGCACTAAGTCTTTCCACCTTTTCTCTGTTCCTCCATCATCGGTGAGTTTGCAAAGACAGACAAACAGACAATTGTAAACACAGGTAAGAGACAAGTAGTGCAAGTAGCAAATATAACAATTAACATAATGTAATCAATTAGGCATTCCCAATTAATGCATAGCAAGCAAAACAAACAATATGCACATGATGTATGCATTTCCTACTGGGCATGAGCTCATGCGTCGGTTAACTGCCAGAACCCGACACGCTCGGTAGCTAACCCGGATACTGTTTCTCGATTGCGCATCTCCAGGAGGTACAAGATCGGGGGATTAATGCCCTACCACCTTCTCCTAGTGAGGTCGTGTCATACCGGTCGGGGGATTAGTGCCCTACCACCTTCCTCACATCCCACAAAACAATATCATCGTCATGCTCATTCATTCGCAAGTTCAACGTTATAACCTCTTTACTTTATTCATAATCATCGCATAATCATATCATTAAAGTCATGGTACCATATCCACTTCAAGTATACACGTTTCCATATATAATTCATCACTTTCTCAGCTTACTTCGCCCCCAAGATACCTCCATTTCCTAGCATCATCTAATTACTATGTTTACTACTATGATTTACGACTGAACGCACGGAAATAGAGATTTAGAAATTTGAAATTAGATTTAAAAATAAAAAACCTAGGTTTGTTGAAACAGGGGCCACGCGTACGCGTAGGCATGAAAAATCCTCACTCGTGTACGCAAGCTCCCTGATCACGTAGGCATGAATCCCAACCCGAAAAGGGTTGGACGCGTCATGAAAAGGTGGTCGCGTATGCAAATCCCAGGTCATGCGTACGCATGGGCCACGCGTACGCATGGACGTACGTTTTTCCAAAAATTTCACTAAGTCTGAAAAAGTTGTAGAATTTCAAACTTCAAAGTTCAAACCCAAACTTCCGATGCACATAGCTTTTTCGTTTTAAATCATTTTTCTTTTGTTCTTCAAACTGCGTAAACTTCACAGACCCAATTTTCATATAAAATAAGTTTGAAATCATTTGGGGGTCCGAAAACCAAGTTATGACTCGTCGAAGTTCGTCTAAAAACCAATTTTCACAAAAACCTAAAACCTCAAATTTTTTTTATCAAGTCATCCTTCAAAAATCAACCTATCATGCCTAAATTCAGCACGTCACTTCACATCCTTCCTCCACCCAATTAAACTCCAATTTAAACAACTCTAGTACATGAACTTCACACTTATATCAATAAGAACATCAGTAAATCATTGCCTATAAAAATTCATTATTATCAACATGGCAATTATCATCATTGCTTCATTTAGCATTCCATTTTCCATACCCAATATCCAATAATAGTCAACCCTCAACCTAGTTCACAATTATCATCAAGGCACTAAACCATTCAACATACATATATATTCATTCTTATCTGATGGTCATTTAACCTAAGTTTTCACAAAACATTATATATTAAATACGTGAAACCTAAACCATACCTTAACTGATTTCCACGTATTTCTTGAGACAACTCGCTAATGCACCAAACACAGCCCCCCGCTAATGCACCGAACACAGCCCTAAAAAGTTCAAAATCACCAAAGCACAAGTACCCAACCTCCGTCAAGTTCCAAAGCTCACAATTCAAGCTCCAATATATACATATATACACCTAAATTCACATATATCACACATATATACCCAAATTCAATACCCAACACACCAATTCAAGAGATTAGCTAGAGTTCTAGTATCCTCACCTTACTCAAGCGTCGTATAAGTAAGAGTGAATATTTTTCTCAAGCTAATCGGATCCTAATACATCAATGAGGCAAAAACTCAACACCACTTACATAATTTCGAAAAAATGGGAGAAGGAGAGGCTGAGAGAGATAGAGTGGCTTACCAATGAAATTGTTTCAATAAATTTGTAGAGCCCGACGCAGTAGTTGCGTGACCGCAAACGGTGCGGCAATCGAAATTCGGAGCAAAAAAGTTATATGGATTTAATCAAATCCAAGGGTTTTTGGTGAAGCAAAAGTGCTCTTCCCCCTTTGCTGAAATGTTTCAGCGTGCTTGCATGCAAAGGGAAGAAGAGTGAGCTAAAGCTCATTAAATAAAATGGATTAGTTGGGCCTACGGGCCCGATTTGGGTCCAGTTCGACTAGTTTAATCCGTTCGGCCCAATTTTGAGCTATATTCTTTGAAATTGGTGTCAAAATTCTTATTTTAATTAGTTCTATTTTATTCTATTATAAAATTTATATTTCTAATCTCCTTTATTAAAATTAATTTATTAATTAATTATTTACTAATTTTTTGGAGTTTACAGAAAGAACAATAGGACCTGATATTTTTATGTCTTTGTAAAATTAAACATGTTATTTTGTTGCATTTTTTTTTTGAAAATATCATAGGACAAGTTATCAGGAGCGGATGTATGTAGGATAATTTTTTTTAAAATAATTGAAAAATAAAAAAATCAAACCAAATTAAACCAAACCAATTTCAATTAGTTTGGTTTGATTTTGTTGGTCTCGACTAAAAAATCGAATTAAACTAAACCGAAGTATTAATATAACATTAAATTGGATGACTTTTTTTTAAATAATCGAGCCAAACAACACCACGAACACTCCTAGATAACTAATAGAAGCAGAAATAAAATTCTATTTGTTAGTAGTATTTTTAATATTGTGATGGTACCAAATTTTTGGTAATAGTATTTTATTTTTCAATAATATTTGGGAGACAATAAAATCAGTTAAAATTATTTTATTTAGTATTTATTAATTATTAATAAATATTAAATAAAATAAATTTGGACTATATTTTTGTCTTTTTAACATTACTATTTATTTTTATTTTTATTGTTTCTATTTTTTTCAGAGACAAAAAGATATATAAGATTTTTACTCCAATATATGTATATAGACAACAACAAAATAAATGTCTATTTTCTAGTGTTCTCACTCTTTTGTGAATTAATATATAATTCTTTTCAATTATTTGATTTATTGAAAAATTTTAAAAAAAATCTAGTATATTTTTTTAATTATTTTTAAAATAATGCAACAAATAAATTTCTAAAAAAGTAAAAATTTACAATTTGGTAGCTTATGAAAAAAAAATATTTATAAAGTCCTTCAAAAAAGTAGATATTGATATATTACCTCAAAATTAATCGTTATAATTAGGATATAAAATATCTTAATTTAAATTAACTTGTTCATATTGTTATCATAAAAGACTTTATTAATATATTTTATTAAAAATTAATCTGTTTAAAATATAAATCTTATTTATTTATTATTTTACTCTTAGTTTTAAGAAATAATTAAGTGAAAGTTTATAGGCCAAAAGAGAATTTGCTAAGATCATAAATATTCAAAACACGAATAAAAGTTTTCTGAAGTAAGGAGATTAATAAAATAAGAAAGCAATTACTTAGTTATCTTTTTATTAAGATAGTGAAATAGAGAATAGATTCATCCATGATAAAGTTTTAAAAAGATTAAAACCCTAACCTTTCCACCTTACCAATTTTTTATTTTAGAATTTTTTTTCTCAAAACATATTCCAACAAATTGTGAATTTGATAAAATTGAATAGTACATATTGATAAACTGTTCATGGTTGATTTCATCTAAACTTTTAATAATAAAAAATAATAAATTGTAAATTATGAATATATATTGTTCCTTAAATTTCAATTGTTTATCAACTTGGTTAATCTTAAATTCTCACCTAACTAAATTAGTTTTAAATTTTTTCGAGGTTAATCAAATTTGTTTTTTGTCCATATTATATTATTTTCACTCATTTGTAAAGACTTTTTCATATTTTTAATTATTTGTGTTAACCAAAATTTAGAAGTCTAATTTAATTTACTAATCCAACGATATCCTCAATCTAAAATACTAAGAATTAATTTGCTACAAATTTAAGTTCTACTTAAAGATTTACTGGTGGACAATAAGTTGTTACATAAGATGAAATTTAAATGAGATAATTGCATAAGTAGATAAATGAATTAACCATTCGACCAAGTTGGTTGATTTAAAAAATTATTTTAATTGAATAAAAAATTCAAAATTTAGAAGTTTAATTTGATTTTTTTATAAAGTTTAGACTTTAGAAAGACTCTTAAAAAGAATTTTAGTTGGTTCTACAAATCGGACTGAATCTGACGATCGTATCGATTCAATTGGGAATTAAAAGCTTTTGCGGTTTGCTTTAGCAAACGAAACCGAAAAAGTTAGAAATTGCTTGAATACCATTGAATCAGCCAAAAAACGGCCTATCAAATCAAATCGGAACCCATCCAGTTTTTAAAAAACGACGTCGTTTGTTAAAAAAAAAGAAAAAAGTCCTATTATCGCTATCAGTTTCTCACTTTCTCTTCACTTCCCCCTCAAAAAGAACATAGCTCTTCTTCTTTCCCCAAAAAGACTCTAGCCTCCTTCGTCACAGTCCGTTCTTCTCACTGCCGCTCGTCCGTCATGCCTAAGAACTTCATCTGTTCGTCGTGCTCCAGTCCCTTTCCTCATTCCTCTGTTCCTCGTTTGTTCTTCTAACTGCTTAGTCGCGCTTTGTTCATCATCCCTCATCGTGCTTGTCATCGTCGTGGGTCGAATTGTCTGTCATTCTCATCCTTTGAAAGTAATGACTGCTCATTCGTCGTGCTTCATCTTTTTTTTTTCATACATCATATTGAAATATTGAATGATTAACTTGAGCTCTTTTCATTGTTGTAGTTTTTCAATTTTTTACTTTTTTTTCAAAAATCATATTGAATCATGTTTTTTAATTTTTAATTTATTATTTTATTATAAAATAATTTTTTCAATCGAATCATAGTTAAACCAATAACTAAAACAATTCGATAACGGGTCCGGTTTTCAAAATCTTAAATTGTTACCCTATTTTCCAAATGGATCGGATATATTCGTTTGGGTCTTCCCTAAACCCGTTACCCTTTTGGCTCTGTTTCCGACTTCACTGCTCAGCTGCAGAAAGAACACACAGGTTTCACAGATTCAGAAGTCAGAACACCGAAAATTTCAACCAAATAAAACAAAATAAAACATTTTTAATCAACCTTTAGTTTTGATCGAATCAGTGATGCAACTTTTCTTGCAGCACCAATGGGTTACCAATGCGTTCGGTGTAGCTTCCCAATTAAATCATTCTATGTTCAATATTCTCCCGACAACATTCGATTGATGAAATGCGTAAAGTTTTGCTTTTTCAATTACCCTTTTACGTTAATTACCTTTTTCTCTTCATTTTCACTTCAATTACTTAGTATTAGTGAATTTGAATTTGTCAATTTTCATTTACCCCTTTTTTGGTTTTTCTATGTAGGAGAAATGCAAGGCTATTGCAGATGAATGTTTAGAGTGTGAAATCATGGTTTCTGATATCCTTTTATACTACTGGTTTCAAAGTTTAAATCTTTTTTCCTTATTTTTTAGTTTTTTATATGATAGGAGCAAGGATTGTCCTGTTTTTCTTCCCCTTCACTATTTATTTATTTATTTTTTTCAGATTCCTATGATAGATTTGATGCTTCACAAGCAAAAAGCCTTATAGACATCTTCTGTACAATGTCTTCAATCAACAAACACTGAAGTTTGAGGTATTGTACTATGTTGCTGTGTAATAATAATAAACCCTAGTTATTATTATTATTATGGTTTCTTCTGTTGATGCTTGCTTTAGTAATTTCCTATGGTTGTTTTTGCAGCAAATATTATGTGCATTGGTCTTTGGATAATGATTTTTCATTTTCCCTTGGGAGATCATGTTTGATAATAAGAATTCTTAAGCATTTTGAAGTTTGAGCTGCCTTTTTATAATCTAAAGGCTGTGTTAATTTGTGTTTAATAACAATGCATTTTGTATATAAATAAGTTGCTTCATACTACTTTTATGATTCACATTTTCTATCATTGTACTGAAGTTGGTCACTTGGTAATTTTTGCAAGGGCTACACTGGGAATTGGCCATTATTTATTTTATTTTTGATGCATGTATTCATTTGTATGTAGAAGTAAGGAACTCATCTTCATTAGTATCAACATGTTGCAAGGTTCACACATATATATTCATTATGTCAAACCTTTCACTTAACTTGGTTGCTTTGAATTTTTATGCTATTTTTTTATGGAAGTTTTATGGTTTTCATTAGCAGGTGTTCATGGATGTCGTCTTTGGGAACTTCATGTTTCTTCTTACTTTCTTCTTTATGGTTAAGATATTTCTCAATGCATCAATCACCATCTCCAGGTGTGTGTGTATATATATATATATATATATAGGTTATCATTCATCCATTGAATTTTTTTTCGCATTTGAAGAATTTGAGTAACCAATTGTCTGTTGGGAATGTGATGACCCTATCAGTCTTTCTTTAAAGAATCTATTTTTTCGAGTGTTGGTGATGGACTGGGGTTCGGAGTCCCGTGTATCATGAATATTTAGAGTTTTGGCCATGATAAATATTGAATAAAATGTTCTCTAGTTTTGGTTTTGAAATGAGAATTTGAATCTGATAAAATGATTCAGATGCACAAGTGATTTGCACAAAAAGGCTAACAAGTTGCAATTTTGAAAGGATTGATTACTAGTAAGTTGATTCTTCAGTAAACATTCTATGCATACCAAATTTAGATGTTAGTATCATCAATTTAACATCGTCATAAATGTATTCATCCTTGCAGATTCAATGACATTTTGCTCACAATCATGATATTGTGTTACTTCATGATTTTTCTTATTGCCATGATGGTAAGTTTCTTGTTCTATTTCTTTGTTAACACATTCTTGTTCTTGTCTATGATGTGTTCTGAATTTGTCAAACATCTTTGTCCTTCCAAGTATGTATTTTCATGTAGGTCTGGGAATTTCTGACTTCTGCATCTTCATCATAGAATTATTTTGTTTATCAGTTAATGTCGTGGCATTGAACGGTTAGTAATCACCTAATCAAGATGTTCTCTCATATATAAAATTTAACCCTATGTTTTTTTATGTGAATTTCAAAAACCATATGCTGATTTTACTGAAACAAAAGCGCTTGTCGATTTCTTAGTTGCATTTCAACACTGCTGTGGAAAATGATGTATGAATATGAGAAACATTCTTGACAAGGAAAGCTGATAAACAATTTTTCTGTGATCCAGTGATGACCAAATCGAGTATGCGTTTGGGCCTGCTTCGGTGCATATGCTGTAAAGCTTTTTGTCACTCAAGTTCTAGATCTCAGATTTTTAGAGCAATTGATAAAAGGGTGGATTCAAATATCCTCCTCTTCATTCTCTTCAGAACCTTCATGATCTTAATTTATATATTTGTGAAATGCTAATGTATTAATTCATGATCTTAATTTATATATTTGTGAAATGCTAATGTATTAATAGCAGAATTTTGAGATTAGAAAGTGTATATTCAATTATCATATACTTGTTAATAGAAATAGTTAAGTTTTTTTAGGATATAAGAGATAGATAGATATGAAGTTGTGAACACTGCCATATCTAAACTTTGTCCAAGATAATATCAATAAAACAAAGTTTTGATGCAGAAAGTGATATTTTAGCAATAACTTGAAAAACATTGAGCATTTACATTTGATTCTTTTAAGGATTTGATTGCTAATATGATATATATGGGTCTTGTGTATATATATTTCTTAAAAAAAAATATACCATATAATACCATTTTGTGGTACATCACCACACCAGCAATTATGGTTAAACTAAAAAAATGTCTGATCATGTGAAACTCTTTGAGAGATTAACAAAAGGTTTTTCAAAATTTACCGTAAATAATAAAACTTATAAATAAAATTAATTTTTCATAATACTTTTTTTTTCCCGTACTTGTCACTTATACATTAAACTAGAAAGTGGCAAAGACATCTTAATAGAAGAAATAGCTTTCTTTTTTTGGGTCTGTAATACAATAAAAAATCAACTAGTTGCTATTTTTATTTTATCAAGCACAAGTCCTTTTTTAAATCTCCAAACAGAGCATTTATAACTTTTATTTATTGGGCCATTTGACAAAAAACCCAAAGAGGTAGTTTTAAACTTTTACTTGAAATAACAAATCCATTTTCTAATACCAACAAAAACAAAACAGCACACATAGGTTTTCACATCCCCAAAAATAAGAAACAAATATGTATCTTTGTATTAAAGGAAAGGTCTAAAGGTGAGGTTCTGGGTGAACTTGCCTGTTCCATTAAGTGGTCAAAGTAAAATTTTCACACATCCATACAATTTGTACAAATAAAAGAAGAATGCAACAAGTAAGAAAATAAAACTAAAAAAACTACCCACAAAGGGGTGGTGGCGCAGTTGGCTAGCGCGTAGGTCTCATAGCTTTAGAGTTATCCTGAGGTCGAGAGTTCGAGCCTCTCTCACCTCATATATTTTTTAGGATATAAACACCGGCATATTCAATTAAACATTGACAAATATATTTATAAAAAATTAGAATTTGGAATCAAATTGATAAATTTTTATAGATATATTTAATTAGCGTTTAATTGGATATATCATGTGTTTTATATACTAACAATTAATATTTTACATTATTAATCGTAACAAAAATTATTAATAAAAAATAAATATAATTAATTTATAATTTTTTTAAAAAATAATTTAATTAATAAACTTTTTGAACCCCATATATTTTTTAGGATATAAACACCGGTATATTCAATTAAACATTGACAAATATATTTATAAAAAATTAGAATTTGGAATCAAATTGATAAATTTTTATAGATATATTTAATTAGCGTTTAATTGGATATATTATGTGTTTTATATACTAACAATTAACATTTTATATTATTAATCGTAACAAAAATTATTAATAAAAAATAAATATAATTAATTTATAATTTTTTTAAAAAATAATTTAATTAATAAACTTTTTTAAAAATGAATTTATCAAAAATATATATCCAAAATAAAATGTTGAGAATATATATATCCATTCTATTCATTAGATCTGATGTGGTTGAAGTATAACAACAACAACTTGGGGGTCAAATTTTTGTCAAAAAAAAGCTTGCTCAAAAACATCCCTGTGAGTTGTCTATGTCTATGAAAGAGTTTTTTTTTTTACATCTTTATTTGTACCTGTGTAAAGTCAATGGTGGCCGGAATCAACATAGAGTTGATCATTTCCTGCCAACACCGAATTTAAGAACTCGGCATGAGGGTCAGCATCGATGCTAGAAAACAGCAAATTCCAAAAACACTCGGTATTCATATCGGCATCTTGCCTCCACGTTGCTTCCGCGGCATTATTGTTTTCATTACCGGAATGGGCCACTGAAGATTGTTGTCCCGATGAGAGAATTTCATAATCTATAACTTGAGGTTGTTGCCGCTCGGATGAAACACATGCCTGAAAATATATCTCGTAATGTTTGGTCACGAGATTAAAATTTTTTCAACAAGATATATATAGAGCCATTTTGACTAAATTTTTTAAATGAATTTTTTTAAAAAAGGAACTTAAAATATAAACTTAATAATAATAATTTTTAAATAAGTTATTTTATGTTTAAAAAGTTATTATAAAAGTCCTTGTATTAAAGTTGTACATTAAATAGGAGTGATAAAATAGATTTTAAAAATAGAAGAAGTCATATTTTTTAACTTTTTTAAAAACTCTTAAATAACTTTTTGAAAAGTTAAAAATTTATCTAAAAAATTATACCAAATATTATTAATGTACCTTTTTATAAGTCAAAAGTAAAAAAAAAAAAAGTAGCTTTTTAGTATTTCTCAAATGGACTTGTGATATCAAATAATCGCATTAATTGTACATTAAAATCAACTATCAAAATCAGTTACTAATATAAAATATATATTAAAAATAAATTAAATAACATATATTTATAAACAAATACATAATAACTAATTTTAATATACAAATAATATTTTTGAATATATTAATGTTTCCACTCACATTATCAGGAATGATTGCATCTTCTGTAGTTGCTTGGATAACACAGCCAGTAATTTCGCTGCATGGTTCATCTTCACATTTTACTTCCTCCTCTTCGACTATGTTGCTTGCTTTTGTCTTTAGCTTCTGTTCCCTTTTCTCAGCATTCATTATTACACGGCTCAATACGATGTTGCTCTGCGTACAAAAATTGTATCACCCAAGACAATGAATCGACAAGAGATTAAACCATAAGTGTCATAAACGACGAGGCCTATCAACTGTAGTATAAAATTAAAGAAATTGTTTCATATAATATAAAATAGATTTAATTATTCGGTTGGTTTTTATAGTTTCGTGAAATTTTCAATTAGGTTCTTATATTTTTTTCTTTTTAATTGGGTCTCTGTACTATTTTTTTCCAATTAAGTATCTCTTAGTAGTAATTGACTTAATTTTATAGAGACCCAACTAAAAAAAATTGGTATAGGAACTTAAATAAAAGAAAAAAAAAGTGTAAAGATCCAATTTAAAAAAAATTTGGTGCAATAACTCAATTAAAAAAAAAAGTATAAGAAACTAATTAAAAATTTTATGAAACTATAGGAACTAACAGAATAATTAAACCTATAAAATATGTTGTATCTTAGAGATGAGCTTTTGTCACATGAGCCAAAAAATTGGATTCAAACAAGTTAATTTGAAGATAAGAAATAAATTTTAGCTCAATTTTTTTCTTGTGATCACAAAAATAATTTTTTACTATATTTCTTTTGGTAATAAATTTTTTCAATTGATATTTTCAAGTATAATTTTATTCCACTCAACATTTTTTTTTTATGTTTTTTCTTGGTTCAACTTAAAATACATAATAAAAAATTTTACTTTACAACAATACATGAAAAAAATTTGAGAGGATTTATTTTTCATCTTTTTCTATATATTTTCTTTTAGATTCTACTTAAAAAACTGTTTGACAAAAAAATAATATTTTCTCACATTATTTAAAAATAAATTGAAAAATTTTGTTTCCAAGTTGAATTATAAATGAAAAATTTTAAATTCCAAAGATAGAAAAAAACTAAAAAAAAGTAATAAGATAATTATTTTTTTGACAGATTTTGATGCAGCATGAATCCTCTTAAATTTTCTTTGTCAAATGTGTACAGGAGAGAAAAAAAGGTTATAGGAAAAAATGCATTTTTCTATGAACATAAATACTTAATGGTAATATTGTTATATGAACATATGGAAGGCAAAACTAGATTAAGGGTCCATTTAAAAAATTTTAAAAGCTATTTTTTATTTTTTTATTTTTTTAGTTTTTGATTTATAAAAAATTATATTAATAGTGTTTGGTACAATTTTTTAAATAAATTTTTAATTTTTTAAAAAATTATTTAAGAATTTTTAAAAAAATAAAAAAATGTGACTTCTCTTATTTTTAAAAACTATTTTATCATTCCTATTTAATGCACAATTTTAAAACAAGAACTTCTATAATAACTTTTCAAACACAAAATAATTTATTTAAAAATTATTATTAATAAAAATTCTTATATTTTAAGATCCTTCTTCAAAAATATTTATTTAAAAAATTTAGCCAACGACTAAAGCAACTAAAAATTTAATTTTATAATAAAAAAATAAAATAAAATTTTCAAAAATACTAAACTAAAATTTATACATAATTTATATAAAAAACAAATCAAAATTTAGAGACCATCACCGTCCTTTTGTTGCATAAGGTTTCGCCCCTCAACATATCAATGGCTAGTTCCAAAGTCCAAAACTAATTTGAGAAAAAAAATCTAAAATAAAAAATTAATAAAATAATATTTTAAATAACTAGTTTAAATTAAATATATAGAATTATAATATTTTATAATTTTTATAAAATACAATAAAACATACATAAATAAAAATATTTATATTTTATTTTATTATAAAGATATTAACATAATTTTATACTATTACGATTTTTTGTTTTTCTCATTCAAACAAATTATTTATTTATTTATTTTTTTATCCAAATTACGTATAAATAATTCTATTTTTTAATTTTTTAATTTTTTTCTATATCTAAACAAAACTTTTGCTTAGATAAAAAATTATTTATATATTATTTAAATGAATAAAAAATAAATAAATAAAATAATTTTTTTTATTTGAATAAAAAATAAAAATAAATTATAATAGTAATATAAAATAAAATTATATTAATATTCTTATAATAAAATAAAATATAAATATTTTTATTTATGTATATTTTATTGTATTTTATAAATATTATAAAATATTATAATTTTATATATTTAATTTAAATTATTTATTTAATATATATATAATATTTAAATATAAATTTTATATAATAATATATTAAAACAATTAAAATTAAATTTATATTAATAATTATTAATAATAATAAAATTATGGATAAAATCGTAAATACACAAAAGATAATTTTTTTTATTTTTCTACTTGCAATAATGAAAAAATTTTTTTAGTAAAACACACATTAACACTATGTTTGAATGTCGGAAAGAAAAGAAAACAAATAGATAAAAATAATAAAAAATAGAATTATTTATATATTGTTTGAATAAAAAAATATAAAAAAATTTTGTTTAGATAAAAAATATAATAATATAAAATTATATTAATATTCTTATAATAAAAATAAAATATAAATATTTTTATTTATTTATATTTTATTACATGTTATAAATATTATAAAAATATTATAATTTTATATATTTAATTTAAATTAATTATCTAATATATATATAATGTTTAAAGATAAATTTCTAGTATAATATATTAAAACTATTAAAACTAATTTATATTGATAATTATTAATAATAATAGAACTATAAATAATATTATAAATACACAAAAAATAATATTTTTATTTTATTTTCTTACTTGTAATGAAGAAAAAAAATTTTTACTGAGTCCTACACTAAAATTTTTTTTTCTTTTAATATCTAAACAAAAATAAATAAATTTTTTCACTCATTTTTTTAATTTTTTTCTTTTATTTTCTCTTAAACTAGTGTAAATTTTTTTTCCTTTTCCTTTTTTGTAACATCTAAACAAAAAAAAAAATTTTTTTCCATTCATTTTTCCTCTTCCTCTTTCTTTCTTCTTATTTTTGCTCGAACCAAACATGTTAGAAATAGAAAAGACTTTAAACAGAAAAAATGATGTGAAAAGATTCTATAGTTTACGACAAAACCAATAATAGAGATAAAAAAAAATTGGAGAATTAATTTCATTTCCAATACAATCTCTTACCTGGCAAGAACCTACCTTTTGATCAAATGCATGATATTCATGAAGAACCCAATTGGTTTTGACATTATGTGGACGCTCGTAGAAAACTAGAGTTCTTTTTGTACCTATGACACTGTCTGTTCCTGTTCTTTTGATGATTCTCTCTTTTCCCGTGATCTTCCAATATCCCATGTTGGTTTTTCTGTTACACCGCTTGTTTTTCATGTATTTCAATTCATTGAAGAAAAACCATTCTTGATCATCCGATTTTACCTTCGATTGTTCTATAATATAATTCAACCAAGTATAAACTACGACTCTCAAAATAAAAAACAACAATCTAAGATTACTAATATACTAAAGATTAAAACTTTACATATTTTTGTTAAAAAACTTTATAAAGATCAAAGTTATAAAGTTTTTATAAAACAATAGTAATAAGGTAGAGGAACCTGGCAAATCCCAAGGATCAAAGTTACAAAGATCAACTTGGGAAATAGTGTTCTTAATCTCTGCATCATTTCCCAAATGCTTGTTATTGAGATAGTGAATTAAAAGTTCCTCTTCTGTTGGACGAAACCTATATCCAACAGGTAGAACCCTAGTTTCTGCCATTATTGATAAATCTATTACAACAAGCTTAATGGCATAGAAGCAAAAACAAGAAATAACTTGCAAAAAGAAGAAAGAAAATGAACAGAGAAGAGGAACAATTGATGAAAGAAAAATATTTTTTTAACTATCCGAAAAAAAAAAAGAAAGGAGAAAGAAAGAGGTAGAGAGATGAGAAGTGAAGTGAAAAGATTAAGAGTATTTATAGTTGAATTATGCTTCGTATATATTAAAATTAATTATTAATGTAAAATATATATTAAAATATAAATATATATTAAAAAAATTAAATTATATATATATTTATATATAAATATATTAATAATTAATTTTAATATATAAATAATATTTTTATTTATAATTTTATACAACTCAACTTTTTATTTTCTCCTTCTCTTCCTTGTTTATTAAGGCAAATTCTTTCGTGTTTTAAAAATAGTGTCAACAAATATTAAATATTTAAAAATAATCTATTTTTATATTTTTTTAAAGTAAATATTAATTTTTTATTCTTTTAATAAATTAGATCATGTTTTATATTAAATAAAATATATAAAAATATTTATTTCATATATAAAATATATATAATTAAACTTATTACATAATAATACATAAAAGTTAATAATATGATGTCACACATCAAAATTTTGGTCGGTTTTCTCACCGACTCTAGCTCGAGCATGAAAATTCTTTTGCGGTTCCCATTTCATTTATTTTCTTTTCATATTTTCTAGCAAAACAAATTAAACCAGTAAAACAATTTCCGAGTTTATTTATATACACTTTTTTCTGCCTTAACCAACACACCGTTAATTTTCATTTTTTTTAATTAAAAAATCATATTGCATATTAATGTTAGTAACTCGCTACGTGTCACAAAAAAAACTAATCACTCCTTTAACCGCCTTAATGTAGTGTTTAGTTCAAGAGAATACGAGAAAAAGAAAATATAGAAAAAGAAAATGGGTAAAAAATTAAATTTTTTTTCATTTGAATCATAAAAAAATTAGAAAAATGAAAAAAGTGTAATGGTGTACAGTCAATTTTTTTTCTCCAATAAAATAAAAATAAATAAATAAAAATAAATAATAATACAATTATATATTTATTTTTTATTAAATAGAAAAATTAAAATTTTTTATTTCACTTTTTTTTAAATCTAAAAATTCATCTCTTGTTTTTCTTTATTTTTACTATCATCAGTGCCATGGAAGTTTTATTATCGTTGTTCACAATGCTATAGCGGTATCATTATTATCGTTACAGGTCCATCACAATTACATCTTTTCCTTCTCAAGACGAAGGAAAGTTTTTTTGCTATTTTCATCATTTCTCTTAAATTAGGTAATTTTTTTGAATCGATGTTTTGCTTCTTTAACTGAAATTATAGAGGTTTTCTATTTATTTTTTGATTTTTGTAATTGTAGATTCTTTTTTAATTTGAGTTGGCTTAGATGGGTTGTCGTAAGAAGCAATAATGCAAGCATATCTTTTATTTTTGGAATGCTACTTTTCTGTTTTCTTTAAGTTGGTTTATTGTTTTTGACGTGTGTGAGACAAATTTATGTTAGGTTTAATTCATGCTGCAACTGCTATTGGATGCAAAAAATGAATTCCCCTAGGTAGCGTTTGGTGGAGAGACAGATACTAAAAGACTGAGATTGAGAGACAGAGACTGAAATAAGTTTTAGTATTCTGTTTGGTGCCAAGTGAGAGACAAAAATTGAAACAAGAATAAAACTCTAATTTAATTTGCACAAAGAATAAAATTGGAATTAATTAATTAAAATGAGAGTATTTTAGGTATAAAATATTATTAAAATTTTAGTCTCTATTTCTAAAAATATCAGTCCCCTGTGTCCCTACATTTTGGAGGCACTAAAATACTGAAATTTTGGGGATAGAGACAGAAATTTTAGTACCAGTCTATGAGCCAACAAACATGATACTGTGTCTCAGTCTCTCAGTTTCTGTCCCAATACTACAAAACAAACGCTACCCTAATGATGTGAAGTATGACAAATCGGTGACGGTTTTGTACAATATTGCAGTGGTTGTTCCATAATTGAATTAATTCATGATTGAATTAATTGATGATACATACTAAAGATTACTTGAGATGATGCTAGACTGTTTGTTATATATGATGCAATTATAAATTGATGATAATATATGTGGATTGTTTGAGTAATTTGTGTCTGGATTGCTATGTTGATTGTTGAGTAATGCAAAAATTTTTTATTTTATATGAATATACTTAAATGTGAAAGTGACAAAAAATAGTGATTTATTAATTCTAAGTATTTAGGGTTGATTTAATCTTTTTAACAAGTCACAATAGGTAAAAGAAAGTTAGAATGCAAGGTTAAAGTGAGTGAAAAGTTAGGAATCAATTTTTGACCTTTCAAAACCTAAGGTTACATGTTGCAGTCTTGCAGAATTATGTAGTTTTGGACAGCATTTTGTGAACAAAACTGGGAGCAATTTAGCCACTCAAAATGAGTGAAATTATTTTTCTATGAAACCTTGAGATGTCTAGATTGTTCTCCTAAAATTTTAGAATTTTTCGAGGAGATATGATTTTTAGAAAATGGTCATTTTCTACAGAAACAATGCTGTCCGAATTCTGGAATAACAACTTCAAAACCACATATCTGAAAATATTTGGAAGTGCAACTAAAAAGAAGTGAAATATTAGGATGTATAGTATTTTATGTCTAAATTTCAGGGCAATTTGAGTTTTTTAGAAAAAAGGTGTGCCTTTTGGAAGCAGAGCTGTTTACTGGTGTGACAACACCCTTTCCTTAAAATAAAATCATATTTCGAGAGGCATAATTTTTCTTAGAAAAGTGAAAATGCTCTAAGACTTGAAAT
This sequence comes from Arachis stenosperma, assembly GCF_014773155.1. Lineage (NCBI taxonomy): Eukaryota > Viridiplantae > Streptophyta > Magnoliopsida > Fabales > Fabaceae > Arachis > Arachis stenosperma. Next base: position 7,312,682 of record NC_080378.1, read on the forward strand.
GGGTGAAATATGGGTAAGGGGTTAAGTACTTTTTTCGTCTTTAACCTCTTGGGTGAAAATCAAAATTGTCTCTGATCTTTTTTTTTTATTAAAATCATCCTTAACGTTACAAAATGTTATAAAATCATCCTTTTGTCCATAATAATTTTTGAAATGACATAAAAATCCTTTCCTATTATCACTACCCAGTACCTACAGTACCCTACCCATTACCCCCACCTCCCATTATCCCTTTCCACCTAAAACAGAAAAACCAAAATGAAAAAAAGGAACAACAGAGGGAGAAGAAAGAAAAAAAAGGAAGAAGAGGGAGGTGACGACAAGGAAGAGGGTAGCCGCCGCCGTCGTATTGTGACTGTAGGACTTGTCGCGATGGGCTTGTCGTTCTTCCTCTCTCTTTCTCTGCTGCTGAGGCTTGTTGCGCTGCCGTTGCCGGGGTTCAACCGCTCCGTCACTTCTAGGCCAACCCTTTGCTGCTCCCCTCATCTTCTCTATGTATCCATGGGTTTTCTATTCGCCGTCGCGAGACTTGGACTCTGGCTCCTCTCCCGTCACACTATGTTCTGTTGCGCGCCATTGTTAGAGTTTCAACCGCTCCGTCGTCACTAGGCAAAGGTTTCGTTGCTCCCCCATCATTGCTGTACACCTGCTCTGTCTCTATTGTTGCTGGCAAGGGTTTCATTCTTCATTTTTTTATGTTTTTTTTATTTTTTGAAGAATATAAACATCATTTCTTTGTTTCTAATTTTTTAATTTCTGTTGTTTCTAATTTTGGATCTGAAATTGCAGTTGATGATTGCTGAATTATTTTTTAATTTGAAATTTCTGTTAAATTTATTTGTTGATGATTGCGGTTGATGATTTCTGTTAAATTGCTGAATTATTGTTATTGATGATTTCTATTAAATTGCTGAATTGTTGTAAAAAAAAAGGGTTTAGGTGGAAAGAAAAGGGTTGGGGTAGTTGGTGGGTGGTAGTAATTTAGGATGGGATGATGAACTGGTAATAGAGAGAAAGGTGTGATGGTTATGATACCAATGGTGATGGTTATGGTGATAGTGGTGGTGGCCATAAGGAAAGGGAGAAAGAGATGCATAGCAATGGTGATGATGATGCAGAGGTTAGTGGTGAGGGTAGGAAGGATTTTTTTTTATTTTTGTTTAAGGGCAAAATTGTCTACAAAATATTGTTTATGGATAAAAGGATGATTTTATAACATTTTGTAACATTGAGGATGATTTTAATAACAAATAAAGTCGGAGACGATTTTAATTTTCACCCAAAGACGTTAAGGACGAAAAAAGTACTTAACCCTATGGGTAAGTGTAGTTCAACCACACCAAAATTTAGGAGAATCCAACCAAAGATAGATTTTATATGATTTTTCTAAATTGGTTACTGCTTGCTATTTTTCTGAAGTGTACTAAATCAATAGCCAATTTTTAAAAAATCATATAAAATTAAATTCTTAGAACGTAGTTGCCAAACCAAAACTAAAATACACTTTAGGATTTCTATTTAAAATAAATATATATTAGGATTTTTTTGCCCCTTTATTTTATATGTATATATAATATGTTATACCTCTTATATTTGCATATATGTATAATATATTAGGTATATATATAATATGTTATACCCCTTTTGTCATTTTTTGAGTACTTTTATTATTGATATGTCCACTCTAAATATTATATTTTTATAGATAGATACTAAAAATTTCGAAGATACGAATGTCATACATGAATCATACTTTCAAGTAAATCAAATCACTTCTATTAACCAATATCATCCTAAATCAATACAAACCTTAACTCGTGTTAGCGAAGAGTTAGAAAAGAGACAACATATCTGCGTCACATCTGTTTCATGTGTTACATTGCATGCATTGTATACTTTGGAATTATTATCACAATATAGGCTTAGGCAAATTCATGATAACAACTTGGACAGAGAAATTAGGCGTACTCAGCTATTGACACGGTTAATGAAATCTGAAAAATGCCGAGATGTCATACGTATCGGCCCTGAAGCATTTAGGCAGTTGTGTCAAAAATTAAGAGGAACTGGTAGAGTCAAGGATTCAACTCGCTCTATGGTTGAAGAGCAAGTAGCTAAATTCCTACATATTATAAGGCACAATGTGAAAACTAGAACCATGTCTTTCTTCTTTCACCGCTCAGGAGAGACAATTAGTCGTCACTTTCACAACATCCTAAATGCTATTCTATCATTAGAGGGAGACTTCTTCAAGCAACCATTTGGTGAGGATGTTCCTTATGAAATACTTCATAGTAGTCGATTCTATCCGTTTTAAAAAGTACTAAATCTTTTAATTTACTTAGTGAATTTTATGTAATTGTCAACGAAATAATTATAAAATTGTTATGTTAATATGTCAATATACTTTCTAAAAAAAGACTGCACTGGAGCCATAGATGGTACTCATAGTCGTGTGAAAGTACCAAGGATGGAAGCCCCTCATTTTCGCGGAAGAAAAGATCACCCCACTCAAAATGTGTTAGTTGTCTGTAGGTTTGATATGAAATTCACTTATGTGTTGTTTGGTTGGGAAGGAACTGCCTCTAACTCAAAAATTTTGAAAGATGCTCTAAGTAGGAAATATCCACTTCGAATTCCCGAGGGTCTGTGATAGTGTAATTTATAAAATTGTCTGCATAAATTCAAATTCATAGAAAACAGTATGTTATACTTTATTTTTTTATGAGTAACGTGGCGCAGGGCCTAAAGAAATAAGAAAAATTTGACTACTACCAATCTTCCAAACTTAACACCACTTGCATCAGTAAGAAGGTGATGAAACAAGCATAGAGGAGCTTCTTGAAGAACTTAATTCCAGCAACTTCTCCTTGACCTAGCTTGGTGAGAGCATCCGCGCAGAAATTAGCTTCCCTGTAGATATATTTTATTTCTACATTATCCATCTTTGCCAAAAGCTCCTTGATCGACCAGATGAGAGAAGAGCTACCATGGCTCTCCGGAGATGCCTTTTGAACCAGCGTTACAGCACATCTAGAGTCTGATTCCACCACTAATTTCATGATCCTTAGCTCAGAAGCTAGCTTAATCCCAACATAGAAGCCCCATAGTTCAGCCATGGTAATGGTACAGGTTTTGATGTTCATAGTGAAACCAGCAATCGTGCGTCCAACCCAATCCCTAATAATACCTCGGCAAGCGCCTCTGCTACCAGGATGAACGATTGACCCATCTACATTCAATTTAGTCCAATCCCAATTTGGTGCCTCCCATCCGACAAGCTCCTCTCTGGTAAGATTTAGTAAGCTACTACTATGCTCTGTTATGCTTAAAGTAATGCTATAATTTTATGCAATTTTCCTTATAATTTGGTGAAGTTGATTGTTTGGCAGAGTTTTATCCCTGAAAATGAAATCATTTCGACACTTCCAGACTATGTTGCACGCTGTGACAAAGATGATGGGCCACGGAGTCCCGTACTACTTTCGAGAGACCAATGAAAGATTAGTACTAAGCCATTCCTAAAAGGATTGGGAGAAAAAAATTTTCCTGCGCATTTCTGTTTACTTTGCTAATCCATGCCGTACAGATGTAGGGGCAATTGCATGGAACACAGTCTCTTCCTCTTCACAGCATCTTGGATAGTCATTGTTGTCTGTGAGGTTTCTCCTCTTCCTCCTGTTACTGGTAAGTAAAGCTTTATGTGTAAGAAGCCAACAGAAGGTTTTCAACCACTAAGTTATTTTTCCAAAGTAATTTGTGTAACCTGTTATTATTCTCCTTGTTACTGAAAAGAGCCTCATAGACTGATTTAATTATAAATCTGCCATCTGCTGTTGGAAGCCACCCCACAGTATCTGCTCCAATGTCAGGATTGGGGAATTTTAAAATTCTAATGTGCTCTAGAACATCCTCTGGAAAAACCTGACTAATTTTTGTCCAATTCCAAGTATTTTGAGAACTAATATAATTGCACAACCTTTCTCCAAGCGTTTCTTCATTTGAGGTTAATGGTAGACTAAGTCTCTTAATTTGTGAATTCCTTGGATCCAATAGTCCTCCCAAAAAGAAATGCTTTTTCCGTCACCTATTCTCCAAATTAGGTTTTCTTGAAATTTTTTCCAAACCTTTGTTATTCCGATCCAAGTGTTTGAGCTGCTGGTCTTCTTATGGACTTTGGGTATGATGCTGTCTCCTTTCGCATACTTTGCTCTCATCACCTGAACCCATAGGAAATCCCTTTTGTAGCTTAAGCTCCAAGCAAGTTTCATAAAAAACAGTTGATTGGTCTCCTGCGCCCTTCGAATCCCCAATACACCTTCCTCCTTTGGTTTAAAATTTTCTCCCAACTTAAGAGATGGACCTTTCTATCATTTTCTCATAGGAATCTTCATAGTCTGCATGCAGTAACTAGGAATGGTTGATAACACCAATTGGATAAGGGTGCATCTCCCTGCAAAAGATAGAGATTTCTTGTTCCAGCTAGATAACTTGGTTTGCAAGCGGTCAAGAATGAATTGAAAATGACGCTGGTTACACTTCTCCGTGATCAAAAGTACTCCTAAGTATTTTCTCAGATTAGCCATCAGGGTCATTCCAAGCTCCTGGCTTAGTTGCTGCTTAATATTATTATTAACATTCTTAGAAAAGTAGACATAAGACTTGTGGAAGCTAATTCTTTGTCACGAGCTCTCGTAAAAACTGTGTAAGATCTCCTTAATCGTTCGCACTTGTTCACTAGAAGCTTTAGCAAAGAGAACCAAATCGTCTGCAAAACAAAGATGAGATATTTTAGGCCCATTTTTAGAAATAATTATTGGCTCCCATTTTTATCAGCAACTACTTTATTAATAAGGTGGGATAACCGCTCAATACACAGAACAAACAGATAAGGTGAGAGGGGATCTCCCTGTCTAATCCTTCTGGTTGGGGGGGGGGGGGGGAGAATGTTTCAGAGGATGATCCATTCCAAAGGAGATTCATGGTAGGGGTAGAAATGCAGTGGGCAATGACATTAATGATTCCTTCTGGGATACCGACGCCTTTTAGAGTATCCACCACAAAATTTCAGTTTAACCTGTCGTAGGCCTTCTTTAGGTCGATCTTTATAGCTATGATTCCTTTTCCTTGATTTCTATTACGCATGGTGTGAACCATCTTCTGTACCACTAGAATATTGTTTGCACTTATCCTACCAGGAATAAAACAAGATTTAGTGTTAGAAATAAGCACAGGCATATAATTTTTAAGTCTAGAGGCAATAATTTTAGTGACCACTTTATAGCAAACATTACATAAACTGATAGGTCTAAAATGACTAAAATTTTTAGGTACTGAAATTTTAGAAATGATTGTAATAAGAGTCTTGTTAACTTCATTAATATTTTTGGGTTGCTGAAAAATAGACTTCACCCAATTTGTGAGGGATTCAGCAACAATATTCCAGGACTGCAAGTCACAAAGACATTTATTAATAGAAGAAATAGCTTTGTTTTTTTGGGTTTGTAATACAATAAGAGATCAACTAATTGCTATTTTTTTATGGGTGATTAAGGGGGCTAAGCCCAAAGAAAAAAAAAAGGACAAAATTAAAAGGGGTACCCTTGTGGCAAAAACAAAAAAAGGGGTACCTTAAAGGTTGAAGAAATACTTTTAAACTTTTACTTGAAATAACAAATCCATTTTCTAATACCAACCAAAAAAAAAAAAACACACATACATTTTCACATCCCAAAAATAAGAAACAAATATGTATCTTTGTATTAAAGGAAAGGTCTAAAGGTGAGTTTTTGGGTGAACTTGCTTGTTCCATTGAATTGTCAAAGTAAAATTTTCACACATGCATACAACTTATGCAGATAAAAGAAAAATGCAACAAGTTAGAATATAAAACTTTGAAAATTACCTACAAAGGGGTGGTGGCGCAGTTGGCTAGCGCGTAGGTCTCATAGCTTTAGAGTTATCCTGAGGTCGAGAGTTCGAGCCTCTCTCACCCCACATATTTGTTTGCAATAAATATATATTTTTTAGGATATAAACACTTCGCATATTCAATTAAACATTGACAAATATATTTATAAATATTTATCAATTTAGTTGCTTTTTCCAATTGGAGAAAGGGTTTATATAGTTATGATTTGGAATCAAATTGATAAATTTTTATAGATATATTTAATAGACATATCATATGTTTTATTCCAGGACTGTTGGAAAAATTTTGCAGGAATACCATCACTCCCCGGAGCCTTCCAGCTTTCCATATAAAAAATGGCAGCTTTAACTTCCTCTTGGGAGACCTCTTTTGAAATATTATCATAATTCCTGCTAACAAGCTTTGGAAAACAGCCAGACAAGGGAAAAGGATTGTAGTTTGAATCCATAGAGTATAAGGTCTTGAAAAAATCAACCCCCCATCTCTTTAACTGCTTAACATCATCAATCCATTCTATTGAATCATTCTTAAGGGTTGTTATCCTATTTTTTTTCTTCTACCATTTGCTTTATGATGGAAGTATCTTGTATTTTTATCACTAAACTTGATGTTGTTACTCCTTCATAGCTGTTGCCAATAGACTTTCTCTTGCACTGCAATGCCTTTATATTCCTGCCAAAGCTGCTTTTGGAGCTTATCAAGGAAAGGATTCGGGTTGAAGGAACTGTTGGTGATTCCCTCCAATCTTGATAGGATTCTTTGTTTTTTCTTGAAAATATAGCCAAAGACTTTTTTATTCCAAGTTTTAGCTTCCTACATGAAATTGGCAATATTCATCGTGAAGCTATTTCTGTTGTCCCAACTTCTTTTAACAAGGTTATTATAGTCCTCATGAAGGACCCACGGAGCAAGGAACCGACACGGTTTGTAGCCCTCATCTAAAGTAGCCATCTGAAAATTAAGCAAAATAGGGAGGTGGTCAAATTTAAGTTTAGGCAAATGTTTAACCCCAACTTCTTTGAAACGGTTAGTAAAACAAAGGTTGCTAAGAAAACGATCGAGTCTTTTCTTAATATTATTCCTTTGCCGAGTAAAAGGGGACCCTGAAAAAACTAAATCATTTAGTTCACACTTATTAATACAGTTTAAAAAACTACTAGTATCTACAAATAGGTTGGACGAACTCCTTGAGTCGTCCAGAGTAAGAGTTTAGTTGAAGTCTCCCAGTAAACACCAAGATCCAGTTAAATTTTCTGCAATGTCTTCAATAATCTCCCAAAGTGCTCTCCTATTCGCTACTTGGGGGCTTCCGTATATGGAAGTGAAAAACCAAGGGGCCTCATCTCGCCATTGGACTTTTAGGTGGACCAGTTGTTTATGAACCAAAATTGGTTTTAGCCTTCCAAAGAGCCGATTTCCATGAACACCATATTCCTCCTGAGAAGCCTTCAGCCTCACTCACACCAAGCATCAAAACCAAGCCTTTTGATGACATTCTGAGCCTTCCTGCCAGATATGTGAGTCTCCAAAAGGATGTAAAAACTAGATTTGTATCTAAAATTTAAATTTGAGAAGATAGTATGAAACCCTTTTGTCGAGGCTCCTCTACAATTCCAAATAATTATGTTTATCACAACAATCTAAAAATTAAAGTAAAACCCGAAACCCAAACAAAACAAGGGAGATGAAATTCCATGTTCCAAGACTAACAGAAGGCTATCAAGCTTCCATATCTTGGACAGAGTTAACCTCTGATTCGGCTTCATTGGGAGGAACAATATTCTGCATCTGCATCTCTGTAATAACATCAGTAGACATAATTATGGCGTCAGCTTGTTCAAGTGGTTTTTCTTTGTAAGTGCTGACTTGTTCCCCTTTTGTTGTCTCCCCCATAAGTTTAGATATGAGGAAAGCTAAGTTAGGGTTCAAGTTTTCATTAGTGGAGATGACCTGTCCTTCTATTTGTTTGCTGTAAGTGTCTTTACCAAGCCTGCTGGACTGTTGTAAGCAATCTTGATGATTGTCATCTTTTTTACCATATAGATTTGGTTTTGTTGATATATCCCCTGGAATGAAGGTTGAGTTTGCTATTTTCCTTTGTTACTTTTGTTTGAGACTTTGCTTGTCTGGTTTTTTTTGCTTTGATCATTATTCTTGAGTTTGGTAGGAATATTTTTTGTGCTCTGTTTAGGTCCAAATTTGGCATTTCTTTGACTGAATTCCTCCCTAGTGTGTGGCTGCATTTTCTTTTTGGTTGCTGCTTTGACATTGCTTTGGTTAGGTTGATTTTTTCCTTGGCTAGGCTGATTCTTTACTTCCTTAGATTTCTCAATCTCGTCACTTGCTCTTTCCTGATTCGGGATTTCAAATCTGGATCCATATCCTTTCTTATCATTGGCATTAATTGTCTTATTAATTTTTTTATTCTTTCTTCTTTGAGCTTTTCTGGCTACCATCCATGGGCCAAAGGGGCTTTCTTCACTTGTTTGAGCACGATCCACCATTGGAATAGACAGCTGGAGGGGTTGGTTTTGGTGTGGGTCAATAGTGGTATCCTTGGAATTTTCATTAATGATACCTGGATTTTCTCCCCCAATTTTCTCTTTCCCTTTTTGCGTATTCTGAAGATTTTGTTCTTGCTTCTGGTTGCCGCCGGTGTTGCTATCCTCCTTGTGGTGGTTCCGACTATCATCACCATTCTGAACTAATTTTTCTCTTGTATCCTACTTTTTTAATTCTAGACAGTCATCATCTTATGCCCGTATCTTCCACAGCTAAAGTAGATTTGATGCAAACCTTCATACATCAAAATAAAACTCTTTTTCTAAAACTATAAAGGATGAAATCAATTGCTTCCTCAAATCAATTTATACATATATTCACGCAAATTTTCCTCTCGAGTGAATGGATGTGAGCTCATCAACCCGAAGTATGGTCCCCAAAGTTTTTCCCACCTTCCATAGGAAATATATGTTATAGAGTTCTGCCGGAAGGTTAGGAATACAAATCCAAACTGCCACTTTCTGGACTTCCGTCTCTTGAGGCATGAACAAAGGTCTCCATCTTTGAATTAACAAATAATGGCCAGCTATCATCCAAGGGTCCTCAAATAAGACATGTGCATAATCATCTTGATTTGAAAACCTAACCAGAAAGAATCCCCCTTGCAAATCCATCACTCTGGTAGTTTCTTTTATAGCCCACCGCTTGTTTAGCCATCTTACCATGGCCTATAGATTAATTGTTTTCCCTAATGGTTTGACAATTATGGCCTGTTTCCATGGCCTGCACCAGTCATCATATTCTTCAAGAGTAACCTCGATGTTTGGTTTAGGATTGAAGGGAGCTTTATCACTAAAATCCAAATCCAAGGACTCACTCTTTAACATGTACTCTTCTGTTGCCATCTCCACTATCTCCTCTGGGTTTAACTTTCCCCGACCATCACCAACCAATCTGTCTCTATAGGAGACTTTCAGTGGTTGAGTGGAGGTGGTTTCTAATATTGTTTTAACATCTGACATTTCCTCATTTGTCTCTATTGTAGCCTCAGTTGTATCAGGCTATTGGGGCTCCTCATCCATACACACATCTGGTTGTTCTGTGCTTTGCATCTTGACCTTTTTTGTGCTTCTTGCTACCAAGTCTTCTTCCTTTGGAGATCTCTTTTTCGTCTTCGATGAAGGATTGCTGGCATCCATATAGAGAGAAAACTTTTTAATAGAGTACGTACTCCAATAATGTAATAGGATTTATCTAGGCGATGCTGGATTTATGTTAAAGCCTGGGATACTTACACCATATAGAGGTGTTCGGTATCACTTAAAAGAGTATTCAGTACGTGAGCTACAAAATCTGAAAGAACTATTCAACCACTGCCATTCTTCATTAAAAAATGTCATCGAAAGATGTTTCGGAGTTCTAAAAAAAAGATTCCTAATTATAGCTAGCGACACTGAACCTTATTATTCATTTGAAACTATGAGAGATATTTTTTTGGCATGTTGTATACTGCATAACTTTTTTATGGGTGTTGATATTGATCAATCTATAATTGATGAGGTTGATCGAGAATTGCTACAAGAACGCAACATAGATAGATCACAATCAAATCAACGTGATGAGGAATATAGACATGCAGCATTGCTACGAGATAATATTGTAGCTGAAATATGAAATGTGTATCAAATTTTATGAGTGATTATATGTTTCATACATATGAATATGTATATATATGTATTATACAATCAGAATTGTTTAATTAGATTTTTTTAAGGGATTTTTTTATAGGTTAAATAATGCCAAATAAAGAAAATAAAACAAAAGAAGCTAATCAAACTTCTAAAGACAACTTAAGATGGTCTGATGATATGGAAGTTCTTCTAAATGCATTAGCAGAAGAAGAATTGAAAGGTAATAGACACGATGGCTCGTGGACAATTGAAGCACATGCCAATGCTGTGAAGACTTTGAGCATAGCAATAGGCCCGCATATAGCAAAGAACCACATCAAGAATAGAATGAAGACATTGAAAGATCATTTTGTTGAGGCATATGACTTATTTCATCACTTAAGTGGATTTGCATGAAATTCTGTTACTAGAAAGTTTGAAGCTGAAGAAGAAGTGTGAAAAGACTTTATTAAGTTATCTTATACTTTTTTATTACTTATACCAATGACGAAGTTAGTCACAAAATAATTTTAACATTTCTTTATGTAGGAGAAATCACATGCAGAAAAATGGAAAAAAAATGCAAATTAAGCATTATGATTCTTTGAAGGAGTTATTGTTCAGAGCTGATAGAGCTACCAGTAAAGGAGCTGCTACTTCACGAGAAAGAATTCAACAACTTATTAGAGATCCCTTTAACTTGAATGACTCGTTTTCCCAATGTTTTCTGCTAATTTAAATTCACCAAGGTCTCCTCATAGTCAGCCAAATTAATTAGGAGGGACTTTAACGTCAAGAGGAATAAAGCGTAAGTCTCCTATAAATGAATTTTTGGAGGCACAATAGGAGAAAGTTGCTTTGGAAATTACTACGATGGCCGATGCTGTGAAAGAAGGTAGTTATCTGTCTAACAAACTACATGACGTGGTTCAGAGGCAGGTTGAATCAGTTGAGAGATAAGCTTCTGTGACTGAGAAGCAAGTTTCGGTTGCTGAAAAAGGGTTGGCTATTATGGAACAAAGTAGGCCTCGCCTTTACAGCGAATCAGATGTATAGGATACGTGTAAGACCCAGAACTTTTGGAAAATAATATTATGAGTTAATTTCAATTTACTTATTTATTAAAGACTTTATTTTTTATTAAAAGTAATTAAATCAAGTTTTGATAATTAAATTAGAAATTTTACTTAATTTTATAATTATTGAATAATTTTCTATATTTAAATTATATAGCTTAACAGTTGTAATAAAACAAGAATTTTATACGATTTAGTTAAATAATTGAGATTTTGAAATTTAATACTTTAATTTTTATAAACAAAGAAAATTAATTATATTATTCTTAATTTTAAATTAGAATACATGATTAAATGCCAATCAGTAAGTTGACAATCAAATAATATTTTTCAATGTAATTTTAATGGATTAAATGAGATTTTTAATTGATACTCTATACTCTAATTTAATTAAAATTACCAAATTCTAATTTATCTAAAAACCCCTAATTTCACATTTGCCTTGCCCCAAATTAAATTAAACCCTAAACTCCTTTGCCTCAGCTGCACCGCCACCCCTCTTTCATCCCTTTCAGTATAACACTACTCACCCACAATCCCTAATTCAGTGCTGCTACCCCCTCACACACCTTCACCTCAGCTCCACACATACTCAGCCTCACTACCCTCTCATTAATACAACACACACGCACAGCTCCGCACTCACCGACGGAAGAGAAGGAAGGGAGCGCAGCGCCAGGGGCGGAGAAGCTCGCTGCCGTCAACCCTGCCGTCGCCGTCCGTGAAGTCCGCGCTAGTGCCGTCGCGGAGGAACGTCCCTGTTGTTGCAAACTATTGCCATCGCCGATGAGGATCCATAGCTGGGAAGCATGTCGCCGTTGCTGCTGTCCGTCCAGCCGAGCTGTCGCCGTCGCTGCCGGTCCGCCTTGGAGCCCTGGCCGTCGTCGATGGGGTTGAATCCGCCGCCGGCTTGAGCTAAGGGAAAGGAAACCCGTATAGGGGAGAGAGCGGGGGCTTCGTGGCAGCTCCATCGCACCGCTCCTGCCAAGCCACCGCCAAGTCCTGCCGCCGATCGGAACCCTAGCCACCGCCGTTGAAGATGCCACCACCGCCACTGCTGTCAATTGGGATCAAAATTGTTGCTGTGTTCCCAGAGCTGTCATGGAAGTGGTTGATTCGGTCCCAATTCCTCCATTGTAGAGACTGTAAGCTTTAATCCTTGTCTTGGTTCCATCCTGTTTCTCTGTTTTTCTCCTATTCTAGCTAAGGGAACCTATGTCTCTGTTTAGTACTGCTACTCTGTTTTCCTGTTTGTTGTTAGAACCATTATGGTGGTGTTGAGGCCATCAGGAAACTGTTAGAGCTGCTGTTGACAAGTTTGATATTGCTACCTCAATTCTGGTTTGCTCTTCTCCTTGATTACATTCCATTTGTAGATTTTATTGTCATTCCCATGCTTGTTTTGATTTAATTCTAGTATATGCCCTGTTTTGAAATTCTCAGGGTTGTGTTCACTTTTGATACCCATTCAATTTGGATTTTCTATTCTGCTGTAATTACCATTACCGTCGTGGATTTATTGCCACTGCTGCCATGAAACGAAAAGGGAAGGGGATCGTCGCGTTTGATTTCCTTGGATTTCGACACTTTGAGGTAGGGGTTTGTTTCAAAGTTAACATATTTTGGGGTTGAATACCTGATGAGTTTAGTGGATTAATGCAAGTGAATTAATTTCTGTGCTGAAAATGACTTTCTGCTGTGATTGAAATTGTGGCTGAATTGATTATTGATTTATCATTTTTTTTAGTTTCTGGCAAAAATAAAATGATTGAACAGGTTGATTTTGAACCTTGGTTTGAAAATGATTTTTATTGATTATGCAAAAAATGGTTTTGGAAATGTTAATTTGAAATGTTGGTTTTGATTGAGCCGAAGTTGAAATGAGGGAACCCGTAATGGGTGGCCAACTCCAATTTTAGGGGAGGTGCTGCCGAAATTTTTCTAAGAATTTCGAAGAAGTTGACCGTGATTTTGAAAATGGTTTTGATTTAAGTATCTTTAATAAGAGAAGTATGTTTTGAATGTTTAAAAAGATTATTAAAGAGATTTGGATTTTTTTATGATTTGGTTAACTTGTGGTTTTAAAACTCATTTGTTTTCTAGTGATGAAATGAGATTTGATTAACTAGTAAAAATACTTTAAAATAGTAAATTGAGTATAAATTTAAGAATTTGGGAATAGGAAGGTGAGTTTAAGGTTGTTAATGATATTGAATATAACCGTTAAGAGGAAGAAAGTTATTTTAAGAAATAAGATGAAATAACTGTGGTATTGGTTTAGAGGTGAATTTAGTGAGTTGTTTGAGGGTTATCCTTGAAATTAAGGTGAAATTTAGTGACAATTAGGTTGTTTGAGATCTGATGATGATTCTGGTTAATTATAATGTTGTGGGGTGATGATTGAGGTCGATGACATTGGTTATGATATTGATGGCAAGATTTGTGATAAATGAAATACGGTTTTAAAATGAACTTGGAAATGGGATTTGGATTGATGAATGATTATGATGTTGAGAATGTTGATATGTGAACTTTGAGTTATTTACATGGCTTATGAATTTGAAATATCTGAGATACGAGGTTCCCTGGATTAAGTACCGTGGCTTGCCACCACGTGTACCAGGTTGAAAACTCGATACTCTGTTGACCCTACGACGTAAGTGTGACCGGGCACTATATAAATTCCCGGGAATGTTACCCCCATTGAGCAATATTGATTATGTGAGAAAAACTATGCATAGACTCTTGGGGATGCACGTCGGGGGACAGTCTAAGGACAATTCAGACTTGTCGGGTTGGCTGGATAACCGACAGATGAGCCTCATCAGCCATAGGACAGGCATGCATCATATGCATTTGTATGTTTTGATTGAATGTGCAGTTGTTTTGGTTTGCCTAATTGCTTAGCCATGTTTATCTGCTACTTGTCTTACTTGCTGTACTTGAATCCTATCTGTGATTTTCTTTGTTTGTCTTGTATGTGTGTGTTTATTTGAGAAACCCTTTTCGGTGGAGGCGTGAAGAGGGTGGTTCATGGTATATGGTAGTGAAGGTTGGGGCAGGTAGACTAGGTATTGCTTGAGTATTCTAATGTATGGTACCACTTAGATGGTAGTGAGCGAAGTAAATTGGATAGAAAGTCACTAGGCATGTCTTTGGTCTTTTTGTTTCTTTAAGCTATTAATCCTTCTGATTTGTAAGTTAAAAGAATTTTCTTTAAACACCCTTTTAAAATAAGTTTTTCACTAAACTTTTCCAAAAGCTATTTTAAGAATAAACTGCTTTATTATGGAGTTAATTTTATTTGCAAGTATTTCTTTACTTTGATGGTATTCCCATCCCTACTGAGGACGTGTGGTTTGTTCTCACCCCAATATCTTCCACCTTTTTCAGTGACAGGTTCGAAGAGTCAGTTTGAAGCTGTGGGTGATTATTGGCTTTATATATGAGTTAAGTTGCTTTTATAGTGTTCCCTCGCTTGTTGCTTAAGATTGTATTTTATACAGAGGGATAGGTGTTGCATCTGAACAATTCTTTTGATTTACTTGTATAAGATTTGTTATTATAGGTAATTATGTTATTATTAATATTTGGTGATGCTTAATGTATGATTTTTAACGAATACCAAGCAATTTTCTGGTATTTTATTCAAGATTGAAATGCGAGTTCAAACTAAAGGCTCAATATTAAATAGTTAGTAAGGAAAGCAGGTTAGTAACGCCTTATTTTTGGTACGATCATGACGTATTAAAGGTTGGGTGTTACATTATGGTATCAGAGCAGTTTATCCTGATTAGAGCCTTGGGAAATGACTGACTATGCTTCATTGCATACTCTGAGTGTTTGTCATGTAGTAGGTCTTGTCCAGATAACAAGAACTAGAGCTTTGTACACATGACTGTCTATTGATTAACGTTGTTAGCTTACCGTTACATATCTGTTGATGTTAAGTCTGGCCAACTTAATGTTGGTAGTTTTGTGTACGGAAAGGTTAACGGGTTATCATAGACGAAATAGAAGTAATAGGTAACGCTTGTAATGCGATTTGGGAACGTTAGGAGTTAATTTTTTAGGTTATTCTGTTATTTGTCTCGAAATTCTGCTGATGACATGTGACTTGTTCCTCCTTGATGTGCCTTGAAGTCCTTGTTTGAGATTCCTTTCTTGAAAAATAATTTGACTATTTTCCAATCCTATCCCTTCGTTTATATGCTTTCTGATTTATGTTGTTTAAACTCTTTTTCTTAACTCATGTACTTTGAAATAACAGAGTGATCATTGAGATCTTTGCGATCTTGCTATCGATTAAGTTATTTTCCTTGAGAGTATTGCATTTTTTTTAATTAGCTGCAAATTTGCTTGAATTGTCATATTCTGTGAACTGATTTTCCTTTTTGCACATTTCAATACTCTTGAATATCTTTATAAGGTTGTGATTTTAAGTGTCCTATTCACTCTTGTTTTAAATTTAAAAAAAAAAAAAGAACTTTTGGTTTATTCTTGTGTAAGTTATTATTGACTTTGCATTGTTTTACTTGAACGGTGCATTTTCTATTCCTTTTTATGAGCAAAACTTTATCTCAGGTTTCCTTCTAACTGGATTGCAGTTTCATGCATGCTTTTATTTAGTCAATATTTGAATACCTTTTTCAAAGTATTTGAGAAAATATAATTTTGTTCTTACCCAAATTAAATCTTTTCTTTTTGAAATTCTGCATAGTTTACTTCAAATTGAATTTATATTGGAATAAAGCCATGTTCAAGTTCTTGTTATTCTTTTGAAAGATGTTTGCTACTTATCTTTTCTTTTAGGCCGTGAAATGAATTTTTCACAAGTTTTCCATTCTTTTATGAATGATGCATTTAAAAGTATTTTAATCGTACTCTTGAGTTATGTGAACCTTGTTTTGGATTTAAGATATTCTTTTCTGCAAACCTCATGCTCCTTTTATTCAGCTTGAACTCATTTCAAAATATTGCATTGTTTTTCATTTTGTTGGTCCTATCAAATTCTTTTGATTTAAGTTTCTTATTTGAAATACGATTTGATTCTCCTTTTTAGCGCATCTCAATGTCCTTAAATATCCTTATGAGGTTGCGATTTCAAGAATACCTTGGAATTTTGGTTTTAAGTCTTTTTAAAGAAATTTCAAGTCAATCTTTTCTTGCCTAATTGTGTCCATAGCCCTCTTTTTAATCTGATGAAGATGTTTTAAACTTAGCATACTTTTATTCATATGAGTTCTTGAAAGCATATGTATTTTGAGACTTTACCTCAAATCTTTTTTTTTGAAACAAGATTTGGATTCCTTTCAACTTTATTGCAATTTCACTATATATCTCTAATTGACCAAATATTTATGAATTTTTAAGAAATTACTTTTGGTTCTTAGCTTAATTAAATTCCATCTTTCAAATTTCATATATTCTATCTTTACCTTAAGAATAGTTCTGATGTACAAGAACTTGATTTTCCTTCTAATCCTATTGCAATTTATGCATATTTTGTTTGGTTATATGCTTAAACATATTTTGAGATTCTTGAAGGAAGATTTTGCTTCATTTTATGAACCTCAGTAATATATTTCGGCCCAGGTATGTTTTGAAGCAACGCAAACATCTATACTTTTGTTAGTTCTTTTAAATATTTATTTCATATCTTTCCTTTTTACAAAGTAAGATAATCCTCTTCTTAAATTCATCTATTCTTTGTAGATATTCCACTTAATTATGTTCCTAAACATTGTCTTAAATTTTGTAAACGACGTCGTTGACTTTGGTCACTCTCTTCTTATGAGTCTTATACTTTAAATTTAGTTTGAATTCAATTCTAACGAATGTATCATTTTTTCTCATCGTCTCCATTGAAGTTGTTTGAACTATTCATACATCCGCCTCTTATTTTTATAAAATACTATTGAATCTGTATGAGTATCTATCCTGGTTATTACACTTCCTTATATAAATTCTATACTCTTTGACATGACATTAAATTTTATTCCGTACAACATCAATCCTTGAATCTTTGAAAATGTTAAGTGTTCCTTTTAATCAGGCCATATTGGCTTGTGCGTTCCAATCGTGCCGTGTAATTTGACGTGTCGTTTGCTTTTTCTTTTCTTGAGATGTAATTTATATTTCTTTGCTTCATAATTTGTACCTTACACATATCTTGATCTGTTTACACTTCTATGTTAAGACTCTTGCAGCACAATTATTGATCTTATATTCTATCATGAGCTATAAAACCCTTGGGGTTGTCCGAAGTTGTTCTATTACGATGCATCACTACCGTCCTTAGTCATTCTTCTTTTATAAAATCTCATACTTCTTCGACTCAACTTGAATCTGCTTCAAACTAATGCGCTGTTTTCTTCTTATTAATTCTATCGAATTTCTTTGATTCAAGAGTTACCCTTGTAGTTGCCAATTGATTCATTTCTAGTAATCTCATTGTTTGTATATCCTTATTTGCTTGTGATCTCAATAGTTCTTCAAATATTTGTAAGGGTTGTTCTATTCACTTGTCTTTTTTTTCTGAGGTCTTGTGTCCTTCTAAGTAAACTCGAAATTTGTTTTAATGTCAGTGCGTCCTTTAGATATAGCAAGCGATACACTAGTTCTTTAGGACACGTTTTGCAGACATAGAATGTGAAGTTTACAAGTATGCGATGACACAAGATATTGTGAAGCGTTGCTTCATGCGAAAGGATTTTGTAGATGTTAGACTTGTGACCAATAGTAGGTGTGTGGAATAATTGATGAGGTTGAAAACTTTTGGACGAGTTGCCCAATAAAGCACAGTTGGGAATAGTGTAGATATGCCCTTATGGAGTTAGAAGGTGGAAGCTTTAAAATTAGTACAAGATCTGTTTGCAAACGTTATTCCGTTTGTTTATACCAACTTATTTTTCAACCTTTTGTCACTTTGAATACCAGTTTGTTTTTGTAAACACCTATCTTAAAGATTTATTGATATTCCATACCACTGTATTTTTATCCAGTATTTGAAAATTTATATATAAGTCAAGATTTCTTGTTTTTCTAAATTATGCAAAAGTAAAGTATTAAAATTATGAAATATCTTGTATATAACTTTAATTTTCGAGGACGAAAATTTTTATAAGGTGGGTAGGATGTAAGACCCAGAACTTTTGGAAAATAATATTATGAGTTAATTTCAATTTACTTATTTATTAAAGACTTTATTTTTTATTAAAAGTAATTAAATCAAGTTTTGATAATTAAATTAGAAATTTTACTTAATTTTATAATTATTGAATAATTTTCTATATTTAAATTATATAGCTTAACAGTTGTAATAAAACAAGAATTTTATACGATTTAGTTAAATAATTGAGATTTTGAAATTTAATACTTTAATTTTTATAAACAAAGAAAATTAATTATATTATTCTTAATTTTAAATTAGAATACATGATTAAATGCCAATCAGTAAGTTGACAATCAAATAATATTTTTCAATGTAATTTTAATGGATTAAATGAGATTTTTAATTGATACTCTATACTCTAATTTAATTAAAATTACCAAATTCTAATTTATCTAAAAACCCCTAATTTCACATTTGCCTTGCCCCAAATTAAATTAAACCCTAAACTCCTTTGCCTCAGCTGCACCGCCACCCCTCTTTCATCCCTTTCAGTATAACACTACTCACCCACAATCCCTAATTCAGTGCTGCTACCCCCTCACACACCTTCACCTCAGCTCCACACATACTCAGCCTCACTACCCTCTCATTAATACAACACACACGCACAGCTCCGCACTCACCGACGGAAGAGAAGGAAGGGAGCGCAGCGCCAGGGGCGGAGAAGCTCGCTGCCGTCAACCCTGCCGTCGCCGTCCGTGAAGTCCGCGCTAGTGCCGTCGCGGAGGAACGTCCCTGTTGTTGCAAACTATTGCCATCGCCGATGAGGATCCATAGCTGGGAAGCATGTCGCCGTTGCTGCTGTCCGTCCAGCCGAGCTGTCGCCGTCGCTGCCGGTCCACCTTGGAGCCCTGGCCGTCGTCGATGGGGTTGAATCCGCCGCCGGCTTGAGCTAAGGGAAAGGAAACCCGTATAGGGGAGAGAGCGGGGGGCTTCGTGGCAGCTCCATCGCACCGCTCCTGCCAAGCCACCGCCAAGTCCTGCCGCCGATCGGAACCCTAGCCACCGCCGTTGAAGATGCCACCACCGCCACTGCTGTCAATTGGGATCAAAATTGTTGCTGTGTTCCCAGAGCTGTCATGGAAGTGGTTGATTCGGTCCCAATTCCTCCATTGTAGAGACTGTAAGCTTTAATCCTTGTCTTGGTTCCATCCTGTTTCTCTGTTTTTCTCCTATTCTAGCTAAGGGAACCTATGTCTCTGTTTAGTACTGCTACTCTGTTTTCCTGTTTGTTGTTAGAACCATTATGGTGGTGTTGAGGCCATCAGGAAACTGTTAGAGCTGCTGTTGACAAGTTTGATATTGCTACCTCAATTCTGGTTTGCTCTTCTCCTTGATTACATTCCATTTGTAGATTTTATTGTCATTCCCATGCTTGTTTTGATTTAATTCTAGTATATGCCCTGTTTTGAAATTCTCAGGGTTGTGTTCACTTTTGATACCCATTCAATTTGGATTTTCTATTCTGCTGTAATTACCATTACCGTCGTGGATTTATTGCCACTGCTGCCATGAAACGAAAAGGGAAGGGGATCGTCGCGTTTGATTTCCTTGGATTTCGACACTTTGAGGTAGGGGTTTGTTTCAAAGTTAACATATTTTGGGGTTGAATACCTGATGAGTTTAGTGGATTAATGCAAGTGAATTAATTTCTGTGCTGAAAATGACTTTCTGCTGTGATTGAAATTGTGGCTGAATTGATTATTGATTTATCATTTTTTTTAGTTTCTGGCAAAAATAAAATGATTGAACAGGTTGATTTTGAACCTTGGTTTGAAAATGATTTTTATTGATTATGCAAAAAATGGTTTTGGAAATGTTAATTTGAAATGTTGGTTTTGATTGAGCCGAAGTTGAAATGAGGGGACCCGTAATGGGTGGCCAACTCCAATTTTAGGGGAGGTGCTGCCAAAATTTTTCTAAGAATTTCGAAGAAGTTGACCGTGATTTCGAAAATGGTTTTGATTTAAGTATCTTTAATAAGAGAAGTATGTTTTGAATGTTTAAAAAGATTATTAAAGAGATTTGGATTTTTTTATGATTTGGTTAACTTGTGGTTTTAAAACTCATTTGTTTTCTAGTGATGAAATGAGATTTGATTAACTAGTAAAAATACTTTAAAATAGTAAATTGAGTATAAATTTAAGGATTTGGGAATTGGAAGGTGAGTTTAAGGTTGTTAATGATATTGAATATAACCGTTAAGAGGAAGAAAGTTATTTTAAGAAATAAGATGAAATAACTGTGGTATTGGTTTAGAGGTGAATTTAGTGAGTTGTTTGAGGGTTATCCTTGAAATTAAGGTGAAATTTAGTGACAATTAGGTTGTTTGAGATCTGATGATGATTCTGGTTAATTATAATGTTGTGGGGTGATGATTGAGGTCGATGACATTGGTTATGATATTGATGGCAAGATTTGTGATAAATGAAATACGGTTTTAAAATGAACTTGGAAATGGGATTTGGATTGATGAATGATTATGATGTTGAGAATGTTGATATGTGAACTTTGAGTTATTTACATGGCTTATGAATTTGAAATATCTGAGATACGAGGTTCCCTGGATTAAGTACCGTGGCTTGCCACCACGTGTACCAGGTTGAAAACTCGATACTCTGTTGACCCTACGACGTAAGTGTGACCGGGCACTATATAAATTCCCGGGAATGTTACCCCCATTGAGCAATATTGATTATGTGAGAAAAACTATGCATAGACTCTTGGGGATGCACGTCGGGGGACAGTCTAAGGACAATTCAGACTTGTCGGGTTGGCTGGATAACCGACAGATGAGCCTCATCAGCCATAGGACAGACATGCATCATATGCATTTGTATGTTTTGATTGAATGTGCAGTTGTTTTGGTTTGCCTAATTGCTTAGCCATGTTTATCTGCTACTTGTCTTACTTGCTGTACTTGAATCCTATCTGTGATTTTCTTTGTTTGTCTTGTATGTGTGTGTTTATTTGAGAAACCCTTTTCGGTGGAGGCGTGAAGAGGGTGGTTCATGGTATATGGTAGTGAAGGTTGGGGCAGGTAGACTAGGTGTTGCTTGAGTATTCTAATGTATGGTACCACTTAGATGGCAGTGAGCGAAGTAAATTGGATAGAAAGTCACTAGGCATGTCTTTGGTCTTTTTGTTTCTTTAAGCTATTAATCCTTCTGATTTGTAAGTTAAAAGAATTTTCTTTAAACACCCTTTTAAAATAAGTTTTTCACTAAACTTTTCCAAAAGCTATTTTAAGAATAAACTGCTTTATTATGGAGTTAATTTTATTTGCAAGTATTTCTTTACTTTGATGGTATTCCCATCCCTACTGAGGACGTGTGGTTTGTTCTCACCCCAATATCTTCCACCTTTTTCAGTGACAGGTTCGAAGAGTCAGTTTGAAGCTGTGGGTGATTATTGGCTTTATATATGAGTTAAGTTGCTTTTATAGTGTTCCCTCGCTTGTTGCTTAAGATTGTATTTTATACAGAGGGATAGGTGTTGCATCTGAACAATTCTTTTGATTTACTTGTATAAGATTTGTTATTATAGGTAATTATGTTATTATTAATATTTGGTGATGCTTAATGTATGATTTTTAACGAATACCAAGCAATTTTCTGGTATTTTATTCAAGATTGAAATGCGAGTTCAAACTAAAGGCTCAATATTAAATAGTTAGTAAGGAAAGCAGGTTAGTAACGCCTTATTTTTGGTACGATCATGACGTATTAAAGGTTGGGTGTTACAATACGTTGACTGAATTGGGTCTGGTAGGTTTATATTAGATGCAATGTTATTAGTTTTTATGTGAAAATGAGCAGAAAAAGCACCAAATTTTTAGGATCTCACCTAAAATGCGATTGGATGCTCTTTTTCATTTCATGACCGCTGCTGGTATTCGCTTAGGAGATATGATACCTCTAAAAAATATTCACCATTACAGGTATCATTTTTATACACACTTAATTTCTAATTAATTTGAGATTATTGTTTTTAATAATTGATTATGTATTTCTTATTGTCGTAAAGTATCAGTATATCTTCATGCATTTGAAGAAGATATCATTTTCTATTTTATTTACGTTAACACATGGTTGGAAATCACTTTATGTATATATACTTTGAGATCGATTGGTTGTTTGAATAGAAAGATATTGATAAAATAGATTATCATGATCAACTCTGATCTTTGTATTAATTTACCTTTGTTGTATATGTTTGTGCAGGAATCATAATACTTGAAAATATTTGGGAACAACGAGTACACTGCTTACTACAAATAGAAATCGATCATGTGTTAATATCTTAAATTAAGAAAAACTTTCTTTTTTTGAAATAGATGGGTACAGATGGCTCAAGCTATTTAGAATTAATTTTTTAAAAGTATGCGTATGCTGATGACTTTGACTATGAAGAATTACTCTTTTTGAAAGCGTTGTGTGGTGATAAAATAGTACAATCCTAGAGTCCTGGTCGTTGTTACTCTTTTGGCGTTTTGTTATATGTTTATAAAAATTGTATATGATTTTTTGTCGCACGTAGTAAGAAAGAAACGCTAGCCACTTTTGATAATATTTTATTTTGTAAATACGATTTAGTGAAACTTTTTCTTAAATATGATTAAGGAGATTAATGATGTAAAGTATGAGTAGTTTTTATTATTCTTTTAGAAAATTATTTATTTGTATATATTTAAAAAGAATGATATATATTTTTATTTATGATATTTAAAAGACAATAGAAAAGGATAAATACAAAAAATATTATTGTTATAATACGTTAAAATTCTAAAATACAATTGGGATCATTTTTTTTATTAGAAAAATAATTTAAATACATTAGTATATTATAATTTATATATAATATAAGGAAGGTATTAATGTAATTTCACTTAGTTATGATTTTTTCTCTTCTTACTTTTTCTTCGATTCAAACAAAAGAAAAAGTTTCTCCTATTTTTTTTGAAAGCTTTTCAGTATATGAATAAATGAATAGTTGACTGTAGATGACATATTAGTCATAATTTTGTGTGATAGTCATAGGTCTGTTTTGACAGAGATCAGATGAAATAAGATAATTGATATATAAATCGGCCTTTCTTGAGCCATAATAGATTGTCATTTGAACTTTATTGACAAAGATGCAGGTAGGCTTGCCTCATCAAAATCTCTCCAAGCAAAACCCTTGTTTTTGAAAAAATCTTGTGAGTAGGGAAAAGAGTGCAAGTCTGTCTCTGTCTTTAACTGTAATATTGCTTTAAAGAGGAAATATTCCAAGTGTTAGGCAAATTTGTACCGTCTAAATATTGGAGTTTATATGCTCCATTTCCTAGGACTTCAATAATTCGGAGTGGGCCTTCCCATTTGGTTGTAATTTTTCATGAGATTGAGGTTGTCTGGCTTGCTCGGTTTTTCTGAGTACGAGGTCGCTAACTTGAAATGAGTGAGAATGGACTTTCTAATTGTATCACCGAGCTATGTTGTGTTGCATTGCTCGATGACGAAAAGTTTCTATATCTCGGATTTCTTCTATGGAATCGAGGTCTAGTTGCGAAGCTTCATTTTGGTTGGTTGCTTGTGTTCTCAACAAAGACTGAGAAATCTCCAAAGGAATCATAGCATCCGACCTATAGACTAAGCGGAATAGTGTTTTTTTAGTTGTAGAATGTGTAGTGGTGTTGCAGTCCCAAATACCCTTTGTATCATCTAGTTTCTTTCTTATGGCATGTAGGACGACTTTGTTTGCTACTTTAGCTAACCCATTAGTCTATGGATGTTCAACTGAAGAGAAATATTGGTAGATCTGTAAATTCCATAAAAAAAGATGTAAAGTTATGATCGACAAACTGGCGACCATTGTCAATGATAACATGTTGTGGGACACCAAATCTGCATATAATATGTTTCCAAACAAAGAAAATCATTTGTTCAGATGTGATTTTGGCCAATGATTTTGCCTCAATCCATTTAGAGAAATAGTCGATGGCTACAACTAAAAATTTAACCTGACCTGGTGCAACGGGAGAAACTAGCCCAAAATATCGATTCTCCATTGATAAAACGGCCAACTTACTTTAGAGTTATGCAATTGTTCTACTGGAACATGTATTATGGGAGCATATTTTTAGGCAATTGGTGCAAGTTTTTACCTTTTAATGACAATCTCTCTGTAAGTTTGGCTAAAAAAAGTTGGCACAGAAAATTTTAGAAGATAGACTCTGTGCTCCCACGTGTGTTCCATAGACTCCTTCATGGGCCTCGGCTAAGGTGAGGTCTACCTCTGACCTATTTAAGCATTTTTAATGTGGGCGAGTACATCCTCGTCTATACAAGTTATCATTTAATAATGTAAATAATGAGGCTTATCGTTGGAATTATTTCAAATTCTTATTTCAGATGAAATGTTTCCAGTTTCAAATAATGAATATAAGGCCATCGCTAGTCGTCACTCTGGTTGATGTTACAAATATTAATAAAATTGATGCTTGGTGTAACCAGAGTGGATTGTAGAAGAGTTGAAGTGTGTGACTGTGTACTAGCAAGCTTGGACAGGATATCAGCTTGGTGATTTTGTTCTCTTAGAATATGGTAAATTTCAAATTTTGAAAAGGAAGATACGAGTGATTTTACACTATCTAAATATTTTGTTAGAAGATGATGTTTGACTTGAAAAGATTGATTTACCTGTTGCACTACTAATTAAGAGTCACAATGGACCTTTATTTCAGAAATATTTAATTCGATTGCTAGCCTCAAACTAGCAATAAGTGCTTCATATTCAGCCTGATTGTTAGCTTTGAAGGAAAAGCATAAAGAGTGTTCTAAAATAATTCCATTACCATCTTTGAGGAGAATGCCAGCACCTGACCTTTGGGAGCTAGAGGTGCCGTCTACATAAAGCGTCCATTCTGTTGGCATATCATCGGAGTTGGGAGTAGTAAACTCGGCAAAAAAATTTGCAAAGTATTGCAATTTGATAGATCCTCTAGCTTGATATCTGATATCAACCTCGAACAGCTCGATAGACCATTTTATTAGTCATCCAGTTAATTATGCTTTTGTGAGCACTAGTCGTAATGGTTGCTCGGTTCGAACATTGATGATATGACTCTGGAAATAAGGTCGGAGACGCCTAGTGGATAATACTAATGCCAAGGTGAGCTTTTCTATCTTGGGGTAACGAAGTTTGACATTTTGTAGAGATTTGCTGACAAAGTAAATAAGATTTTGCACCTTGTTCCTTTTTGTAATAAGAACAAAACTAACAGTCCAGTCAGTAATAGATAAATAAAGATAAAATTCCTCTCTAATTTTAAGTTTTTTCAAAATTGGAGGTTTGGAAATGATAGTTTTTAGGTTTGAAAAAGCAATTTCACAATTAGGGGTGTGCATGGGTCGGGTGAAACCAAGTTTGATGTGACCTAGACCCGACCCGAAATATATACCGGGCCTATTTATTAGACCCGAACCTGACCATAGACCCGATGAAACCTATACACTTTTGGGCCACGATTATACCGGGTAAAAATCGGGTGAAAACTGGGCCATTAACATTACATTATCTTGATACCTTCTTATAAGCTAGCATGTGAAAATATCCAAATTTTCAAGACTCCAACTATTATTTGACATGGTAAAATTCACTTAGAAAAACAAGAACCGACTCTTCTCTAAAATTAAAGCATAATCATAATCAATACTAATATTGTATAATAATACCAAATATTTAAATCAATACAAATAACACAACATTATGCATTAGTCTAAAATCTTATGTATTTTAAACATAAAATATTAACTTATAGTCTTATAATAACTAATAACACAAAATATTAAGGTTTACAATACTTAAATTTCACATAAGAATAGCCATCATCCATCACTAATAACAAAAAATATTAATTGTGTATGATGACCGGGCCGACTTCGGGTGACCCGAGTCATGACCCGGATATGACCCGAAATAATGACCGAGTCTATTTTTGAGACCCTTACCCGGCCCTGGACCCGATAAAATCACACCAAATTAGGCCCTAAAGTGCTCGGGGCTAGGTCGAGTCTTCAAGCGGGCCGGGCCGTGCACACCCCTATTCACAATCATCATCCCACTTAAAGTCATTTTTCTTTTTGAGTGATTGAAAGAAGAAAAATGACTTAGAAGCGAGACAAGGTAAAAATCTTGACAAGATAGCAAGTTTTCCTATTAATTGTTGGACCTTCTTGATTGTTTGAGGACTTTTCATTTCTAGAACAGCTTGACATTTGTCAAGATTGGCCTCTATACCTCAGCTTGTAAGCAAAAACCTGAGAAAATTTTCTCCTTGGACTCCAAGGACACATTTTCAGGGTTTAGTCGCTTGTTATATTGTGTAACTTGTGCGAAAATCTCCACAATGTCGTCTATGTGAGACTTGCCGATCTTGGTTTTGGCTACCATGTTATCAACATAGACCTCCATGTTCCGACCAATTTGCTTGGCGAATATCTTATCCATAAGTTGCTAGTAAGTAGCTCCTGCATTCTTAAGACCAAAATGCATAACTTTATAGCAAAAATTATCATATTTAGCAAAGTTTTGAAAACCGGACCGGACCGGCCATTTCAACTGGGTTAACCGGAAACCGATCACCTAGCCGGTTCGGTCCACCTACGAAATCGCTCTGCAAAAAACCGATGGAAAAACCGTCCAAACTGGTGGTTAACCGGCAAATCGGGCGAACCAGCCCAATTTTGGGAAGTACCGGTTTTTCCCCCAGCTAACGAAACGGCATCGTTTGTCTTTTTTAAACAAAAAAAAAAAATGAAGGCTGAACGCTGAAGAACGCGGGTTACAGGCTTGCAGCCACTTTAGACTTTACCATAAATCTCTAATCAGCTAATTTCTTTGAAGAACACCCCACTCACAACCCTAAGCTCTTTGAGGCTCGAGCTTTTGGCTACGAAGGACAACCGCCGCCATGATTTGAAGCAAACGCCACTGTATGTCGCGGGTCGTTGCCTCAGCGTTGCGGGTCATCGCCTCAGCGTCGCGGGTCGTTCTGTTCTCTACTTCGAGGCTCAAGCTTCTGGCCCTCTGTTCTCTACTTCTCTTACGGTTAGTTCTTGGCTTCTAGCTCTTCTTCTATTTTTTCTGTTTTTATTTTTTGTTCTGGGCTTCTGTTCTTCTGTTCTTGTATTTTTTTATTTTGTTTATTATATGATTAAACAAATATTGAATAAATTTGATGTATGTTGAATTTGAGAATAAATTTGATGTCTGTTTAATTTGAAAATTCTGCTGATGTATATTGAATTTGAGATTCTGCTCTGCTCTGTTCTTCAATTTTTTATTTTTCAATTCTGCTCTGTTTTATTTTTGAATTTTTTTCAATTCTGCTCTGTTGAATGCCATATGAATTGTATGAAGTATGAACTATAAATTGGAATTTTTCAATTCTGCTCTGTTCAATTCTGCTCTGTTTCCTCTGTTGTGGAGTCATTGATTATTTGTTAACTTTATTTATTCTGATTTCTGGGTTGCTTCACTTGCTTGTTGCTAATTTTTTTATTATCAGTTGATAGTGCTATGATGCATTACTTCACTACATTGTTTATAGAAATTCGTAATCTTCTCCATGTTTCTTTTAATGGAATACATCGGTAACAGAGTATAGAGAATAAATGTTGAAAACTAGTGATCACATATTGTGGAATTCTATATTCTGTAATGTATACTTCTAATAATCCTCTTAATTTTGATGTAATTTCGGATTTTGAATTTTGAATGCTAAATTAAATTTTGGTATAATTTTACAATGCTGAATAGAATTGATATAATTTTGGATTTTGAATGACTATAATTTTGAATTTTGCTATCATTGCTGTAATTGCTGAGGTTTTATTTTACTGTAATTGCTTTAATGGCTGAAAAATGAAGTTGGGTTTTTAGGGACAAGGGATGGTTTGTTTTGCACATCTTGAAAAAATATTACTGCTGAGATTGGTTTATAGCAATTTCTAACAGGTAATTTGGCATTAATTGAGTGAGTTTTGTCTAATTAAGTAATTATTGATGTTGGTGATTATCTATTGAATATGGATATAGTATTTTATGCCATGATTTCTTTTAGTTATAAATTTTGATGCTTGAATTTGAATATAGAATTTTAATGATGAGATGAGATATAGTTTAGTTAGTGGATGGGTTATGAAATTTTAAATTTTATTATTATATGAATGATAGAATTTAAATTTTAAAAGATTTATATTGTATTTTTAATAATTTTATTTTATATTTAACAAAACCGGTCCGACCACGGTTGGACCATTAAACTATTGAACCAGTTACTTGACCGGTTCAATGACCGATTCGGTTCTTGCAACCTTGATATTTAGTTATAAAGACAGTTTTATCTTGGTTTGGTGGATGCATCAAGATCTGGTTATAATCAGAATATACATCCATAAAATTTAAAGTGCCAAATCCAGACAAATTTTCAACTAAAGCATCAATAGATGGTAAGGGATATGCATCTTTGGGACATGTTTTGTTTAGATCAGTGAAGTTGGCGCACATGCGCCATTTACCATTATGTTTCTTTACCATGACAACATTGGCTAACCATGTTGTGAACCTTATTTCTCGAATGAAGTTGGCATCAATGAGCTTTTGAGTTTTCTCCAAGGACGCTTCTCTTTTTTCCATGATGAGGTTGCATTTTTTCTGTGCTATAGGTCGGATTGCTAAGTTTATTGCCAACTTATGAGATATTATAAAAAGGTCAATTTTAGGCATGTCAGTGGGAGTCCAAGCGAATAGGTCGGCATTTTGTTGAAGAAATTGGGTGAGCTTCTGTTTCTCATCCTCTTGTAAGGCTGAACCTACAAAAGTGAACTTGTTTGGATCGTTAGTTAAGGAAATTTTTTGTAACTCCTCCATAGGGGTGGGGCGATCTTGAAATTCGGATCGTGGATCTAACTCGGCTAATGATGGAAGATGGAGTGACTTATGGACTGCATTTATGTGTGCACCTATAGCTTGGTTGGCCATAGGCAATTTGAGACTGACATTATAGCAATGGCGAGCTTCACGGTGATCACTATGAATTGTGGCAATAAGGTTGTCTTGCACATGAAACTTAACACACAGATGAATTGTCGAAACTATAGCGCCAAACTTATTCAAAAAAGGTCGGCTAAGAATTAGGTTATAAGGATTGAAACAATCAACCTCAAAATATCGAACATCTAGAGTTTTGATTAAAGGATTCTCACCAAGTGTGGTCTATAACCACACAGGTCCCAACACAGGCACGCGTTCCCCTAAAATTCCACCAAGTCTCCAGTGGACGGTTATAGTATATTATCACTCAGCTTCATTTTCTGGAATATGGAATAAAAAAGGACATCAGCAATGCTCCCGGGGTCCAATAGTACTTTGCGTACTATTAGATCTCCCAATTGAATAGAGATAACGACAGGGTTGTCTAAGTTTAGCTCGTTGGAAAAGGAAATCGGACGGTTGGAACATCATTTCAAGAAAGTTGGGCAAAGGTTAAGGACTGTTAAGGATGCTTACAACAGCGAGCATAGCTCGGTAGGTGCGTTTAGGACACAAGCTTGAAGTTCCGCCACCAACAAAACTCCCAGATATACAATTGATCACATCTCGGGGTTGATTGGGTTGAGCATTGGTTGCTTTGTCTTTTTCACCAGAAGATTGTCCGACAGAGGATAGTCAAGACACTTTTGAATGTGGCCACCGACATATTTATCCAAATGTCCTTGCCGAGCTAATCGCTCTAGTAGATCTTTGGCTATGACACACTCATCCGTAGTGTGTCTGTGCTTCTGATGAAAGGCACAATATTTCGTCTTATCTACATTCTTCAAATCCTAGTAGGTTCTAGCCTTTCGAGGAAGTTTGATTAGCTTTGAATTTAGTATTTCTTTGATGAACTCCTCCTTTTTGGTGTTGACCTGGGTGTAAGAATCATATTGTGGCGTTAATCGAAAAGGTTTTTTGCTATCTCGATTTTTGTCACCATCCTTGCTGGTTTGGTTTTTTTCTGACCTCTGAGCTTGGCGTAGCTCCTCAATCTCCATTTGACCCTTGGCCTTCTCGCGGAACTTGGCTAAGGTTCTCGGTTAAGCCACTGTGACGACTTCTTGGAATTTTTCTGGATGAAGACCACTCTTAATAGCATGTAGGTGCACCTCTGGATGAAGGTTTGGGATGCTCATCGCTACTTTGGTGAAGCGAGTGACATACTCGTAAACTTTCATGCTATCCTTGCTTGATCGTGATTAGATAATCAGAGTCATGTAAATATATAAAAGATGCAGCAAACTGATCTTCAAATAATTTGGCAAGCTCCTAAAAGGATGAGATAAAATCTGCAGGCAAAGAGAAAAATCAATCAAGTGTACAAATGTCTAATAAAGTAGGAAAACAATGACATAAGATGGGATCAGAGGCACCGTTCACTATCATCATAGAACGGAACTTTTTGACGGGCTTTTTAGGATCTCCCATGGCATCGTGGGAGTTAGTGTCATTGGTCATGCAAAGTTCCTGGGCAATTTAAAATTCACGACCTTTTCTGTAAATGGTCCAATTTCGTTGTCTGATTTGTCGTTTTTATTATTTTGTTGATCTCTCTCTGGTTGTTAATTTTCAGAGACGTGTGTCAGATCAGAATTTTTCTCATCATCTTCTGGTTGCTCATTGTGATCATTATTATTTTCAATCCAAACATTGGTTAGCTCGGCTATCTGATTTGTCATTCTTTGATTTTTTTTTCTGCCATGCGCTGATTAGCTTATTGTAACTCCGTTACCATCTGAAGAAGTTAGGATGGTGTGAAAGGAGGTTGGTCAGCCATAGGAAGATCTGAAAATTTTGAGACCTAAAGAGAAAAGGGTTTTTGTTTCTAGGTCCCACGGTAGGCGCTAATTGTTCTTGTGGAGGTTGGCCGCTGTATAGCTCGTCCATCGATGAGTTATTACAAGTTTTTCCGTTGGGATGAGTTATACTTTAACAATGAAAGAATAGGGGGTGGACACCTATAAAAGGTATTCCGACGCTCAAGTTAATAAGAGAATAATAAACTTTACAAATTGTAATATATCTAAACGATTTTCTTTTTTTATATTTGGGGTGAGATATATTCGGTTACAATTCTAATAATCTTGTTTAAATGAGAAATGATAACATTTTAAAATATTATTATACGTTTTGGTATTTTCATAACTAAATTATAGTATTTATAATCGAATTATAATATTTTAATTGAGTTATAATGGTCACATCAGATTCATTAGTATTACTCTTATGTAATATTTTATATACATCAAGATTTAACTATATAGTATCGAAACATTTCAAGTATTTCATGGTTCTAGGTATTTTTATGCTTTTTAGTCATTGATCTTAATCATGTATATATTTTATGTATTTTATGATTAAGATTAATTTCTTAAATTAATTTTATTATTTGTATCAATGACTAAAAATACTAAAGCGTTTAAAACTAATATATAATTGAAATGTTTCCTACTGGTTCCTAGAGTAGTATTTCTTAGGTTGTAATTAAGCTTATCCAAATAAAATTAGAAGCCATATCCCTTTATTAAATCTTTTTAATTTTTTTTTAATTATTTATAAAGTGCGATATCTTAATTTATATTTTTTAAATAAGACTAAGAAAAATATGTAAGAAAAAAATTTAATAGCAAAAAATCACACTTTATAAAATAATTAAAAAATTCAATTTCTACGCAATTAATGTAAAATAAATTATTTTTATTGATGTATCATTATATGATTAAATATACATATAAAATTATTTTATACTGACAATATATCAAAATTAAATTTTATAAAATTTCTAAAAATTAAGGTACAACAACTTAAGACTCAATTTAAGTCAATCAAAAAACAAGGAAGCATAGCAGCAGATTACTTGAAGAAGATCAGAAAAGTTGTTGATTCTTTAGCTTTAATAGGTTATGTTCTCTCTCTTGAATATCATGTCAGTGCAATTATTGATGGTCTTTCAGAAGCTGAAGTTCTTATTCTTGCTCATGAAGCAATGTATGATTGATTTAGAAAAATTAACCTTGGTTCAATTCAAGCAAATCTTATGCAATCTGCTCCTCATTTCAACTCTCAATTTCAAAGACCACCCGAAAGAAGAAACTTCAATAGAAGGAGAGGTCGTGCTGAAAACAATTTTTAATTAACTTAGATACAAGAAAACAATTTTTTTCAGACAAATTATTACATTCACCTGATATCACACACAGTCTTGTTAATGTACATAAATTTGTTATGGACAATGATTGCTACTTTAAATTCCATGTTCATGTTTGCTACGTTAAATCTTAGGCCAATCAAAAAATTTTTCTCCAAGTCACACTTAAAAATGGGATTTATGTCTTTGATCGAGGAGTTGTTGTTATTAATAGTTCCTCTCCTTCTATTAAGTATTAATATGATTTCTTCTACTTTCAATAATAATATCCATTCTAGTTATGCTTCTGTTCCTAGAGTCTTTAACACAAAAATTACATCTTACGATATATGGCACTATAGACTTAGACAGTGTGCTACTCAAAATATAAATAATGTATTGAAATCATGTAATATCAATCTACCTATGAATTCATCTAAATTGTATGATTATTGTTGTATGGCCAAAATGCATCTATTACCATTTTCACTTAATTCTTTTAACTTTCATGCACCACTTGATATGATATACTCAAAATATTTGGGGAGCCTGCTCCTGTTACTTCCTTTAATGGTTTCAATTATTATATATCCTTTATTGATATATTTATTCGTTATACATGTGTTTTCTTGTTACAAATCAAATTTTGAGCATTTATTGTCTTTTTACAGTTTAAAGCAAATATTATAACTCACAGTTTCTTGCTACTCACAGTATCACTCGTCATTTTATTTTTGTCCTCACACATCAATAAAATGGCTGTGTGGAGAGAAAGTATCGACCTATCATAAAAATTGGTTTAGGAGCGGATAACTTAATTTTTTTTATATATATTTTTTTAGTGATTTTGATAGTGGATAATGTTAGTAACATTGTTAGTGAATGATTTTAGAAGTTTTATTAGTGATTTTGATGTTGAATGATGTTAGTGGTTTTGTTAGGAGTTTTGTTAGCGGTTTTGGGGGTGAATGATGTTAGTGGTTTTATCATTGGTTTTGTTAGTAAATGATGTTAGTAGTTTTATAAGTAGTTTTGTTAGCGGTTTTGTTAGCAGTTTTGTTATTGATTTTGTTAGTGGTTTTGTTGGTGGTTTCGTTAGTGGTTTTGTTAGTGAATGTTGCTAGTGGTTTTGTTAGTGGTTTTGTTGGTGGTTTTGTTGGTGGTTTTAGTAGTGGTTTTTTTAGTGATTTTGTTAGTGAATGATCTTCTGCTAGTGAATGATTAAAGTTATTTTTTATTTTCTAGTACATTATCTTTGCAGCCCCAACGATGCATCTCAAGCATTTGACGGCAGCAGGGTATTAGTCTGGATGAGAGGTACGTTCTGTACTTGCAGATGACTGGCTTATACCATCTTGCGAGGCTGAACGAGAGATGGTTCGCCAACCAGACCCTCTTATAAGTCGGTCTGAACCCAAAGTGTGCCTCCGTCGCATTCAGCAGTATCTTGATGCAGACGGATGCATCAGCTCTAACCATTGGCATGATGAAGGCCGGATCACATGATAATCAAGACTCTTGTGGTTGCTCGAGATCGACGTCGCGAGACAAATATGAGGTCCGTTGTACCGTTTTACCTGTCAAATATCCTTGCGCTGCCGGAGACTTACTCTAATCAACCATGTGCACCCGTTCCCAAATTCAGTACACTTCCCAACGTACCTGCGATAATCGAACTCTACCACCTTTTACCGTACCCCACGTCGGATGCTATACGTCTTCACGCTTAACACATCATCCTCTTTATCCTGAAACTGCTGACCAACCTGAAACTCTGTAAAACCTCTAGTACCCTGGGTATCTCTGGCATCAAATCCAGTGGGTTCCCCATGAACCCCCTTCTATCTCATGGCATCCAAGTTCAAAGATTAAAAGTGCGGAGGGTACTGCTGTGTCCCAAAGCTAGAACCACCGCCAGCCCCAGCTGGATTACTCGCTGCAATGTCATCGCCATTGTCATCAGCAATGAGGTCCGGCTCCACATCATCATCGTCATCATCATCCAGCAATGCATCACCCATACCAGTCGGTGCCCCACACTGTAATGAAGTTGGCACCCTATCCACGATACCAACCTCTCCGCCACCACTGCAGTTGAGATCAACGGCGAACAACGGGGAGGCGACAGGCTCGTCCAGAGGTGCATTCACAGGCACGGACGAAGATGCACCAACAGGTCTCGAGCTAGAACCGGCTACCGTGCCTATAGTGTAGGTATTTCGGTTCGAACCC
Organism: Arachis stenosperma; assembly: GCF_014773155.1. Taxonomy (NCBI): domain Eukaryota; kingdom Viridiplantae; phylum Streptophyta; class Magnoliopsida; order Fabales; family Fabaceae; genus Arachis; species Arachis stenosperma. Next base: position 7,347,477 of record NC_080378.1, read on the forward strand.
CCGAGCTAGATACCACATCAACCAACTTTGCCAACAGCTCAGGTGTCCTGACCTCGAGAAACTGCCAACGACAATGAAAGAGAACCTGCAAATCCTCATCACTCCCTATGATGAAACAATCGTACTTCACGTCATCTCGCAGCACTGAGATCGGAATGCGATAGAATAACTTCTGAACCCGTTTAACGCCTTGCAGCCCAAGTTTCTGTATTATAGAATTCACGAAGTCATCGAATCTCGTCGTAGGTCTCATAAAAATACTCAGAGGATCCTTATCAGTGAACTTCACACCAAATCGTGTTTTTCTCTTAATTGACCCTCTGTAATGCACTAACACACTACAAAACTCTCTTCACTAGCCATTTTGTCACTCTAATGAGAGGAATTCACGTTCACACCATACTTATACACGTTTGGCCCTTCATAATTCGAAACAGCCAATTTCAAATTATACCCGTAGTAATTCGAATTAGCTCTCTTCGTACTACCTACGAATTCATGCATTCATAGTTCGAATTGATCAGTTTCAAATTACCTTCCATATAATTCGAATAACTCTGATTCGAATTACTCCCGTTTATAGTTGGAGTTAGTTTGATTCGAATTACATATAGACATGTTTTGGTTGATTCATATCTCGTTTTTTCTTTTGGCGGAATTGTGAAATTTGTGTCTCCAATTGGCTTATACTGGGTTTTGCCCTCATTTTATTTAAAATATTTTAATAATTTTATACCTTTTGCCTTTTAAGTGATTCGACAAGTCTTCATGAAATAGATACTTCTATCCCGTTTTGTCCCATTAAATCTCTCATGGCAGTAATACTTTCGAATATCCATTTTTGCGATATTTTTGTTATGTTTAATTGTACCATTAAATCAAAAGAGGTATATTTCGTTGTTAGTTTAACATATAAATTTTGTTGATATATAGAGACTCATACATAATTAATATGTACAAATTAAGTAAAATTCATGAATTAATATGAAATTAAATAAATGATTTTTATTTGTTATTTATTATATAAGAATATAATAGAGAGTAAAAAATATTTTGTTATTATAAATAGATTAGTTTTACATAAATATAATTTATGATATGATTATCATATATTTTTGTCTTTATTTTTCTGTATTTCTCTTAATATTTTTTTGGTCGATTCAGTTAGAATAATATTTTTTAAAATAGTAGAACTGTTTAATTTATTTTTTCTTGAGCGTTTCTACTTTTTGTTATTTATCAAAAGAATATTGTAAATATATTATTATATGTTATATTATTACTAAAATTATTTATTTGAATGAGTGAGTTGAATAAATCAATCATGAATTTTGAACTCATAAATATACATTTTACCTATTGTAAAGTACATAATAGTAAAACCGGTGAGAAATGACTATTGAGGGTATATTGGAGCATAATGAAATTTCATTTCCGAGAGTAAAAGTAAGGCAAATAATAAAACTATTTTGGGCAATTCTATGGTGTCTTTTGTTTGGTGTCTAACTTTTGCCTAAATTATCTTTAATAGTAACTTTAAAATATTTAAAATTTTTTAACTTTTATATTTTTAAATTTAAAATTAATTATTTTACTTATTTTAGTAATTAGGCAATACTTTTTAGACACTATAACAAACACTAACTATTTTTTCTTAAAAACTGAAGCTACAGTGTTTCACCATAAATACTGAACAGACCTCTTAAATGTGAAATGCCTTGTGTAGTTTTGCGCCAAGGAAATTGCATTTGCCTTTTATAGTGCCTACTGCCTAGTGTCTAGTATGCTTGTGCCAGTTTTATTAGGGGTCCAATCCACAACATAATTTAATTTAAGGGCAATTTACGTAAATAAATAAAGTGGGAGAGTTATTTACGTAAATGTGCAAATTTGTATGTTGTTACGATTTTGTGCAAAATGGATTTATATGTAAACCGTGGCAACCCACCACGGTTTCTAAACATGCATAAACCGTGGGAGGTCACCACGGATTAGGAACAAATTTTTGTAGGAAGAAACCGTGGTAGGTCACCACGGTTTATGAAAGAAATTTGGCAAGTATAAACCGTGGGGAGTCACCACGGTTTATGAAGAAACTTGTTTGCACATAAAACCTTGTGGGTCACCACGGTTTATGTGTGGTAAATAATAGCCAGAAAACCTTGTTAATTTTATGTCCAAGAGACACAACTTATTTTTTATTTTTTTTATTATTCTTGTTAAATTTTTTATAATTATATTTTTTATTATTATATTTTTCATCTCAACTTTTTTTAATGAAAAAAATGAGAATAAATTAGATTTTCATAATTTGTTCTAGTTTATCATCAAGCAGAATTACAAGAACACAAAATTTTGTGTCTCTATCCATCCGTGTCTTGTCCTGTCCTATTTTCAGTGTCTTATCCTATTTTGTTGTTGAAAACAAAGGCAGCCTAATAAATACACACTATATAGTACATTTTATAAAGAAAAAAATCATCTATTTCTATTGAATATTTTAATAAAATTTTTTCGTTCTCTTTATGTATTATTGACTAATATATACTATAAATTTTTACATGTATTATCAATTAGTTTTTCATTATGTTTATCCCTATTTTTCATTTTACACTATATTTAAATATTTATTATACTATAAAAAATATTAATGAACATAATAAAATAATTACTTATTAATATTTTTTAGAGTACTTATTAATATTCTTAAAATATAATAAATATTTTTTATTTTAAATTTAACAAATACTAATGTATCAATATACACTTATATGTGAATTTATTAAATCTATATAAAAGATTTAATCAATAAGCATGTTAATGAATATTAATATACCAATATTAACAAGTAATTATTTTATTGTACTCATTAATATGTTATAGTGTAATAAATCTTTATTTTATAAATGAAAAAATAAAGATGTATATAATGAGAGAGGTCACCTTAAGCTTAAACGAACTTTTGAGTAGTTTTTATAAGTTCGCCTAAGATTTTGAAAACTTCATAAAAACTCAAAATAAAAAATAAAAACACAGATTCCAAACATTAATGTTAGTGTAATTTATTTTTAAAAATATTTTTTTATTTTATAATAGAAAAAAATCCAAAAATTTCATGGTGTTTATTATTAGAGTCTAATTTTTTTCTAATTTATTTTACATCACAAATTTTAAATATTTTAAATTTATTAAATTTCATCATCTTAAATTAAATATTAATTTTTTATTTTTTAGTAAATAGACATCAATTTTTTAAGCACTATAAAAATCATTTTCTTAGTATTATCTGATTTTTTTTATTGTACTCTTTCTATTATAAAAATAATGATTTTTATAATAAACAGCTTTGTGTCTCTTGGACATAAAATTAACAAGATTTTCTGGCCATTATTTACCACATATAAACCGTGGTGACCCACAGGGTGTGTGTGGTTCAAAGATTAAATTTTATTACTAGGAATGTCATTCCTAGGAATATAATGTCTAGGAATAAGATTACTTGGAATATAAGATACCTATGTTTGTTTATAAAATTTAATATTTTGGAATGTTATGTAATAATCCTAGGGATGAATAAATTTTTGTTTGGTTGAGTTTAAATTTCTTGGTCATATTATGTAATATGTCAAAATTACCCTTATTCATTCAAATTAAAATATTAATGACTAAAAAATAAATATAAAGCTAATTAAATATTATTTTTTTTACATTGATTTTTTTTAATTTATAAAATATCTCTAATAATAAATTTACTAAAATACCCCTAATAATAAATATGTTTAGCTAAAATTATTATTAATTCTAATTTTTTTAGAATTTACTAAAATACCCCTAATATCAAATATTTTAGCTAAATTGTTTATTGATTCTAATTTTTTTAAATTTATTAAAATACCCTTAATACTAAATATGTTCAAATAAAATTATTCTTGATTTTATTTTTTTAGAATTTACTTAAATACCCTAATATCAAATATGTTTAACTAAAATTATTATTGATTCTAAATTTTTTTAAATTATTAAAATATTCTTAATATCAAATAATTATTATTAAAATAATTATTACTAACATATTCCTAATATTCCTATTATTATTGATTCTAATTTTTTTAAAAAATTTACTTAAATACTCCCAATATCAAATATATTTAAATAAAATTATTTTTTATTCTAATTTTTTTTTAAAATTTACTAAAATATCCCAATATCAAATATCTTTAGTTAAATTATTATTGATTCCAAAATTTCACTTAATACAATATGTTTAATTAAAATTATTACTTTTTTACATTTTGAATTTACAAAAATACTTCTAATAAAAAATTTACTAAAATGCCCTTAATAAAAATAGGTTTAATTAAAATTATTATCGATTCTAATCTTTTTAAATTTACTAAAATACCCTTAATAACAAATATCTTTAATTAAAATTAACATTATCACAATTAAATTTACTAAAAAAGCATTACTATTATCCAAATAAAAATTACAAAGAAGTCTCAAAAGTAAAAAATTACTTGCACTAATAAGCATACATGCACAACTCTTGTACAAGAACGCAACCACATCAATAAAATGAAATCAATGTTACAATAGACAGCCTTATACATAGAAAAATGAACATAATTATCGTGTATGATGTCTTCTCCTCCATTGGTTCCACATTTCTTGTGCAAGTTGATCCCTCCATCTACCCCAAGCATCGCTCGTCTCAATATGGTGGATCGTCCCCCCATCTACTCCAAGCATATTTTGATCTACTATCTCATCAATAGGATCCACAACCATCACTCTTCTAATGTGATTATGCAAAAGGCAACATGCAGTTATAATTCTTCCTTGAGTTTTAATAGGATAAAATGACCTTCCTCTTAAAATTCCCCATCTTGCTTTCAATACTCCAAATGCCCTTTCAATGACATTTCTAGCTTGTGAGTGTTTCATATTAAAAAGTTCTTGGGCCGTACTAGGTTGATTATGTGAATTAAACTCACTCAAATGATATTTTTGTCCTCTATAAGGTGCCAAAAATCCTTCACAATTCATGTATCCAGCATCACATAAGTAATAATGACCTAGTGTGACATACACAATTGAACAAAATTAATGAAAGATCAAATGGTTACTTTGATAACATATTAAAGTCTCGATAAAATACCTTGGGGAACACTAAACCCATTGCGAAATAGTGCATCTCGCAATACCCTAGAATCCGCAGCTGAACCCTCCCAACCCGCCAGTACGTAGATAAATTGCATATCGGGAGCAACCACTCCAAGCACATTGGTTGTTATGTCACCTTTTCTGTTTCGATATCTAGGCTTATCAGCCTCAAGGACATTGACTTTGATATGAGTACAATCTAAAGCTCCTAGGCAATCCTAAAATCCAAAACAAAGATCAATTAACTCAATCCTAAAGAACACCAACCATATGAGATTTAATAACATTAGCAAGATAAATTACCTTGAACCATTTCCATCGTTCATCCATTTTATCCTGGCTAAATGGTTGAGGTTTCTTCAGTAAGAGATTATGACATCTCAAAATAGCAAGCAATACATCATTAAATCGCCTACTAATTGTTTCTTCAGATCTCACAAATTGTCTCTTTATTACTCTAATTTTGACGTCATGTGCTATAATATGTAAAAACATGGCAACCATTTCTTCAACACCCATATTCCTACTTGGTTCTAACCTTCCATCCCTTTTAAGCATGTTACACAATGCATGAAAGGCACATCTATCCATTCTTGTGTTTTCTATACATGCTAGATCACTAAAATAAATAATCCTATCAACACTAACATCTCTTATTACTTGCCTACTATAACTATCATTCCATTTTCTTTTCTTTTTCTTCAATTGCAATATAATCAAAACATAGCAAATTATCAACAACTTAACCATAAGGTCATTCATTAATTCGAAATGTAAAATCAAGCAGGCAATAACTTTCATCTTCTGTTTAGGATCCATTCTGCAAAAAAAATATGTTCTTCAAGCTTCTTGTATTGTTCGTTGTATTATTCTTAGCTAATTTTTGGCACAATGATATGGATAAATGCATTCAAACCATATCATAGGATATAATGGTCCAGATTTACATCCTTTTTTATTTTATTTTTCAGTAGAGCATGACAACAAAATGCTGCCGACTAAGTATATAGATACAAGATTTGCTGATAATTCAGATAAAGGCTATATGATTCTACTTTGATTAGGTAGGATCATTGTATTTTTATAGTAGTGAAATAGATGTTAACATAACTCTATCTTATATATATAAAGGAAAAAAAGATATATTAATTATTAAAAAAGATTGTATGCTGACTGCTCCAGTGAATCAAAATTAAGGTCTTAATTTGTTTTCAGACAGAGACAAGATCAATATGATACTGAGTAGTATTGTTATGAAGGGATGGGCAATAAAGACATTGTACAAATATGAAGAGAAAAATGCAATGGCAACACTCATGTTGAAATATGTCACACCCCAAAGGAAACATATGATTAGTAAAACCAGGTTAGAGTTTTCTTAGTAAAAAGAAGAGAGGCACTGGGTACATGGGAATAGGTCTAAAACAGTATCTGCAACCCTCTTTTTCACCAAAAGTTACTACTTACTAAAATAAAGAACACAGGATACATGAGACAAAATACTAACTTAGTAAGTGCAAACTCTCTATTCACCAAAAGTTACTACTTACTACTACCTGATAATTATATTTCTTCTTTTAGCTATGCTGTAACTTGGACAAATAACAAATATTATGTAAGATTCAAAGAAAGAAACATTAACAAATTCAAATCCACTAGTTTTCTCACTTGTATATCTTTAGCTTCCTTGGCTTTCTCACTGGTGTGCTCAATGAGGTTTGGATGTCTAGGAGTAGATGATAGTATATGTAGCAGATCTGTTCAGCAAAAGAGAGGAAATAAATTGAACCTATCTATGAACTAGTAGCAAATTCAAACAGCAAATTCTATATCATCATTTAATTTTAATGAAAGGTAATATCCAATAAATTGAATGCTGCAGACATGCTTTATACAAATTAGAGAACTTCAATTCTAATCCAAAACAGCTTGAAGTTTGATTGTAGGATATCAGCAAAAGAGAATCAAAAGCATCATAGTTAAATAGAACACAAGTAAAAGAATGCAAAAGCATAATAGTTAAATTGAGTTGATTAAATTCAAGTTCAGCTAACAAAATTGTAATGAAACAAAATTATTTTTTTAGGTCTCAGTGACATAATTGCAAATATCTGGCAGAGTAAAAGAATTGCAAGCAATTTTGGTTCTTGAAAAACAATGAAAAACAGCAAACACATGACTAGGTTATGTGCTCCAAAACTCAATCACCAATTCACCATCTAACCTTCATTTTCTCCCCTTAAATTTCAAACACCACAAACTTAAAAGCACTCACTGTGGAAAACAATTTTTCAACTTGTGACCTTATGCAAACTTAACAACGATGTTAACTACCTCATATCAGTGTCATCATCAAATCATCATAAATTTGGTATCAAAAACATCGTAATCATCAACTTACATACCTTATTCAGAGGGTAGCCCCTGTTTCCAGCATCAATAGCAACTAATTTGCTCTTAGTTAGTATCCCCTGCAACCAACAGAAGAAAGTGAGAGAGGGCAAGAGAGAGAGAGATCGAAAGAGAGAGAGATCGAAAGTGAAAGAGAGACAGAGGGAGAGAGAGAACCGTATGCGAAGCACTGGAGAAACGGTGGCAAAGCTTCCTCGTCGACGGCGAACTCGACACCAAGCAAGAGACTGATGGAGGAGAGAGACCAAACGCGAGCACGCGACGCGGAGGATCCGGCTAGAGGCGCGGCAGCGACGACGGCAAGCATACAGTGGCGGTGAACCGACGTGAGCTGCGATGATGGAACACGAACGCAAACGAAGGATTGAAGTGAATTTTCTTCTAGAATAAGGTGAGGGGTGGTCGTGCAAACTCAAATCGGCGGCGAGACGGTGCTAACACTGGTGGAGCCTCCATGAATTTGGGGAAGAAGCTCGGCTAGGTTTTAGTTTCGATGAAATTGGGGCTCTGCTAGGGTTTGGGTTTCTGATGAAATGAGGAGTAAAAATCTGAGAAGAAGTGTTGGAGTGAAATTGATAAGGGCATTTTGGTCTTTTCACTTTATTATACACATTCCATTCCCATTGGAATGAAAGATAACCAGGGGAGAGATGGGAATGAAATGGATTGGATTTTAATTCCAAGGAATAAAACATACCCGAGAATAATTTTTTATATCTTGAACCAAACATGAGAATAAAATATTCCCATCTCAAAATTCCTGGGAATATATTTGTATTCCCTCCAACCACACACACCCACAAGGTTTTATGTGCAAACAAGTTTCTTCATAAACCGTGGTGACTCCCCACGGTTTATGCTTGCCAAATTTCCTTCATAAACCGTGGTGACCTACCACGGTTTCCTCCTACAAAAATTTGCTCCTAATCCGTGGTGACCTACCACGGTTTATGCATGTTTAGAAACCGTGGTGAGTTGCCACGGTTTACATATAAATCCATTTTGCACAAAATCGTAACAACAAACAGATTTGCACATTTACGTAAATAACTCTCCCACTTTATTTATTTACGTAAATTGCCCTTAATTTAATTTAATTTAATCTTCTCTTAAATTTTTATGTTTGCAAATTTTATTTAGTATATAGTGACAGGTAATACGATTTATGAAAAAATAATAACATATATCAAATTATAAAAATAGTGTAATAAATTTTAATTTAAAATAATCTAATAAATTTAGATTTTTATTTTATTGAAGTAAAAAAAGGCTATAAATACATAAGATTAAATATTAATTTTTATGAATTACTTAAAAAAAAATAAAATATATTTTTTGTTTTTAAAATTTGTTTAAAATTTTAAAAATATTCTTAAATTTTATTTTATTTTAATTTTATTTTAAAAATTTTTTATTTATATTTGATGGACTAATTTTTTAAAAAATTTAGGATTAGTTTAATAAGAATTTCATAAAAATAATCTTTAATATAAATAAATCAGATATAGTTGTCATATATTATTTCTGAATTGATCTTAAATGTTATAAAAATTTAATCATCAGTAGTATATTTGATGTAAATTAAAAATTTTAGAGATAAAATTTAAACAAAATAAAATTTAAAAATATTTTTAAAATTTTTAATAAATTTTTTAAAAATTATTCTAATATAATTATGTAGTGTTTTATATATACATCAAAATTCAACTATATAGTATTTTTTAAGATTCAAGCTCATCCAAATAAAATTGAAAGCCCTTGTCACTCCTATGTATATGAGAATATATATTATTTATTCCCTTTTTGTATAAGCACACCTTTTTATATGTTTATTTATTTTTGGAAACAGTATTAATTGTTACATAAAAGTGGATGGTCCTATCTCTAACGTGGTATGCTGCTATTCTTACATGATATTGGTTGTAACAAACTAACAATCAAAGTGGATATCTGTTTGTGCCTTTTAATTTTAGTATTGGATTTATAGTAGTATTTTTTAATAATATATAAAATTTGGTGTGATTTTTTTTTATATAAATATCACAAATCTGATTCTATTTGTAAAGTTTAACTTTTTAAAAATTTTAAAATACAGAATTGATGATTTGATTTATGAATTTATATAAATCTAATTTTTTGATTTGTGAACTTTAATTTTAAAAAATTTTTAAAATATAAAATTGACTTTTCGATTTGTAAACATATACAAATTTAATTTTTTGAGTAGTCAATTTTAATTTTTTAAAATTTTTAAAATACAAAACTAACTCTCCAATTTGTGAACCCAAAATTTAAATTTAACTCCTCTCAAATTGGACTATCATTTTTCCTTCTCCCTCCCAATTCGGTGCTTTTAATTTATGTTTTGGAATTAAAAAGAAAAAATGGCTTCATATTGATTAGAAACACACAAACTCTCTATAATAACACATCTTGAAAATTCATATAAAAAAAATAACCCTACATATTTGTACATGTTTTTTTTTAAGAACTAAAACTAAATGTCTATGGATTGTTAGGTTCATATCATTTTTCAATTATATATAGCTGCGTATTATTATGCAATGCTTAATATATAATTTATATTTGATGAAGGGTAAATACCAGCTTAGAATTTTCACAAATTAAAAATTTGAATTTATTTTAAGTATAGTACTAAATCGATAAATGACTATATCAAAATTTAATAAATTGTCACAATTTAAATCAAATAACTAAAAATTTTAAATCCTAAGTCGTTTTTCTACAAAATTATAGTCGGATGTTCATATCTTGGCTATGAGAGAATTAGAAGGATGATAGCAATAAATAAGAATTTAAATAGTAAAAAGGGTTAACCACTAAAAATGTCCCCAAATTATTCAAGCGCGGATAAAAATACATCCGAATTTTACTATCGACAAAAACACAACAACAATACCCAACAGTAAATATATATTTTAAAAAAATATCTTAGAGATAGAATTTTGATGCAATTTTTTGCAAGCATGATTATAAAAATAATATATTATTATTCATAAAAATTGGTGATTTTTTGTTAAGTATATAATTTTTTTATAATTATTTTTTTAAAACCAATAATACTTTTTAAAAAAATCACAAAATAATATATACTTAACAAAAAATCACCAAATTTTAAGAATAATAATATCTCATTTTTCAAATTATGTTTGCAAAAAATTGTATCAAAATTCAATCTCTAATGTATTTTTTGAGAAATACATATTTAATGTTAGTTTTTTTGCAAGATTATCTAACATTAAATATGTATTTCTCAAAAAATATATTAGAGATTGAATTTTGATACAATTTTTTGCCAACATAATTAAAAAAATGAGATATTAGTATCCTTAAAATTTGATAATTTTTCGTTGAGTATATATATTTTTTGTAATTTTTTTGTTAACAACTAATAATACTTTTAAAAAATCACAAAAAATATATACTTAGAAAAAAATTATCAAATTTTAAGAATAATAATATCTCATTTTTTTTATTATTCTTGTAAAAAATCACATCAAAATTCAATATCTAAGGCATTTTTTGAAATATATATTTACTGTTGGATATTGTTGTTATGTTTTTAAATTATTTAAAGGTATTTTTGTCAATAGTAAAATTTGGGTGCATTTCTGTCAGCGTTTGAATAATTTATGGACGTTTTTAGTGGTTAATCCTAGTAAAAAAGTAAAACAATTAACTAAACATTAAAGGAAATTAAACTAAGTAGTTAAAACAAAAAAAATCCAAATATTTAAAAAAATTTTGGCAATAGGTGAGAGTCAAGGATTCCAATTATAGTAATTGACCACAATGAAGAGTTAATCCTATTCAATTCTTAAGCTTTGAAGATAAATCAAGTAAGTATAAATGATTTTAATGCACAAATTATAATCAACTCACTAATTAGACTTAATGAAAGGTGGAAACCAAATTAACTAACAATTCTAAATCACCAATTAATATTAGACATCAATAACTCAAAATCACTTAACTCCCTAATTTCAAATCAAAAATAAAAAGATATATTTCATAATTAAAATAAACATTTCATCAAACACTTAGTGGACATGAAAATAAAGTTTGATAAATTACAAAAATTAATAAAAATTATAACTAACAAAGACAAAAAATTAATCTTAACAAACTAAACAAGTATATATCAAGTCACCAAAAAAAAACAAGTATATATCAAACTCAAAACATCAACTTCATTAATAGAAATAAAAAATTCACAAGGTTCATAAACTAACAAAACAAAAACAAGATACTCCACTAAATTCTAAAAAAATTAGGGTGCAAGAATATAAAATCAAATACTAAAACTACAAGTAAACAAAATTAATCACGACATCGAATTCATAAAAAGAAATTAAAAAATTAATAATTAAGAGTATAAAAAGCATATTTTTTACTCATAAATTCATAAGAAACAATAATTAAAAAATTTCATAAATTAAACTAAAATTATGTGATTTAGTTGATAAACTCTATATTTTTTAATACAATTTATAACGACAAAATGGAGTTTATTAATACTTTATAAATATTTAAAATTTGTTGACAAATTATTATCTAAGTTAACAAATTATCAATGCTTTAATATTTTTTAATTTAAGATTAATTTAATCTAATTATATAAAAGGATTTAGCTAACATGTATGTGTTTTAATGGTACATAATAAATTTATTATTAGTAAAAAAATTTAAATATTTTTATTTAATAAATATAAAATAAATACATTAAAATTTTAAATTTTTTATATTTTTAATAATTTTTTTATTTTATAGTCTTAACATGTGCCTTTAAACATATGATAAATAAAATTTATATAAAATTATTATATTAATAGTCAATTAAAATTATCAGAATGTGTAATAGTCAATATAATGTTACTTAACCTGTTATATCAACAAATTTTAATTAGTTTTTTTAATTTTTAAAATTAATATGACTAATTTAAAGTATTTAATAAAAATAAATTTAACTTTTTACTCTTGTACTAGTATATATTCCCGATCTTATACGAGATAATACATAAAATTATATAAAAAAATTATTAAAAAATTAAATAAAATATATATTATAAATATTTTACAAAGTTATAATTAAAATCAAACTCTCATTATTTTTAATATTAAAATATTAAAAATAATTAGAATTTGTCTTAATCAATTTGAGTTTGTTGAGTGATCATCTCACTCATCCGCTTAAACAACTACTAGGAGTTAGAATCTCGTCTTGTGTATGTAATAATCCATTGGCTACCGATAAACCATTAATAAATGGAGCATCAATACGTGGTTAGACTTGGCAGGAGTACCCGAATACGCGGATACCCGACCCATCCATATCCGGTTGGGGAGGGTAATAACTTGACTCGAGTCGGGCAGATTTTGTTTAGGACATGGCATGGTCGGGTTTATAGTGTACCCGCCTCGGATAAATACATATAAATACTTTTAGGAATTAGGATTTGCCTCACATCACAGATTTAGTGATTCACAGCTTGAGTCCATACTCTATAGCCATGCAAGAAAAACCCAGTTATCCTTACTCAGAGTCTTCTTTTTCTCGGCTTCTTTACAAAAAAAACCCCATAGCTCCCGTTATTGTTGTTGCTGAGCCCATCACCGCCTACTCCTTCACAGCTCTCATCTTCTTTCACAACTCATATCGTCATTGCTGCTTATCCCGTTACCGTCATTGTTGAGCCCATCGCCACCTTTCTCCTACCGAGTCCCTTTTCTCTAGGTAAAATTTTCCCCCTTTCTCTCATTGTGAGTCTGTTAAGTTCTTCTTCTCTTCTTCCATAGACTTATCACTTAGTCGCCGTTGCTACGAGCCCGGGTGTTGCCGTTGCAGTTTCATTTGAGTCTGTCATCAAATAAAATGAATTTTTTATTCAAGTTGGACCAGTTGGAAATAGGCATGCATGAGATCATTTTTGCATGTAATTTTTGAATTTTCTCATCTAAATTCGATCTATGTGGTTGAGTATTTTAGTATGGCAATCATCGTGGTTTCGTTGCAACACTAATGTGATAAAAATTGCGCGGTAATTTCATAACTAATATATGAGACAAACCAAATTATTAAAGTAATCCAGGAAATAACATTCAGATGTGCGCATAAAATTTATAAGGTGATTATCGTAGAAAAATATATATGTATAGCTCAAGTGGAAGATTGTTAGAAAATTATTATTTCTTAATATATTGGACAACACATATATTAATTATAATTGCAAATTAAGTAATTTCTAGGGATGGCAACGGGTCCCATAGGGCGGGGACATGGCCCCGCCCCCGGCCCTCGCCCCCGGCCCCCGCCGCCAATATCAGTCCCCGTCCCCACGATGGATAACGAGGACCCCATATCCGCCAAGGATCTGGGTCTCCGCGGATACCTGCGAATTTTTGTAAAAATTAATAAAAATAAAAAAATGAAAAAATTAGAAAAAATGATAGATAATTATCAATTGTCATTACAAGCATAATATCCATAGTCTTTAAAGATTTAAATAGCAATAACAACAAACATAAACATCCAAACATATCCATAAACAACCAAATATTACATAAACAACCAACCATATTCATAAACAACCAAATAAAGTTCATCACATCATAAAAATATAATTCTACCATCTCAATCTTCCTTTCATCCCGTAATGGTAGTAATAGTAGATTTCGACTTACTTGAATCCTACATCAATAAGAAAATAATTTTATGAATTTTAGGGATGATAGTGAGTATTACTCAATGCATCTAAAGAAAATATTTTATAAATGATGAATCAAAATCACATTAATCCAAAATATAAATCATGAATCAGAAATTCAGAATCATAATCTCATTAACCTAACTCAAAAATATAAATTATAAATTAAAAATAAAAAATTCAGAATCAGAAACTCATTAACCTAACTCAGAAATCAGAACCTAATTACCCTAATTCAGAAATTCAGAATCAAATCAACCCTAATTAGAAATCAGAATTAGAAAATTTAGAACACAAAACCTAATTACCCTAATTCAGAAATTCAGAATCAAATCAATCCTAAATAGAAATAAGGATTAGAAAATTCATAACTCGGAACCTAATTACCCTAAATCAGAAATTCAGAATCAAATCAACCATAATTAGAAATCAGAATCAGAAAATTCAGAACTCACAACTTAATTATCCTAATTCAAAAATTCAGAATCAAATCAACCCTAAATAGAAATCAGAATCAAAAAATTTAAAACTCAGAACTTAATTACCCTAAATCAGAAATTCAGAATCAAATAAACCCTAATTAGAAATCAGAATCAGAAAATTCAAAACTTAGAACCTAATTACCCTAATTCAAAAATTCAAAATCAAATCAACCCTAAATAGAAATCAGAATCAGAAAATTCAGAACTCAAAACCGAATTACCCTAAATCAAAATCAGAAATTCAAAAATTCTTGAACCATATCAACCTAATTCAAAAACATAAATTCAAAAACCACAGGACTGACTTATCCGACGGAGAAAAGGGGCAGACCAGCAAAGAGCCAAAGACCAGCAATTTGGCGAACGAATGGCGAAGAGGAAAAGACGACGACCGGTGATGAGTCTGCCGCGACGAAGAGAAGACAACGTGGCCGCGACAGTGAGATCGAGTCCTGCAGTGAGCAACCGAGCCACTAAGGGGTTGGGAAGCAGCGCTGAGGGACCCAGAGGGTGGAAGGCAGCGGTCGGCGGTGTTCAAGAAGGAGACAGGAGGGGCTGAGAGTTTGAACTTCGAGGAGGAATAGAGAGGAGATGAGACAAGACTGCGGCGCTGAAGGACCCAGAGGGTGGGACGCGGCGGTCAGCAGTCGGTGGTCGGCGGTGTTCGAGAAGGAGAAGAGATGAGACGAGACTGATGGTTTCACCTTTAAGGAGGTGTGAAGACTGAAGAGGAGAGGAGATGAGACTCTCCCTCTCTGTCTCTGAAGCAGTGAAACATGTGTGAGTATGTGACAGCTAGGGTTTCGAAAACAATGGCTCACTTATATATATATATCAAGGGTATTTTCATCTTTTCATATAAACGGGGATTTAACGGGTCTCCACGGGGTGGGAACCTCTATCCCCGCACCTGCCCCGTTTATTATACGGGGCCCCATGCCCCTTCTCCGCGGGTAAAAATTACCCCCCATACCTGCCCCGGCGGGGATTACCCGTCCCGCTGGGGATTTTGCCATGCCTTGTAATTTCACATTAAATAACTTATAAAACGGTGATCTCATTTATTGTCATAAATATTGAATTAAATAAGTCATTATTACTTTTGATTTGGATAAATGAGATTAAAACCATATATACAATATATTTGAATTTTAGAATTTAATGAGTGACACTTAAGTATAAATAATGACTTCAGAATTTTGGTCTCCAACACATCAAACTCGTCTGCATAGCTCTTTTCTTACAGTGAAATTGTGATTCAACCCTATCAGGGATACAGAAGGTTTTGGTTGACGAAGATCAAACAACCACAAGAGCCAAGCTTTCTGATCCCAATCATGCTCTCGAATAAAAGGACGCTTCCGCACTCTCAGTTATATTTTTTAATGATTTAACATGGATGATTTTGCGGTTGAGAAATCCTAAAATTTTCAAATAAAATAGAATTTTTATTTAATCAAATGATGATAAATAATTATTGAATTAAATTATATTAATATGATCATTGGATAATAAAAAAACTAGAAAAATAAATAAATAATATTTTAAGAGTATAAAAATATTACATTGTCATTTCAATTTACTTTTTTAATTAATGACAATAAATATCTTGAATTAATTAAATTTTTACAAAAAATTATATACCTAAAATTATTTCATTTCTTCAAAAATCTTTTGAACATAAAATGGTTCAATGAGAGGTTGACTATTGAGAATTGAATATAATATTTTTAAATTCATATTTTCAATAAAAAGATGTAGTTAGTTCTATCCATCCTAAATAATTTTATATTCACTATTACTTATCTATCTAAATAATTCTAATATTGATAGAATATTATTTTTAGATGCAAAAAATTTAAAATAAATTTATTCTATTTAAAAAATATATATTCATATTTAACTTAGGATTTCAACAAATGTGACAAAAAATATTATATTTTTTAGTTAAAAAATAAAATATCTATAAATATATTTTTGTGCTATAGCTTTAGATTTTTCAAAAAAAAATTGGCAAGTTAATGGAATTAAATCATATTTATGTAATATATATAAAAATGTATATTATACATAAATAAAAAATGTTAGGTATAATAAGAACAAATACATAAATTAAAGTAAAATTTAGAAAAATAAGAACCAATAAAATATTGAAAAAAAAATAAGAGAAACAAAATTATTAGACGGAAAAAATAATTTAATAAATTTTATGTGTATATAAAAGAGGAATAAAAAGAAGATATACAACATCTTATTTAATTTAGCAAGATTTATAAGAATAAACACATAGAATAAGAGAATAAAAATAATAATAAAAAAAACTAAATATTTGAACTAATATCAAAATAAAAAGTAATAAAATAATATTAATCTATCATAATTTTAATCTTTTAATATAATTAATTAAAAACAATATAATTAATCTACCATAATCTTAATCTAATCTTTTAATATAATTAATTCTTATTAAATAATCAAATAAATTGAATATAAATATGTCTAATCTAATCGTATAAAAAAAATAGTAAATTTTCTACCATTAGACATATTTTATATATATATATATATATATATATTGGGGATAAAATGTTACTTTAAAATAAGATTATTATTATTAATGACATATAAATATTAAAATTGTATTAATATATTAATTGAAATACATTATTAGAATAAAAAATTGTAAGAATTAAAATAACTGAAATTTATTAACTTTAATTAATTAAATTAGTATAAAATAAGAAAGAGATTATTGATCAGATTAAATAAATTAAAAAATATTACTCACCAAAGAAAATGTTACAATAACTATATTACTAATTTGAAAAAAATCAATTCAATCCATTCAAATTTCTATTTAAAATAGACAATTAAAAATCACCAATGAATAAAAATGAATGGAATATAATAAAGAATAATTTTGGTAGTATAAATAATTAAATTAAATTATTATATATATTTTTTACTTTTTATCTTATTATAATTTAAGTTAACATTAATGGTAAAAAGCTAATTTTAAATAGTCCCAATTTGTATTTTACAGCATAATTAAAAGCACAATTCGTACTTTTTAATTTTGTGATTAATTAATATTTTTTAAATTTTTTGGTTAAGTCTTCTATATTTTATGATTGATAAATTTTCTCTACAAAACACAAATTTGTGATGAATTATTATAATCATAATTAATTAAGAAAATCAAGAAAAATTATAAAAAATCAAATAAAAGGTAAAAAATAATTTTGAAACAAAAAATTTGTCAATTGTGTTAGAAATTCTAAAAATTTGTATCTTATCGTATAATAAATTTTGTTACTCACTTCACCTTCATTATTCTTTTGTATCCAAAAAAGTATATAATGTCACACTTATTTTAAAAAAGATGAAACTCTTCAAATACACGGTATAATATATAATTTAAGAACAATAAGATAAAAATATCTATACTTTTATAATAGTATTTAAAATTTTCAATGACGATAATATAAAGAGTTTAAATCTACCAAATGAATTCAATAGTTACCCTTTGCACATCTTATTTAAATTTGAATTTTAAAATTTAATTTGTATCTTCTTTTTTTCCTAATATAAATTATTTTTGACAAAAAATAAGAAAAAAATCTATTAGACCAAAAAAAATTCTATCAAACAATTATTATAAAGTGATTTATAATAAGAGAAAAAATAATAAAAGCATTAATATTAATAAAGAAAAAGAATGAAGCTCATATTAAAAAATGTTAGAAAAGAAATAATAAATTTCGTATTAATAATAATAAGGGCAAAACGCGCATATAAGCCAATTGGATACACAATTTTCATAATTCAGCTAAAAGGAAAAACAAGACATGAATCAACCAAAGCATGCCTATATGTAATTCGAATCAAACCAACTCAAACTACAAATGGGAGTAACTCGAATCAGAGCTGTTCGAATTATCTGGAGGGTAATTCGAAACTGACCAATTCGAACTATGAATGCATGAATTCGTAGGTAGTTCGAAGAGAGCTTATTCGAATTATGCATAGAGTAGTTTGAATGACCCTGACTCGAATTATATAGTGAGCAAATCATTAGGTAGTTCAAAAGTAGCTGATTCGAATTATGAAGGGCCAGACGTGTATAAGTATGGTGTGAACGTGAATTCCTCTCATTAGAGTGACAAAATGGCTAGTGAGGAGAATTTTGTAGTGTTGGTGCATTACAGAGGGTCAATTAAGAGAAAAACACGATCTGGTGTGAAGTTCACTGATAAAGATCCTCTGAGTATTTTTATGAGACATACGATGAGATTCGATTACTTCGTGAATTCTATAATACAGAAACTTGGGCTGCAAGGTGTGAAACGGATTCAGAAATTATTCTATCGCATTCCGATCTCAGTGCTGCAAGATAACGTGAAGTATGATTATTTCATCATAGGGAGTGATGAGGATTTGCAGGTCCTCTTCCATTGTCGTTGGCAGTTTTTCGAGGTCAGGACATCTGAGCTGTTGGCAAAGTTAGTTGATGTGGTATCTAGCTCGAGGGGTTTGAACCGGAATACCCACACTATAGGCATGGTAGCCGGTTCTAGTTCGAGACCTGTTGGTGCATTTTCGTCTGTGCCTGTGAATGCACCTCTGGACGAGCCTATCGCCTCCCCGTCGTTCGCTATTGATCTCAACTATAGTGGTAGCAGAGAGGTTGGTATTGTGGATAGGGTGCCGACTTCTTTATAGTGTGGGGCACCGGATCTATCTGGTGCCACTCTATGACAGTGGAATATATCAGCGCCGTCACACACCTCCATAACGCTGTATGCCGAGGCTCCAATATCTTCGGATGCACAACCTGAAGAACGTCAGTAGCGCTGTACGGCATCCAAATAAAATGCGAATACATAGCATCATCGTTTAGCCAAGAACACTTGCTAATCTGAAAGAGTATATAATCCGAAGGAGTGGTCCATTTACTTACATTCCCAGCCTGTAAGAGGTCTATCCTGAGCCTCCACATCTGCACTCGAGGTCCCTTCTCGCTAGCTGTAGGATTGTGACCTGACCACCTGCAACCCACGCCCATGTTATCACGAAATGAAAATAACACCAAGTAATATAGCAATATAAACGTAGATATAATAAAATAATAGTAGACGACAAAAAAACATAACAGTACCTCGAGGCCAATGGCCAACTAAACTTATCATATCCAGCAGGTCTAAATCCAGGAAAGCACCAGAAGATCCATGACTAAAGTAGCTGTAATGGTCCGGCTAACTTCACCACATGTCTGTTCGCCACTCGGCACATGCATCGGTATAACCACGAGAGAGCAGCTGATCCCCAACTATAGCCACCCATCTCCTCAAGCCTAGCTACGTATGGGAGCCACCTAATGTGAATGCGGTTGCCGGACTTATCAGAAAATAGCTGAGTCCCTAACAACATCTTGATATAGGCCCGGGCATACCTCCTAACCGTGGGCTCATCGACTCCCTCAGGGAGCTCTCCGAAGGTCTCCTGGAACCAGCTACAGTTCACTGCAAACTTCTAAATTTGGTTCGAAGGAGGTAACACGCCAAGCAACTCCTGAAACCACACCCAAGCTGGCCGACCATCCTGGATGTATGTCTGGAAATCTATCAGGCAACCATTAACATAACGTCCATCAATCGGCAGTCCTATCTGGTATGCCACGTCCTATAGTGTAATAGTACACTCCCTGAACGACATATAAAACCTGTGCGTTTCCGGACACCAGCGCTCAACGAACGCACTGACCAGGGGCTTATTCCGTCTGAACCATCTCTTGTTCAGCCTTGCAAGATGGAATAAGCCGGCCATCTGCAAGTACGGAACGTACCTCTCGTATGGACGCATATCCTCCTGCCGTCGCATGCTCGAGATGCATCGTTGGGGCAGCAAAGATAATGTACCAGAAAATAAAAAAAAATTTAATCATTCACTAAGAAAAGATCATTCACTAACAAAACCACTAATAAAATCACTAACTAAACCACCAACAAAACCACTAACAAAACCACCAAGAAAACCACCAACAAAATCACAAATAAAACACCTAACAAAACCATCACCAAAATCACTAACAAAACCACTAACAAAACCACCAATAAAACCAGTAACAAAACCACCAACAAAACCACTAACAAAATCAGTAATAAAACCACTAACAAAACCACTAGCATTATTCACTAATAAAACCACTAACAAAATCACCAACAAACCACTAACAAAACTACTAACAAAACTACTAACAAAACCACTTACAAAACCACTAACATCATTCACTAACAAAACCAATGAAAAAACCAATGACAATACCACTAACATCATTCACCACTTAAACCACTAACAAAATCCCTAACAAAACTACTAAAATCATTCACTATCAAAAACCACTAATAAAATCCCTAAAATCATTCACTAACAATGCCACTAACATCATTCACTATCAAAATCACTAACAAAAAAATATATAAAAAAAGTTATTCGCTCTTATTTTAAAAGAACAAGTTCGCACTAACCTCTTCGTTGATGACATCAGCTATATGGGTTACTCCATCCAAACGATAAAGTCTGTTCGGATTACCCCCCATCGACTAAATATTCTGCTCAAGCCTTTGTTGGAGTAGTTTTGGGTCGTTTTTCTTAGGATTTGGTGGGGTATAGATTCGGAATAGTGGTTTGAATGAGGTTAATTCGAACTCCTTATATAGGCAAAACATGGAGTAATTCGAAACAGCCTGTTTCGAATTACTATGGGCACGAAAACTTGAGTAATTCAAACCTAGCCCATTTGAATTAGTGTGTCCTAGTGTGTGTAATTCGAATAATGGTGATTAAAATTAGTGCTTGACTGTGTGTGTGTAATTCGAATTAGTATGATTCGAATTACTATGAATGTGTAATTTGAATTGCACTAATTCAAACTATATAGAAAAGTCTTCTTGGTGGAACCTTGTAATATTTTTTCTTTGGTGGAATCATGTAAATATATTCAATGCTTGGTTTATATGGGTCATTTGCCCTAATAATAATGCTGAGAAAAATGATGTTGCTGTTTTAGGCTTCTAATCTCTGTCTTTGGCCATCTTTTTTTTTTCTTTCTTTGCTTTTTTATTTAAATTATCAAGTCATAAAAAAATAAAGAATAATTCAAGAAAACAAAAACAAGAAGATCAATAGTAACTATACAAATCAAAATACATAGGAGAAAAATAAACTATTATATGATAGAATTAACATAAGTATATTTCATCATTAAATAAACAAAGTTAACGCAAAACAAAATTACACGTAAAGAGAAAAAAAAGTTAAAATATCTAAAGTGGTAATAAAAAGATTATTTTTATAATTTTATTTTGTCATATATATATATATATAGAGAAGATTATAAAACAATGAAGTTTAAACTAAATTAAATTGTATTTATTATTATTAGAAATGATAAGAGAGAGAGTAGTAGAGAAAAAATTTGTGCACATTCAAATTGTGTAGAATGATCAATATAAAAGGAGATTTATAGGTGCTAAGAGAATTGAAATAATAAAGACGTAATATCCTATAATAAATATTCAGATATGTTAAATAATGCTAATTGATCTATTTAATCCTAATTATACTCTAACATCCCTCCTCAAACTCAAGTGACAACTTGAGTTTGAAATTTGTTTGAAACAACTAAATAAAAAAATGCATAAACTGATAGAACGGGTGCAGACGGAACTGCCTAAAAAAATACAGACAGAACTGCCTGAAAAAAGTACAGACAGAATTGTCAGAAGGAAGCGCAGACAGAACTGCCACAAGAAAACCAAGACGAAACTGCCAGAAGGAAGCGCAGACGGAACTACTGGAAGGAAACTCAGACGAAATTACCGGAAGAGAACGCAAACGAAACTGGCGCAAGAGTGGCCAACTGCCGAAAAACTGCTGAAAAAATGACGAACTGCCAAAAAACGGTTAAAAAAAGACAAAGTACGAAAAGATGACAAACTATCGAAAAGTGACAAAAAATATGTAGGTTCTTCATGAAAATAAGTAGTGGATGAGTTGATTGGTGAGGTTAGAAAAACATCAAAGCATTGACAAAAGAGAAGAAAAAAATGACACGAAAGAAAAGTATGAAAAGTATCGTGATTTTACTAGAAGAAAATCAACTTATCCTCCTCAAGAAGGATACCATGGCTCCGATACCATGTTAGAAAGGGGAGAGGGAGCAATAGAAAAAATGTTTGTGAGTATTCAAATTGTGTAGAATAATACAATATAGAAAGATATTTATAGGTGATGAGAGAATCAAAATAATAAAGACGTAATATCTTATAATAAATATTCTGATATGTTGAATAATGCTAATTGATCTAATTGATCCTAATTATATTCTAACAATCATATTTAATTAATTGATATATATAATATTAAATTCTGTGATACTTAAATATATAATAAAATTAATTAATTGATATAATTAAGTCATCATAATTAATTATATTTAATGAGTTAAAAGAAATAAATTAAAAAATACTCTTAAAAATATGTCACGCTAGTTTTATCATTAAGTATAAAAATTCATTTTTATATAATAGGATAGATAAATTAGATAAATATTAGAATCTTTTAAATATGAAATATACCGTAACTTTTTGTGAAGAGATAAATATTCCGTAACTTATACATTTCTGCATAAAAAAACATAGCAGTTATGAGATTGATAATACAAAACCCAAAGATAAAAAAAATTATACAAAAGATTAATATTTTTAAGAAAAAAATTCAAACAAAGTTAATATTTTAATCAAATGGTTAACATTAAAGTATTGTTGACCAAGAGAACAATATTTTAAAACCATAAATTGATGGAAAAGTTAAGGCGTGATCAACAAGTTTCTTTCTTGTCACCACCATTTTAAAGGCTCATTTTTATGGATATGGAGCCTTTGTGTGTGTGTTACATGGTTATGGATGGTTGGGAGCGTAATACATAATTGTGGGGCAGCTTTTGTCATTAGTGACAGGCACCACAACTCGGATGGTGCGAGTTGTGAGAGTTTGGTTTATTTATGCAAATCGTTAGGTCCGATTTGCGGGAGGGGAGATGATGAAATTCTGGAGCATGGAAATCGGACCATCCGAGTTGAAGTTTTTTTTTTTTTTTGGCGTTGTGAAATCGGAGGGTACGATTTCTCTTATTATATGATTTATTTGAATTCAGTTAGGAAATCGCATGGTCCGATTTGGTGGGGACTTTAATAAAAGTTGGTGAAAATGCAGATCAGAGGAATCACTATCGCATCGTCTTCTTCCCCCTTCTTCAACGGTGCTGTGGTTTTTATTTATTTCATCTCCTTCGTTCCTTGTGTAGTGAAGTAGTAAAAAATCTGATACTCAAGTCTATGAGGTTGTTAATGTGATTTAGAGAAATGTGATAGAGTGTTATTGAAGGTGTATTATTTTGGTCAGATTTTGTTACAAACATCTGAAGGAGTAACATTTGTTTGTGAGAATCCATTAGATCTGGTGATTCCTTTTACAATCTCATTTGAAGAGTTAAAGGGTGTGATATGTGAAAGGATTGATTCTGAGAGGGCAAGAAGGATATCATGTATTCTATACAGAAATCTTATACAAGTGTTTGGTGGATTCGTCCAGTTTCAAACGAAATATGTAACGGACGAAGTGAGCATGCAAGATATGTTTTCCATGTATATTGAAAATCGGAGACAAGTATCGTTCATCGAGTTGTATGTGGAGTTTGAGCAATCTGAGGCCGACCGTAATATTCTACGGGAGGATTACAATAGTGACAGCGAGGATGAGTTCGAAAGCAACTACGAAGTTGTTGGTCCAGATGGAGATGAGGTTCCAGGTGACGGAGGTATGGCTCCGGATGTGTCTGATGTCGCAACTGCTCTGGCACACGATGTGCCGTTTGAGGAGCCATCATTCATGCGAGTTTTGGATTTGGAAGCCATGCATGTTCCGGAGTTTCCGGATTATATCAATACTGGTACGTGATTCTCCATAATTATGAGTTAATTTTATAAATTTAGTAATTATAAATTGAAATTTATTAGTGAATTAGTTTAACTAAAATTGGTTAAATTGGTATTTATTAACTAATATAAGTAAATTAGTTAAATTAAATGTTGTTAAATTTGTTAGATTTAGTTAAATTAAAATTAAGTCCATATAAATAGGAATTTATTAGTTAATTAAGTAAATATAAGTAGAAAATTAGTTTAATTAAAATTGGTAAAATTGTAAGTTATTAAGTAAATATAAGGAAGTTAGTTAAATTAAAATTTGTTAACCGGGTTAAATTTAGTTAAATTAAAGGTAAGTTAGTATAAATAGGCAAAGATTAGTAAATTAAGTAAGTATAAGAAGTAAATTAAATTAATTAAAATTGCTTAAATTCGAATTTATTAAGTTAATATAGGTAAGTTAGGTAAATTAAATTTTGTTAAATCTGAAGTTCTTTAAATTAAATTTAACTGAAAATAAAATAGGAATTTATTAGTTAAATAAGTAAATATAACTAGTAAATTAGTTTAATTAAAATTAGGATCTGTTAGTTGATTAGTTGAGTATAAATATGTGTTAGTAAATTAGTTAAAAATAATTACCGTGGAGGGTTTTTTTTATAACTGATTTAGTCATCATTAGTTGACATTTTTTTCGATAGTTTAAGTATTTATGTTTCTAAAATTTGTTGTATGGCTGTTCGCAGAAATTCCTGTTGTCGCAGATGGTGAATTTGTCGTTGGGATGGAATTCAGTTCGAGGGATGCTGTTGTTAAGGCGATAAAAGAGTATACTATACGAAGAAGCGTAGATTATCGGGTGTATGAGTCTGAGCCGTTGACATTTTATGCGAAGTGTATACAGTATGGGTCAGGATGTGATTGGCTTATCCGGGTTAGCATGATCAGCCGGAAGTACTGTTGGGTTGTAAGGAGGTATAATGGCAGTCACACATGTACCAGAGCAACAATTTCTCAGGATCATTCTAAGCTGGACTCAACAACGATTGCAGAAGCAATTAAGCCGTTGGTTGAGGCTGACCCCGCCTTAAAGGTAAAATCGGTTATCTCTGAGGTGCAATCGAAGTTCAACTACACTGTTAGCTATCGGAAAGCATGGTTGGCTAAGCAAAAGGCAGTGGAAAAAATATTTGGAGGCTGGGAGGCATCGTATGAAGCGTTGCCTATATGGTTTGAGGCCATGTGTCACAAGGAGCCGTCAGCTGTTGTTCATTTTGAGACTATGCCTGCATATCAAGGTGATGACTTGGTGACTGATATTCGGGTATTGCATCGTGTATTTTGGAGTTATTACCCCTGCATTCGAGCTTTCAGACATTGTAAGCCAGTTGTCCAGGTCGATGGGACCCACTTGTATGGAAAGTACAAGGGTTGTCTACTAGTGGCAGTGTCACAGGATGGCAACAACAATATCGTCCCAATTGCGTTTGCAATTGTGGAGGGAGAGACTTCAGATGCGTGGCACTTTTTCTGAGTAACCTTCGTCAGCACGTTGTCACTCGGGATGGTGTGGGGCTTATATCCGACCGTCATGAATCCATAATGCAGCTATGGAAAGGAGTAATGGGGCTTGGTCACCTCCGAGAGCCTTTCATATGTTTTGCATCAGGCATATAGAGTCCAATTTTTTGAGAAAATTCAAGGCGCCGTACTTGCAGAAACTTGTCGTCAACATAGGTAACTAGCAGTGTAGCTAATTAATTTAATATAAGAGTTCCATTGAATGAGTGTGTTCACGAATATTGTCTCCCTAATTTATTTCTATCCTGCAGGATATTCGAGGACGGTGCGTGAGTTCGAGGTGCGTTACCAACGTTTACGAGAACGGGGCGAGGCATACACTGACTGGTTAAACCGAATCCCCCGGGAACAGTACGCGTTGGCTTTTGATGGTGGATATAGATGGGGTCATATGACGACAAATCTAGTGGAGTGCATAAACTCAGTATTGAAGGGTGCACGCAATCTCCCCGTGACAGCCCTTGTGAAGGCAACATTCTACAGGCTGAACGAGTTGTTTACCCGGAAAAGAGCGGAAGCGGAAGCCCGGATTAATGCTGGCCATGTGTTTTCCGATGTCGTTACCTCAAAGTTGCATGCAAACCGACTAGCGTCAGGAAACATTCAGGTTAGCTGCTTTGACCGGCAGAACGAGGTCTTTGAGGTACGTGAGATGCCAAGTGGAATGGAGTTTGCAGTGGACCTACGTGGGCTATGATGTGACTGTGGTGAGTTCCAGGTGGACCGGATCCCTTGTCGACATGTGTTTGCATGTTGTGCCAACCAGCGACTGGATTGGCAAGTGTATGTTCATGATGTGTATAAGATGGACCAAGTTCGGCGGGTGTACCGAGCAAGGTTTAGGCCATTAGGTAACCCTACTACATGGCCAGCTTACAACGGACCTAGGTTCATCCCGAATCCGTTCTTGAGGCGCCTCGGGAAAGGTCGCCCAAGAACGACGCGATTCT
Source organism: Arachis stenosperma (assembly GCF_014773155.1). Classification (NCBI taxonomy): domain Eukaryota; kingdom Viridiplantae; phylum Streptophyta; class Magnoliopsida; order Fabales; family Fabaceae; genus Arachis; species Arachis stenosperma. The sequence goes on from NC_080378.1 coordinate 7,374,779, forward strand.
TGAACGAGATGGACACACGGATGTTACGTCGGCCTAGGCGATGTACGCTTTGTGGGGCTGAGGGGCACAGCCGTGGCAGATGCCGTCAGCATGGTCGTGCAAATGCCAGTGGAGAGCATTAGTAGAAGCTTATTCTGCGTTGACATTATGTATGTGACATTAACTATGTGGTAGTATATGGTTTATCATGAGTTGTGAGTTTGATTTAAGCGACTATGTTATATGAAACCTGTTCTGTGTTGACATTATGTATGTGACATTATCTATGTGGTAGTATATGGTTTCTCATGACTTGTGAGTTTGATTCAAGCGACTATGTTATATGAAACCTGTTCTGTGTTGACATTATGTATGTTACATTATCTATGTGGCAGTATATGGTTTCTCATGAGTTGTGAGGTTGAATTAAGCGACTATGTTATATGAAACCTGTTCTGTGTTGTGTTATAAACTATGGCAACCGAGCCTTAATCTCCATCTGTAACATTTTATAATCTGACATAAAGAGAAATAGTCGACATATTTAATCCATTCAATACGTTCATACATACATAAAATCTCTAAACAAACAACCTACTAAAACATAGTCCGTAGCCAAATTTATTAATACATAGTCACACTAAACAAACCATACTCCGGATAAGTATAAATAAGTAGTTACTACAAGTCATGCATACATAAATAAGACTATTACACCACAACTACTTTCTCATTGACCACTTTACATGTGTCACTATGTTCTTGCATTTTTTCGCGGCCTTTTTTAACACAGACGGCGTGTAGCGATTGGCGCTACGACGTGGTGGATCAATCCTCAAATTATAACCTTTGCCTTTGTCATCCGGAGTCTGTGACCCGCCTGTATAACAGAAAAATAAAATTACTAATAAGAACTAAATATTGTAACATAAGGTACTCAAACCAACATGGATACCACTTATGAACACAAATAAATGATAACAATTAAATAATGTAACATAAAGTACTCAAAGCAACATGGATACCACTTATGAACACAAATAAATGATAACAATTAAATAATGTAACATAAAGTACTCAAAGCAACATGGATACCACTTATGAACACAAATAAATGATAACAACTAAATATTGTAACATAAGGTACTCAAAGCAACATGGATACCACTTATGAACACAAATAAATGATAACAATTAAATAATGTAACATAAAGTACTCAAAGCAACATGGATACCACTTATGAACACAAATAAATGATAACAATTAAATAATGTAACATAAAGTACTCAAAGCAACATGGATACCACTTATGAACACAAATAAATGATAACAACTAAATATTGTAACATAAGGTACTCAAACCAACATGGATACCACTTATGAACACAAATAAATGATAACAATTAAATAATGTAACATAAAGTACTCAAACCAACATGGATACCAGGAATGAACACAAATATTTGATAATAAAATCGAATATGTAAAGGAAAATACGAAGCATAATACCATCGTTGCGGGATTCCTCATCCTCATCGAAATCCTCTATTTCATCATCATCATCGTCATCCTCCTCATCCGGGTTATCTACTAGATACGCATTGGTGTCTTGCTCGAGTGGGTTATCATCTTCTTGAAGTGGTCCCATGTCAACACGATGAGCATGTTGACTATTAAGAACTCCGCGTCCACCTACACTTCTACTAGAATCGACAGATACGAACCCTCCTGAAGCGACCGACGAGGTATGGCACGGGAGCCTTGCATCCAATGAATACCTACCTGCCAAGATATCAGGCTGATTGGGATATTGTGTTTGTGTGGCATCTGCACGCATGAACTCAAGCAACTGACTAAAAGAACCTCCTTCTCCTGCTTCAAACTGTGACATACCCCAATATGATGCGGCATTGGAACGGATGGGGAGAACTGTGTCTGAGGAACATACTGGCCTGAAAACTGAGGTTGTTCTAGTGGAACTGGATTGGAACTAGGAGGCGGCACCGACTGTGGCTCCAGCTCTTCATTGTCATTATCCCCATCCTGACTATCCTCATCCATACCCTCGCCACCATCATCCATATCCTGATTACCCTCATCCATATCCTGGTTATCGTCATCACTTTCTTGACCCACAAGATTCGACAAGTTCAAGTGGTTGCCATATTCTGACTGGTACCAGTACATATAAGTTTCCAACGGATGCTGTGAAGGCATGGGAAGCTCAGAAAGAACGTAGTTATACCTGTTTGTCCAATGCATAACCCAATTTGAATGAGTCGGCGTTGTGGCCCAGTTAAGATTCTTAGGACCAGTCAGTACTTCTCCATGCGCCTTGTCAAGACTCTGCTCCTGCTGAGGTACGTCCTGAACCAAACCAAACTGTCGCCTGTACCTGTCGGTAGCATGCCACTCGATACATTCAAATGACACCAACGGAACAGTAGCAGACCACACAACCGATTGCATATAGATCTCAGGAGGAATTATGTTCGGGTTCACGCGATCCACAGCATACGCAACCCACACAAACTGGGAAAAAAAAAAGATACTCATGAATACAACCCAGATCATCAATAACAATAAAAATGCCTAATGAAAATGACCCAAAATCATTAATATTTTAGTAAAACACACCTGGCCTTCCTGGAGTTCATCAAAGGCCTTCCTAAAGTGAGCTAGATTCAAATACCTATATCGTCGATCACCACGCTCCCAGTTACGCCACCTAATATCACATATTCAATTAGATAACTAAATTTAAAATGTAAAGCTACGAGTAGACTGTAACGTGACATTACCTGTTGGCTAATGGAAAGCTGTGGGGCTCTCTCGGGATCGGCGACAGATATGGCAGTCGGAGCCAAGCCCAAGCAAGCAAAAGTGTTATTGGACCATCTATTTCCTTACAATTATAACGAGATGCCCTGCATAGCCCCCTGTAGAGGTGTGCAAGGCAAGCCGAACCCCAACTATATTGTCCAATACTGGCAAAGTCACGAAGCAAGGGTAGAAACTTCCAGTGCACACCTGCCCCAGATTTATCCCCAAACAAGATCGTCCCGATCAGCAACATAATATGGCACTTCACGTACCTCTGTATACTTAAGTCATCAGTCAACTGAATGTTTTCTTTTAGGTCCCGCAGCCAAGTCAGTCTTATACAACATCCTCTACACTCTACCTTTCTCGGTGCCACTCCAAATTGATGCAAACATTCCGCCTCCAACGCTGAGAAGCTGCTCATTGTCATCCCAGTAACTGGAAGACCATCCGTCGGGAGACCAAGAATTAGAGCCACGTCTTAAGACTTACGGCACACTCACCAATTGGAAGGTGAAACGTATGTGTTTCAGGGTGCCACCGTTCTATTAGAGCATTCACGAGTGCTTTCTGATTTTGCACTACACCAATTTGAGATGCATGATAGAATCCAGTAACTCGTAAATGGTCCTCCACCCGATCGTTGTACCGATCCGGGGGAAGTGGATGGTCACAGGTCAACATTCTTAATTTCTAAAACAAGCAAAACAAGTCATTAGTCAACTCGCAAACTATTGCTTAAATAATATAACATGTTACCTATTACTTAAATAAATTTAAACATATATTTCTAAATTTAAAAAACAGTAACAATTATCGTAAATATCTATTTAAATTTGTTTTCTGTTAACAATAATAATTAATTAACGTCTCCTATAATGATAATTACATTTAATTAAAGTAACACGCCTTCGATTATTATGCAGTTCTTATTTATCATTTTCTACACCTCTTTATTATTTATTGTAGCCACAACAATAATTTACTAATACAGTAACCATTATAGATAATTAAAAATTTATAAATTTATTCAAAAAAAAAAAAACTTCCTGTATCCAAAAATTATCAACATTTCGGCACTCTTTTTTATTTTTAAAATTTATTTTCTAACTATTCTAATAATATTTCAATTCTTAAATTCTAAAAATTATAACAAAATCCTGAAGAAAATTATACAAAAAAATTTAAAAAAATAAAAAAAATTCCTACGTTTTTTTTATTATAATCACAGCAACAACAATGGCAATCTATACACATCAAAACCAATAAAATACTAACAATAATAAATTTCATACAGAAACAGTGAAATAATTCAAACAAAATTAAATTATTTCCTAACTGTTCTACTCTATATTTCTATTTCTAAGTTCAGATCCTAACAATCATAATAACTACTAAAATTTTAACAATAATAATTATAATTATAAAAATTAAAAAAAATGATAACAAACTTACATAATCTGGTACACTAAGATAGTGTGTAATATGCAACTCAGGACGATCAACATCTTTGGTTTTATTTTTTTTGGGCATCTTTCCTTCTTTCCCACCATGCAAAGCAGCAGCAACACAAGGATGAAGAAGAGCAATGGAGTTTGGAAGTGGAAAGTGATGGCTGAAATGTGAAACTCGGATGGTGAGTGTTTATTTTCCTTCCACCAACCTTGTATGTGGGGCACCGTCTGGGGAGCAGCGAATGAGTGCCGCGTGTCCAACATGCAGCAACTCGGACCAAGCGCCTTGTCGAACACAAAACGGACTCTACGTGTTCTAACACACACACAAAACGGACCCTCCGTGTTGACTCTGGTCTGTCGCACGGTCCGATTTGCCGTCCATCCTGACACCACATTCATGAGAGGAACCCTCCCTTCCCATATTCCGGTGAAGCACATTTGTTACTTCCATATGAAAATTAAATAGCGTTTAAATGATTGTCTCTTTTAATTCTATGTGAGATAAATGAATAAATAAAAACAAATTAAATAATAAGATCTTTGGGCCAATTTTCAATTTTGATTCGGGTCCTCTCAGTTCCAAGTTATTTTGCATGCTTTTTAATTATATCTAGTCTGTTGTACTTTCCATCAAGGTATGTCACTTGAAAAAAGAAAAATAAAATAAAAATTTAGTTAACATGTATTTATGACACAAGTTAAGATGTAAAAGTTTACTATTTTTAATACATTACTTACTTATTTATTAAAATAAAATTAAATTTTTTTATTACTAAAAATTTTAATTGTACTCTTAAAATATATAATAGTTAAATTTTAAAATATAAAAATTTATTTATAAAAAAAGAAGAAATTAATTTATAAAAGGAATTAGATGATATTAATAAGATGAATTTAGTTAATATATGTTCGAGAGATATCAGATAAAATGTTATTAATAAAACAGATTTAGTTAACAAATATTTTAAGAGTATAAGATAAGATTAATATTAGTAAGACTTTTTGAAATTTTATCTTTAATAAATATATTAAAAGTTAAATTTTACGTATGTTTCACAACAACTTTTAATTAATAACTTTAATTAAGTTAAAGTTATAAGCATCCAAAAAAATTTAACTTTTGTTAAAATAAAAAAGAATATATTACAAAATTATATATTAAAATATCCTTATTTAATAAGTAATTTATTGGATAAAAATATAAATGACACTAAATTAATAAATGTATAGCTTAGTTAAAAATATCAGCTTAGGTATTAATTACATGATTATATAAACTACAAATTAATTGAAATTGAAACTATTTAAATTGAAAGTTATAGTACTGATATCTATTATAGGCCAAGCAGTTAGAAAAAAAAAATAAAGAACGAAAATATTATATTTTTCTTAAGGAAATAATTAATTATTAAAATAATCATATTTTTAGGAATTAAATAACATTTTGTCACTATAAAATATTTGTATTTTGCTTTTAATTTCTATAAAATTATTTTTTAGTCCAATAAAATTTAACAATGACCTATTTGAATTGTTATCATTATTTTATTTCATTAAGTATTGAGGATAAATGTTAAATATTGATATGACAAGTCTTGTCATTATACCATTTCAATTTGTCACATCAATAATTAAGGATTGATGAAAAAGGTTAAACCTTGATCAACAAATTTCTTTCTTGTCACCGCCATTTCAAGTCATAGTCTTTTCCAATTCAAATAAATGGATGAATAAAAAAATTTAATTTGAGTTAAAATAATAGTTAATTTATTAGTCAGCTTAAAATAAATAATAAATTTATATTTTTTTAATTTTATAATTAAATATTTTTATGTGAAAAATATTAAAATTAATAAAATATTCTTTTAAATAATAAAATATATACGATAAAAAATTTAATTAAATTTTTAATTATGAATACTTTCAATTTACAAAAAAATATTCAGTTAACTCTAATATTTTTTAATTAAAAAAATTAATTATAAAATTAAAAATAATATAAGAATCTAATTAAAATATATATATAAAGACCTAATTATAAATTTAATAAAAAGTACATGAACTAAAAGAATAATTAAATTTATATTTTAACTATAAGTATAAAACTAGTTTGTTCCATGTGCCATATGAAAGTAGAGAGAAGCATTTCTTTATTACAATTTGAAAGAAAATATTTGATCATAGAATATCTGCTAAATGTTGAATCCAATATCCAAATTTATGTAACAATTTCTAAACCTGCATCTAGTAGTTCTTTTTTGTTATCATTGATTCTGCAATTGCAGTTCAACCTTGACCTTATGGTTAAATCAAACTCTTCTAGTTGAATTAACTCTGCTATGAACATAAACTTTCTGAGATACATTCAATGATTTTGGTTCTTGAGAGAATTGTAAAATGAAACAAAGATCCTATTCAAAGTAACACTGCTACTGCCACATGCTGTGTAACCTGCTTTTGACTTTATGCACTTTTGTATCAAATTTTCTTCTTTTGGAACATTGACTTTGGTCTGTTTCTACTAAATGGAGAATTTGAAGTCAGCACATTTTGGGAATCAAGCTAATCAAACATTTATTGAATGAAAAAAAGGAATCTTTTCACTAGAAGTCTAGAACTCAACTAGTTCTAACATTAAATGATTTTTGTGACTTAAAGACTGCAATTATAGAATTAATGACAATATGAAGTTACCACTAATCACAAGCATAAATTTCATTATGATAAGAAAGGTGCAGTAATCTTTGCATCAGTGCAAGATCTATGTAAACTATATTATTACTTAACCTATGTATATAACTATGAAACTCCTAAAACAAATCTTGCATGGCAACACTTCTCTAACAAGATAGCACATCCCAACTAATGGCTAGAAGCAACAAAATCCCAATAACTACATTAACAAGGTATACCGCTCGTGGAGTCAGGCTTTCGCTCGATGAACACGGCTCTAGGTGGATGAAACTACCAATTCTATTAACATCAGAGCTTCTGGTTTCTAGCTTCTTTCCTGGACTAGTTTTTTGAGCTTTTTCTTGATCTCTTCTTGATTGTTCCACAGTGGTCAATTTCTTCTTATCCTGCATATTACATCACATAGGAGCATGGTATGATCAGTGGCATGTTAGAATTTAATTTTCTTCAAATGAAGCATCACAGCCTACTCAGTCAAGATAGGCTTCTTCGTCGTTTAGTCTGGCTGCTCGGTGTTCTCACCTCAAGATGGGGAATTGCATTGCTTGAAACCTTCCTATGTGTTTGAGATAGCCTCGGATTATATTGATTTTTCGATCTACTTAGAGCCGATGGAGGACTAGAAATTTCAATAGAACTGATCTCAAAAGGTTTATCTGCATTTGAGTCACATGAAGATGAATCCACTCCCCAAAAGTCTTCTGAAGAGATACTTCTAGTTTTATCTGTGCACGCAGCACTATGTGATGATTGAACCATTTTTGATACATGGTATTCTCTTGAACCAGCCTGATCATTACACATTGTTGAAGAATCAGGAATATTGCCATACTGTATAATTTCAGAAGTGGACCGATGGATCAATAGCATGTTTGGATTAGCTTTTTAGAAACCCTGAACCATGATTTTGGAAAAAGCTATTTAAGATGAACTTTTTCTAAAACCATGGCTCAGGGTCATCAAAAACTAAACTAAACATGCTACATAATTTCAGCAGAGAATTAATGGATACCATGGCTGATTTAGCTTTTGGAAACTCAAACATGGTTTGGAAAACAGCTAAACTTATCTCCATTTAGTTGTTTCCCAAACTATGGTTTTGGGCCACCAAAAAGTATACTCCTTCGGTTTCATATAGCATGCTCGGTATAGGCTTATGAAAACCCAAAACCATGGTTGGGTTGCATCAGTAGCATAAACCGAGCATGCTATATGTCAATTCTTGAAAGGGCTCGAAACAAAGAAGGGTCATGAATCCAGGAAAAATATTGCTTTTGAAGTATTTTCTTAATTTCCATTCCCTGCCCCTTTCTCCACTTTATGCACTGATGTATTGTTAAGGTGCCAACTGCCATGTATCAAACAGGACACAAACAAAAACCAGACATTTCAGCTAAGTATCTCTCTAACATCCTATAGAAGGAACTAACTAAACATTTTTCATAGACTGGTGAACAACAATTAATGTACATAACCAACAAATAGCTCATAAACAATTGGAGATATAACTCCCCAATATCATTTTTAAGGATTTATCTTTACCCGTCTAGAGACTACTTCAGCATCTGTGTCACTGCTTTCATAGCATACCCTCATTGATGGGACCGAGCGGAGGTGATTATTCATGAAAGTATGATGCTGCTGTCTTTCTTCAAACATAGCTATACTTCCACCATCCAAAATCGAATCCGCAAATTTCTCAGCATCTTGCTTCTCTTCGTTTGTTTCGAATTGCATATGCATACTGCTATCTTCATTTACAAGGTAATAATTTTCAGATGGGGAGAATGGAAAGGATTCTTGCTGTTCAGTGCCGATTGGAGAATGCTGTGATGATGATCTGTCTTGAGGCAGTGTGTGGAAGATCGAATCCATGTCCACATCCGGCGAAACAAACATCTAAAACAGACATAAAAGATGTATTAACTATCCCCAAACATTTTTTAAATGCATAAACCAAGAAATAGAGATCAAAATGATGCTTCTGCTTACATTTGAGACACTCTCATCTGCTTCTTCCATGTGAGTGCTAGGTTCCCCCTCATCACAGGCTTGTGCATCAGTTCCATCTTCGGATTTTCTCTCGGCTTTCTTCATCAAGCGACACAAAACAAAATTCCTCTGCAGAATGTTGAGTATAATCAGCACTGAAAAATTGATACTACAATGGAGACTATCACAAATTCAGTTCATTGGAGACTTCATCTAGAAACAGCTTAAATAGCAAAAATCAACAATTCAATAGTATTCCACTATTTCATGAAAACCAATGATGAATTGTTCCACCAATCAACAAAAAAGAATGAATTAGGGAAAAAAAAGTGAGTCATGATTCATGAATAGACTATGACACAAAATACAAACATGGGAATAATTTCAATGACATAATCACCAATCAGATAAGGAAACATCAAAATCACAAGAAGGGGCAACAACAACCATACACTATAATAGTAATTTATACCAACAAAACATATAGATAAAAAACAAAAGTGAACACTTAAATTGGTCCAAAGAAATTTAGATCTACCACTTTGTTCTCCAACAAATTTTTTTACTCTCTCGGTCATTTTCAATTATGCATTTTGAACAAATAAGTCCCTATCAAAGACAATTAGGTCTAAAAGAAATTAGTCCCCTTCAAAAAGTAATTCTAGAGTACCTCAAAATTTGTTGAACAACCAAAGTATAATATGAAATAGAATCAACTTGGGTATTTATTATAGAAACAAAGATCAATTTCCAAAACAGATGAAAACTAATCAAGGCAAAACTTATCTGGAAAAAGAAAAACCATAAGTACCTGGCTATCATCAAAGGTAGTAGCATGATACTCATGGATAACCCAATTGGTTTTGACACCATTAGGAACACGGCCATTATAGAAAACCAGTGTCTTCTTGCTCCCAATTACATTGGTAGTTCCTCTTTCCTTTATGTATCTATCTTGTCCTGTGGCTTTCCAATATCCTTCTTTGGTTGCCCTGTTTGATCTTTTGCTCTTTCCATACTTGTAATCACGTCCACTAAAGAAGAACCATTCTGGATCATCCGATTTTATCTTTGATAATGCTGACACACAAAACCCAATTCATCAATCATCAAACATCATCATACAAAGTTACTAACATGAAGAAAAGTTTCAAACTTTGTCACATTAAGATCATGGGGTAGTGACAAAAAAACAAAAGGTACAAGCTTTGTCTCATGAAGATGATGGGGTTGTTGAATAATTGTATATTTATTACTTCATTTTCTCAAATTTTTAATACCGGATAGGATCATCAAACATGAAAAAGGTGGAAACTTTGATACATGAAAATGATGGGGTGGTTTTATTTATTATGGGTTTACCTGGAATTTGCCAAGGTTCAACCTTGCAAAGATCAATGTCAGGGATAATATTGATTGGAAAATTGTCATTTAGGAGCTTGTGATTGAGGTAATAGCTCACAAGCTCTTCATCTGTTGGCTTGAACCTGAATCCAACAGGAATGAAATCAAGTATTGGAAATGGAATTGTGGCACTTCTAGCCATTTTTGTTTTTGTTTTTTTGAAGATGAAAATTGTTTAAAGCTTTGGTTGAAGAAGAAGAAGAAGAAGAAGAAGAAGAAGAAGGTGATGAAGGTGATGATGATTGACGAAGAAGACGAAGAAGACGAAGATGAAGAAACAGAGTTAGAGAAGAAGCAGCACTGAAGCGAAGCAGAGAGTGTTGGTTATGAGTGATTGGTTTGTGTCGAATTTGTAATGCAACAAAGTTAGTCATTGACTTGACTTTGAAATTTGGCGTAAGGGAGAAGTTTCAATTTTTTTTGTTTTTTTTTTTTTTCGTAACTTCGTAGAGTAAGATAAAAAGCAAAACACACGGTTAGAAATTATCTAATCAAATTAGTTGGTCGGAGAAACAAATATAGAAAATTTGTGGTATAACTTATACACATATAAAACTAAAAGATACAATAAAAATTTCAAAAAATAATTATTTAATTTAAAAAATATTTTTATATAAAAAAATACTTTTAATCATAGTGAAAAAGAAATAGAGTGGTGGAATAACAATAATTTCAAAAAAAATTGTTATTTACAGAATTGAAATTAGTGTATTAACTAATCTACTGTTTTCCTATATAAATATAGTACTGAGAATAAATTTAAATTAATCAAGATAATAATTAACAAAATATATGATTTTATAAATTATGTACAATGAAAGATATTTAAAAAAATAATTTGAACACTAAATTATTTTCATATTCTTTTTATATGATAAATAGATAGAAAAAAATAAATTACTTAAATAAATCAACTAAATATAAAAATTATCAAATTATTTTAAATGAAAAAAGATAATATTTTTTTTATTTTTATATAAATCATGGACCTACTACTAATTTTAAAAGAATATATAAAATCGGCCCAAATGATTATAATTATGGTTACAAAAGGGTCAACGAATTAGTTAACTGCATCACATTGACAATACGACACATGCAGTAGTACAATCATGTCAACGTGGCAGAACTCCAGTTATATTTTTTCAATTCATTCAGCTTTACAACATAGGGTAATCAGTGAATGTGTACTCGAACACCGAACTTATTTTTAAACAACTGAATAGACAAGAGCACCATAATATACGCTCAAACATAAATTTTAACGGTATCTTTATTGGCATTCGGTAGGAAAATCATAAATCTCTGCTAGAATCAAGTCTAATAGACAGTGTGCTTGTAAATATATTGGTCAGAAAGAAGTTCACTAAATAACTCGTGAAATCATATCTATGTTGGTCTTCTTTCAAAAAATGTACAACTCAAATTCTGTCAGACAACCACTCACAGTTTCACCATTTATTGAAAGTCTAAACGGCTAAACTGATAGGCAACATCTTGCAATGTAATTATGCACTCCCTGAAAGGTATATAGAAGGTATGAGCCTTTAGACGCCATCGCGCTATAAATACTGATGGTTTCAGTGGCTAAGAGAATGGGGGGTTGAATCTTAGCCCCTTTTTGCTTAGTAATACTTGCTTGTCTTTTAAACAACTTCTGGTGATTTTTGTCTCGTCCTTAGCTACGAGACTTTTCTTTTTGTCTTGTCACTTGGCACGATATATTTTGCGGTTTTATCTTCTGGGCAGCAGAAACAGAAAATGGAGTAGAAGAGAAGAAAAATAACACCCAGATATATCCTGATTCAGCTGCTAAGTGCAGTGCAACCTACATCCAATCTCCATCACAACAATAGTGGAATTTCACTATAATCTTCTTGATTACAGACTGTAAAGTGCTAACCCAACTTACAAGGGGATTCCCACAAAATCATGAAACACAATATAGATGAACAAATGAACTCTAAGGACATCTATGGCTTTTTCTTTTAATTTTGCACTCTCTGCCTTTTTTCGCTCTATGGCTTTTCATACAAACCTCACTGTTTGCCTTTTTTCATGAGACTCAAGACATGACAAAATTAAACAGAAAAATACTAAACAGAATACATTGAAGGAGAAGAAAAACTGTTAGCTCAGGTAGCTCTAAGAACTCTGTGCCGTGCACTCTCACACTTTCTCCTTGCTTCAAGCCGTGGCTGTTCTCCATTTTTATAGAAGGGAAAAGCCTCCACAGTTGAAACCAAAAACCAAGCCAACTTCTTCTTCTCCATGCAAACTAGTTCGGCCAGAGAGAGAAGAGATAACCCATACAAAACCCAACATGCAATTACCTCTAGTCCTTCCTTGGTCATCAATCTTCATCAATCCAAGCGCTCCATCATTGGCTTGCTCTCCAAGATGATTATGGCCCTTGATGCTTCATGATGATGATGATAGCTTCATCTGCTCTACTTTTGCTTCCTCCCTCACGTAGCCACCCTAGTTACCTTCTGTGATGAATGGACCCAAAAGCAGAGACAAGCCATTCCAAAGATCTTCTCCTTGCTGGCCGAAATCTTCCTTCAACCATTTTTGGTATGGAGAAGTTAAGATCTTATCACCATATCTTACTATAAGTGATAAGAATCTCAACCACTACATTTTTTTATGTTTTCTTGCCATCATGGTGATGGTCTTTTTACTAGCTCCTTCTTCTTCTTGTTAGTAGCTTGCTAATGCTTCCATGTTTCCTGATGGAAAATGACGGAGAGAGAGAGAGAGAAGAAAGAGTAGAGAAAGAGAAAGAGAAAGAAAAAGCAAAGCTATGAATATTATCAAAGATAAATTAATTAGGTGCAATTCTCCATGCTTTGTGTAGCAATATGTAGACTTCCATCAAAGCCATCAAATCACTTTGTTTTTTCTCTTTCATATTTTCAAGACAATTAATACAAGTTAAATGAATTTTGAAATCCAGGATGTGATGAAAAAAGGTATCGCTGCAAGCATTGCAACCTCTTTCTTTTCTTTTAATTTTCGGACCAAACATTGAATTGTTTAACAACAATTATTAATATAGGCTTGTAGCAATAATAGTTCAATTTTGGCCCAAGTAATCTAACCATTAATTCAGTCATGTGGATCAAAAAAATTTTGTATCATTGCTGAATGTTAACTTTAATTTAAGCTTGTACCAGAATTCTTTTATTTTCGACACAATTAAAAACCTATATTACAAAATTATTAATTTAATAAATAAGAATTAGAATCAATTAAATAATTTTACAATTAATAAAATTAATAATATTTAGTCATCACAAATTTAAAATTTTTCAAACTCATCAAATACATTAACAAGATCTTCATCAAACTTAAATCAATAATCGTGAAGCTTAACAACATAATACAATACCACCGTCTAAAAATATTTCTGCGCTCTCACAGTAACAATATGTCGACCAATCTATAGAATCAATATCTAACCATTTACATGGTTTTAGATTTTTAACAATAGGGTGAGTGGTTTCATTTTTCTATTTATCTAATATTCACTAACTATACAAGTATAAAAGTAGTAACAATGCGTTTATTTAAATTTTTTTAATTAAAAAAAATACAAATACATTTATTTAAAATAATACAAGTATTTTATTTATTTTTTAAAATTTAAAAATAATACTAATATTTTTAAAAATCAAACATAATTATACAGATTTTTTTCTAGCATTAAAAGTTCACACTATTATTATATTTATCATGGTCAAGTCAATAATAAAAAAATTTTAACATTTCCAACCTCTTAAAAATTTTATAGCTTATACGAAACTATGCATAAATTGTTGAAGTCCCTCGTTTTTTAGTGCTTTTGAACGTAAATCATGAAATCTCTAAATTATTTATGTTTAATTCTTTAAAGTTAAAACCAGCAAAGGACCCACATTTTATGCTTATATTATGCATACCTATAGTTTTCACTCTCGTGGATGGTTTCTCTTTTTTAATAAATAGTTCGAAACTGACGTGAATTATGACAAGTTTTTGACATACATTGAATCATGAATATTTACTATAAAAAAATATAGATAAATAATAAAAATATTAAATAATATGAATAATAATTATAGTTTATTTTATTAAGTATACAAATGGTTATTTTAATATTAAAATTTAGATAAATAATTTAAAGATATAATATATTTTTATTTTATTAATGATTATTTATATTATTCATGCACATATTTAGTTAAGTATAAATGGTTGTATTTCTCGAAATTTTAGAACTACAATTTATATAAGATAAGAAAGAGAAAAAATATTGTTTTTTTTTTCATTTAGGATAATTTAATAGTTTTTATACTCAATTATTTTATTTAAGTAATTTACGTGATAGAAGACGAATTTGATATGATCAAATGTGATAATTTATATCTTATCAAAGAAAGGAAAGAATTCTTTATATACACAAATATATTAATAAATGTTAAAAAGTTTTATAAAATTAATTTTTTTATAAATTATATATGATGAAAAAAATTAAAAACATATATATCAACTTTCTCTCATATCTCCATTATTGTATCTACTATAATATAATATAATATAATTTTAGCTTATATTTCATAAAAAAATGAATATGAAAGTAAAATATAATCGGCATTTACTAATTTAGTTATTTATTAAATTATTAATATGCTTGATGAGATGTTTAAAATATGTTATATAAATATGTAATTATATATTATCACGTCTATAAAGTATTTAACTTTTATAATCATTATTTTAAATATTTATATAGTATCACATAATTAATAGTAGATAAAAACATTTGACACAAATAATATATTGATTAGAATGCACCTGCTTACCTTTCCAATGAAGATTTCAAGCTTTAACTATATATTAAGAAAATTAATTTTGAGTAACTTTTTAAAAAAAAATAGAATCACTAACTAGCTAATCTAGTAACAAAAAAATAATAAATAAATAAATCACACCATTTTTACAGAAAATAACATTCTTAATTAAGATATCACTTTCTATAAAAGTATCTCTTAGGGGGTTTAATGATAAGAAGTCACTAACGCTAATGCATCAATTTAATTATCAAATATAATTAAGGTCTAGTTTAGATTAAATTATTTTAAAAAAAATAGATTAAACAATATATAAATGACTATATTAAAAGTAGTTTATAAAAAAAATATTTTGTATTTGAATTTTTAGTTCTAAAAGTGCTTATTTTATAGAAATATGATCAAAAGTAGTAATATTATGAGAAAAGTTATTTTTTTGGAAAAGTATATGGAACCAAGAGGTTATCAGCCAAAAATTAAACAAAACCACATTAATTTATAATAATAATTAATTTTAAATTTTTTAAATTTAAAATTTAAAAAATTTAAAATTAATTAAGTAAACCTAATTAAAACCTATAAAAGCCTTCTTCTTCTCTTTCACATTAACCTACCCACCTCTAACAATCACACAGACCTCCCTCTCTCACCAATGCTGCTGGAAGCGCCGGCGATTTCCATACTCTCCGCGACGCCCTCAACAAGCGTATCTAAGACAACTGCTTCAACATGAAGTCCACCTTCGATCCCAGGACGAGAGTTAGATGCCGAGGTCAACGCCGGCAAGTTTGGCGACGTCGGAGAGGTCAGCGAGGACGTCCCCAGTGCCGGCCTTCCAGGGAGAGGAGCGGACAGAGTAGTTAGTGTATTGGGAAGGCCACAAGCAGAAACCGTCGTGGTGCTTGGCGGTGAGGATGACGCGGTTGAAGCCGTTGAGTTTGGCGAGGTGTATCCAGTGAGTGGCGTTGAGGTTGGTGGGGTTGAAGAGGGAAGGGTGTACGTGGCCAGAGCCCCACTCTTGTCCAGTAAAAGTGTTGAGACTGAAATAGAAGAAAAGGGACATGTGGCTCAGCTGCCATTAGATCTGGAAGGCGTTTGGGAGGGGTAATATGGGGAGTGGCGGAACCACTGAATAACAACAACAACAATATAGGAGTAATAGTTCACCTGCAAAAAATATTTATTTAATATGAAAAAAACATCCTAATACTTAACAAAAAAATATCCAATTATATTTTAGCAAAAATAATTAAATATCTATAAAATTTGAAAAAATATGAAATTCTTAAAGAAATAGAGACATTCACATTTGCAACACAAAAAAATTCGAAAAATATATAAAAGAACATCCATTTAGTATGAAAAAGAAACATACTAATACTTAGCAGAAGAAACATCCATATATATTAACTCGTAAAAATTTTAGATTTATCCAAAGATATTTGGCTGGTTTTTGGCTAATACCCTTTTGATTCCCTAGCATTGTTCATTTTTTAACTTCTCTATAAACTCTTAAATAACTTTTTAAAAAGCTGTGTTTTAGTTTTAAAAATTAAACAAGACATTAATACTACTATTTTTCATAAGTCAAAAATTAAAAAAAATTACTTTTAAAACTTCATAAACGAGCCCTAAAATAACTTCATTGGTTATTTGTTATTAGCATTTATTTTGTTGTTTTACAAGTGCAAAAAACTTGACTTTACCTTTTTGCAAAAAATTTATTTTTTGAGGTCAAGTAGTTCCTTCTTGTTTCCTTCTACTTAAAGAAGAAAACGACGGCTATAAAAACGCGTTTTCAAATCAAAAGAATATATACGCATATATATATATATATATATATATATATATATATATATATATATTTCTCAAAACTATAATAGTTCCTAAAATCAACAATATCCAGGAAGTAACACAGAAATTTACATGCAACTTCTAATCATTATTCTTAGAAGTTATTATGAGTCTATCACCTCAACTCTGATCTCAAAGTAATATATATATATATTATTAAAATTGTATAAACATTATAACCACTTAAATAATATTCATTTATTATCCACAAATACTCTACTTATATATTATATATATATATATATATATATATATATTATGATGTTTTTTAATTTGATTAGTCAATAATTAATTTATCATAAATTTAAATTTTATTTAAATAAATTATTATATATATAAAATAATATTCAAATTTCTTATACTTATTTAAACATACAAATAAACTAATTATTTGAACGATCCAAACTGATTACTCTACCTTATGTATACGTGTTTTGTAATTTTGATTATTTCCCTTTTCATGGTTAGAAGCTGTTATGAGTCTCTATCACCTTGACTAATAATTAACTATGTATGGAATTACATTATTCATTTGTAGTCTTGTACTTTCTCATAAGATGCTATTTGTTGTGGTGGGGTCTTCATCCAGTGGATTAATTTCTTTGCATTAATTAAATCATGATTAATTTTCTTTGATGAGAGATTCATAAGTAATTGATTTGGGAGAACCTAATAATTATCAATTCATCATTTTCATTACTAAGAACTAAATTAATTTTATTTGACTCCTGAAAAAGATTTTAGAAGAGCTTTTAAGTTTTTTTAGTGAGAAATTCTTTTTTCTTTTATTTCATAATTTATTACTTAATTTTTTTCTTTTTCATGATTTTTATGCTTAAATGGAAAGAAGACGTTAATTACGTTTATAATTCAATAATTTTATTTTGTGAATGACTGTTATTTTATCTATTTTCACAATTTTCTAAATTTTTTTATTAAATTACCCACCCTTATATATATCTACATCAAATAAATTGACTAATAATAATCAACACTTTATTTAAATGAAAGATAAACTCACTCTATCAAACTCGACTCTTTAAATTACAACTTTTTAAAGAGTCTAATTATGAATAAAACAGATTAAATGTTCTTTCTATAGTTGTTAAGAAATCTTATTTGGTAAGGAAATGAAACCAAACTATTGATTAGTAGCCAGATACTTTGCACATATGATGGTTAATGCACTTAACCTTTTTTATTATAACAAGAAGCAGTGCTGCAATAATAAAATTCATTGTTTCTCGACGGAGTAAATTACCAAAATAATGGCAAAAATTTTACTTTTGTTTTTTTCGGATCTTTTTTATAGCTTTTTTTTTATAAATTTTAAATAATTTTTTCATTTTTTTTTTTATGGATGTGATCGAAGAGAGAGGAGAGAGAAGAGACAATACTTTTAATGCATAATAAACTCAATTTAATTTTAAGTTCCGATTACCTATAAATACAAATGCAAATACAAATTACAATGAACCAAATTAAAATTTAAATTCCATTACATAAGAGAGTAGATAACCAAAGCATGCTAGGAGACTTTGGCCCAAATTCATCATTCTTTTGTTTTATCAAAGTGGGATTGTGATTACTTGTTCAGCCATTAATTTTTTTTATAATTTTGTCCAAGACTGAGCTTTCTTTAATGATCAAATTTGGGTTTATGTAACTTTTGGCTCAATAGGAAACTAAATTTATTTCCTGCACACTAATACACACATTAAACAAACTATTGGAAGCAAATAATAATTTAATAATTTTTTAATTAATATTTTAATAATGTTTGATTATCATTTAAATTAAACATAAGTTTTTCAACCTCAACAATTTATAAAAAAATTACATTACTTTAAGTATAAAATTATAAAAAAATTAATTTATTTAGAATGAAAGTGTAAAATTATAAAAAAAAATTATAAGTAATGTAATTAAGTAATGAAAGTAAAATTATATTAGGGTAAAGTATTAAATTGGTCCTCTACGTTTGGGCGTAATCCTGTTTTGGTCCTTAAGGTTTAAAGTATTCTATTTGAATCCAAAAAAGTTTCATTTAACTTCAATTTAGTCTCACAGTGAGGTCAAAGATAAATAACTAACGAAATGTCCTACATGACAGCAGTATAAGAACAAGGTCAATAATTTGGAGAATAAGTACAAGTTTCAGAGACACAAAATCAACTGTGGATGCATCAATACATGTATTTAACATTTTTTAGTTTTATAGAAAATATTTTATTTTAATTATAAAATTATAAAAAAATAATTTATTTAGAATAAAAGTAATGTGATTAACTGTAATTTACTTAGATGTGATTAAAAAATAATTGAATACTATGTACACTAAAAAATTGATGCTATTGAAGGATAAAATTAAAATTTATTTCAATGTATCGTTTTTGTCCCAACGTTTTTATCCTATTTAAGTCCCTAACATTTTAAAATCGTCTCAATTTTGTCCCGTCGCCAATTCTGTTAATAGATTCCTAACGACAAGACAACATTGAGTCAATTTTGAAACGTTAGGGATTTAAATAAGACGATTGACACGTTAGGAACAAGTGGACAACTTTAAAACTTACCCCAAACGTTGGAGACAAAAACGATACTTTACTCTATTAAATATATGTTCTAAAAGAAGATTTTAGCAATCAGACTTTGATATAAATTTTTGCAATCATTTTTTTAAAAAAAAAGATATTTTTATTTTTAAAATTTAATAATTTTATGTTAAGTGAACCTTTTTAAAATATTTTTAATTGTGAATGAACACGTATTTTTGAAAAATAAAAAATTTAGAGATCGAATTTTGTTCTAAATTTTTTTGTACATCTTCTAAATATTTATTTAGATGTTACTACAAAAGTTTGGATTAAACGAACAAATCAGTTATTAAATACAAATTTTTTTTATCATTCACAAAAAATATAATATTTATTAGTTATTTTTGTCGCTTTTTCAAATTCTTTTAAAAGTATTTTATCAATAATATTTTTTAAAAACTTTTTTGTCCGTTATTAAATTTTTCGAATGATTAATTGATAGTTAATCTTTTTCCACACGAATTTGAATTCGTAAAATTTTAGATTTTATTTTAAAAAATAAAATATAATTTTTTATAATTTATTTTACAAATGAAACTAAAAATATATATTAAAAAAAAAACAAATTTAAAAAAAATTAAAAATAATAGATCATATTTTATCTTTTCAAATAAAAATTTAAAATTAAAAAAATTTAAATTCTTTTCACACTAGTCGGCATTTTGATGATATACTTGATCCCCAAGTATAGGTAATCTTTTTCCACACTAGTCGACATTTTGATGATATACTTGACCCCATGTTGTGTCTTTTTCTTCTTTGTTTTTTTTTTTCTCCTCTCCCTTAATCCTCCATTTAAATTCATCTTTTTAGTGGATGCCTAAATTCTTTGCTTCTTTTGCTTTTTCTCTTTTTCTCTTTTTCCGTAGTTTGTTATGCTCCCCACTAACATATAATTGCATCATTGCATGACCTAAGAGACACAAACTCACTCTCTCCAAATCATTACATATTCAATTGATAAGACTATGATTATAAAACATTTTCCTTATTTTCAACTTTATTGTACGGTCATCCTAACTTCCAAATTCCAACTGTTCTTCAGCAACTTTGAAACTTACATAAAGAAATCATTATTTTATATTATGAGAGTGGATTAGATAGTAGATAAATAAAGGAAGATTATAAAAAAATCATAGATGAGATGGTAAAAAAAAATTATATGTTAAGAGTTTTATTATTGTTACGATGGGTAACTGGAAATTAGTGGGTTTGACTCGTTGGGTTGGCCCAATCGTCTGAAAGAGGGAGTTCTTTGACTAGGTTCGCGCTTGAGAACCTCCGTCCGACTTATGTGCACACGAGTGAATAGGGGGTGATACCTGCAAAGACACTCCGATACCTAAGTCAGCAATGGTCTAAGCAAGTTTAGAGAATATTGGAACTTAGAGATACCTGAGGGGTGTATTTATAATGGTGAACCAATAACTACCGTTGGAGTAGTTCCACCTTTTAAGAAGGATAATCGTCCCTTTATCTTAGGGAAGTTGAAGTATGGCTCCTGAAGTGGGTTGAGAGATTTTAGGGGCAGTTACTTATTTGAATAAGTGTTATCTGCCAGCTAACCTTCGTTCCCGACTTCCTTAGAGTGGAGTCTGCATCGAATCCGACTTCTTGGGAGGAGGTCGGTTGCGTGGGAAGGCCAATCTATAGATTGAGCATTTTTGTCCTATTTGAACCTGGGTCTTGACGTTGGATCAGGGTATGAACAATTATAAATATAAGGAAGAGTTTCAAGTGTACCAAAAATATCGGTGTTCCAGCTGTTTTAACCGTTGATATAAATTATAAAAAATATATATAATATATATTAATTAAACTAGACAGTTAAAATAATTAGAATATTAGTGTTCTTTAATACACTTAAATTTTTTTTTATAATATTAATGACATCGTTTAATCCATATATTTGATTCTATCTAGTAGAATAAATTTTTATCGTTGTTGTATACATTTTTTATTGGTTTATTTTTTTAATAATATACTAAAGTCAAATTTTAAATATGAATGTGTCTAGTCTAATTTTTGGGTCATGACTCAATCTTGATCAAAGCATATATAGTCAAACTAAATATAAAATAACTCTGAACTATAATCATAATCATGATCATAAACTTGCACATGTGGAGGAATGATCCGTTCAATAAGAACTTTTTACAACTTCTTATAAACCAACCAATCTAATATCTAAATTACTTTTGAAGATGTATTCAAATAATATTCATTATTATTACCTAATAGATAAACATAACTCATTAACGTATGTGATGTGAAGTAATGGTGTATGGCATATTTGGCATTGGAAATATAATAAAAATATAAAATAAATGTCTTGTAATATATGTCATAAAAGTATATTTTAAAAATATTATAAAAATATTTAACTAAAAATTATTAAAAACTTGTTCTTTCTTCAAATTTATTCTTGATAATAATGTAGTATGAAGAAACGTGTCAAAAAAATATAATTTTCTATTAAACTGTAACAATATTTAGATATATCAAACGTGTCAGAAAATATATTTTAATTTTTGTTAAAACATAATTAAATACAAAAGAAACACACATGGGAAAAACATCAAATAAATATAGTGTATAAAATATGTTCAACACAGATACACAATTGTTGAGTTCGGAAAACTTAAATTAAAAATGATGAATAAATATTATTAAATATATTTAAGTGTTTAAATAATTTTCAATAGTTTGTTTGATGTTTTTGTTAGTGTGCAAAAAAATTTTTCTAATGGGCCAACAAATAGAAGCCCCTTTTTGGTTTCCAAACATATATAAGCTCATCACATGGTTAATTCAAGTGGCTGAAATAAAAATCCAACCAGACCCATCATAAATTAAAGAAAGAAATAATTGACTCAAGTCTTCAAGCATACTTCAGTTACCTATTCTCATGGCCTAATGAATTCCAAATCTCAACTCAATTAAGTTTATGCCTTGGTAATTGAAAGAGAAAATTTAAATTGATTTAATTGCATTAAATACCTTACACGTTACTTAATATCTTGGGAAATTGAAGTGGAAATTCAATTTGTTTTAATTCCATTCAATGTTTCCACTTAAAGTTTCTTTCTTCTCTCCTCTTTTTTGTCTTGTCACTTCAATCCATCAAAGAAGAAGGCAGAAAAAAAAGTGAAGTTCACAAAAAATAGCCAAGAAAGGTATTTGCCATTGAAGATATGATTTGAAAAAATGCTTCAAGATTTTTTTTTGCCTAAAAAAATAAACAATCTGCCTCGGTGAAGAAGCAAATCTAAGTTGAAAAAAGCTTACTTCCATTTTTGTTCACCAAGAGAAAAAGTGCGTCTGAACCTCTAGGAAGGTAGAAGCAAATATGAAAACCTTGAAACTACTCTGGGTCAGAAACTCATCAAGAGTCCGAATTCAGTCTTGGGGCCAAAGTAAAGATCAAGGGTCCAGACTAAAAAAGCTTGAAGAAAAAGGTTGAGAAAGATGAGGTAACCTTGCATGCATTATCCTCGGTTCTCTCATCTCTCTCTGTTGAAGCCGCTGCTACTCTGTGGTAGGAGAAGAAATTGTTGGGTTAGTGTTTTAACCTTGAAAGCTTCCCCTTCTATATTAAGGGTGAACGGCCAAAACTTGAGATCAAGGAGAGTAAGTGGAAAGCACAGAGTTTTCATAACTTTCAAGCTATCTAAAGTTCTTCTCCTTCAATGAATTTCATTTTAGTTTCTTTTTCTTAGTATTATCTGGGTCTCATGGTAAAAAGCAAATATGGTGAGATTTATAAGAAAAAGTCAAAAGACAGTGATCAATATTAGAGAAAAAGTCATAGATGTCTCCGAGTTTCTTTGTATATCTGTATGTTGTGATTCATGATCCTATGTGGATTCTCTTGCAAGTTGGGTTAGCACTTTGCAGTTGAAAGTTAAGTTTTGAGTCCTAGTCAAATTCAGATTAGATGTAGAATCTGAATTTGTCCCATATAAAAATGGGTAGTTCCTAAAGAGAAATTAGTGTTTGTAATGTTGTGATAAGTGATAACATAGTGAAATTCCATCATTATTATGATAGAGACTGGATATAAGCCACATTGTACCTAGTGGCTAAACCAGAATATATCTAGTGTTAATTCTTTTTTTCTACTCCTTTTTCAGTTTCTGTTAATCTGGAAACGAAAACAAAAAATATCTCTCAATTCGGCACGAGACAAAACAAAAGTATCTCTCAACTCAACATGAGACAAAAGTAAAAATATCTTCTAAAATTTCTTTAAAAGGACAGAAATTAATATTCAACAAAAAGATCTAAAATTCAACCTCCTTTCTCTTAGTCACTGATTACCATCAACAACAATAAAATATCAATGCTAGTAGGTTTTTGTTTCTTCTTACAAAAAATTGAGACTAATAATTTGAATGGGATGAACTAATGAAAATGATGTTTGGGGAAATAGTAACTTAGAAGGGTAAATTAGAGAAAAGAAAGGCATGCCTAGAGATTCCTTTCTTTCAACTCTTACAATGCAAAAAATTTCACCCTATTGCCAGAAAAATTTGGCCACGACTTACCAAAATTTGATTACAAATTTTTCCTACCTTTTTTTTTCGACTCCCCACACAAATAATTTTTCTTAGGACTATACACTATAATATACTTCCACAACCTAAAAGTTAAAAAAAAAAAAAAGAAAAAGAAAAATCTAACAAAAGCTTATATTGATAATTTAAAGTATGAAGTAACTAGCTATAGTTTTTGTGATCCATAACATCTCATCTTTGCTGGTGAAAACACAGCAGTGAGCCTAGCATGATCTGAAAGAGAATACTCTTCTGGCCAATGTCCTCTCTCGACTTCTCGAGGGAACAACATCGCCTTCTTCACCTTAAAGCCGATGGTTTCGTGCTCATTCGTCGCATTCGCATCCTCCATGCAACCATTGAAGCTTTCCAATACAGGCTCTGGACATGTAGAGTTCCAAATCTTTTGCTGCAAAAGTCAGATATCACAGTTTTATTAACATATGGAATTAGAGATTGGATGAAGGCATCAGCTTCGGCTTAAGGTTGCGGATGAGTGAAGACATGCATAACCGAAACAAAGATGAACATAGACACGAGGAAGCGAAATGACGAGGACCGGATACTATGTAAGAAGTAATGTTCAAGGTGGATATCACAACTATGAAAGTCTGTTAACATTCATAGATTATGCACAATAAGAGCTTATAGGTCAAAGATATAGAATCAATCTAACATCAAACTAAACCACACAAATCTCTACAATATTAAACTAAACCAATCAAATATATACTGAACAGAGACGACAATTTGAGCCAACTGATTTGCCCGCCCAGAACGAGGCAGGTTTTTCAACCATTTACTGGATTTTGGAGCATATACCGACAATACCTGACAATAATTGTTTGGATATGGAACAGGTATGGGTAGTGGTCACCCCGCCCCGTACTCATCCCAAACATATACACAAATGAATGATTGAGATAGATTATCGGATTTGATGAATTTAAACTTTTATAACATTGCTTAGAATTTGTAGTGTGATAAATTTAATTATATTTGGAACTTACATGATATTTTTAGTACTTTGTATTTCATTTTTATAAATCATAAGTCATAGATTATATTTCAGACAGGAAAGATCACGCTTGAAGTGAGGCAAGACAGATATGAGTTTGGATTTGGGGCGATAAAGAAAACACCTGCAGGTAATGGGACATGTAATTAACGTAGATATGTGAAATACCTTGAATTCCTCGAAGTCGATGACCCCATTTCCATCAACATCTGCTTGATTCCATAGATCTTGGAACTGCTGAATGCATAATCCATTAGGCACATCAACTAATTTTACCTGAAAAACAGTTGCAACATATAAATGATTAAGTTCACTGCCTCATATCTATGTCATTATCATATATTAGCAGATTGTGAAGTATACCTGCCGCAGTGCTTCATGGAAACTAAGATATGTCACAGCATCGGCACAATTGTCGCCCTTCAGAAATGTAAATGCACCGTCTTCAGACAGCGAAGCTTTTCGTAGCTGGTACTGAAATCAAATCCCCGAAGGAAAAAGGTCATATTCAGAGCCACAAGGATAATACACATTTGAGCCACAAGGATTCATTAATTTTTTACAACAATGGGAGTCCTATGATTATGAATCTATGACAAATCAAAAGGATAGTATAATATATGTCTGTCAGATATGTGTTGGAGAGGTGTGTTTGTTTCATCTTGAGGAAAAAGTAATTTTTTTTATTCCCACAGTATCCCCGACTCGACAAGCTTAAGGACTAATCTGTCAATAGATTGTTGCATACACAAGACGAGATTCAAACCCCACACTTGCCTAAGCAAACGAGTGAACTAACCACTCAACTAACCCGAGTTGGTTTGGACAAAATAACTTTTAAACTAAAATCTTCTATATAATTAAAAAGCTGAAAATCAATTTTTCTGAAAAGCTACTACTTTTCAGCTTCTACAAAACAAAAGCTGAGAAATGTTTTGTTTTGTTCTTTTCAAATCCTAATTTTTCAAAACAATTTATCCAAATATGTGAATATTGATTTTTTGTTTTCAATGAAGGAAGTAATTTCTGACTAGATAAGCCGAAAACACACCCTTTAAGTCTCTAAGTTCATCAGCAAATTTTACAAATCAACCTATAAGCAGCATAGTATTACTCACCTTGAGTATGCTAAAAACAGCTTCGGCCCAACTTGTCTTCAAAGGTTTCCGTGGTTGGTTCGGATTGCAAAGCCAAATGAAGTCGACACCGCAGATATTTCCTCTATGATTTCGGTGACTAACCCACTGCTGGATTAACAAGACAATAAAAAAACATGAAAACAAAAATCTAAAACAAAGCTTAAGAATTTATGAACTAGTAAGATATTAACCTTGTGGGAATCTGCATAACTGTCATATGATGAAACAAACCCTTGTGACCTAAGAAACTTGTATACATGCCCTTTCTTACTTCCATTCCAGTCACTGCATTAGATTGAACATTGAAGTTCACACTATTAGGAAACCTGATTCTGTTAAGCATACCAACATTGCAGCAAAATCGAACAATAAACTCACCCGCAGAGTATAATAGGCATCGGTTTCAGCTTGTTTTCTTTTTGAAACAATTCCACTTGCTCCAAAATTTGGTGAACCTACAAAAACAGTGAAAGCTAAGATAAGATTGAAAACAAAATTCATATGTGAATCAGAAGAAAAACATGGACATACCTGATGCAATCTCACTATACATAGACTTGAATTGTGAGGAAATAACAGGTGTGTGTTCACAATAAGAAACTCTTGGTGAAGACTTCCCATTTGGTTTTGCGAAACAGGGGCAATAGACTGAACGTGTAACAACTGAGCAACGCGATCACCGAAATCGTTTAAAAACAACTCCCGATAATTCACAACATGTAAATATTTTGTGTGTATAGCAGTAAGAAGACCTGCATAAAGTATAGTAGATATGAGTTTTGAGCTACAGAGTAACAAATTTACTTGGAGAAACTTATACTTTAGATTATGACAAAAATCGGAAAACCTCAAACGCATGGAACATCGGTACTTAGTACTAACTACTAGTATGCTAGCAATCCAAATATCTAAGCAAGATGGACCATGAATTTCATTTTCACACACACTTACCATCTCCGCGGTTGTTGGTTCGAGCAAGCTTGAAGAGATGGTAACCAGCATCCCCTAGTTTCTCCTCATACATGTGAACAAGTTCTTCATTTCCAACCCAAAATTCCTACAAATGAAACAAGGATCATAAGTCACACACACAACACTCGAGGATATCTAAATTATTGGATTAAGCCTAAAACCACAAAATTGACCAGAAATCACATCTTGACTCAAACATATACTAATACTACTCATACTTAAAATTCCTACACTTTCTACCAAGAAAAGAGAGAAATTGCTACCTGAAGGCACATTATGGAAGATGATTCAGCAAGCAAGGAATTCAGAATACTTTCATTCCTGGACAACCAGGAGTACCTGAACTCACTTTCCCTGAGGCTTTGGTTCTGTTCAAAAACATACAAATTAAGACACAAGTGATTGCATAAATGTTAAAAACTAAGGGAAAATAGCACAAGACAAGACCTTTGGATCAATCCTTTTGTAAATAGGAGCCAAGATATTGAAAGTGGTGAATGAAACACATGAAGGACCCCTTTCCACCTCCACCATTGATGATGAACAACACTCACTGTCACTGTTATTACTAACAATGGAAAGATCTCCATCACTGTTATCACCACCGCTCATAACATTATAAGAAGAACCCTTCCCTTTTCTCAAGTTGAGCTTAGCAACACTAGAACCTGCAGCTACTACCTGAAATTCCAAGCATAAACCAACATCAAAATCCCCTTCTTTTATTTTCTCCAAATCCATAACAAAACCACCCCAAAATCAAATTTGAGCTGAAAACAAAACACCCACATGAGCAAAAACAAAACTTGTTCAAGTTTTGAACATAAAAACCAAGACCCAAATGAGCAAAAAACCGAACTTTTTAGGTACAAAAGCGAGAAATCACTTACCATTTTCAAAATCCTAGCCACTGTCCAAAAGGGGTACTAAGAAAAGAAGGTTCTGGAAAAAATAGAAGCAAAGTTTTGTGCTTTCTGTAGGAAGCTGAAATGGGTCACTAATTATAGCAGCGTTTGAATAAATGAAGCTTTGAAAAGCAAATATAATTGAAGCTCCTTTTTAAGCCTTCTTTTGTCGTTAACGTTGTTCCATTCGTTGTATGAGTAGTATATATAGAGAAAGAGAGAGCTTTTGTTCTGGATTCGTTGTTAGATGACTGTTTATGGAAAAGAGAGAGAGAAAGAGAGAAAGAGAGAGAGAGAGAGAGAGGTGCGATGCTGTTTCCGTGAAATTGGAATCTTATTTTTATTCTTTTTCTTTTATTTTGTTTTCTAATTTTTTGTTTCATTTTTTTTTATTATCATTGAAGGACACTTTATGACGCAATTAGCATTACTGCAGTATCATTTATCACCATGGCAACTGGGCAACACGCCTATGCAAATAGACATTTATTTATTTATTATTTAATTTTGATCTATAGTATATCTATGACTAATAATTTTGTTATGTCATTCATTATATTGTGCATTATTATATTATGGAGAAATAATTAAATATGTAGTCTTATGAATGGTATTGGTTGACTCAACTAGTGTGTCTTTTTTTTTTCTAATTTACAATAATTCATAGATACCGTAACTCTAAATTAATTAGCCTTCCCACTAAGGTAAGTTTTAGAATAATCATTTAAATTAGTCCCTAAATTTGAATATTTTTAGTTTTTAATAAATTTTTATTTTTTAGTAGTTTTCAAAAAAATTTATTGGATATATTGGCTTATTTATTATTTTGATCAAATTTTTAGTATAAATATTAAACAAATAATTTTTAATAAATTTTATTATAAAATAATTAATTCTAAAAGAATATATTCTAAGACAAATTATTCATATTTAAAATTATAAAAATACTAATTAATCCAGCAGGAATAATTTTTGAGAATTTCTAAAGTCTAAAAATTTATTAGGGTCCAAAGTGACAAAAATATTCGATTAAAAATTTTTAAAAATTAATTTGACATTTATTCTAAATTTTAAAAGCTCATACTATAAGTATTTTTAAAATAATTCATATAGTGGTAAATTTACCACAGAAAAGTATTTAAATGATTCTTTCTATTTTAGAATGGAATAAGCTTTCCCAATTGGTTGAGTTAGGTTAGTAATATTTTAATCTGAATATTTGTTAACATCATCAAATTGTGGGTGAAGTGATGCCCTAGCAGAAAGAAGAATGTGAATGGAATTTATTCCTTTCTTCTTCTCTTTGTTTGCCTTGGAAGTTCAGAGAAATCAATCATCATCTTCCTATGAAAAAGAAAGGAATAAACTAGTAAAATTTTTTTGGTCATAGTAATTTACCAAAGAATTATTGTTATTTTTTTTACTGTTTTATTGATTATTTATTTATTTTTTTATCTACAGTATTTCTCAATTCGAGACTAATTTATTATAAATCTGAACTTTATTTAAGGATTTATTATTGGTTAATAAATTATTACATGCATAAAACAGAATTTAAATCTCGATACTTATTTAAGTGGACAAATTAGTCGGTGTTGCTTATTTTCTACAACACCCAATTCCTCCAAAAAGAAGAATTTTAAAAAATGAGACTGATGATCCAAGTAACCTTTATAAAAAAAAATAAATTACATATTAAACTTAGTAAATAATCAGTGCCAAACCTAAAGTACGTATATTCAATTTGATACCTTTTTTTGTTTGGTTAATGCCAATAAGGAATCTATAAATCTTTGCGAAATATTCAAATATCTAATTATTAGTTTGTTCTTGCAAAAATAATAAAATGTTATTACACACAAAATATTTACTATTAAATCAATTATTATATTTTCTTATAAAATTATGTCTATTATATTATATATTTTTAATGTATATATTTATATTATAATATATATTTTATATAAATAATTAATTTAATAACTAATTTTTTGAGTTTACATAACGTAATCTTGAAAAATAATATTCCACTAATCCATGCTTAATAGGATACTGATTTGGACCTATTATAATGTTTGCACTTTTATAATATTATTATTCATCCAAATTTTGGAATAATTTTGAGAAAACAAATTGATGTTTTTTTTGTACGAAAGGTATTATATTATTATGATGATTATTATTATTAAAATAATACTGTGGTTTTCATAGCAGGCCGGTTACAAAATATAACATTTGACATCATATAAAAAATTAACCTTCCTAAAAGAGAAAAGTTTCTGCTATTGTTGTGATTGTTTAGTAATACTTTATCGTTATCCAGTTTTCATTAATATAGTTTTATTCAAGAGTCAAATGGTTATTTATACCTCCCTCCTTCCATTCCTCTTTTCCTTTTTTTCCTTTAATTTCTTTTTTTTTTTTCAAATAATGATTGCTTCATCCCCCTATTTTATTAATATCTAAATGGACACGGAATGCAAATTTTTGTGGTTAACCAAAGTTTAGGAAAGAAATGCAAATTATACATGTCGGTGTCCCTTTTCCTTATGATTTTAAAATCACCTCCATGCATATAAGATAAATAAACAATTTGAAATGGAGTGATTAATTTATTCATCCGCTTAAATAAGTATTTGAAATTTGAATTTTATCTTATGTATATATTATATAGTAATTTATTGACTAACAATAAATTTTTAAATAGAGTTCAGATCTATAACAAATTAATTCTTAGTCTATCAGTATCAGATTAAAAAATATTGTAGACAAAAAAAAAAGTATAAGACATTACAAGTGTACACCATGACAGCATCCACTTGCCTAAAAATAAAAATGACTAATAAATAAGTCATATAGGAAATAAAACGAAAAATGGAATGAGATATATTATATGTGATGGAAGATTAACGTTATATATGCATATTAATATCAAGTATAATACACATATAAACTCACTTTTTTTTCACAATAAAAAATTTTATTGAAAGTAAGTCGGCACCTCACTTAATGATACAAAATAGAATAAATATATGAATTAATTTTTAATTAATCAATATTAACCCTTTTTCATTATAAAATTGATTTTCTAGCCTTATTTTTTAGAAGATTTAGAATTAGAAGTTAGAATTTAAAAATTTATAATTTAAAAGTTAAGATAAATTTTTAAAAAATAACTGATGTTAACAAGAAAAATTAACTCTCTAATTAAATCCTTAATAATAAATAGGTGATTAACACTATACTTAACGTATATGCTAACACAAGTCTTTTTGGGGGAACAAATTAAATCTAGCTTTTGGTGTTTAAGGAAAGATGACTTTATCTTGGTTTTTGTTTCTGGTCTTTATCTTTTGCTCATTAAAACAGTAATTTCTCACTTTTTCGAGTTGTGAATTGTGACAATGTTTTATTAAAATTATATTATAAATGAAGGGAGAAAAAAAAAGATAAGGAACACATGGTAGACAATGGACCACATTAAGTGATAATTGATGATAAATTTGGCAGCGTGGGGTATGGTATATGTTAAGGATAAGTATCCAATTCACCTTTTGATTAATGGAAAGGCCAATATCAAAGAAAAGAGGAAACAATTTCATCTGCAACATTTATTTTTCTTCCCAACTGTTCAAAATGACCAAAGGACAATAACGCCTCAACAATCTAAAGTTATTGTCTTAGAATTAGAATTATTTTTTTAATAAATAATTGTTTTCATGCTTCCACTCTTTCATAGTTTCATTCACGATCTCAAAAATAGATAGCATTATAAAAAGAATAAAACTAGATGATAAACTTATTCATAGAAAAACATAATATTAAAAATTAAGAACCAAACAAACCCTAGATATTTTTGAAAATATTGGTGAAGCACAATTTGATTGATATTAGAGCGGTTGAACCGTGTGGACCTAACTAAAGACAGATCACAGAAGTTGTATCAAGAGTTTGACAAGATCACAGCTTGTTTCATCCATCATATGGCTAATCTCTTTCCATGGATAAGACCTAATATTAATAACAATTACAATAATATATATAAAAAAGATTATTAAAGTTTGGAACACCTCCCAGAATCATCTTAGAAATTCAAACACTATAAAATAGTAACACTACTACTACTTCTTCTACTATTACTAATAATAATAAATATAATAAATTCAATTCCATAATATTTGAATAACAATTCTTGCTTGTCATTTCTAGGATTGGTATGTTACATTCATATCCCTGATGAAGCCATAAAGTACAGATGGTACAGCTCATTTGGAATCAATTCTCTGACTTAATTTGCCTAAGCTTTTATAAAATTGTTGCACATGAATAAAAGCAATGGTGCTCAAGAAAATCAGTATGGTAGAAGCAAACAATTTCCAAGTTAAGAAACTATATTTAAATTGTGAGAACTAACAATGGACATAAGGTCAAAACTGAGCACTGGTATACAGAGATTTGAGGAATTTAGACCCCAAAAGCAAGGGGGGAAATACATGAAAAACCATGCTGACAGATTGCCACAACTTCAAGATAAGCAACGATCTTTGTCAGATAAAACCTACTCCAAAAGAAATAACTTCCAAAATGCAACTCTCCATGAACTATAGGAAAAACCTCCTCCGACTTGTATCCATTTCCGGCTAAAAGTGAGGTAAAAGAAGAACAAGGACAGATAGAAAACAGAAACAGAAAAAAAAAAACAGCAGTGTTAAGAAGACAGTAGAAATGATTAGCAAAGTCATAAAAGGAATTGAAACAGCAATAAGGCTTGGTTAACAAGTAAATTACCTTATGAACCCACTCATATTCTCCTCCCTTGGAGTCAAATGTTCCATGCTGCAGGCTGATCAATTTCAATGTGAAACGAGGGCCACATTCCTGCATTTTCAAAGAATTCATTAGAGACAGGTTTGGAGGCCTCAAACAGTAACAATGCTTGAATGAATAATTAGCTAAAATGCTGAACACTAAGAAGTATAAGAAACATTAGGGCCAAAATGAAGGTAAATGCAAAACATCAGAGCCATGTTTAACATAAATACCAAATAGTCAACAAGCAGAGTTTTAGTGGTAAATGAAATGCAAATAGCAAAGAGCTGACACGAACCTGAAGACGAGCTATTGTTTTGTGATCAGGAACTTTCTCATTTGTCCCCTTTTCGTCCTTTTTACCTTTAGTATCAGTCTTTTTAATTTCTTTGGTTTCAAAGATATACCTTAACAACAGGAAATGAAATCATTAATAGTGTAAAAAGTAGACAATATTAGTAGCTTGTAAGTCAAAGGGATATATACCGATGATGTCGGAAGAATATGAAGTCTCTCTGATTGTGGAACGTAACCACTCGTCGGCCTTTAAATTCTGGTTCTTGTGGGAAAAGTGACTGTATCAATCTATTTAAAAGGAGGAAAAATCATTAAATAAGGAGATTTAAAAGATGGGTAAAAGATTACACAAAGTATTGCTACACAAACAGACAAGGATCTAGAGAGAATATTGATAATTTGGAGAATAGGAAAGGTAGCCTTGTGATTGTTTGCACCCTTTTCAAAATAATTCTTAAAAAATAACACTCACAAGTACAACATCATTTCAATTATACATACATCTGAATATACCAGAATTTAGAATGAAGCACATCCAGTAACATATAAATGTTAAACAACAAATGAAACATATAAGAAACTAAGCATAAGAGTAAAGACTGACCTTGCAACTCGATGCCCCAAACGCGTTGTGAAGTTATTGAACACAAGCTCAGGCTTGTGACTGGTTGGATTTCCATGATTCTGAAAGGGAAAATATAATACAATCAACAACAGAAGTTGGATACTTCATTGCCTACTTACCTTTGACATAACATGCCACACTTAACATCAATAGAAATGGATTCATCTACCAATATTTCCTATTAACAAAGGCCGATATATGTATACACTTACGGAACTTAAAGTAATTGTTTCTTGTATATGAATGCAAATACAAAAAGGAACCCAACCAAAATATGTTAGAATGGCTAACACCTCTTGACTTGAGGCACCGCATCATAAAACATTTTCTTTTTCCACCCACGATTTTGCGCATGAATTTTGTAGTCATACTGAAAAATATGCAGACCAATTCCATAGACCCATACAAATTATCATGTTTATGAAGAACAAATATCATACCTTTATATCCTTGCGCAAAACAAGCTTTGAAAGCTTGAAGTGAGCAGTAGGTCCATCAGGCAATCCAATGATTAAGAGAGCATCTGCAAATCAATGTAGTGAGGAATTAAAATGTTGTATAGGCATCACACTGAAATCTAAAGGAAAAGGCATAAGTATCCTACAAATAACATTGTGAAAACATTAAACTTATCTAGGACCTGAACCTACCTGGCTCCCGGCGATTGGTGTGAACAACCACCATAGAAGTGAAGTCCTTTTTCTTCGCATATTCTACAATCTGACATTCACATCAAAATTAGAAAGAAGATTCAAATGGACTCTCCATATTAAACACCTACATAGAGAACAGACGCCCATTACCTTTTTTAAATCATAGGTTCCTCTCTTGAAGTAATGTGCATTTGGTATAACAGAAAGCAATTCTGATATAAAAGCAGGTCCCCTCTGCAGATTAAGTTATTTTCAACCAAAAGATGCAAACATGTAAGAAACAAGGCAAAGGAAGTAAAAAGGCATAATGGACAAAAGCAATACCATGTAGCAGACCTACCGAAGAATTGAAACGGCATGTGGTGATTAATATCTTTGGGGTTTGTTGCTGGCTCAAAATTTTACTGAACTCATCAGCATCATTTCCTGCAAATAACTGCAAAAAATACAAAAAAAAAATCAAATAAAGCATTTTTTAAACAAACAGTTAAAATCATATCAGTTGCAATTCAACATGCAAAATAAAAAAAGGAAATTAAAACTAAACATGATTAAAAATTATGAATATCATCTGATTAGTAAATCACAATGATGCATATTCCTCTGTAGAAAAAAAGGTGAAATTACCACCAGAAGTAATTCTACCATCAACTTAACTAAAGATATAATACCAATTACCCATATTTATACACATGTTTGAACTTTGAATCAAATCTTACTCTAGAGTCTAAGTACAACAAAAACTAAAACCTTAATTCTAATAAGAACTAACTCAAAATGTACAACTAAGCATGTCAACTAAACAACTACATTGTGTGCGCAGTGTCATAAACCATATCTGTAAAGAAAATATACGCCAGCTTCTTTCTTAACAGCTTTCTATATGCTTTTTCTTATTTTCCCTCCTAGGAGCTAGCAGACTACTCAAAAGCAGAACATAGAAAAGAAAGGCTCAAATTAATCAACTTTGAAGTGAAAAAATGGGATCAAGGGAGACAGTGTAAAAAGAAAACCTCTTCATCGTCGGGCATGCAAACAGTTTCGTCGAATTCCCTGGTGTTCTCGATGGTGCGTGGAACCTTCTTCTCTGGAGGCTGCACCCGTTCAAAACAAACAATGAAGCAATTCAACTCCGGTGAATTAAGATAAACATTCAAAACATATCACAATCACAAGCTTAGACAACATTTTAATTTAAAAAAAAAAAACTAAAAATAGTGATCTTTATTTTTAACTGCAACAAAATCAGGATATTTTAGCATAAAAATCACATTTTTTATCCTAATCACCAATCCAAGCATACACCAAATTCCAATAACAAATGCAATTATTCTCTTGAAATAAAAAACATTAATACAATTGAATCAAAGTAGAACCTCTTCGCCGAGCTCAAGAGCTCTTTTCTCAGCGGCTTGGCGTTCCTTGAGCTTATTGCGCTTCTCAAGCTTCTTCTGGCGTTTGAGCTTGGCATGGATCTCAGATCTCTTCTCCTTGTTCTTTATCATCGAAGGAAGTATCTCCTTCTTCTTCGATTTCTGCTTAATCGAATTGGAATCGGAGGAAGCAGAAGCTCCTTGCTTCTTTGGTGGCGGTGAATCTCTCTCATCATCTTCGTCACTATCGGAACCCTTGCTCCTCTTCTTCCTTTTCGCACCCATTCTTCTTCTTGTAATTGGTAGCTGAAACTGAAGCTGGAGCTGAAGTGGAAGAAAATTGAAGGGGGTTTTGGTGGTTAGGGTTTTTGAAAAATGAATAGGGCAACGAAGATCAGAATTAGCATAAATTACTGGAACGACGTCGTTAGTATCTTTCACTCTCTATTTTTTTTTCGTAATAACTTTTGGGCTCAACTAAATCCGATTTCGTTACAGTGGCCCAAACCGGCCCATTTAAATTTGATGCCTTTTTTCCATGTCAAAAAATGCTAGTTTTTTTTTAATTAAAAAACAAAGAAACGTTTGCTTCTACAATAGCACAATGACACAATCTACATACTTTATATTTTACAAAGGTTTCTAGTTAGATTTGTCTTTATAATTTTTTTTTATTATAGTTATTTCGGTTCAATTAAGAGATAACAAAAATCAGCTAATAATTAACCAAAAAATAATTACCGATTATACATTCAAAATTTTATGCTAGCCAGTTACCAGAGAATTTTTGTTATTTTCTCATATATATCATATTTAATTACCCTAGATACTTATAATTTTACACATTTTTAAATTATGTTGCTGTAAATTTAAAAGTTTGTATTAAAAAAATTTTACATTACAAAAAAAAATTAATCAAGTATTTATAGCTCAAATATTTCCAATCAACCTCAAACTTTTTAGAGATTCTGTGATTAAGTATTTAAGTCTTCTAATGTGGAAAAATCTTGAAACTTGATGAAATTGCATGTGAAGTGAGTTAAGTCAACTTGGTCTTATTCTTTCTTTTTTCATTTTAATTTAATTTAAGAGACATACATCGTCCCACAAATTGATTATTGATCTTTGATCCATTATTTTGTGGTGGCACAGAATTTTGTCTCAGATTCTCAGATGTGAACCACTAGATTCTGATTTTTTCTCCCATGTAAATCTATCCAATTGGATTCTACATGCCACGTGGCAACACACCATCTAATTTATAGTTCCCATACCTATCCATTGAGATAAGAAAATCTTGCATATAGTAACCAAAAATAATTATAATAATAATTGCATTTTCCTTTTCCTTTCATCACTCATCAACTAAGCTGAGTTCCTCAGCCATGGCTTCTGCTTGTGCTTCCTCTGCCATTGCAGCTGTTGCCATCTCTTCCCCAAGGCAAGTTCCACCACAATCTTTTCTTCATCATGTTCTTATATTTTATTTTATTTTTTTTTCCAAGAATAACTATCACATTGCTTAATAAAATTTGTTACATGAAAAGTTTAATGTATTAGATACTATGACTTTTTCATACACCAATCTTATCAATTTCACATGTATTTTTGAACGGAAAGAGCATCTACATGAGTCAAATTAGTTGGAACATAATCATATTTTGTGTATTATTGGTTAATAGTATGTGAAAAAATGTGTCATGCATTGATCCAAATGAAAGGCATAAATTATGTTAAATTCTATCTTTATTCAAAAGAACAAGTAATAAGAATTAAATTCTAAACTTTTTTGTTGCAGAAATTCTGACAACAAAATAATTATATGTGAAAACTCGAGTGCAGATAACTTCACAAGGTTAGAAGTTGATAGTTGAGAGTCGTCAAATAATTAATTTGACAGATTTGACTAAATTATTATCTATTGACTCTCAACTATGATCTTTGCATGATATTAACTGTACCTTAGTTTCCACCATAATTGTATATCTAACTATGATTTGACACTCTATAAAGTATATGTTAGAATACGAAATTACATATATAGAATATACATAGCTGATTTGGTGATTGATTTTTTTTGTGTATGCAGTTCTCAGAAGAATGGATCACAGTTGGGAACCACAAAAGCTTCATTTCTTAGTGGAAGGAAGCTGAAGTTGAACAACTTCACAGCACCAACTACTGGAGCTAGATCCAGCACCACAGTGTGTGTAGCAGCTGATCCTGATAGGCCCCTTTGGTTCCCCGGCAGCACTCCTCCGCCTTGGCTCGATGGCAGTCTCCCCGGAGACTTTGGATTTGATCCTCTAGGACTTGGTAACTGTGAATCAATTTGCAGATTTTAATTCGAATGCGTTCGATTCACTTTATTTACACTTTTGTCTAACTTCTATTTCAAAATAATTGTCGAGTTAGATAAAGTAGAATACTAAAAAATCGAATCTATTGTCGAGATACATTGATTTTTCGATATGTTTAGATGTATTGATATTTTGTTGTTCTAGTTTGTCAACTTGATATATATTTTGAATCAGAATTTGTAGTTTTCACACTGAAAATCTACTCTTTGTTTTCACTTTTACTCATGGTTTGATACTAAATTGATATTAAGGTATGAAGTTTGATGTGTGATTTTTGTTAAGAATGTTGAGATTAACAGAAATTTAATTAGCATCCTTAGAAGTATCCATTAGAATATTTAGACCAAGTTTGAAGTTAGAATATTTAGACCAAGTTAGATCCTTAAAATGAACTTGATACAAGTATTTTTATCAAATTCGAGAGTTCACCTAAACTCGTGGAGCTAAGGTTAACTCGAAATGTAGAACTCGACTCGTAAACTCATAAGAGCTAGTTGTGATTCAACAGGATCTGACCCAGAGAGCCTAAGATGGAATGTTCAAGCAGAGCTTGTGCACTGCAGATGGGCTATGTTAGGCGCCGCCGGCATCTTCATCCCGGAATTCCTAACTAAGATTGGGATCCTAAACACACCTTCATGGTATACTGCTGGGGAGCAAGAGTACTTCACAGACACCACCACACTCTTCATAGTTGAGCTCATCTTCATCGGCTGGGCCGAGGGACGAAGATGGGCTGATATCATCAAGCCAGGCTGTGTTAACACTGACCCTATCTTCCCTAACAACAAGCTCACCGGAACTGATGTAGGGTATCCCGGCGGCCTATGGTTTGACCCTCTCGGATGGGGAAGCGGTTCACCTGAGAAGATCAAGGAGTTGAGAACAAAGGAGATCAAGAATGGAAGGTTGGCCATGTTGGCTGTTATGGGAGCATGGTTCCAGCACATTTACACCGGCACCGGCCCTATCGACAACCTCTTTGCACACCTTGCTGATCCTGGCCATGCTACTATTTTCGCCGTAAGTTGAACCAATCAAGAAATTCTTGTATAGATACAAGTCTAGCTCGTCATATTCAGACATGTTCATCATAAACATGTCTAGATATGAGGTGTTAGATTTGTATCTATATAAGATATTTTTATTTAGGTTGAATAATTTGACTTTCAATTTATAATTATGTTTTTGTTTTTGATGATCTTATTTATGTTTTACTATTTTTCAGGCTTTCACCCCCAAGTGAGAATGTTAAGGACAATTGTGAGTGAGATTGTGCAAGCCTGTAATGAGAAACATTGATGAAACATGGTTTTGTAATTAATGTGGCTACTTCTATATCAATGTCATGCACAGATTGATAATTGAATGTACAAATTCTTATTTTAGATTCAAGAAGTAACCACAATTTTTGCATAGATTATAGGACTGCAATTATATCTTAAAGTTATTATTCACCACCAGTAAAGAATATAGCATATGCCCACACATGAAAATGCTTTTGCTCTATTATTTGCAAATCATATTGTGGTCCTAAAAAGTATAAAACAAAAATTAAAATTAACATCTTTTCATTTACTATACCTTAAGACAAAAAAGTTAACTGCTAGATAGCATCAAAATTGATGAAACATGACCATCTTAACAAGTACAACAATATAATTTATAGCAACTTATAACAAACTCCAAAGTAAATCATCTTCATGTCATGTATGTGGATACTATCACTTGTCTGCATCACTTTTTAAATTCTCAAAGTTCCCCACTATTTTATTTGTCTCACCTATGGTTTTCCTGCAATGAAATCCAAAAAAGAACAACATAGAGCACATTAAATTTTTTTAGTAATAAGAACATGATGAACTTCTAGGCACTGATTTTTCACATGACAAGAACATAATACAAAAACCATAGGTAGT
Organism: Arachis stenosperma; assembly: GCF_014773155.1. Classification (NCBI taxonomy): domain Eukaryota; kingdom Viridiplantae; phylum Streptophyta; class Magnoliopsida; order Fabales; family Fabaceae; genus Arachis; species Arachis stenosperma. The sequence goes on from NC_080378.1 coordinate 7,415,041, forward strand.
TCATAATTATGCAATAAACATTGTTCTAAAATCACATAATAATTTAGCACTGTTTATCTAATTTCCTTCAGAGGACTTTAGTTTACAACACAATAATTTTCCATATCCCACTTTCCCCCTTCTCTTAAAGTAACAACATGATGATTTTTTCATTTGCAATATGCTAAGAAAATTTAGTAACATAATTTAGTAACAAGAAAGCCAAAAGACTACTGCAAGTATTCCAGGATATCTTACTTCCAAAGCTCTTGCTCCAAAGGACTTGTCCATCAATTTGAGTAAAATTTTGATCGTCGAGGCGTTTCCAGGTATTTATTGACTTGACATCTCCCCAAGCTCCTTCCGGCGTCTTCTCCAAGCGAGCCACCACCACTCTTGATCTCCTAGACCATCCAGCCTTTCCATATGCATGGTATCCGAATCCTCCAGCATAACATAGGTTTATGCCGGTTAACTTACCACAGAAGTCATTGAGGTGATCATGGCCGGTGAAAACTGCCTTCACATCTCCAGCTTGGACTAATGTTGCGAAGAAGCCGGAATTCACCTTAGCAGAACTAATGCCATTGCCATCCGGTTCAAGTTTGACACCTGTGAAGTTTGATTTGTCAAAACTAGCATACTCAGGCAATGGTATATGAAAGTATGCAAGACCAGGAGCAGAGTTTTTCTGAGGCATTGGTCCACTTTTGTATGCTTTCTGCACAAGTAACAAATAATCTGTGTTTAATCTTTTTCTGTTCTCAGTATTCAATCTTTTTCTGTTCTCAAAACCAAACAATAGAACAGTACCTGGAGCTTTTGGGATGTTTGTTGGAACCAGAGTTGCTGTGATGGCTTGATCCAATCATAAAAAGAAATTGAAGGATCCTTATAATAATCTCCACTATCAATGAAGTAAAGATTGAGCACTGATTTGTTTTCAAAATCAGTGCCTTCAACTCCTCCAACTTCTAAGTTATAGTTTCCAAAACCATCAATGGTGTGAACATCTGAAGGGTTGAGTTGAGACAATGTGTTCTTCATACCAACAATGTATTTCATCACTCCTTCTCTATGCAGGGATCCTTCTTGGTCATGATTTCCCAAAACAGCTACCCAAGGAATGTTTGATGCAATTGCAGGAGCAAATGCAGCATCCATTGATTTCGCCGAATCCGAGGAATCAGCACCAAAGATATTATCACCTGCCACATCACAATAAAAATTTGCACCTTAAGTTATCTTATACTATCTTTGTTCTGTTGTATCCAAGGCAGAGAAAATCGAAATTTCACGTAAAACCTCATTTAAAATTGTAATATCGGAAGATGTTTAAGAAGAAAATCTAGATTTTAGTTACTATGATTGTATCTGTCACTATTATTTTTTGATCCATTGTCATTGTATCAATGTATTTAAATACAAATTGTTACTTGTTTACCCATACAAACAAAGATTAGAATTAGAAGAAAAAGTAAATGACAAACTAAAAACCAATATGCATATACACACTCCATGATCTTTGTCTCTGATTAGTAAATGTTGGGGGGTGAACTATTTTTTTACCAAAACTAGAAACCTTAAATCAATATGTTCTTTAAAAGTCTTTTAACAAATTGATTCAAATTTTGAGCCGATTTGGGTTAAAATGAAAATTTACTCAAAAACACCCTGTTATCCTAAACCCTAAACCCGAAACAAAGAAAAAATGAAAGTTAAAAAACAGTAAGATATCTATAATAATTAGAAAGAAATGATATGAAAATCTAAAGATTTAACAAGAACTGAATAGTGAATACTATATATAGTATACAATACCAGTGAAGACAATGAGATTAGGCTTCTCAGCAAGGATCATTCTTTGAACAAAAGAAGTGGTGTTGAGATCAGTACAAGAACCATTCTGTGAAGGTAACACATTCAAGCAGAGTGTGGACTTTCCATTAGCATAGTGCATGTCTGCAACCTGAAGAATCTTGAATTCTCCATTTTTGTCAAACCTCAGCTTCTTCTGGTTCTCAGGGTTTTCATGTTTTTCCCCAAACACACAAATAGGACTAAAACTGAACAATAAGGCCACCAAAACCAGAACCATGAAGCCAAACCCCATCTCAATCTTGGTGCCAAAAACACTTCTTTTACTCAAAACCATCACTATTTTGGTGATTTTAGTCCCCAACAGAATTCAAAATCTGAACTTTTCACCTGCTACTATGGATGATTGGATGCTGAATTATAAACAGATACACACATATAGAGAGAACAAAAGAGTATTCAGAAAACTCTTCAGCTACTATCCTTTTTTTTTTTTGGGTTAATAAATGATGATGATTGAGTCAAATTTCATTGCTTTGTTCTCTAGGAATAAGGATGAGGACAAAGCATAGTGCTAAAAACTTTGGGGTGTCTTTATCTTGGGATGATATTTATAGATAAGTAGTTGAAAGTTGACAGGTATGTGTAATAAATTGAATGAATGATTGTTTTTCTAAAAAGCCATTAAATTCTCTGCCACAAACCAAAGGATATGATAACATTTATAGATGAACATTCATAGTTACATACACATCATTGGAATTTCAAGTTTCCTTAGAAATGGATCCGAATATCTCAATTCCAAGAGAGGAAAAAAAAATGAAAATCACACTATGAAAGGAAACTTTGAAAGTAGTTTTGTATGGACACTTGGCAATGATGTCTTTAAAGTATCTCACACGCTCTCATTTTATAATAATAATAATAATAATAATAATAATAATAATAATAATAATAATATTCAACTACCTCCACAAGTATATGGAATTATGGATCCTCTGAGTCTTCTCAACCATTGATTTGTGCTATGTTTTCTTAGAAGAACTTGATGTAATTTAATACATCTAATGATATTCACCTACCTTCTCCATATCTACATACTTCTAAATATATATTTAATAAAAAGGACACCCTAGTTTGTAACCTAAAGCATATTTAATATTATTAAAAAATATATATTTAAAATTACTTAATTTTATGTATAATGTTTACAAATATATTTACAAAATTATTAGAAATATTCTTAAAAACATGTATTCAACATATTTTAAGAATATTAAAATATATTGAATACACTTAATAGTTAGTACTATTTTCTATAGGCCAGACATAATTCATTCATTGTTTGGCTCCCAACTTGGAATCAAGCAGTTCACTTACATTATATACATTATAGAAAGAGTTTTAAGTATATTAGAAATATCAGTGTTTCAGTTATTTTAATCGTTGATCTGAATTATAAAAAATATATATAATATATATTAATTGAAATTAACGATTAAAATAATTGAAACACTGGTATACTTAAATTTTTTTCTACATTATATTACCCTATATTAGAATATACAAGAAGGACATGTATACAAACATGATATATAAATATGTTTAAAATTATTTATAAGTGATATGCATGCATCTATTTTAATTATTAATTTTTTATTCAATTATTTTAATTAATTATTATTTAAGATTTAACTTTGTAAATAATTAATTTAATTTTTTAATGATCCTTTTCATATATCAAATTAGGAAAAAAATGTAGGAATACATTACATATATTTTTATGAAGAAAGCTATTAATAGTAAACTTTTGAATAGTGAATCTCTAAAATATAAAAATATCAATAATCAACATTCAATTAAATAAATGAGTAAAACAATGTTAGTATTATTTTATCAGTAAACTGAAATTAACATAGCCAAGTCTAATAAAAACTTGCTCTTCTTTTTTTTTTTTCCATCACTTCCAATTCGTTTATGATTAATTTCATATAATCCATTTTTATTTTTTAAAATAATGATCTAAATTGTTAGAGTATAATTAGAATCAATTAAAATCAGTTAGCATCAATTATATTTATTTAATATAACTGTATATTTATTGTAGAATATTACGCTTTATTGTTTTGATTCTTCTGACATCTATATATATATCCTTGTATATTGTATTATTTGAAATTTAGAATACACTCAATAATAAATAACTTTTTTTTTTCAAATTACTCTCTTGCTCTTAACATAGTATCAAGAACATAGTTTTTTTTTCCTCCATAAAAAATAGTTCATAGCCTCTTTGTTCTCTCTTTCCGTAGTGTTTTGTTTCTATTTTTCGCTCACCTTTTTGGCGTTGTGCTTCATCACTAACCATACTATTTTCTTCGTCTCATCATTACGAGTCCAATGAATCCAAACCCGTCACCGGAAACCCCTGACACGCCGCCGCAACCAGTTTTCTTCTCCTTTCCAGACTCATCCAACGTCGTCAGATTGACCCCAGATCAATGGCTCAGAAGCTATCCATGTGTTGCGACCCGCGATACCATCAGTCCCCACCCAACCCGCAACTGTACCCATTTGACCTGTTCGGTGACCCGAGTTCCATCGTGTCAGGCCCACATTTGGACCCGATACGGCCTATTAGTTGACCCGCATGCTAGCTCGGTTGAGTCAGCGTTGACGTGTTTTTCTCCTCCGTTCAGACGCTGCCATGTATCTTTCATTGAATGACGTGGCACATAGTGGGATCCCTCCTAAAATTTTTTAGTGAACTTTTTTTCGATTTTTTCTTCTGTTTTCTCGTTCTTTACTCCAATCTTGCAGTTTCTTCTCTCTTTTCATTTTTGTATATGCTATTATGGAAAAATCGGATGTTTTTCAGTCTATTCCTATTATCCTTAATGGCTCTAACTATGCTCATTAGGTTGAAGTCTTGAGAGGATTTCTTAAAGGGCACAAATTGTGGCGCTGCTTGAATGGTGATATTATTTGTTCTGTTAAACCAATTGTGACTGAAAAATCAAAAGAAGGGACCTCCAAATTCAAAGAGGATGCTAAGAAAGATTTTATAGAGAAATTGGAAGATTGTAATAGTAAAAATCACCAGATTATCACTTAGTTTTGCAATACCTCTACTCCAGACATTCATTTACGATTTGGGTATTTTGAAATTGCTAAAGAGGTATGGAATCATTTAACAAAATGTTATACTATTTTTAACCTCTCTCATTAGTACCAACTGCTAAAGGAGTTTCATAGTCTTAAGCAAAAACATGGACAAGCAGTTTTTTATTTTCTTGCTCAGATGAAAATTCTTTGGGATCAATTGACCTCTTGTGAGCCTATTCTTAAAGATTCAACTGATGCTAAGGCATATGACGGTTATTGCAACCGAACACGTCTCATATACAGTTCCTTATGACACTTACTGATGACTATGAGCTAGTTAGAGCTTCTCTTCTTCATCAGAATCCCTTTTCTAGTCTTGAAGATGCTCTTCCTCGTTTTAAGTCTGAAGAAACACGCCTAAGATTGACTCGCTCTAACTGTTTTTGTTGGCACAAACAGAAAAGATAAATTTTGTCGCAACTATAACCGTTCTGAGCATCTCTTCTCAGACTGTATTTCTATTGAATGTCAAAAAAACAAATCTAAGCATGCATCACAACACACCCCAACCCAATTTCTTCTTCAAACCTTCTTTTGCTTCCTTTATTATGGCACATCTAAGGCCAAAACATAACACTATTCCACTTCTAGTTATAAAAGCACTAGTACATTATTTTCTCTTCACATTAAAAACAACCATAGCTTCTTATGATGATCAAATCCTAAATGTAATAGATTTTGGTGCCAAACCAGGTGGTGAAATTGATTCCTCAAGAGCATTTCTAGATGCATGGGAAAGTGCATGCAACACAATAACACCATCAACAATTTATGTCCCACAAGGAAGGTTCTTAATTGGAAAAGTAGTGTTTAAGGGTAGTCATGAGTATTGCAAGAGCAATGGAATCACAATGAAAATTGATGGTGCACTTGTTGCACCTTCCAATTATGGATCACATTGACTCTAATTGTCCAAAATTGTTCTGCTATTATTGAAATATCTTAGAACACTTGATTACTACCTGTTCTACTCGCTCACCACATTCAGATCAAAACAAATATCAAGCTCGTCCCAACTACTCTAAGAATATGTCTGCTTCTACTACTGCTGCTGCTACTACTGAATCCACTAATTCTGCTTCTCTCAACTCACTTTCTGTCTCTCCATCCCATATTGAGTCTCTCCTTAAGAAATTTCTCTCCTTTTCTGATACCCCTACTATTTTTTCCACTCCTCCAAGTAATTGTAAATGGTATTTTGATTCTGGTTGCTTTAATCACATGTCTCATTTTTGTCATCTTTTCTCATCTTTGTTTACCACTACAAATGCACCTTCTATCAACACTGCTGATGGTTTTCTCTTGCATGCGACACATAAGGATTTTATTTCACAGTCGAATCTTAATCTTCCTGGTACTTATTTTATTCCAAAATTAAACGTTAATCTTATCTTTGTTAGTCAACTTGTTGATCTCGATTTTGATGTCAATTTCTCTATTTCTGGTTGTCGTGTGCAGGATCGTCGGACGGGACAGATCATCAGGAACGAATGTAAGGTCAGAAGATTGTTTGGACTCGAGAATCTTTATATTTCTTTTGCATCAAATCTCTATGCTATTTCTTCTCTATCTACACTTTTCTTGTGGCATTACCGTCTTGCCCATATTTCTTTAGAAAAATTGTGTCCTCTCATGTCTATGGGTATTTTAGGTCAAGTTAATAATGAGTTCTTTGATTGAATTTCTTGTAAAACTGCAAAACAACTAACTTTATCTTTTCATAATAATTCATCTCTTGCTTGCTCTCCTTTTGATCTTATTCATTCTGATGTTTGGAGTCCCGCTCCTACCGCTTCTATGGGAGGGGATCGATACTTAGCAGTATTTATTGATGATTATTCATATTTTACTTGAGTTTATTTTATGACTAATCATCATGAGCTGCCTCAGCTTTATATTAACTTTGTCACTATGATTAAAATTCAGTTTTTTAAGGTCAGTAAAATCCTCCGATAGGATAATGCTATGGAATATCGAGACACCAGACTATTAAGTTTTCTTGTTGCATGGGGTATTTTATCTGAGTTTTCTTGTAGTAGTACCCCTCAACAAAATGAAAGAGTTGAATGCAAACACCATCACATTCTTGACTCTGTTCGTACAATGCTTATTTCTTCTTCCTGTCCTGAGCGTACTTGGGCTGAAGCTATTTTCGCTGTTGTTCATGTTATTAATAAACTTCCTTCTTCTGTCCTTGATAACACTACTCTCTTTAAGCATCTTTATCATACTTCTCCATATTATAACTCTCTTTGTGTTTTTGGTTGTGTCTGTGTTGTCTTTCTTCAGCCTCATGAACATAATAAATTTGAACCTCGGGCTCGCATGTGTTGTTTTCTTAGTTTTGGCACTGAACACAAGGGTTATCGTTATTGGGATTCTATCTCTCGACGTATTCGTATATCTCGTTATGTTTTATTTTGGGAGCATCACATGTTGTCTAGTTTCTCCTCTTTTGAGTCAATTCTCTCTACTCAGTCACCATTTTTTACTAATTTTAATATTGATCTTTTTTCTAGTAATGATACTACAAGTTCTATCTTAAGTAAAAAAAAATTAAGAATGGAAGGTTGGTCATGTTGGCTGTTATGGGAGCATGGTTCCAACACATTTGAACCAATTAAAAAATTCTTGCATAGATATAAGTATAGCTCTTCATATTTAGACATGTTCATCGTAAACATGTCTAGATATGACTAGATATAACGTGTTAGATTTGTATTTATATAAGATTTTTAATTTAGATTGAATAATTTGACTTTCAATTTACAATTATATTTTTGTTTTTGTTGATCTTATTTATGTTTTACTATTTCTCAGGCTTTTACCCTTGTTAAGGACAATTGTGAATGAAATTATGCAAGTCTGTAATGAGAAATATTGATGAAACATGGTTTTGTAACTAATGTGGCTACTTCTATATCAATGCCATGCACAGATTGATGATTGAATGTACAAATTCTTACTTTAGATTCAAAAAGTAACCACAATTTTTGCATAGATTATAAGACTGCAATTATATGTTAAGTTATTATTACCACCACTAAAAAATATAGCATATGCTCACACATGAAAAATGCTTTTAGTCTGTTGTTTGCAAATCATATTGTGATTCCAAAAAAATATTAAAAAAAATTAAAATGAACAATTTTTCATTTACTATATAGCTCAAGACAAAAAATTAACTGCTAGATAGTATCACAATTGATGAATCATGACCATCTTAACAACAATATAATTTATAGCAACTTATAACAAACTCCAAAGTAAATCATCTTCATGTCATGTATGTGGATACTATTACTTGTCTGCATCACTTTCTAAATTCTCAAAGTTCTCCACCATTTTGTTTGTTTCACTTATGATTTTCTTGCAATGAAATCCACAAAAGAACAACATAGAGCACATTAATTTTTTTTAGTAATAAGAACATGAACCTCTAGGCACTGATTTTTCACATGACAAGAACATAATACAAAAATCATAGGTAGTTCATAATTATGCAATAAACATTGTTCTAAAATCACATAATAATTTAGCACTGTTTACCTAATTTCCTTCAAAGAACTTTAGTTTACAACAGAATAATTTTCCATATCCCACTTTCCCCATTCTCTTAAAGTAATAACAATGATTTTTCATTTGCAATATGCTAAGAAAATTTAGTAACATAATTTAGTAACAAGAAAGCCAAAAGATTATTGCAAGTATTTACTTCAAAAGCTATTGCTCCAAAGAACTTGTCCATCAATTTGAGTAAAATTTTGATCGTCGAGGCGTTTCCAGGTATTTATTGACTTGACATCTCCCCAAGCTCCTTCCGGCGTCTTCTCCAAGCGAGCTACCACCACTCTTGATCTCCTAGACCATCCAGCCTTTCCATATGCATGGTATCCGAATCCTCCGGCATAACATAGGTTTATGCCGGTTAACTTACCACAGAAGTCATTGAGGTGATCATGGCCGGTGAAAACTGCCTTCACATCTCCGGCTTGGACTAACGTCGCGAAGAAGCCGGAGTTCACCTTAGCAGAACTAATGCCATTGCCATCTGGTTCAAGTTTGACACCTGTGAAGTTTGATTTGTCAAAACTAGCATACTCAGGCAATGGTATATGAAAGTATGCAAGACCAGGAGCAGAGTTTTTCTGAGGCATTGGTCCACTTTTGTATGCTTTCTGCACAAGTAACAAATAATCTGTGTTTAAAATTTAAATCATCTTATTTCGGTTCCAAATAGCTTAAATTTGAAGTGAAATGAGAAACCAAACAGGCATTGTAACGGATAGGTTGTGTTTGTTTATAAGTATCGTATACTAAGATAGGAATACAGATACTCAAAATTATGTTTAATGAATAAGATATAGGTATAATTCTAAGATACTGAATTATATTTTGTGTTATTTTTTAGGGAAAGTATGAGGAGACAATAGCCTTATTGTACAATGCGTACAATAGAGATTTAATTGTAATTAAAATTAAATTATAGATAATTATTTAATTTTGAAATTTTTCTAATTTGAAATTTGAATTAAATTAGGATTACTTTCAGTTATAGAATCAAAACAACAAACCCTTTTCTCAATCTGTCATTACCTCCTTTCTTTCCATTGCTTCTTCTCTAACCAACCCTTATCTCTCTTCTTCGTTTTCTCAATCCAGATCACCCCAACCATCACTCCCCAGCCAACCAACCACTGTCGCCCACCCTCTCTCTCTTCTCTTTCTTTCCTCTTTCCCCCATTTCTCCCTGCTATGTTTGCTGCCCCACACCCCTATTTGCGCCTGCCAGCTCCGGCGAGCAACACCCCAGTGCAACCCAGCAGCTGCTAAGTTCTGTGCCGCTGCGACACCATCACTGCCCCTGTTCTTTTTTCTCTCCTTCATCAACACAGGTTCCATCCCTTTCCTTGTCTCCGGTTCTTTCTATTTTATTTATTTCATTGCTTTTAATTCTTGTTTCTGCATATAGATTAGGCTTAGGACTAGTTAATATCTGTTGCTAGATTGAATGTGTTTGCTGGCTGAATTTTATGAGTTGATTGCTGCTTTCATTGAACTGAATGCTCTGTTTACACATGATGCACACCATATGCTCGATGAAATGCCTAAATGAAATCTGTATGTTTAATTCTTATGTATGACCAGCATTTGACTTAAATTATATTCTCATGAGGCATTATAATTTACAATTGTGCAATTTTATGTGATTTCTAATGATGTTTGAGCTTGAATTTTGTTATGCACTTGTTTGTGATTTTTTATTAAAACACCAATTTGGTTAAAAATTCAGATGTTATCAATTGTTTGGTATATTTTTAAGAAGTGCATACCATATTTTATTGAGTGATTTGAATGAAATAATTTATTCATGTTGGTTTTGAATATAAATGATCACATGCATCATCACTCGTTCTTTGAAGTTTTTGAGCAATTAAAATTGGGTTTCATCAAAATTATTGCTTTTTGAACAAAGAGCTGTGTTTATGTGATTATTTTATACTCTTTGACATGAATAAGTGGGCTTCTTTATTATTGCCTTGATTATTTTCTTTGTGCTAATTTTGATTAACTCTTGCAAATTCAATACACAATTGCAATAACTATGCTTTCCAGCCTCAATTCACATACACATGAATACGTAGCAAATCATGATGTCATCGAGGGTGAGAAATCTAATATAGTGAGCAACGTTCGTTGAATGCATTGATAATGAATGATTATTTTCATGTGAATTAGATGTTCATACTCCATGCAAGTGGCGTATTTATTTTTATGTTTAATGCTTACCCAAATGCATCATAAACATTCATGATTAAACCAAATTTATGAAGGTTTTATGTTCATTATATGCTTTTATGTATGAGAAATTTGTATGTGTTAATTAAGCATGGTATATTAATGTGACGCTGGATGAAACTAGGTCTTCTTTGGACTAACTTTTATTGGTATATGAATTTATATGGCTTAATGTAAATTGCATATATAAGCATGAGATTGTTGAATATGAAAAACAGCGAATGTTATTATCATTATTAAGATTTAATTTGATCATGAAAATTAAATAGCCAAGAGTTAGTTATCAACGGATGGACGACTTAATATGCTTCCTGTATGTTCAGTTTGGAATATACACATAATCACACATGATAAACACTAAATGAATGAAAAGAACAACTCGTCACCATTGGCTCTGAAATCGATTTCTGGACTATGTGCTTGGTAGTTGTATCTACTGCATGTTCATGTATGTGATGTATAGTGATATTGTTTGTGCTGGTTAGTGAGGTTTCTTTTTTGGTCTATGTGCTTGGTAGAATGATTGACTTGATTTCTTTTTTAAGGTTGCATTGTTTGTGCTGATTAGTGAGGTTTCAAGCAAATGATATATACTAAGAATTTATCTTATTATTATTTTTTTGGAATTGTACTAGGCCATGCAACTGTCATATGTTATTGAGGTTGGAAGTGAAGAGACGGATCTTGGTTATGAGGTTTGGACTCTAGAGGTCGGTGCTCATATTGGCTGCAATGAGCCCCCACCAATTTGATGGGTTCATGTATTTATTAAACTCATTCGACAATAGTTAGTTTCTGTTGGACATGACTTTTAGTACGTAATTCATGTATTAGATACTATAGACGAAAACGGTTATCTGGTCTAGAAAGAATGGGTTTATTTTAAAAAAAAATTGGATGTTCGTTTGTAAATATTAATGATGTTCACCGTTATTGTATCCATCCAAATGGTTAATTTATTAGACAAGATGGATGTTCATTCTGATTATATGATCCCACTTATTGATTACACGATTATTGCTACTTACAAATATTGGATGTTCATCTTTACATATAACTGGATGTTCAGACCGTGGTCACTATAGCGTCTATTCAGGACGCTTCATGAAATCTTGGCTTAATGTCAAAATTCAAGAACTCAATGCTTAACAAATTCAAGTCATTTGCCTTTGGAAAAGTAAACATAAATCTCTAGATAAATACAGGATGTTCGTTATAGTAAGAATCTAGATAGTTATTTTCACAGAAAAAATGGATGTTCACTTTTGTTGTAACATCTGTTCAGAATGCTTCATGGAAACTCGACTCAAGTTCAAATTTCAAGAACTCAAAGTTTAACAATTTCAAGTCGTTTCACTTTGGAAAACTAAAGATAAATTCCTGAATAAAGACATAATTAGATGGATATTCATTTTAGCTAGAATATGGATGGTTCCTTTCACAGATAAAATGAATGTTCACTTTCATGCATTTTTAAGAATGTCATGCCTGAGTGAATGAAGACCAACATATTCACAAAATTACGAAAGGTAAAAGAGGGTCCACAATACTAAAAATTCTCCCGATTTTCATGTCAATCATAATGCTAAACTGTTGCCTAGCTCAACTTTCCACCTTCTCAATCCAACAATCATCCACCATGGACACAAATCTTGGTTCCTTCAAGGTCCCACCAGCTTCTCTCTCTGTATTTCCAGGTCTCTTCATCATGGTTCTTGCCCCCATGTACGACCACGCCATCCTTCCATTCGTAAGAAAAATAACTAGAACCGAAACCGAAATCACGCATATACAAAGAATTAGAACATGGTTGGTTCTTTCCATAGTGGCCATGGCAGTTGTCGCGTTAGTCGAAATAAAGAGAAAGAAAACAGCGTTGATTCATGGTCTAACGGATTCAATGGAACCTCTTCCCATAACGTTCTTATGGGTGGCGTTACAGTACTTATTTCTTGGCTCTGCTGATCTTTTCACTCTTGCTGGGATGATGGAGTTCTTCTTCACTGAAGCGCCATGGAGCATGAGGTCTCTTGCAACCGCCCTTTCTTGGGCTTCTCTTGCCATGGGTTATTACTCCAGCACTGTTCTTGAGTCGGCGATGATGGATGTTGACTCCTCAGCAGACGGATGTTCAGCCGCGTGAGGAGCGATGGAGTTCCTTCCAGCAAGGGCGTAGTTGCGACGAAGTTGGGCGCTACAGCTTCGGTAGGAGGAATCGGAGGCTCCACGTCGCACAGGAGCGAATCGGTTGGCTGCGGGTTGATTCGCGGACAGCTGGGCGGCGGTTGGGGTGGGTGGGGTCTTACCAAATGACCATTGGGGTTTTGGGGGGGGGGGGGGTTAGGGCCACGACGGGGATAGAAGGGTTAAAGGAAAAAAATTTGAATTAGGTAAAAATTAAGGGTAAAAGGCCATATAAAATGAGGGTTATTAATGGTTAAATTGCATTATTAATTTAGATTGGGCCAAATAAACAGCCCATTGTATGGATTGTATAGATATTTCATTGTCTCCCTAGCGGGATCCTATTTTTTATAAAAAAAGTAGAAACACTAGTCTAACTTACAGCTTGTTATAAATTCTTTTTAATATTAAACCTGACACACACACATATATATATATATATATATATATATATAATTTTTTACTAAAATAAAACATAAAAATATTTTTAAAAATTATGTTTTTTTTTTAATTATTTACATGCAATATATTACCTTCAACCTTTATGACAATATCTAAACTTTTAAAGTATTAAACATATAGAAAAAAAAGTATAATAAAACATGATAAATTTAATAACATTTTAATTATAAAAAATTATATGCAAGCCTAACTAGTTTATTAGACTATTTTATGAGTCTAAACTTGACTTATTAACAAAAGAGTAAAGTATTAAATTGGTACTCTATGTTTGGACATAATTCTATTTTGATCTTTAAAGTTTAAAATGTTCTATTTAAATTCAAAAGTTTTATTTAACTTCAATTTAGTCTCACCATAAAATCAAAGTTAAATAATTAACGAAATGTCCTACATGACAGCAGTATAAGAATAAGATCGATAATTTGGAGAACAAGTACAAACTTTAAAAAACACAAAATTAACTGTAGATATATCAATATATTTATTTATTAAGTACTTTAACAATTTATGACAGGCAGGCTAGGTATCCTATTTCCACCTCTGGAAGATTAGAAATACTATTAAGTATTAAGTGCACAATTTATTTTTTTATTTTTTTATATTATTTTTACTAATTTATCATAGTTATATTTTGTGTCTTATCTTTTTTTTTTTTAAATTTTGTCGGTAGAAAAAACTGAGAGTAATTTGTACTTTTATAATTTGTTATTTTTTATATTTAATTTATACCAAACAAAATATAAAAATATTAATTTTTATATTTTATTTTTAGTGTTCAGTTTTTTTTTTTTTATTCTCAAAATCAAACGTAGCCTGTATATATAACGGTACCTGGAGCTTTTCGGATGTTCGTTGGAACCAGAGTAGCTGTGATGGCTTGATCCAATCATAACCAGAAATTGAAGGAACCTTAGAATAATCTCCACTATCAATGAAGTAAAGATTGAGCACTGATTTATTTTCAAAATCAGTGCCTTCAACTCCTCCAACTTCTAAGTTATAGTTTCCAAAACCATCAATGGTGTGAACATCTGAAGGGTTGAGTTGAGACAAAGTGTTCTTCATACCAACAATGTATTTCATCACTCCTTCCCTATGCAGGGATCCTTCTTGGTCATGATTTCCCAAAACAGCTACCCAAGGAATGTTTGATGCAATTGCAGGAGCAAATGCAGCATCCATTGATTTCGCCGAATCCGAGGAATCACGACCATAGATATTATCACCTGCCACATCACAATAAAAATTTGCACCGTTATCTTTGTTCTGTTGTATTCGAGGTAAAAAAATAATCAAGATTTTACGTAAATCAAAAGAGTAAAATAAATAGTAAAATGTGAAATCGTAGCCAAATTAAAATTATAAAATTTGTCGAATTTAGTAGAAATTTTGTAAAATCAACTTACTCATTTAAAATCATAATATCCAAATTTTTTAAGAGTTAAATCGAAATTTTGGTTACATTACATCTATCACCGTCATTAGTATCAATGTATCTAGATACAAATTGTAACTTATTTAGCCATGCAAACTAAAAACCAATATGTATATACACACTCCATGATCTTCGTCTTTGATTAGTAAATGTTGGGGTGTGAACTATTTTTTACCAAAACTAGAAACCTTAAATCAATATGTTCTTTAAAAGTCTTTTAACAAATCCATTCAAATTTTGAGCACATTTGGGTTAAAATGAAAATTTACTCAAAAACACTATGTTATCCTAAAGGTGAAGGAACTTTACGGTAAAGTTGATATCTCAGAATTGTTAGATAAAAATTTAGTCAAATCAGTCAAATCATCTAACAGCTCTCAACTATCAACTTCACTGCACCTGAGTTTTCACCTATCCAAACAAAGAAAAAATGGAAGTTAAACAACAGTAAGATATCTATAATAATTAGAAAGAAATGACATGAAAATCTAAAGACATAACAAAAACTGAATAGTGAACACTATATATATAGTATACAATACCAGTGAAGACAATGAGATTAGGCTTCTCAGCAAGGATCATTCTTTGAACAAAAGAAGTGGTGTTGAGATCAGAACAAGAACCATTCTGTGAAGGTAACACATTCAAGCAAAGTGTGGACTTTCCATTAGCATAGTGCATATCTGCAACCTGAAGAATCTTGAATTCTCCATTTTTGTCAAACCTCAGCTTCTTCTGATTGTGAGGGTTTTCATGTTTTTCCCCAAACACACAAATAGGACTAAAACTGAACAGTAAGGCCACCAAAACCAGAACCATGAAGCCAAACCCCATCTCAATATTGGTGCCAAAAACACTTCTTTTACTCAAAACCATCACTATTTTCGGTTGGAATTTCAAGTGAAGTTACCTTAGAAATGGATCCGAATATCCCAATTCCAAGAGAGGAAAAATAAATAAATGAAAATCACACTATATGAATGGAAACTTTGAAAGTATGATGTTATGTATGGACAGGTAATGATGTCTTTGAAGTATCTCACACGCTCTTATTTTATAGCAAAATAATAATAATAATAATAATATTCAACTACCTCCACAAGTATATGGAATTATGGATCCTCCGAGTCTTCTCAACCATTGACTTGTGCTGTTTCTTAGAAGAACTTGATGTAATTTAATACATCTAATGTAAATTTTGGGGTAAATCAGGTATATATAATGCAAGCAGATATTACAAATTCTACCAAAAGAAAAGATGTTACAAGGTTCTACCAGAAAGACATTTTTTGTAGTTTGAACGAGGCTAATTCGAATTACAAAACCCACAATAATTCGAATCACATAAATTCAAATTAGTCAACATCAACGTAATTTGAATTGAGCCGATTCGAATTATGCATTTATTGTATCCATGGAGTAATTCAAATCCCATTGATTCGAACTATAAAGAAATGTGACCTACGTTAGTTTCAATCAATCTAATTCGAATTAATACACTGTTTTGACACACACTAATTTAAATGGATCTGTTACAAATTTTTATAGTTCCCTATCATTTTTAAGTCATTTTTAAAAATTATATTGCATGAAATTTATGTGATTACGTTGATGTTGACTAATTCGAATGTATGTGATTTAAATTACTGTGAATTTTGTAATTTAAATTAGCCCCATTAAAACTACATACAAATATTTTTCAAGTAGAATCTTATAACATTTTTTCTTTTGATAGAATTATGTAAGATTTACTTGTATTTGATTTATATATGTAATTTAGCCTAAATTTTGGTTTGCAGGTAAATTTATTTCCGTATACTTTTAAAGCTAATGAATAACTGTGGTAGCAAATTAAATTTTAAATCCACGGCAAATTTGTAGCTAATCTTTGCACCAAATTTCTTAAGTCACAAAATTATAAGTAGCTTTTATAGAAAATTTTGCAAATTAATCCATAGCAAATTTTGCACATAATATTAGTAATGAAATTGGTAAATAAAAAATTAGAGAAAGAGATAAATAAGTCATTAACCTTTTGATTTGTAAACATTTAAATTTTCGAAAATTTGAAAATACATTTACGTTTCTGATCTTTTTAAAACCTAGACATATTAATCCTTCATGTTTATTTGGGTCTGTCAGACCCAAGTAAAAAATCAAACGTAACTCCCGTTGTACTGACCTGGTTGATACGGATACATACGTGAGAAAGTTTTAAAATTGAATAAATTAAACTTAGGGATCGATTTGTCCAAATTTTGAAAAAGTCGGAGACTTAAATATATTTTTAAATCTTCGAGAATTTAAATATTCGCAAACTAAAAAGTCAAAGATCAATTTGTCATTTTCTCAAAATAAAAGTATTCACAAATTAATTTTGTAGGTAATTTGTTTTCTTTTTTATTTGTGATAATTAATTTGATAAATCTATATAAACTTCTCTAGACTTTCTTATAATTTGGATATGTTATTTAAGAATCAATCTATTAGACACATGATTACATAATTATAATTTATTTATATCTAATTGAATATAATTAAAGAAAAAATATCTAGCAAATACAAAGTACGTACCATAATTCTTTTGTCTATCAATAACTATTTGCATTACACAATGAATATGAAAAAAATTGTCCATTATGCCAGTAATAACGAACTAAATTAGTATTTACAGTGAATCTCTAAAATATAAAAATATCAATAATCAACATTTAATTAAATAAATAAATAAAATAATGTTAGAATTATTTTGTCAATAAACTGAAATTAACACAGCCAAGTATAATAAGAAATTGTTTTTTTTTTCTTTTCCATCACTTCTAATTTGTTTATTACTACAAAAAAAAAAAACATTAAGTATAGTCGAATTTAGCGTCATAAAATACTCCCAACTTTAATGACGGATTTATGATTCCAACGATAAAACCGCTAGTAATAATTGGAAGAAAAACAAAAAATATTAGCGCATCCTTTAGGATCAGATTTACCCCGAAAAAATCCGACGATAAACCCACTTAGTGAAACATATCGTTTTAGCAACTCACAATAATTACCGTAAGATTTTTCTGATAATAAAACTGATGGTAAATGTGTTGTAAATTTGAAGCGTGAACCCGCTTTTCCTTATTCGAATTTGGCTCTCTCTCTCTCTCCTCTCTCTAACTCTCTCACCTTCTATTCTCTCTCTACCCCTCTCATCAACCCCGCAGCTTCCTCCTTTCCGGGAGTCACTCTATGTCGTTACCATCTATGTCGCTTCTTCTTCTCAGTTTTGGTGTTCTTATTCAGATAATACTTCTGAACTTAGAGTTTTCTAAAATTCTGATTTATTGAAATAATTTACAAGGTTTATTTGCTATTTTGAGACTTCTGATTATTGTTGATTATTTAATTTTGAACTTAAGGTACTGAACTTATTTAGTTTTAATTTTAATTAGAACATGTTTTAATTTGTGTTCCTTATTTAGTTATGAATTTAGGGTACTGAACTTGTTTTGAACTTAGGTTTTTTAAAATTATGAACTTATGGTACTAAACTTGTTTAGTTTTAATTTTAATTAGAACATATTCTGATTTCTGTTCCTTATTTAATTATGAACTTAGGGTATTAAACTTGTTTTAAACTTGAGATTTTCTAAAATTCTGAACTTAGGGTATTGAACTTGTTTAGTTTCAATTTTAATTAGAACATGTTCTGATTTGTGTTCCTTATTTAGTTCTGATTTGTTCCGATTCTAATTATTAAAACATGTTTTGATTATTGTTGATTTGTTCTGAACTGGTTATTATAATTTATAAGGTTGATTTGTTGTTCTGAATTTCTGATTATTGTTGATTTGTTCTCTTTGTTTAGTTTTGATTAAAAAAGACTTCGATAATAAGTCATATTAATTTTCAATATGTTTTAAGAGTAAAAATGACAGTAAATTCATAGAAAATCAAATATAAGATCATTTTAAATGACTTATGGATGACTTTTTATTTGCATACAGACAAAATTATGTACATGTAGTAATATGTATTGCTAAATGTTTGTGAAGTTAGAATGTGTACTTACCTCTTTTGTTTCATTTGATTTCAACGGGTAATGTATTTCTTTAACTAAGTTTAACGTAATTTATTTTGATTACACATTTTGAATTATGTGAATATGTTTAGCACATTTTTAATTGGTATGCTCTTTGTAGACATAACGACAGATAGAGGTGTTGTGGATCAGCCTAGTGGTTGTGGTAAGGGTTTCTGCCGGTACCCCTGGAAATTTTGGATCCTCTCCCTATACTCCGACTACCCCGGTGACGTCACAAATTGCGGGTGCATCAAACCAGCCGTTCATCATGATCCCTAACCCCAACTACGTTCCCGCGTCTACGGCAACGACGCTGCCTCCATCCGCTCAGCAGCCCACTGTCTCGGCGACGCCGCTTCTAGCGATGGACATTACGGTGCCAGAATCTTTTCACGAAAGCCAATCAACTGATGCCCCTCCACCACCTCCCATCATCCGGATGATGATTGAGCTTGATGGCAGGACAACGTAAGTACTATTTTAAGTCTTTTATATGCTGAAAGTGTTTGATAACTCGTGATTAGTGATTCTTGATTATTGATTCTAATTTTAGTGGATTTAGGGTTGTAGGTTTGAATTACTGAAAGTGTTTGATATATCGTTATTAGTGATTCTTGATAGTTGATTCTAGTTTTAGTAGATTTAGGATTGTAGGATTGAATTACTAAAAGTGTTTGATTTATCCTGATTATTGATTCTAGTTTAGTAAATTTATGGATGTTACTTCTTGATTATTGATTGTTGTTCATTGATTGTTGACAATTGGTGCTGTTTAAGTTAATTGTTGATGGATAAAATTTGTGGTGCATTCCAGTTATAGATAAAACTCTATCAAAATTTCTAAAAAAAAACTCTATATATTATGGTTATTTGCTTCTGAAGTTTTAATTTATATTGTCATATTAGTTTATTTGTAGATTGTTGATAGGTTTGCGCCAAACAACAACGCATATACTCAGGAGATGACCAACGTTATCAAGCTGATGTACAATCATCCACG
This sequence comes from Arachis stenosperma, assembly GCF_014773155.1. NCBI lineage: Eukaryota > Viridiplantae > Streptophyta > Magnoliopsida > Fabales > Fabaceae > Arachis > Arachis stenosperma. The sequence goes on from NC_080378.1 coordinate 7,434,952, forward strand.
GTCGAGCTACAAAAAGATTCCTTTTGAGACTAAAGAGCGATGGTTTTAGAAGTTGGTGGTAAAAGCTTAATATAGTCAAACCTTCTTAGCTAGTTTATATCTTCTATTTTGTTTAATACGATACATTTTGATTTAAAGTTTTTTTGTGCAGCTTAACTTTATATGGGACAAGAAGCACAATGCCCTCATCAGAAAGATATACGACTATCAAATAGGTAGGCAGTTGCAACAAATACTAGTGACAATAGTGATGTTGGTGGGACACAAACATCATCGCCTTCTCCATCGTCTCAGCAAGATCATGGAAATGATGACGACGATGACGACTACCAAAATCTTGAGTGATTAGGATTTTGTTTTACTGTTTTCATTGTATTTATTTGATTTATTTAATTTTTAATTTATATAAACATTTAATATTATATAATTAATTTTTATTATTTATAATTTAATTATTAATAGTGTGAAAAATAAATTGAAATAAAAAATTAAAATAAAAAATAAAAAATAAAAAAATTGCGTCACAATACTAAAATCCTTGGATTTGGATCCTCTAAAGTTTGAATTTTACTTTAGAGAGTAAAGTGTGATTTCTCACCATTAATTTCATATGTGGGACCAAGAATAAATATGAAAAATAAACTATTTAAGGGTAAAAGATCATATTTACTCTCTAAAATAAAATTCAAACTTTAGAAGATTTAAATCCAAAACCCTTAATGTGCCGGGAAATTCTCCCAAGTCTTTGCCTTGTTCTGCTTATGGGGAATTGGGCTCCGTTTGGTTGATGTATTTGATGAGACATAGACACAGAGACACAGACATTAAAGACATGGACATAAAATACTTGTGTCTATATATTGTGTTTGGCAAAAATAAGAAACAAGACACATATATTTAAAAAAGACTGAATTACCCTTCATTCAACCACAAGTTTTACTACCATTACAATACACCTATTATCCCAAACAATGCATGCCATCACCATTAAATTTTTATTTCTTCTAATAATTTTTTATTTCTTATAATACCATCTTAAATTATCATTTAAATATTAAATATATAATTGTTCTTGAAAAAAAATAGAAAATTAAAGTTCAGAATTTATCAAAGATTAATCAAAATTTAAATAAATAAAAAAAATTAAATGTACAAATATTTTTTTGAAAAAAATAGAAAAGTAAATTTAGTTGTAGAATCTAAAAGAGAAAGAGAAAAAAAAGATTTGGAAAGATAAGAGGACAAATTTTAAAAATTCAATAAGAGTAAAAGAGTAAAAAATTAGTGTCTCACAAGTTGTGTCTCAGTATCTCACCAAATTGGAGGTACACAAATTTAGTGTCTCCATGTCTATCCGTGTCCTTCAAAAATCTGTGTCTCACCAAATCAAACAGCAGACATGTGTCACCATGTACCACTGTGTCTCAGTATCATAGAATGACAATATAGAAAAGTAAACAATTGAAGAAAGTTATATGCAAGTGTGTTGTGAATAGGAATACGTGTAGATGGTGGACCAATATTTCCCAGCTGAGAAAATTGTTCGCAATTTCCAAAATCTAGAAGGGGGACCAATTGTTCCATGGAAAAAGATTTGGAAAATTAATGTTCAGTCATTGTAGTGTTGATTGCCTTTTTTCTCTTACCATTAACTAATGCTTTTTGCTTTCCTTTTATTTTTCGTGCTATTAAAAAATAACAGATTAACTACATATTTTACTGCAAATTTTGGTTTGCAGGTAATTTTATTTTCTGTTACTTTTAAAGCTAATGAATAACTGTTGTAGCGAATTAAATTTTAATTCCTTAGCAAAATTTGGTGTACCAAATTTCACAAGTTACAAAACTGACAACAAAAATTATAAGTAACTTTTATAGAAAATTTTGCGAATTAATCCGTAGCAAAATTTTGCAGATAATATTAGTAATGAAATTCGCAAATAAAACTATCCATAGATTAATCTGTACGAAATTTGTTTTCTTTTTTATTTATTAGGGTTAATTTGATAAATCTATATGCATATTAAAAACGGTTTTTTTAGGGGGTTTTTTATAATTTAAATATGTTATTTAGGAATAATTCTATTAGGTATAGAATTACATAATTATAGTTTATTATTTACATCTAATTGAATTTAATTAAGAAAAAAATCTCTAGCAAATATAAAATACATACCATTATTTTTCTGTCTATAGATAACTATGTACATTGTACAATGAGGCTGATTTTTTTTTTTATATTGGAACAAATTATGTGTAAAAATAATTTTTAATGTGCCCTAATATTTTTTATGTTTTGTATGTAAAAATAATTTTTAAATTTGTTAAATATAAAATAGTAATGTCGTTTTTATTAAAAAATAAAAAATATATAATTTTTACAAAACGGCAGCATCGGATAATTTTTTTAATTGAAAATAGAACGTTTTGATGTTTTTTATTTTTTTTAATTAAAAAAAATTAAAAACGATAGTAACGTTTTGTATATTCCCGCAACGATGTTAAATATAATTTTTTAGACATTTAAATGAATTACACCAATACAAATCCAATATTTAAAAATAAAAGTTCACACAATGAATATGAAAAAATAATCCATTATTCCAACAGTAATAAGCTAAATTAGTACTCACAATGAATTTTTAAAATATAAAAAATACCAATAATCAACATTCAATTAAATAAATCAGTAAAATAGTGTTAGAATTATTTTGTCAATAAACTGAAATTAACATAGCCAAGTCTAATAAAAAATTGCTTTTTTTTTTCTTTTCCATCACTTCCAATTCGTTCGTTTATGATTAATTTCATATAATCCATTTTTATTTTTTTAAAATAACGATCTAAATATCATTTAGAATCTACAATACATTATTGCTAAATGAGTAAATAGAGCAATACATATGATCTTAAAATGTTAGAATATATTAGCAAGATAATTAGTAAAAAGATGCGTATAATTATTTTTTGTTTTAGTTGCTAATTCGGTTGTTAAGATATAAGACAGTGATATTGATATTAACAATTAATTTTATTTTAATTCTAAAAAAATTTATCGGTCGCTAAAATTGGTTACTGATAAATAAAATCTAGCGAAGGATTAACAATCAATTTTAATTTGGTCCTACAAAAATGATGATGATGATGATGATGATGATGATGATGATGATGATGATGATGATGATGATGATGATGATGATGATGATGATGATGATGATGATGATGATGATGATGATGATGATGATGATGATGATGATGATGATGATGATGATTGATATAGAAAATAAAAGATAAACAAGAAAATAAGGATTCAAATTGAATAAAAAGTTACATTGAAATTAAAATAAAAATAAAAATGATAGATTGAAATTGAATACAAAGAGAATCACTCTACTTTCTATCCAATTTCTTGACGCAACAAGAAAGGGACTCCTCAACCTAACTTGCCAACGCCATAGTTTGGAAATTGAATCGAAGAGACTCCTCAACCTTCTACTCAATTCCCTGATGTAACAAGAGAGGGACTCCTCAACCTCAATTGTCCACACCATGGTTTCATCACGAAACCAAAAAGGGATTTTGAAACCTCTAAAAATTCTATATTGCGACTACAATAGCTAAGGAGGTATTTATAACCTCTTATTAGGTTAAAACAAAGAAAAACCCTAAAGCCCATAATCATAAGGCCCAATCTAGTAATTAAATAAACAAAATTAAAATACATTAAATTAAAATATTCTAAACATGTAAACTAATATCTTCTAAATAATACTTGAACTCTTCATATCTCGAACATTTGAAGCACGTATCATTCTCCTCCTCTTCAAAAAAGATTCGTCCTCGAATCTTGTAGGTGGAAAAAATAGAATATGAAAAGCACAAAAATTACAAGGAAGATAATTTCTTTTTTTTTATTTTTTGTATATATTTTTTTTTTTTGCACTGTATGCTTTTTTTTATTTTTTTAAACAATAAAATCAATAATGACAAAACAATAATGAAACACAAACGAAAAACAAGAACACGAAAACTTAAAGAAAGATGCGACATACTGGACTCTTTTTTTATGATAAAAGAAGAACAAATATAGATTAATAAGAATTAATCTAATACCTGAGCTCTGATACCAAATGATATGGAAAATAAAAGATAAACAAAAAAATAAGGATTCAAACTGAATAAAAAGATACATTGAAATTAAAATAAAAATAAAAATGATAGATTGAAATTGAATACAAAGAGAATCACTCTACTTTCTACCCAATTTCTTGACGCAACAAGAAAGGGACTCCTCAACCTAACTTGCCAACGCCATAGTTTGGAAATTGAATCGAAGGGACTCCTCAACCTTCTACTCAATTCCCCGATGTAACAAGAGAGGGACTCCTCAACCTCAATTGTCCACACCATGGTTTCATCACGAAACCAAAAAGGGGTTTTGAAACCTCTAAAAATTCTATACTGCGACTACAATAGCTAAGGAGGTATTTATAACCTCTTATTAGGTTAAAACAAAGAAAAATCCTAAAGCCCATAATCATAAGGCCCAATCTAGTAATTAAATAAACAAAATCAAAATACATTAAATTAAAATATTCTAAACATGTAAACTAATATCTTCTAAATAATACTTGAACTCTTCATATCTCGAACATTTGAAGCACGTATCAATGATGATGATGATGATTATTATTATTATTATTATTATTATTATTATTATTATTATTATTATTATTATTATTATTCAACTGACTCCACAAGTATATGGATCCTCTGAGTTACCATTGGCTTGTGTTTCTTAGAAGTTGATATAATTTAATACATCTAATAATATATATTCATCTACCTCTACCATATCTACATACTTCCAAAAATATATTTAATAAAAAAAGACACCCTGGTTTGTAACCTAAAACGTATTTAATATTATTAAAAAATATTTTAAAATTATTAGAAATATTCTTAAAACATGTATTTAATATATTTTTAAGAATATGTAATCTTTTCCATACACAATATCACAATGAATGTACTTAGTACTATCTTCTATGACAGAAATTCATTCACTGTTTGGTTTTCAAATTGAAATCAAGCCGTTTGCAAACTTTATTTAAGAATTTATTATTAACTAATAAATTATTATATATATAAAATAATGGACAAATCACCTAATTAAGTTAAGGGGAGTAAAAAATTACACAGATCAGCCAAACCAAAAAATGGTTCATGAATCAATCAATGCACATTTATATATAGTTTTAATTAGGTTGTTTCGAACTTTATTTACATGTAATTTGAATTACCATGATTCGAACTATACACACACGTACACACCCACTAATTCGAATCAGTCTGATTCGAATTACACAAAGAATAATTCGAATCAGGGTGATTCGAATTACACCCAGGCACGAAACCCTAAGTAATTCGAATTACACTGGTTCGAATTATACAGGGCCAGACGTGTATAAATATGGTGTGAACGTGAATTGATCTCATTAAAGTGAGAAAATGGCTAGTGAAGAGAGTTTTATAGTGTTAGTTCATCACAGAGGATCGATTAAGAAGAAAATACGTTCTGGTGTGAAGTTCACCGATAAGGATCCTCTCAATATTTTTATGAGGCCTACGACGAGCTATGATGACCTTGTTAATTCTGTATTACAGAAACTTGGTCTGCAAGGCGTGAAACGGGTTAAGAAATTTTTCTATCGCATTCCAATCTCAATGCTACAAGAAATCGTGAAGTATGATTGTTTCACGATCGGGAGTGATGAGGACTTGCAGGTCATGTTTCATTGTCGTCGGCAGTTTTCCAAAGTTAGGACACTTGAACTGTTGGCGAAGTTGGTTGATGTGGTATCTAGCTCGGGGGGTTCGAACCGGAATACCCACACTATAGGCATGGTAGCTGGTTCTAGCTCCAGACCTGTTGGTGCATCTTCGTTCGTCCTTGTGAATGAACCTCCGGTCGAGCCTGTCGCCTCCCCTTCGTTCACTGTTGATCTCAACTGTAGTGGAGGCGGCGAGGTTGGAATAGGGGATATTATGCCGAACTCTTTATAGTGTGCTGCACCGGCTGGTTTGGGCGATGCATTGCTGGATGATGCAGACGATGATGATGTGGAGCCAGATATCATTGCTAATGACAGTGGCGATGATATTGGAGCGAGTGAGCCAGCTGGGGCGGGAGGTGATTCTAGCTCTGGCACACAGCAGTACCCTCCGCACTTTTCATCTTTGGACTTGGATGCCATGAGACGGGAGTGGGTTCCTGGGGAGCCTGCTGGATTTGGTGCTAGAGATGCCGAGGGGTCTGCAAGTCTGACAGAGTTTCAGGTTGGTCAGCAGTTTCAGAATAAAGATGAGGCTGTGTTAAGTGTGAAGACGTATAGCATCCGACGCGGGATACAGTACAAGGTGGTGGAGTCTGACTATCGCCGGTATGTTAGAAAATGTTATGAGTTTGGGAATGGGTGCACATGGTTGATTAGGCTATGCCTCCGGCAGCGCAAGGGTATTTGGGAGGTACAAAGGTACAACGGACCACATACGTGTCTCGCGACGTCCATCTCTAGCGACCACAGGAGTCTGGATTATCATGTGATCTCGGCATTCATCATGCCAATGGTTAGAGCTGATGCATGCATCCGTCAGCATCAAGGTGCTCCTGAATGCGACGGCGGCACACTTTGGGTTCAGGCCGACGTATAAGAGGGTTTGGTTGGCGAAACAGAAGGCCGTTGCCCACATCTATGGTGATTGGGATGAGTCGTACAACGAGCTCCCGCGGTGGGTGTTAGGAGTTCAGTTGACGATGCCAGGTACTGTTGCAGTCCTTAGGACGAGTCCTGTTCGAGTTGGGGGCCAGGTCGACGACTCGCAAGCTTATTTTCACCGACTGTTCTCGACATTTTCGCTATGTATTGGGGCATTCCGACATTGCATGCCCTTGGTGAGTATTGATGGCACCCATCTGTATGGCAAGTATGGGGGTACGTTGCTCGTCGCGATTGCACAGGACGGGAACTCCAACATACTGCCTGTTGCATTTGCACTGGTTGAGGGTGAGAATGCCGAGTCCTGGTCCTTCTTTCTCTCCCATCTCCGGCAGCACGTGACCCCACAACCGGGTCTACTGGTTATATCAGATAGGCACAACGGAATCAAAGCTGCGCTTGAGGCTCCTGACGAAGGCTGGCTGCCTCCAGCTGCCTACTGTGAATTCTGTATTCGACATGTGGCAGCAAATTTCGCCCTGACCTTCAAGGGCAAGGACGCAAGGAGGCTTCTTATGAGTGCAGTCTATGCTAAGATTGAGGTGGAATTCGATTACTGGTTTGATATTTTGCGGTCTGAAGACCCTGCCAAGTGTGACTGAGCGAACCAGATCGAGTATTCACTGTGGACTCAGCATCGGAATGAGGGTAGGAGATTTGGTCACATGATGACAAATATCTCCGAGTGTGTTAATTCAATCCTGAAGGGGGTTAGGAATCTATCGGTGTGCTCGCTGGTGAAGGCAACTTGTGGGAGGTTGGCAAAACTATTTATTCGCAAGCGAAGAGAGGCAGAGGCCCAGTTAGGAACCGGACAACAATTCAGTCAACATCTGGTGAAGTGTATAGAGGCCAATCTGAAGACGACGAGGTGCTTCACGGTGACATTGTACAACAGAGATAACTCGGAGTTCACCATCTCGGAGACGACTCCTACCGGTTCGTTCTCACTTGGGAGCTACAGGGTGTCACTCGGGTCACAGATATGTGGCTGTGGATATTTTCAGGCACTTCATTTCCTGTGTCCTCATGCCTTGGCATGCTGTGCTTATTCACAGCTTACTTGACAGTCGTATGTCCACCAGGTGTATCATCTTAGCTCCGTGTTCAGTGTATACCGGATGGGGTTCACACCTCCCATCCTCGAGGGTTTTTGGCCACCGTACAATGGGCCGACAGTGATACCGGACCCCAACAAGAGGCGTGCGAGTGAGGGACGTCCTAGCTCCACCAAACTGCGGTAGCACCCAATCAATCTGGTGCCACTCTATAACGGCGAAATATATGAAGTCGTCACACACCGCCATAACGCCGTATGACGAGGCTCCAACACCTCCGGATGCACAACCTGAAGGACGTCGAGAGAGCTATACGGCATCCAAATAAACTACAAATACATAGCAACAACGTTAGGAAAGACCGTGATGTGAAGTATGAAAGGTTACTTAATTAAAAGTAAGCGATTCGTATACTTACATCCCAGCCTGTAACAGGTCTATCCTCAGCCTCCACATCTGCACTCGAGGTCCCTTCTCGCTAGCGGAAGGATTGTGACCTGACCAACTGCAAGTCACATCGGTGGTGTAACGAAAGCAAATATGACCACATAGTATAATATTATAAGCGGACATGGAATAAAATAATTTAAGACGAAATAGAAAAAATGATAACAGTACCTCGAGGCATAGTTGTAAAAACCGAACCGGTGATCAAACCGGTCAACCTACTGGTTTACTGGTTTATTGGTTCAACCGATAAATTACTGGTTGAACCGATAAAATCGGTCTCATATAAATAAAAAATAAAAAATAATAAAAAACTTAAAATTAAAATTTGAAATACATATCTACACTAACATTTTATGAAAAATCAAGTCTCAAATTCTAAAAATAACTAATAGAAAAATGTAGAATTTATCAATACTACTACAATAGTATCTTAATTTAACACAATAAGAGTAACAATTCATTCATAAAGCTTGTCATATAACTATAATATCAGTAGATTTTAACACTAGCATCAAAACAAATAATCTTAATTACAATACTAGCATTTAAATAGATCAAGCAAATTAATAAATTTTTAGTGAACTTTATATTTGTATTAATAATGGCACATAATTAAAATATAATTAATACAAAAAAATAAAAAATTAAAAATTAAATTAAATTAGATATTTATAATATTATATAATTGAATGTATACTATATAATTATTATTTGACATATGTAATAGTAAGGAGCATGGTGGCTTAGTGGCAAGGGAAAGAGGCTGCATTCCAAAGGTTCTAGTTTCAAACCTTTGCTTTAGCATTTTGACAATTTTCACAACAAACCGGTTCGATTAGACCGGTTTGTACCGGTTTTCACTGGTTTCGATCGGTTTCTTCGGTTCTTACCAGTTTATACCGATTTTCTTCCTTGAACGGTCCAAAAGATAAACCGACCCGGTTTAAGGTCCGGTTCACTAATTTTCTGGTCGAACCGACCGGTCCGGTTTGGTTTTTACAACTATGCCTCGAGGCCAAGGGCTAGCTGAACGTATCATACCCAGCAGGTCTAAACCCAGGAAAGCGCCAAAAGATCTAAGACTAAAGTAGCTGTAACAAACTGGCTAACTTCACAACATGTCTGTTGGCCACTCGACACATGCACCGGTACAACCACGCGAGTGCTGCCGACCTCCAGCTGTAGCCACCCATATCCTCAAGTCTAGCCACATAGAGTAGCCACCTAATGTGAATATGGTTGCCGAACTTGTCGGCAAACAACTGAGTACTTGACAGCATCATGATATAGGCCCGAGCATAGCGCCTGACTGTCTCCTCGTCGGCTCCCTCAGGGCACTCTCCAAACGTCTTTTGGAACCAGCTGCACTTCACTACAAACTTCTGGATTTGGTTCGCATGAGGTAACACACCAAGCAACTCCTGGAACCACACCCAAGCTGGACAGCCACCCTGGATGTATATCTGGAAATCCGTCAAGCAACCACTAACATAACGTCCATCGACCGACAACCCCAACTGGTACGCCACGTCCTATAGTGTGATCATGCACTCTCTGAACGGCATGTGAAATGTGTGTGTCTCCAGACGCCACCGCTTGACGAAAGCACTGACAAGGGGCTCATCCAATCTGAACCATCTATCGTTTAGTCTCGCAAGATGGTATAATCCTGCCATCTGCAAGTACGGAATGTACCTCTCGTCGAGTCGCATGCCCTGTTGCCGTCGCATGCTCGAGATGCATCGCTGGGGCTGCACATATGATGAACCAGATAATTAAAACCACTTACAAAACTACTACCCTAAACCACTAACAACATACCACTAACAAAAACCACTAACAGAAAAAACTAACATAAACTACTAGCATAAACCACATGCAAAACCACTAACATAAACCACTAACAAAATCACTAAAATAAACCACTTACAAAACCACTAGTATAAACCACTTGCAAAACCACTAGCATAAACCACTAACATAAATCACTTGCAAAACCACTAACAAAACCACTAACATAAACTACCAACAAAACCACTAACAAAACCATTAAAATAAACCACATGTAAAACCACTAATATAAACCACTAACATAAACCACTAACAAAACCACTAACATAAACCACCAACAAAACCACTAACAAAACCACATACATTGTCACTAACAAAACATAAAAAATCAGTCACATAAAATGTTACCAACGTCACATACCACCAAAACCAATAACATAGCGCATATAAAAAAACGAATAAGTTACTTAATCCTACTTTTTAAAAAAAATTTATGTACTAACCTCGTTGTTGATGACTCCGGCTATATGAGCAATTCCATCCAAGCGATATAGTCTGTCCGGATTGTCCCCCATGGGCTGAATATCCTGCTCGAGCCTTTGTTGGAGTGAATCTGGGTCGTTTTCTTTGGGATTTGATGGGGTATGAGAATGAAAAAGTGGTTCGAATGAGGTTGGTTCAAACTCCTTTTATAGCCAAATCAAGTATAATTCGAAACACCAACAATTCAAATTACTACTAGAGCCAAAAAATGAGTAATTCGAATCAGCCAAACTCGAATTACTTAGGATTTCGTGCTTGGGTGTAATCTGAATCAACCTGATTCGAATTACTCTATGTGTAATTCGAATCAGACTGATTCGAATTAATGGGTGTGTGCGTGTGTGTAGTTCGAATCAAGGTGATTCGAATTACATGTAAATGAAGTTCGAAATAACCTAATTTGAACTATATAGAAATGTGCACTGGTTGATTCATGAACCAATTTTTGATTTGGCTGATTTGTGTAAATTTATACTCCTCTTAACTTAATTAAGTGATTTGCCCTAAAATAATATTTAAACTCTGAATTAATCATTCCGTTAACACAAGTTGGTTTTAAGTCAACATGAGTCATGAGTATAGACTCCATTGAGTGAGTTGAAGCATTTGGCCCACACTTATAGTTTTATACTGAATTTATTATCTATCTTTTTGGTTTGAATTGAATTAGTCTTTGTGGAATGTGGACTATCCTGTCCTCACTATTTGCTTTTTGTGAGTATTAACCTACGCGGCTACGCAACCGTTGATTATATTGTTGACCATGAATATAGTTTGAATAAGTTGCCTATTACTTAATAACTAAATTAAGATCATAACTAAATTAATAACTATATCATAGAGTATAAATTTAAAATTTAATTTGTAAAAAATATTATATAATACATTTATTTAATAATTTATATATGATTTAATATTATTTATTCAACAAAAAATACAAAAAAGATATACGATTTAATAAAAAATAGTTATGTTTAACCATTATTTTTTATTCAATTGGATAATGATCTGTATTAAATTTAATTAATTAAGAAATTTAAAATCTTGTTTAGTAAAATATTAAAATTGATTTAAATTTTATAATAGTTAATAATAAATGATATTTTAAAATAATTTAAAATTCAATCATTATAAATCAATAAAATTAGACATAAATTTAACTATAAGTAAAATTATAAAAACATTCGATTGAAGTGTATTTATCTGACTTTATATAATTATTTTTTATTTCAGTTTTTTTAAGTAGTTACTTTTGTTTATCTTTTTTTAGGTTCTATTTAAATATTATAGTATAATGATAAAAATATTAGATGAAATTCAAATATGAGTATAATTAATGTTTAATAAATAAAATAATATTTAATTTTTAATGTTATTTTTTATAAATCATGACAATATGTATTTTTAATAATATTATTACAACTGAATAATATTAAAAAAAATATAAATTGTTGAAAGGATAAAAATAATATATAAGTGACAAAGACACTTTATAACGAATGAATGTAATTACATAAAAAAAATAGAAATCTAATGAATACAATTATACAATCACTTAGTACTAGGGACGGATCCACCTATATAGGAGTGGGGGCAAGCGCCCCCACTATAATTTGAAATTTTATTGAGTAGTATATAATAATAATATTTATTTGTCTCCACTAAATTATTAAATTTGACCCCACAATAATTTTTTATTCAACTTTTGACACTTGATAGCCAATTTGAAAACTTCATATTAGATGTTCATTATAATGATCAATTTTTAAATTTAAATAAGATTGGTGATCTTTTTTAGAAATCAACTCGAAAGAATATTATCTATTCATTTGTGTTTCTTCTTTTAAAATTAGCTTTAGTTTTTTTCATAATAACTATACTAATTGAATGAACTTTTTCAACTATAAATATCATCAAGAACTAATTTGTATGAAAGTTGAGCTTTAAATGATTGTTTAACGACATATATATACAAAAATAAAAAAAACATTTTAATTATATTGTCAAGGTTTCAAAATATAAAATATAAAAAATTAAAATTTTAATTATATGTTATTATTTAAATTACTATTTTAGTATTTTAATTTGTAATTAGATATTTTGAAACCTAATCATATTTTACATTAACAAAATATAATTATAATAATAATTATGCTACGTATACATAAAATAATCACTTGTACAGAATAAATCTTAAAATATAAATTTAAAATATAAAATACATATTAAAAATAAGTTATGTTCATACCCTGGGTCGAGCTATCCGACCCGGGATGATTAGAGATAAAGCGATCGACCTCTTCAGGTCAGACTATCCGATCTCTTCTTAAAGAGCTCGGCCAAATCGACAGAAGAGCCCAGTAAAGGGCCCAAATAGAGGAGCACGACCCAAATCCTAAGGCTATAGAGATAAAGGCGGTTCCATTGAAAGATACGCTGACCTCAACTCAAAGCTAAAGATAAGATAAGATAACTAACTTATCTTATCCACAGAAGGTCACATCTCACCATTATAAATACACTGGAGCACCCAGGTATAACTCATACTCTAATTCTACTCAATACCTGCTTAATACCCTTGCTAACTTAAGCATCGGAGTCCCTTGCAGGTACCCCCCACCCTTCGGTGACAAAGGATCAGCGGCACCTTCAGTCCAACAAGTCGGACGCGCCAGCTCCGGCCGCTATTCACCAGCCGGACACATCGATTCCGACCAGCACAGAAGGTCTCGTCCGATATCGACCTACAGTTTCAGGTAACCCTCGGAACATTGGCGCCGTTGCCGGGAAACCTGGAAGTCATTCCATCACCATGGCGGACGACCATGACAACGACCACGATTCAGGTCTGGAGGATCGGACACCGCACAAAAACGCGGATGTCACGCTACAAAACACTCCGGAAACCAACAAAGACAAAGACTCACCAAATTCAGGGGTAATAGAAGCGCTCCTGGATCGCCTAAAACAACTGGAAAAAGAAACCCAACAACAACGGGAAATTGGAAGAGATCTCCAAAGAGAGGTGCGGCGACGTCGGGAGTTGGAAGAAAAACTACAGCAATTGGAAGCCGATCTCAAATCAAAAGCCCCCCGGGCTAATCTCGAAGAAAATTCACGCAAAGAGCAAGACCCGTTCACCAGAGAAATCATGAAAACCAAAATTTCAAAAGACTTCAAACTCCCGGATATGACCCTATATGATGGCACCACGGATCCCAACCACCACCTCAGCAACTTCAGAAGTAGAATGTACCTCACTGACGCCCCAGATGCTGTTCGCTGCAAGGCTTTTCTAACAATTCTCACAAAGACAGCGATCCGATGGTTCGACAACCTACCCCCGAAGTCCATCTCAAGCTTTGATGAGTTAGCTAAAAAATTTCTAGCCAGATTCTCCATTCAGAAAGATAAAGCCAAGCACGCCCCCAGTTTACTAGGGATCAAACAAGGAGATCGGGAGAGCCTCCGCAACTACATGGAGAGATTCAACAAAACATGCATGGACATACAAAGTTTACCAACGGAGGCCGCCATCATGGGACTCATCAATGGCCTACAAGAGGGACCTTTCAGCTAATCTATATCAAAAAAGTACCCGACCTCCTTAGACGAAGTGCAGGAGCGGGCAGAAAATTATATCAACATGGAGGAAAACGCTCGGTTAGGAGAAACCTCAAAATCGGGGGCCTCCTACCGAGACAAAGACAAGGGATCCAAAAGAAAAGAAGATCAACAAGGGGAGAAAATAAAAAAATACCATAACTACACCCCTCTCAGGGCATCTCTAGTCGAGATATACAAAGAAGTCTGCCATACAGAAAAAATCCCCCCAGCACGGCCACTCAAAGGCAAAAGGGGAGGAGGAAATCGAAAGGAATATTGTGAATACCATCAAGTCTGAGGACACTCCACAAACGAATGCTTCGACCTAAAAAACATCATAGAAAAATTGGTGAGAGAAGGAAAATTAGATTGATTCCTGGCCACCCGAGAGGATGATCAAAGAAAGAGACGAAGGGATGAAGATACCAAACGAACAGAACGATCACCTCGGACACCAGAAAGATATGTCCACATGATACACGGCGGATTCATAGCAGGTGGAATCTCCAAATCCTCTCGCAAAAGATATCTCAAAGAAGTATATCATGTCGAAGGAGAGGAGAAAGCACTCAACATGCCGGCAATTACATTCACTAAAGAGGACGCATCCGGCATCATCACAGGACACGATGATCCCATGGTTATCACCATCGTATTGGCAAATGCCAACCTACACCGCACCTTAATAGACCAAGGGAGTTCTGCCGACATCTTATTCAAAATAGCCTTTGATAAATTCGGCTTGGAAGAAAAAGAACTTAAAGCATATCCAAACAGCCTGTTTGGGCTAGGAGATACCCCGGTTCGACCACTTGGATATATACCACTACATACAACCTTCGAAAAAGGGGACCAATCCAAGACCCTCAAAATAGACTACATCGTAGTCGACGTAAGTTCAGCTTACAACGCTCTCATAGGACGGACAACACTCAACCAACTCGACACAATAGTCTAGATCCCACACCTATGTATGAAGTTCCCGACCCCAAAAGGGATAGCCACGATCAAAGCAGATCAGAAAACGGCACGTCGCTGTAATAACGAAAGCCTAAACCTCAGAGGCAAAGGAGAAGAGTTCCACACAATCGAGCTGGGTGGAGTTCACCGACGAGAAGAACCTCATCCCCAGCCATAAGGCGAGATAGAAAAGATTCAGATCGGGGACACCTCGAAAAAAATAACCAATATTGGCACAATCCTAAAAGGAGATTTAAAAGAATTACTAATACAATTTTTGCGAGATAACGTCGATCTCTTCGCGTGGAAAGCCGCAGACATGCCAGGCATAGACCCTAAGCTAATGAGTCATAAGTTGGCAGTTTATCCAGGATCTCGACCGGTGCAGCAGAGACGAAGAAAACTTGGGCCAGAGCGATCCCAAGCTGTGGACGAACAAGTACAGGCACTACTGGAAGCCGGATTCATAAGAGAAGTCAAATACCCGTTATGGCTAGCCAACGTTGTCTTGGTGAAAAAATCAAATGGGAAGTGGCGAATGTGCACCGATTACACCGATCTCAACAAGGCTTGTCCAAAAGATCCATACCCACTCCCAAGTATTGACGCTCTAGTAGATGCTTCCTCTAGATACAAATATCTCTCGTTTATGGACGCATACTCGGGGTACAATCAAATCCCCATGTATCCACCAGATCAAGAAAAGACCTCGTTCCTAACACCAAAAGCAAACTACTGCTACATCGTGATGCCTTTCGGTCTCAAGAACGCAGGAGCTACTTACCAAAGGCTAATGAATAAAGTCTTCTCAGATCACATCGGAAAGATCATGGAAGTCTACGTGGACGACATGCTAATTAAAACACAAAGCGAAGAGACATTATTGTCCGACCTAGCCCAAGTGTTCGACACCATCAGGAAGCATGATATGCGACTCAATCCAGCAAAATGCACATTTGCGGTAGAAGCAGGCAAATTCTTAGGTTTTATGCTCACACAAAGAGGAATTGAAGCAAATCCAGATAAATGCCAGGCCATACTCAACATGAAGAGCCAAACCTGCGTCAAAGAAGTACAGCAACTCAACGGGAGATTGGCTGCCCTATCCCGATTCTTAGCAGGAGCCGCGATAAGATCCCTCCCCTTCTATGCTACTTTAAGAAAGGGAAAACAGTTCGAATGGACGACAGAATGCGAACAAGCCTTCCAAGACTTTAATAAGTTCTTAGGACAGCTACATATCCTATCCCGACCACAAGAAGAAAAACCACTCATATTATATCTCGCAGTATGAAGCAGGGCAGTAGCGTCAGCACTAGTCAGAGAAGACGAAAACGGACAACAACCCGTCTACTTCATTAGCAAAGCACTACAGGGATCTGAGCTGAACTATCAGAGAATAGAAAAATTTGCCTATACTCTCGTTCTAACATCTCGACGACTCCGCCCTTACTTCCAGGCTCACACCATTAAAGTTCGAACTAACCAGCCTTTAAAAGGAATATTGCAGAAAACAGATTTAGCAGACAGAATTCTACAATGGGCAGTCGAGCTATCAGATTTCGACCTCCAATATGAAGCTCGGATGGCCATCAAATCACAATACCTGGCCGACTTTATCGCAGAATTCATAGATGCCCTGGAAACCCCCATAGAGTGGAATCTCTATGTGGACGGTTCTTCAAATAAAACCGGAAGCGGCGCAGGAGTGATAATAGAAAGCAACCAGGGAACCCAAGTTGAGCTCTCCCTCAAGTTCGGATTCCCGGCTTCAAATAACCAGGCGGAATACGAAGCATTGCTAGCTGGTTTGAAACTGACCGAAGAGATGGGAGCTCGAAAACTTAACATTTACAGCGATTCGCAAGTGGTCACATCACAAATAACAGGGAGCTACCAAGCCAAAGACCCCACCATGAAAAAGTATTTGGATAAGACCAAGGAACAGCTCGGACAAATCGGGGACTACAAGATCTGCCACATACCCCGTGAGCAAAATGCCCGAGCTGACGCACTCTCAAAACTAGCCAGCACCAAACCAGGGGGCAACAATAGAAGCCTCATCCAGAAAATGTTACAGAACTCATCAATCTCAGAAGCAGAAAAAGTCCTAACTATAACAGGCCAGGACCAAGGATGGATGATCCCCACAGTTACCTCAAAACAGGAACGCTCCCCACAGAAGAAAAGGAAGCAAAGAGGCTAAAAAGTGACACCCAAAGAAATATGAAACTGTTCTCGTGGAATTGTCGAGGTTTGGGGAGACCCCTGACAATCCACAATCTTAAAGGGATTTGTAAATCCTACTCCCCCGAGGTTGGTTTTATCTGTGAAACAAAAAATCAATCTCGACAAGTTGAAGGAAAACTAAGATCTTGTGGTTTCAAGGAATGGTTTATTGTGGATCCGAATGGATTATCAGGGGATTTGGCAATGGCATGGAGGGATGGTTGCACTGTTCAGATTTTACAGCATAGTAGATTCTTCATTGCGGTATCAGTTCTGACAGCTGGTTTTAATGATTCCTATGGTGTTCTAGGTATTTATCTCAGTTCAAATGATCAACATAGAATGGCTTAATTTGCTGAATTAACTTCAGTCACCTAACAGTTCGATGGTAAAGTTGTGTTAATGGGGGATTTTAATGCCATTTCTAATCAATTGGAGAAAGAAGGTGGGGGTGCTAAATCTCCTTCTTCTATTGAAACATTTAACAGTTTTATTGATGATAATTCCCTGATTGATATTGGTATGATCGGAAGACTATTCACTTGGTCAAATAGACGGAGGGGTGATAAGTTGATACAGGAAAGACTGGACCGATTCCTGGTAGGAGTTGATTGGCAGCAACTCTATCCCAATACAACGATTCTTAGACTGTCAGAATCAGGCTCGGATCATGCCCCTCTTCTCTTAGACTCTAATCTGAGAACTGAGAGATCTAAATACCGATTCAAATTCCAAGAAAGATGGTGTTCCAATGATGAAATAAGGCAGATTGTTAGAGAGGTTTGGCATGAATAGATTGATGGTTCAGCCATGTATATCCTAGCTCAAAAAATAAAGTGTTGTTGGCATAAGATTGTCAGATGGTAGCAAGAACACAAATCTAATTTGAAGGTGGAGATTGATTTACTACATCGGAATTAGAGGAACTTCGTTTAGCAGGAATTCATGGAGGTGACATCATTTCAGAAATAGAGGACAAACTTGAAAAAGCATTGTAAAATGAGGAATCTTATTGAAAAGATAAGTCTAGAGTCAAATGGCTCAAATCTGGTGATCAGAATACAGCTTTCTTCCAGCAGAAATTTAGAAATCGAACCCGAAGGAATAGAATTTGACAACTAACTGGCAGTGATGGTGAAGTGGCTACTTCAAATGCTGGTATTGCTTCTGTGGCTGAATCTTATTTCAAGGACATCTTTTCCTCCACTTGTCATGAGAACCCGGAACCTCTGTTTACTGATTTTGAACCTAAGGTTACAACTCACATGAACCGTAGGCTTCAAAGACCAGTGACTATGGAGGAAGTGAAACGCGCAACATTTAGCATTCATCCTCAAAGTGCTCCAGGAGATTATGGTATGATAGCAAAATTTTTTCAAAGCTTCTGGAACATACTTAGTGGTGATGTGTTTCGAGTAGTTAAGAGCTTCTTTTTATGGGGCAGAATCTTGAAGGGTTTTAACCACACTCAGATCTGTCTTATTCCCAAGATTTCTGATGCTAAAGATATGACTCAGGTAAGACCAATAAGCCTATCTTCAGTCTTTTACAAGATTATCTCCAAAGTATTTGTACATAAGCATCAGGGTATGATGAATAGACTAATTAGCCCTACGCAGAGTGCTTTTATTAAAGGCAGATTAATCTCTGATAATATCCTAATTGCTCATGAGTGTATGCATTACTTGAAGAACGAAAAAAGGGACTCGAAAATGAAATGGCGCTAAAATTATATATGAGTAAGGCATATGATAGGGTGGAATGGCACTTTCTTTGGTTTGTATTGGAGAAGTTTGGTTTTGACTCCCGGTGGATCATGTAGATTCGAGAATTAGTGACAACTGTTTCTTATTCTGTTATTATGGAAGGACAACCTTATGGTTTCTTCAAACCAAATAGAGGTATTCGACAATGAGATCATCTATCCCCTTATCTTTTTCTTTTCTGTGCAGAAGGTCTCTCCTTCTTGCTACACAAGGGAGAACAAAACAGACTAATTTAGGGTTTTCAGATACATAGGCGATGTCCCAAGGTCAACCACCTCCTGTTTGCTGATGATTCCATCTTATTCTGTAAGGCTAATCCTAAAGCATGTTCAAATATTCTGCATTTATTGAATTCTTATGAAAGCATCAGTGGCCAGAGGGTAAATCTTAATAAATCTGCTGTATTCTTTAGCCACAACACTCCCTCCACTACTCGTACACTAATGGCTAACTCTATGAATATTAATCATATTGGGGCTCAGGATAAATACCTTGGTTTGCCTTCTACAGTCTCTAAATCAAAAAAGGCTTCTTTTAGTATGATCAAAGAAAAAGTTCAGAAAAGAATCCAAGGGTGGAAGCGCAATCTTCTTTCGTCAGGTGGTAGACACGTATTGCTCAAGGCCGTGGGAAAAGCTATTCCTATTTATATATTGTCTTGCTTCAAGTTGCCTAATGGTTTAATTTCGGAAATTCACTCTCTACTTTCTCAGTTCTGGTGGGGACAAAAAGGTTCTGAAAGGCAGATGGCTTGGATTAGCTAGGACACTATGACTCGCCCACGAAAAGAAGGAGGCCTTGGATTTAAAGATCTCAGAATCCAAAATCTGGCGCTTTTAGGCAAACAGTTTTGGCGATTTGTAACACAGTCTACTTCCTTATTATCCAAAATCCTAAAAGGTAAATACTTTAGCAATGGTAATGCTATAACGGCAGAAATTGGAGTCTTACCTTCTTGGGAATGGAGGAGCATACTAGAAGGCCGAAAGATTGTTGAAAAAGGTCTTAATTGGGCTGTGGGTACTGGTGAGAATATCCGAACCTTTGAGGATCCTTGGCTGCCTCCTCCGTATCCTTTAATGATTTCTGACATGCCAAATAGACAGGCTATTTCTGAGTTGGTTCCAAGAGTTAAAGATCTAATTACTGAAGATAGGAATTGGAATCAGAATCTCATTCAAGAATTATTTCCCCAAGACGTTGCAAACAGGATTTTGTCAGTTAAAATTCAGCAGAGTAGGGACAAATTACAATGGGATTTGAACAAATCCAAGCAATATGATACAGCTTCAGGTTACAGAATTGGCTATTTATTTTACCATCCGCCTCTGGAGCTTTGCCATAATTATATGCAGCAGAAAAAGCTGTGGATTGATCTATGGAAGTTGAACTTGCCTCACAAAATTAAGCTATTTATCTGGAAAGCTCTCCATGGCCGACTTTCGGTGCTTGCTCAGATTCATCATCGCATCCCATCTATATCACCAATATGCCCCTGCTGTCATGAAGCAACGAAAACAGTCACTCATTGTTTGATCGATTGCTCTAGAATTAAAGACGTATGGTCTCAGAGTTATCTTCGTGACTGTCTTCCCCCTCAGAGTTCTAACGAATTTTGGACATGGTGGACTACATCAATAGAGATCTTTAACCCGTTGAAGAATGCTGACCGTAATCCTCAATTGCATGCCATCATTTGCTGGAACTGCTGGAAAGCTCGCAACCAGTTGATTTTTGAAGGTTCTACTTCTATGCCGTCTGCCATTCTAGCAAGCTCTGTCAAGTTGCTCCGTGAAATCCAAAGAACTCCTAGTTTAGGTCGTCATCTCCATGAGGCAAGCTCTTAGTTACATTCAATTTGATTTATCATTCTTTCTTCTTTAAGATTTTTCTTCGTTTTTCGACCACGCACCGTTGGATGAATACCTTCAGTGTAGTGTTTTTGGAAAATCCCCACCTTTTATTATGCTGTCCCGCTTTTGGACATCTTTGTATTTCATTTTTTAATAATTAATGAAATATAACCTACTATCTTTGGGAAAAAAATAACAATATAAAAGTACTTTTTGTTTATTTATTACATAAAAAATATCTTTTTTTTAAGAAAAAAAGATCTTTTAAAAAAAGATGTAAATTTTAACTTCTAAAAAAAGATGTTTTTTATTTTTCTAGTGCTTTTACTTTTACTACTAGAAATTTGCCAAACACGCTAAAAAATAAAAAAAATATTTTTTATCAAAATAATAACGTCCAAACAAACATTTAGATTCGTACATATTTATTTAATTAATTGAACTTGTTAGTTTTGTTGGCATATGTACAGGAAATAGGTATTAATTTAAATAAAATAATTTTAATTTGGCCACATGAAAAATTGAATGGATAGAAAATTGAAAAGTTTTGATAAAAATTACATTGCATTTGCTTTGTCATTTGGGTAAATAGTAAATATGTTAAAAAAAAACCTAATTATTTTGCACTATAAATAAGTGATATTTAACATATTGACTTGTTAACTTGATCTTGATACCATACTCAGTTGATACAGAAAATGGATATATGTGGAATAGCATGTTAAAAGAGATTTAAGCCAGCACAAAATAATGAAAATATCAGGATAATTTTATGATGAAGTAGAAGTTTTGTACTAGTGAAACCTTTGAAACTTTAATAAAGCATAAATAGTAGCTTAGATACATACAAGTCTATAACCCAAGTTAAATATATATGGTTACATTGAATTCATGCAAACACAACTCATGATTCTATTGAACAAACAACAACAGAGAAGAAATCCAGATACCAATCACTATACTAAGGAAAAGAATCAAGCACTCTTCTTATATTTTGCTGCAGAAGGATAGGACTTTAGCCAAGGAACCCACACTGAAGTTGTCTTCTGATACACCCTAAAAGATTCTGCTCTCCATTCTTTCCTCAACATTCTTTCCTCAACAAGCCTAGTCACATATGCTAAACACATGGTATTAACCAATGCACCAAGAAAGCTCCATCGATATCCGAGGCTCCATGAGAATAGAGCCAATCCCCACCACCACAGCTGCTCGCCGAAGTAATTCGGATGGCGAGAGTAATGCCACAAGCCGCTGTCAAGGACAGGCACCATTGGCTTACCAAGACCTTCTAGTTTGTTGTTTCTAATCACAAAGTCATAAAGCTGTGTATCGGCAAAGTATGCTATGACGATGCCACTTAAACAGACGACGATGGCGACCAAGTCCCAGATGCTCAAAGGCTTATTGACAGAGTGCACAATGTTTAAGGGTAGAGATAATCCAATCAGAAACACCTGCAAATGTGAGGAGTGAAAATTAGAAAACAAAGAGCATCCATTTCATTGCACATCAATAAACAGAGAAAAATTTCACTTTAGTCCATGAAATCGTAAGCATTAATCCTAAAGGTTTGTAAAAAGGGTGGTCTAGTACACAAGGCGAGATCTGAAGCCGGTTGATGATGCACACACCCTTACCCTTTCAAGCAGAGAGGCACCAAATCATCACAAGGCAACAATGATATCATTACACCAAGACTTACACTCTGGTTTCTAGCTTCCAACCATTTCTTGATGAACATATCATCCATGGTTAGTTCAAAGAAATTCTCTTTCTTTCTTTTTTATTTGTGAAATGCAATATATGATTATAGTTACTTTACAATTACAGCTGCAAATTTTTCATAATAGCACAAGTACCAAATAAAACATGGATCCAAAAACCAGAATAAACCTCCCCAACAACAAGATTATACTCGCATGCAAAAGTCATTCCCAACCAGGCTCAAAGTATGATCGTATTGGATTCAGAACCCATACAATCACTAACCAAAACAAAACTCATGACTAAATCCTTCAAGAATCAAGTCATTCGAAAATGACATCATTCAACTTGCATCCTCCCATACCCTAGAATGATCATCAACTACCATGACCAGCAATTACAATTTCAGCTTTCAAGTCTTCATTCTTTATGAAGTTCAAGCATCAATATATTCATAACTCAAAGCAACAAATGTTTACCAATATGCAAAAAATATGAATCCATCGAATTTCTAAAGTGACATATATTGTTGAACCACAAGAGTAAAACAAAAAACATATAAATAAATTATGACCTGCTGAGAGACATAGACAGCAAAGAATGAAATCCACCACCATTGCTTCCCATACTGGTGGCTCATCTCAGTGAAACGCCAATCCTCCCTCGCACCCCATTGCCATCTCTCTCTCCTGAAGTAGTTATGAGTGAGCCTTAAACTCCATATCCAAGTCAATGTCACCACAATCCAAGACCTCCACCAATCAAACTGTGCCAAAGGGTGACTTGCATAATAGTGAACAAGCATAACAGGTATCACTGTCCAATACGGATCAATCAACTGTAACAACAAAACCATAACCAAATCAACTTAATTAGCTCAAACTCTCAACTTTAGAGGAACCCAGAAAGGGAAATATTGTAGCTAGTGCTGTGAAGCATTAGAGAAACTAGAATAGTACTGAATAAGAGAAAATTTTATTAGAATGAGTGAGTTTATACAGTCATGGCATAGCTTTATATAGCTAAGCATGTAACAGAATGATAACAGCTAACAACCAATCACAAGCTTATCATCATAACAACAGCTTAACTAACTTAGCCTTTATCTACACCCTTAATAGGAAACAAATTACAAATGTGATTTTTGAGTCACTGTTCAATTAACAAGCTAAAAACTAAAAATGTCAATTTTGCTGATGCCCAGAGAATAAAAACGTGAATTTGAGTGAGAATTTCATCACAGTCCAATTAACAAGCTAAATCACAGTCCAATTAACAAGCTAAAAAATGTCAACTTTAGAGATACCCAGAAGGGAAAAATCTGAATGTTGAGTCAGAACTTTATAAGTAGAAGCCAAAAATGCCAACTTCAAAGATACCCAGAAAGGAAAAATGAGAATTTGAGTGAGAAATTTATTAATATGTACCCAGTGACTACGCTGGAATTGGCCTATGATCCAGAAGAGAACATTGACGTTGAAGAAGAAGAGTGCATTGACCAATAAAAGTGGGTGGTGGTAGCACCAAGAATACAATGTTGACAAAAAAGGTTCAAGTTTTGTTGAGAAATTTGACTGGTCATCATAATGTTCGAGGAATGAGAGGTAGAAGATGATGGAAGGAAGAGGAACCAGGAATGCTATGACAGCGTTCTTCAGGTTTCCACTGAGTACCATGTCGTAGCGTGTATTTTGCGGTTCTTAGTCAGTTAGTTGCATCACACATTCAAAGTTCAAACCTATATATAGATCTTTTAAGAGAGGGGAAAAAAATAATATGAGAAAAAAAATCCCTAAATTATAAGGAAGTAGTTAATAATAATCTAGTTATATGGACATATATAATTGGTTACAGCAATATTAGTATATTATATAACCAGCAAATATTATCATTTTGGATTAATACTTGTCCAGCAATCATTTAGATTTATATTTATAGATATTTACACACAAAAAATATATAATTTGCACATAAATCAATATAATTTGTACCTATATTTTTTAAAATTTGTACACATAAATTAATAAAATTTATTTATTAAAAACAATTTAATATTTGAGTTGGCCAAATAATGGCCAAAATTACTAAAAACTACTAATTACCTAGAGTTTTTGAATTAGTTATACAACAACAAAAATGCTATTTACACACCAAAATCAATCATTAAAATTATTTATCATGTATGTGTATAAATACATATGTAGTTTAATTCATTTATATTTTGTAATGTATATTCTATATTAGTGACTAATTTTGATGACTAATTTTGATGTATACCTAGAATGGTTATACAAAAATAATATGAATATATAAAACAATCAATATATATTTGGTTATACAAAATTACTATATATATATATATATATATATATATATATATATATATATATATATATATATATATATATAAACTATTTTGTATATAAATATATGTGTTATTTCATACATTTTTAGTTTGTATTTTATATTCTAATTTCTAATATATATTCTATACTAGTAGATATACTTAATTTGATAGCTAATTTTTTATGTATATTTAATATGATTATTGTGTATTTAACTAACTTAGGTTGATTGAGTAGTTAGTTTATTCGTTCGTTTAAACAAGTGTCGGGTTTAAATTTTGAATCCACAACAAACCTTTAAATGGAGTTTTAATTTGCAACAGATTGATTCTTACTAACCAGGATACCGCAACAAATAAAAAAATAATTATTGTGTATATTTACATATATTATTTTATATATTTTAATATATATTTTACATTCTTGTATTTTATATAAATAATTTATTAGTGAATAAATTTTATCTACGTGTATCCATGATTGTAGTTTTAAATATAAATATTGAATTTACATTCTGGTAATAATCCCTAATTTATGTGTCACTGCTATTGCACAAAGATATAAGTCAGAACAAATCACTTGCTACTTGTGGAGTTGTGGTTTCCTACAAGCAGCTCCATACACACACAATGATGTATTAAAAACTGATACAAATATAATTTCTCTTGTACAAAAATCTACCTAGTTTTCTACTTTTCTCACAATAACTGCTTTAAGTTAAAAAATCAAGGAAGTTGGAGAAACATAGTATATCTTAACATAGATGTTAGAGTTTATGACAATAAGTGAACCCAAACATATCATAAATTAAGTGACATTACATTATACAACAATGCTTAGCAGTTTTGTAATGATGTTTACATTCCTATAGTGGTGCCCTTAATCATAGATTAGTATCTAGTCACATGACAACTTCATCATGGAAACCTGGTCCCCTACTTCCCTTTCTGCTGCTTCTATTGCCTTTGAAGGTTATCATGCCCAACACTTTCATTCTACGCAGAAAGGAGTGGAAAAGAATCTCATTGTGCCAAACTTGAGCTGGAAGGCCAATAGAATATTTAAATACAAACCAATTTAGTTTAGTCGAGTGGTCATCTCACTCATCCGCGTAAGCAAGTGTCGGGAGTTCGCATCCTGTCTTGTGTATGTAGCAATTCATTGGCCAACAGCAAACCTTAAATGGAGCTTAGATCTGCGATGGATTAGTTCTTAATTTGTCGTATTGGGAGATAATGTGGACAAAAAAAAATATTCAAATATAATGTATACAATAAAAGATGATTGACATAGTTGATAAAAAATGACTTCAAATTTTATAAATTAAATTCAATTTTCACTAATAATATAACTACTATTTAACAAGTCATTCATAAATACTTTTGTAAGTGTCTAAAATATAAAAAGACATGTCTTAACTTTAATAAAGGTTGGTATAAAACTAATTGCTGGCATGATAGAGTTTACTAGAATATTTGTGCAACAAATACTTATTTAGAGGATCTTGTGCTATTAAATAGGCATAGAGTATAAAAGATCATGATAATCTATAGTATAGCAGCATATCTGCAATACTAATGCTTCCACATGTCTCTCATTATGAGCAAGTTCCTTTTAAAAATTTGATGCAATTTTCTTGATGAAAAGATAACTAGCACCATAAATGGTTAGATTTTGATAATGATACTACTACTACAATTTTATTGATAATATTACTTTACTACTATGCCAAATGTAAAACCACCATTAGATCATTCATGATGAGATAAAGGAAGTGTGTGATATTTGATCTAACAAAACAAGGGTATTACTAGGAGTAATAGTTATCAGAGTTGAACTCTTGTAATAATATAAGAAGATTCTGTGATAGTATTGAAAGGTTTACATCAAAAGCATTTCCAAAAATTCATAATGAAAATAGTACAAAATTTGATATCAATATCCCTAAAATTAGACACTACAAAGTATGTCAAATTTTATAGGCCTCTAAGAGTATCAAGCTCCCTAAGTAATCTCTCTATACAAGAAGAACATCTCATCATAGTTCAACACTCCCCCAAAGAAGGCTTTTAGAGCAACAAGGTTGAGTTGCATCCAAAAGTTCATTGATTTTCTTGCCCTTGATGATCATTGTGCTGATTATCACCATCATGTTCGGGTTCCGGTCCACCATCCTCATAAGTAACCCATGGTAGCATTGACTCAAACAAGACAGCCAATGCATTCCTATTTGCGACCGGCCGAGGCGCATGGCCATTGCCTTGCAAATTAGCAAATTGGTTCTCATCCTGTATTGGACCCCCCTCCCTCATCATCCTTGGACCACCAATGAAATGTTGCAGATTCTCTTGCGGAATGGACGCAACCGAGTCCGAGAAATCAGATACCAACAGATGTCCATACCTAACATACAAAATAAGTGTGATTATTTAAAAGACCAACCTACCATGATGAACTGCATCCAAAGTTTCATGTCGAATAGGATTAATCGTGCTACTTTCTTTTGCTTTCAATTATATGGTAAAAAGATGAACAAGCTTCAAACATGTTGATTCCTTGTAACCTCATCAAACAATTATCTATCAAGTATATGGATTATCAGCAGTTCAGCACCAATGTTACTAATGCTGAGCAACATGCATTTCTGTGTCTGATACTCGACCTCTTGCGCATTCCCTAATTCTATATCATGTGCATCTTACAAGGTTCTCTTATAGCACAAAAAGAATAAAACTTGTAGCTCAGATATATCAACATGCCTGCCCAATGCTTTATGAGTTACATTAGTTAACCACCACTTACTCATCCCAAAATCCAAATAGAATCAATTGTGTACCAAGATTAGAATACTAGGTATACCTATAAACAGGTTCACAATGGTTTGCAAAACATCATACCGAAAAATATAAACAAAATAGATAGAAAGAAACACATACTCGTTTTTCTCGGATGAGAAAGCTTCTTTTCTGACACAAGCCCAATCCTTAACTTCACTTTGATTATTTTCTATGGTCTTAACCACTTGTAGTGCAGCATCACTTAACAATTTTTGTAGATCAGGAAGCCTCCAAATAAGATAATTTCTCTCAACATAAATATTAATTAAGTGGTCTTGAGATTGAATGCCTGTTTGATCTGATCGGAAAAACGCATGCTTGAGAATATCTGTCCAAATGCGATCTTTCAAGGGTACTTTGGCGACAAGCTTCTTTATGACCGAAGGGTGGAGCATCAATGCTTGTTTCATGAGATCAGACGAAGACGACTTCTCAGAACCTACACTAGCATCATTGGAGGCAGCCTCGCGCTCAAGGTAAAACCGACAAATGGCAAGGGAAAAAGAGATATTTGGAAACAACCAAATGGAGTTATCACTTTTGTAATCTTCAGAAAACTTTTCCAGCCATGCATACTCCTCAGCCCTTAAAGCAAAGTAGTCGATGCAGAAAATAGCCCCCATTGGATCATCAGAATCCAGAGAAAGCAACAATTTACAGACCTCTAAAGCAGATCTATGGCAACCACGCCTGTCCAAATTTTTCATGTGAGTGAAAAGAGCTGTGAACATGGGCTTGTTCGTGTCATGACCAAACTTCAGTTGGCAATTACCCTGCAATGGAGTGAACATGGGATGCCATGCACATTCAAGGGCATATAGACACTTGGCAATAGCATCTGCAGACATCTGTTGCTCTCCCACTACCTTGAAATACTCTGCCATTGTTAGAAGCGAATCTAGATGATATGGATGGTACAACAATACACTAGCTAGAGCATTTAAGTCATTTATTGCTTTGGAAGCTTCAAATGCGCCTTGAGCTTGGGAGTAGGACGACGAGTGTACATATCTACATAATAGGAACAAACAATGAGGGGAAATTACCAGTAGTTAAATAAGGTTACGATAACCATAAACATCAAAATAGGATATGAGGATGCAAAGTACAATATTTATATTCAGTTCTTAACTCATTTGGGCTCTCACTGTGGAAACTGTTCAAGAATCACTAGTTAAATACATAAAAAGAATTTGAATATCAGATACCATAAGTAAGTCTACCCCTTCAACACATCCAGATACACACAACCACACACAAGGCGAGTGGAGTAAAGAGAAAGCAAATTAGAACATGTTCTCAATCAATTAAATAAAATTATCCTTACTTAAAGTAGTTATATCCGTTCTTTGTTTCGAGAAATTCCATGGAGAAAGAACCATCCCACCGGGGCCAATGGCCTGCTGGAGTGACCAGAACAGTCTTTCTAAGATTGTAGTGTCCACGCCTAACTCCACGCATCTGCCTAGAACTGCTAGCTTGAATATTACTACTACTACTACTCTCGAATGATTTCACAACCTTAGATCCAAATATTCTTTTCAGTTCATTTTCGGCATTCAAATACTTAGGATCCACCTGTAATACGGAGATCGCATTCTGTTTGACAGACTTATTTTGTTCCTTGGCATTCACTGCTTTAGCTCTGGTAGAGACATTCTGCTCACTCGAAGAGTTGACATCCAGTGACAAATTTTCCAAAATCAAGTCCAATTCCTTTTCGGATCCTCCTTTATTGGCAACAGAACTATCCTTGTTTTTCTTCTTCTTCTTTTTCTTTGATTTTGATGAGGTATCTTTCTTCGAAGATGACTCTTCTTTATTATCATATCTCACCACAGTTTCATTGGTGGATTTTAACTCATCTCCCTGTATTCAAAATAGCAAAATTATCAATCAAAACCTAAAGATTAGAAGCTAACAAGTGCAATTAACATACTCATTAGACCCTAGTCCCCTACATTCCTCTTCATAAGGAAGAATCCAAACATTACTTTAATTTCAAACACTCTGTGATTTAGTATCACATCTTCAATCAAAATCATATTGCACTTGCACTATAACTTAAAACCAAGTCCTCCAATATATACATAATGTGTTTCTAACCAATTTCCAAGCACAAAAGACAAGCTAGAATTATATACTTTGTGCATGAATTCAAAGAGCTTAAGAGGTTATTCCAATCTAAAAAGGGGATTAAAATATTCTCGAAATGAAAATGAAGGGGGAAATTGAAAACCTGGTCTTGTTCTTCGGCGGGGTCAGAGTCTTGGTCATTGAGAAGGTCGAAAGGGTTAATTGAAGAACGATTCGCAGAATCATCATCGTTTTGTTCATCCTCTTCGTCGTCGTCGTCTTCTTGGGGTTTGAGGTGAATCTCTTCTTGTTGGGGAAAATGGAGTTGCTGATTCAGAACCTTCTTCACCAATCGATGCGACATCGTTTTTAACCCTTCAATCAGCTGAACCAACCAACCCCCTAACACTGCCCACAAGGAAAAAACGAAAATTTCTTCTTCAAATTCAATCACAATAATTATAAGAAGAAGAAAGAAGAAGAACCTCGGAGAAAAGAACAAGCTTTTTTTTTTGTCAAGAAAGAAAGAACATTTTTGTTCCCGTTTTTTGTTTTTTTTTTGGGCTGGATTTTCTGGTTTTGATTACTGTATAAACGTTTGCTATTGGGCTATACATTGTTGGGCCTAAAGTCCACATTTGTATAAATGGGCCTTCAAAAAGGCACTTTTATAAAAATAAATTGAAATCAACTTAGGTCAACCTCAGTAATTCATTGTCCATTAAAGTAAACATGAGGGGTTCAAATCTCATCTTGTGTATATAGAATCTTGTTGGCCAATGAAAAACCCTTAAATTAAACTCCAATTTGCAAAGGATTATTCCTCAACATTTTTAAATAAAGTTCAAATCTATGACGAATTAGTTATTGACTTATTAATTATTATTACAAACAAAAATCTAAGTACAAACATTTGCATCCAAAAATTTTTTTCCACATCTTTCAACCTGACAGATCAAAAACTAATCTATCATGGATTAAAATTTCATATGCAAAATATTCTTTGTAAATCGACCGATAGAGTCTCTCGGTGCACCCTGAGACCTATATAAGGGAATTTTGAACTAAGCTAACGAAGACTAATCTAAACATGTAGAAGTCTAGCTTTTCTACCTTCAAAGTAAAATGGAACTCTCACTCTAAACTTAGGCATATGGATTAGAGCCAGTAGCACTGATTGGTTCTATTAGTTCAAGCATTTTAAATAACTCCTAATTTCAGACAGTAAGCATGATAATCCAATCAACCGATATCCAAAGGCACAAATAGGGTATATAAGAATTTACTACAAATTAATGAATTGTTTTATGTATAAGATACGATTCAAACTCCAATACTTATTTAAACAAACAAGTAAGTTAACTATTTGATCAACCCAAATTCATTAAACATTTGACCTAATTTCTTTGCTCTAAGTCAGGCCTTTTAATACTTGATAGGTTTACTCTAACTTTTTAAAAATATTCTCTCCCTAAATAAGTAAAAGATTAATCTCACAATAGATACTTGAACTTTAAATATCTTATCTTTTTCTTTTTTATTCTCAAGTATCCAAGATAGTGTTTAAATTTTGGGTTTTTTAAGAATTAGGTTCAGTCATAACTCATAAGCACCTTACTTTGTACTATATCATATGAATATGATTCTTTTTGGATTTATCGTTTACTATTATTGTATGCCAAAAGAAAGTGTAATCTTGGGAAGCCTAACATTCCAAATCAACATGACAAACTTGACTACTAGAATTGAAATTCTTGATGAACTCCACAAATATTCTGATTTATCAATCTTATCAACTTTTTTCAATGTGGATTTACTTAAAAAAGTTATATATATAAGTATATGAAACTCAAATACACTTTATGTTGACCGTCCTTTGTTCCACGTGAAAATTGAAAGTTTGAAGCATTCAATGAAGCCAATTCTGCCGTTATTCCATTTTTGTCGACACATTACTTGTTTTTATTTATTAGATTAATAGGCACTAATTCGCTCGATAATCTACATGGTATATTAATTAATATGGTAACTTTTTTGTCGCATAACCAATAATTTTGAGTTCAAATATTGAAAGAAGAAAAAAAGACCAAATAAGTTAAAAACTGAAACAAATCCTTAAATTCTCTTTATATATATAAGTATATTACTATTTCATAGTTTATTTTAATTTGTTTATGTCCCTCTTATTTTTCTTTTCTTTTTTTTCCTCTAATTATTGAACTATATATGAAGTCAACAAAAGAAACCGTGGAATAGACAATTGTATATAGTTACATTTTTTTCAACCTGCCTTAAATAGGAATGTTGAGGAAATTGGTTTGTCATTTCTATAACACTATTGACAATTGACAATAACAAATACAATCTAATAAATAAAAATGATAAAAATAAAAAAGTGTTCAATTTTTGAACTTTTATTTTTGTATATTAAATTATCAGTGGTGAGTTTTTTAAAGATGACCTAAATGATATGTTATATATTACTGTGGACTTTTACAAAACTTTAGCGACATTTTGTCTTTATATAATTAAAATAATATTCTTTTGGCTAAATACGATTTTGGTCTCTAAAGTATAGGTCGAAAATTTGTTTCGTCCCCAACCTTTTTTTTGCATACAAAATTGTCCAAAATTGTCCCTAAAGTTTAACTTAGTTTTAAAATCATCTATTTTACTAAAATTTTAATTTTTATAACCAAATTACCCTTAACAAAAAAATTATAAAAAAAACATAACAGATGAGAGGGAAGAAGAGGGGATCACCCGAGGAGGGGGAGGGAAGAAGAAGAAAGGGAAAAGGGGGAACGGTGCCTGTGATGTAACACCTTACCACACTAAGCTTTACGCTTAAGTCGTAAAACAGAGGTGGTGTGGTATTACGACCTCTAAAATAAAATGAGTTCATATAATAACAGAAGAATTATAATATGCTAGGAGCCTTGAAGAATAGAGGAAATAAAAATCGCGAAATAAAAGTGCAACGCTCAAGGAACGAGTTAACTTGCAGGCTAAGAAAACCTTAACTTATTAAACATGAGATAATAGAAGTAGAAATAGAGTGCCAAAGATACAAAATAACAAGCTCCTAACTCAGCCCGCGAAGTCAAGACTGGTCGGAGAATATTTACGCAAATATACATACATATCCAAAATCCAAAAGTTCATATACATAATCATGCCTCTCCATAAACTTCTAAGAGGATCAAAACGAACAAGTTATGCGGAGAGAAAATGAAGTACATATATATACAACACTGCACAGCAAAACTACCCAGTAACCACTCCGCTTCAAGAGTTCAGACGCCTAACGAAATGCCTCTTGACCTGCATCTGAAAAGCAACAACATCGAATGGAATGAGAACTGGAGGTTCTCAGTATGGTAAAGGTGCCACACACATAATATATAAGGTCCTGGGAATGCCAGAGGCAATCCTAAAACGCCGACACTCGGATTATAGACCTTAAAGTATTAAATAGAAGCCATAAAAGGTAGTTTTCTAAGAATATTTAAACCTAACTTAACTTAACCTTAAATCTAAGTCCCATCTTGCCATTTCTCCATACCTCCAACTCCATCATGCATTTTCACGAACAAATAGACAGATAAAGGCAAGCACAAGAAGGTTACAGTTACTGCAGGTAACAAATACACATTTAACATGGCAAGTACATACAGACACATCCAATTAAAGCACAAGCAAGTAGTTCAAGTAATATGCATATGATGCATGCCTGTCCTATGGCTGATGAGGCTCATCTGTCGGTTATCCAGCCAACCCGACAAGTCTGAATTGTACTTAGACTGTCCCCCGACGTGCATCCCCAAGATTCTATGCATAGCTTTATCTCAAATAATCAATATTGCTCAATGGAGGTAACATTCCCGGGAATTTATATAGTGCCCTGTCACACTTACGTCGTAGGGTCAACAGAGTATCGAGTTTTCAACCTGGTACACGTGGTGGCAAGCCACATCACTTAATCCAGGGAATCTCGTATCTCAGATAATTCAAATTCATAAGCCATATAAATAATTCAATTATAATTCATCAACATTCACATCATTCTCAATCGCATCTCATTCATCATCATACATCAATCATATTCAATCCTTATCTTTCATTATCACACCTCCCATTCCGTCCATCAATAGTTCCAATTCAAAACATAATTCATTCTTTTCTAAATGAATCAAACTTAAAATACGCTCATTTTCTTAATACCTAAAAATC
Organism: Arachis stenosperma; assembly: GCF_014773155.1. NCBI lineage: Eukaryota > Viridiplantae > Streptophyta > Magnoliopsida > Fabales > Fabaceae > Arachis > Arachis stenosperma. The sequence continues at coordinate 7,469,185 of NC_080378.1, forward strand.
AAACTATATAACCTTTGAATCTAAATCTTTTTAAATAAACATATAAACAAAATCTCTAATTTTTATAAAATTTCGGTAGCATCTCTTCTAAAACTCGGACTTTGCTACACTTTTCGGGTCCAAACCTGCATTCTTTTCTTAACATACCCTTCCTCTTCATCATAACAATTACCACAATAAATCTACCTCAAATCAACAATTATACTCATACAATATTCAAATCCAACAACTAAAATTCAACTAAAAATCATAGTTCACAAATCCTAGGCTTTTAACACAAAATACCTCATTTTTCATTTGAAATTTTCATACCAATTATTTTTAAATCTATTACCACCAATCCAAATTGCCAACAATAATCCTTAACAAGCTCCATATCTTTTCATCAATCATCATTCAACCAAACTAAAATATAGACATATAATCAACAATTCAATCACATATCCTTTTAAAGATCCAACTGGCAACCAATATCATCTTACAAACAAATCACCAAACCAAACCAAGCATATTTATCAACCCATTACTAAACATTAAATATACACCTGCATTCCAACTTATCCTATGGTCATCTAGCCTAAGTTTTCACAGAACATTATATATTAAATGCAAGAAACCTAAACCATACCTTAGCTGATTCCCAAGTATTATTCCAAGACAATTTTTCTAAAGAACACAGCCCTCAAAACCTCAACTAATCAGCTTTCTCCAAGTTCAAGTATTCACAATTTCAAGCTCCAATTATTTATTCACAACCTAATACACATTTATAACACATATATATCCAATTTAATACTCAAAGTTCAAATTCAATGAATTAAAATAGAATTATCGTATTCCCACCTTACCCAAGCTTCACATAAGCAAGAGTGAACTTTTCTCTCAAGCTAATTGGATCCTAAAAACATCAAAGAACAAAGAAATTCAATATCTCCACTAATTTTCCAATAATTAAGGAAGAAGAGGCTGAGATAAAATATAGGTTTTCCTATGAAATTGTTCTGGTAGAAACGTAGAGCTAGACACGGTGAACGCGTGGTCACAAACGGTGCAGCGATTGGAGCTCGAACGGAGAAGTTATGAGACTTTGAGTTTTACCGTAAGGGTTCGCATGGCTTCTCTTCTCCTAATCATGCTTCAGCGTAATTCTGCTGACTGAGGAAGAAGAGAGGTTTTAATTCATTTAGTTGCTGGGCTGGTTGGGCCCACGGGTCTGGTTTGGGCCCGGTTCAACCGGTTCGGCCCGTTCAATTCAATCTTGGACCGTTTTCTTTAAAATTGGTGTCAAAATTCTTGTTTCGATTAGCTATATCCTAATTTGATATAATATTCACATTTCTAATCTTCTTTATTAAAAACTAATTTATTAACTAATTATTTACTAATTTAACCGGAGTTTACATCCTACCCACCTAATAAAAAATTTTCCATCAAAATTCAAATTCAGTTACCTGAAAAAAGATGTGGGTAGTCCTTCCGCATATCCGATTCGAGTTCCCAAGTATGTTCCTCAATACCAGCTCGACTCCAGGCTACTTTTACTAATAATATTTCCTTCTCGCGTAACCGTTTAACGCTGGTGTCATTTATTTTCACCGGAACTACTGGAAGTGTTAGACCTTCTCTCACTTGAATTGGTTCCGGTTCCAAAACATGACTTACGTCAGGAGTATACTTTCGAAGCTGTGACACATGGAACACGTCGTGCAAATTCGAAAGATACGGCGGTAAGGCAATTCTATAAGCCACTGGCCCAATTCTTTTCAGGATCTCAAACGGTCCAATATAACGGGGATTCAGTTTCTTGGTCTTAATGGTACTTCCCACTCCAGTGGTTAGTGTAACTTTTCAAAAAGACATGTTCCCTTCTTCGAACTCCAAAGGCTTTCGCCTCTGATCAGCATAGCTCTTTTGACGGCTTTGGGCTATAAGCATTCCATTACGAATCTTATTTATCTGCTCAGTCATTTCAGCTATCATCTCAGGCCCTAACAAACTCCTTTTTCCAGCTTCATACCAACACAACGAAGATTGACATTTTCTGCCATACAGAGCTTCATATGGAGCCATTTCGATGCTCGCATGATAGCTATTATTATAAGCAAATTCCACTAATGGCATATATCGATCCCAGCTCATTGGCTGGTCCAAAACATAAGCCCTTAGCATATCCTCCAAGGTCTGAATAGTTCTCTCTGACTGACCATCTGTCTGAGGGTGATACGCAGTACTCAAACTTAACTGAGTTCCAAAGGCACGCTAAAAAGCTCCCCAGAACCTTGATGTAAAACGGGGATCTCTGTCAGATATAATAGTAGAAGGCACACCATGTAACCTGACAATCTCTTTGATATACATTCGAGCCAATTCCTCCATTGTGCAACTTATTCGAATAGGAAGAAAGTGAGCTGATTTTGTCAGTCGATCCATAACCACCCAAATAGCGTCGTAACTAGATCGGGTTCTAGGCAAACCTATCACAAAATCCATTGCGATACTCTCCCATTTTCATTGTGGAATCTCCAAAGGCTGAAGGGTCCCTGATGGTCTCTGATGCTCAATCTTAACCTTCTGACACGTTAAACATTTAGATACATGCAATGCCACATCATTCTTTATACCTTGCCACTAGAACATCACTTTCAGATCTTGATACATTTTAGTACTCCCCGGGTGAATTGAAAATCCACTCTTATGAGCTTCCTTCAAAATACTCTGTCGCAGGTCTCCAATATCTGGCACTACAATCCGATTCTTGAACCTCCACAAACCATCCTGTCCTTCTGACACTCTCCACAGTTTTCCCTGTTCAACTGCTGGTAATACCTTACGTAACGCTTCACTGTCTCGATGAGCCTTCAGAAGTTCTTATTTAAAATCAATTGAAATCTGTAACTGACTCAAACACAAAATTTCAGATTCTTCTCTAATTCCCAAATTCAATCCTTGAAATGCTCTTAGTAACTCTTCTTCTCGTAGCATCATCCAAGCTGCATATAAAGATTTCCGACTCAAGGTGTCCGCCACAATGTTCGCTTTTTCTGGATGATAATTCAATTCAAAATCATAATCTTTCAGAAACTCCATCCACCTCCTCTAACGCATATTCAACTCTTTCTGCTCAAAAAGATACTTCAAACTCTTATGGTTTGAGAAAACATGAAACTTAACGCCATAAAGATAATGCCTCCAAATCTTTAAAGCAAACACAACATCAGCAAGTTCCAAATCATGTGTCGGATAATTCATTTAATGCGGTCTTAATTGCCGTGAGGCGTATGCTACAACATTCTGGTGCTGCATCAGAATGCACCCCAAACCTTTCAGAGATGCATCACAAAACACTTCAAACGGTTCACTTGGTTCAGGTAATACCAATACAGGTGCAGTAGTCAACCTGTGCTTTAATGTTTGGAAGCTCTCTTCACATTCTGGAGTCTAGACAAAAGGCGTTTCCTTCCTAGTCAATTTAGTTAAAGGTAAGGCGAGCTGTGAAAATCCCTTAATGAATCTCAGATAATACCCCGCCAAACCTAGGAAACTCCTTATCTCTATCACTGAAGTTGGTCGCTCCCAATTCATCACTGCTTCCACCTTAGCAGGATCCACAACTATTCCCTGCTTACTCACCACATGGCCAATAAACTTTACTTCACTCTTCCAAAACTCACATTTAGATAACTTAGCATGTAACTACTTGTCTCTCAGAATTTGCAGCACAATTCGCAAGTGATCAGCATGTTCCTCTTCAGACTTAGAATAAACAAGAATGTTATCAATAAAGACAATAACAAACTTGTCCAGATACGGTCGAAAAATAATGTTCATATAATCCATAAATACGGCCGGGGCATTAGTTAACCCGAAAGACATCACTGTATACTCATAATGACCATAAGGTTCTGAAAGCAGTTTTCGGAATATCCTCGTCTCTAACCCTTATCTGATGATACCCAGATCGCAGGTCAATCTTAGAAAACACACCAGCACCCTGTAACTAATCCATTAGATCATTGATTCTAGGCAACGGATATTTATTCTTCACAATGATCTTATTCAATTACCGATAATCGACACACAACTGCATACTTCCGTCCTTCTTCTTTACCAGTAACACTGGCGCTCTACACGGAGAAACACTTGGTCGGATAAAATACTTACCCAACAGATCTTCCAGTTGAGCCTTCAGTTCAGTCATTTATAAATGTGACATCCTATAAGGAGTAATCGAAATTGGACCGGCTCCAAGCACCAACTCAATTGCAAATTCATCCTTTCAATTAGGTGGAAATTCATTAATATCATCCGGAAACACATTTGGAAATTCACTTACAACTGGAATCTGCTCTGAACTCTGATCATCACCTGACACTCCCGCAATTAATAACATAATACCTTGACATTCGGTCCCAGAACAGTTTACTATCATAGAGTTCAAATAGTAACTATTCACCACAACCGGCGCTTCTGACCTTTTTGGCATAAACTGTACTGACTTCTCAGAACAATCAAGCAAAATTGGATTCTTAAATAACCAATCTCCCGACTATCACAGTGCCACCTACCTGCAGGATACATCGTGTCCCCTGTCACCAATACTGAGCCTCACCTTGCAGTTGATAAGTTCCAAATTCAACCCATTGCTCCTCAGGAACCTGTTAGGCCTGCAATGCCTGTTCCAAAGCCTGAATCCAATTATCTGCATCAGTGGGATTTGAGGTTTCCCTGAAGGTTGGAGGGTGAACTTTTAGAAATGTATCAAGTGTCATAGGACCGTCCTCATCATTATTATTCCCGTGATTACCCTGGTTTATCTAATTATCCAATGCCTCGGCTGTTGCCTGCATAGCTGCAGCCATATTTCCCAGAGTAGCCATAAAGTCTACTGGATTAGTCCCTGCCAGGCCAGAAGTAATGGTGCTTATCCTATCTCTACCTCGCCCGCGACCGCATCCGCGAGTCGACATATGGTCCTTATACACACTAAACTAGTGATATTAAGTTGATCAGTCTTAATATCGCAGGTCTCATGCTTTAAGTTCCAAATGCATGCTCACAAACATTTATGCCATATATATCAATTAGATATCCTAATAGCACATAAACACATATACAGAGAATGCACAGAAGTACAATCAGTCCGTCTTTCAGGCTCTATAGGAACGAATTGCTCTGATACCATAATGTAACACCCTACCACACTAAGCTTTACGCTTAAGTCATAAAACAGAGGTGGTGTGGTATTACGACCTCTAAAATAAAATGAGTTCATATAATAACAGAATAATTATAATATGCTAGGAGCCTTGAAGAATAGAGGAAATAAAAATTGCGAAATAAAAGCGCAACGCTCAAGGAACGAGTTAACTTGCATGCTAAGAAAACCTTAACTTATTAAACATAAGATAACAAAAGTAGGAATAGAGTGCCAAAGATACAAAATAACAAGCTCCTAACTCAATTCGCAAAGTCAAGACTAGCCGGAGAATATTTACGCAGATATACATACATATCCAAAACCCAAAAGTTCATATACATAATCCTGCCTCTCCATAAACCTCTAAGAGGATCAAAACAAACAAGTTATGCGGAGAGAAAACTAAATACATATATATACATCACTGCACAGCAAAACTACCCAGTAACCACTCTGCTTCAAGAGTTTAGACGCCTAACGAGATGCCTCTCAACCTGCATCTGAAAAGCAACAACATTGTATGGAATGAGAACCGGAGGTTCTCAGTATGGTAAAGGTGCCACACACATAATATATAAGGTCCTGGAAATGCCAGATGCAATCCTAGAACGCCGACACTCGGATTATAGATCTTAAAGTATTAAACAGAAGCCATAAAAGGTGGTTTTCTAAGAATATTTAAACCAAACTTAACTTAACCTTAAATCTATGTCCCATCTTGCTATTCCTCTATACCTCCAACTCCATCATGCATTTTCACAGACAAATAGACAGATAAAGGCAAGTACAAGAAGGTTACAGTTACTGCAGGTAACAAATACACATTTAACATGGCAAGTACATATAGGCACACCCAATTAGAGCACAAGCAAGTAGTTCAAGTAATATGCATATGATGCATGCTTGTCCTATGGCTGATGAGGCTCATCTGTCGGTTATCCAGCCAACCCGACAAGTCTGAATTGTACGTAGACTGTCCCCCGACGTGCATTCCCAAGAGTCTATGCATAGCTTTATCTCAAATAATCAATATTGCTCAATGGGGGTAACATTCCCGGGAATTTATATAGTGCCCTGTCACACTTATGTCGTAGGGTCAACAGAGTATCGAGTTTTCAACCTGGTACACGTGGTGGCAAGCCACAACACTTAATCCAGGGAATCTCGTATCTCAGATAATTCAAATTCATAAGCCATATAAATAATTCAATTATAATTCATCAACATTCACATCATTCTCAATCGCATCTCATTCATCATCATACATCAATCATATTCAATCCTTATCTTTCATTATCACACCTCCCATTCCGTCCATCAATAGTTCTAATTCAAAACATAATTCATTCTTTTCTAAATGAATCAAACTTAAAATACGCTCATTTTCTTAATAACTAAAAATCAAACCATATAACCTTTGAATCTAAATCTTTTTAAATAAACATATAAACAAAATCTCTAATTTTTATAAAATTTCGGCAGCATCTCCTCTAAAACTCGGACTTTGCCACCCTTTTCGGGTCCAAACCTGCATTCTTTTCAATTTAACATACCCTTCCTCTTCATCATAACAATTACCACAATAAATCTACCTCAGATCAATAATGATACTCATACAATATTCAAATCCAACAACTAAAATTCAACTAAAAATTATAGTTCACAAATCCTAGACTTTTAACACAAAATACCTCATTTTTCATTCGAAATTTTCATACCAATTATTTTTAAACCTATTACCACCAATCCAAATTGCCAACAATAATCCTCAACAAGCTCCATATCTTTTCATCAATCATCATTCAACCAAACTAAAATATAGACATATAATCAACAATTCAATCACATATCCTTTTAAGGATCCAACTGGCAACCAATATCATCTTACAAACAAATCACCAAACCAAACCAAGCATATTTATCAACCCATTACTAAACATTAAATATACACCTGCATTCCAACTTATCCTATGGTCATCTAGCCTAAGTTTTCACAGAACATTATATATTAAATGCAAGAAACCTAAACCATACCTTAGCTGATTCCCAAGTATTATTCCAAGACAATTTTTCTAAAGAACACAGCCCTCAAAACCTCAACTAATCAGCTTTCTCCAAGTTCCAGTATTCACAATTTCAAGCTCCAATTATTTATTCACAACCTAATACACATTTATAACACATATATATCCAATTTAATACTCAAAGTTCAAATTCAATGAAATTAAAATAGAATTATCGTATCTCCATCTTATCCAAGCTTCACATAAGTAAGAGTGAATATTTCCTCAAGCTAATTGGATCCTAAAACATCAAAGAACAAAGAAATTCAATATCTCTACTAATTTTCTAATAATTAGGGAAGAAGAGGCTGAGATAAAATATAGGGTTACCTATGAAATTGTTCCGATAGAAACGTAGAGCTTGACACGGTAAACGTGTAGCTGCAAACGGTACAGCGATTGGAGCTCAGACGGAGAAGTTACGGGACTTTGAGTTTTACCGTAAGGGTTGGCATGGCTTCTCTTCTCCTTATTATGCTTCAGCGTGATTCTGCTGATTGAGGAAGAAGAGAGGTTTTAATTCATTTAGTTGCTGAGCTGGTTGGGCCCACGGGTCCGATTTGGGTTCGGTTCAACCGGTTCGGCCTGTTCGGTCTAATCTTGGACCGTTTTCTTTAAAATTTATGTCAAAATCTCGTTTCGATGAGCTCTATCCTAATTTGATATAATATTCATATTTCTAGTCTTCTTTATTAAAAAATAATTTATTATCTAATTATTTACTAATTTAACCGTGGTTTACACCTGTGAGGCTTGGAGCCGCCGTCGCCGTCGAAAATCAGAATCAGAGGGAGAGAGAGCTTCTAAGGGAGAGAGGAGACGCGAGCCTTGCCACGAGTCTTGCCATCGTCGAAAAGCTCGTGAAGAGAGAGAAAATGCACGGCCAGGGAGAGGAAGAAGGGTACCTCGTCGCCGTCACTGCCGCCGGTGCTTCTGGTCCTCGCCCTGCTCCTCGCCGCCGGTGCTTCTAAGGTTCTATCTTAAGGTCTTCTAGCCTAAGTTTTCACGTGACATTAAACTTTAACTATGAGAAACCAAAACCATACCTTCGTACGGAATCAAAATATTCAAAGCTCTGGAGAAGCTTTCTGACCGAGCTATCGAAGAAGAAAACGTCCAAAATCGTTTTTGCCTCCTAAAACTCCCGTTGGCCAAATCCAAAGGAAAGAGGAGCTACGTCATTGTCAACTTCCACTAATCAAAAATGGTACCAACGTGTAGAGGAGGAGGCTACGAATACTTTCACCAAATTAGATTTTTGATTGGAGTTACGGATTGCAAGAAATCGAAGCCAAAAGTTTGGTGGTTTTTTCTTTTCATCGTTCTCTTACGATATTCACACAATATATATATATATGTGTGTGTGTGTGTATATGGCTTAAGGAAGCCTATAAGCCACCGCTTTGGCTTTCTTTATTATTATATAAGCCTTATGACATATATATATATATATATATATATATATATATATATGCACACAGTCCAATATATAATGATAATAATAATATATATATATAACTTAATGCAAAATATAAACCGCCTTTTACTTTCATGCTTTATGATTAATAATAATAATAATAATAATAATAATAATAATAATAATAATAATAATAATAAACGTAAGAATAGTAATAATAATAGTAACGTAATAAATATAATAACAACAATAAATTTATAATACTAGAGAGTAAAATTATATAAACTTATAATACATATAATACTCATATAATACTCATAAGAATTATATCCAATGTTTATAATAATAATAATAATAATAACAATAATAATAATAATAATATAGATTTGATCAAATTCAAATTATTATAAAATTAGTTCAATTACTAATAATAAAAATAATTTTCTAAAAATAAGGAATTTTAATTTTATAAAATAAATTATAACTTATTTATATTTATATTTTTAAAATTGAGGGTCGCTACACTAGCCGCAGAACACCGCTAGCCGGATACGCTCTTCTACGATCGCAGTTTCGTTGACAAAGCTTGAAGCTTCACCTTTTACTCTTGGATAATATTTTCTTCTCTATCGATCATGAAATCAGTGTTAGAAGAACAGAATATTGAAGTAAGCAATTTCTCCCTCTTCTAATTTCATGATTTTTGTAATGATTTTCATAGTGCATCAATGAACACAATGATGATTATGATTATGAATTTCTGAGCTCGCAAAGTATGCTGTTTTTCTTTTTCATAATAGAGTTTAAATTGAATGTACAGAATCCAAATTATACTTTATTCACTTTTGATTTTCATAATGCAACAATCCACAATTAACACAAACCAACTGTTTGATGAAATGACTAAGACAGAAAATATAAAAAATGTTAATGTTTCTTGTTTGTTGTTTCTGAGTAATGAATAATGGTTTTTAGAAGAATGCCCTGCTACCATAAAATACTCTTGTCAAAATTAAATAAAATTTTTTTGTCATTATTTTCAAATAGAAGAGTTTAATTTTTTTACTTAATTTTAACATTCGTTATCTAAAATTTGAAATAATTTAACGTGTATATTTTTAATAAATTTGTTATACTTGCTATTTAAAAACAATATTTTTTTCTACATGATAAATTAAACTATCATGTGTACAAACTGTCTGATTCATGTGTACAAAATCTCATTAAATTGGGTGCAAAATATCGAATTCATGTGTGCAAAAATTTATTACATTGGGTGCAAAATGTGCTGAGTGAGATGTGCAAAATCTCATTAAATTGAATGCAAAACATCGGATTAAGAACCTAAGTCATATGATATAACATAGCTCCTCACACTGTTGAATAATTTTCATGCACAGCAAAATAAATCGTTGACCAGAAACCACCAACATCCAGGAGCATACCAAGGGCAAAATGGACTGGCAAAAGTAATAATAAAGGTAGAAGAAGAGAAGATTTATTATAGAGTTGCTGCGGTAATTTCTCAAACAGGTGGTGGCCAATCTACTCATGAAAATAGTGTTGTTGCGTCTTATCATATTAAACTTCAGCTTCAATTTCCAAAGCTCTACCACAACAAACCTCTAGTAACAACTGAGATAATAACTTAATGATGAATCAAAATCAAAAGAAATTTTATTATAGAGTACTTAAAGATTTTTCATGAATAGACAGAAAACATTGAGTAATATTTTTGGGTGTTATTATGAATTTCTGGTTGCATGTTTTGAATGGATACAAAATGATGGACAGCAAGAAGGTAAGAGTTGAAGAAAGCAATAAATGAACAAAAATCAAAACTTATTGGCCTTCACATTAATCTTGAAGAAGCATCACGGATTAGTAGAAACGAAAGAGAATGGATAGAGAGCTGAGAGATGCTGTTGCAGAGAGTAACGCCGCTGCTATTGGAGACGCTACTTGAGATGAACAGCGAGCTCAAAAATGCTTATTCGTGTTGAGCGTGCTCTAGCGTTGAGAGCAACAAAGATTGCGCGCAAGAGTGTAAATGAGAGATTGTAAAAATTTTGGGGAGAAAAAGAGAGCGTAATAAAGGAGCGTGAATACACGCTTTCTTTATGGATTTGGGCTTTATTTTATTTGAGGTATAAAATTACTATTGCTGATTGTTTGCTGGCCCAAAAGTTAGAAAACTGCTGACCCCTAGCGGTGTTCTAAATATATTTCGTTTTCCTAAATTATCAACATTATTAAAAATCATATTGTTTAATTATAATCATATTGAAACTCATTTTTAGTTACCGTTTTAATGAAAATTACAATTAATTTTCAAATTCGTTTAAATTGGATCTATAATTATGTTTAGATGACAAAAACATCATATTATTATGTAGTTAATTATTAATTTTTTAAATACTAATTTTTTTTAACTTAAATAAGTTAAACAAAAAATAAGAAAAAAAATCAGGAACATCGGCAGTCCCGCTAGCTAAGTAGTTAATATAACTACTACTAAGTAATTCATTTCTTACTACTTAAATAACATATAAATGTCTCTAAACATTAATCAAATTTCTAATATTTATTTAGATAGGTATAATTTGGAATTGACTCTATAAAATGAAAACTAATTAATAGCAATAGCCAATAGGCATGGATTTGTAAGAAATAATCAAATAAAAATAAAACAAAGCAATAAAGATATGATGCGTTATATATATTTATGGATTATTAATTTATTATGTCAAGTGACTTGAGAATCACAATTAAACAAACGTAGCCGCTACGAAATCCATTCATGATTGTTTATTAGAGCACTTTTTATGTCTAATGAGTCTCTTTTATTTTGTTTTTGTTTTTTCTTTTTTTAATTCATTCAGCAAATTTAACAAGCTAATTACAATGATTATATTTATTACTGTCTTTGTTAAGCAGGAGATAATTAATTAATTACTAAACTATATGTCTAACTATTGAATAATTCTCCAAAAAATGTTATTCTGATATAATTTTTTTTAAATGATCAAACTATTAAATAACTCTTCATTCATAAAATGTTCTTTAAAATTAAAACAATAATAATTTTTTGTAAAATGAACAATATAATATAATCATCAACGGGGTAATTTATTATGTCATTTGGAAAACAAAATTGTATAATAATATAAAAAATGATTTGGGTGAGTCAAATTATTATAAGAGTAAAAACTTTCTTAGCAGCTGAACTTGGCTCCGGATTTTATTGGTTAAGTAGAAGAGTAAATGTGAAATCATTTAAATATTATTTAATAAGTTTTAATATAATTTGATGATGACTTTTTGTCGTTGAATGGACTAAAGTTGCATGATTATTAATTTTTTTGGGTAAAAAATTATTATCAAAATTTAAATGATTAAGTAAATTATTTATTATTATTGTAATAAGGATAAATTATATTTTCTCCTGTTAAAGTTTGTTAAAAATTTTAATAATACCTTTAAATTTTATTGGGTAAAATATATTTTTTGTTTTTGAAGTTTGATAAAAATTTTAAAAATACTCATAAGTTTTATTTTGTTTTAATTTTGTCCCTGAAATTTTCGATTTGCATCAAATAAATCCTCGACGGCTAAATTTTTAAAAAATTTAAGATCAGTCTAACAATAAAGCATAAAAATTATGCTTGATTTGATTGTATTGAGGGTTGTTCTTATGAAATTGTTGTTGAATTAAAAAATTAAAAAATTTAGTCGCTATAAATATATTTGATATAAATTAAAAAGATAAAACTAAAATAAATTAAAATAAAATTTAAGAATATTTTTAAAATTTTTGACAAACTTTAAAAAAATACTTTACCTTTATATAATAAATAGTTTAATAATTTTCTTAAATAATATTCAATTAAATAAGTAGTAACAACATGTATGTTTTCACACAGTAAAAAATATTTAATTAGAGTTTTTGTCAGAGATTACTATATGAAATAGTTAAACAATAAGTTAAGATGTCGTGTCATGGTGTGGGACTATACTAATATATATTTTCATGTCATTGAGACTATAAATATATATCTAGATAGCTACAAATTTTGGAAAAAAAAAACATTATAATATAATAAGTATACTAACTAAACATTTTCCTCAACAAGATTGTGATTCTTCGCATGATTATTTACCAATCATAGAATGAGATTACTACTATAATAACATATTGACACAACTAATCACAAGTCAAACTATGATTATTGATTTTATATATATAATATATATGGATGAAAAGGAATTATAGCTTTTATATATTAAGATTATATGATAATGATTTATTTCTAACCAAATTTCATAAACCAAATTTTGGTTTTGAATAACAATGCGTGTGGACATCGACAACTAGTCACAGTTTTTATATATATTATAAGAAGTAGCTGTCTCTTGTGAAGTCCCTAATTAATTATATATGATCATTAATTAATTAATAATTAGACTTTATACATATAAAATGTGTTGGTAAAAAGTCAACATGGGTTTTATGTATTATAATCAGTTTCAAACCTTATACATAATATTTTTGTACCATATCATCATTATCATGATTAATTAATTTGACAATTTGCAAAATTATGCTTTGGATATTCCAATGTTTTTTGATAGTTTTTAATCATTTGAAAACGCGTAATAATTAAGTACCTATTTTTATGAAAGGGAAGAAATTAAAAAAAAATGTTTGCAACAGGTCTGTGCTTACTTTGATCCTAAAAAAAAATTAAAGCAAATTTATTGTTTTGGTTTATTTGAGAAAGAAAAGATTATTAAATTATTCTTTTATTTATATGTTTAAAATAAATAGGAGAATGCGATTTATAAGAATTACTATATATTTTTATTTTTTTGTTAAATATTATGTAGGAAAAAAAAGTAACAGTAATGTTATGGTGCACTTAATGTAAATACTTTTTACAAATCTAATAAAAAAAATTATCTTTCACTTAATTTTATTCTTCAACAAAAAAATTTTGAAATATTAAATAGTAACATAATAATTGATTAGGAATAAAAAATTAAATTTAAATATCATAAAATATTCAAATTAGGAAAAACTTGAATATAAGGAGTTTGGAGAGTTTTTAGTGATTAATAAAACTCGTGAATATATAAGGTTTTAACTCTTAACCTTTTAAAATCTTTCATTATTCTTCTCCAAAATTTTTCAAAATCAAACACATGAACACATCTTAAAAAAAATAATTATGTAATTTCAAATTATATACACTCAGCACAGAATCTATACCAAGTATACTACTTTTTTGTTTGATATATGTTTTAATAATTTTTGACATTATTATATGTATGCACGTAACCATTTTTTAAGAACAAGAGATAAGCTAAAAAATATACCCATTGTACTTTACTTTTTGCAAGGTTCTTTTCATCTTTTAATGAAGCACTATATATATCTTCTTATTAATTTAATTATATTGTTAAGATTAAAGAGAAGAAACGAACTCAACAAGCATGTGTCAATCACTATTTTTCCCTATATGGTTGATATATTACTTTAAACAAGATAATTGCATTAGAACAAAAAAAAAATTGCAACTAGCATTAAATTAAACTAATTAAAAGTCAAACTCCAACATATATATGTATAATGTAACCAAGTTAATTGGATTGGTTTTTGGTTAGTTTACTAGTCCAATTAAGTAAGTGTTAGGGATTTAAATTTTGCTTTATGCATGTAGCAACTTATTGACCAATAACAAACCTTTAAATAAAGAATCTCGCTAGAAAGTCAATGGAGTATCTATACAATGTGTACAATGAATTGTATATTTGGCCAAATTTAAATTAAAATTGAAAATGTACCCACTTTTTACCCTAGTATAACAAAATTCAGCCCTCGATACCAGGTGTTACGGTGGGTAACCGGAGATTAATAAGATGGATGGCTTTGGTTGGCCCAATCGTCCGCGGATGGTAACTTCCGAGTTGGTTTGCACGTTGGAGCCTCCTTCCGACTTGTGTTCGTGAGTGAATGGGGGGTGGTACCTGCAAAGACACTCCGATGCCTAAGTTAGCAAGGGTGTGAGCAGGTCTAGAGAGTATTGGGCTTAGAGATACCTGAGGGGTGTCAGTGTATTTATAGTGGTGAGCCAATAACCACCGTTGGAGTAGTGCCATATTTTTAGGGTGTTAACCGTCCCATTATCTTAGGGAGGTTAAGATATGGCTCGATAAAGTAGTTAGAGAGATTTTAGGGGCAGTTACTCATTTGAAGGAGTGCTTATCTGCCAACTATTCTCCGTCCCGACTTCTTGGGAGTAAGTCGGGTTTAACACCGACTTCTTAGTGTGAAGGTTGGTGCTTAGTAAGGCTCAATCCTCTGGACTAGGCCTTTTATTTGGACCTTGGGCCTTTATTATTGGGCCAGGGTATGAACAGTGCCCCTACTTGAGCCCAAGATCTTTATGAGACTTGGGTTCGAGTATTTTACTCGGGGTTGTTGTCGACTTGTTGGAGGACCGACGTGATTTTCTGAAACCGACGTGACTTTTCCGTGTCTTTTTTGTTCTGACAGTTACGTCTAATCAAGCGTCGTGTCCGTTAGGAATGTGCGTAGGCTTTGGTAACGGTGCATTCTCATTAATGACTGCTCCGCTTTTACCTTTATGCCCCTTAGCATGTTTATAAATACTTTCCCTCTCTTTCATTTTTTCGTTTCTGCAATTTTTCAAATTTCTTCTTTCTTTGTTCGTGCTTTGTTCTTGCATTCGGAGACCTCTGCTTCTTCCAACCTTCACTTTTGGATAAAGGTTAGTGTTTTACTTTTATGACATGCTTTGTGATTGCATGCTTTTATTTTCTTTGGAGAGGGAGAAGTGACGTTGTAGGCTTTCGTATCCCCTTAGGGACTTTCGTTTTTTATTCTTTTTCCGTTTTCCTTTGTAGGTTTTCGTCGCGTTTTTAGAAAAATGTCTTCTGTAGAAGCTCTTTCTCAATGGGTTGATGTCACAGTCCTAGGAGAGGAACCTTTGGTCGATGCGGAGTTTATTACTCATCTTCGTACTCACCACGGGATTTGTGTTTCTGAGGATGATGAGCCAAAGTATGAGTTGGTAGTCTCGGGTCCAGAAGACCGGGTTTGTTTTGGGAGGGCCAATGAGGCGACCCCTCATTTTTTCTTTATGTATGAATGTATGATCACCCGTCTGGGTGTCTTTCTTCCTTTTTCGGATTTTGAGATGTCCATTTTGCACCATTGTCGAGTTGCCCCTACCCAACTTCACCCCAATTTTTGGGGTTTTCTGAAAATTTATCAATTTATTAGTCAAGCTTTGGACTTCTCGACCTCTTTGAGGATTTTCTTTTTTCTTTTCCATATGACTAAGCCCTTTAGTGGGCTAAACAATAAGCAGCAATGGGTGTCCTTCCGAGCCATACAAGGTCGGAGAATTTTCACCCTTTTTGACGAATCCTTCCATGACTTCAAAAATTATTTTTTCAAAGTGCAAGCTGTAGAGGGTCACCACCCCTTTTTTCTGGATGATAACTCTTCTCCTCGCTTTTCCTTATACTGGCTGGAGGCCTCCCCTTGTGAGAAGTATGGTCTGGATGACCTGGATGAAGTAGAGGCTGCCATTGTGGGGTTCCTCCGAGAAGTGTGGGGGAGGGCCCCATATTTGGATACTAAAAAGTTTCTCCAAGGGTCTCTGACCTTTATCCAAGCGCAGCTAGGTAGCTTTTTGTTTTGAATTCCCGACTTATCAACTGATCATTCCGACTTGTTTGATTACTTAGCTATTGTTTTTTTTTCTTCAGAAATGGCAAAGACAAACGCTCAAGAATCCTTCCAGAGAGTCCAGGAGGCCAAAGCCAAGTCTCGCGCTCGGGCTGGTGGTGCTAGGGTTATCTCTCCTCCTCCTCCTCCTCGGAACATTGGGACTCTTTCCAAGCCCATTGTAATTTCTTCTTTAGCTCCTCCTCAGCCGCTCCCCGTCGTCCGACCTTCCCCTGATCCAAAGAAGCGCAAGACTTTAGAGTCTGGCTCTTCTGGTGAGGTTAAGGCGGATGCTATTGCGTTCGTCCGAAAGAATATCTATCCCCATGTTCGTATAAGCATGGACGATATGTCTGTTCGGAGCCACCTTACCACTATGGTCGAGGAGAGTCTCAAAGCGGCGGGGGTTTGTGGCAAACTCTTGGATATCTTTGAGAAGGCTCCTCTCAGCTCTTTAGGGATGACCTCGAAGGTCGAGGAGCTGGAAGGAAGGCTTCGCTCATATCAAGAGCATGAGGGAGAGTTGAAGAAGGAGATCGCCAAGCTGAGGGAGGAGAGAGATACCTTCCAGGAGAAAGGGAAGGTTTTACAGGCCCAGTGCAACATGGAGATGGAGTTGAGAGAAACAGCGCAGGCCAGCTATCAAAGTTTATTTAATGATCTTGTGTCTGTGAAGAATGATCTGTTGAATTCTCGGAAGGCATATGATGAGTTGGAGGACTCTATTGCTGATGGCGCCGAGGAGTCTTGGAGGATTTTCCTGGAGCAAGTCAGGGTGATTTCTCCCGACTTGGATCTTTCTCCTTTACATCCTGACAAAGTTGTTATTGATGGTGTCATCGTGGATCCTCCTACCCCCGTAATCGTTTCCGAGTCAGAATTGAAGACTCGGGGGCAGAGGATTATTGAGTCCCCTCCTCGTTCTAAAGACGCTCCGAGTTCTTCAGTAGATCCTCCCATCTCTTCATCTCCTATAGATGCCTCTGGCGGCGCTCCTCCTGATTCTGGTGGTGGTGATCCTTCTTCTAAAAAATGATTAGTGGCTATTTGGGGGGTCCGGCCTGTGGGCCCCCCATTTTTAAACTCTTTATTTATTTCTGTTTGGTAGTGCCGTTTGAACAATTTTTCTTTGGCCTTCCCAGGCCGTAAACAAAAATATTAAAAAATACCCCCTTTTTGATAAGGGGTTTTTTAAGTTAACAAAATGGATACCCTTTTTTGGATAAGAGTTTAGATTACCTTATGCGTGTATGCTTTTTTAATTTTCCGAAGTCCCCCTTGATCTTTTCTTAAAAACCTTTCCTTTTGGCCCGTTTGCTTTTCTGAGCCTTTTGTTTAAGGACTTTTGGGACAGACTTTAAACTTTTTCGTAAGTTTTTCAATCTCTTTTTGTTATTCCTCATGCTCAACTATGTTTTATTGAGTTTTTATGACTTAGGTTATTTTTGCGATGCGTTTTTCTTCTGCTCGGTTTCTTCACTCCGACTTTTGAGCCAAAGTGTTTTTGAGCTTCTCCGCTCGGAGTTTATTTCGACTTTATGAGTCGAGTTGTTTCCGAGTTGTTTACGATCGGCTTGTATAACCTCTTTACACCGACTTGTACCTCGTCGTTTTATCCTGACGACCATCTAGGTCGGTTCATGGGATTTTCACGTTTTGTCGAGCTTAAGTCGGCGCGTTTCGTAGAAAATACTTAGAAAAACTAGAAAGGAATTTATAAGAGATATTGTAGATGAGAAAAGATCTTTATTAATTGGGAAGGTACCTTCTTGCTACTAAGGGTTTTAATAGCCTATTTCCCTTAGCCTCTACTATGATGCCTCGTTAAAAACCCTTCTCCAGAAAAAACCCTTTTGGAAAAAATCATGAAGTTGGGAAAAGAGTATATCAGGGAGTAGAGTTCGCTTTTAACTGTAGTACCTTTTCATGTTACAAGCATGCCACGACCTCGGGAACTCAGTGCCGTTCAGGTCGGTTACTTTATAATAACCTTTTTCCTAAAACTTCATTGACTTTGTATGGTCCCTTCCAATTTGCGGCGAGCTTTCCTTCTCCTGATTTGTTGACTCCGATGTCGTTTCTGATTAAGACCAAGTCATCTGGAGCAAATGTTCTTCGAATGACTTTCTTGTTGTACCTTGTGATCATCCTTTGTTTCAACGCTGCTTCTCTTATCTGGGCGTCTTCTCGGACTTCGGGGAGCAAGTCGAGCTCCTCTTTGTGCCCCTGTGTGTTTCCGATCTCATTATGGAGAATTACCCTTGGGCTTTGCTCATTGATTTCTATTGGTATCATTGCTTCTACGCCATAGACTAGTCGGAAGGGCGTTTCTCCAGTGGCGGATTGAGGCGTTGTCCTGTAAGCCCATAATACTTGGGGGAGCTCTTTGGCCCAAGCTCCTTTTGCTTCTTGCAATCTTTTCTTTAGTCCTGCCAGTATGACTTTGTTGGCTGCCTCGGCTTGTCCATTGGCTTGTGGGTGCTCCACCGAGGTGAACTGATGTTTGATTTTCATACTAGCTACTAAGCTTCTGAAGGTAGCATCGGTGAATTGGGTTCCATTATCTGTAGTGATGGAATAAGGTATCCCATATCTTGTGATGATATTTTTGTAGAGGAACCTCCGACTTCTTTGAGCGGTGATGGTGGCCAATGGTTCTGCTTCTATCCACTTTGTGAAATAATCTATTCCCACGATCAGGTATTTGACTTGTCCTGGCGCTTGGGGAAAAGGACCTAGCAAATCCATTCCCCATTTTGCAAAAGGCCATGGAGAAGTGATACTAATGAGCTCTTCTGGTGGAGCCACGTGGAAATTTGCATGCATCTGACATGGTTGACATTTTTTCACAAATTCTGTGGCATCTTTCTGCAAGGTCGGCCAATAGAATCCAGCTCGGATTACTTTCCTGGCTAGTGACCTTGCTCCGAGATGGTTTCCGCAGATTCCACTATGTACTTCCTCCAACACCTCGTCAGTTCTTGAGGTCGGTACACACTTTAATAGTGGTGTTGATATCCCCCTTCTGTAAAGGATATTTCTCACCAAGGTGTAGTGTTGTGCTTCCCTTCGGATCTTTTTAGCTTCTTTCTCCTCTTTGGGGAGGATGTCGAATTTCATGTATTCAACTAAAGGGTTCATCCATCCGAGGTCTAAACCGACTATCTCAAGTACTTCTTGCTTGTCTTTTATTACTGAGGGTTCCTGAAGGGTTTCTTGGATCAGGCTTCTGTTGTTCCCTCCTGGTTTGGTACTTGCTAACTTAGATAGGGCGTCTGCTCTGCTGTTCAGATCCCGAGTTATGTGTTTGACCTCGGTTTCTGCAAAGCGCCCAAGGCATTCCAAAGTTTTTTCCAAGTACCTCTTCATATTTGGGTCCTTTGCCTGATACTCTCCACTTATTTGGGAGGTCACCACTTGTGAGTCGCTGTATATCATCACCTTTGTAGCACCGACTTCTTCTGCTAGTTTTAGTCCAGCAATCAAGGCTTCATATTCTGCCTGATTATTTGAAGCCAGAAATTCAAATTTTAAGAAAACCTCTATCTGGGTTCCTCTTTCATCTACCAATATTATGCCTGCGCCGCTTCCCGTTTTGTTGGAGGATCTATCTACATAGAGTTCCCATGTAGTTGGTTTTTTCTCCTGATCCCCTGCGTATTCTGCAACGAAGTCGGCGAGGCATTGAGTTTTGATCGCTGTCCGAGTTTCATATCTTAAGTCGAACTCGGAAAGCTCTATTGCCCATTGGACCATTCTCCCTGCAACATCCGTCTTTTGGAGGATTTGCTTCATGGGTTGGTTCGTACGGACTCTTATTGTATGGGCCTGAAAGTAGGGTCGTAGCCTTCGTGAGGCTATTACTAAGGAGTAGGCAAACTTTTCTAGTTTGTGGTACCTTAGTTCAGGGCCTTGTAGAAATCTACTGATGAAGTAGACTGGACGTCGTCCGACCTCGTCTTCTTTTATCAAGGCTGATGAGACAGCCTTGTTTGCTACGGATAAGTACAGGACGAGGTCTTTCCCAGGTACTGGTCGGGTTAGAATAGGAGGTTGGCTTAAAAACTTTTTGAACTCCTGGAATGCCTCCTCGCATTCAGGAGTCCATTCGAACTGGCATCCCTTTCTTAATAAGGAGAATAGTGGCAGGGATTTCAATGCCGAGCCTGCCAAAAATCTGGAGAGGGCTGCAAGTCGGCCGTTTAGCTGCTGGACTTCTCTCAAACAAGTCAGACTTTTCATTTCTAGGATGGCTCTACACTTGTCGGGATTAGCTTCGATCCCTCTTTGTGTTAGCATAAACCCTAGAAATTTCCCTGCTTCCACCGCGAAGGCGCACTTTGCGGGATTTAGTCTCATCCCGTGTAGCCTTATGGTGTCAAAGACTTGAGAGAGGTCTGACAAGAGATCGACTTCCTTCTTGGTCTTTACCAGCATGTCGTCGACGTATACTTCCATTAGACTCCCCAGATGAGGGGAAAATACTTTATTCATCAACCTTTGATATGTGGCCCCTGCATTCTTTAATCCGAATGGCATGACCACGTAGCAGAAATTAGCTCTGGGTGTGATGAATGATGTTTTCTCCTGGTCGGGCTCATACATCGGGATTTGATTATATCCCGAGTAGGCATCCATGAACGATAAGTATTGATACCCCGAGCTGGAATCCACTAGGGTATCAATATTTGGTAGGGGATAAGGGTCCTTGGGACATGCCTTATTTAAGTCGGTGTAGTCGACACACATTCTCCATTTGCCATTCTATTTTTTGACTAGCACTGTATTGGCTAGCCATGTTGGGTACTTAACTTCTCTGATGAAGCCAGCTTCCAGGAGTGCCTGTACTTGTTCTTCTACTATTAGGGTTCGTTTTGGGCCGAGCTTCCGTCTTCTTTGCTGTACAGGTCGGGATCCTGGATAAACCGAGAGTTTGTGGGACATGAGCTCGGGATCTATCCCAGGCATGTCCGAGGCTTTCCAGGCAAAGAGGTCGGAGTTATCTCTTAGGAGCTTAGCCAATCCTTGTTTTAGGGTTTCCCCTAGATTGGCTCCTATATGAGTATTTTTCCCTTCCTCCTTACCGACCTGTATCTCCTCGGTTTTTCCTCCCGGTTGTGGTCGTAGCTCTTCTTTGGCCCTTGCGCCCCCGAGTTCTATCGTGTGAACTTCTCTGCCTTTTCCTCTCAGATTTAGGCTTTCATTGTAGCACTTTCTTGCCAACTTTTGATCTCCCCTTACCGTTGCTATTCCCACTGAGGTCGGGAATTTCATGCAGAGGTGATGGGTAGATACCACTGCTCCGAGCCGATTGAGGGTAGCTCTGCCGATTAAAGCATTATATGCTGACCCCACATCAATGACTATGAAGTCTATACTCAGAGTCTTTGATTTTTCCCCTTTTCCAAAAGTAGTGTGAAGGGGCAAAAATCCTAGTGGTTTTATTGGCGTGTCCCCTAATCCGTATAGGGTGTCGGGGTAGGCTCTTAATTCTTTCTTATCTAACCCTAGCTTGTCGAAAGCGGGCTTAAAAAGGATGTCCGCCGAGCTTCCTTGGTCTACTAGGGTTCTGTGGAGATGGGCATTTGCTAGGATCATGGTTATCACTACTGGATCATCATGTCCAGGGATTATTCCTTGCCCATCTTCTTTTTTGAATGAAATGGTAGGGAGGTCGGATGACTCTTCTCCGACCTGATAAACTCTTTTGAGATGTCTTTTGCGAGAGGATTTGGTAAGTCTCCCTCCCGCGAACCCTCCTGAGATCATATGGATATGTCTTTCTGGAGTTTGCGGTGGTGGGTCTCTTCTATCCATGTCATCTCGCTTTCTCTTTCCATGACCGTCCGACCTCTCTATGAGATATCTATCAAGCCGACCTTCTCTAGCCAGCTTTTCTATCACATTCTTAAGGTCGTAACAGTCGTTTGTGGAGTGATCATATATTTTATGGTACTCGCAGTAGTCGTTGCGGCTCCCCCCTTTTTTTATTTTTAATGGGTCTAGGGGGTGGCAGTCTCTCAGTGTTACAAATCTCTCTGTATACGTCCACTATAGAAACTTTCAGAGGAGTATAAGAGTGATATTTTCTTGGCCTTTCGAGACCGAGTTCTTCCTTTTTCTTGGCTTCCCTTTCCCTCTCTTTTGTTGAGGGAGGGGGCCCCGGTCGCCAACTCAGATCTCTTAATTTGGCGTTTTCCTCCATGTTGATGTACTTTTCAGCTCTTTCCTGTACATCACTCAAGGAGGTGGGGTGTCTTTTGGATATGGACTGCGAGAAAGGACCTTCTCTAAGTCCATTGACTAACCCCATTATTACTGCTTCGGTAGGTAGGTCTTGAATCTCCAAACATGCTTTGTTGAACCTTTCCATATAGGCTCGTAAAGATTCTCCGACCTCCTGTTTTATTCCCAGGAGGCTCGGTGCATGTTTCACTTTGTCCTTCTGGATTGAGAACCTCATCAAAAACTTCATTGAGAGGTCTTCAAAGCTAGTAACCGACCTCGGGGGGAGGCTATCGAACCACTTCATTGCTGCTTTCGATAAAGTGGTCGGAAAGGCTTTGCATCGCGTAGCGTCGGAAGCATCAGCTAGATACATCCGACTTTTGAAGTTGCTTAGATGATGCTTAGGATCCGTGGTTCCGTCATAGAGGTCCATATCAGGGCTTTTGAAGTTTCTCGGGACTTTAGCCCTCATTATGTCCTCACTGAAGGGATCCTCCCCACCTAAGGGTGGTTCTTCTTGTTCGTCGCGGGAGTTGCGACTTTTGAGGGAGGATTCCAACTTTAAGAGTTTTCTTTCTAAATCTTTTCGTCGTTCCATATCCTCTTTTAAGCTCTTTTCAGTTTCCTTTTGCCGCTCTCGTTCCTGCTCTAACTGCTCTAGGCGGCTGTGGACTAATCCCATGAGTTCATTTACATGGGGTGGTCCTTCTTTTTCTGACTCGTGCCCTTCTGAGGAGTTTACCTTCGGGTTCTTTACCCCGGAGGTGCCTTCCCTGTGTTGATTATCGATTTCCTGGTGGAGGGTGAGGTCCACATCGTTGTTGCCTGTGTCCAGATTCTCTTGTTCAGAATCTGTCTCCACATGGCCTTCTTCGTGGGATCTATCCGCCATCGATGGATGATCTCTCGGGTCCCCGGCAACGGCGCCAATGTTACGGTGGGTAATCAGAGATTAATAAGATGGATGGCTTTGGTTGGCCCAATCGTTCGCGGATGGTAGCTTCCGAGCTGGTTTGCACGTTGGAGCCTCCTTCCGACTTGTGTTCGTGAGTGAATGGGGGGTGGTACCTGCAAAGACACTCCGATGCCTAAGTTAGCAAGGGTGTGAGCAGGTCTAGAGAGTATTGGGCTTAGAGATACCTGAGGGGTGTCAGTGTATTTATAGTGGTGAGCCAATAACCACCGTTGGAGTAGTGCCATATTTTTAGGGTGTTAACCGTCCCATTATCTTAGGGAGGTTAAGATATGTCTCGATAAAGTAGTTAGAGAGATTTTAGAGGCAGTTACTCATTTGAAGGAGTGCTTATCTGCCAACTATTCTCCGTCCCGACTTCTTGGGAGTAAGTCGGGTTTAACACCGACTTCTTAGTGTGAAGGTTGGTGCTTAGTAAGGATCAATCCTCTGGACTAGGCCTTTTATTTGGACCTTGGACCTTTATTATTGGGCCAGGGTATGAACACCAGGCATAAAAAATAACCATCTATTTTGTCTATGAAAATAATTATCCAATTCCATATGAAATTGACCATCCAGTTTATTATATCTATAAACAGAATTTTTTTTTCTAATACAAAATGTTTGTTGAGCTAATTCCCTAGTTGGAGTATTGAGATTTTGTTCATGAGACTTGATGAAGATTAACATGTGATTGCTCATTCATTTTCTGAACTTATCTGAATATATTGGTAGAATATCTTTTAATCATGATATATTTACTAGGTGGCAAAAATAACCATCTATTTTGTATATGAAAGTAAACATTCGAATCCATATTAAACTGAAAGACAATATATTTAACATGTGATTACTTAAATAACCATCCACGTATGAATAAAAATAATCATCTACTAACATAGTGAAATAAACATCTGGATTATTCGTCATTGATCACAACGTATAATACTTTGGGTAAATTTCTGCTTAATTACATATTCATGATACTAATGGCACATGTTTTATAATTGAGAAAATTTACACTTTGTGATAAATTTACATTATGGAATATGACATAATTAAGTAGAATTTAGCAATGTAATAGCATGTCTATTATAACTTAATCACTTATATCTAAGTGCAACAACTCTAAGCATACTTAAATTCAATGAATGATAAACTAAATCCAACTTAACAATATGATCACGTTGCGTCTCATCAGTTTTTAGCTCAGTCACTTCCACAACCTACAATTGAACACAAATAAAAAAAGCCAACAAAAGAAATTAAGTGATATATGGTACTATGATCCCACAAATACACAAGAATAACTATGATCAATAACCTAAAATAGAAACATCACTTATTATTGAAAACACATTGTAAAATCACAAAAAGAAGATATACAAACATAAGTGAGAGTGATGATGCATGTGATCATTTATGTTCAAAACCAACATGAATAAACCATTTCATTCAAATCACTCAATAAAACATGGTATCCACTTCTTAAAAATATACCAAACAATTGATAACATTTGAATTTTTAACCAAATTGGTGTTTTGATAAAAAAAAATACAAACAAGTACATAACAAAATTCAAGCTCAAACATCATTAGAAATCACATAAAACTACACAATTGTAAATTATAATGCCTCATGAGAATAGATTTTAAGTCAAATGCTGGCCATACATAAGAATTAAACAAAAAGATTTCATTTAGACATTTCATCGAGCATATGGTGTGCATCGTGTGTAAATCGAGCATTCAGTTCAATGGAAGCAACAATCAACCCATAAAATTCAGCCAACAAACACATTCAATCTAGCAACAGATATTAACTAGTCCTAAGCCTAATCTATATGCAACAACCAGAATTAAAAGCAATGAAATAAATAAAATAGAAAGAACTAGGGACAAAGAAAGGGATGAAACCTACGTTGATGAAGGAGAGAAAGAAGAATGGGGGCAGTGATGGTGTCGCAGCGGCACAGAACTTAGCCGCTGCTGGATTACACCGGGCTGTTACTCGCCAGAGCTGGCAGACGCGAATAGGGGTGTGGGGCAGCAAACATGGCAGGGAGAAATGGGGAAAGAAGAAAGAAAGAGAATAGAGAGGGTGGGCGACGGTGGTCGCCCGTGGTGGTTGCAGACGGTTTGACGGGGTTGGTTGGCTGGGGGTGATGGTTGGGGTGATATGGGTTGAGAAAACGAAGAAGAGAGATAAGGATTGGGTAGAGAAGAAGCGATGGTGCGGCAGCGTGACGGCATGTTGCTGCCCTTCGCGTTCCCTTCTGCGTCAATGGCGGTGGCTGCGGCAGTCGGGTTGTTATGAGTAAGGCGGCACGACGTTAAGGATTTTACAGAGAGGAATTAGGGTGCGAAGGAGAGAAATTGGGTACTAAATAGGGAGAATAGATTCGGACGGCAGGCGGTGATCGTGGACGCGCTGCACTGGCAAGATTTTCGAAAAAATGGAGAGAATGAAGGTAATGGCGTATTGAGAGAGGGGGTTCTTATTTTGATTCTATAACTGACAGTAATTCTAATTTGTTTCAAATTTTAAATTAAAAATAATATAAAATTAATTAATTACCCATAATATATTTTAACTTTCAATTTAATCCCATTGTATGCATTATGCAATATTTCTATTAGCTCCTCATATTTTTTCTTAAATAAAATTTCGATTCGCAACAGATTAATCCTTAACCTGTCGGATTGC
Organism: Arachis stenosperma; assembly: GCF_014773155.1. NCBI lineage: Eukaryota > Viridiplantae > Streptophyta > Magnoliopsida > Fabales > Fabaceae > Arachis > Arachis stenosperma. Next base: position 7,495,508 of record NC_080378.1, read on the forward strand.
TGTGAGAACAAAAAATGTGTGATGTATACATAACAAGTTGAATAGCTTTAACATATGCATATATTCTTAATTATTAGGGTATTTTTTGTGTGTTGGGAGGTAACAAATGGGATAAGAAATTATACAGGTAAATTTATGATTTACCATAGTCCTTCTTAGCATTGTTTATTAACATATTTGTGATATAGTTACTTGAATATAATGTTGTATTGATAGTTTGAAACAATAATAAACAATTTATTTAAATTTTCTTTTTGGGAAAAATAAAATAAAGAAAAAATGTGTGAATAAATTCAGTCCAATTTCATCAAATTTTTAAATATTTTATTAAAGAAATTATAAGTAAAATAATGTTACTAATTAATAACGATTTATTGAATAAAATAATATTAATAGTAACTGCGACAAATTATGATAGAAGGTCTAAACTATGGATGAATTATAATTGTTTTCATAACAGCTGGCAAAAAATATTAGGAACAAACTGTTCTAGTTCGAACTTCAAAAAGTTCCAACTTCCAAGTCTAAAATGATCTAGTATATTTTATCATTTGTTTTTCTAAAATGACTATATATATATAACATAAAAAAAATTATGAGCAAAATCCTAAATAAAATAGAAAATTGTTCGTAGAATTTGTTGCTAAATATTATGTTGACCAAAGAAATTATATTTTTTAAAACTGGAGAAAAATAAGTAAAACAAAAAAAAAGGACACAAACACGATAAACTAAGCTATTTATAATATATAATAAAAATTAATTATTAAATCAGTCATATATAAATATATTCACACATTTTTTTAATTAAATAATCAACAATTAGAATAATCAAATATGTCATAGTAAAATAGTTAAACATATAATAAACTAATAATCAAATTTATTTATGATAATAATTTAATATACAATTTTTTTGTGAGCTATCAAATACATATTTTAATATGTAGTAGCGGATTAATAACTAATATTTTGTGTACACGGTATATATGCTGAGGAATAATTAAGAGCGTTTATATATAAAATATTAAATTTTACTCAACTTGATCATTTGAGAACATGTTATATATTTTTCATATTCCGATTTTGCTTTTAAAAACGTTTTATATATATTTCTTACAAATTAAGGTAACAATTTGCTTTCTTTATCTGTTAGTTATGAGAAGCATATCAAGTTTTCGACGTGTTCAGATGGTTGAATAAATTGTTTGACTATGAATCATATTGAAATGTGCAAAATCGTGACCAGATACAATTTGCCTCTTTTTAAATGTAGTATATAGTAGTCCAATCAAACCCTGGTCAATTTTCTTAAATTTTGTTGTCATTTATGTTATCCACCGCGAGTTTAATTAGCAAAGTAATAAAACCCTATTAATAGATATTGCGACAGTTTTGATTATGCGTCTCTTTCAAATTGCGGCGATTTAAAACTTTTTAAATCATTAATTAATTTGTTAATTCCTATAATTTTACTAGATTTGTAATTACATTCTCATATTTTTTTTAATTAAATTCTTACACTACTTTTAATTTTATAATTAAGTCCTTTTTATGTCAAAAATATTAAAATTAACAGAATATTTTTTTCAAAAACTATGATAAAAAAATCTAATTAGATTCTTAATCACAGATACTTTTAATTTATAGAGAAATATTCAATAAATTTTAACATTTTTTACACTATAAAATATCTAATTATAAAACTAAAAAAATAGTGTAGGGATTCAATTTAAAAATATCTAACAAAAATTATAAAGACTTAATTAAAAATTTAATAAAACCATAGAAATTACAAAAATAATTAAACCTAAAATTTATTTCGAACACAAGTTGTAAGTATTCTTAATTGCTGTAAAATATAAAAACCACCTAGCTATGAACACATACAATAATTTTTAAAAAATGGCGAAATTACTGCAATAATTTTGCAGGAGTTAAAAATCGTCCCAAACTAAAATAACATTTTTTTTTAATTTTTTTGGTAATGACTAAGAATGAATCATGAATTTATAAAAATAAATTAGATCACGAGAATATTAGAAAATAAATTTATATTAAAATTACTACTTGTTTAAGAATATATTCTACTAATATTAAGTTTGACTACTCTAAAAGATTTTGAACTTTAATTTATAGCCTGTATGTTTTAACAATAATACTAGATATACATTTTTTTTATATAATTATTATACAACAATTCATAAACTCTTTTATTATTTCTAAAATAATCTTATTTGGGTCAATTTTCAAATAGGAATATCAATAAAAACCATGATTGCACAATAGTTGTATAAAAAATAACTGTCCATGATTGTGGATCTACTAATTAATCAATTTTACATATTCATGTTCTATGATTAGAGGTAATCTTAATCTCACATCTGAAATAATAATTAATCAATCGAACGTTTGAGCTGACTAACATAAAATTCATATACTGTACAAAATATAAGGTAAAATTATCTCAAATTATATGTGGCACTCTAACAAACAGGCTCTTAGGCTTTCAATAATAAATCATTAAGTAAGTCTTAAAATTGTTGTACTAAAAAAATGATACACAATTTGGATTGTGTTATGTAGGTAAGAAAGAGACACTTGGTGAAGATGTGAAGAAATAGAGATAGAATTTATTTTTAAAATATATGGAAAATACAAAAGGTTTTTATCACAAGAAAAATTTATGAAATGTTTGATAACAAAATAATATAAGTTAAAAACGGTCAAAATTTATTACTTTTAACTTTATTTAATATATTCTATAATAAATAAATGTTAAATAAAATAATTTTAAGTTATTTGAGGTACGTAATTGTTTTTTATTTCTCTAGCCTTACTAGTATCTATATTATCGCTACAATTAAACGAGTTTTTATATTTGTTTCTTTATATATTTTTGTCTTAAATACAGAATCTAAATATGATCAAATTATGTGAAAGATTAATTTAATACCACTCCTTTCTTCGGTTGTTTTATACTTTGTCTTTTTAATTGAATGAATATTTATTAAAAACAATAAAATCAAGTGAAATTTACATTTATGCTACACATTCAAATTTTATTGGTAACTAAGTTCAATTAAATTAATTTAAAACCAACAAAAATTAGTGTAAATATACACTCCAACTACGTGAAATGGTTTCAGCATTCCTCTCCTCCTCTTTTTTTTTTCTTCTCTTTCTTCATTTTTGTATTTCTCCCCCTTTTTCTCATTCTCCTCCTTCTTTGTGTTCCTCCTCCTTCTTCTTTGGGTTCCTTCTTTTTCTTCGCGTGCTTTTTTTCATCGTCGTTCTTTTATTGTTGTTGCTATATTTTCTTCTTTTCTTCCTTTTCTTTCTAATGATTTTGCATCATTATGCATTTTTTTTGTTTGATTTTTTCTTATTTTTGTTCTTGTTAAGAGAGTAAATGAGAAGGTAAAACAAGAAAAAAATAAACAAAAAAAGAAGAAGAAGATAATGATAAAGAAGAAAGAGGAGGAGTTTTGAGTTATCATTAAGTAATTTTGGTGCATTCTGGATTTAAATAAGGTAAACTTTTAGTCTGTGGTTGTTTTGAATTGAGTTTGTTTGTGTGTCGTCATCATTAAATAATTTCGGTGCATTTTAGATTTAAATAAGGTGCATTTTTTGTCTGAACTTATTTTGAACTGAGTTAGTTTGTGTGTCGTCATCATTAAGTAATTGCGGTGCATTTTGGATTTAAATAAGGTGTACTTTTAGTCTGAACTTGTTTTAAACTGAGTTTGTTTGTGTGTCATTATCATTAAGAAATTTCAGTGTACATATAAAAAGAAGACAACGATAATGACAATACCAATAATGAAAGAGAAAAATGAGGAAAAAAGAGAAGGAGAAAAAAAATTATCAATTGACACAAACTGCTCATGAACACCAAAGAAAAATTGAAAAACACTTAAAAATGTTCCTGATTAAATCAAAATGTCTTTTCAAATGCACCAAAACTAGGAACAAAAATAGATTCAACAAAAAAAAATTCAAAAATCTTATATTACATTTAAATTCAAACCTTCAACCATGAACACTACTACAGGAGCATCAAATACTAATGAACTACATTAACGAGGTTTGAACCAAATCTCATCCACTTGATTCGTTTTAAAATAGTAATTCGTCCTAATTCAACTGATAGTATAAACTTGCATTATTTATTGTCTTTGAAAATAAAATATCTGTTCAACCTGATTTTATAGCTTGATTTAAAAAAAAATAATCTAAATCTTCAAATAAGATCAAAGAGTATTGATCATAAACAAAAAGAACACATAAAATATTAAAAAATTTAAAAAATTACGAAATCCACATAAAAAAAATGTAGATGTTTTTAACTTAATTGGTTAAATAATTTGAATGTAGAGTTTTATTGTGAATTTTAATGATAAAATTACTATAAACAATCCTTAATTAATGAAAAGAGATAATAATAATAGTACAATAACTTTTTAATATTTTTATAAATTGAAAATATAGAATAAAAAATAAAATACTAAAGTGAAAATAACAATAAAAAATTGAAGAATATATTTCTCATATTTTATATTTTATAATTCTGAGGACTCTAATTTTGGACTATACAAAATGAAAACCAATGATACCTTTACAAGTTAAAAAAGGAATAAGGGTACAAAGTGAAAGTGCAAGACCCATTTTAGAAAAGTAACTGTACCAATGAGATCTTGAGGGTCAGAGAGAGAATATCCCCACCACACCCCACTCCCCAACACAAACAACTTTAAATTATAATAATGGAAGGTGCTTCTATGCTTGGTGCCACCACTTAAATACCACTTGCTCCAAATACTTTTAACAATTTATACATTATACAAAAATAGATAATATGTTTCTTTTTTTTTAAATTAAAGATAAATAAAAAAATTATGTTTACTGAGATAAATTTTTCAATGCATGATAGAGTTCAATTATATCGTTTGATCCATATATTTTATCTAGTAGGATTATGTTTATCTTGTTGTTATTGTATAGCAAGACAATTTTTTGTTAATTATTTTAGAAAATACAGAAAAAAATATTGTTTTTCTATATTTATGTCATACTTTAGTAAATATAATTGAGGTATGGTACAATATAAAAGAAACAAAAAATATAAATAATTTAATATATTTAATTAAATAATTTAACATTTTAATGTGTATTATTTAATTAAATATAATATAAGTATAAATAAAAAATTAACTATTAAATTAATAATTTATATAAAATATATATTAAAAATAAATTAAATAATATATATATTTAACATTTTTTATATATAATATATATAAAAAAAGGAGATAGTGGATGGTTGGCATTGATAAAAAACAAATGAAGCGTTTACTTTTGAAGAGAGAGAGAGAGAGAGGAGGGTGGAGGGGATGAGTGAGGTGAGGGGGCGGCGAGTGGTGGAAGAGGTGGAATTTGTCTAACATGAGATGATCATCAATTTCATCATTCACAAAAGCAACAACTTTCTTAGTACCAATCACATTCAACGTGTGTACCTCACAACAAACGTTCATCACATACACCTATACATACACATATACATATATATTTGGAAAGTTTTCGAGTGTACCGTAGTATCAATATTTCAATAATTTTTAATTGTGGATCTTAATTATATATATTATATTTTATAATTAAGATTAATGATTAAAAATTAGTAAAATATCAGTATAACAATATATTTAAAATTTTTTTTATATATTTATAGATTTATACAAAAAATAAATACAAATTAACTTTAGGTGAAGTTAGATAAAAATTATTAAAAAATAATAATTTAATTAAATTTATTAAATTATTTAATAATTTTTAATTATTAATTTTATATAAAGTTAATTACATATAAATTTTTATTATTTATATATTGACCTAACATTTTATTATTTTTATTATTTTTCTCAATTTTTTTTCTTAATTAATTTGTGTTGTGAACTATAACTTTTTTAGCTATTTAATATTTTTTTACATTTTTTCTTGTTTTTACTTAATAAATGTAAAATGAGAGAATATACTTAAAATATTAGTTGAGAAAAAGTTAAAAGAAAAATCTTTTATGTTAGTCTGTTGGAGACTATATTTAATAAATATTTTAAGATAAAAATATTAGAATTTGTGATTTTATTTTGTGCTTCAAATTTTTTAGATAGAATAAGAAATTGAGCAAATTTTATCACAGAACAAAAAGTTTTATCTTTATTCCTATATTTATTATCTTTTTCAATTAAATTTGTGTCCCTTAGTATTTATAAAAACAAAAATACAGAAACATCTTTAGAGAAACAAAGACAATTTTAATGGTTTTGTCTTCATCTTAATATCCAAATATATACCATTTATAAAAATCTTTTTCTCTATATTTCCTTTCTTAAGATAGAATTCAAATAGAGTTTATCTCTTTTTTATTTTAATCTTAAAAAAGTTATTAAATCAAATTTGAGTCAAACGTGCAATTATATTGTTGTGGGGAGTTTTTTTATTATTATTATTAATAGTCGCCATATTAATAAATTCTACTAGTTGTTGTCAACGTCACACCCCACAAGAAAAAGAAAAGAAAATAAAAAAGAAAAAGAAAAGTATTTTCTTTTTACCCTTTGATTTGTTTTTGCAGAGTCAATGGATGGTCATGCTCATTAGCCATGCCAACCCAAAAATCTCTCACCACATTGGTTCTTCTCTTTCCTTGTGTTCCCCTCTTCCTTCTTCTTCTTCATCTTCATCACCTTCATCATCACTTCAACTTCAACAACTTGTAACTGTTATTACTCCCTCTTAATCAATCTTTGATTCTTGTTTAGTTGTGATGACACAAGCTTCTTGTTTTAATTTGATGGTATCTGTTATTGTATTGCCTTTGATTCTCTCCTTCTTTTTGATTCATCAAGTTTCATGTTGTAACAAGAATGATAGAGATTCTTTATTGGCCTTTTATGGCAACATATCAATCTCTTCCACACATGCTTCTCTCAATTGGTCAAATTCTTCTGATTGCTGCAAATGGGAAGGGATTACCTGTGATTTGGATCTCAGAGTCACACATCTTGAGCTTCCATTTAGAGGATTATTCGGCCGAATTTCGCCATCTCTGACCGGTCTTGAAGGTCTATCATACCTTAATCTGTCACATAATCAGTTATCTGGTAACCTCCCTGACCACCTATACCAACTGTTTGATCATTTGCTTGTTCTTGATTTAAGCTATAATAGGCTCTCTGGTGAATTGCCAGAATCACCCTTTGTTGATAGTAACAAAACTAGCAATAGAAATACCAATACAAGTGTTGTGATTCAGGAGATTGATTTGTCTAGTAATTTGTTCAATGGAACATTGAAACATTCTCTCATTCAGCATATAGCAGCAGGAGGGAATTTGGTGTATTTCAATGTTAGCAATAACAGCTTCACAGGTCAAATTCCAACTTCACTCTTTTGCATCAATGATCATAACTCCTCGGCTTTGAGATTCCTGGACTTTTCCTACAATGATTTTGGTGATACTATTCAGCCGGGGCTCGGAGCGTGTTCAAAGCTCGAGAAGTTTAGAGCAGGATTCAATGAACTAACTGGGAATCTCCCAGTTGATGTCTTTGATGCTGTTTCTTTGACAGAAATCTCTTTGCCCCGGAACAAGCTTGGTGGAACAATCGACAATGGCATTGTTCGCCTCACGAACCTCACAGTTTTGGAGCTATACTCCAATAATTTAACAGGAAAAATTCCACCAAGGATTGGTGAACTCATCAAATTGCAGAGTTTGCTCCTTCATGTTAACAACTTGACTGGTACCTTGCCCCAATCTATGATGAACTGTGCCAATCTTCTTGTGTTGAATTTAAGGGTCAACTTATTGGAAGGGAATCTCTCAGCGTTCAACTTCTCAAGATTCCTTAAACTCACAACACTTGATCTTGGCAACAATAACTTCAGTGGCATCTTGCCACCAACACTCTATGCATGCAAGAATCTTACAGCTGTGAGATTAGCGTTCAATAATCTCGAGGGACAGATTTCGCATGAGATTATTGGCCTTCAATCCCTTTCTTTCCTAGCAGTTTCAAGGAACCAGCTGCAAAACATCACGGGGGCTCTGCGAATTCTCACAGGGCTAAAGGAGCTTAAAACTCTGATGCTCTCAAAAAATTTCTTCTATGAAAAGTTACCTAGTGATGTTGACATAGCAGACACAGGTGGATTCCAGAAGCTCCAAGTTTTAGGACTTGGAGGTTGTAGTTTCACCGGCGAAATACCAGGCTGGCTTGTGAACCTGACAAAGCTTGAGGTCTTGGACCTGTCCTTTAACGAAATCAGTGGTTCGATTCCTCCCTGGTTAGGTACACTTCCTCAGCTTTTCTACCTGGACTTGTCTGTTAACCACCTTACAGGAATATTTCCTATTGAGCTTACAAGGCTGCCAGCACTGATATCACAACAGGCGAATGATAAAGTCGAAAGAGCTTACTTGGAGTTACCGGTTTTTGCCGATGCCAACAATGTTTCCCAGATGCAATATAATCAGCTTTCCAATCTGCCACCAGTGATGTATCTGGGACGGAACAGACTCAGTGGCAGTATTCCAATTGAGATTGGAAATTTGAAGGTCCTTCATCAGCTGGATTTGAAGAGCAACAACTTCTCTGGCAATATACCATCTGAGATTTCAAGCTTGGTTAACTTGGAGAAACTAGACCTCTCCGGAAACCATTTATCTGGCGAAATTCCTGATTCGCTCAAGGTGTTGCATTTCTTGTCTTTCTTCAGTGTAGCAAACAATAATCTCCAAGGACGGATACCAACTGGTGGACAATTTGATACATTCTCCTCCTCCAGCTTTGAAGGGAATGCGCAATTGTGTGGCACAGTGATTCAGCGCTCTTGTCCTACTCAACAGAATTCTAACAGCACTGAAGCTCATCGCGGCACAAACAGAAAAGTAATATTAGGACTTATTATTGCAGTGTGTTTTGGCACTGGTTGCATCATGACAGTGCTGACACTTTGGATACTCTCCAAGAGAAGGATCAATCCCGGAGAAGACCATGACAAGATCGAACTTGGATCGGTTTCTCCATACTCCAACAGTGGTGTTCATCCTGAGGTTGACAAGGAGGCCAGCCTAGTGGTATTGTTCCCAAACAAAGCGAACGAAACCAAGGATCTTACCATATTTGAGATCTTGAAAGCAACTGAGAATTTCAGCCAGGCGAACATAATAGGATGTGGTGGATTCGGTTTGGTTTACAAGGCAACATTACCAAATGGAATTACACTAGCCATCAAGAAGCTTTCAGGGGATTTAGGCCTCATGGAGAGGGAATTTAAGGCAGAGGTAGAGGCTTTGTCCACAGCACAACATGAGAATCTGGTGGCACTGCAAGGCTATTGTGTCCATGATGGATTTCGGCTTCTGATGTATACTTACATGGAGAATGGAAGTCTTGATTACTGGCTGCATGAAAAGGCGGATGGCGCTTCTCAACTCGATTGGCCGACTCGTTTAAAGATTGCACGAGGGGCAAGCTGTGGTTTGGCCTATTTGCATCAGATATGCGAGCCACATATTGTGCATCGTGATATAAAGTCGAGCAATATACTCCTCGACGAAAAGTTTGAGGCACATGTTGCTGATTTTGGCTTGTCCAGGTTGATTCTTCCTTATCAAACTCATGTCACAACTGAACTTGTAGGCACATTAGGATACATTCCCCCTGAGTATGGACAAGCATGGGTGGCAACTCTACGAGGAGATGTGTATAGCTTTGGAGTTGTCATGCTAGAGCTTCTCACCGGAAGAAGACCGGTCGATGTATGCAAGCCGAAAATGTCAAGAGAGTTGGTTGCTTGGGTTCAACAAATGAGAATTGAAGGGAAAGAAGATCAAGTTTTTGACCCTCTTTTGAGAGGAAAAGGCTATGAAGCAGAGATGCTGCAAGTTCTTGATGTGGCATGTATGTGTGTCAGCCACAATCCTTTCAAGAGACCAAGCATCAGAGAAGTTGTTGAATGGTTGAAGAATGTAGGATTGTCCAAGCGAACAACATAGTATCATCCAAGCAAAAAAATTTCTCCAACAAAAAATCTTTGACAATAGATATATATGTATACACTTGTGCAAAGAAAATTTTGTTTTTTTTTTTCTATAAGTACAGATTATCATGATTTTATCACTGTAAATTGTTGCTAGAAAGTTTTTGTAACTTTATGTGATCATCCATTTTACACTGATGAAGGACTTTGTATTCTAGGAACTAATGTTCAATAATGTTTGTGCAGAAAACTATTACTTCACAATAAAAGAGCTTCTAATAAATGATGTCTCTTTTTTTTTATGATGAATAACATAGCATCCTATAGTCTCTACAAGCCTTTCTTATATCAATTCTTGTACTTCTCAATCTCAAATATTGCAGTGTTCTTCATATCCTATTATCTACTTGATTTGACAGTATATGATTCTAAAGTATTTTACATCATAGCTGAATTCAGAATTTGACACATTAAATTTTTTTACAGAGAAGATTTCATGCTTTCTAGTACTCAACACTGTCAGATAGATGATTCTCACTTCTCAGCAGCTACCTTTAGTTACTTTGTAAGTTTTATATGTATCAAGAAGCACACAAAACTAGAGGACAAAAAATCAAAAGCAGAAGTTCATAAACCACTAAAGGGATGAATGACTATGATTTGAGATGTATAGGAACTACTAAAGATCATGTTGTGTGACATGGCATGTTAGATAGAGTAGTATAAGATCATAATCTTCCTCATGGATTTAATAATGTCTCCACTCACACTTCAGAGTGTCAAGATTTGAATGAATAATCAATAGAAAAGGGCAGTCCGGTGCACAAGGGTTTGGAAAAGGATTGCACCCAAAGGATGTAATGTAAGCAGCTTAATCTGATAATTACATTAATGGTTGTCATATGGAGGCAACTCAACTGTTAATCTAAGACTTTTTTTCGAATTATCGAAAGAAAGAAAAAGAAAAAAAGATTGATTCAATGGAAGCAAAATTGACATTTTTTTTTTAAAATTATGTTCCTCTTTGTGGATATATCTTTTTGAAGGATGTGAAATGTGATGCATATTCAACAGAGGAACATGTTGAAAGTTTATTGGAGGTGTATCATCAATTAAAATTGTTCATGATTACACATATTGACTCTATATATAATTATATATCCATCTTTTTTGGGTTTTGGTTGTATTTGAGTAGAGACTAGAAAGTCTTTCCCTTCCATCAAATGTGAGTCTCATTTTCAGTGGTGGGGACAGTGAAACACATAATGGCATTGGCATGGAATTTGAAATTAACAACCTTTCACCAACAGCAGAATCAAAATGGGAAGAAAATATACAAACACTATGCTCCCTTAAGTGCATGAAATCATGTCAAATAAAGAGGCATAGGAAAAAACCAATAGCATATACAGTTTTATACCATAGTAGCTAAGGCACTTGCTTTATAATTTCAACAGAACCTGCAAGAAGAAAACATTTTTCTCTGATAAGTACGGATAAACTGATAAATACTAGGTCTTGCAACACTAATCCTATCCGGATTGAGCTGCGGGTAGGATAGGGTTCGAGTTTAGGATTAATCCTATCAAATCTATTGGCACCCTTGATTTATTAGTATATATGAGTTAACTGCTAATTTGGTATCCACAGTTGCTAACAAAAAACTCCCTGCAAAATGTTATCCATGACCATAAAATAACTCATGAATGATTTGAAAATATGATAAAAATAATCAATAATTATGTTTTTTGAAGTGACAAAAAATTTTCCTATTTAGCAAACGACTTATCCAATTTGATTTGAATTTTTGTGGCAACATTTGAATAAATATTTAAAAAGTATACAAAAAAAATTCGAAGCAAAATTTGATCTCTATATTTTTGTATTTTTCAAAAAAATGTGATAATTCACAATAATTTTTTTTTTTTAAAAATCACTTGATATAGAATTACCAAATTTTGATGATGAAAAGGTCTTATTTTTCTAATATTGATTGCAAAAATTTGTATCAAAATATGATCTCTAAAGTATTTTTTTAGAATATATTTAATATCTAATTTTTTTTGTCTCGTTTTTAAATCTTTCAAAACTTTATTTGTTGTTAGCATTTTTTGGAGTTCTTTTTATCATCAATATAAACTTCGGGCACCATTTTAATAGTTTACTCTAGTATATATTGTTAAAATTATATTAGTAAAGACTTAATAATAAATTAAAAATTATGTTGTTTGTAATTTTACATAAATTTTTTAATTTTAACATAGACTTAATCTTATATTTTCTGTTTTACTGATAAGATTATAAAATATAAAATAATTAAATATTGTGTTTAATTAAAAATAATTAACTTTTTTGTGAATAAAATCAAGTGAAAAACTTTGGAGTGGAGATAAGATTTAGATTAAAGAATTTTTAACTCGCAAATAAAATAGAATTTAAATTTAGAGATATTTTAAATTTTTAAATAAAATTAGAATAGAGTCTAAATTTAGACTATCTTATCTGCTATTGTCAGTAGAATAAACACTCAAGATTTTGGTTCATTTCATGTGCTATAACTAAAACTTAAGTAGCAGAGCTTCTAACACTTATTGGCCATCCAACTTTTACATACAACAATTTTTAATTTGAAGAGTTTTAATGGTATGCATGCGCAAAAACATTTTAGGGATACTTGAGATAGATAGTTAAGCCAAGTGTTTGAATGTTGGTATAAATAATGTTTATATGTGATAATATCTTAAAGCACATTATTTTGCAGAAATAAATAAGAAAACCAACAATATTGCCCACTAGTAGTTAAGTCTCCTAAAAATATACATATATCATTATGAAGAATGATTTAAAGTAGTGACCAAAAGTGGCATAATCTCATAACTATATTTGAAAGTGATGGCTTTAGATGTCTTGCTTTCAACATAGACATTCTTAAATGCAAAAGGATTAAAGAATCATATAGTTATCTCTTAATGAATTTGAGAATGGATCATAATCAATGTAAGATGCCAAAGCATCTCCTTAATCGAAAATAGATTTTCTTAATTTTTTTTTAAATCAAAGAAATAAAATATATTTTTTTATTATTAATTTAATAAATAAGACAAAAAAAACATAAAAAAATATTACAAAATCAGTACTCCCTCAATTATTTAAAAAAATTAAGAAAATTCATTTCCCTCCTTAATCATTCTCCTTAGATACATTTAATCAATTTTGTTAAAAGATTTTTATCTCTCTAACTATTGTTAAAGAAAATATATAAAAAAATTAATAGATTGGCGGATTCAATTCTTATTTTTTAAATATTTAACTATTAAATATTAAAAAATATATAATATTATAAATATTTTAATAATTTATAATTTTTAAATTTACAAACACTAAAATCTTTATAATTCTAAATATCTAATAAATATAATTATTAATCAAATTTTTTAAAATAAAATAATAAAATTAACATTGTCCAACATAAAATAAACATTGTCCAAAATATATAATTAAATATTGTCCAAATCTATAATCAATCAAATATAATCCAAATTATAACCTAAAAAAATGGACAAATATTTCACATACAAACACATAAATAACTTTCTAAATTTAATTATTATCTTCAAACCAAAAGTCTCCCCAAACAAGTCCATCGTCTCGCCAAAATCTACCAAAACTTGTGAATTAGGCAGACTTTTTTTATTACAGTGATACCAAATTTTTATCTCTGACTCGTATTTTTTAATGAATTACGCAAGTCAACCAGACGAGCCAACACTACTCCTAAACCTCCTCTTTTTCTTCCATGTTACACACTATATGAAAAGAGGTTTCTCCATAAACCAACCATTATTGCATTCTACAACAAACATTGATATATCTGGTGTGTGACATTGCCCAAAATTTCCATTGGTAATCACGAAAGGGAATTCCATCACTTATATGAATGCCAATTCTTGAGACATACACTAGGTTCATGATCATCATGGTTTTGTACCTTGAAGATAACAAAGGTTAGTGGTGTTAATTTTAGAAGCTGAAAATATTTAGAGATCACATGCCTTGCATGTAGAAGAGGTTTTTTAATTTTACTTTTTTTTTTTAATAACTAACTTATATTAGTACATGTAACAAAAGAATTATTGTACTCACTTAATCTAATGTGACCTTAATTGTTGGTTTACTATACATGTAAGCAATACTTTGCCAATATTAATTATATGACATGAATCTGAGAAATTTTAAGTAAAGAAAATTAAGTTAGCTTTATACAGCAAATAATTTCAATTGGATCACAACAAAAAGTCAAAAACAAATTGAGTTAAAAAAAAAAAAAACAACACTAAGAATTGGCATTATGAACAACATGGATAGTAATCCTTATCATTGCATTGAAACTACTAAATGTAACAAACAATATTATCTATGACATATGCTATGTATTTTTCAAGTTCAATCATATTTTTCAAATTATATCACTTTAAATGTTTCCCCACAATGGTTGAGAAATAATTAAATTTGTTTTCTTTTCAATTAAAAAAAAAATCTTCCTAGAGTCCTAGACTTTCTAGGTAATTAAATTGTAAGAATGCTAAACAGTATATATTAATTAATTAAATTAAAGAAATTAATTAAATTACTTGAAGCAGTTTAACCAAACAAGATCTCCCTTCCCAAAAAAATAAATAAATAAATAAATAAAAAATAAAAACAAAACAGAAGAAGAAGAAGAAGGAAGAGGTGAATCAAAGAAGAGAGGGACCGCATTCATTCATTGATTCTCCATTGGTTTCAGGATCTGAAAGAAAGAAGAAAAGTGATGAAGCAGCAAGAGTTGACTCTGTTGTTATGCCTCATATGGATACTAACTCTTCTATATGGTGAAATGTTTGCTTATTGGGTTCCACCATTCTTCACATGTTCATGGCCCCATCTTCACCGCACTTCTTCAAAGGTAAACCCTAAAGTTCTCAACTTTTCAATCCCATCTATTTTGGGTCACACTCAATTTTCAACCTTGTTCATAGTTCACAGCCAAAATCAGATTTTTATTTTCATTTTTTGTTGGGTGTATTTGATGAACAATGAAACTGTAGCTGCAAAATTAAATAATAATAATAATAATTTCTGGGACATTGTAAACTTGTGATTGTTATAGTTATGATAGCTGGAATTTCAAGTATTTAGCTTTATTGTTATAATTGTGCTGGATCTGTAATTTTTATTTTTTTGGAAAAAAATTTATGTGGAATTGTGGAACATTGTAGAGTTTGATGATTCATGGTGTTTAAAAAATATTGGAGACTGAAGCTTCAATGGTTGTAAACATAGTGAAATGCATAATTAAATAACATAAATTTTTGAATACTTGCAGGTTCAAACAGATAGTGGGAGTAAACAATCTGATTATGTAAAAGTTGCTGTTATTGCGGATCCACAGGTTTGGATTTGTTCATTCAAAAGCAAGAATTATAATTGCATTGCATATGCTTGTTAATGTATGTTTATGTGAATGTGCATCTCTCTAATCTTCTTCTGAGGTTTTTTTTTGTTTTTTTCTTTTGAAAAATATAACAGCTGATGGATAGAACTTCTCTTCATCTTCCTCCGAAATCACGTCCCTTGGAGATTGCGGAATTCTACACTGATTTAAACATGCGTAGATCGTTCTTTGCATCTGTCATGCCTTTCAAACCCGATGCCATATTGTTTTTGGGTGATTACTTTGATGGAGGTCCTTATTTATCAGATGAAGAGTAAGTCTCGAAATTTGGTTTTCTACGTCCCGAAATTCTACGCTGATTGCTGTATCTTCAACATGTTCAATAAAATTCTCTAACTTTTGGATGGATAGATGGCAGGATTCTTATCGTCGATTTAGAAATATCTTTGGTTTGAATGAACAAGGACAATACAATGACATGAAAGTTTTCTACATTCCTGGAAATCATGATATTGGCTATGAAAGTCATCATTCTACAAAACCACAGGTCTTTTAAATACTTATTTATCTACATTTTGATGCCTAAAGTGCAAGAACTACAAGATTAATCACATTGAGTCATTGATTGTGTATTTCCCTTTGATTTCTCATTTGCTTCAAAATTTCATCATTACATGAACATAGGTTATCCAGCGCTATGAAGAAAAGTTCGGGGTCAGGAACTACAGATTTACAGTTGGAAAAGTGGATTTCATTGCCGTTGATTCACAAACTCTGGATGGTAAATGAATTTTGCCTTATAAATTTGAGCTGTCAATGTTTCATATGTATAACTATGGTGATTGATTGTAATCTTAATTTGTGTAGTATCAAGTTGTTTCACTTGCTGCATCATTCCATTCACTATGTTCCTCATGGAACTTATTCCTACTATGTCATATAATTCTTTCTTAATCAAGCATTCATATTTTGAATATTTAATAACATAATTTACATAACTTAAATATTGCAATCTCAATCATATATAAGTGCTGCTTAAGGAATTTTCAAAAAGCTGAATCACCGAACACATTATGTTTCGTACAGGAAATCGACAAAGGCATCTGACTTCTCAAACTTGGGAGTTTTTGAAGAATATGTCTGTCGGTATAAACTATCCCATACATATAATTTAATGTTTTGATTATCTGTCCCATTATAATCTCTGTTTCTTTTTCGCTTTACTAGATGATGGAGTTCATCCAAGAGTCTTAGTAACGCACATTCCTTTATACCGAGAAGATAACACTTCCTGTGGTCCTGATCGGAGTTCCCCGCCCATCAATCAGGTAAAGTTTCTCGCTTCTTAAAGCACATGTTGTGGATTGTGTGCATGTTTTCTTGTGTGCCTTTATGGAAACTATTAATGAGTCTATCTTGCTATATTTTCAGAGGATACATCACACTGTGTCTGGTAGCACTGGTTACATATCGTAAGTTAGTTTATATTTGAAACCATCTGAAAAGTGAATATTGCATGAACTGTGTAAAAGCGGTTCATAGATTCCAACGTTTGATGTGACTCTCGGTTCATACAGGTATCAGAATTATGTCACTGAGGATTCGACAGAGTACTTACTAGATACTATTAAACCGGTGAGTCATCTATCTTTTCCTTGGTCTCATTTTCATGGTTATTCCATTCCACCATGACATAAATGTCGAAAAAATCAAAACAAGAAAAATTTAATTAGTAATGGATTATTCTATATTCATTCATGATTGAAGGATCCTGTGGAATGGACTTATCGCACATTTATATTTTTCTCTACTAAGAAGACTGAAAAATTTGAAGATAATGAAGTATCAAGGGAAACAACTTTTTGAATTAACGGTTCTTCTGGTTTTTACAGAAACTTATTTTGTCAGGCCATGATCATGATCAATGCAGCATCACTCATCAATCCAAATTTGGGCCGGTGAAAGAGGTAAGAACCTAACCTTCTCATCTGGATGGTCTCGTTGAGATTTCGGCAGCTTGAACTAACAGTTGTGTGCAGCAAACTCTAGGCACTATAAGCTGGCAACAAGGAAACTTGTACCCTTCTTTCATGCTGTTGTCTGTTATCAACGAAACTCATTCAAACGCTACTGAAGAGTCTTTGTTGACTCAACTGTGTTACCTTCCATTGCAAACACACATTTACATATGGTAACTCCCAAATTCTGATAATCATGTTAATATAATTTTCAGCTGAGTTTTTCTGAGTTTGCAATTTTTGCTGAATTAAATTTTGCTTTCATTATCAGGTATGCTGTGCTGTATGTTCTGACCATTCTCGCCCTCCTACTTTGGCCGACGAATAGCACAAGTCTTTGGCATCAATGTCGTAGCATAGCAATGAATTGTAAAGAAATACTATCTGGCATACTATCTAGAACCGAGGCGAAAGAGAAAGATGAGGATGCTAACTATGAATATGAGATGATATGGGATGTTGGAGGAACGATGCATCTTGTAAAGAAACCACGGAGCACACCTATTGTGAATTCAAGCGAGCAAAGCGTAGGGGAATGGTAAATTTTCGGTTCCACATTCTTGCTGTTGCTCTGTATACATGGAAAATAAGATATGATCTGTGAATGAATGAATGAATGCATGCTTGGTTTTAGAAAATGTTGCCTGTTTTTGTTTCTTGTTTTCGATATTATTTATGAAAAGGCCACATTGTTTTCATGTTTGTTCTTGTTTCTGAAAGAAACACTGAAAACAGAACAAAAACATGGTATTTTGTAATTAAAATTGAGAAGTAATGATAACAGAAAATCAATTTTCAAATCAATGAAACCTTAAAAGTCCAAGTAATGATAATTATACTCATTTTGTATTGTTCATCAGGCTAACTTACACCTCATCTAGTAGGGGCGATTATGCGAGTAGATTTAGTGTACAATACAAAATGAGTACCTGAAACATTTCTCCTACAAATCGACAACGATGTTACCTTACCTTACCATTGATCTTAGCATTTTCCTTATGCATTAATTTTTTCGCTATCAGGGGCAATGCTGTAATGAGACCAACTGCTAGAAAGAATGCAGCTCAGGAAGCAGATCTATCTGTGAATGTGGGTATGATTTCAGGCACTGCTGTTGATCCTCTAACAAGAATACATCCCTCCAGAACTGGCAAATCGAGGATGAAGTTCATATTCCAAAGATTGTTGCGCACGATTCGAGCAATGACTGTCATTGCAGTAGTGAATGTTCCTCTTTACATGATGCTCCTGTTCAAGGATTGGGATTGATAAACAAAAGATGAAAAATTCTCATTGAAGAGGGTAGAATTTTGTAGATCCAGTGAGATAGTTTAAGTGTGTAAAGGCCAAAAGTCTATGGTAGATGGGTTTGTAAATCTAACTATTGTTCATGTCATTTGCAGAGTACCCCTAAAGGTTCAACATATTTGCTAAGAAAAAAAAGAGCTTGATTTTCAATCTCGTTGTTGAGTATCATTTTGTACTATATCTAACTAGAAAGGGGATTGAATTTTGGAATTTCTATATTGCATTATTGTGCAAATCCTTAGAAAACAAAATATGCCAATAATTGAACTAGAAAGTTACTACATTACTATTTTGCACAAATCACCTAGACAATATTAAGAAAAAGAAAATAAAAATAGCCTCAAAAAGCATATGCTTGATGTCTGTATTTTATTCCACTGGTGCACAGACTCAGATTGCGAATTTTGTTTTTATATTATTGTTAATATCTTTAAAATTTATGGTTAATTAATAGTCAAATGTTTTGGTATACTTTCAATCTGCCATGGTTCACGAGCTGGACAGGGGTGATATCTGTAAGGGACTCCACAATTAGTTTGGGTCCGAGTAGTATAAATATTAGGATTAGACAGCACACCTTTGGGTGGATGTTTTTCGATACTTTTTGTTCAACATTATCTTTTTTGGAAAGTTTTTCTAGATGTGGACGGAGACTTTTTTCTAATCTTTTCCGATCTCGAGTTAGATGGGTCCGATCTCGAGTTAGATGGGGATTGGTATTTGCAAGGCACTTCGACGATAAAGTTAGTCTAGATTTAAAAGTCATAGGGATTAGAGTTGCATAGCATATCTTTGGTGGACTCTTCACTTAATATTTAAATGTGCCCTGATTGGTTTGGGAGGGAATCTTTAACAGATTCTAGCTGAATTTGGCAGGATATGATTTGATTCTGGTATAGTGGCATATGTGATTAAAATGACAAGAGAAGACTTATAGTGAAAGCATGCCTCAGGCACTGACACTAAGTCAGGCTTTTGATTAAGCTGTCTGAGAAATGGAAGATCTTGTGATGACAAAGAACATATGGACCAAGATATATGCTTGCCATTTTTAAGCCAAGCTAGCAATATTAATGGTGACTTGAATTGAATTGAACTTACATTTGTGTTGTCCAATCAAATCCCTTAGTCAAACATTCCATGATCCTTACACTTAATGTTGTCAAGTCAATGGTGCCTTCTCACAATCTAATCATGTTTATTTATTGGAACAAATCTCATTTTATTAAGAACTTATTAGCTTCTACTATTAATTTACTACTATACTAGAGGCTTGTGAAACCCCATCAAATATGCAATTAAGATTTAACCTATAGTTGAGTGCTTATCTCATGCCTATCTTGTTTGAGCTTAAAAGTCTTTGTGAAAGTAAATTTTTCTTTTTAAGTTTAAACATACTTCCTAATTTAATTTGCTTAAAACAATTCAAGACTTAGCCCTATTCAACAAGGTGTCAAGTTGGAATCTCCAAAGATTAGAAGAAGAAATTATAACTTCATGGTTATAACTTAGCTTATCATCTTATTTTTTAACTATAAATTCAAGAGTTTGAATTGTATTTTGAGCATAAAAATATTTTGTTGTCAGTCATTTATTTTTAAGTATGTGTGGTCTCTATTTGGCTTGGAATTATGAGTTTAAAGAGATTATTTGTGAAACAGATTACATCGATGCATATCATGCTATTATTCAGAGTTCTTCGAGTGTTCATCTTAATCTCACCATTAAGATCTAATAACTGTATAATAGATTCTAGACTGCGAATGCGGCAGCGGATTACATGGCAAAAATTGTTTTGCATTGTAATATTTCTTATACGGAATGGTTGTTATCCCAACAGAATTTGATTCAGCTTTTAGTAGAAAATATGTCCGTTTTCTTATAATTTTTTTTTTCTGTGTTTCTTTTGTCTTTAGTGACCAAAAAATTTATTTTCAAGTAGATAATTCGTAAAAGAAAAATTAGTCATCCTATTCAGTGATAGATATCTTTAAAAAAATGATGTTAAAGACATTTTTCCTTACATAATAGACTTAACCAACTCAAATTATAATAGTTAAACTAAATTCTAATAGTTTAAGGAAATTTATTTTTGAAAAAAAAAAGTAGAACTTGCATATATAATAAAATAAACACTCTATCATAATATTTTCAATAGTAGAACAACTTTATGAATAATATATATAATGGAATAATACAAGAAAAGGATAGTGTCTCTTGAAAAGACTATACATTTTATTTTATTTTATTTTATTTTATTTTATTTTGTAATATTTTCAAACTTAACAAATAAAAAATTAATTCATAATAAATATGAGCTCCATTTAAAGATATATAATTATATTTGCTTAAATAGATGAATAAACTAACCAATTTAAATTAATTACTATACATTCTTGTTATTCATGCATTCATTCTAAGCAACAATTGAAAAAAAAAAGTCTCAGATAACCTTTTTTTTTTCCCAAATGGATTGGACAGTCTTCAATCCTATACATTACATCACAAATTCATATAAATTATCCACTTACATACTCAATATTTTTAAGAGTTCTTGTCCACCATTTGACATTATCAATGTTCGAATGAACCAAATATAGCATATTAACAGGCATGCTAATATGCCATTGAAAGCAGCACCTTGGCTTCAAAAGGGTTTCCACAAAAGTCTCCTTGTCACATACAAAATCCAATTGGGCTTTTCCCCAAATGGATAAAAAATAGGAGACAAAAGCCCAATTCAAGCCCATAAACCCCAACTAGGATACATTAAAGCCCATGCACAAGAAAATGACCATCATATTCATTTTGGCAACTGAGATGTAGTAGTTAGAGGAAGAAAAAGAAGAGGATACATGATGATTGAGTTTGATGAGCTGAGAGTAGTGTTTTTGATCAATCATCTCCATGAATGTACCAACATAGAAGCATAGTTGCACAACGACGAAGTATGTAAAGACGAGCACGTTGCTCCTTCACCAACAATGCACACTTTCTACTAATTCCACCATTATTGTTTTTATTATTACTTCCTTGCTTTCCCTTTTCATCACCATCATGGACCTTAATGCTTCTCTCCTTGTTGTACTTAGCCATAGCAACAATAATAAGAGCTTGTCTTGTTTTCCAAAGGGGTTAACTTAACTTAACTCCCTCAAAAAACAAGCTTTATTATTATTTGCTACACATGCAAGCTACTAAGAAGGTAGGTGTCTATATATATATATATATATATTTATATTTTGATGAGTGGAAGATGTGAAGAAGGAACGTGGGGGAAGCTTGAAAGTGAGGGATTTGCAAGCTTTGGAGGTTTAAACTTTCAATGAAGTGAGGGAAGTATTCAATGTGGTTTCCAACATCTTTTCTTGATTATGGCAATAAAATATGGAGGACTTATCATATTTGTTGTCATATGTGATCTTATTATATACTATACTTTATTTACACATCAAGAGATCATACTATTATAAAGAATTGAGATTTTTTTATTATTATTCTAATATTGTTTAGAATTTAGATAATAAACATCTTCCCAAAATTTAAATTCATTTTAGGGTTCACTAAGAATCGAACTATTAACCTTTCAGATCTAAGACTCTAATACCATGTCATGATACCACTCATCCTAAAAGTTTCGACTGATAAAAAAAGATAAAACTAATAATTATATCTCTAATACTCCATAAACCTCCATTCTATTAGTTCCTCATACTTTTCCAATGATTATATGATGTAGACATTTTTTAGTTGTGTTTAATATGGTGTCTAAAGTTAGTTTATAGAATTCAATTAGATCAAAATTAGATATCAATTTAATCACATGAATCATAATTAAAAAATATCTATATCAACTAACTAGTGGTTACTATTACAAGAAAAGTATTTTTTATCGTTGGAATTTTCGTTAAATTTACTATCGAATTATTAGATTTATCAATGCTGTTACGAAATTTATCATCTAATTATCTGATAAAAATATAAGACAATATTTACTAATTTTTATTGATAATTGTCATCTAGTTTTCTAACACAATATATAGCGGATCATAAAATTTAGTGTTCTAGAAATCAAATCGAATTGGTCGATTTAACTGGATTAATAAAAAAGAGCAATGCTAGGGGGCCAGCAATTTTTGTGATTGTTAGCCATCAACTAGCCATCAATGATGATTTGATGGTGTGAGATTGGTGTGAGATTTCATCCAATGGCTCACCTTTCTCTGCTGGTTACATGCTGGCCAAAATTCAATAAAACTGCTGCCCCCTAAACTTTTCCAATAAGAAATCGGTCACCAAATCGATTTGGTTCAAATTAAAAATTGGTTGGCAACGAATAAATTTAACTATTGGCTTCTAACAATTAATTTTTTAAAAAATAATATATATTATATATATAAATATATTATTTTATTCTAATTAGATCAACTCGAATTGAATCTTTAAATATTTGAACCCCTAATTTTACCAACTCAATGACTAATTTGATTTTCAGAAAGACAAAAGATAATTATAAATTAGTTTCCATGGTCGAAAAATCCAACCATAATGGTAGATATTTTAAAAAACTAATTAAGCTAATAACTAGGATAACATTTCATTGCCACATTGGCATTAGATTAAATTAGTGTATATATTTGTGTGATGTACGGAAATTTTTTTATTTATATCTTAAATTTGTTTAATGAAAAAATGTTCATGGACAGATTTAATTTTAAATTAAGTTTTATATATTTTTTTTGTTATTTATCCAAAAAATGTCTGCATCATGTACCTCAGTGCGCACTATAATCTCGTAGTAATTCAAAAATTTAATTAAAAAATGATAGAAATGGATAAAAGTTAAAGAAATTGATGTAATAAGGACTCAACAGTCACTATGGACGAAATATATATATAGACCTCCTCCACTCTTATTTTGTTTATTCTTATTTCATTTTCAGTGTAAACAAAATAAAAATATACGTATCTCATTTATATTATAAACGAGATAAGGTCGTTACACACTACGTGTACAAACGTTGTATGACTGTTATTTTATGTCTCATCTTGTTTATAGTATAAATGAGACACGTGAACTCTTATTTCGTTTACACTGTAAACAAGATAAAAAATAAGCTATATTTTAATGAAAATGCTACAAATTATTTATTTTAATAAATAAAATATTTATTTTATTTATTTAAAAAAATTCCTTTAGATACTTTCCTAAAATATTATTCACATAAATCTTATTATGTGGGTATATCTATTAATACTAAATGAACAAATCTTAGTTATTGGAAAAATTAATTGTTTATTTTTATTAAAATTGAGTCACAGAAATTTGAGTAATGTAATAATGTTTATCATTTTTATTGATTATTAAATGTGTAAAATTTAATTAATCTTATAATTAAATGATTATTATTTCTATTACATAATGTAAGAAAAAATATGATTTATATTTATTAGAATGATTGATAATTAATAAAATTTTAGTTATTAATTAAATACTAATTTTTATATAATTCTAATAAAAATATTTTTTAAACATTTTGAGAGGCACTAAAATACACCATAGGTTTGTACGACTGACTTATATAATTATATCTCACTAATAAATATATATCACTTGAGTTTTTATAGCACTCATTGTGAAAAAGATAGTTGAATCGCGTCTCAGGTGGTTTGGATATGTGAGAAGAAGACCGATAGAACATCCAGTCAGAAGGGTGGATGAGATGGAAGATGGACAAAGGACAAAAGGCAAAGGAAGACCTAAAAAGACCATCCATGAGGTGGTCAAACGAGATCTACATATAAACAATCTTTCTGTAAACATGATACATGACAGAGCACAATAGCATCATTTGATTTATGTAGCCGACTCCACTTAGTGGGACAAGACTTTGTTGTTGTTGTTGTTTTTATAATATCAAATCCTTACACTTTAATTATGGGTTGTAAAAGATTTGATCCTTACTAAATGATAACATCACAAATATTTTGCCATAGCCTTTGAAAATTTTAATTTGTATTCCAATACTTTCATATCAAATTATAACACTTTCATAGTAGTCAATTACTATATATAATTATTAAAATTTAGTTATAACTACAATTCTTCCCCCTTTTTTTTTCTCGAGAGCATAGTGTACCTAGTTTTACCCTAATTTTAACAATGAAAAAAATAAAGGAGTCACTTAAATTAAGATGTTTAAAAGGTTTTTTTTAAGATAATTTTTAATAATTAAAATTTAATATATATAATCGATTAAATCGTATTATTTTTGTCAAAATTATATCAGATAAATTAATTTAACCAAAAAATTGGTAAACCAAACTTTGAATCGACCAAATTAATATTTTTTATAAAAAATTACTACAATAACCCTATTATAAAAATTGACTAAAATATTTTTATTATATATATATATATTAATTTTGAGAACCCTAAATCTTAATTCTATGATGGTACAGAGATAAAAAAAATTAGAATTTTTTGTTCTAAAAAATTATATAATAATAACAATAATAATAATAATAATAAAAGTATTTTGGTTATTTTTTATAATAAAAATATTATAATTATTTTTTATAAAAAAATATTAATTTAAATCGGTTCAAGATATAATTCACTAATTTTTTAGCTAAAATCAATTTGTTTAATTTAATTTTGACAAAATAATACAATTTAATTAATTATATGTATTAAATTTTAATTATTAAAAAATATTTAAAAAAATATTTTAAATATTTTTATCTAAATAACTCCCAAAAAATAATGCTTTAATTTGTTGGTTTTTCCTCTCCCGCCATAAAATAATGGCTCTCCCTTGTGTTAGCAAGTTCCAATGTAACACAAAAACGTGTGTAGTGAGAAAAAAGGGAAGAAGGGATTAATTAGAAAGTAAATGCTATAGTGTTTTAAAAATAGTATTTATTTATTTAAAAAATTAAAAAATAATATTTAATTTAAAACATAAAAATAAATAAATTTTAAAAAATTAAAATTTATTATAAAAAAATAAATTAGATAAAATTTAAACATTAACTTATAAAAACCATAAAATTAACCTACTTAAAAAAGTGGGAAAGTAGAGAGCATAAAAGAGGGGACATAGGAGAGAAAGAAGAGACAAAGGCATGCATGGAGTGAAGTGTTAAGCTTAAGCCATGGGAACATCCACCCGGCAACCTTACCTCAACTCTTAGGTGGATTGGCACTTCTGTTGGATTCTCCCTAAGATCATATATATTATAATTTAAAAATTTTTTAAGTATATCGATACAAAATAAATTTTAATTATTAATTTTAATTATATATATTATATATATCTTTTATAATTAAATTAATGATTAAAATTATTGAAATATCAGTGTATTAATACATTTAAAATTTTTCATTAATTAAATATTAAATTTAAAAATATAGAATAAATATAGAATAATTTTTTAACATTTCTTATAATTTAATTAACCCTACCAACATTATTGTTGATACTTATAGTAATGGATGCAATCCCAATACGGTTTGAAAAATACAATTACTTTGACCCTAATGACCTGGCCTTTTCGAATCTCTACGAATGAATTCGGATTAAGGATATGTACATACAAAAAATCAACTATCAATTAATTATTGTATATAAAAATACTAATTATTATACTCACGTAAATAAGAGAAATGAATCTTTTTCATTTTTATATTAGAGATAATAAAATGTGATCTTTCATTTTTAATTCTATAAGTAGAATTAGAAATTAATAAGAAAGAGAGAACAATAAATAATAAAATCTAACACTGCACACTATCTATTTTTTTATTAGAGAGGATCCACAATCCATAAATAAGTTTGATTATTTATTTAATATAAATTTAATTATTCTAATAACTAATAATTTAAATAAAAAATTTATGAATCAATATATATATATATATATATATAATAATTAAGTTATTGATTGACCTTTTGTATATATAGGCATAATAATTTTAAAAATAGTAATAGCATTTGATGAATTAGTAGTTCTTTTTGACAGTAATAATAAAAAATGAAGTATGATTTTTTAGTCTTTATCATTTGGGATATTAAATTTTAGGTTTAATTACTCTGCAGGTCCCTATAGTTTCACCGAATTTTTAATTAGGTCCCTATACTTTTTTTCTTTTCAATTGGGTCCCTGTATTTCAATTAAATCCCTGTCGTCGATGTACCGTTTGAGATAACAGAATATTCTTCATAAAAAAAGAATATTCTTGGCAAATAGCTGTAGAGGCTTGGTGAAGTAATCTGATTTTTTTTCTAATACCCAAATAACCCCTCACATTTCATTCTTAAGAAAAAAAGAAACCCTAAGTTTCTCCTGTCTTCTCCGTCTCCTGCCTCCGTCGACGGCGTGTGTGTCTGCCATCGACTGCGACAGACGGTTGCTGGTGTCCCCTCCGTTGGCTTCTCTCTGCGCTGGGCCCTTGATCGTTGTTCTTCTCTGAGGTCTTCTCCACGATTTGTCCGGCCAAGGCGTCTTCATTCCGTCGCGGTGAAGGACCTCGCCTGGAGTCACCGTGCCGCACGTTGCCGAGCCTCCAACCACGCCTTTGCTCCATCTCCCTGCAGTCAAAGTTTCTGCAAGTAAGTGACAAAGAAAAAACCCTAATTTTTTCAATGTTAAAAGTTGATATTATGTTAATTTTTGCAAAAAAAAATGGCATTGTTTGACTGTTGTTGTTGATGGTGGTGCTTTGGATTCTATTTCTATTTTATTAATAGATTTTGCTTCAATGGGAGATTGTAAAAGTGTAATGTATGCTGATGGTTCAGTTATGAAAGTCTCGACCTTTTTTTCAAATTATGTGATTGAATGGAGCTACTATGGTATTGATGATGAATTTGTTTATTCTTGAATGTTGATTATTGTGGCTGTGCCGATGTTGCTTTAAATTATGTTTCTGTTTTTAATACCTGTAGGATGGGGAGAGGAGGATTTTACCATAGACATACACCATGGTGGCAAGTTCATGATTTAGGGAACGGGCTAGAATATTGGGGGGAAAGGTGTTGGAAGATATGCATTATGAGCTCGATGAATGGAGTTTGCAAGAAATAGTTAGTGAGTTGCAGAAGTAGGGTACAAAGGGAATGCCAGGATCTGGTACTGTGAACCAGGCTGTCAATGAGTTCGGGTCTCAGAGAGTTGATGAGTGGAGATGCCATGAGAATGGGCAGGTTATTAGTGGCGCAAACTGTTAAGCATTGCTCGGTGTATGTTGTTGATGGCTGTAGGGAAGGTAACGGTGTTGAGATATGTTCGAATGATAAGGACTATGTGCCAACTGAAGCTGAGTACAATGAGAGTGGTTTCGTAGAAGTAGAGTTGAATGTGAATCAGAAGCGTCTAGTGAGGAGGATAGATTTGATGACAGTGCAGACGATGGAGACCACGAGGATCATTTTGGATTTGACGTTGAAGATGGAAATGATGGTGGAGTTGGAAATGCTTTTGGGGGATTTGATGGCCCTTTAAATGAACATGACAATGCTCAAACTGGTGGTGTTGATGCTGCTGTGAAAGACGCAGCCGTTAGGATGATGTTGAGGTTGGAGAGATTTCCGAGGTTATGAAACTGAAGATATTGATAGCTATGAGGGAGATTCGGATGATATGATTAAGAAGAGAAGATATCCTAAATACAATGAGGCTGAGATGAGTAGAGAATATGTGTTTAAGGTGGGATTGGAGTTCAAGTCACTTGGTCAGTTTAAGGATGCTATTAGGGAGCATGCTCTGTTGAATGGAAGGGATATTAGGTATATCAAGAATGATAAGATTAGATGTAGAGTGGGCTGTAGAGGAAAGAAAGGGAAGTGTAGGTGGATGGCGTTTGCATCCAAAGTTGGTGGTTCCGATTGCTTTCGGCTGAAGACCCTTAATGGAAAGCACACTTGTGGACGAGATTACAGCGGTAGGCTTGCATCAAGTAGCTGGGTGTCTCAGAAGATTGTTACCAATATTAGTAGAGGGGAGGAGATGAAGATTGCAACAGTAATTCAGACTATTCAGGATAAATACATGGCTAATATTTCAGTCACAAAGGCTTATTGGGCGAGGAGAAAGGCGCGGGAAGAAGTACATGGCAGGGCTATTCTACAATATGGCAAGCTCAGAGATTATTGTGCAGAGATTATGAGGACAAATTCCGGGTCTACTACTCAGATTTTGGTTGACAGGCCTTCAATTACACACCAGCCAAGGTTTATGAGGATGTACATGTGTCTAAATTCTGTCAAGCAAGGCTTTTTGGCTGGTTGCAGGCCTATCATAGGAGTAGATGGCTGCCACTTGAAGGGTGATCATGGTCAACAACTGTTGGTGGCTGTCGGAAGAGATCCAAACGATAACTATTTTCCAATTGCTGTTGCTGCTGTAGAGGCTGAGACTAGAGACAGTTGGGGTTAGTTTATAAACCTGTTATTGGATGATATTGGAGATGTCAGTAGAAGGAAGTGGGTATTCATGTCCGACCAACAAAAGGTTAGCATTTGCTATTTAAATCTATTTTAATAGGCTTATAAAAGCTGCAATGTAGCATGTGTATGATTTATGTTCTTGAAATCTTGTAGGCGGGCACATGCTGCAAGCTTTCAAAATGTCACATATATATATTCTTTGTATATCTTTATCCTGTTGTTATTTGTGTTTGATAATTCCATTGGTAAATGTGAGTTTTCTAACTTGTGTGCAGAAAAAAAAAACAAAAGATGTTAGATCTTGTCTCTTTGGCCTCTTAAATTTCTGTTAACATTTACTTTTCTTCCATTTAATACAATTCAAATATATCCTCCCATGCTGAATGCTATAATATAAGTTGGCAAAGAATTCAAAGAAAGGCCTATGCCATAAAATTAGATATATTATTTGTTGCTTGTGTTTGAACAAAAAACGGAACACAGCCTAACTTCCAGATTAGAATAGATAAGAATTGGAAATGATGGGGAACATTTGCCTAAATTTAAAATCAATTTCATAGTCAAAATAAATATTGCTGATAAAATATATCTATAGTGTAGACCTCATTAAGCACCAGAATAATGCATGTCACTTTTCTTATCAAGTTTCTTTATTTGATTTTTGAGATTATTGAAATGTTCCGTCAATAATCATAGTGGACCCTTAAATCATAGATGCACAAGTCTCATTTCTTTTATTAATTTATTAATTTATTTACTTTTAATATGATATGTTGTAGCTACTGAAAATTGAAATTTAGCTCCTATGTTGCTGCGTTTTATAACTGAATTATATATGCTATGTTGCAGCTCTATAAAAAGTTATTATATATGATATGATGCAGCTATATGAATCTGAATTATATATGCTGTGCTGTAGGGTTTGATGCAAGTTATGCAAGAGATGTTGCCGGCGTTAGAGCATCGACTATGCTTGAGACATCTATATGCGAATTGCAAGAAAGCATATGGAGGTGGGACTGTTTTGCGGGATCTAATTCTATCAATAGCTAAAGCTACATATGTTGAGGAATGGGAGAGGAGGATGACTCAACTAATGAACATCAACCGTCAATGCTATGAAAAGTTATCATCATTGGATCCAAAGCTCTGGTGCAAGAGCCATTTCACATTTCTTGCTAAGAGCGACATGTTGATGAATAACATATCTAAAGCTTTCAATGGTAGGATCTTGGAGGCAAGAGACAAGCCCATACTTACTATGTTCGAGTGGATTCGATGTTATTGGATGTCTCGGTTTGCTGAAAAAAAGAAGAAGGCCGAAAAATATGAGGGTACAATCATGCCTAAACCCAAAAAGAGGCTTGATGTCATTGCTATGCGAGCTATGGAGTGGCAAGCAAGATGGGCTGGAGGACTGAAATATGAAGTTTCTCATAAGAACCGGATGATTGTTGAGAGGTTTGTGGTTGACTTGTTGGCTGGAACGTGTAGCTGCAGATTTTGGGGGTTATGTGGAATGCCCTGCCCGCATGCTTGTTGTGCCATATTCGAGAAAGGGGACAGTCCAGAAGATTATTGCAGCAACTTTTATAGCCCAGCAGCCTATGTTGCAACTTATGGTAACTTAGTTTCTCCAATCAATGGAGAAAATATGTGGCCGAAGGTTGAGTGTGACACCATCATACCTCCCATTTTTAGGGTGAAGCCAGGAAGACCACGGATAGTGAGGATCAGAGAACCTGATGAGAACCGTTCTCAGACAAAGCTAAGGAGGACGGGTTCATCTGTTACATGTAGCAACTGCGGCCAATATAGACATAATAGAAGGCATTGTCCCAATCCAATAGTGTCAGGTATCATGCAAATCTGAACCTACAAACTGTTGTTCTACTATTTTAAATTCGAAATTATAGGGTATTTGAGGTGTATGAAAATTTATTATGCTGTGTTATAAATTGTTGTGAATTGATTTGGATTGCAAACAGATTATGCTGCCTTATAAATAGACTATAAGATGATTATTAATTGATTATGCTGTGTTATAAATAAATTATAAATGGATTATAAATTCATTGAAAAAAGAGCTGAATATTCATGTTGCAATCTGCTGTTTACCTGATTTCAGAACCTGGTGTTGCTGCTGCCGCCAACGGAGAAGGTTCGAACGCTGCTGACACGGTGCCTACTGCTGCTGCTGCTGATCCTGCAGCTGCTGTTGACACTGATCCTGCTGCCGACAACAGATCCGGTGTGAATATCCGCAGATCTGAGCGAATAAGGCAAACAGGGGTAGGCAGGGGAAGAGGAAGGGGCAGGGGAAGGGGTAGAGGAAGGGGTAGAGCTACATCTTCACAACCACTCCCCACCACACCTGCATCTTCCCAACAGCTACCTGCCACACCTGCTGTTGCTGCCTCCACTCAACCACTTCCCATAGTTGCAACTTCAGCTTCTCAGGCTCCAACCACATCCACCGGTGCAGTGGCTCCAACCACAGCCACCTCACAACAAGCCTTACCTCTTGAAGGGCCAGCCTCCCAGCCTCTCCTAGCTGTGCCAACTGCAAAATCTGACCAAGCACCTAAAGCATCTTCTCAACCTTTACCAAAGACAAAGGTGTTTGGTGTGAGGAGAAGTGGGCGGCTGAAGTTAGGAGTGATGAAGCAAAAAGGAGCACCTAGTCTACATATAGATCTAAGTGATGACTGAAGTCTCTTTATATTTATAGTTAGGGTTGTTGGGGTTGCTATTAAATAGTATATCTTATGATGAATTGTATCTATGTGGCCACTGTTTATTATGTGGATAGGACCACTATTTTGATATTTTGTAATCAGGTTGGACCACTTTTAATTGTTGCACTTCTTGGATCTTTATTTTGGCTTAGCTATATGTGGCATATTATATGACCACTTATGTTATAATATTTGTGTAAGTATGGTTTACAGGAACACTTAATGAAAATATATGTAGCATATTTTCTAGCCACTTCTTGCTGTAAGTTGTTGTCAATTGTGAAAATTTAATTATTCAGATTGATAAAGTTGCTTCCCAACTATCATTTGTTATACACACAAAATACATCAAAGTGTAAAATTGATTCAAACTAAACTTAATTAACTTTAATTGGATTGAAGCTATACAATCTCTTATATTACAACTTCATAGCACACATAACTCTAAACTCTTGCAAACCACATTCCAATTATTAAGACTAGTAAAAACATGAATAACATATATTGCATTTTACATTGAATTTTCATATTGTCATCCAACCTCCCAACTTGTTCTTGGAGAATATTCAACTCATCACATAATCTACCCACACAAGCATCTATTTCTTTGCCTTCAACAATTAATCTCTCCATTTCCACGTTTAGCCTTTCTATCTTTCTTTCTTGTGCATCCAATTTCCACATTTCAGCTTCCAGCTTAGCAGAATTTTGTGTTCCAACAACTCCAACAGCAGCAGCAGACACGTTACTTCTTGCACCAACTTCATCAACCCACTCAAAAAATTTGCATCTTCTGTTAGGGCAAGAAACAAATCTTCTATTAGGATTCTTTGTTGTTCCTGAAATTTGAAGACTCAGAGTGTCACCACACAAACAGTGAACCCGCCTTTCCTTTTCCTTTGGCCACCCATTCTTTGCACCATCATCAACCTCAATCCAATCAAAATCATCAATCCACTCAAAAAAATTACATTTTGGTATCTTCCCACAACTAACATACTTTCTACCGTGGTCAGAAACGGCTGAGGAACGGCGGACGGTTACTGCCTCTCCACAGAAACACAGGTGTCTTCTTTCCTTCAAGTACGAGCTCCTAGAAACACAGCTTCCCGAAGAGAGAATGAATGAGGTTCCTTGACTATGAGCCATAAAGTTGGAGAATATGAAAACTGAAATTGAAGAAGGGAGAAGAAGAGAAACCTCAGATACTGCAATGCGAGTGTTTATAGAGAAGACAGGGGTAAATAAGTCATTCCACAGCTCACTAACGTTTTCTTTAACGTCAAACGTTAATAGGGACTTAATTGAAAAAAAAATAAGGTACAGGGACCCAATTGAAAAGAAAAAAAGTATAGGGACCTAATTGAAAATTCGGTGAAACTATAGGGACCTGCAGAGTAATTAAACCTAAATTTTAAATTTATCCTTAATGTTGGGATTATTTTATTGATGTCTCTCACGTTTTATTATCTTTCTATATATAAGTCTTACACTGAATTTAAAAAAATATATATATATAAATAAAATGTTAAGAACATAAATAAAATGATTAATAAGTGACAAATTTTGAAATTGATCACAAATATTGGACAAAAATTCTAATTTGTTCATACTAAAAAGTTGCATTCTTACTATTCTTCTTATTTTATTCTTCACTTCTAATTAATCTTTAGCACAAATTTGTCCAGCTGTTTAATTTGCTGATGAGGTTTTATCTATTATTATAATCATCAACAACGCTTTGGTATTACTGGACAATTAGCTAGCAACTACACATACACTACTCTGCTAGTAATTATTACTATTAATTAGTCTTCCCACCAGAGATATTATTATCTAATTTTTTTGTTGAACCATTTGTTCTTTAGTCAAAGAAAATTGATTATGCTATTATTTTTATAGTTGGTCTAATCCTGTTCCCTCGTGGCATGGATTAATGATCCCTTATATATATTGTATGCAATTGTTGAAGTGTTCTGTCTTGAGTATTTAATGGAACAATTTTTTTTACGAGAAATTAATGTGTATCTATTGTCAATGTAAATAGTTATTTTAAGATATTTAATTATATAATGATACATTAATAAAAATAATTATTTTTATATTCATTAATTGAATAATATTATATGAAAATAAAAAATTATATCATTAATTGTAAACAATTTTTTCTTTAATTCAAAAGAGTTCAACTAAATAACTAATTTTTTTCATATAATTTTTTTAAATTATTTTTATTATAAATTTTAAATAATAGATTCTAAATCGTAAATTATAATTCTAAATCTTCAAAAAAATAAGAGTAAAAAAATAATTTTACAATAATAAAAAAAGAATTGGTTAATATTGACTAATTTAAAAGTTAATTTTTTATATTTATTAATTAAAAAATAAAATCTTTAAAAGAAGTAAATAATAGATAGAAAATTTATTTCATAATTTAGTTTTTTTTTTTGTATCTCATTTAATTCAAAGTAGTTTGTTTGACTATATATCATCCTTAGCTTCATTTGCTGGGAAAGATATGCAAATCAGAATGAGTAGATGATTTGATAACTAGTCAAATTAAATTATATTCTTATTCAGATTTAAGATTTTATAGTAGATGTTAGATGAATATGAGGCTGTCTTCCAGCTTTCAATGTTATCCCAAAAGTTTGGATTCTAAGCATATAATATAATCTTTGTGAGATCTTTTTAAAAGAGGCAAAATTTTACCATGAATATTTGGATGCCGACATGGCGACATCTATAATTATCACTTTGAACTTAGTCGATTATTGCATATATGGAAAATATGATATTGATTCATCACAACATTTGATTCCATTTTTACAATCACAGTTAACTGGACAAAATACATATATATAAATATAAAAAATTAATTATTCGTATAAAATATATATTAAAATATAAGATACATATTAAAAATAAATTAAATATTAAATATATTTATTGTTCATACCCTGGCCCAATGCTAAGGGCCCAGGTCCAATCAAAGGCCTGATCCAATAGGTTAAGCCTAGCAGGCACCGACCTCCACCAGAAGTCGGTGTCAACCACGACTTAGTATGAAGAAGTCGGTTATGACTAGTTGGCAGATAAACACTCATTCAATGAGTAACCGCCCCGAAAATCTCTCTAACCACTTCATAAAGCCATATCTTAACCTCCCCAAGATAATGGGACGGTTAACACCCTAAGATACGCACTACACCAACGGTGGTTATTGGCTCACCACTAAGTACACTGACACCAATCAGGTATTTCTAAGCCCAATACTCTCTAGACATGCTCACACTCTTGCTAACTTAGGCATCGGAGTGTCTTTGCAGGTACCACCCCCCATTCCTGCACGCGAGCAAGTCGGACGGAACCTCCCGAGTTGCAGACACACCCTTTTCCCTCCTTCATACACTTGGGCCATCAAACGTCATCCATCTTATTAATCTCCGGTTACCCACCGTAACATTGGCGCCGTTGCCGGGGACCCGAGAGATCACCCATCGATGGCGGATAGATCCCACGAGGAAGTCCGTGCGGAAACGGATTCCGAAGAAGAGAATCTGAACGCAGGTAACGACAATGTGGATTTAACCTTCCACCAGGAAGTTAATGATCAACATGGAGAAGGCACCTCCGGGGTAAAAAACCCGAAGGCAAACCCCTCAGACGAGCGAGAATCGAGAAAAGGTGGACCATCCCACGTAACTGAATTAATGGGTTTAGTCCACAGTCGCTTAGAACAATTGGAGCAAGAGCGGGAGAAGCAGAAAGAAACTGAAAGGTACCTCAAAGAGAGATGGAACGCGAAAAGAGTTAGAGAGGAAACTCTTACAGCTAGAATCCTCCCTCAAGGGCCACAACTCCCGCGACGACCAAGAAGATCAATTCCCGGGCGGAGAGGATCCTTTCAGCGAGGACATAATGAGGGCAAAGGTTCCTAGAAACTTTAAAAGCCCCGATATGGACCTCTATGATGGGACCACAGATCCAAAGCATCATCTAAGCAACTTCAAAAGTCGGATGTATCTAGCTGCCTCCGACGCTACGAGATGCAAAGCTTTCCCGACCACTTTATCAAAAGCGGCAATGAAGTGGTTCGATAGCCTCCCACCAAGATCAATCACCAGCTTTGAAGACCTCTCAAGGAAGTTTTTGATGAGGTTTTCAATTCAGAAAGATAAAGTAAAACATGCACCGAGCCTCCTGGGAGTAAAACAGGAGGTCGGAGAATCTTTGCGAGCCTATATGGAAAGGTTCAATAAGGCATGTTTGGAGATCCAAGACCTGCCCACAGAGGCAGTCATAATGGGGCTAGTCAATGGCTCAGAGAAGGTCCCTTCTCACAGTCCATATCTAAAAGGCACCCCGTTTCTTTAAGTGATGTACAAGAAAGGGCCGAAAAGTACATCAATATGAAGAGAATGCGAAATTAAGAGACCTGAGTTGGCGACCCGGACCCCCTCCCTCATCCAAGGAGAGAAAGGGAAGTCAAGAAGAAGGAAGAACTCGGTCTCGAGAGGCCCAGAAAATATCACTCTTATACTCCTCTCAAAACTTCTATAGTGGATGTATATAGAGAGATTTGCCACACTGAAAGGCTGCCACCCCCTAGACCTATTAAAAACAAAAAAGGGGGAAGCCGCAGCGATTACTGCGAGTACCATAAAATATATGGTCACTCCACCAACGACTGTTACGACCTTAAAAATGTGATAGAAAAGCTGGCCAGAGAAGGTCGGCTCGATAGATATCTCATGGAAAGGTCGGACACCCATGGAAAGAGGAAGCGAGATGACATGGATAGAAGAGACCCACCACCGCAGACTCCAGAGAGACATATTCATATGATCTCAGGAGGATTTGCGGGAGGGGGCCTCACTAAATCCTCTCGCAAAAGACATCTAAAAAGAATCTACCAAGTCGAGGAAGAGACACCCGACTTCCCCACTATCTCATTCACAAAAGAAGATGGGCAAGGGATAATCCCCGGGCATGATGATCCCGTGGTGATAACTATGATCCTAGCCAACGCCCATCTCCACAGAACCCTAGTAGACCAAGGAAGCTCGGCGGACATCCTTTTCAAGCCCGCCTTCGACAAGCTAGGGTTAGATGAAAAAGAGTTGAGAGCCTACCCCGACACCCTATACGGATTAGGGGATACGCCAATAAAACCACTGGGATTCTTACCCCTTCACACCACTTTTGGAAAAGGGGAAAAATCAAGGACTCTGAGCATAGACTTCATAGTCATAGATGAAGGGTCAGCCTACAATGCCTTAATCGGCAGGACTACCCTTAATCGCCTCGGAGCAGTGGTATCTACTCCCCACCTTTGCATGAAATTCCCAACCCCAGGAGGAATAGCAACGGTGAAGGGAGATCAAAATTGGCAAGAAATGCTACAATGAGAGCCTAAATCTGAGAGGGGCAAGAAGTCCACACCATAGAGCTCGGCGGCACGAGGGCCAGAGAAGAGCTGCGACCCCAGCCGGGAGGAAAAACCGAGGAGATACAAGTCGGTGGGGAGGAAGGAAAAAACACTTACATAGGAGCCAACCTAGGGGAAACCCTAAAACAAAGGTTGGGTGAACTCCTAAGAGCTAATTCCGACCTCTTCGCATGGAAGGCTTCCGACATGCCCGGGATTGATCCCGAGCTCATGTCCCACAGGCTCTCGGTTTACCCGGGGTCCCGACCTGTACAGCAAAGAAGACGCAAGCTCGGCCCAGAACGAGCCTTAATAGTAGAAGAACAAGTACAGGCGCTCCTGGAAGCCGGCTTTGTTAGAGAAGTTAAATACCCAACATGGCTAGCCAATGTAGTGCTAGTTAAAAAACAGAACGGTAAATGGAGAATGTGCGTCGACTATACCGACTTGAATAAGGCATGTCCTAAGGACCCTTATCCCCTACCAAGTATTGACACCCTGGTGGACTCCAGCTCGGGGTACCAATACTTATCATTCATGGACGCCTACTCGGGATATAACCAAATCCCGATGCACGAACCCGACCAGGAGAAAACATCGTTCATCACACCCCGAGCCAACTACTGCTACGTGGTCATGCCATTCGGATTAAAGAATGCGGGAGCCACATACCAAAGATTGATGAACAAAGTGTTTTCTCCCCACCTAGGAAGCTTAATGGAAGTATACGTCGACGACATGCTAGTAAAAACCAAGGAAGAAGTCGACCTCTTAACCGACCTCTCACAAGTCTTTGACACTATAAGGTTGCATGGGATGAGGCTAAATCCTGCAAAGTGCGCCTTCGCGGTCGAGGCAGGGAAATTTCTAGGGTTCATGCTAACACAGAGGGGGATTGAGGCCAATCCCGATAAATGCAGAGCCATCCTAGAAATGAAAAGCCCGACTTGTTTGAGAGAGGTTCAACAGCTCAATGGCCGACTTGCAGCCCTCTCCAGATTTTTGGCAGGATCGGCACTAAAATCCCTTCCACTGTTTTCCTTATTAAGGAAGGGATGCCAATTTGAATGGACTCCGGAATGCGAGGAGGCGTTCCAAGAGTTCAAAAAATTCTTAAGCCAACCTCCTATTTTAACTCGACCAATACCGGGAAAAGACCTCGTTCTATACCTATCCGTAGCAAACAGGGCTGTCTCATCAGCCCTGATCAGAGAAGACGAGGTCGGACAACACCCGGTCTATTTCATCAGTAAGGTACTACAAGGCCCCGAACTAAGGTATCACAAACTTGAAAAGTTTGCCTACTCCTTAGTGATAGCCTCGCGAAGGTTACGACCTTACTTCCAGGCTCACACAATAAGAGTCCGAGTTCGATCTGAGATATGAAACTCGGACAGCAATTAAAGCCCAATGCCTCGCCGACTTCGTTGCAGAATATGCAGGAGAACAAGAAGAAAAACCGACTACATGGGAACTCTATGTAGACGGATCTTCCAACAAAACAGGGAGCGGCGCAGGCATAATATTGACAGATGAAAAAGGAACCCAAATAGAGGTTTCCTTAAAATTTGAATTCCCGGCCTCAAACAACCAGGCAGAATATGAAGCCTTGATTGCCGGGTTAAAACTGGCAGAAGAAGTTGGTGCCACAAAGGTGGCGATCTACAGCGACTCACAGGTGGTGACCTCCCAAATAGGCGGAGAATATCAGGCAAAGGACCCTAATATGAAAAGGTACTTGGAAAAAACCTTGGAGCACCTCGGGTGCTTTGCGGAAACCGAGGTCAAACACATAACCCGGGATCTAAATAGTAGAGCGGACGCCCTCTCCAAGTTAGCAAGTACCAAACCAGGAGGAAACAATAGAAGCCTGATTCAAGAAACCCTTCAAGAACCCTCGGTAGCAAAAACAGAAGAGAAACAAGAGACACTTGAGGTAGTCGGTTTAAACCTCGGATGGATGAACCCTTTAGTCGAATACCTGAAATTCGACATCCTCCCTAAAGAGGAAAAAGAAGCCAAAAAGATCCGAAGGGAAGCACAACACTATACCTTGGTGAGAAATGTCCTTTACAGAAGAGGGATTTCAACGCCATTATTAAAGTGCGTACCGACCTCGAGAACCACCGAGGTGTTGGAGGAGGTACATAGTGGGATATGCGGAAACCATCTAGGAGCAAGGTCACTCGCCAGGAAAGTGATCCGAGCAGGATTCTATTGGCCGAACTTGCAAAAAGATGCCACAGACTTTGTGAAAAAGTGCCAGCCATGTCAGATGCATGCAAATTTCCACGTAGCTCCACCAGAAGAGCTCATCAGTATCACTTCCCCCTGGCCCTTTGCAAAATGGGGAATGGATTTGCTAGGTCCTTTTCCCCAAGCACCAGGGCAAGTCAAATACTTAATCGTAGGAATAGACTACTTCACAAAGTGGATAGAAGCCGAACCACTAGCCACCATCACCGCTCAAAGAAGTCGCAGGTTCCTCTACAAAAACATCATCACAAGGTATGGAATACCTTATTCCATCACTACAGACAATGGAACTCAATTTACCGATGCCACCTTCAGAAGTCTAGTAGCCAGTCTGAAAATCAAGCACCAATTCACCTCGGTGGAGCA
The DNA here is from genome assembly GCF_014773155.1 of Arachis stenosperma. Taxonomy (NCBI): domain Eukaryota; kingdom Viridiplantae; phylum Streptophyta; class Magnoliopsida; order Fabales; family Fabaceae; genus Arachis; species Arachis stenosperma. The sequence goes on from NC_080378.1 coordinate 7,535,563, forward strand.
CCCACAAGCCAATGGGCAAGCCGAGGCAGCTAACAAGGTCATACTGGCAGGACTCAAAAAGAGGCTACAGGAAGCAAAGGGAGCTTGGGCTGAAGAGCTCCCTCAGGTGCTATGGGCTTATAGGACAACTCCCCAATCCGCCACGGGAGAAACACCCTTCCGACTAGTCTACGGCGTGGAAGCCATGATTCCAATAGAAATCAATGAGCAAAGCCCAAGGGTAATTCTCCATGACGAGGTCGGAAACATACAGGGGCACAAAGAGGAGCTCGACTTGCTCCCCGAAGTCCGAGAAGGGGCCCAAATAAAAGAAGCGGCATTAAAACAAAGGATGACTGCCAGGTACAACAAGAAAGTCATTCGAAGAACATTCGCCCTAGACGACTTGGTCCTAATCAGGAACGACATCGGAGTCAACAAATCAGGAGAAGGAAAGCTCGCCGCAAATTGGAAGGGGCCATACAAAATCAAGGAAGTGTTAGGGAAAGGTTATTATAAAGTAACCGACCTGAATGGCACTGAGCTACCAAGGTCGTGGCATGCTTGTAATTTAAAAAGGTACTATAGTTAAAAGCGAACTCTACTCCCTGATGTACTCTTTTTCCAACTTCATGATTTTTTCCCAAAAGGGTTTTTTCTGGAGAAGGGTTTTTAACGAGGCATCATAGTAGAGACTAAGGGAACAAACTATCAAAACCCTTAGTAGCGAAAGAAGGTACCTCCCCAATCAATAAAGATCTTTTTCATTTATAATATCTCTTACAATATCCTCCTTTATTTTTCTAAGTCTTTCTACGAAACGCGCCGATTTAAGCTCGACAAAACGTGAAAATCCCATGAATCGACCTAGATGGTCGTCAGGATAAAACGACGAGGTACAGGTCAGTGTAAAGAGGTTATACTAGTTGATCGTAAAAACTCGGGAAACAATCCGACTCATAAGTCGGAACGAGATCCCGAGTATGAAAACTCGGAAATACTTCGATCCATAGATCGGAGTGTAAAACCGAGTAGAAGAAAAACGCATCGCAAAAATAACCTAAGTCCTGAGAACTCGCTAAAACAAAAGTTGAGTATGAGGAATAACAAAAAGAGATAGGAAAACCTAAGGAGAAGTTTCAAGGACGCCTCAAAAGTCCTCAACAAAAAACAAACAATCCAAAAAAGGTTTTCAAGAAAAAGCTAAGGGGAATTCAGGAAAATTAGAAAAGCATACACGCAAAAGGTAACTTAAAACCCTTATCCAAAAAAGGGGCATTCACCTTTGTTTGAAAAAACCCTTATCCAAAAAAGGGCACCGAGCAGAACATTTTGTTTACGGCCTTAAAAGGCCAAAAATTGTTCACACAAACCAACAACAATAAATGAGTTTAAAAAAGGGGGGACCCACAGGCCGGGCCCCCATATAGCCATAGAAATAAAAAGTCACTTCTTCAAAGGAGTAGAGGAACCACCACCACCAGGACCAGGAGGAGGAGCTGAAGAGGAAGTCGGAGGAACGGAGGACGAACTCGGAGGATCTCGAGGAGGAGACTCAATAATCCTCTGCCCCCGAGTCTTCAAATCTGACTCAGAGACAACCTCGGGGACAGGAGGATAAACGATGGCGCCATCAATAACTACCTTGTCAGGATGTAGAGGAGAAAGATCCAAGTCGGGAGCGATAACTCTGACTTGTTCCAAGAAAATTCTCCAAGACTCCTCGGCACCATCGGCAATAGAGTCCTCCAACTCGGCGTATGCGTTCCGAGAATTCAGTAAGTCCTTCCTCACGGCCACAATATCTTGAAATAAACTGTGATAGCTGTCTTGTGCCGTCTTCCTCAAATTCGCCTCCAAAGTGCATTGAGCCCGCAGCTTACCCTCCTCCTCCTTAAGGTGATCCCTCTCCTTCTTCAACTTATCTCTCTCCTCCTTCAACTCCTTCTCATGTTTTTCGTAAAGAAGAATCCTCCCCTCCAACTCCTCAACCTTCGAGGATGCCCCCAAAGAGCTGAGGGGAGTCTTCTCAAAAATGTCCAAAAGTTTGCCACAAACACCCGCTGTCCTAAAACTCTCCTCGGCCATGGTGGTGAGGTGGTTTCGAACAGAAATATCATCCATATTTATAAAAGGATAGATGTTCTTTCGGACGAATGCCAAAGCATCCGCCTTAACCCCACCATCAAAAGAAGAAGAGCCAGACTCTGAAGTCTTGCGTTTCTTCTTCTCTGGCTCGGAGAGAATTTGGGCAGAAGGGGGTGGTCGAGACAAACTTGAGGAAGAAATAACAATAGGTTGAGAGGGAGTCCCAGTATTTGTAGGAGGAGGAGGAAGAGGAGGAGGAGAGGTGATCACCCTGGCACCCCCCGACCTAGCCCGGGACTTCGCCTTAGCCTCCTAGACCCTTTGGTAAGCCTCCTGAGCATTCTTCTTTGCCATATCTACAAGAAAAACAACCAACAGTCATAAGTCGGTAATGATCAAATCGGTAATGTTCAAAGTCGGTAGAAACAACTCGGAAATCAAGAATACATGCACTACCTAATTGAGTTTGAACAAAGGTCGGCGTTTCTTGAAGGATTTTCCTGGTATCCAAGTATGGGGACCTCCCCCACGCTTCTCGGAAAAACCCCACGATGGCCGCCTCCACCTCGTCCAGGTCATCTGGACCGTACTTTTCACAAGGGGAGGCCGGCAACCAATAAAGGGGAAAGCGAGGGGAGGAATGCTCATCCAGGAAAAAGGGGTGGTGACCCTCTACGACTTGAACTTTGAAAAAGTAGTTTTTGAAGTCATGAAAAGATTCGTCAAAAAGGGTGAAAATCCTCCGACCTTGTATGGCTCGGAAGGATACCCACTGCTGTTTGTTGTTTAGCCCACTAAAGGGCTTAGTCATATGGAAAAGAAAGAAGAAAATCCTCAAAGAGGTCGGAAAGTCCAGAGCGTGGCTAATAAACTGGTAGATCTTCAAAAAACCCCAAGAATTGGGGTGAAGTTGAGTAGGGGCAACTTTACAGTGGTGCAAAACAGATATCTCGAAATCCGAGAAAGGAAGAAAAACACCCAAGCGGGTGATCATACATTCATACATGAAGAAAAAATGAGGGACTGCATCATTAACTCTCCCAAAACAGACCCGGTCTTCAGGACCCGGGGTGATCAATTCATATTTTGGCTCGTCCTCCTCCGAAGTACAGAGCCGGTGATGAGTACGAAGGTGAGTGATGAACTCAGCATCGACCAACGGCTCCTCCCCAAGGACCGTAACATCAACCCACTGAGAAAGAATGTCTACGGAAGCCATTTTTTATATAAAGAAAAGTGGCAGAAACCTACAAAGGGGAAAAGAAAAAAGAAAATCAAAAATACGGTCCCTAAAGGGGAGGGATGCGAAACCAAGAATCTACAGGCCAACCTATCTACTCACAATACAAAACATGCAAACACAAGGCATGGAAGAAACGAAACTAACCTTTATCCAAGAAATGAAGGTTGGAGAAAGCGGAAATCTTCAAGCACAAGAATACAGCACGAACAAGGAACAAGAAGTTTGAAAGATTGCAGAAACGGAAAAACGAAAGAGAGGGAAAGTATTTATAAATAGGCTAAGGGGCATAATGGTAAAAACGAGGCAGTCATTAATGAGACTGCACCGTTACCAAAGCCCTCAATCCCTAAATGATCCCTCAACGGACACGACGCTTGAATTGACGTAACTGTCAGAAACAAAAGGTCGCGAAAATCACGTCGGTTTCAAAATCCGTGAAAGTCGGTTGCGAACCCGAGTTGAATACTTGAACCCAAACCTTAACAGGATCTTGGGCTCAAGTAGGGGCACTGTTCATACCCTGGCCCAATGCTAAGGGCCCAGGTCCAATCAAAAGGCCTGATCCAATAGGTTAAGCCTAGCAAGGCACCGACCTCCACCATAGAAGTCGGTGTCAACCACGACTTAGTATGAAGAAGTCGGTTATGAGACTAGTTGGCAGATAAACACTCATTCAAATGAGTAACCGCCCCGAAAATCTCTCTAACCACTTCATAAAGCCATATCTTAACCTCCCCAAGATAATGGGACGGTTAACACCCTAAAGATACGGCACTACACCAACGGTGGTTATTGGCTCACCACTATAAGTACACTGACACCAATCAGGTATTTCTAAGCCCAATACTCTCTAGACCTGCTCACACTCTTGCTAACTTAGGCATCGGAGTGTCTTTGCAGGTACCACCCCCCATTCCTGCACGCGAGCAAGTCGGACGGAACCTCCCGAGTTGCAGACACACCAGGAGTTCTCCTCCTTCATACACTTGGGCCATCAAACGTCATCCATCTTATTAATCTCCGGTTACCCACCGTAACATTTATATATGATCGCCTAAAAAATAAAAATACATAATATATAGCCAATGCAACAAGAAGAATTGTTTTATATATAAATTTTGTCAATTTGTTTATTTTTTTGTGATCTTTAGCAGGCATAAAGAAAAAATTTTTCTTTTCCCAATTTATGTCCTTGGTTGACAAGGTTGTTTTTCATTTTTTTTGTTTTTTTTTTTAACAGAACTGTTGGAGGTGTTTATCTTGTGTTCGTTGGGATGGGTTTATGAATCCAAACACTTAAATCTCAGTTTACCAAAAAATTAAGGAATTGGGTTAATAATAAATATCATGAAACGTCTTCCACACGAGAAATGAATGAGAAGCCCTAATCCTGAGAAATAGTGTAGAAGCCCAACGTCAGTAAAAAAAACGGAAAGTTGCTTCCCACCCACCTATTTCTTGCACAATTTATGTGTTTGATTGCATATTTTGATTATTTTTTATTGATGATGTTAATGCCAGAGCAAATAGAGTTAGTAAGTTAATTATATTAGTTAATTGTAATAAAAGAATATAAGTTTTATATTGTTTAGAATAGTAAATTTTGTGTTATGTATTAGTGTCACATTATCTAAGTTATGAATGTTTTTCTTTTTCTCATTAGTATAAATAACTCATGTACCATTTATTTATGAGTTGAAGTTAATTTAAATATGATATAAGCTTTGTACTTATTTTTTTTTAGACTCTTTGAAAATAAGAGGTGTATGATCGATCAACCAAAGTGGATTCATAGCAATTTTCACCATAGTCAGAGTTGCTAATCTGGTTAAGATTGGAGGTTAGGAGGTGAGATGGGTGATTTTCTTCATCATTATAATTTTGAGATTTTTTAAAATTGTGAAAAGTATAGAAATCACTTTTTTTAACCTTAAAAATTTTAAATTTGTTGAATTAAAAATTAGATGTTTCGATTTTTGTACTTCTAAAAAAATCAAAGGGTCCAATTTTTGACTTTGTATCCCAAATTACACGATGCCACATTTGAGATTAATAACCCAACAATCCATAATAAAGAAAAACACCATTATCAAATATCAATCCAATATGCAAAATAAAAAGTGTAATATTGATGACAATGTTAAAAAAAAATTATTGTGTAATTAATATTTAGTGTTTTATTGTATATGATATAGTAGGTGAAAATAGAAAACAAATATAAAATGTGTGTCATGTATATTTTGTTGTTGTTTTTTATTTTTGCTACTCCTATTAAAACTCCCTCCTTTATTGGAGTCAAGAACTTGCTGTAACAACTATAAAAAAAATAAGTTATATAAAAATAAAATCACATAAAAAATAGAATTGAAATTGAGATTTCATACCACACACAATATTAAATATAAATTTAATAATAAAAAGAGTAAAAGACTACCTGAAAGAATATGCAGCAAATGATTCAAATGAAATATTGTATAAAAATAGTAGTGTTTCAACAATTATCTCTTTTTTTAATAAGAATAATAAAATAATTTTTTTTTAAAATGTCATTTTTCTCTTTTTTTTTTAAGTTTTGAATAAACTTCTCAAAAACAAAATTAAAAAATAATACTAAATATGCATAATATAATTTTTTATAATTAAAAAAAATAACAATTTTGCTATTTTGGGCTTTTAATGCCATTGCCACCCTTTAAATTTGGTGGTTGTTCTCCTTCTTCATATATATATATATATATATATATATATATATATATATATGCTTTAAAATAGATTGTGATCAAGAATTCATTAATTATTTTTGAGATGGGAAAGTTTTTTTTCTAACTTCTTTTTTTTTTCATTCTCCTCTTTTTAATTTCTTCAGTATTTCCACTACAAAGTTGTATAATAATAATAATAATAATAATAATAATAATAATAATAAGAAAAGTATATTAGGAATTTCTTAGGTGATTAAAGTTATACCAACCTATAGCATATTATAGAAGTGTTCACGGTACAGTTTAGTTCGGTTTTTGAGTAAAAAGTCACTCGATTTAATTAAATTGCAGTTCGATTTGGTTTGATTTTTTTATCAAAGCTATCCGAACCAAACCAAAAAATTAATTTGGTTTGGTTTGGTTCGATTTGTTCAGTTTTTTCAATCAATTCAAAAAAAATACTACTATACTACCTCACAAAGTCATAACATGATATATTTAGAATCATCTATCTTTTGGAAGGAAGAAATCACTATTCTAAAAGTTCGAATACATCAAAATCAATTCTACAAAAGTTAGAATGCAAACAAAGTTTACCTCTACAATCGGGCCTATTCTAAAAGTTCCCATGACCTCTTCTTTAGACACCAATGTAAGAAGTAGAATGAGTGCAAAAGGAATCTGAATCGACTGAACCACATTCAGCCATTCATTCATAGTATTTAACGAACTCTCTGATGTATTAAAAACTATAGCAGCTACCATTGTTGGAACAATAGCACAACTTCTAGTAATCAATGACCTTAACTATTTCTTTATATTTACCTTCAAAAACCCTTCAGTTATGAATTGTCCTGCATATGTTTCTGTAATTGTGTTATTTTGTCCTGCTGCTAACAAACCAATTCTCCGTGTATATAGAATTGGAAACAAAAGTAATAAATCATACTAAATCAGTTAAAATTTAATTTTTTATTTTTCCAAAATAACTAATAATAAAAATAAACCAAAAGTAGTTTCAGATCAAGTTTTCGGATATTATCAGATAACAACAAACAGAACAGCAAATAGAACAGCAATTTCAATAATTCAGTATGAACAACCCAGAAGCAGTTTCAGTAATTCAGTATGAACCCAGTAATTTCAGTATTAACAGCAAATCCAGTGTCGCCCATATTTTCACTTGAACTGATATCAAACTGCATAAATGAATCAATAACCAGCAATGAATCAATAAACAGCAATGATTAAAATAATTCAACAAACAGAACATTACCTAACAAACAGCAAACAATGAATCAACAGAAAGCAAGTCAGCAAGACAGCAACACTGAATCAACAAACAACAATATCAACAATAAAGTAAACGATACCAATACTGAATATAATTTAACCAAATTATCAGTAACAATAAGGTCAAAAATACCAATAACAAACAATACCAATAGCAAGGTTAAACAAAATCGGGTTTTACACTAGTAAACAACACCAATAACAACAAATAGCAACAATGAAACAATGATTTATCCAAATTACATACCTAACTCGGTGGCTCGGGCTCCATATCTGACTTGAATCGGTGGCTGGGTGGAAGATTGGGAGGAACGTGGGTGCTGTGTTGAGTCGGTGACTGGGTGGGAGACTTGAATCGGTGATTGGTGGGTGCTGTGTTGTGGGTGGCGAGGGTGGTGCTCTGCTACTGCTGGGTGCGAGACTGCGAGGGTCGTGCTCTGCTAGACTACTACTGCTGTGTGCGAGGGACGTTCAGGCTGTGGCTGGGGCTTTGTCGTGCTCTGTCCGCGAAGAGGTTCGGCGGCGTTGGGAGGAAGGCTTCGCTGCGAGGTGGTGGGAGACTGGGAGGAACGTGGGTTCGCCGCCGTGAGAAGAGAGTGCCAATGCAGAGAACGTGGGTGGCTTAGTGGCTGGGTGCACCGGCGCGACTGTGAGAGGCTGAGAGCTTTCGATTGGGATTTGGGGGTGGGAGGCGTGGGGTTAGGGCTCACTGCTCAGGACTCGCGCTCAAGGGAATTGAGGGTGGGGTGGGGTTGGTTTTTTAGGCTTTTTTACTCTACCGGTTTGGTTTAATTCAGTTAGAATTTTTCTGGTCAGAACCGAAAATTAAATCGAACTGCAAAACACATTTTTTTCGATTTTTTCAATTTTTAGTTTATTCAGTTTTTGGTTTTTTTAGTTCAGTTGATCAGTTTAATTCGATTCAGATCGATTTTAAACACCTCTAAAATATTGTACATATACTTTTTATATCTTTTTAGCAAGTTATTTTAGTTGATAATATTATAATTTGCTAAATAATAACTGTAATAAAAATATTAACAAAATATCTTTTAAAAATATATGAATAATATAATTGCAGTCAATTTTATAAGATATTTTTCTATATTTTAGCTGAATGTATATCTATTAAGACATTTGATTTTAAGAAAATTGTAGATAAATTTTTTTCACTATAAAAAATGCAATTGATAATTTAATAACTGATAATAATGTGAAAGCAAAAGAGGTGTTACATTAGTTTTAAATTGGATATTTATTAGTCAAGGATCCTGGGTTACAATGTCATTACTTAGTAACTCTGGTGTCACATGTGCTCTCTGTGTATTCTCATTGGTTTCTATTTCATATCGAGACATTCCTAAGAAAGATATAACAAGACCCAGCAAAACAAACCATCCACACTTTCATTCTATGTCACACGGTCCTAACTCCTAACAACAAAAATGCACCCTGTAAAATCAAAAACTACTAAATAGAACAATTTATGTAAGAGGTCGCGCTATGTCAACGATAGGACTGAGGAGTCTTTTACTTCACAAGTGGAGTTAACTGCAAGTGCCCAAGCACAAGAGGCTTGTGAAATTGATAGGATACTCTACTAATAGAATTTGCGGTTTAAGTGATTAAACAAAAGAGGTCTATTTATATTATTTCATATTGTATTCACCATTTTATATATGTACCAACTAATTAATAGGTTAGACTTTCTATATCAGGCTACTAACCATATCAAAATTTTATCTAAAAGTTTGTCTACATATATAAAATAAGATTTAAATTTTTTATATTTATTTAAATAGACTAATAAATTAACCACTAGACTAATATAATTTGATTTAGTTTAATTATTTTTACAATGAAAAAAAAAAGTGAAGTTATCAGCTTTACGTAGGGCTTTAATTATGTATTATTTCATTAAATTTGATTTACAGTATAAAAGTAAGATTTTTTTTTTGTGACGGTATAAAAGTAGGATTATGTACGATTTTTTAAACATTTAATTATTTTCGTTAACAAAATTTAATTAAATTGGTCAAAACTTCACAAAAATTACTCACATAATCTACATATAAATCATGCATTTCTTCTTTTTTATATGTTTGTTTTTTGTTGTCGTTTTTTCTTTTATTTTACCTCATCTTCCTCTTTTTTTCTGGTGGTTATTGTATTTTTTTTGTTTAATTTTTTTTTTTTACTTTTGTTCAGAGAATGAAGTAAAAAGAATTATGAGAAGATTAAATAAAAAAAAAAAAGAAAAAAAGATGATGACGATGAAAAAGAAGAGGAGGAAGAGAAAGAGTAGTTCTAAATTATATAGAATTTATTAGAAAAATAGTATCGAAAATTTTTAACTGTAACATAGAAAATTTTTTAATTTTAATACCAAAACTTTTTAACCATGACAAATTATTGTTAAGAGGGTAAAATAAGAAATAAAAAGAAGGAATGGAATTTCGAATTATACAGAATTTATTAAAAAAATAGCATCGAAATTTGTTAACCATAACATTAGAAATTTTTTAATTTTGCTATCAAAATTTTGTTTACTGTGAATGAGGAAATTTGTTAACCAATTAGAAATGATTAGAAAATTCCTTAATTTGTAGTCTTTTTAAAATGTTTTGTGTCATTTACCAAAAAATTTGTGTTATTTTTTAATTAAATAATGTATTCTTTTTATCATTAAACTAATGAGTAGTGTTGAATTTATATATAAAAAGTCTAGTTATATTCTTGTATCATTTGCAATAAATTAATATATTTTTTAGTTTTAAAACACATTTAAATGTATTTTGTTAATGAAGTGATTTAACATTTTAGATTAGTAATTTTTAAAAAAAAATATGTTATTTATAAAAAAATATTTAATATTTTTAACAGATTTTTTGTCTTATTAACAACAAATTTGTGTCACTTTTATTTGTATTAAACTAATTGTGTAATACTGAATTAAGAAAAAAATAAGAAAGAAGAGAAGGAGGAGAAAGATTTGATAATAATGATGATGACGACGATAAAAAAAGAGGAGAAAGAAAAAAAATAAGAAGAAATAATAATTATCGTGATGATAATAATAAAGGTGGAGGATGAAGAGGATGGAGAAAAAAAAAAGATAAAAATAAAAAATGTAAAAAATATGTATGTAAATTGAATTTCATTAAAAATAAATTTAGTTGTATAAAATTTTTATATTATGTAAGTGTTTTTTAATAATCAATTTCTAATCAAAATTAAAAATGCCTTATTACTCCTGGCCTCTGGATAATAATTAAAATTGGAAGGAAAAAGCAACTAATAATTAACAGCAAATTAATTAGGCTTTTTCTAAAACTAATAATTGTTACTCCTTTTTTCAATCTGGCAATGCTTTGTAATGTTATCACTTAGCATTAAGGGGACAATAAGACAAATAAGGATGGGTTTGACACTTTACACTTGTGCCCTCTCCTACTCAATTCTACTTAAACTTGTGTTCTGTTTTAACAAATATTTAAATAAAAATTTTAGGGAGCAATTTATAATCTAAGCTAATTTAAATGATTTTTTTGTATTTTTAATTTTAAAATTAAAAAAATTAAGATTTTGAAAAAAAAAATATAATAAATTTCTTATTTTTTAACTAGTTAACTCTAATTAATTATCCTCCTAATTGGATTTTTAGCGAAATCGATATTTAATAAAAAGCGAATTCTAATTCGAAGATAAATTCAATGGCAATGATAGTCAAATGGTGGTTAGATGGTTGATCACTCAATGAAACTATATATAACCGCTGATAAAAGGGGATCAACTTTAATTATTTACTCTTAATTGATATTTATTAAAATTTATATTTTAATTAAAAAAGATTAGAAAATCATTAAAATTTATTATTTTTTATTATTATTTAATTATCAATTTAATTTTTTAAATAATAATAAAAAAATAATAAATTCTAATAATTTTTTTAATATTTTTTATTCTACTTATCTGATGAATATCCGTTTCGTTTTTACTCACCTCACTCAATATAATTTTGTTATTTATACTAATAAAATATATTATATAATATTACATACTTAAAATTATTAAAATACATCTAAAATATCATAAAACAAATTCTTTTAAGTTTGGGTCATTCCTATCTTATAATACATGCATATGGGAATTTTGAAAGACAAAATAATATAAAAGTATGTAATTAATAAAGAAAAGGGAACAATTTCTCATGGAAGTAGCTAGCTGGCCACGGTGTGTCACGTTTTCGCATCTGCTGCTGATTTATTCTTAGGAATCATAGATGGCACATTTTTATACAAACATTATATCAATTTGTTGACATAATTCAGGTTGTGGAACATTACATTCATCAGATCAGAAGCTTATTTTATATATTATTAACAAATAAATAAATAAATCAGTACTGTGTTCAGTGTGTTGTCTCACATCTGCATCCCTTCATGGCCCGTATTAGCTTGTCATTGCATTGCATAGCTATTGAGATTTAGATGCATTTTTTATATAATTAATTAGTAATATTATTGTTCATAATTATAAGACTAATGTTGTCGTAATTTAATATATGCATTATTAATTTGTGTCCAAATAATATAATATTACTACTCTTTTTTGTTATGTATGTTTGCATGATTTAACGGCCAAAACTGGCGGCATAAATTACAGCTATCTTGCAAGTGATGGAGAAATAATGGTACTTTTCTGGTAACTTCATTTATATTATTATCTTATTGTAATCGATTTTATTAACACTTTTGGATAATTGCATATAGCAATGAATGGTAAGATTTTCAAAAAACTATCTCCACAAAAGCTAACTATTATGACAAGTTAAAAATTTTATAATTTTTTGTTTGAATAAATACTCTTATTCATTTTCTATTTTTTTTTTTGTAAGACATAGCATCTTAATTATTTTTAAACCTCAATCAATCCCCCATTCATTAAGAAAAATAGATAAATTGACCTCTGCTATTGGATGACAAACAGTTGCTCGCTGATGTGTTAGGTAACAGTGTCAAGTGTCACTTCCAAAAAGCTGCAGGGACTAAAAATTCCCTCTCTATCTCTTTTTCTACTTCTTCCTTCTTCCTTTCTTTATCAATGGCCAATTCTACTGCACCCCGTACACAACTACTAAACCTCATTCCTCGTTCACCTGAAGGATTCACTATCCAAAATCCTTCCAACCTCTTACACAACTACTGTTTCACGTTGATCTCCTACTTTTCTCTTCGCAAGCTCCTGACTTTGTGAGCCAAACCATAACATCAACCAATTGAATGAAACTAAAGAAAAAATAAGAGAAATTTGTGGAAGATTAAAACAATTAGATGATGACGCACCTGACCTCGATAGTGTTAGGGTTCTGTTAGCAGCAGAGAACAAGGAGAAAGTGGTGGCGAGTGAGAGGGTGCAGACGGCAGAACGTGGAAAGCTTCAGTGGTGGCGGAGCTCTGTAGATAGCAGAAAGCATAGAGCTATCAGTAATGGAGGAAGAAAGAAATGGTGGCAAATGCGGCAGAGAGCGGTGGCATCAAGCAGTGGTGAAGCACCTTACAGGACAAGAAAAAGAAGAGAAAAACTCATAGCTTGAGACTGTTTCTATGTGTGTTGAAAGAAAGTATATTGGAGAAGAAAAAAAGGTAGAAAGGGGGTGTGTAAGAGGTCGAAAGGGTTTTGGATGGTGGATCCTTGAGCTGAATGGAGAATGAGAGTTAGTGGTTGTGTAAGGGGTGGCTGTAACACCCTACCACACAAAGCTTTACGCTTAAGCCATAAAATAGAGGTAATATGGTATTACGACCTCTAAAATAAAATGTACATACATAATATAAGTGAAAGAATATACTATTCAAGGAGTTTGAAGGTTGGTTTAAGCAAATCGTGAAAAATAAAAGCGCAATGCTCAAGATAACGATTACTTGCGTACAAAGAAAGTATAGATACATACATATATAATAGGATCGGAGTATCAAGGATACAAAATAATCAAGCCGGGGCTCAACCTGCGAAGCTACGGCTGACCAGAGAATATTTACACACACACACACACACATATATACAATCCCAAGATGCAAAATACTCAAAACAGACCCTATGTCTCCATCAAGCCTCTATGAGGCACAAAAGTAAAACATATGTACAAGGAGAATTCTATACATATAGATATATCTAAACATAGTAAGATACAACATCCAAAAGTCCCACTTCGTTGCAGAGTAAGTACATGCGCCTAGTGAGGTGGTTCTCGACCTGCATCTGAAAAAGACAACACATGTATGGGATGAGAACCGGGGGTTCTCAACATAGTAATGGTGCCAGCATACATAATATATAAGGTCTTGGAAAAGTCAGAGGCGATTCTAGAACTCCGACTCTCAGATATAAAGTTTAGAGTTAAAGTTTAAAACCGTAATACAAGGTGACCTATCTAAGGTTCCTAAGTCTAACTCAATTCTACTTATTCTCTCAGCTTCTCGCCTTCCTCAAATCCTCCAAAACTTCGGTGCATAGACAAGCAATACAGACAAAATAAACACAAGTAGGATACAGATACGGCAGGTAGCAAATATAGCAGGTAAGTATAACAATCACATAGGCAAGCCTAATTAATACACAATCAAACAAAACACACATATGCATATGATGTATGCCTGCCCTATGACTGATGAGTCTCATCTGTCGGTTATAAAGCCAGCCCGACATGTCTGGTAGCTAACCTTGGACAGTCCCTCGTGCGTGCATCTCCAAGAGTCTATGCATAACTTTTTCTCAATCATAATCAAATTCAGCTCATTGGAAGAATTTCCGGGGAGTTAAAGTGCCCGACCACATCTTGCAACGTACGATCAATAGAGTATTGAGTCTCGACCTGGAGCAAGTGGCGGCAAACCACTGTATCTACCCAGAAAAGCTCGTACCTCAAATAATAAGAAGTGCACAAGCCAATATATCATTCATATTCATTCATTCACTATCATTGTGGCCAATATTCATCAATTACATAACATTTTCGCACTTCTCAATCATAATTAATCATATCTCAAGCTTTCTTCACTTCCAAGTTACCACCCTTTCATAGTTCAACCCCCTTCACTATCATTACAACTAAGTTTTAGAGTCTTGGAGAGTAAAAATAGAGGTTTAGAAATTTAAAATCATGTTAAAATCACAAAATATAATGTTGCTGAAAAACAAGGTTCCGCGTACGCATGCATGGTCTCACGTACGCGGAGGTGCATTTTTACCCTGCTCGCGTACGCATGTACACTCCCACGTATGCGGGACATCAAAACAGAATGAAGTGCCCACGTCGCGTGCGAGTGTCACCGTATGCAACCCCTTACATTTACATTCTCGCGTACGCATACACCCTCTCAGGCTCTCACGTACGCATGACATCAAAACAGAATAAATGCCCGCGTCGTGTGTGTGTTCGCGTACGCAAGTTATGCAGAATGGCTAAAAATTGTTAAGTGATGCAGAATCTACCTTTACACGCCAAACTTTCGATGCGCATAACTTTTCTGTTAGAAATTATTTTTAGTCCGTTCTTCGAACGGCTTAAACTTCACGAACCCAATTTTCATTTAAAACTAAGTTTGGAAAAGTTTGAAGGTCTATGAATCAAGTTATAAGTTACTGAAGTTTGGCCAAAAATAAGTCTTTCTCAACAAATCTCAAACCTCTATTTTTACCAATTATATAGCTCAAAATCAACACTCCAAGCTTTTAAACAGCATCAAAATATATCAAACCACATCCCAATACTCATATTCATTTCATAGCACCCCAATACACAACTTCAACAAGTTTAACCTCAACAATTCACATTCAATACAACCTTATACTCAATTATCAATATATCATTCTTGTTCATTAAAATCAACATTTCATTAACTATCCACCACATTCATATCATTCACCAACCTACCGAATATCCACATCATCAAATCAACACATATCACATTAACTAAAACCACTAAATATGCACCAAACACACAATTCAACCTATCCTAGGTCGTCTAACCTAAGTTTTCATAGAACATTATATATTACATACGAGAAACCAAAACCATACCTTGGCCGATTTCTCTCTAAACCAGAGACACCTCAAATTAGAACTAAAACTCAGCCTCCAAAGTTTCATACCTCTAAAATTTCAGCACTCAAGGTTCAACCAAGCTTCCAACCTCCACAATTGTGTTCCAAAATCACGTATACACTTCCTAATATATATTATTACATCCATATATAAAATTTCAATATTCAGCAAAAAATAATCAAAAAATTTACTAGGATTTGAGAATCCTTACCTTACTCGTGCTTCAATTGAACAAAATTCGCTAATCCTTCAGAAGCTTAATTTGAGCCTAAACACCAAGACATCAAATTTCAATAACCAAACTCCAAAATTTTCGAAAATAGGGGGGAGGTTGAGAGACTGAGATGAAAACAAGGTTCCTTACCAAAATTAGTTACCGGACTTTGTAGAGCTCGACTCAATGAACGCGTGGCCGCAGACAGTGCGGTGATCGGAGCTCGGAGTTGAGAGTTATGTGGATTTAAATTCAATTCAAGCGTTTGTAACTTGTGAGTATTCTTCCCCCTTTTGCTGAGTGTTTCAGCATTTCTCATACAAAGAGGAAGTCAAATGAGTTGAAGCTCATATGCATAAGTGGATTGGTTGGGCCCTTGGACCCGGTTTAGGTCTGCTTCGATTGGTTCGGCTCGTTCGACCTAATTTTGGGATAAAACTTTTTAAATTAATGACAAAATTCATATTTTAATTAATTCTACCTCATTAAACTATAAAATTTATTTTTTTATTTTTTTAATTAATAATTAATTTATTAGCTAATTATTCACTAATTACGCAGGATTTACAGTGGCAGTAGAATCCGCTATTGATTAAGAAAGGAAGAAGGAAGAAGAAAGAGAAAAAGAGATAGAGAGGGAATTTTTAGCCCTGGCAACCTTTTGGAGGTGACATTGTCACTGTTACCTAACACGTCAATGGGCAACCATTTGTCATTGAATAGCATGGGTCGATTTGTCCATTTTTCTTAATGGGTGGGAATCTAGTTGAAGTTTAAGAATGATTAAGGTGCGCGAGGTCTCACAAAAAAAATATTAACGGTCGGATAGGATATTTATTCTTTTAAATATTGATATCATGCAAATATTTTGATAGTTTAATTCTGCAGCATTTTATTCGATTTTTTGCCAATTAAAAGCTTTTACTGATAAAAGCTTTTATTATAAGTGGTTTTATGATGCTCTTTTTTAAAGTATTAACTCTATTGTACAATTAATTTTAAAATATTAGTCTCATAAAACTCATAACACATATCACATAAATTAAGTTAAATGTTAAATGCAAAAGAGATAGGTTTAATAATCTATTGGTTTCTAAAATTTTATTAGATTTTATAATTAGATCATTATATTTTTTTGAGTAAACTAATATTTTTACTTACGAAAGTTGAAATCATTGATATATCTACTCATAGAAAACAAAAATTACCATTTATATACCCATAAAAATAGATTTTTACAGTGACTTAACAACACCAACACTACCATTATTAGCATAATCATCTAACGCAAGCTCAGCTTCTGTCTATGCCAAAAAAAATCCTAAATCTATGGATCCTGCGAGCAGTGTAAGAGATCCGTTGGGATAAGTAAACTGTCACTACCATTAATCTCATCATCCTTGCCGTTTTTTATCACCGTCTGATCTCGGAATTCAACACCCTAACAGAATCCATAGAGCACATGAAGAGGTTTTTGCATTATACATCTTTTCTTACACCATTAGACAGGGTTCAGAGAACCGCGTTCTGGGCTGCTCAACGCAGTTGTGGGTTATTTCCACCATGGACAATGATGACAAGATTTGGTTTCGTGCTGACAGCAACTCAAAGATTTTGAAAAAAATTTATTGCTGAATTTGAAGGATGAAACAATAAAGGAGGCGACGACAGGGTTGGAGTTTCGAAAAGGAAGGAAGGTGAGGGGGAAGCGGAGCCTGCATTGCGATCGGGGTCGAAGAGGTGGAAGGAGGAGGAAGAGTGGTGATGGCGGTGGTGGTGATGGTAATGGAGACAGTGATTGTGGTTGTTGAGAAAGAAAGTGGTGGTGGATTTTGGGATTAGAGTTGCGGAGAATATTTATAGAGACAGAGAGGAGAGATTATGGTAGTAGTAGTAGTAGTGGAGAGTATGGTAGTTTAAAAATTTTATTTGATTTTTTAGGGTTTAGATAATTTTGTATGCAAAAATCCATTTTTTTTGGTACAAATGCTAATTTCCATCTTCTATGGATAGATATATCAGCGTTTTCAATTTTCGTGAGTAGAAATAGTAGTTTAATCTTTTTTTTAATTAAATATTTACACTTTTTTTTTAATTTTGCAATTAGGTCTTTGTTATTATAAAAAATATTCAAACAACAATGTTAGGGAACCAACTCTATATAAGCCAAGAATCAGCCAACTGGTAAACTAGAAGCACCGGTGACTTTAATCAGATGTTGCTACTGAAAGGCATACGGATGTTTCTTTTTCTTGTAAATTGGATGGTTTTGAATATGATTTCTATGTTTCATGTATTATGCATTAATAAAACATAATTAATTATATAGAACCAACTAATTAATGATCAAAGGATCTGTTCCGTGATTCTCTCCTATCACTAGCGTATCTTCCCTTATATTTTGAACGTGGTCAACAATAATTTAAAAAACAAATTAAATTATAAATTAATAAAACTAATTATAATTAATTATATTGTTTCATTCTTGGTTGATTATTAGTTGGTTCCATATACTTTTTCATATTCAAATTGACGTAATATTTATCTACAAATTGAAGGTATTAATAATTAAAAATCTAATTAAATATTTAATTATAAATTTTTTGAGTAGAATATTCTGTTAATTTTAATATTTTTAATATAAAAATTTAATTATAAAATAAAAAATAATATAAAAATTTAATTAAAAAATATAAAAATTTAATTATAAAATTAATGAAACCATATTAACTAATAGAATAATTAAATAAAAGAAATATCTAATTAATTAAGCAGACTTAAAGGAGAGAAGTGAGCACGTTGATATGAGTGATGACGCCCTAAGCTTCATCATTCATAATCCACCTGTCTTCTTTTCTGTCTATTGTACATACTCTCCACCCTTTCCATCATCTTTATTCCTTTGACTATTTTCTGTCAGCTATGATTTGATTTCTTCTTCTTTTTTTTTTAAGTTACATATTTACATGTACAAATTAATATAAAAAATTTAACTAACTAATTTGATCAAACTCGATTGGAATATCACAAAATTATAAATAAATATTTCTTGAAATTAGATAATGTTACAAATGTAACATTTTTTAATTTAGAAACACATACCTTAAAATTTTCCGCTTAAATGATGATGTTATACATTTTATTTTATTCTATTTAATTTTATAAACGGCTTTTGTTAGAGAATTAATTTTGTTAGTTAACAAAATTATGGATAAACAAAGGTTAAGGATTTGATTTGTTTTTGTAGAAAGAAAAAAAAAGAAATTGAAAAATACTAATTAATTATTAGCTTCCTAATTTTTCCTTTTTACGGATAAAAAAAAAAGTATAAGTACAATAATGGATTTTGTAATGGCCATAATTTTTAAATTAAAAATATATTTATGTATAAATATATATATTTATAAATAAATTAAATATATATAATTTATTTTTAATATATATTTTATATTAATGACTAATTTTAATATATATTTAACATAATTATTTTTGATATGATTGAGTGCGAATAAATGAGTATAGTAAAAAATCGAATCTGGTACTTTTAGGTTCCTTATACATAACTCTTAAACTATTAAAATATAATTAATTTTGTGCTTTTATATTATATAAAATATAAACATATATCTGTATATAAAAATGAGACTTAAATTATCACATAATACGCTAGGATATATAATTAATGTGACTTTACATTGAAGAGTTTCTCTATAATATATTTACCTTATGGCTTTTATATTTGATATTTCAATGTTCATAACTTCATATTGTTATTAAGTAATTCCTTTTATTTTATTTTCTTTTTCCGAAAAAACTATAGTATGGCCAGCTCATGAGTGTGACGGAGCTTTTTTCATGTAAGTGGCTATAAAAATTAACTCTTCACCTGCCTCCAACTTCTTCTCTTTAAACGTATCGTGCACACAACACCATCACATCTCAATAAACTAGAAAAAAAGAAAAACTAAGTGATACCTTAGCTTCTACAAGAGTGTTCCATAACCACATTTTAGGGTTATTATTGTTCTTCTTCATCATCATTGTTGCAAGATACAACAAGAGAATAATAGAATAGAATAGTATACTTATGATGAGTAACAACAACATCATTAACAACAACAACATTGGTGAAAGAGGAGGAGGGCAATTTGGGGACACCACTCTCACCAAGGTGTTTGTTGGAGGTTTGGCATGGGAGACTCCTAAGGAGGCACTTAGACAACACTTTGAGAAGTACGGCGAAATCCT
Source organism: Arachis stenosperma (assembly GCF_014773155.1). Lineage (NCBI taxonomy): Eukaryota > Viridiplantae > Streptophyta > Magnoliopsida > Fabales > Fabaceae > Arachis > Arachis stenosperma. The sequence continues at coordinate 7,555,437 of NC_080378.1, forward strand.
CGAAGCCGTCATCATCTCCGACAAGCTCACCGGCAGATCCAAAGGCTATGGCTTTGTAAGCATATTCACGTATCTATGTTTCAATACAATTGTCTAAACTGTTTAACATAATACGCACCAGCATTTTAATTAGTTGAAAACTCGCTTACAGTTGTCTTAATGTAAAATTAATATTTCACGAAATGAAATGAAGGTGACATTCAAGGAGGCAGAGGCTGCAAAGAAGGCATGCGAGGAGCAAGCAAGTTTGGTTATCAATGGACGCAAAGCTAACTGTAATCTTGCTTCCCTTGGAGCTCGTCGCCCTAGGTCTAATAATTCTTCACCACCCCCACAACCAAAAGGTAAATACTATAATCTAACCATTTTTAATTTATTATACATGTTGATTAACTTTGTCTTTTTTGGATTATAAAAAAAAAATAGTATTATATTTTATAAAATTTAAATGTACAAGTATTCTCAATAATATCTTCTAATTTAATATATGCAATTTACTAAGAATTATAAATTTACTAATATATATTGCAATTTGCATGCACCGTTATATTTTCATTTGACATTAATTAGGTTGAAAATCATGTTACTACATTGTAAAATTATTTTATCTTGTATTTTTAATTATTAATAAAATAATTGAATAACTTAAAATATAATAAATTTATAATTATAAATTTTAGACGTATACAATTATAAATATTAAATTAAATAAAATAATTTTAAATTATTATCTCTTTAGTATTACTGTTTAATTATATGTATCAATTTTTTAATAACTTTTTTTTTGTGGTTTTCAAGTTTTCAAAGCACACTTTATTAGATTTATTATTTGTGCTACGACAAGAATTTTTGTTATCAAAATAAGATTATGTATGGGGAGGTGTAATTTACTAATTTATGATAATTGTAATGATGATCGCAATTAAGGTGCAGAAGGATCCAACGGTGGAGGAGGAAGGAACAACGGATCAAGCACTCCATCAGGTAATCACGTGCAGTGGTATTATCCTGTGGGTGCACCTCCGTCGCCATACCACCACCATCATCATCATCCGACCGTTCCTTTTTATGGGTAATATTAATGTTTCCTAATAGTTCCTCTTCTTTAATTTTTCTTCATATGGTTTCGATATTATCTAAGTTTTTTTTAATAATTTTTTTTTCAGGTACCCTACTACTCCTACCTACATTGCAACTGACATGATGAATTACAATTACAATCAGGTAAGACATTAATTAATCTGGTTCGGTTTATTTATTGGGTTCCATCTTATATTAATTGTAAATATAAAATTATAGATACGTTATAAGAAAGGATTGCTTGGCGAATGTGGCAATACAAATTAAATTTATTTATTATTATTATTAGCATGTTGTGTACCCCTCTAACATGGGTTAGGACCATCGTCTCATATTTGCACATTAGAACTCCACATGGAAAGAGAATCAGTTTTAGGATGTTAAAAAAAAATTAAAACATATTAGCAAAAAACACTTAATTAAAAATATGAAATTAATTTGTTTTTTCAAAATTAATGGTAATAAATTAATATTTTTGTGCGGTGCACAGAAAATGGGCTACGGTGGGGCCTACATGAGTGGTGCCCACTTGTCTCATGTGTACCCGAGGCATGCTATGGTGGGTGCGAACACACTGATGCCAATGTACCCTCTGTATCACTATCACCATCCAACGGAGACAATGGGCGTCCCTGCTCACTACTACCATCCAACAGTGACTACTGGACACTACGCTGCTGCACTGCCAGCTGGCATCGTATCCAAGCCCGCATCCATGACTCCTCATACAGGTGCGTCACATGGTAACACGTTCACCTCAGTCAATCATCTCTGCTTTTGGTCAAAAATCACAAAATTAACAGTGTGTCATGCACGTGGCCAACTGATCCCTAGGGAAAGAGGAAAGTCCTATAACAATTTTTTTTACCCAAAAAAAAAAGGTTAAACATGAGTTAACGGATATTTTATTACTTTATCAAACACATTTATCAATTGTTTATTATCTATATATTCATATATAATATAGATTAAGAGTGATTTGACGTACATATTTTACATATTTTTTGTTAAAGATAAATTATATGGTAAAGATATAAATTTACAAATTTTTTTTTGGAATGAAATAGTATTTGAAAAAATTAGAATTTATATTTTGAACTAATAATATAATAAAAAATAATTACAAAAAAAAATTATACTTTCTTTATACAACTTTAATTTATATAATAGAATATTTCTTTCTTAAAATGCTCCGTATCATATACATATTATTTTGAATATTTTAAACAAAAGACTTTATAGTTTGAATGTAAGGCAATAGAGTATACGTACATTGTGTTTTATAATAATAAGAAATTCTATTTGATAACTCATCCAGCTTGTATTTTGGATAATAATAATAATAATAATAATAATAATAATAATAATAATAATAATAAAACCCAATTCCTAATGTTTTAATTAGTTTATAATTAAATTATGAAAATAATGTATTAAAAGGTTAATAAAATAATTAATTATAAACAGATTTTTCAGTGGATAAAAGTATGACATAATATGTGTCAAGATATCATCAATCTAGTTTATGATGATTATAGCTTTGTATGTGACATTTATATTTAATACATACAAAAGCTTGCATGCAATGCAATTAACTAGAGTATTGCTTTGAAGTTAAGATTATTGGTCTGGGTTTATCTTATTTTAATTTTTTTAATGAAAGAATGAAATAAAAAGTGTGTATATTAAAAAGAGAAACACAAATTGGTGTTGAATAATAATAGGTACAGTTGGAAGTGTTGATTGCTTTAAAGCAGTTGTCTGAGAAGATTAGCTGTCCAAAGATTTGAAGAACAGAGACACAGCAAAGGAAGATGCATCATGCATGGTTGGTGGCCACTCCCACACAGAGCAACATTATTATTATCTGATCTGTATTATTGTGGCTCAAAAACCTTTTCTTTATTATTATTATTATTTAATTTTTATATTGTTTCATTAAAAATAATTGTTAATCTTATTAATTAATTATTAGGGTGTTTGATCATTGATGAGATTCTTTCATTCTCTTTAATTTCTACTCTAACCTCTCATCATCACCATGTATGTTGTCAACAAATTATATTGATGAATTGAAATGAATTTTTTTCACTAGCTAGATAGAAGAATTATATTTATAGTTGTGATTATTCTACGATAAAAATTCAGGTGCACAATTTTACGTAAAATTGATAATTAAAAATTATTAAATAATTTAATTAATTTAACTAAATTTCCATCTAACAACTATCAATTATTAATTTTACGTGAAGTTAACTGTAATTAAATTTTCACCTTATTCTATATATGTTTGATTACCCCTACCTCATCAAAAGGATGCTCTTTTAATTTATCTTATCTTTAGTGGACATTGCTATGGGATAATGTTCGCAAATTATTGATAATATTGAATTAAATAATTATTTGTACTACATTATTATTTTATTAAAATTTAATTATTTTATTAGTTTTATAGTTTTGTTAAATTTATAATTAATTTTTTTATAATTTAAAAATAATTTAATTATTTTGTTAGTCTTTATAATTTTATTAAATTTTTAATTAATTAAAAATTTAATTACTCTATTAATCTCTATAAATTATAATTTTACTAAATTTATAATTAAGTTTCTATATTTTTTTTAATTAGATCTCTACATACTTTTAATTTTATAATTAGTTTTTTTTGTGTCGAAAACGTTAAAATTAATAGAAAAAAATTAAATATAGAATATTTGCTTTTAAAATATTTTATAATTCATCCAACATCAAATTTTAAAAAAATACATTTTAACACAAAAATAGTTAGAAATAACCTAATTAAAAAATTTTATTCGATATAAAAACTCATTTACAAAGTTTTAACTTAATTAAAATTTTGACAAATTATAAAGTCAAACAAAATAATTAAGTTTTTCTTTTTTTGTTAAAAAAATTAGAATCACTATTTAGTGGAAATGAGTATTTTAAAAAGGGCAATCTAAGAAACTAAAGGTGCATCTAGTTTGTATTTTTATTTTTTGTTTTTATTTTTAATATTTTCTGTTTTTTTAATTTTGTAAAAAAAATAAAAATAATAAAATTTTATTTTTTATTTTCACATCAATTTTTTTTTTCACAAAATTCAAAAAATAAAAAACAGTAAAAATAAAACAAAAACAAAAAATAAAAAACGCAAACCAAATGCACCTTAAATTTGACATCAAAACGAGTTTATCTCCCTTTCTAATATCATCTAAGTGAAAAGATTTGAAGTACTACTACACTATAACATTCTAATAATTTAAAATGTGATACTTTTTCAAGGTGATAATTTAAATTACCAATAATTTTATGGATAAAAAAAATATATACTAAACATTTAGCAGAAATAGAAGTGCTAAAAGAGTTGAATTAATAATTTTTCTTTTTTCCTTCACTTTTTTTCCACTCAGTATATATATGATGAAATAAAAGACCAGAGACATTATGAGCATGCATATTGACAAAGAGAGAGTACTAAATCCAGGTTGTGAATGAGTCCATGAGAAGAGTGTAATAATTATGAAATGTGAACAATTAATCGAGTTAATTTGTCCTAAGAATCTTTCTTTTGTGGTCCACCATGTGAAACTCTGGAGTCATCAAATCTTTGAGGCACACTCAATTTGTTTTAAAATAAAGATAAGTGCTATAAGGAAATTCGTTAATACAACATCATAAGAAAAAAAAAAAATCTTAAAAGGTTGAGTTATTTTGAGATTCTTATACTCTTATGAGGAGGAAAATGAACAGGTAAGGACCTTTGTTTTTTACATAATTAAAAATTAAAATAATTAATATGTAGTAGAATAGATCAAAATTTATTTATTTATTTTTTTGAAAGATATTAAAATGGTCTTTTTTTTTGGGTCAGAACAGAATAGTCTTAGAAAAGACATACAAGTTCTTGTAGTTTTGTTTGATTCAACAAAACTGACATATTGAAAATTTGGTCTGATTGGCCAACTTAATGGGCCTGAATATAATCAAATCTGAGGCATATCTAGGTTGGGTTAAACTATAGTGCCCACTCACCAAAAACAAAATATGTAGGCCCAAAGTTTTTTCAGACCACACTTCGTTTTTGATATGAGCTAACCAAAAAGAAAATAAATGGGGAATTAGCTTCAAACAACTTGCTCCAACTATATATCAAGATAAAAAAAAAAGCTCGAACTATCTTCTAGGCTAGATCTTGCTCGAGGGTGGAAACTTTGGGGCAATGGCAATTCATTTGCCTTGTAAGCAATTGCACCCAAGTTTAAAATAGGTAGTGCTAAGTAGTCAAAGAGTAATTACAATATAAAAATGTTATCAAAAAATTTTCATTCTCTTGATAAGTAAGTGATATACACCTCCTTATCACCTATTCTCCTTATCATTCACATTTATTCTGCGTGGTTAGAGTCATTAATGTTTTTTCTAAAATTAGTTTCAGTTTCTCTCAAATCAAATCTCTAACATCCCTCAATCACATTATTACTCATTAAAATGCAATTTCTCTGCAGAAATTATGGAGGTTAAATTAAAAAATTTTAACAACTTTCACTATACAACTCATATTTTACATATAGACTATTAGAAAATAAAAAATAAAAAATAAAATATAAACAAAAATTAAAAAATAAATTTTTAGAAATAATTATTAACTTGTTATATTAAAATCAATAAATAAGTATACATATGAATATTAAATAAAAAACATTAATAATTAAAATTATGACTTATTAGTGCACATGAGATAATTTGAAGAATACAATAAGACGCATAGTTTAAAATTTGGTAATATTAATTATAAAAATTTATTAATTATAGATATCATAAGTATGAAATTATGAATATTATGTGCACAAAATTATAGATGTTATTAATATGAAATTATGGATATTATGTGTATAAATTTATGGATGTTATGAGTAAATTTATCAATTAAATAAATTAATTTAAGAATTTAATATTTTTTAAATTCAATTATGATAAAATTTAAACATTTGTAGTAACTTGATAGTTACTGTAGCGACCTTCAGTTTTAAAAATATAAAATATAAATAAGTTATAATTTATTTCATAAATTGGAGTTTTTTTACCATTAGAAATTATTTTATTATCAGTAATTGAACTAATTTTATAACTATTTGAATTCAATCAAATTCATATTTTTATATATATAAATATTTTATGATAAAATATTTTACATAATTAAAATTATAATTCCAGTAATTTATAAATAATGAAACTTATATGTATATTTTAATTTGAACAATTAATATTGTAATTATTTAAAAATAGAGTTTAGATCATAATATTATTATCGAGTTTGATACTTAATTATATGAATAAATATCAGTACTCTTTGGTGAGCTTAGCTTTACTAATATTTCACCAAATATCTTTTATCCTTAAATTACTAATATCATTTATATTAATAACTCATATACTTTCAGCTTTATAAATATTATTGCTATAATTGTATTATTATTATTACTATTACGTTTATTATTATTATTATTATTATTATTATTATTATTATTATTATTATTATTAATCATAAAGCATGGAAGTAAAAGGCGGCTTCAATTATGGATTACGTTGGATATATATATATATATATATATATATTATTACATTAATTATATTATTATTATTATTATTATTATTATTACTATTATTATGCATGTACGCAAGGCGGCAGCCCTTTAGCTAATGAAAAGCCTTTCTATACGTATACATATATGTAATAAATAGTTATGAGAATTGTTAGCTTTATTATATCATTAGCTAGCTTTATATATAATAGTATCATATGAAGGAATAAGTAATATTTACTTTATTACCATTATTATATTTACGCCGCCATACATATATGTATACATACAGAAAACGAAAGAATGAGAGACGAGAGAGAAGAGTGACCGAGAGAGAGAAGTGTAAGAACGTAAATCTCCTCTAACCTTTCGGCTTCGATTTCTTACGATCCGTAACTCCAATCAAAAATCTAATCCGGTAAGAGTATTCGTAACCTCCTCATCTACACGTTGACACTATTTTTGATTAGTGGAAGTTGACAATGACGTAGTTCCTCTTTCTTTTGGATTTGGCCAACGAGAATTTTAGGAGGCAAAGACGATTCTGGACGTTTTCTTCTTCGATAGCTCGGTCAGAAAGTTTCTCCAGAGCTTTGAATATTTTGATTTCGTACGAAGGTATGGTTTTGGTTTCTCGTAGTTAATATTTAATGTCACGTGAAAACTTAGGCTAGAAGACCTTAAGATAGGAATGAACTGAGTGAATAATTGATGGTTTGTGTATATGGTATAAAATGTGAGGTTTAGCTGTTGTCAATAATTTGCTGTTGAAGTTGGTCGGTTTGAAAAAAGATTTAATATTGGTATTTGTTTGATTATGAAATAATTTGTTACTGGAAATGATTTGAGTGACTGAAAGGTGTTTGGTTTGATAGTTGGGACCCTTGAAGGGTGGCAGAAATTTGAGTCTTAGAGGAGATAATGCCAAAATTTCTTTAAGAATTGGAGTTTGATTTGAGGTGGTATTTTAAAAAGAAAGAGATTATTATGTGGCTTGTGTATTTGAGACTATTTATTGACCCTCTGTCGCAAGATGTGACCGGGCACTTTAACTCCCCGGATTCCCCCATGGGCATGCATATAAATATAAATATTGAATATTATTGAGCTTGGAGTTTAATTCCATGGAATACTATACTATTGAGCTTGGAGTGTGACTCCATGGAATATTATATTTGAGCTTGGAGTTTGACTCCATGGAATATTATTGAGCTTGGGGATGCGCGCACAGAGGGACTGTCCAATGGTTAACTACCAGGACTTGTCGGGTTGGCTGTATAACCGACAGATGAGACTCATCAGCCATAGGACAGGCATACATCATATGCATTTGTTTGTTTGCTTGAGCGTGCATTGTTTTGGTTTGTTTAACTGTTTAATTCCGCTTATCTGCTACTTGTTCTACTTGCTGTAAATGCTTCTCTATCTGTGTTTTCCTTGCTTGAATTGTATGTGTATGTTTTTTGGGAAATTCCTCTTGACGAAAGTGTGAGGAGAGAGGATTGTTCCACCAATGATTCGGAGGATTAGAGGAGACAGAACGTGAATTATTAGGTTAAAGTTAGATTCAGAATTAGAATACCTAGACAACTTACCTAATTTCTGGTTTAGTTGAATTCTTAAGCTGAAATCTGAGTGTCGAAGTTTTAGGAATGCCTCTGGCTTTCCCGAGACCTTTTATATTAACTATGCAGGCACCTTTACCATACTGAGAACCTCCGGTTCTCATCCCATACTATGTTGTTGTTTTTCAGATGCAGGTCGAGGGACACCTCGTTGAGCATTTGGGTATCCTCCTTACGAGCGAAGAACTGTCTTTTGGACTGTCATATTTTGTTTTAGGCTATGTATATATGTTTATAGAATCTCCGCATGTATATTTTGTGTTTTGTTCCTCCTAGAGGTCGACTTGGAGATACAGGGGTTTATTTTGAGGTTTGAGTTTTATTTTGGGTTGTATATATACACAATTATATACTCTGGTCGGCCTTAGCTTCGCAGGTCGAGTCTGGAGCTTGCTATCTGAGTTTTGGAACTCTGATATGTATATATATGTGTTCAGTTATCTTTCGATTTTACCTGTCCGTTTTACGAATATCCATGCGAGTGTGTCACGATTTTCTGTTTATCGATTTTTTTAGCTTGTTCTTCAAGGCTCCTAAATATGATTTCACCCAACTATATCTATGTAGATATCATTTTCTTTTAGAGGTCGTAATACCTTGCCACCTCTGCTTTACGACTTAAGCGTAAGGCCCTGTGTGGTAGGGTGTTATAGTTACTTATGCAATAACTAAAAAATGATATGTGTATGTATAATATGAATTTTTTAGATGTTAGTTGTATGTAATTATAGATGTTATGTATATGAACTTATGAATGTTATGTGTATGAACTTAGTTAGTACAGTATAATTATAAATGTACATAAAAACACAAAAAAATTATATCAGTTTATTACCTTACCTCATCAAAGCTAATGTAGTTATATTTTCGAAAATTGGTTGACTGACAACAATTTTATTAAGTGAGTCGTCTGTTGTTCAAATTATTCTTCAGTTCATTCTGACATAAGTACCGTGTTAAGGTCGATTTCAAATGTCATACTATTTGTAATGATAAAAATATTTTTTTGTAAATTTCTTTGGCCTATTCCAATTATGCTTGTAATTGAACTAGAACGGTGTTTGTTAACTTCTAACCTATACGACATACAATTCATGATCCTTGTAACAATGATAAAAGTATTAAACAAGACTTTCACGTTTTCTAATTTCTGAAATGATAATAAATGAATTAAAGGAAATAAAAATTAAAGTCAATTGTAATTATTTAATGTAATTGATATTATATTTATTGTTCTTAAATATAATTATTATTAATTTTTATTGTATTTTTATATATAAAAATTAAATTATAAAAAAGAATATTAAGTATTGATTACAATAGTGCCTAATAAAAAGGGATATGATTTTGTAATTAATATCATTAATAAGTAGATTTGATAAGAACGGTGGTGATAAGTAGAATAATAAGAGAGGGGAGTAAAAAATAAAACTGTTATTAAGTGATATAAATGAAGTAAAATATAGAAAATTTTGGCTAATTATGCCTAAAAAATTTTGGTTACCAAACTTTTTCCGTATTGTAATGTCTAGAGTTGAGGGCTATTCAAGTCTTCCAGACAAAAAGAAAAGACTGAATTTTACTTTCAGAACCAATTTAAATTAGTCAAGTAATTAGCTTATCCATCCATTTAAACAAGTGTTGAGAATTCAAATCTCACATCTTATATATGTAATAACTTAACCACAAATTTTTAAATTGAATTCAAATCCACAAATTTTGTCTTTGACTTGCAAAATTGAAATATATCATGAAAAAAATCTTTATCTTCTTTTTCCAACACACTTTATTTGTTCTAGTTTAATTTTTGAGCATAGGTGCCATATATTTGCATGTAGTACATACATCTAGATTTGTGATTATCCTTAAAGACTTGTTAAGAAGAGTTTAAATTCCTTGTGCAACATTAATTTTCCTTTGAAAAATATTTGGGTTGGCATCAATTGTAGAAAGATCAAAGAGTTACAATAATTTAGATTAGAATCTAGATCAAAAGTAGGCCTTGATTGAACAATGTGAGAGAGAAACAGAACATACTTTATAAAAATATAGATACATTTCTCTTATAAATATCTTTTGATAGATGAGTATGAAAAAAAGAATTAAACTCTAAATAAGTGTATAGATATATAAAATATTATTATTATTATTATTATTATTATTATTATTATTATTATTATTATTATTTACATGGGATGAGAGTTGAGAATATAAATACATAATTAATTAACTTTATAATGCACATCTAAGTCAAAGATTAATAATAAACTCTTGATGTAATTTTTTAGGGCTAATTATATATATAAAATGGTATTTTGGAGGTAAAATCAGACTGATCTTTTTATATATAATAGTGGAATATATATTTAGAGAATTGAGATACAAAGTTGTGGTAAAATTTGTTATTTTAGATGGTAAGAATATATAGAGATTTATTTTTTTTAAATTTATTCTTCGAATACTATAAATAATAAAAGGCTTAATACATGTTTAGTGTTTACTATTTTTAATTTTAATATTTATTAGACTGTTACTAATTTAAATATCAAAATCTTTTATAAATATACTCTCATTCTAGTAAAGATGTTAACTTAGAATAGAAAAATTTATTGAAATCTGGTGTCTCGATCCAATAAATTTATGTTTTACTATTATAAAAATAATTAGAGAATTTTTTCTAAGCTTATTCTTCGAACACTATAAATAATAAAAGGCTTAATACATATCTAATATCTTTTAGACTATTACTAATTTGAATGTCAAAATCTATTTCTCAATCTTTTCGAACTCGCTTTTTTATAAGTATACTCTCATTCTAATAGAAATGTTAACCTAGAACAAAAATATCTACTAAAATTTTATGTCACATCCAATAAATTTATGTTTTACTATTATGAAAAATAATTCTAATTTCACCTCCAAAATAAAAAGAAATTTATTGCACATTATTCTAATGTGAAGTTTACTGAAAAATATAATAAAATAAAATAATTTGTAGCAATTTATTTTTTTTTCAAATAGATTGGACAACTTTTGAATAATTCACAATCTTAAATATTACAAACTTATTATATTTTTTTATTGTTCAATTGTAACCAGTAAAATTTAAATTCAAAACCTTTATATAAAAAAAAAAAGAGACCATACTATTTGAACTATAACTCATTCGCCGTAACAATTTACTTAATTATGTACTTCTAAAGTTTTACTAATATACTATCATTATTTTTTCTTCATTTTAAAGTATTTAAATCCAAAAGATCCCAACAACTAACAACACTTCTCTCTGATATCTGAAACTGCAAGCTTGTTATATATAAAAAAAAGACCCAATCCACTCTTATGAATGCCTAAGCAAACATAAAGGACCCAATTCTACCAACCTCAACCAGAAACCCTAATACACATATACACCTAACAAAATTAAATATTAATATCTAAAAAATTGAAAATAAATCAAGAAACAACCTCTGTCTGCCGTCTCCCATTATAAAATATATAAATTTACATTAGCTACATTATTTTTATTAGATATACTATGGTGGTTAATATAATTAAGGAGTTGATAGTTAGTTCGTTGATCACTAATTTTAATTTGTTTTCTCCACAATTAATATTCAAAATCAAACTTAAAAATACTTCAAATGCAACATATATCTCTCTTTATATAATGGTAATTTTGTTCAATGTGATAGGTAATATGATAATTTTGGAATGATTGTCTTTTTTTATAAAAAAGGATAATGTGAAGCATGAGATGAGTCACATGCACAGCTGGTAAAAAGAATAATACACATGATATATAATATGATATGATTTTTAATTTATGAGGGGACGGTGGTTGGCGGCATTATGCCTTCTCACCACTTGTCTCTTAATATACCCAACATATATATAATTTATATTTTTTATAGACATAAATTTAATAAAAAGAAAATTATTTCGATATTCTTTAAAAATTAGAGAATAAAATATTTTATTTCCATATTATTATATATTTAATTAATTTAGAATATAATTAAAATTAGAGTAATTATAAACCTTTAATAAAACACGTATTAAATTACATGATATTCTAAAATTAAATATGTTTCTCAAGTTTTATAGTCATACGAGAATAGAAATAGTTAATATTATTAATTATCTAAAGTTTAATTTAAACATCATAACTTTTAGATATGCATGCATAGAATTAGAATTATTAAACAATAATATATGAGAGAGGATAATAAAAACTGCTAACTTTTAAAAGATAGCAGGAGAGTAATTACCTTGAACATATTTTTTTCGACATATATACTCAATTACTTAAATAAAAATTAATAAAATAGATAAATAATAAATATATTTTTGATAAAACTAATAAAGTTTAGGGCAATTTATGTATACAAATTGAATGAAAAAATTGTTTACTCAAATGTAATAATACAGATTTCATTACTTGTATGTCCTGAAATAAGTTTATGTAATCCATAAAATTCTCTCACGTTTTATAAATTGTATATAAACCGTGAAAGCCTCCCACAGTTTATGAAGGAATCACATTATAGAGAAACCATGGTTTTTTATTACGGATTATGAAAAAGAGAGCTTGAGCATAAACCGTGTCAGTCTCCCACGGTTTATGAAGAGATCGCATTAAACAAAAATCTTTGCTCAATACAACGGTTTATGAACAAGAGACAAACACACATCAACCGTAGTAAATTTGTGTCAAAATTTTGTGCACGTTATATATATTCCTTAGTTATAATATCTTAGATGTAAAAAATATAGGATTACATATTTATTGGCGGTATCTTTAGAAATGTAAAATGAAAGTAAATAAGAGTGTGGAGCTATCAACACTTTTATTATAGTGATTTGTTTGGAGATTATTATTATTATTATTATTATTATTATTATTATTATTATTATTATTATTATTATTATTAGAGAAAATATAAAACAAAAATAAGAAATAAAAAATGTGAAATTTCAATTATGAATAAAAAATATATATGCTCAAGCTGTATGTTTATACTATTTTTTTTATATTATAGTTAATCATATTAATATTGCAAGTTTTATATTATAGTTAGTTTTGTGTCAAGAATTTGCCTGTCAAATTCTCATTCTGGTTGTTGTACTAGTGCTTTTGACGGTGTGCTTAGATCGGGACTTTGGAGTCAGTTGTTTTCTGAGGTGTTTTTTTTTTTATTGAAGTTTCCATCGGCAGTCTCCATTCTTGTATGTTCTGGGTCCATTACGTGTTGAGCCTTTTGTCTTTGTCAACCTCTGGGCTCAGTGAGGCATCTTTCTCTACAGATGGTAATGTAACTGCTTTACGTGCTCGATCTCTATTAACTTGTAGTTTTTTTTATCTTGTTGACTTTATTTGTAGTTTACAATAATGGATGCACTGAATGAAAATCATCATTATAATGATTCACCTTTGCAAAATTAATTATGTTTCGTTTCGTGTGTTGTTTTTGGATTGGCTGTTGGTTATTTTAATAAATTAACGATGTTGAGTGGATGAACATATAAAGAATAAAAGAGTTGTCATATTTTATTATAAATTCAGGTTTTTTTTTTTAAATTGTTACTCGACATTTGGTAACGATTTTAAATCCGCTGCTATATTCATAAGAGGATTAGTAAACGTATGGCATTTTGCAGCGGTTGACAACCGCTGTAATCTCCCTTAAATCATATTTTCACGATTTTGTAGCAGATGAAACCGCTGCAAAATACCATCTAGCAGCGGTTATACCAGCGGTTACTAATAGCCGCTGCTAAGGGTTTAGCCGCACACTATCTTTCAACGGATTTATCAACAGCTGCTATCTGTTTGGCAGCGGTTAAAAATCGTTGCTAATCCTGTACATAACTGCTGCTATCTGTCGGATGTGGTGTACTGCAAGAGCGAGACTGGGATTGAAATCCAGCGAGATCGAAGCAAATACGCAATGAAATAAGTGATTAGATGGCAGTGTGAGTGAGATTTGGATGTGAGGAGAGAGAGATTTTGATTTTGTGACTTAAAAAGTTTGTTTGTTACTGTAAATGTGAATAAATCATTAAGAATAGATAACTAACATTTAAAAAAAAATTGTGTATTTAGTAACATTTTAGCATAAATATTACTTAAGATGTAATTTTGTTATCATTACTAACATTTTAATAAATGTTAAGAGATAAATGTTACTAAATGTCTATAATGTAGTAGTGACTAAAGTAACCCAATTTAATTTTTTCAACTTCTATTATAAATATATTTAAAAAATGATATATTAAATTTATGTTTAGTATATAAAATTCTCTCTAAAATAAAGTTTACTCTTACCCTTTACTCCAACACAAGCAAAATCACGAGTTAAATATTATAAAGTTGAATTATCTTAACTTATAAGATCGTATTATTATTTAAAATGTTCAGAACATGACTTTAATAGTTTTTACGAATATAATTTTAAAATTTTATTTAAAATTTATATACACAATAATATTACTATACATATTACAAATTTTATATCTATCAAAAATAAAATTTTTAAAGAGTTAATAAATGAGAGGTATCTTATTTTATGAACTAACTTTTAGAGTTGAATTAATTTCACTTCATCTCAATTTTAATATAGTATCCAAACCTATCCAATCTAAAGTTTGAAATTCAATCTTTGTTGACTTAAAAAAAAATTAAACATAAGACAAAAAAAAGTCTATGTAAATTTTAGGTTAAATTACATAGTTGGTCCCTACACTTTCAGTAAAATTATAAATTGTTTCTTACACTTTAAAATTTTGTAATTGAGTTCCTAAAAAAAATTAAATTTATAATTTAGTCTCTGTTGTTCAAAAAGTGTTTGATTTAATAGAATATTCTCAACATATTCTCTATTTAACAGAATATTCTCAGCATATTCTGAGAATATTTTGTTAAATCAACATTTTTGAACGGTGAAGACTAAATTGTAAATTTTAATTCTCTTTAGAGATCCAATTACAAACTTTTAAAGTGTATGGACTAATTTATAATTTTATTGAAAGAGTAGGAACCAACTGTATAATTTAACCTAAATTTTACGCAAACTTAAAAAAGACTCTTAGGTGAGAGAACTTGTTAAAAATATAATCATTTATACATTCTCTTATTAGTTTAAATTTTTGAAATGAGTAATTTTATGAAAGTATAATTGATCGATAATAACATAAAAATGTAACAAAAAATTTATTTTAAATCTTCAAATATTTTGTTCCATGAGGATTTTATTTTTCGTAGGTAACAAATGACTTAAAATTGTCATTGTTAATATGCCAATCATGCATAAACATCGTTTTGAATATCATTTGTTTGACTTTACTCTATCAACAAAGAGGTTTTAATTTGCAAATCATGATGATGTGTTTCCAGAAAGAGAATTGCTTTTAGTGATGATTTCAGAATTTATATGGCAATTATTATTATGTGCTAATGTCCCTTTTTAGGTTGGTGTAAAATCGTTGTTATAAATGTTTTCAAATGACCCGCGTATGAAGAATATTTCTCATTTGCCTTTCTTTGACTTAAAGCAACGAATCGAAAGTTCCTTCACTATAACTACTCGGAGCCAGTTTAAATTTGATCATTTTTTTAGAATAAAATAAAAACTATTCATGTTTCATGCATGTTCTTTATTTTCTAAACGAGGAGGTGTTAATTAAAATATGTATAAATAAATTCCAAAATGAAAAAAGAGACTATAATAAATATTTGAGAACAAATTTTTTTCTTTACTAATAATCAACCAATAATTTTGTAAAAATTATTTCTGTTTTTCTCTCTACAATGACAAATTAACAACATAAGCATGAAGTAATATATTTGCTTTTTCTCTTTCTCTTTATAAAGCAGTTTTGATGTCCTCTCTCTCTCATCTGAAGATAAAAAAAAATTGTATAGAGGGTTGTCAGTCGCTGGCTCGCTGCTGCAACCAATTTACAACACAGAGAAAAATAGAGATATTTAAAAAGAATAAGAATCGAACCAATTATATTTTAATCAATTCAAATAATCAGGTATCTGATTGAACATAAAATTTATAAAAATTAAAAAATATAAAAAATAAGAAAACATGTAAATAATATGTAATAATAAAAAAATAAAGAACAATATATCACTGAAGTTATATTTAAATAAATATCATAATTTAAATTAGAGGAGATAAATATATATATATATATATATATATATATATATATATATATATATATTATATTTTTAAAAACCTAATTCAATAATTAGGTTAACTTGAATTCCGCAATCCTAGCTAAAACTATTATCTGAACTAATTAAGGTTGGATTTAATTGTGTTCGATCTAATTATATCCGACTATCTCGTCGAATATAAAACTAATATAATCGGATCAATTTGATTATTTGAGCAATCGAATTATCTATACTTGTGAATAGGTGGCCCTGTTTCCCCTTTCTTTCTCACCCCATCCTTCAACTCTTTTTCTCTTCTTTTATTCTCTCTTGCATGCACTTACACTACAATAAAAATTATTTTTAGCGACAAATTTTTAACGATAATAACATACTGACTATTATATATCTTATTTAATTTATGTTTTTGTGTCAATTATATATTTATCATTATTATTACATGTTATAATAGTAATTATATTTTTTTGTTACTATTAAAAAGTTTTTTCTATCAATTATATAATAGCTACTAAAATTTTTAGCAATAAAATATAAAACAATTAGTGTCTAAATATCACTATATATATTAGTAGTTATTTTTATTATTACTAAAAATAAAATAAATGACTATTAAAAATAAATTTTTTAGTAGTATTGATCTTACTAGCGCTATTCTAAATCTTAAATTTTCAGATTCAATAACTTTTTTATGGTATATTTCTCTCTTTTTGTGGTGTTTTTTGTTTTCTTCTATAGATATTTTAGGTGTAGATCTCTCATATTTTAAAGAAAGATACATCAAAAAAAAATATTTTTTTCATGGAAAAAATTTGCAGATCAAAAAAATACTTGGGTTTATCAAGAAAAAAAGAAAGAGTTTACAATGTTGCAATAGAATTTGAGGATATAAAAATTAAAGAGGCACAAAATTGTAATTATTTTTATAAGTTAAAATTTTCTATAATCGAATTTTATATTTATTCTTAGTACATAGTTCAGCACAATAAATATTTTATTTTCATCTTTCGATGTATACTTAATATTTTGTTTCATCTTATGAGTGTTTTTAAATTTTTTTTTATGAATGAATTCTTTTATCAGGAAAAAAAACAATAATATAAGCATCATTTTTCTCAAATCAATTGTCTATTTGTCTCTCTCTCACTCTCTTTCTCTCCCCTCTTTCTCTCCCTTCTGATTTTTTCTAATCCTCTTCGTACACATAATCAAAATAGTGATGGACAAAGATTAAGAGAAAAATAAAATTTTAAAATAAATAAATAAATATTGGTTGATTATTGACAAAAAAAAAATTAGTTTCCGATTTTTATTGTTTATCTATTTATATTATGTTAAGTTAAAATAAGAGAAAAGAAACTAAACAAATTAAAAGTGATAAATTACTATATATATATATATGCGCACGCACCCGCATAAAAGTTTAAATTTAAAGATAAAAGAGTATTATTTTTTAATATTTGGATTAAATTCTAATTTTATTTTTAATATTATATTATTTTTCTTATTTTAGTCCTTTTGTTAAAATTATTTTTTAAATATTTTTTTATTATACTTTTCTTTAACGGCAAAATTTATAATTATAATAGTCATAATGGCGATTCTAGTAATTTGAAAATAAAAATAAAAAAGAATAAAATAAATAAAAAGATAATAATACAGGTAAAAAGATATTTAAAAAAAATAATTTTAACTGAAAAACAAAAGTAAAAATAATAAAATGTTTAAAATAAAAATAAAATTTCTTAAATATTATAAACAAACAATAATTTTAAAGAGACAAACAAAATTATTAAAATTAGTCTTATTTAATATTTATTAGTTATTATAATAATTAATTAATATTAAATAAGATAAATTTTTATTTTTGACTAATTTATTTTAGTTACTAAATATTTTCTAAGACAAAATAGAACTTAGCCAAAACACTAGGCGCTAAAATATACTTTACCAACAAGATAATAAATGCAAGCTTATATAATGTAAGTTAACTACATCTTACAAGTAAATGACTCAAATCAGACTAATTAGCAGCAAACAAATTCATTGATCTGACTTAAGTTGATTTGTCTTCTTTATATTAAAAAAATGTGATCATCAATAAAGTAAAAACAACGGATCTTGGAATACAATTTTATCCTTTTTATTTTGGTAAAAGATATCCATAATGACATTGTTCATCAACATAATGATTCATAGTTCTAAAGCTCTAGCTATGAGAGATTTAGGTAGGATTTGTTAACATACATACACCCACAGATATATATATATATATATATATATATATATATATATATATATATATATATATATATATATATATAACTAAATTTATGATGAATTAATAGTGTATGTTAGAAATTTTTTGGTTTAGATAATGTGAAACATGATATAT
This sequence comes from Arachis stenosperma, assembly GCF_014773155.1. Lineage (NCBI taxonomy): Eukaryota > Viridiplantae > Streptophyta > Magnoliopsida > Fabales > Fabaceae > Arachis > Arachis stenosperma. Next base: position 7,574,310 of record NC_080378.1, read on the forward strand.
TTCCTCATATTCTGGCATGGACAAAGATTTAGAGTATAGACTTGAACTTGTATACAAAGTAAGTGTGATCAATAATATATATTTCTAAAATTTTATTCTAATATTATATTAAAAATAAAAAAAATAAATTTCTAATTTTTTAATTAAAAATAAATAAGTCTTTGACTAGTTAAAAATATGAAAAATGTCTTTCATGTATTTATCTTCATATATTTTAAACGGGACGATTTAGATATTTCGTACTTTAGAAGACGAGAGAAGTTTTTGTATTTTTAATTTATTAAAAAAGATTTTATTTATCATCAAATTAAAAATTTATTTATCGTTTTCTCTAAAAATTAAGTGATAAGTCTAAATATTTTAAAGTTTATTTAATTTCTTATAATATGATCGGATCGGAGTTGAGTAAAAGTTTAATTAAAAAAAGTTAATAAAACATGGTAAATTAACAACCGACAGCTTCAATCAAGAATCAATTTAGTAGTAGTGAATTTATATATTTCGAAAAGAACAAGATTTCCTTTATAACATGAGCAAATATACCATGTCATCGTCATAACCTTATCCTGAAAAGTGAAAACATTAAAAAAGGAAATAGTATTTGTGGTTGATATAAAGGACAAAAAAGAGCAAATTAAAGCTACTGTTTGATAATAATAATATTAATAATAATAGTAATAAAAAAATATATGAAAAATTGACATTGAGACCAATCTTGAATCACAGTGTGGCAATTGATGTTGATTGCATGAAATCCAGTTCATTACGCGTAACATAATGCTGACTTTTGTTTCCACTATTAACTTTGCATTGCATACACGTTATTATTATTATTATTAGAATTAAATTAGAATAGATTGGATATCATATGTAAACTAAACTATATACATGCTCATATCATGGTCTCCACTCTCCATTATTATCATTTCAATTCAAGTCACAAATGATTTATTGACATTTCATAGTTGTTGTAGAAGGGACAGAATCCAATCAATCCATTATATATATTAGAAAAACGACATTAGTTACTTAAGACTCTTTACCTATGATACTACAACAATTAAATTTTAATTAAGCTTATTACCTTAGCTTAGTGAATTAAGAAATTGTTACATTAATTTTTAAAAAGTTTAATTATCGTTAGTTTCTACAGTTTTACTAAATTTTTAATTAAGTTTTTATATTTTTTTAATTAGGTTCTTATATTACTTTTAATTTTGTAATTACATTCTTAAAATTAACATAATATTTTTATCAAAATAAATACGGTTAAAAATTTAATTAAGTTTTTAGTTATAAATACTTTCAATTTACAAAGAAATATTCAGTTAACTCTAATATTTTTCTATACTAGAAAGGATTTAATTAATTACAAAATTAAAGCAATATAGGAACTCAATTGAAAAGAAAAAAATATAGAAATCTAATTAAAAATTTGATAAAATTATAAAGACTAACAGAATAATTAAATCTTTTTAAAATTTAATTTTTATATACTACTGGTGTAAAAAAATTTAGGATTGTTCTACTTCTAGTAAATAGTTTATCAATCCGTTTGAATAAGTGTCATTGTATCATTGTTTAGATTTTATTTTATGTATATAATAATTTATTGATCAGAAATAAGCGCTTAAATAAAATTTTGATATGCAATAAATTAATTTTTAATCTATCAAACTAAAAGATATCGTAAAAAAAAAAATTTTACACATATGTAATCGTATATTATTATCTGAAAAAGTAATTAATTTTTTAAACTTATTATTTAAAAAATTATCTAATTAAATACATAAATCTAATTAGTAAACGAGTAAAAAAAAAATCTAATTAAATACATTAAAATTAAATTTTAAAATATTTATTATTACTCAATTTTCCTCTATGGTAATTTTGAGTAAATGATGTTTCTTTGACTTTTTTTGACGTAACCGTTGGCATGAAATTGAAAAGCCACGTATAACAGTTTACAGTTCTAAAATTATAGCTTGGTATGCTTAATGACGATTTTGTAAACTAACGGTGACTTTATTAGTAAGTAATTGAAAACTTCATCAACTGTACAATTAGAGATCAGAATGACATAATAATAATAATAATAATAATAATAATAATAATAATAATAATAATAATAATAATAATAATAATAATAATAATAATTTTATTATTACAAGAATTAACTAGTTTCTCGTTTATATCAATACAAAATTAGATATTTATTTATATATAGATAATTTTTTAAGCGATGATAATCAGAATAAAATCTTTCACTCAAATGTTACCAACTTTACTATTTTATAATAAATAATGAAATTACACATGTTAAGATATAATACAACCTTTGTTTCAAATTATATTTTTGTCACCAAAAATAATTATATAAAATTACATCATTAAAACTATTTAATTTTTATTGTTATTAATTAACAAAAAAAGCTTATACTAAAAATCAATTTTGTTATTAGAGAATTAATTATTTAACAAAAAAAATCAACTAACAAAATAGTAGCTAAATAGAAGTCAAAAAGCTAAATTGTTAATGTATTAAAAAGTAAATTAAAAAAAATTAATTAATTGTTAGACGAAAAAAAAAAGTTAATTTCAAATCTTTTATCTTATTTATATCAATACAAAGGATTTTTTTTAACAAAAAATATAATAATAAAATAGTAGACGAAAGAAAAATTTTAAAATTGTTATTATAGAGAAAAAATAAATTACAAAATGTTAATTCTAATTCTTTTCCCAATACTATATATACTATGTGATGTCATATATTTTTCAATAATTAATATGATTAATAAAAATGTTATTTGTATAAGAAAGTCAATAATTAAAGTTAATTATTATGTATTTATATATTAATATATATTATTTAATTAATTTTTAATGTATATTTTGTATTGTAATATATATTTTATATTAGTGATTAATTTTAATAGTTAATTATTTTTATCTTACTTCCCCAAATTAATCTCAAGTAAATATATAGAGAAAAATCCAAATCAGCCCTGACAATTACTTCGAAAGACAACGAGGTTCCTGACAAAAAAAACTCCAACCCGGTCCCGGACAAAAAAAAAAAAAATTCAACCTGACCCTTGACAATTACTTCGAAAGGACAACGAGGTCCTTGTGCAAAAAAAAAATCAATGTTATTTTTTTTGGCACAGGGACTAATCAATCCCAAAAAAATTTATCAGAGGCCGAATTGAGTGTTTTTTTTTTCTTGGGGGCCTCGTTGTCTTTTTGAAATAATTCTCAGGGCGGATGGGTATTCACTCAAATATATTTGTAGTAATGATACATGATTATTTTCTGAATTATTTTTATCTTACTAATCCAAATTATAAAAGTTGATTTCATAAATCTAGTAATTAAATTCACACTTAACAAGTAAGAGTGATAAACTAAAGTAAGTGGTGGCTTTGGATTCTTCTGGCGATTCGTGCTTGCCAGCTTTGCTTTTACTCGGCAGCAACAACAAACATATATAAGCATCTCATTCACATGAACACCCCATCTAATATTTAATAATAAAAATCCATTTTTGACAAAAAGGGGTTGATTTCACAGCCAAATCGGATTCTGGGTTGGAAGAATTTCACCAAAAAAGAACAACAATTGGTTGATTCAGATGATGGAGGATCGAAGGCTGGTGCTGGTTCTCATCAGCACCTGCATTCTCTGTTTCTTGGTCATTGGCATTAATGGTGACACAGATCCAAATGATGGTTAGTGATGCTGTTCATTAATAATTCAATCATGTTCATTTTTTCTTTTTTCCTTCAAACTTTATTTTTTCAATGTGTGTGTTTCTTTTGTACTTGGATGTGTTAGTTGTATACAGTGTTTTAGACTTTTAGTGAAGAGTACTTCTTGCTATAATTGTCTTATGTTCCAATTTTCTGTTTTTGCTTTTTTATTTTTTTTAATTATTTGAAATTTATCTTTATAGTTCAGCTGATTTTCCAGTAGACTAGTTAGATTTGGATTTTGGAACAAAGTTTGTAATTTTTTTAAAAATTAATTTATGAGTTTCTTTTCATCTGAAATTAATGTAAATTCTATTACCATGAATAAATGTGGGTGTTTAATTTTCTTCTTTTTTTTTTTAGTTGATGTTTTTACTTTTATTTTTAATTATTGTGTTTAAGCCATGTTCTATCTGTTATGAGTGGTAATAGTAGTTAGTTGATATACAATTCTTGCTCTCTTCAGTAGGAACAAGGTTGCTAACAAGTGATCCAAAATCAAATACTTTCTGATGTAATAATAGTATGATTGGCATGTTTTTCTCATGATTTCCTCTGATATGAATGGGAATCTTCATCTTCCAATTTCATTCCTTTACTTTTGACTTCAATGTTTGTTTCTGTGTTCTCAAAACTTTGTTATCCTGAATGTTTGATGCAGCTAATGCTCTAAGGAGCTTGTATCAGAATATGAACTCACCATCTCAACTAAATTGGCCTCAGAATGGCAATGATCCTTGTGGACAGTCTTGGAAAGGCATTAGTTGCAAGGACAATCGCGTCACCGAGATGTGAAGCCTTAATCTCCTAAATCCTAATCACTTTATACATGTTTCGATTATTACTCTTTTCGGCTCCAATGTCTGATATATGTGTTGTTGTTTGGTTTTTTTCCGATCATTTACTTCTTATCAGCAAGTTACCTGGTCTTCAACTTAGTGGAACTTTGGGTTACCAGCTCGAAAGCTTGACATCTGTGACTTACTTGTAAGTTAAGCCTCGTTCGGTAACTGTTTCAGGACATAAAATACAGAGACACGGAGAAAATCTGTCTTGTACTGTGTCCTTTGACAATATCCAAATGCAGCCTTAATGATCTTGTTCATTGTATATCCAGTTTTGTATGTATTGTTACTGTCGTCGTAAATCGAAAATCTTTGCAGTGACTTGAGTAACAACAATCTTGGTGGCAGCTGGTACCAACTCCCTCCAAATTTGCAGCACCTGTATGTCTTACACTTCTGTTTATTTTTGTTTCTCGGACTTTCGGTAGTCGAATTCTAACATACTTGATACTTCTTTGTATGCAGAAATCTCGCTAATAATAATTTCAATGGGCCGATCCCATATTCGATCTCTCAAATTACTTCACTTAAATACCTGTATGTAACTATATTCTTGAATTCTTATATGCTTTTCATTGTGTACCTATAAACCTCCTTGCTAAGCCACTGTAGTAATCTGCAAAATTAACATTGATTCTGTAGGAATCTTGGTCACAACCAGTTCCAACAAGGATTGACTGTTGACTTTTCAAAGCTTACTTCCCTCTCTACACTGTAAGATTCCCTCAATTCCATATACCTTTCAGCAACATTGATGTTATGACTTCTTTGTTTTTCGTTGTGGATTCATTAAAATTTTGTACTTAAAAATTTAATATTATTTCTGATTCCATGCTAATTCATATTCTTTATTTGTTTCTGCGAAAAGGCTTCATATACATTGGCTATTTTGTGATATTTACATGCATATGATTCTTGTAATCTAAAACTTTTGAGTTACTGATCCATCAACTATAATATCTGTAACCTGTTGTAGGGATCTTTCGTCCAATTCGCTGACAGGGGATCTCCCTCAGACAATGAGCTCACTTTCGAGCTTGTCAACCTTGTAAGCATCGAGTTTTGTATTCTTTCTTTCTTTTTTCTTCATGTTTGCATGGTATTGATTGCATTCTAAGTGGACTTATTTGTCTTTGTTTAGGTATCTGCAAAACAACCAGTTCACGGGCACCATCGATGTTCTTGCTAACCTGCCACTTGACACTTTGTGAGCCTCTTTTATGTCATTTGCTGCCATGGAAAACTTCTTTCCTATATTTATATAATAACCTTTCAAGTTCTAATTATTTTCTGAATATTTCTCTCAGGAATGTGGAAAACAATCATTTTACAGGCTGGATACCGGAACAGCTGAATGGCATAGACCTACAGTGAGTATTACCATTATCTGCAATTTTTCAAACTAAGAATATTTATTTGTTTATTTCATTATATAAATCTTGAATGATAAGCCAAGGTTTAAAATGACAGAAAGGGTGGTAATTCATGGAGCTCGGGGCCTGCGCCCCCTCCGCCTCCTGGGACACCTCCAGCAACAACCAGCCGTCACCACAAATCCGGTGGGCATGGCAGCTCATCAGGTGGTAGCTCTAGTGATGGGGGTAAAAAATCTGGTATTGGAGCCGGTGGCGTTGCTGGAATAGTGATCTCCATATTGGTTGTTGGGGCAATAGTAGCATTCTTCCTGGTGAAGAGAAGATCCAAGAAGTCGTCGTCATTAGACACGGAAAAGCTTGACAATCAGCCATTGGCTCCTCTTGCTTCAAATGAAGTGCACGGTTTGTATCTTGGTTCTCGCATACTATTGAAAATCCTTTCTTACCTTTTTCCTTTATGATTAACTTTATGCTACTTATTTCTCATTTTAAATAGTTTCACATTTCATTCTCTTCTTGAAATGTGTTTGATATAGACCTTACTTTATATGCTTAATTCTACTTGTGGATTGTGATAAGTTAGTTATCTGAAGTAACATATTACAACATTTCATAATGCAGGATTGAATTCTATGCAGAGTTCCTCTGTGATTGACTTGAAAACATTTGACACTCCTGTGGAACCAATAAATGTTAAACCCCCTATTAAACCCCCACCTCTCAAATCATTCGACGAGGAAGAAATTCCAAAGAAGCCAACTGCTGTCAAGAAGACTGTCGCTGCTCCCGCAAATGTGAAAGCATATTCTATAGCTGACCTGCAGATTGCTACTTCAAGCTTCAGTGTGGATCAACTCCTTGGAGAGGGGTCTTTCGGACGTGTATACCGTGCACAATTCGATGATGGAAAGGTACTCCTTATCGCATCCTTACTTTACAAGTCCAATTCTATGTCTTATTCTGCGGGCAAAGATATGGAAAATCCAAAAATAATGCCATGCCCTTGGGAAATGTCTTAAAAGTGACTCACCTGAGTCTTTCTCAATATATATAAGCATGCCAAATTGCTAATACACTTGATGATATATGTCAAAAAATGTTAACATATCTTCTGAATCCATGCAGAGGCTTATTAATGGTTTTGACTTTGACATGAATTGTTGTAGGTTCTTGCAGTAAAGAAGATAGATTCATCTATCATTCCCCATGATTCATCCAACGATTTTGTGGAAGTAGTCTCAAACATCTCCCATTTGCATCATCAAAATGTGACAGAGCTTGTTGGTTATTGTTCGGAGCATGGACAACACCTCTTGGTCTACGAGTTCCATAAAAATGGATCGCTGCATGACTTCCTTCACCTACCTGATGAGTACAGCAAACCATTGATATGGAACTCTCGTGTCAAGATCGCTCTAGGGACAGCTCGCGCCTTAGAGTGAGTTAGTTGTTTGCAAGTGTAAATAGAATAATGACCTCTTATTTCTTTCCCCAAAAGTCAATAACCAACCTCTTCTTTCTCTTTTTTAAGGTACCTACATGAAGTTTGTTCGCCTTCGGTTGTTCATAAGGATATTAAGTCAACCAACATATTGCTTGATTCAGATCTTAACCCTCATCTTTCAGATTGTGGATTGGCAAGCTATATTCCAAATGCAGACCAGGTGATTTTAATTTTTGGAACAAATATGCTGTGAATTTCAGTTTCAAATGGATGCACTCTTAATGAATGCATTTTTTCCTTTTATCTTGTGTCACACGGCTTACATATGAAAATTATTAGTTCTAAATATCGTCTCATGTTCAGGTATTGAACAATAATGCTGGATCGGGATACGAAGCACCGGAAGTTGGTATGTCCGGTCAGTATACGCTTAAGAGTGATGTCTACAGCTTTGGAGTTGTCATGTTGGAACTTCTTAGTGGAAGGAAACCGTTTGACAGGTAATTGATGCATCTTTTAGGTGGTTACTCGTGAAAATGTCTTCATGGGAAGATGATAGCTGAGATGTAAACACGTGTCATGTCAAGTAGTTTAGTAAAAAATGTCAAACTATCTAACGGTTTTTAACTATTATTTTCACATGAAGACATCTTCATGTGACTAGTTTTAACATTCGCATGCTCTCCAAAATCAACAGCGCATTTAGTAACATATATAGTTTAATCTATAATATAAAACCCTTCAAAGTAGTTAGGGTAGGTAGATGCACCAATTTCTTTTGATATCATTTGTATTTTGTTGTTTAAAAAACTCCTTCGGCAGCTCAAGGCCAAGATACGAGCAGTCTTTGGTACGGTGGGCGACACCACAACTCCATGATATCGATGCATTGGCTAAAATGGTTGATCCTGCGCTGGAAGGGCTATACCCGGTTAAGTCGCTGTCCCGTTTTGCCGATGTTATCGCACTTTGTGTTCAGGTAATGTCACACATATATGTCTCCTTTTTGTTGTCTTAACAACCAAATAAACTACATATATTCATGTGCGTCTATGTGTATGTGTGTCTTTGTGTTTTGAGAGAGTAAACAAACACAGCCTAAGTTACTTGTTTGGCTACTACACACTATAAAAAGAGGTGGGTACTCCAATGAAGACTATAATTGTCTTTATATGAAGATGCTTCCTTTTGACAATCGGGTGGTGGATTGTAGGGTTTTGATTTTAGCATGTTATAAGAGCGTTGCCTTTATCTAAAAGCGTTGATATTTCCTTTAAATCGTTACTTTTTCTTATAAGTCACGTTTTAAAGTGTAACAAAACAAATATCTTCATGGAAGGATGTTTTTGACATATTGGAGTAGATGCCTTAAAAAGAAAAAACAGCCTAAATGTTAGGGTGATCCAAATGCCAAAACTCATGTCAAAGGGAGGATTTATATGTGCTTTTAATGTATTTATCATTTCAGGAAAAGTAACTAACTAACTACATGATTGTTGTAATATAATGTAATGATTGTTTTGGCAGCCGGAGCCGGAATTCCGACCACCGATGTCGGAAGTGGTTCAAGCATTAGTTCGGTTAGTGCAGAGAGCAAACATGAGCAAAAGGACATTTGGGACTGAGCAAGGAGGAACACCAAGAGCGGGTGATGAGCCTGATACACCAGACATGTAAATTTTATTGCAAATAATAAGATCATTGTGTTTAATAGAATGGCTTAAAAATGGAAAGGAAAAACAAAATAATATTATTCTCTCTTTCTTTGAATGTACCTTCTATTATTGTTTGAGGTTGAACAATTTTTTTCGTGTAATATACAGCGTTAGTCCTTTCAATTTGTTGGTAATATAAATAATTATATTATTTTGCACAATTCAAGCTATGTTTTATCTTTTATTATTTTCTTTTTTTTTTATTATTTTTTTTGTAAATTTATTTATAATATACAACAATTAATAAGTTATGATAAGGTAAGAAGGTTACTGATAACGCACTCTACAGATACTAATTCAAATTACGCGCGTTTTCAGTTTTTTTCCACTCTCATTCCGAAATACTTTCTTCTGCTCTCATTCCAAAACTGTTTCATCTTCCTATTCAAATTTAAAATCCAAAATCGTTTAACAATTAGAAATTTCTCAAATCAGAGTGATAGTCATGTGGGACAAACTGAGTCATGTGTTCAGGAGATGCATAAAAAATTAAGCAAGACAATGATTAGCGGGATGCATCAAAAATTAGGCAAGACAATGATTAGCGAGTATCAAAAGTCAAATGTCTTATTATTTTACAAGATGCATTGAAGACCTTCATTAATCAAGATGTCTTCTTCTTAGAATTTATTTTATATTTATTTTATTTTTGTTGTTTATTTGTTTTAGGTCCAGATATGATTTTACCCATTTTTTTTCTATTCTAGTGAACTTATGAGTTAAGGTTTTAAATTTAAGAGGTATAAAAACCTTCTAAGACTTAGTAGCCACTTTTTCTTTAATTTTGATGAATGAAATTTTCTTTGAGTTTCTTTGAGAAACTTGGGTGTTATCAGGTGAGGTAAAGTGATTTCCTTAACTGTTGCATCAGGAAATCAAATCAAATTGAGGTAGAGGAGTCCCTTTCTTTGATTTTCCATCTTATCCTGAGTTACGTTCTGTATCATTTGGTATCAGATTTCAGGTACTAGATTAATTTTCATTAGTCTACGATTATCATTCTTGTGTTCTAAATACATTAAAAAAAAATCCAGCCACATATAGACAGTTTATCCTTACGTCTTCTTCTTTTCTTGTTGATTGGCTTTTTAATTCCTTTTCCTAAGATTATTGTCTGTCCTTGCTGTTTTTGTGTTTCTCATTATTCTTTTTGTCCTTCCTTTCCTATTAGTTTATTATCTTTTTTCTCATTATTAGGAAAAAAAAAAGAGTACGCACTTTGAAGTTTCTTCCTATTATTAGTAAATTTTTCTTTTACCAACACATCTTGAGTACAAAAAAAAGAATACGTACTTTCAAGTTTACACAGTAGCATTTTAGCAAAGTAAAAAAAAAAAGCGTTGTGTTCTTCTATAAAAAAAGCAACAATCTCAAAAAAAAAAAATAAAAAAAAGAAAAAAATCATTCCATACGTTATTATTCTTATTCTTATTCTTATTATTATTATTATTATTATTATTATTTTTATTATCCTTATCTTTTGTCTTTTGTGTCCTTATCCCTTTTTATTATCCTTTCCATCTTTTCTTTTATCGTTGCGTCGGATTTTCTCTATCTTTTATTTTTGTTTGATTTCTAAAGTGCAACAGTCAAAGAGTTTCAAGAGTGGTAAAAGGCAAGAGTGGTAAGTTCAATAGAGGGTAAAAGCCAATTTTGAGAATAAATACGAGTGTCCATCTTTGAGTGAAACACGTGAGCGAGTGATTGTGAGGTCCTTTCTATAACATTTTGTTGCAGGTTCATTGTTATGGCAGCTCATTCTAAAGATACTGTAGTTGACATGGAGTTGATGCAAAGGGCTATTCAACACTTAACCAATCGCTTGACTGAATTGGAAGTATGGAGGTAAGAGGTGACACAGACACTATCCAAGAATATTAAACAAGGACCTTTTCGGAATCGGCGTCCTAGTCATGTACCTTCTGATGATGACTCTGATGGGGTTATAACACCTCGACACAAAAGTCAAGATAGCAATATCAACGCCATCAAGATGCAAATACCACCATTCAAAGGGAGAAATGATCATGAAGTTTATTTGGAGTGAGAATGTAAGATGGAAAGAATTTTTGCTTGTCATAATTACTCTAAAGCAAAGAAGGTTCGTTTGGCAGCAGTTGCATTCTCTGACTATGCCTTACTTTGGTGGGATGAATTAGTGAAGACAAGACGGAGGAATGATGATCACCATATAAAGTCTTGGATCTTATGAAGCGCCTCATGAAGAAACGATTTGTGCCTTCGTACTATTACAGTGAAGTGCATCAGAAGTTACATCGACTGACTCAAGGCTCCAAGTCCGTTGAAGACTACCATAAGGAAATGGAGATGCTTATGATTACTGCCAACATAGAAGAGGACACTGAGGTTACTATGGCACGATTTGTAGGTGGTTTGAATAGAGCGATTGCTGATGTGGTGGAGTTACACCATTATGTGGAGCTGGAGGATTTGGTTAGTATGGCTATGAAGGTGGAGAGGCAACAACAAAGAAGAACACCAAGAGGATTGTCTCATGCTAATCCTAAGTGGGACTCTCGTGTTGCTGACACAACAAAGACTACGAGTATTGACTCCAATGCGTTGTTTGATGCTACGAAAAAGAAAGGTAATTCTAACTCTTCTTCTGCTACTTCTAGGCATCGTGATATTAAATGCTTCAAGTGTCATGGTATGGGTCATTATGCTAATGAATGCCCAAACAGGAGATTGATGGTTATTAGAGGAGATGATATTGTGTCTGATTTTGATCATGGTGATGATTCTGATCACAATAGTATGCCACCTTTGGAGGATTGTTCCGATGGTGATGTTGAGTATGCAGTCCATGATGAATCTCTTGTTGTTAGACGCGCTTTGAATTTGCAGGTGAAAGAAGAAAGTCTAGAGCAACGCCACAATCTTTTTCACACTAGATGCTTGGTGGGTGAAAAAATGTGTAGCCTAATTATTGATGGTGGGAGTTGGACTAATGTGGCTAGTACACTTATGGTGGAGAAATTGAGTTTGACATGTGTTCGACATCCTAAACCATATACGTTGCAGTGGTTGAATGATAGTGGAGAGATCAAGGTTGACAAACAGGTGACAATTGCATTCTCTGTTGGCAAGTATGTTGATGAGGCATTGTGTGATGTGGTGCCAATGCAAGCTTGTCATTTATTATTGGGGCGACCTTGGCAGTTCGACCGTTGAACATTTCATGATGGTTATACGAATCGATTCTCCTTTTATTTTAATGGTCGCAAGATCATTCTTGCTCCTTTATCACCTAAGGAGGTTTACCTTGACCAGTTGAAGCTTCAACAGGATACCAAGGGGAACATGGGATGTGAGATCATAGAAAAATCTGAGAGAAAAGAGGCAATGAGAGAAAAGAATATAGCAAAAGGCCCAAAGGTGAGTGAAAAGAAAGAAAAGAGTCCATGTCATGAGAGTAGTACAAATACAAAAAAAATTGAAAAAGTTGAGAGCAAATTGTGTTTCTTTGCAAAAGAGAGAGATTTAAAGAGTGTTTTAATAGGCAAGAAAGCTTTGTTTATGGTTCGGTTTCGGGATACTTTATTTTCTGACACTGACCTTAACCCAAATTTGCCAAATAGCTTTGTCTCTTTGTTGCAGGAATTTTTCGATGTCTTTCTTACTGACGTACCACGTGGTCTGCCTCCATTACGTGGGATTGAGCACCAAATTAATTTTATTCCTGGTGCTAGCATTCCTAATAGACCAGCCTATAGGAGTAATCCTGAAGAGACAAAGAAGCTTCAAAGGCAAGTGGAGGAGTTATTAGCCAAAGGTCACATCCGGGAGAGTTTGAGTCCATGTGCTGTACCAGTTTTGTTGGTTCCAAAGAAGGATGGTACTTGGCGAATGTGTGTGGATTGTCGTGCAGTCAATAAAATTACGGTAAAGTATCGTTATCCTTTCCCTAGGTTAGATGACATGCTTGATGAGTTATATGGTGCATGCATATTCACTAATATTGATTTGAAAAGTGGGTATCATCAAATTAGAATGAAATCAGGGGATGAATGGAAGACTGCATTTCAAACAAAACATGGGTTATATGAGTGGTTAGTAATGCCTTTTGGGTTAACTAATGCCCCTAGTACTTTTATGCGTCTAATGAACCATGTTTTGCGAGACTTTTTGGGTAAATTTGTTGTTGTTTATTTTGATGATATTCTCATTTATAGCACTTGTTTGGATGACCACTTGTCACATGTTTCAGCTGTTTTAGAAATGCTTCGAAAAGAAAAATTATATGCTAATATTAAAAAGTGCACTTTTTGTATTGATCGAGTTATATTTCTTGGTTTTGTTGTGAGTGCGAGTGGAATTGAAGTTGATGAGGAAAAGGTAAAGGCTATTCGTGAATGGCCAACGCCTAAGAATGCTTCTGAGGTACGAAGTTTTCATGGGTTAGCTGGGTTTTATAGAAGATTTGTAAAAAAATTTTTTACCATTGCTGCGCCTCTCACAGAGGTTATAAAAAAGGATGTTGGATTTAAATGGGAAAGGGAACAAGACATTGCATTTCATACCCTAAAAGACTGTTTGTGTTCTGCTCCTATTCTTGTTTTACCTAACTTTGATAAAACCTTTGAGATTGAATGTGATGCTTCTGGGATTGGTATAGATGCTGTTTTAATGCAGGAAAAACGAGCCATTGCCTTGTTCAGTGAAAATTTGAATTTAGCTCAGCGTAAATATTCAACATATGACAAAGAATTATATGCTTTGGTTCGGGCTTTAGAGGTTTGGCAACACTACCTCTTACCTAAGGAGTTTGTGATTCACACGGATCATGAATCTTTGAAGCACTTAGAAGGACAAGGTAAGCTTGATAAAAGACATGCTAAATGGTTGGAATTTATTGAAACATTTCCCTATATGATTGCCTTTAAACAAGGTAAAGATAATGTCGTTGCTGATGCTTTATCTCGGAGGTATGCTTTGATTACTACCCTTACCTCTAAGTTATTTGGATTTGAGTTTTTAAAGGGGTTATATGTTACTGATTCTGACTTTTCTGCTATTTATGCCTCTTGTGAACATAGTGCATTTAACAAATTTTATAGACATGAAGGTTTTCTGTTTCGTGACAATAGAATTTGTGTGCCTGCTTGTTCTATGAGGGACTTACTTGTTCTTGAATCACATAATGGAGGTTTGATGGGTCATTTTGGTGTGCATAAGACATTGGATGTGTTATCTGAACATTTTTACTGGTCACGCATGCGTAGAGATGTTGAAAAATTTTGTGCTAAATGTGTTGCATGTAAACAGGCTAAATCTAAGTCTTTACCACATGGTTTGTATGCCCCTTTACCTGTTCCTATGCATCCGTAGGTTGATATTTCTATGGATTTTGTTCTTGGTTTGCCTCGAACAAAAAAAGGTCGAGATAGCATTTTTGTTGTGGTAGACAGATTTAGTAAAATGGCTCATTTTATTGCATGCCATAAAACTGATGATGCAACAAATATTGCTGATCTGTTTTTTAGAGAGGTTGTGCGTTTGTATGGTGTTCCCCAAACTATTGTTTTTGATCATGACGTAAAATTTTTGAGTCATTTTTGAAAATTTTTATGGGGTAAATTAGGCACAAAATTATTATACTCTACTACTTGTCATCCTCAAACTGATGGTCAAAGTGAAGTAGTAAATAGAACATTAGGGACCTTATTACGTGCTGTTGTTGGTAAGAATTTAAAAACTTGGGAAGATTGTTTACCTTTTATTGAGTTTGCTTATAATAGAACTATTCATTCTTCTACTGGATTTTCTCCTTTTGAACTTGTTTATGGTTTTAATCCTTTAACTATTTTGGACTTATTACCTTTGCCTTTGAGTGATATTGTTAGCTTGGATGCAGACGGTAAAGCGGAAAAGGTTAAAGCTATGCACTTGAAAGCACGTGAATTGCTTGAAAAGAAAAATAAGTTGACAGCTCAACAGGTGAATAAAGGTCGAAGACATCTTGTCTTTGAACCTGGTGACTGGGTATGTGTTCATTTGAGAAAGGAGAGGTTTCCTACTTAAAGAAAATCCAAGTTAGACCCTAGGGGTGATGGTCTATTTCAAGTGCTCGAAAGGATAAATAACAATGCTTATAAGATTGACCTTCCAGGTGAGTATAATGTATCAGCTACTTTTAATGTCTCTGACCTATCTCCTTTTGATTGTGATGCAGATTTGAGGACGAATCTTTTTCAGGAGGGAGGGAATGATACGAGTCATGTGGGACAAACTGAGAACTGTCATATGCCAATTGGTCCAATTACAAGAGCAACAACTAAGAGAATAAGAGAAGGTTTTGCAAACATGGCTAAATCATGTGTTTAGGAGATGCATTAAGAATTAGGCAAGACAATGATTAGCGATTATCAAAAGTCAAATGTCTTACTATTTTACAAGATGCATTGAAGACCCTCATTAATCAAGATGTCATCTTCTTAGAATTTATTTTATATTTATTTTATTTTTGTTGTTTGTTTGTTTTAGGCCCAGATATGATTTGGCCCATTTTTTCTATTCTAGTGAACTTATGAGTTAGGGTTTTAAATTTAAGAGGTATAAAAACCCTCTAAGACTTGGTAGCCACTTTTTCCTTAATTTTGATGAATGAAATTTTCTTTGAATTTCTTTGAGAAACTTGGGTGTTATCAGGTGAGGTAGAGTGATTTTCTTAGCTGTTACATCAGGAAATCAAATTGAGGTAGAGGAGTCCCTTTCTTTGATCTTCCATTTTATCCTGGGTTACGTTCCGTATCACAGAGTATTACTTTTTTTTTATTCTCATTTTAAAACCGTTTTATCTTGAAATTTCAAAATCCAAAATCGTTTAGCAATCAGAAACTTCTCAAATTAGAGCATAAAAACTCGAACTGACAATATTTTAAGATAATGAGTTAGTTTCTTCCTCATTTTATTACTGAGTATATATGTACAAAGGAAAAATATGAGAAGCCAATGGAATGTACAATGTGTACAATGAAGGTTTATGGAGTATTAGAGATATAATCATTAGTGTTACCTTTTCCTATCAGCTGAAGCTTTTGGGATGAGTGGTATCATGACACGGTATTAGAGCGCTAAATCTAAAAGGTCAAGAGTTCGATCTTTGGTGAATCCCAAAATTTATTGTTCTAGAATTCTCCGCAGTTGAGAGATGACAAATTTTACATCTCCCACAGTTGTAAACCAAAAGCACTTATCAAAAGAAGTGACTTCAGAGAAAAAACACAAGGAAGAGAAAGAAATAAAAAAATTTCTGTATGTATATCGATGGTGATTTATATTATCTAGTATGATTACATGAATCTTTGCAGAAAATTCACGACATCCGATGTTGACATTATTATTATTTATTTTATAGAAAGAAAGATATGAAAGTAATTAGTTTAAGGTTTTGACATATTGGGCATTAACATCCAAAAAACAATAAAAATAATTACAAAATTATATAATAAAAGTATTATTTTAACTGAAAATTTTATTATTTTTTTAAAAAATATTTGTATCATTTTTTTTCTTAAAAATATGGATACATCTCATTGCAATTTATATTTTTTTAGCTATTTAAAAATTAAAAAAAAAAGAAAATTCAACGTAATTTAAACCAAAAACAAAGGTTAACAAAACTGAGAGACATGCCCAAAGTCGTTTTGGACTTTTTTTTTGGGAACAAAAACAACTCAACACACTACAGTGGAGCAAAAGCAATCTAGACACAACAAAACAAACCTAAACTCAAAGATTAACAATTTTCAACATAGCCATCAACAACCAAGAGGATCAAGACCAGACCATTCTTTGTAGCTCGAAAATGTCCTGCCTTATATGATCTCAACACCTGCTTCTTTATTGTTGATCACTTTATCATTGCGCTCCAACCATATGTTCCAAATCACTGCAAAGAACACAATTAGCCACGCCTTCTGTTCCTCTTTTCTCTTAGGCATACCAGTACAACTCTCAAACAGCTCTTTGATGGTTTCAGGAATAGCCCAAACTCTATCAAAATACCTCAACCAAGGGCATCACACCTGCCATGTAAACTCACATAAAAGAAATAAATGGTGAACAGATTCCATCTCCTTTTTACAAAGTACACATATATTATCACTTTGAAGAATAACGCCTAATCTATTCAACTTCTCTTTATTATTAACCCTACCAACTAGAACAAACCATCCAAAAAGCTCAATTTTCAGAGGTACCACTCCTTTCCAAATTGAACTTGTGAAACTATAGCTCGTAATCTCGTCAAAAAGAGTCTCCAATTGTAATACCTATAAAAAAGAGTTAGTAGAAAAGACACATTTATTATCAAACTTCCAAACAACAGTATCCTCTCTACCAATTGATAACTTCACTGGCCTTAACCTCTTATGAAGTTGATGAACAAGTTCCAACTCCTATTGGAATAACTCTCTCCTCCACTAAAAATTCTATATCCACTCTAACCCATCCCAAAACTCACATTCCCCTATCGCAAATCCTTGTTGGTTTGAAATAGAGAAGAGTCTTGAAAAACTTGCTTTCAAAGGACCACCTTAAACCTAGTTATCTTCCAAAAAATAGAGTTCTTCTTCCATTCCCTAGTTCCATTGCCAACCCACTAATTATTTTTTCCTTCACCTGTTTTTTTATACTCAACTGATAGATGTCTTTCCAGAGACCCCCTTTCACTGGTAAGGTTTGATTTTTATCATTGCATTAGGGTTCAAATTGTTATAAGAACACACAATCTTCTTTCACAACGGACAATCCTCCTTTGAAAATCGCCATCACCACTTAAACAAGAGTGTTGTGTTCCTCAGTACTGCATCTCCGACCCCCAAACCCCAACCTTTTTTGGTGTCTGAACCACCTCCCACTTAACTAGAGGTATACCATAGTTGCCGTCCTCCTTACACCACATAAACCTTCTCTGTAAAGCAATTAACTTGTCGGCGACCGCTTTTAACATATTGTACAGACTTAGGTAATAGATCAATAAACTATTCAGCACCGATTTGATGAGGACTAGCTTACCAGCTTTGTTTAGAATCTTTGCTTTCCATAAGTTGAGCTTCTCTTCCACCTTATCTATGATCGATTTCCAAGTCTTCACCAGGCGCAGATTTGCTCCTAAAGAAATTCCGAGATACCTAACAGGTAAGACAGCTTACTTGCACCCTAGTAGGCCACACATATGATCCACCCATTCCTGCTCACCATTCACCGAGATCAGATTTGACTTATCAAAATTGATGCTCAGACCAGATATCGGCTCAAAACGCCGCATCAGCCTCTTATAGTTCACAATTGTCTCTGTCTCCAAAGGACAAAACAAGATAGTATCATCTACAAATTGGAGATATAATAATTCGATATGATCTCTCCCGACCAGTAGCGGAGCAATGCGCCCGTTCCTTATGACTTCTCCCAACATCCTATGCAAAACATCGACCACAAGCACAAACAGAAGAGGAGAAAGAGGATCTCCTTGTCTTAGACTCCTCTCCATGTTAAACGGTTTGGATGGTGACCCATTAATTAGGACTGACATAATGGCCGTACAAACACACTCCTTCATCCAATTCCTCCATCTTTGGCCAAAGCCCATCTTCTGAAGCACAAGGTCCACAAAACTCCATTTGACTCTATCATATGCTTTTTGAAAATCCAGCTTGATAACAGCCGCCTTTTTTCTCCGCGTCTTGAGCCAATGAACTGTCTCACAGGAAATGAGTGCGCCGTCATGAATCTTTCTACCTTTTACAAAAGCACTCTGTGTCTCTCTTACCAAATCCGGCATAATTGACCTCATCCTTCTCACTAAAACCTTCGAGATCACCTTATACACAAACCCTACCATACTAATCGCACGAAAGTCCTTGATCTCCTTGGCAACCACAAATTTTGGAGTTAGCGTCACCCACGTGACATTCACATCAGTTGGTAGCTTAGCACTTTGGAAGAACCCCATCGCCGTTGCCGTGAACTCTTGACCAATCTCCTCCTAGCATTGCTTGATGAAGTTCATATTGTACCCATCACTACCTGGGGCCTTGGAAGATTCATAGTCCCAAACTGCCTCCCTAATTTCCTCCACAGACGGCAAAACTTCCAAAACTTCAGCCTCAGCTCCATCAATCTGCTTCAACGAACCATCCCGAACACTAATCCTCGAAGCATATTCCTGTCAATACAAATCCTTATAAAACTTCCTAATTGCAACCTTTATTCTTGCCTGATTCCACACTAGCCGTCCATGTATCATCAGCGTGTCAATCCTGTTATTCCTTCTTCTAGCCGAGGCAATGTTATGAAAGTATTTGGTATTCTTATCCATGTTCCTAGCATGTTCGGATCGAGACATCTGCTTCCAGTAGATCTCCTTCCTAACATACTACTTTTCACAAAATCTCACCAACGCCTTCCTTCTAGCCTCTGTTGTACCATCATAAATCCCATCACTAACCAGATTGTCAAGCCTCTTAATCTCCTCCTCAAACATCATCAGCATGTTATCCATATCCCCAAAATTATCCTTGTGTCATTTTCGCAAAGGTACCATCGAGGCCTTCAGCTTACAAGTGAATTGAGCATCTCCCAAGTTCCTCCATTCATTTTTGACCATCC
Organism: Arachis stenosperma; assembly: GCF_014773155.1. Classification (NCBI taxonomy): domain Eukaryota; kingdom Viridiplantae; phylum Streptophyta; class Magnoliopsida; order Fabales; family Fabaceae; genus Arachis; species Arachis stenosperma. The sequence goes on from NC_080378.1 coordinate 7,594,077, forward strand.
TTAAAAAATTCTCATGCATAAACCAGGAATCCAGACTTCTGAAAGGTCGAGGGCCCTCCTTACTCTTGTATCTTCCACAATCAACAGGCAGTGACCTGACAATCCTTTTGGTTCACCTTTTAACCGAATATCAGGAAATTTCTCAGTCCATTCTATATTGACCAAAACCTTATCAATCCAACTACAGGAACGACCTCTGAACCATGTGAACTTCCTATTACTAAGGGGTAAGTCCAACAACTGCATATCATGTACCCAACTCTTAAAGTCTTTCGCCGAACCCGGTAAACTACTCACTCCTTTACGATCTTCAACTTGCAAAATCTCATTAAAGTCTCCCAACAAGCAGAAAGGAACTTGACACAAATTCACAATATAGCTCAACTCTTCCTACACCACCCGCTTCTCCTCCCTCCTATGCGCTCCATACACCAAACAACAAGCACAATTAAAGTTATTCTTTGTTAACACTCCTTTAACGCATAGCCACCTCTCTCCCTCATAACAATTACTTCTTTTAAACATCACATCATTCCAAATTAACAACAAACCCTCAGACGCAACAAGAGAATCACTCTACTCTCTACCCAATTTCTTGACGCAACAAGAAAGGAACTCCTCAACCTGACTTGTCAACGTCATAGTTTGGAAATTGAATAGAAGGGACTCCTCAACCTTCTAACCAATTTTTTGATGCAATAAGAGAGGGACTCCTCAACCTCAATTGTCCACATCATGGTTTCATCACAAAACCAAAAAAAGAATTTTCAAAACCTCTAAATCATTTTGTACTACGACTACCCTAGTTTATGAGGTATTTATAACCTCTTATTAGGTTAAAATATAGAAAACCCTAAACCCATAAATATAAGGCCTAGTCTAGTAATTAAATAAACAAAATCAAAATGTATCAAATTAAATTAAAATATTATAAAAATATAAACTAATATCTTCTAAATAATATTTGAACTTTTCGTATCTCGAACATTTGAAGCACGTATCATTTCTTTTCATCTGTCCTTCCTGCGTTGACCTGTTCTCATCTGTTCCATTCTGTTTTGGGCCCAGCAATAGCCACCAATGTTCTCTCGCCATTAGCAATGCCTTGTATCTCTCCTTCCGAAGCCCTCCCTTTCCCTTGCTCCCATTCCAAGAACTCAGAGCAATTTCCACAAGCGAGACTGGCCTCGCCATCCCCAGCAAGTTCCCTCGGCTCTTGTGGTCCTACTTTAACCCCGAGGACGGTCACCCCCTCCAACCGCGACGTCCCGGTATCACCATCAACAGCGCCACCCCTTCCATGTTTGGTTTCCTCCGACTCAGCTACATTTGCTCGAGAACCAGCTTCCCAAGGTCCCTGTACGCACGGCACCTCCCTCTCCATGCCGTCATCACCACCATCAGGGATTACTGGGCAACCTCGCAAATGACACAACGGTGCTCCCTTCCACTCAGCATCAGGTTCCTTTGTGACCCGCTTCCCTCCTGGCTGCTCCGAGTCGCCGTTAGAGTGAATGCCTTGTACCCGTTTTGCCAACCTCCAACCCAAGTCAGGCTGTTTCTTTTTTTTTTTTGGTTTTCCACGGTATCCCTTAACCTGACAGGTCAAAGACTAATTTGTCGTAGTACTGAGCTCCATTTAAGGGTTTGTCGCTAGCCAATGGGTTGCTGCATGCACAAGGCGGAATTCGAACCCCCGATACTTGCTTAAACAGACTAGTGAGCTAACCACTAGACTAACCCAATTTAGTTGTCAGGCCTTTCCTTATCCAAGCTCACCTTGTGCCAACTCCCATCAACCCGCGGCCCACCTTCCAAATGTTTAGGTGTTGGGCCACTTGGAGCCAAGCCCAAACCACATCTCTCAGGGCTGCAAAAATATGTTGGGTAACAATAAGAGAGGTCTATTTGATAGGAACCACATGTCCTTGCATTCAAAAGACAAAATGTAGTATGGCCTAGTTATTTCTATTTATTATATTTTATATATAGTAAAATTGGATAAACAATTTAATTAATTTTTTTAAAAAAAGAGTTTAAAATATAAGAACTTATATTAAAAGTAATTTATAAATAAATTATTTTATGTTTGAATTTTTATCCTAAAAGTACTTGTTTTAAAGTTATTTTAATAAATATGAGTGATAAAATAGCTTTTGAGATGGAGAATAATAAAATTTTTTAATTTTTCAAAATCTCTTAAACAACTTTTTTAAAAATTAAAAATATATTTAAAAAAATTTTACCAAACAACATTAATATAAATTTCATAAGTCAAAAATTCAAAAAAAATAGCTTTTTTTAAAAGAGTCAAAAATTCAATACACCAAAAAATATAATTTAGTAATTAAATAATTCATAAGATTTATAATTTGAATCGATTGGATTTATTTCTCCACGGTAATTATTTTAGAACTATTATTATTATTATTTCAAAATGGTGAATACAATACAATACAAGCATGTATGGACTTAAGGTCAAAGAGATATTCCAATTGCATCTCTCAAATGACTTCATGCATAATTGCAGATACTTGACTACCTCATTGAGCACGCGATCTTAAATCCTCAATCAAAGAGTTGAATTGCGAATAAGACGATCCACCTTCCTCCACAGCTTCTTTAGCCTTCTTCCCAAGCTCCTTCGCTCTTCTCCTCATCTCCTCTGCTTCCTCACCTTCCATTACCCTCTTCACCGCCTTCTCTATCACCTCCTTCTTCACCGGCTCACCCCCCATCATCCCCACCCACGTTTGAACCCCAACACCAACCCCAATCCTCACTATGTCCCTCACAAACATCGCATTATAAAACTGCTCTGCATACATCGGCCACGTCACCATCGGCACCCCGGCACAAACACCTTCCAGCGTCGAATTCCAACCGCAATGCGTAACAAACCCGCCAACTGCTTCGTGCTCAAGAATCATTACTTGCGGCGCCCAACCTCTTATGATCATCCCCTTCCCTTCCATTCTCTCTTCAAACCCTTCTGGAAGCCACTCTAACTTCTTCTCATCTTGTTCTTCGTTCTTTTTTGATCCTTTGTTCACTACCCAGATGAATGGATGATTCGAAGCTTCTAGACCCATCGCGATCTCTTTAAGCTGAGCGTCTGGGAACGTTGTCATGCTTCCAAAGCACACATAAATAACGGAGTTTGGTTTCTTTGTCTCAAGCCACGTCAAGCATTCCTGCTTGTCGATCCCTGCTTCGCTTCCTCTGCTTGCTTTTTCCTCCGTCTCCCTCTTGCATAGAGAAACTGGACCCAACGACCATGCTCTTCTACCAAGCTCCTTGGTGTAATGATCGGCGTAAACTGGTTCCAGTTCGTAGAAGCTGTTGGCGATCACACCAAAGCTCTTCAATTCCGATTCGTTGGAATCATCAAGCAACTTGCAGAATACCTATGTTGCACAAATACTACTACTTAGTACTGAATACTAAATACAATATATTAAACATCTTGCTAATTTAAGAAGGTGAAGATAGGTAGAAACTATGTGGAGTTATTTTCATATCAAGATGATAGTTAAGACAGTTAGATGATAATTTATTCTAATACGTTGAATTATTTAATGGCTTTGATCAAAATAACTGGAGTCTCCACAGTAAAAATAACAGTATTCGATGCATAACAAGAGACCTCGTCATCTCGAGGGATTTGTGGCAACTGCATCTTGGTCAGAGTTATGTCGCCGGGAAGGTTGGGAACCAAGAAAGGTTCTGTGTAGGATGAAACCTTGTCTTGTGGCTTGTAAGTTCTGATGCAAGCGGAAACGCACAAGGGGAAGAAGCCCAACCCATGGAACACGATCCTTGGAATCCCGAATTTGGCGGCAGAGTCTGTGGCCCAAGGGAAGAACATATCTGCAACAACACAATTCGGATGCAGTTCTTGCAGCACTTGCTCGAGTGGGTGTTGAAGGAGCACGGTGGCTTTCATGAACTTGATGAGCTTATCCGGTGCGAATGCCGACTCTGAATTCTCGCATCCTTCAGGCAAGCCAGTTTCCTCTGGTGGCGGGAACTTGATGGTTCTGAGGGTAATTTGGGATTTTCCTATCGTTCTTGAGATGAAGGGTGCGTTGTGTGTGGTGGTGACTATGGTGGATGTCACTCCTCTTGCGGCGAAGACTCTGGCTAAGTCAACGCATGGGATTATGTGACCGTTAGCAAAGAACGGGAAGAAAAGAACATGGAGTTCGCGGTTCTCCTTGCCCATTGTTGTTGTTGTAATGTTGGTAATTTTACTATAGAATTTGGCTATGGTTTGTTCTGTTTATACATAGTAGAAGATTAAAGATTGAAGTTCCAGGGCGCGTTTTGCACGAGTTCAGGTTAAATATTAAATCAATTATGTTACGTCTACATTGAAATTCATTATTAAAAATTTAAAATTCATTATTAATATAAAATATATATTAAAAATAAATTAAATAATATATATTATATATAAATATATAATAATTATTTTTTATTGATTTTAATATATAAATAATATTTTTAATATTTAATATTATTGTTTTTATTTTGCTATAATTTTTAACAACACTTGGCATAGCAGCAGGGCAGAAGCGCCTTGATTCAGGAACCTCTTCGGCATGCGTTGCACGAGCATATATTAAAATATAAATTCTTGTTAACATGAATTTTAAAATATTTTTTAAAATGATAAAGTTTAGGGGTAGTAATTTTTGTATTTTGTGACTAGCATTTAACTATAAAAAAAAAAAGTGAGTGATCTCCCACCATTGGATGTAATCTCACATCATTAAAAATATTATTGATGGCCAATTGATGGTTAGAAAACACAAAAGTTGCTGGCCCCATAATACTCCTCTATTAAAATATGTCGTTTTGGACTTATAGTCTTTAGACGGTTTAATTATTCTATTAGTCTCTATAGTTTTATGAAATTTTTAATTATATTTTTTTTAAAAGAAAAAGTTTAACACAACAAAATAGAGCAACTAAACAAAAAACACATACTAATCAAATAAACAAAGATCCCTCCATAGTCATATCTAGCGTTGCTGTCAACTACTAAAAGGAAAAACCCTCATGAGTGAACCAAGAATTTAAACTCCGGAACAGTTTCGGACTCCCTAGCAATCTACTGTTCTCCACAATCAAATGACAATGATCAGATAAACCTCTTTACCTGCCTTTCAGCATCATCTCAGAAAACTCTTCAATCCATCCCACGCTAACCAATACCCGATCAAAGTAACTGCACGATTGGTCCCGGAACCACGTAAACTTTCGATCATTCAACTCTAGAACCACCAGCTCCATATCTTGTATCCATGTTTTAAAATCTACTGCTGATACTGTAAACATACTAGCTCCTTTTCTTTCTTCCACTTGCACAACCTCATTAAAGTCACCTATGTAGCAAAAAGGGACTTGACACAAACCATAGATAGAACTTAACAAGCAGAACGCACAATAAAAATTCTTGTTCGTCAATACCCCTTCCACACACAATCATCTCTCTCCTTTATAGCAATTACGCAAGTCAAATATCAGTACGTCCCACAACAATAAAAAACCTCTAAAAGCACCGTTCGAAACTTTTAAGAACCCCACCCACTGCATCATCTTTCCAAAATTACACTGTATCAACTTTGTATCCACCTGCTTTTTCGTCTCTATTAAACCTAACATGTTCAAATTATATTTTGTCTTAAATTTTTCACCATACCCAATCTTTCAACACCCCCTAAGCCCCTTACATTCCAAAAACTAAAAAGCATTTAAAAACTATATTACACACCTTATTCCAATTTTTAGGACGACTCCTTTTTTGTGCAATAATTTCGTTCTGAGTTTGAAGAGCAGCCATAATATCATCTTCTTCATCATAAGGAACAGCTCCTGATTCTATCGCCAAATCTCAAGCTACTCTGTTTTTCTCAAAGTTTGCAACCCAACTAGCACCTTGCTCTACCTGGTACAGCTCTCTGTCAATGTCATTATCCGAACATCCTGACTTCTCTAAGCCCCTTATAGCCCCTTCCTCTTGGACACAAATTTTCTCCAACAAAATAGTTTCACCCCCTGAATCTAATTCTTCCGCTTCACCATCCATCATCGAGCTTGCTCCAGTGTTCCTTTTGTCAGTCACATTCACCCTATTTGCTCTGGCACAGGATCCATTCAACTCTCCGAGCTCATTCCTAGCTACTGTTTTTCCTGCCTCTCCTGCACTTACAACGTCACCCTATGCACCAGCCTCATATATCTTCTTTGTTAGTTTCTCATCAGAATATGCCATCAACCCGACACCATTTACTTTCTTGGCTAAACAGTTCTCCGCTAGACTCGCCTTTTGTCCTGCACCACCGATCAACTCCTTCCTGGCGCCGGTCAGCTTAGTAGTGGTTCGACAAGCTCTTCGCGATTTACTACTATCCACGTCATCTTCCTCTACCCGACGGTCATCATAGCCGCCGCCACCAACAACCAGCCCTCCTGCTTCCTGCCCTCCCGTTTCCTCACCATTCTCCTCGTCGCTGTTGGGCCTTACAGACTCCACAGCCACTGCGTGAAGGGCAGCACCTTCCACCCTCTTCTCTCCCAAGATCGCGTAGTCCCCTTCACCTGCGCCCACGTCCTCCGCCAAAGTAGACTTAGGAATATGCAGAACAATGTACGCACCATCGCACCCTACCTCACACTCTCATATGGCGCAACCGAAGCCATGAGCATCCCCAACAAGAAGCTGCGGGCCTCTTCTATTAGTGTAAAGTGCTGCTGGATTGCTTCTGGTTGTGAGTACCCGACCCGCCAGGGCTCTAGGGCATGTTCCATCAAATGAGCCTATTTGGTATTGGCCCATATCATACCATTTTTCTTTGTCATGCCGAGCACTTCTATTGGGCCCTTTATAATTTAAACAACCTGTATTAGAGTTCAATTTTACTAAAGTAGTCTCACCAAATCTTACTCTCCCATAACCCCAGGATACCATTTTTTCATACGTGGCTTCATCACTGCTTAATAGGGATCCCAAAGAATTCGGGACACCATAACTGCCTTCCTAATCATAAGATTTGCCGTTTTTTTGTTTGAATTCATCCAACTCCTCAATTGCAAAGACCTTTCTACCCTTATCATGATCTTCCCCTCGTGGTACCTATGTCAACATCTCTGCTGCCATGTCCCAACCTAGCTTCGAAGGTTCCTCCCTTCAACAGCTTTGTTGTATCCTTGTTCAAAGGCAACCCCGCTCTTGTTACCGGTCCTGTCTTCTGCAAAATATTCACCTTGGCTACACGATTTTTTTCACGGTCGATGTACTCCTTCTCCAATGGACTGTTACTATCTTCATCCTCTTTATCCTTTTTCGCTTTAACGTCAATGTGCCTTCTGTACTTAGCCTCTCCCACTAGGGGTGTAATCGGTTTGGTTTGGTTCGGTTTTGGACCGAAAACCAACCGAACCGACCTGTTCGGTTTTACAACAATACCAACCATTCGGTTTGCTATTTTCTAGACAACCGAACCGAATCGAACCAACAGCGGTTTGGTTCGGTCGATTTTTTTAGTTTTTTTAAACCTAATAATCAGAATTAAATCATCATAAAATGAAATTTAAAATCGTCAATCAACTAAAATAACAAGAGTACATGACATCCAAATTCAATACAAATTCAACTTGTCCCAACAATTAAACATAAAACAAAGACAATTAAAAATGTCTAGCAAACAATAAAAACAAACATACTTTAAAAAGTGAAACAACCACTTTAAACCAAATAAAAACCAAAACAGTCACCATGCTTAATCTGAATCCACACTAGACTCATCATCATCTTCTCCGGTTAATGCAATTTCTACAAATACAAAACAAAGAAATCAATATAGATTATAAAGATAAACTATGAATACATAACAATGAACAACAAAGACAACAATTTTATTGGAAATCAGCATTCAAACTTGTTCAAAAAGCCACTTTCCATCATTTATGCAACAACAACAAATTATGAAATATACTAAGTTCAAAACACATTAATTAAAGCAAAATAAAGCAACAACAACATATTAGGTCATTAAAGCAACAACAACAACATATTAGGTTATTAAAGCAACAACAATATATAAAGATAAAAACAATCAAAGGCTAAAAAGATAAAGTAGCAACAGCATTTAAAGAATATTTTTATCGAACAACTTAATAATTTATAGTTCTTTTATATGTTCCTAATATATTATTTTTTCTTATGAAAGAAAAAGATAAACACAACTAAAAAGATAAATTCTTCCTAAACTTTTACAAGAAATATTTATCACCTGCACTCTCTCCATTTCAAACTTCATCTCAATGGATTCTTAAATATTCTTTTTGGCATATAATATTTTTGGCATAAATTATCTCTAACTTGCTCTTCATTTCAATACATTTCAAGACTTTTTAGCATATAATATTTTTGGCATAAATAAAATTATTTGTGAGATCAGCTTCCAAGATGCCAAAAAATACATTCATTCACCATAAGATACGAAACAAAATAAAATAAAATAAAAACATATATAGAAACGGAAAAGCTCTGCATACAAGCCATTAGGGCTTGTATGCTTTACAAGTTTATTAAGCAATAAAACAAAAAAACGCACCTCTCCACATATGTTGTATACACGCGCTATATAAGATCCCGCGTATATCTAACTACCAAATTTAAAAGATTCGTTTTCGTTATTTTGAGATTTGGTTGTTCTTCTTCTCGCGCCTCTTCCCTCCTTCTTCTTCTCCATCGTTCTTTTCCTCTCCTTTTCTCACTGGTATGTTCTTCTAAAAATTATTTTGTCATCATCAAAAATTTTCTTATACTCAACTTTCTCAGAAAATAGATCTCCTAGAAAAAGGAAGACAACAAAGTATCAAAGTCGGTTCAAATACACCCAAGCATCAACTTAAATACACCCAAGCATCAACTTAATATACACCTGTAATTTTGAGGTAGTTACCTGTTGCGTTGATGCCAAGCGCATGACCTATTGTTTTTGGTGTTATTTGGAAAGTACCATATCCTGTCTTCAGTCTGTTCTCCCCAAGTTTGAAGTTGTTTGCCAGCTCCCGTAACAGTTGGTGATCCACCCTTAGTGGTGGGATGTGCATCAACCCACCGAATCCTAGATCCCTCACAATCGCCTTCTTCTCCTCGGTCATGTTTCTGAACTTATCACTTAGAAGATGTGTGGCACACTTAAGGTCTTTTGTTTGGTTTCTTGCTGCCATTTTCTCTGAAACAAAAAATACACCCAAAGATATCAGTAAGATACACCCATATATATGAGTCAGATACACCCATTAATAACAGTAAGATACACCCATTGATAACAGTAAGATACACCCATATATATGAGTCAGATACACCCATTAATAACAGTAAGATACACCCATTGATAACAGTGAGATACACCCATAGATATGATTCAGATACATCTATATATATATCAGTCAGATATCACTCAAACATGCTTTAATATCAAGCAACATTACAATGTCAAGCAGTATACACCCCCAATCTACGGAATATACCCCCAAAAATCAGTTACCAGAAGATCTAGAACAACAAGAATAACAGGAGAACTTAGAACAACAACGTAGAAGAACAGTGTAACAAAGAAGCAAGAATAACAGTAAACCCTAGAACAACGACGTAGAAGAAAAGTAAAACCTAGTTCGTAATGAACTTACCTTGAGTATTGTTGCTTTGTTTTCTCTTCAGATTGTTGATGGAGAGTTTGATGGTGTTTTGATGGAGGTTTCGAAGGTTAGCGACGACTTGTATATTTTGAACTTCGATTTTTGCTCGAAAATGGAAGCGTTGCCTTGTTTTCGAATCGTTTTGAGAAGTGGAAGAAGTGGAAGAGTCTGCCATTACTCGTAGGATACGTAACCGTTTGAGTTATGAGCGCGTGAATGTGACGCTCCGTGTAATGCCTCTTCATGCGCGTGAGTTGTATTTGGGCTGGGCCAACTTGTAAGCTTGTAAACTTGTATGTGTAGCAGACCCGATATAGAAAATGCAACGCGTGCTTTTGGCAGTAGAATGAAAATTTCTCCATCATGTATCATGTATGTATGCATGTGAGTGGCAAATCTTATCACAAAGATTCGATTTTGTTGCCAAATTTTCACCAGGTACCAACAGACATGCATGAACAACCTTGTGACAATGAATTTTTATGAGAGCAACGAGAACAGACCAGCAACAAGAACATCTCATAAATTACAACAAATTGTGAAAAAATCAAGTTACTAACCTCAGAAGAAGACACTGAGTTGCAGGAGAGGGCTCGGACTAAGGGTTTGTTCGGCGACGGAGACTGTTGCTCCGCGACAGAGAAGAACAGATCAGACAAAGATCGATGACGGCGTGAAGACTGCGGTTAGAGATGGCGCGATGGAGATCGACGGCGTCCTTCACGGTCACGATGGACGACTTGCGACTGAACTCTGAAGGATGGCGGCAGCTCTCTGGCTCACTGGCTCTCTCAGGCTCTCATCCTCTTAGAGTCTCAGGCATGGAGGAGAAAGAGGGAGAGTGAGTTTACTGAAGCTTTGTGTTGTGGGTTGTGTGTGGCTACACTGAGTGGTGTGGTAAGTTAGGGATTTGGGGGTTTAGTTATTAGGTTAGAGGGCAAATTTGTAAAAACGAGTATTTCTGAACCTATTATTCGGTTCGGTTCGGTTCGATTTTTGCCGAACCAACCGAAAACCGAACCGAACCGATCGATTTAATTCAAAAAATCGATTTTTTCGATTTTTTATTCGATTGTTGTAAATTTCGGTTCAGTTTTGCGGTAAATTTCGGTCCGGTTCGATAATTTACACTCCTATCTTCCACAGATTTCTTTTTCTCGCAATTGCATTCGGATAATCTCTTTTATTGCTTTCAAAGTCCCTTCTTTTGTCGTGTACCTTATAAAACCAAAAAAGTGAATTCTTCCATGTCTCTCCTTACGTGACAGATATAAGGTATAAGTAGTTTATCCGGCCTTCCCGCTTAAACAGATGAAACAATTCTTTTTTCGACGCATCATTAGGAAGGTTATCCACAAAAATCATAAAACCCACTGATCTCTTACGTGATATGGTTGCCTAACTCTATCTCACCTGTGTTTTTCACCCCTGCCTTTCTCCTATGATCTCTCATTAATAGAGTACACGAGAGTACATCTTTTTAAAAGAAACTTTTTTTTAATTAGATTTTTATATTTTTTAATTGAGCTCTTATATTACTTTTAATTCTATAATTAGATCATCTCTATATAAAAAAATGTTAAAATTAATAAAATATTTTTTTTAAAATATATGTAGTCAAAGATCTAGTTAAATTTTTAATATGAATACCTTTAATTTGCATAAAAATATTTAGTTAATTTTACTATTCTTTATATTAAAAAAGACTTTATTATAAAATTAAAAGTAGTACAAAAATTCAATTAAAAAAATATAAAAATTTAATTAAAAATTTGATAAAAATATAAAGATAATTAATAAGCCTCTTTAGATCTATCTCAATCTCATTGATACTATATATATAGGAATAGAAAATAAAAATTAGATTTTGCCACGACTTTTTGGTGTTTTTAATCCAAGCACAAGAATATTGCTCATTAAGTGTCACTGTATTCACATTTCACACAAGTAACTGCCTGTTAAGTACTATAAATTGTAAATGCAGTTAAATTTTTTTGGCCAAAATAGATAATTTTTATTTTAAATCTATACTAAAAAAAAGTTACTATTTAATAAAACAGAAAGAGTATAATATATTCATAGTGGGAAGAAAGGTTGAAGGAGTTTTAAGATCTAAATTGATTAGTTTATCTATGGATGTTAGCAGAGTTTAAGAAAAACTCTGATACCATAATAAAATAAAAAGAGTACATAAAGAGTACACAAAAATAATAAAATTGTGAAAGAATAAAGAAAGAAAGAAAAAAAGATGAAATTTTATTGATTGTTGATTGATTCAAAATGTAAACTATAAAGGTAAAACTAAATATATATAGAAGATTAGCCTATGAAAGATAAAGATAAGATAAAGATAAATAAAGATAAGATAATAATAAACACTAAAATTATAACTGAATTTGTATATTTTATTGGGTTGAATTTATGGGCCGTGAAATTTCTTTAGTGTTGTATTAAGATAAAAGAGTGTTTTAATACTATTGATAAGCACGTACTAGTACAACCATATTAGATATATACCAAAATCAATCACTACTATAAAATACATATTAAAATATAAAATAGACATTAAAAATAAATTAATCAATACTTGTATTTATATAAATATATACAAAAACTAATTTAAATATATACATAATATTTTTGCACCTAAATTGACAAACATTCACTTTGTCTATTAAAAAAAGGTGAAGTCTATGGTATAGATGCCAAAAGACATCTACACATGTAGAAGTAACGTGTTTTGTTTGTTAAGTGACATTTGGCGTCTTTTTTTGGAGTTAGTGAGATTTGATGTCTGCTATTGGTATTTTTTTCAGATGTGCAATAAGAATACTGTAACTTTCAGCTTTTGTCTACCTTAAATATAATGTTAATTATATTGTTAAATTTTAATGACATCCATTTTTTTGTCACATAATAGGCCGAATAAAAAATTGAATAATGCATTCAGTTGGGCTATAAATCTGCCCAAGCATAGCTTTTTCTGTTTTTCTATTTTCTAACTATGTGTAGTAACAGTATAAAGTGCAAAATAAAATCATGCAACATATTATTTGGTTCCTTTATCAAATTTACTCATCTAATAATTATTTTTTTATTATAAAATTAGATTTTATAATGTCATGACTCCTTTCAAGAAATACAAAATGGTCATAAAGTTGCTAAATTTTAAAGATAATTTTTTTTAATTATATTTACAAAAAATTATATTAAAATAAGATATTAACTAGGTGATACGTGTTTCAAATATTCGTGATGTAAAGAGTTCAAATATTATTTAAAAGTTATTAGTTTATATTTTTAGAATATTCAATTTAATTTGATATATTTTGATTTTGTTTAATTAGTTACTAGATTGGGCTTTATATTTATAGGTTTATGTTTTTTTTTATTTTAACCTAAAAAATATTATAAATACCTTCTAAACTATTGTAATCGTCATATTGAGTGATTAGAGGTGTGAAAAGTCTCTTTTAATTTCATGATAAAACCATGGTGTAGACAAGTGAGGTTGAATAAGTCTCTGTTGTTGCATCGGAGAATTGGATAGAAGGTTGAGCATGTCCCTTCAATTCAATTCTCAAAATATAATATGGACAAGTAAGGTTGAGTAAGTCTCTTTCTTGTTGCATTAAGAAATTGAATTAAAAGTCAAGTGATTCTCTCTGTATTCAATTTCAATCTATCCTTTGTTTTCTATTTTAATTTTAATATATTTTTTATTCAATTTTTATTCTTGTCTTTTGTTTATTTTGAGTTCTGTTCTTTATCGATAGACCTATTTCAGAATATATGTTTAACGATTAAATATTTTATTGCATTTTAAATTTGAGCCTTATTCTAAAGTAATATACTCTTAATTCTTTAGAATTGAATACTAATAAAATTGTACAATAATAATATAAATATTAGTTAATATATAAATATTGATTAAATTACTAAATATATTTTAACCTTAAATAAAATTAATTTTTTCTGTGTAAAAGTAAAATAAAAGGATATTTACAAACTATATATATATATTGTAAAAGGTTTAATTGTTCTGTTGGTCCTTATAATTTTACGAAATTTTCAATTAGGTCTTTATACTTTTTTTCTTTTAATTGGTTCCTACACTAATTTTTTTTTTCGATTAGGTCCCTCTTGGCAGTAATTAACTTAATTTTATAGGGACCCAACTAAAAAAAAATTAGTGTAGGGATCCAAATAAAAGAAAAAAAAAGTGTAGGAACCCAATTAAAAAAAATTTTGATGCAAGGACTCAATTGAAAGAAAAAAATTACCAAAACTCAATTAAAAATTTCGCAAAATTATAAAGACTAACAGAGTAATTAAACCTTTGTAAAACTTAAAAGTTCTAAGTATATAAATCGTATATCTTAATTACTCACCAAATTAATAAATATATATTTGTATAGCAATAGGATTAAGAATTTTAGCATTGACCGAATAAAACATTCCAAAGTTTAAAAAAGAAATCAAAGGGCAACTTAAAAGACCCAACTGAATGATTTTATTTGGCCCAACAATGTATACCAAAATCTAAATATCATTAAAATTTTAATAACATAATTAATATTACATTTAATAGATAAATTCTGAAAATTACAGTATTTTTACTGTACATTATGAAAGACAGCACAAATAACAAACACCAAGTGTCACTCATCAAACCAAAACACGTTATTTCTACATGTATAGATGTCTTTTGGCATCTATACTATAGAATTCGCCTTAAAAAAATCACTTCTTAAGACAAAAATTATTAATCCTTATATTTTATATATATATATATATATATATATATATATATATATATATATATATATTAATTCATTATTGACTAATGTAAAATTTAGGGTAAAATATTATTTTAGTTCTAAAATTTAGATCAAATTTTAATTTAATACGTAATCTTTTAAACGTCCTATTTTAGTTTTAAAAAATTTTAAACGGGTATAATATTGTCTCACGGTTAAATTTGACATAAATATTTAATAAAATGAGTGAAGTGAATATTAGCAACATTAAGAGGAGGAGGAGGTGGTGTTGGTGACAATGATAACGAGAGAAAAATGAATAAGAAGAAGAACGTGACACGAAGAAGAACAAGGACGCGTGAATATAAATTACTTATATAGAAAAATGCTTGTATGTAGAAAATAATTAATTTCATAAAGACTAAAATCGTATTTAAACCTAACTTATTTGATCATTGTAAGTTGTATATTAACCCTATTTAGACTTTTCATATAATACAAGTCCTTCTTTTAAAATATCTCTAGCTGCTACAATGCTCAATTTTTAATTCCCTATTTTATAAATATTTAAATACAAAATTTAGAAACATGTCAAGTTTTAATAAATAGTATGCACTGTAGAAAATAATTTAAAGTGGATAACTTAAATCTACAAAGTCTAACTCAGTACATGATACATTAAAATAAATTAGTTACCTGATGAAAAATATTAATATGATCTTAACGTGATGAATTATGCACTAAAATTAATCATAACGTTATAATTTCAATGTTAAGTTTCTAAGCTCCTTCCATCATGTAAATATGTGCAATTGCACACAGAAATTTGATACCAAAGTAGATTCCAAATCGAATTTAAGTGATAATTTAAATGATGATTCTATGCTAGATGGCTTAGGCAATATTCTTCATGAATACGCTATTGGATTCTCCAAATCTATACTGTAACCTTTTGTTTGTTTCTTGGGACTCAGAAAATAAAGAATGCTTACATAAAACAAAGAGCCAAAGAGTGAAAAACAACATAAAATTCCTATGACAACTGGAAGATCTAAGATCCATTAATCCATACTAATGGTGTTTGTACAATTTTATTCAAAAACATGCATAGACACTAGACACAAATTATGAGGTGACTATTATCTATTATTCTCCAAACACTTCGGACAACAAAGAAAAATATCCCACCTTAAGAACAGCATGCATGTCTCACGTCCCATCAATTCCATCTGGGCAAAAGTAGCAGTTAAGTTAACTACCAACAGTATACTTATTTACTATAAATAGAAAATCTGATTTATATAAATTTTAGGCCAAATGTTCTCATCCTAGAATCAGGTTGTTCAATAACTGTCCTTAATTATCTATTCAACATTTTCTTTTTTGATTTCCCACAATATTCCTCACCCCAACAGTTCAAGGACTAATCTGTTAGAAATTTGAGTCCATTTAAGGATTTTTCGCTAGCCAATGAATTACTGCATGTACAAACTGAGATTTGAATTCCCAACACTTGTTTAAGTAGACTAGTGAGCTAACACAAAGAAGATGTGGGATAATCATCTCCTAATTACGGAGGAAATTTATACCAACAAATCAGTAACACAAGAAAGATGTGGGGTAACCATCTCGTAGCCTGGTTATTTTATTAATTTGAAGAATTACATATATGTTATTTGTTAGGTGAAGGTTAAGGAGCAGTGGAAGTATGGTAATAAATTGACCTCACAATGAAAATTTTGGAATCTAATTGTATCCACCACACCAGAATCATCATACTAATTAATGGATGGAAAAAACATTGCAACTAGTCCAATGGAACATCAAACCAAAATACAACAACTACCACAATTACTAAGTCTGGACTCTTGACCCAATAGGTGAGATTGGCAACAAACAATGATTAGATGACGCATGAAATCCTGTTCATATTTAGATTACTAAGTTCTAAATTGTTTTGATAGTTTCTTCCATGGTTTCCAAGTCTCCCTCCACCTCCTCCATTAGACTAACATTCATCTTATCCACTCTCCTTCTTACAAGGACTTCTATAGGCCTCCTTAACACATCAAACTGAAATAGATTGCCAAAAATGCCCCCATCTAATGATTTAATTGTTCATCACATTTGCTACATTTAAGTACATGAAAAATAGCAAAGAACTAGTCATTTGGGGTTTTCTAAAGGAAATCACCAGACCTCTTTCAAAGAGCAATTGATTACAAGTGCAAGATACTCAACCTCAAAGCCTTAGCAAGAAAACATTGAGCGAAGAAAAAGGAACGAATGTTGTCAATTACTCTAGAAATGATGCTAAAATCGACTTCACAATTTTCATTCGTCAAACATCCGAATTCCACTTTTCAATTCCAAAAAAAAAGAAAAGAGGAGGGCATTACTGCACATGAAATCCATTCTTATCCTAACATACATTGGTGAAAAATCAGAACATTTTTATGAAACAGATACGGCTGTATTATAAGATTGCTAAGAGATTATTATTAAATGTTAAAAGAACACTTAATCTTTTCATACTTGGTAATGAGGCAGTAGGTCAAAAGTGACTGGTCCCGCAAGCTCCCAATTAACTATGTGCCTGCAGGAACCAAATTTTAAAGTTAGTTGATAACATCAGATTCACTTTGTACTTTTTGGCCTTCAAACTGTTTTATACACAAAACCAACCTACCCAGCTAACAATGCCCCCACTATAAATTAGAGTCAAAATAGACCATGCGCGAGGCTGTTCCACCTTCCAAAACATTTAAATGTTCTAGATAGTATTGAGCAGAGACACACTACATGCCAAGACTGTGCTACAAACCAATAAGAGGATCCAGTGGTTCAACAAAGTCCAAAAACCCAATGCAACTTTCTATCAACTCAGAGTACAAAATCTCGATTTCATCCGAGCAATCTATCTAACCCTTTCGATGTAACTACTGTTGGTTCATCCGTCTCGTAGTAGTTCGATTCACCCTTAAATAATAAACACACATTCCTTTAGTCCATATATAACAATGTTTTTTCCACTTCAAGAGCTTAGTGTGTTTTCAGATTTCCTCCTTCTATGTTTAGAGCAGCATATATTAGGAATGAAAAAAAAATGCATCTTCCATCAAAGCTAATCCAATATCTAAACATGTTACTCAGTACAATTCACAGAGAAACTTCAATAAATGAAGCAAGGAAACTAGCAACTCACAGTTGAAGAATTTTTATGGAGGAAAAAGTAAGTATTAGAGGCCGGGAGAGGTGCAGCAGAGAGTACCCTGTGATAGCGCTCGGCAGCTCCGAGATGTTGTTCTCAGGCATGACGTCATCCTCGCCGTCGCAACCGCACTATGCAGTGGCAGCATCGACTGCGCGCATCTCAGTTCCGGAGCAACCCTACAACAACAATCACAACACTTGAGGAATAAAAATTTCGAGCTTGGGAACTTGGAAATAACGTCACAGTGGAAAAAAAAACCTGGTTAAAATGGATCGGCGAAGAGGAGAAGTAGTGGTGGCGGTGTTGGAGAAGGATGAAGAGCGAAGAGTGGATTTGATGGTTGATTTTATGGAAGAAAATGAAGAAGCTCTTTGCGCGATTCTGCTGCACGCTGAAGCCATTTATGAAGAGGATCGTGAGAACGGTAACAGCGCGATGCAAAGGGTTTGTTAGAAATAAGAGACTTAGGAGAGGAATCTGAAAAGTGTATTATTCAGTTTGATGAAATGTACAATATACAAGAGGTATTTATAGGTGCTAGATGAATCAATATAATAAAGACATAAAATCTTACAATTAATATACAGATATGCTATAAATATAAACGATACTAATACGATACTAATATGATACTAATTAATTCTAATAATTCTCTAACAGGATTTATGGTTTTGACTTTTGACTTTTGCGTCTTGCACCACAACCTCATGCTCATTTTTTGATTCCTTATTATACAAATATTTAAAGGAATTTATTTTAATGCACATTTACATAGTCGTCTATTTACATTTATTTTTGCATGGCATTCTCTTAGTCAATTTTTTGTTGATTGGCAGATATATAATTAGATATACGTATAAAATTATCAATTAAATTTATATTGAAATACAAAAATTTTAAAAATGTCAAGTTCTAATAAATATTATCAATTGAAGAAAATAATTTGAAGGAAATAACTTAAATATATGAAGTCTAATTATTATATGATACATTACGTAATGATAATTCTAAGGGTTGAATTTTTCGAAAAAAAAAATAGAGATATCTCCCATGTTAATGGCGTAAGTAGCACGTAATTTTAGAGTCATTCAGTTTAAATATTGAAAGAATATTTATGAGAATTTAATTTTGATACATTGATGTGTAAAACATTTTATATAATCATATAATTACACTTTTTTTTAAGTAATCATTTACACCGTTAATATATAATTAGATGCCGATGTCAAATATTTTTACATTAAAAGTGTATTAAAATTAAATTCTAAAATAAACTGCTTCTACACACTATTTTTGCGTGCAATTCTATATAAAAAGATGTTATTGATGAAACAATTTATTATTATATATTTTTGTTTTTATAAATTAAATAATTAATTATTTAAGTCATTAAATTTGTCTTAATAAAATAGTTAAATATATAATAAATAATTAATTCTGATATAATAAAATATTTTAATGTTGTATTAAATTTGTGCATTTAAATTATGTTTTAATCAATAAATTTAACATAAAATGCAAAAGTGCGTTTGATTGGTCGATCTCTCTAAATTTTTTTTGTTGTTGTTAAATTTATATAAAATAAATAATAAATTATTACTTATCCAAAAACTATTATTGTACAAAGGAATTTTGGGGTGGGGTGGTTTTGGCCATGCTTTAATTGTATAGAATTAAAGATAAATAAAAAAATGAGTATAAAAAACTTAGAGCTAAATAAATAGTTCAAATTCAAATGTTAAATTCAATAGACAAATAAAAATGGCACTAAAGCTGTGTTTGTATTTGGAGGACATAACACTAAGATAGAGATAATATATAGAATGGATACACTAAAAATTATCTTTGAATGTATTTGTGTTTGGATACGATGGACAAGACACTAATGTAATGTCCTATATTATATTTGGATAAACATAGACAAAACTAAAATATTATGCGAAATGATTAAAATAGTCATCTGATTTCAAATTTTTTACATCAAGTACAAATTAATTTAATAAAAAATAAGAGTATGTAGGATTACAGAAAATTACAAGAAGAATTGGTTTATGAACCAATAAGATAAAAATGATATTAAAGTAACAAAATTAAGAATAAATAAAGTAACATAAAATAGAAGAGTGAATTAAGTCTGTATTAATACAGTATGCCATAGAGAAGAGAATGAACGATAAAAATGAATAAATTAATTACAAAAGAGAATATCTGAAAAAAAAAAGCAGAGAAAGAAGAACTATGATGTAAAGAAGAAGCTAAAATAAGAAGAGATAATAGTAGAATAATAAAAAATATCTATCGATAGAAAGGGAAAAATTTTGATAAAAAAGTCCGTATCCACCTTCTCAAATTCCGTGTCCATCATTGTCCTTCGTAAAAGAGTGGAAATAAAAATATAAAATAGTGTCCGAAGACAATGTGTTCTATGTCTATGTCTCTACCTCCAAACACGTTTTAAATATTCATTATCCATGTCTCTGTGTTCTGTCTTCGAAAACAAATGCTACCTAAGGGAAATTGTTCTTAGAGGAACTTGAAACATTGATTTGGGTCTAAACGTGAGGGTCAGATTCTTTGGTATAGGATGCTTAAATTAGCAAGGGCTTTAATTCAGGTTTTTAGTAAATTAGAACGTGGATATACAGTGTATTTATAATAGAATAGATAACTATCTGTTGGAGTAATTCTACCTTTATTAGTAGATAATCGTTCCCTTTATCTTGGGTAGTTATTGAGATTTTATCTTCTAAATGAGATAGAAATAGTATGAGAAATTTCGGGTGATAGATACTTATTTAGATAAGTACAAGTCTGTCCTTTCTAAATGAGATAGAAATAGTATAAAAAATTTCGGGTGACAGATACTTATTTAGATAAGTACAAGTCGATCCCTTTCGTTGTGTCCAACCTCCATCTTTAGGTTGGACATTTTGTCTTTATTGAACCTGACTTTATAATTTGGGGTAGGGTATGAGCAAAAATATTTTTTGTTATCTTTAGACAAATAAAAAAGCTTAGAGCTTTCTAAAAAATAAATTTTTTTTTGTTATCTTAAATTTACCAAATATAATAAAAATAAAAATTACTCTTAAAAAACATTTAAAGAGAAATATTTTTTTTAGTTTTTTGAAATATATATATATATAGAGAGAGAAATATATTTCCAAAAATAAGTTTTTTTTTTGTTATCTTAAATTTGACAAATATAATAAAAATAAAAATTACTCCTAAAAAACTCCCTCATTTGTTATTATGTATTGTTTTATTTAGCAAAGATAGTAAGGGAAGAAATTGGAACTAGAACACACGACCACTAGGTCTAATTTGGATAAACAACTTAAATAAGTTCTTTTAGAAAAAGAGCTTAAAATATAAGAACTTTTATTAATAACAGCTTATAAATAAATTATTTTGTATTTGGATTTTTTTGTTATAGAAGTACTTATTTTAAAGTTGTAGTGTTTTGATAAATAACTCAAAAAATACCATTTTTTTACAAAAAAAAAATAAAAATTAAAATAACAATGATAACAAATATTTTTCAATATTAAATATTGATTACAACCGTTTAGACAATTGATTTTTTATTTGCTCTTATTTAGTTCTATTTTTTAGACAATTAATTCTTGTCACATAATATCATTAGAAATTGATTCTTCTACTTCACCTTCACCCATAATGGTAGTCAATAGTAATAAAATTTTAATTCAACAATGCCAAAAAAATTATTGTATAGTTAGTATTTGCTGTTTTATTGTGTGTGATACATTAGGTGAAAATAAAAAACAAATATAAAATGTTTGTCGATGTATATTTCGTTGTTGTTTTTTATTTTTTATTTTTTACTCCTATTAGCCTCTTCCTTTACTGAGGTCAAGACTTGTTATAACTAACTATAAAAATAATAACAAACAATTGAAATTACACAATCCAAGATGAAGTTATTCACGAGTAATATGTACTCAAAACTCTCAACCAGTTAGTATCTCTGTAAAATCCTACTTACAAAAATTCATATAATTACACTTAAAAATGTAAATGAATTCATTGGTGAAGAAAATATCATGTTGCATTACAAAACTGTGCTGATCAAAAAGTAGACTTCTCGTATTTTAGAACATCTTTGGTGTTCAATTCATATATCTTGCAAATTTTTGTGATGGCTTTTTGACTCAGGCCATCTTTCCCGTCTTCAAGTTCAACAAGATCATCAAGTTCTTCCAATGGCAGCAGTTTCTAAGTCATATGATTATTAAAAGAAAAAATAAAGTACAAAATGAATGTTAGCATACACATTTTTTTTTGGGATATGATATGAAATTATATGATTAAAAAGTCAAAATTGTAGCATTAACTCAAAAGTGGTTCATTAAGCAAAACAATAATATGAGTGCACTCTTGCACATCCAATGTATCAAAGGCTTTTAAAAATAGTTCTAGCCTACAAAACTATGAAGCATGCATTCTAAATATAATAACATTTTGCAAATTGTTAAATCAATTACACTTGACAATGTCTTACTTGATGCTATCAATCAGATTGCATGAGACACTTACCAAGTGTGGTTCATCTGAACTATTATGGGTTTTATTGGTCGAGTCATTATGCTCAGTTTCCTTCTTATGAGTTGATGTGTTAGACATCTTGCTGCTATCCGAGGCGAGTTGGAATAGCTTCTCACTTCCCTAAGAAGGTAACAAAAAACATAACAGAAACTTATGCACAACTCAAGATAAATCAAGTCAGAAGCGAAGCTCGAAACATTATACAAAAATACTAAGAATCTACTATCCATTGGCCTAATTGAAAGTGAACATCTACCAAGAACCATGCAATTTTCAAAGTCCTTCCAAATCAAATGATGCCCCTTCCAAAACATACTTCCGCATGACAATAAAACATGGCACTATCATATGAAAGTAGAGAGCTAGGACAAACATGAGCAGTAGAGACATCTCTGGCAGCAAAACAGACAGATTACCATAAATTATTATGGAGGGAGAATAATAAACTCCAAGTGCATTGCAAATCTAATAGTAGTACAAACCTGAAGGGCTCTCCAATGAGAATAAGCCCGAAATGAAACCCAGAAGAATGCGATATTAGGCAAGGGTAAAACCTACAATGTACAATTAAGAATAGGCATCAATTGAAGCCAAGATAAATAATTAAATATTAAAGAGCAAACACAAGTCCACCGAGCACATACATACCATCAGTGCAGAGGAAAATGGAATCAATGAAACTGTAGCATATAAGTATTTCCGATGGATAATTGTTCCCCTGTAAACGAGACAATAGTTCATATGCCAATGAAGATTTAAATACAGAATTAAATTGGAAGCTACACTAACAGATTCCAGATTAAATTATTGTTCCAACATCATCAACTTTGGCTGCTTTTTTTTTTTTTTCTTGGAACAGGTGTTTTAGGGAGAATTACCTCATAGCAATATGTCTTAATCTTCGGCGAACAAGTTGTGCATTCAGACTGCAATAATAAACATATCAACCCCATAATAAACATATATAGAAGGCGAATCTACTATTAAGAGTAGTAAACTACTAAACTATTCCAAAACCAAGCAAGTATGCACCAACCTTGAAGGGTAAATGACTTCGACGCTAGTGACTTCATTCGATATAGATTTCAAGAAAATCTCGGAGGGCTTAACCTGTGACAAAAGCCATGACCCCCACCTGCAACAACTCAAATCACATTCGAGCATATTATGGATAGCGTAATCAACACTTTTAAAAGACTATCATTCAAAACCAACAATGTAACAAACTAACCCATGAATCTTCTTCTTGATAGACCCATCCGGTGCTTTTTCCAAACCAATCCAAGCTTTATTCATCTATTAACCGCAACCACAACCAAATAAAGCAATTGGTTAAGAAAACAGTACACACAAGAATGTGACGACCCAAGAAACAGAAATTGACAAAGAAACAAAGTTAATACAATGATCGAAACAAAAAAAGGCACCTTGTTGCCACAGTAATCAGCAAGAAGCTCAGCTTTGGCATTAAAGGGTTTATCAGCAACATTAACGCCCTTCCACAGTTCTTTGAACGTTGGAGGAGAATGAGAAGAAGAAGTAGCTGAATTCTTAAGAGAATGATCAATGGCTCTGCTGAAGCACCAGTTTCTCCCTCGTATTGGGAACACAACCAATTTGGCTCTCATGTTGACTCTTTTGGCGGCAAGAACCCTAGAAAGTTTCCAACCAGAGAAATGTTCAGTCTTGGCGGTGAAGTTACAATCTTTGATGTGAAATGAAGCAGACTCCGAATCTGCGTAGTTTGAATATTCAGTGTCAAACTCACTCCTCTTGCGGCGAAAACTCTGGCCAAGTCAACGC
Organism: Arachis stenosperma; assembly: GCF_014773155.1. Taxonomy (NCBI): domain Eukaryota; kingdom Viridiplantae; phylum Streptophyta; class Magnoliopsida; order Fabales; family Fabaceae; genus Arachis; species Arachis stenosperma. The sequence continues at coordinate 7,618,137 of NC_080378.1, forward strand.
ATGGGATTCTGTGACCGTTAGCAAAGAACGGGAAGAAAAGAACATGGATTTCGCGGACCTCCTTGCCCATCGTTGTTGTTACAATGTTGGTAATTTTACTATAGAATTTGGCTATGGATTTTTCTGTTTATATATACTATATAGTAGAAGATTAAAGATTGAAGTTCCAGGGCGCATTTTGCACGAGTTCAGATTAAATATTAAATCAATTATTAAATTAATTATGTTATATGTAAATTGAAATTAATTATTAAAATTAATTATTAGTATAAAATATATATTAAAATATAAAATATATATTAAAAATAATTTAAATAATATATATTATATATAAATATATAATAATTATTTTTTGTGATTAATTTTAATATATAAATAATATTTTTAATATTATTGTTTTTATTTTGCTATCTATTAAGGTTTTTATTAATTTAATTTTTAACAACACTTGGCATAGCAGCAGGGCAGAAGCGCATGGATTCAGGAACCTCTTCAGCATGCCTTGCACGACCATATATTAAAATATAAATTCTTGTTAACATAAATTTTAAAATATATTTTAAAAAACATTATCATAAAAAATAACATTATTATAAAATATTTTATATTTTAAAATATGTCATTTTGGATTTATAATCTTTAGACGGTTTAATTATTCTATTAGTTTTTATGATTTTATAAAATTTGTAATTAAATTTTTATATTTTTTATTTGAGTTATTATATTATTTTTAATTTTATAATTAAATTATTTTTATATAAAAAATATTCTTTTTAAAACATATGTAATCAAAAATCTAGTTAAATTTTTAATATAAATATCTTTAATTTATATGAAAATATTTTGTTAATTCTATTATTTTTTATATTAAAAAGATTTTATTATAAAATTAAAAAATGTAAAAATTTAATTTAAAAATATAAAAATTTAATTAAAAATTTAATAAAATTATAAAGAGTATCAGAATAATTAATAAGCCTTTTAAATTAGAACATGAGAATTAGATTTTACAATCACTTTTTGATTTTCTAGACCAAGCACAAGATCATCAAGTGTCACTGTATTCAAATTTCACACAGCTAATTACCTATTAACTAGTATAAATTGTAAATACATTTAAATTTTCTTTGCCAAAATAGATAATTTTTATTTTAAATCTATACTAAAAAAAAGGTACTATTGATAAGCACGTACTAATACAATCATATTAAATATATATCAAAATTAATTATTAATATAAAATATATTAAAATATAAAATAGACATTAAAAATAAATTAATTAATACATATATTTATATAAATATATACGACAACTAATTTTAATATACATACCATTTTTGTACGTAAATTGACAAACATTCATTTTATCTATAAAAAAACATCACTTCTTAAGACAAATATTATTAATCTTTATATTTTATATTTTTTTATCTTAATTCGTTCTTGACTAATGTAAAATTTAGGATAAAATATTATTTTAGTTCTAAAGTTCGGATCAAATTTTAATTTAATCCGTAAGCTTTTAAACACCTTATTTTAGTTTTAAAAAATTTTAAATGAATATAATATTATCTCGCAGTTAAATTTAACATGAATATTTAATAAAATAAGTGAAATGAATATTAGCAACATTATTAGTATTATTAGTTAAGTTATATCTTTTTATTTTTGCGTATTAAAAAAATATAATCAAAATTCTTCTTAAAACACTTCTTCTTTTTGTTCTCTTTCTCAAACAAAACCTAAACCCTAATAATCAATTATCAACTTTTCAAATATTGACGATTAAAATAATATTTTATCTTAAAATTTATTACTCGGCATTTTTTAGTTGGTGAAATAAATAAGAAAAAAAAACATATATATGCATCTAAGAAGTGTAATATATATTAGCTAATTTTGATGTATTGATAGTGTAAAATATTTTATATAGTTATACAACTATTATATTCGTTATTTTAGATGATCATTAAATAGTTAAAATAAAAAATAATTATTTTTATTGATGTATTATTACGTAATTAGATATATGTATAAAATTATTTTACACCGATAATACATTAAAATTAAAATATTAACATAATAAATTACCTTTTAGGAATTAGGTAAAATAATTTTTACCATCAAATTCTTTTTAAGAGAAAATCCCATCTCAATAATTCCTTCGAGAAAGTCAAACAGGCCACAAGTGTTAGGAATTTGATTAAACTAATGAAATGTCAATTACATTGAGCGCTTTTAGATCAACATTATTTTAGAATATGTGTGTATCCACTATCCAATTCATTGCTAAGTTTCTAGACAATTTTGCTACATAGTCTCAGCCCTATTGCATAAAAACCCTATTTTCAAAAGACAGTAAATTGTTAGCTTAACTAAGTTTTTGGTTCTTATACAATATTCATTTTTTTATTTTGATTTTTACAAAAACAAATTGTTCTAGTCCAGTGAAAATTAAAGAGTCTCTATTTTAGTTTCTGTCGTTGGCTTATTTAATTAAATACTTAAAATTACAAGTTAAGTAGAGTGAGCCCGTGTAATGTGTAGAGAGATAAATTACTTATATTATAAATAGATTTTAATAAATGTTATATTAAAAATATTTTAAAAAATATATTATAAATAGATTTTGAATTTATTTATTTTTAAAAAAGACAGATTATTTATATTAAAGTTATACAAAACTGTATTTTTTTTCGATTTGCATTAATTGCTATTTTTTTGCATTTTTTTTGTAAATAATTAAAAAAATGAATGAATGAGAATGAAAAATATATAAAAATGTTATATTAAATTTAAAATTTTTTTTGACAATTAGTATGAGAGATTAAGAAATGAAAAGTAGTAAGAGTCTTAATATGCATAAGTTGTAGAATTTGAATATTTATAATTGAAACTTTTTTATAATTATTATTATTATGACACTTTTAATGTATGTTTATTGCATTTAATTAGTACTTGATGTTTTAATTGAATAATAATAGATAAGAGTTTTTTGTTTTAAAAATTTAAAATATTTTACTAAACAGTGATTGGTTGATTTTCATCTTTTGCCAAGTCATTTGCTGATGTGACATCATTAGTAAAAAAAAGATGACTTAAATTCATTGTGAAAAAAGTTAGAATCAGTTTTTATAAATAGATAAATAGATAGATTTTAATAAATGTTATATTAAAGATATTTTAGATAACATATTATAAATGGATTTTGAATTTATTTATTTTTAAAAAAATAGGTTATTTATATTAAAGTTATAAAAACTACATTTTTATTTTATTTTTTATTTTTCGATTTGCATTATAAATAGAGTATTGCTGCACATACAAGTCATACAAGTTATTTACATAACGTGCACGAATCACGTTGTTTCTCTTTGTATCCCGCGTTTTTCTTCCTCCTCTTCCTTCTTCTTCTCCTTCTTCTTTAAGTTTCTCCTATTTTTTCTTCGCGTGTTTCATCTTTTTCATCGTTTTTTATTATTGTTATTGTTGCCGTATTTTTTTCCTCATTTTCTTTCTATTTTTTTTTGCAATATTTTTTTGTTTGATTTTTCTCTCAAGAAGAATTTTGCAAATATGAAAGGAGAAGGAAAAGGAGAAGGAGGAGAAAGAATTTTGAATTATGTAGAACTTATCAACACACATACACCGAAAATTCTTAAATAATACACTCAAATATTTTTGTGTTACACCCAAATTTACTACAAATACAAAAAAATATTTTCTTTAATGCTGCATTTTTTCTTCTTCTTTTTTTTTTAGTTAAATGAATAAAAGTTCATCCTCTTTCAGGTAATTTTGTAGCATTATGTGTTTTTTTTATCTTCTTTGTTTGGTTTCTTTGTTTTTATTATTGTTAAGAGGATAAAACAAAAAGAAACTTGAAAAGATAAAACAAAAAGAAAGATGAATAAGAAAAAAAGAATAAAAGATGGTGATGATGAAAAAAGAAGAAGAAGAAGCAGCAGAAGATGAGGAGGAGGAAGAGGAACTGAGGAAGAGTTTTGAATTATGGAGAACTTATCAGCACACATATACCGAAAATTCTTAAAAAATACACCCAAATTTTTTCGTATTACACCCAAATTTATTGGAAATGCAGAAAAATATTTCTTCTAATGCTGCAATTTCTTCTTCTTTTTTTCTTATTTATTTCTTTTTTTTAGTTGAATGAATGTAAGTTCATTCTCTTCCAAGTAATTTTGTACCATTATGTGTTTTTCCTTCTTCTTGTTTGATTTTTTTGTTTTTATTCTTTTTAAAAGATTAAAACAAGAAGAAACTTGAGAAGATAAAACAAGAAAAAAAGATGAATAAGAAAAAAGAAGATGATGATGATGATATAAAAGAAGAAGAAGAAGCAGCAGAATGTTAGGATTTGGTTGAATTAGTCCCACATTGCTTAGGATAGCAAATGGAGTGGGTGGCCTAGGTTATAAATATGAGGCTAAGTTCTCCATATTTTTTGCACCAGTCGTAAACACTTAAATCTTGTATCTGACTTTTCTTTTCCTCTATACTCTTTGATTAGAGAGTGTTGTGAGGTGTAGTTAAATATTTGCTTTGTGAGAGTGTGGGTGTACGGGGTGCCGGTGTTAGAGAGAAAGAAGTCTATGTGTTGTAACAATTTTCACATAGTGATATTCTCTGGTTGTCATTTGACAACGGCCGTAGTTTTTTCTCCGGTAATTGGAGTTTCCACGTTAAATTCTTGTGTTGTGATTGTGTCATTTTATTTCTCTGTCAAAGGTGTTTTCTCAAGGGGGAATGGTGTCTTATTCCCAACAAGTGGTATCAGAGCTTCGGTTCGGTGGGATTTATTCTTAGTATGCTCTGTGGTTACAGCCTAGTCTGACCTTCCACATCAAAAAAGAATTTTGTCCTGTGACTTGAGGTTGATCTTTGGTTGCTGTTGTTGTTGCTGGAAGACAGTGTGACACTGTGAGAGTGCAGTTTGGAAAGGCTCTGGCTAAGGAAAGACTTGGTATTTAAGTGTGTCCATTGTGACCCACCTCTCTTTCCTGGGGACCCTTCCTAGTACACGGTCTACAGTTGAGTTATACTATTCCAGTATATGGTTGCAATAATGTCAGGATATTCAAGTGCTGTGAAGCTTGAAATAGAGAAATTTGATGAAAGAATCAATTTTGACTTGTGGCAAATACAAGTCAAGGATGTGTTGATACAATCAGGTTTGCACAAGGCGTTGAAAGAGAAGATCTCTGGTTGCTCTCTCTATGAGAGAAGATTATGTTCTCTAGAAGACAAGAAGTATCCTCATGGTATTACCGCACTGCCATGGATAAGGATAAGTTATGGCAATCGGGTCCACAATTGCACACGGACATTGGTTGGCGTTGAGATGCAAGGTGTGTGGCGGAGTTAGGTCGATGGCTGAAGAACTTCCAGGAAAAGCCAATTTGGAAGTTGCACCATGAATTTTCAGCAAGGTTTCGATCTGTACCAAGGCAAAATGCTTGGAGTGGTCTAATTCCAAGTGAGTATACTTTCATGGTGGAGTATGATAGTTCTCTGAACTATGATTGTTGGTATAGACAATGGCAGCAAAGAATTGTCGGTGTTGACAATGGAAGCTGAAGATGTGTGACTATTTCAATCAAGGTGGAGATTGTTAGGATTTGGTTGAATTAGTCCCACATTGCTTAGGATAGCAAATGGAGTGGGTGGCCTAGGTTATAAATATGAGGCTAAGTTCTCCATATTTTTTGCACCAGTCGGAAACACTTAAAGCTTGTATCTGACTTTTCTTTTTCTCTATACTCTTTGATTAGAGAGTGTTGTGAGGTGTAGTTAAATATTTGCTTTGTGAGAGTGTGGGTGTACGGGGTGCCGGTGTTAGAGAGAAAGAAGTCTATGTGTTGTAACAATTTTCACATAGTGATATTCTCTTGTTGTTATTTAACAACGGCCGTGGTTTTTTCTCCGGTAATTGGAGTTTCCACGTTAAATTCTTGTGTTGTGATTGTGTCATTTTATTTCTCTGTCAAAGGTGTTTTCTCAAGGGGGAATGGTGTCTTATTCCCAACACAGAAGAAGCAGCAGAAGATGAGGATGAGGAAAAAAAGAGTTTTGAATTATGTAGAATTTATCAGCACACATACACCGAAAATTCTTAAACAATACACCCAAATATCTTCGAGTTACACCCAAATATTTTCGTGTTACACCCAAATTTATTGCAAATATAGAAAAATATTTTCTTTAATGCAAAACTTTTACATTACATTCGATTCAAACCATCAACGATGAAACATTATTCACCCACAGAATCATAAACTGCTAATGAAAACATTAATTAGAATCGAACAACACCTCAGCGATTTGATTGGATTCAAAATAATAATCTTCAATAAAAAATTATTCATTATATTCAACAACGAGATAACTGATAATGGAGGAGAAAAAAGAAAAATGAAGGAAAAAAAATTCTAATAAAAAAAGGAAGAGGAAGAGAAGGAGGAGGAGGAGGAGGTGACGATAACGAGAGAAAAATAAAAAAGAAGAAGAAAGAATGTCGGCACATAAATATAAATAATTTGTATAATTTGTATAAAAAACGCTTGTATGTAAAAAATAATTAATTTCATAAAGACTAAAATCATATTTAAACCTAACTTATTTAATCATTGTAAGTTGTATATCAACTTTATTTCGACTTTTCATAAATAGTATGCCTTGTAAAAAATAATTTAAAGGGGATATCTTAAGTCTATGAAATCTAACTCAGTACATGATACATTAAAATAAATTAGTTATTGAAATCTGATGAAAAATATTAATATGATCTTAACGTGATAAATTATGCACTAAAATTAATCATAACGTTATAATTTCAATGTTAAGTTTCTAAGCTCCTTCCATCATGTAAATATGTGCAATTGCACACAGAAATTATTTGATATCAAAGTAGATTCCAAATCGAATTTAAGTGATAGTTTAAATGATGATTCTATGCTAGATTGCCTAGGCAATATTCTTCATGAATACGCTATTGGATTCTCCAAATCTATACTCTAACCTTTTGTTTGTTTCTTGGGACTGTATTGTAATTTTGTTTTAGGATATGTCTAATAAGTTATAAACCAATTAAACTATTAGAATACTTTTGTTTTAAAGCAAGTAATCAAGAACTGAAATATTTGTACGTCGTCGTTGCAACAATTAGATATAGGCCCATATTTTTAAAGTTTAAGCCTTTTTGTAACAACTTTACGTGATCACTGTCATCGGGTAATAAGTAATAACTAGTGCTGGAAGTGAGTCAAACCAACTCATGAACTAACTCGAGTTTGATTCGTTAATAGCTCAATAAGCTAAGTTCGTGAGTTAGTGAACCAAGTTTGAGTTGGGAATTGAGCTCATAAATTAAATGAGCCGAACTTGAACTTGGATAAGCTCAGCTCATTAGCTCGTGAACTGACTCGATTATATATAGATAATTATTAATACACATATCTTATATGCATTTAATCTATATTTTTAATATTATATATATACATATGAAATAGTACTATATAACCATATATATTAATGATCTTAATTATTTAAAATTTAAAATTTATTTTTTACATATAATTTTGATGTAAGACATAAATAAAAAAATTATTTTATTGATAGATAACAATATATAAAATTGATCTTTTTAAATATTTTTTAAAATATATAAGTTATAATTTATTGATATAGAATTATAAATTATGTATTTATGTTTCTATTATTTGAGCCGATTCGTGAGGTCAAACCAGCTCGTGAGTTTTTGGTGAGCCGAACTTGAGCTTAAAAAATAGGCTCGATTGTTAATAAGACGAGCCGTGAGCCAAGCTCAATTTTTGTGAGCCGAACTTAAACTTAGTCTAGCTCAACTCAACTCGACTCACTTCCAACCCTAATAATAACAAACCATGCATAGTTTAAAAATAATATATTACTTTTTGTCAAAAAAAAACTTATTACTTAAATCAATATACACCCTGTAAAAGTTTAAAACTCCAAAAGTAAATTAATAATAATTTAATTTTCATGATAAATTATTTTTACGCCGTCATTGAATGGTACATTATCACACTAATGAAAGTAACTATTTTTTAAATTTATTATCTAAAAAAACAATTTAATTATATAAATCTAATTAAATAATTATATAAAAAATTTTATATTCACAATATATTAAAATTAAATTTATTTAATAAATAATAACTGAAATTAGTAGATATAACAAACATTTTAAATTTATATTAAATTTAATTTTAATATATTTTTAGTATAAATAAAATAATTTTATATATACATCTAATTATCTAATAATATATCAATAAAAATTAATTATTTTTTATATTGACTACAAATAATTATCTAAAAATAAATATAATTAAATAACTCTATATAATATATTTCATATAACTAGTTAGTATATTAAAATTAAACTTTTTTTAGCATTATTATATTAGTCTACAATGAATTGCATTATGATGCAAAATATTTTGATGTGACATATTCTAGTGACAATTTGCATACTTTTTTTTTTCAATCATTTTTTTAAAAATTACGTAATCAATTATAGATATTAATATTTAATAATTATTTATGTTAAAATTTGTCAATAATTCTAATATTCTATTTTATATCTTTTTAGTTATTATTATTATTATTATTATTATTATTATTATTAAATAATAATAATAATAATAATAATAATAATAATAATAATAATAATAATAATAATAAATAATCTACTTCTACTTAATATATTAAAATTAGATTTTTTCTCTAATTAATGAAAGTGAGATAATATCTCATAAATTCATTTTTTTTTTCAAAATGAAAGCACTATTCTCTCTTTTAAATTTATTTTAGAAAAATATTTTTATTATAATTATATTACAATTAGCATTTAATAAATAATGCATGATTATACTAATTTAAAAAATATCTTTATTATAATTATATAAAATTAATATTTAATACATTATCAACTAATGAAAGTGAGGTGTCAATTTTTCGTGAATTTATTTTCTCTCTAAAATGAAAGTACTATTCTCTCTTCTAAATTTATTTTAGAAAAATTATAATTCCACATTGAATATATGTGACAAATTAAAAAAAAAATTGGCGAGTTAATGTAATCAAATCATATTTCTATAACATATATAAGAATGTATATTTTTATTATATAAAAATTAGATTTCTGCACTTAACGATGGAGCTGATGTGAGCGTGTTTCTTAATTTATTTTTTATAACTTATTGAATATAATTTATTGCAGTAAATTAATGATATCAACTAATTAATTTGATTAGATATTTAAATATCACATGATTTATTATAATTTATATCAATCAATTAATTGTAATTTATTATATCAATTATTTTAATTCATTAATTTATAAGGTACATTCTGATATAACTATACAGACAATTCAGCAATTAAATTGAATGAAAGAAGTACGAGGTGTGGTATAAAGGTTCAACAATCAGGAAAATGAACCAATTCACATAACAGATAAAAGAAGGGGAAGTAAAGTTGAGGAAGAGAAAGCTTCCTACAACAGAGAAGAAGGAAAAATTGGTAAGGAAAAGAATTAACAAGAGAAGGGTAATTTCAGAGGGAGAGAGGGTCAGAGTTTACAACTTCCATGCCATCTCCTTGGTGTCTTTCTTCCTCTATATTTTTTGTTATTCAAGGGGAGTTTGTTGCTTCCGTTTTGCTAGTTGAGTTGTTATGCCAGCTGTCCCATTTCTCTATCCTTCTATCAACAGTTCCCCCGTTCAAATTGACCTTGTCCTCAAGGTCGAAGTTGGGATGCATCTGCTTCATGTCTTCATAAACTTCCTAAGTGGCATCCTCCACAGGCAAAGCTTGCTACTTGATCAATACCTCTTCATGCCAGCGGTTATTCTTCTTGACCATTCGGTGTCCTAAGACCAGTTGAGGCTGCAATTCAAGGCCCTGGCCATCCAACAACAACGGTGAAGGGTTGCTGGATTTTGGGGATTTGCTGGTACACTTCTTAAGCAATGATGACACATGGAAGACTGGGTGGATTTTAGTAGTTGCAGGGAGCTGCAACTTGTATGCAACTTTTTCGATTTTTGTGATCACTGGAAATGGGTCAAAATAGCGCATGCTAAGTTTTTGATTCCTGCGCAACGCCACTGATTGCTGTCAATACAGTTGGAGCTTCACATAAACCAAATTCCCGATTTGAAACTCCAATTCGATGCACTTCTTATCAGCGTTTAGTTTCATGCGAGCTTGTGCTCGTTGTAAATAGCTCCGAAGGGCTGTCAGCACTTGGTCTCATTGTTGGAGGAGTTCTTGTACAGCTAGCGAGTCCGTGGACTCAACATTGTAACGTATAAGAGGAGGGAGATCTCTCCCTAATAGGGCCTTGTATGGAGATATACCTGTAGTTGAGTGGACTGCGATATTATAACTAAATGCTGCCCAAGGCAGTAAATTATTCTGCTGAGTATAGCAGCGTATATACATTTCGAGACATCTATTGAAGACTTCGGTCTGGCCGTCAGTTTGCGGATGCTAACCAGAGCTTCGAGCCAACTTGATGCCCTGTGCATTGCACAAGTGTTCCCAAAATTTGAAAGTAAATACCTTGTCTCGGTTAGAGACGATGGACTGGGGAACCCCATGGATGCTAATGATGTGCTTGATGAAAGCATCAACAACCTTAGAAGCTGAGAAGTCTGATGAAAGGGGAATGAAATGAGCAAATTTAGAGAGACGATCGACCACCACCATGATTGTCGCAAAGCCATAAGAAAGGGGAAGACCGGTAATAAAGTCCATTGAGATATTTTGCCACACATGGGAAGGAATGGGGAGTGGCACTAAGAGGCCTCGGGGTGGGCGGGTGGAGTACTTTGCCTGTTGGCAAATGGCACAAGATGAAATGTATTTCTTGATAGAAGTTGCCATGTGTTTCCAAAAGAATTGACTTGCAATTCTAGCCAAGGTTTTCTGAATATCCGCATGTCCACCTAACGATGAATCGTGGAAGTGTCGCATAATGTGTTTCACCAATGGAGAATTGGCTGGGATGATGATGCGGTTGTCCCAATACCAGAGCCCTTGCCTATTGTGTAGCCGATTTGAGGATACCGCTGACTCAGATAATTCCTATTTGGGGTCAAATTCCCTGAGGTCCTGTCGGATTTGAGCCATCAACTCACTCTCCATAGTAGTCAAAGACATAAAAGCACGAGATAAGCCATCTACTCCCTGATTCTCGGACCATTTCTTATATTCAATTGAAAAATTATAGCCCAACGGCTTTGACACCCACAATTGTTGCTCTAGAGTTTGAATGGTCTGTTGTTGTAGCTTCCGCAAGCTTTTATGATCTGATCGAATAATAAACCTATTGCCGAAAAGGTAGTGGCAGAACTTGGCCATAGCTAAAATAATGGCATGCATCTCCCGAGCGTAAGCTGACCAGTTCTGGTTGGAAGTAGGGAGTTTTTGGGAGAAATATGTAATAGGGTGGTCGTCTTGGCTGAGGATTGCACCAATTCCGGTTTCTGAAGCATCAGTTTCCAACACGAAGGGTTTCAAGAAATTCGGTAGTGCCAGCACCGACGCTGTTCTAAGTGCATATTTAAGGTTGATGAAGGCTTTGGAATTCATGAGGCTTTGGAAGGTCGCTGGTGAATTAGATAATCCAAATGGCATTACTAGCCATTCGTATAATCCTTGGTGTGTCCGGAAGGCTATCTTATGACGATCATCCTCACGGGCCCTGATTTGGTGATAGCCCAATCGGAGGTCCAATTTGGAGAAGAATTGCGCTCCAAAGAGCTCGTTCAATAACTCGTCGACGGTTGGCATGGGAAAAGAATGTTTTATGGTCACTGCGTTGAGAGCCCGATAGTCCATACAAAAATGCCATATCCTGTCTTTCTTCTTAACTAACAAGACTGGGGACAAAAAATGGTTGGTGATGGGCTACACCACGCCTTCTGACACCAACTCAGCCATAATATGTTCAATCTTGGCTTTCTGGCTATGTGGATACCGGTATGGGTGCACCTTGACCGAGGAGGAGTTGGGAAATAGGGTGATAATATGGTCATGGGTACGCGGTAGCGGGAGGCCGTGAGGGATCTGAAATACTGCCACAAATTCGGTTAGAAGTGAGGCCAATTCAGGCGGCATAGTGGATGGAGAATCCAAAGGAGAAGGAACAGGGGTCTCGGGTGGCTGGACTTGAAGAGTGTATAATTCAGCAATAGCAAACACAGAGAGGAGACGTCAGAATTGGCTAAAGTGAGCCTGGGTTGGACCCTGCCACTTCTTGCCCTGTAGGGTGACCAAGCGATCCCTAGCTAAGAATGTGATGAATTTATCTTTGTAGTTGACCAAGTGAGTATCTAGTGTCTCTAACCAACTGTCACCCAAAACCAACTCTTTTGAAGCGATTGGCAGCACAAAAGCTGAGATATAGAGAGTGTGACCCTGGATGGTGACTGGAACAATGTGCACTTCGCCCTCACAGTGTAGTAAGGCACCATTACTGACCTGCACTACAAATTTTAGGGCCGCAAAGATGGGGAGAGCAAGCATAGTTGAGAAGTCAGGGTGGATGAAGTTGTCAGAACTGCGCCATCCATGAGAATCCGAAGTTGTTTCCCTGCAATAAAGCCAGTGAACCGAATTGACTTCCTAGAGGGTACTCCTAACAGAGCATTAAAGGGTAAGTGGTGAGGTTCCTCAGTGGTGGAATCCTGATCAGGGGTGAAAACAGGTGGGCTAAGGGGCTCCTCTGGTGAGTCTTGGTCCGGTGGGAGTTCCTCCACTGACTGGATGATGAAGTAGTGTTTGGAAGAGCATTTGTGGGAGGGGGAGAATTTTTCGTCGCAAGTAAAACACAAACCCTTGTCACGGCGAAATTGAATCTCAGCGGGGGAGAGCTTACGGGGATTTGATTTGGGCCGGGTTGGGAGGAGCGGGGGTGCTGAAGGCGTGCGTGTGGTTGGGGTTGGGGTGTCCGCGTGAGATTTGCTCGCCGAAGTAAAGATGAGTTTCTGGGGGTGAGTGAAGAAAGGCGTGGTTGGGGTTCGAGATCGAAATGAGGCTAGGAAGAACTTCCGTCGAATAACTTGGCCAAGGCAACCGCATGTATCAATGAATTTGGCGAACGCGATTTGACTTCGCATTTCAGATCCGGGTGTAATCCACCAACAAAGCAGTCAAGAAGAAGGGCATCATCCATACTGTATGCCCTTGCGACAAGATCGGTGAAGGTGTCGAAGTATGCAGTGAAGGTGGAGGATTGTTTCAACTTCAGCAAATCCTCGCGGGGTTGTCGAACTGGGACGGACCGAACTGGATTTGCATCACGGTGCATAAGGTGAACCAATCTTGGATCGGGCTTGTTCTTTCAAGCAATTGAAACTAGGACAGAGCCTTGCCTTCCAGGCTCACGGTAGCGAGGTCAACCTTCTGGCCCTCCGGGATGTCGTGGATCTTGAAGAAACGGTCCGCTCGATAGATCCACTGGAGGACATCATCGCCTCCGGCGAAACGAGGAAACTCAAGCTTCACGTGTCGTGGTGGCGCAAAGATCGAGTGCGGCTCATTTGCTGACACTGACCCCTTAGCGCGTTGAGTGGCATGGGCCTGGAGTGAAGTCAGGGATTGATTAATGGCAGCAAGTTGTTCTTGGTGGGCCTTGGAGAGTTCGGAGGGTTTGTTGATAGCGGCTTGCATTGTTTGCAGTCGAGTATTGTTGGCCATGGAAATCACAATGAAAGCACCAGTTGATAAAACTATGCAGACAATTCAGCAGTTAAATTGAATGAAGGAAGTATGAGGTGTGGTATAAAGGTTCAACAACCAGGAAAATGAACCAATTCACATAACAGATAAAAGAAGGGGAAGTAAAGTTGAGGAAGGGAGAGCTTCCTGCAGCAGGGAAGAAGGGAAAATTGGTCAGAATAGCTAAGGGAAAGAATTAACAAGAGAAGGGTAATTTCAGAGGGAGAGAGGCTAGAGCTTACAACTTCCATGCCATCTCCTTGGTGTCTTTCTTCCTATATATTTGTTGTTATTCAAGGGGAGTTTGTTGCTTCCATTTTACTAGTTGAGTTGTTATGCCAGCTGCCCCATTTCTCTATCCTTTTATCTCATTCATAGATGATTTGTTACTTATACTGATTAAATATAATAAATACAAATTAATTTAGTTAAAAAAATCATTATCTACTATGTTTTTTTATTTATTCTTTTAATTCATTAAATCCATTCAATTATAATAAATTATTTATATCAAATAATTAATTCAATCAACTATTTTCTAATTTATTTTTTTGAATTCAATAAATCAAATAAAATCAATTATACTAATTATTTGTATCAATTAATTGATTTGATTAATTCTTAAAAATATTTTTATTTAATTTATTTTATTTATTTAAATACATGAATTATAACTAATTAGTTATTTAATTTTATTAGAATAAATATCAAATTCTATTTCTAATATAAAAATACAAAATTTTATTTCTTCCATTTTTATTTTACCACTATGAAAGACCATATATGCTAAAAAAATATCATTTGTTTACCAATTACTTTTTCATTGGGTAGCTTTTACAATAATTCTTTTTCTTTCTATGAGGCATCGTGGACACAAACTATCACACACTCTCTAACTCCCGTGCTCATCGTTCAGAACAATATATGATATATTATCTATGAAGTATTTATTGTAACACCCTACCACGCAGAACTTTACACCTAGGATGTAAAACAGATATGGCGAGGCGCTACGACCTCTAAATAAAATACATACATATAATAGCCGAAAGAATATAATAAACTAGGAGCCTTGAAAAACAGGTAAAACTAAATCGCAAAATAAAAAGCCCAACGTTCTGGAAACGAGATTTCTCGCGTGCCAAGAAACCTGAAGATCATAGGTATAAATAAATAGACAAAAGAGAGAATAGAGAGTCAAGGCTATAGAATAACTAGCTCGTAACTCAACCTGCGAAGCCAAAACTGACTGGAGAATATTTACATACTTATATACATATCCCAAAATACCCAAAATACAAAGATAAAACTTAAACTCTCCTTAAACTTCTAAGAAGAACAAAATAAACAAGTTAGTCAGAGAGAAGGCTAGGTACATATATACATAAATCAAACAGCAAAAGAAACCCAGAAACCACTCCACTTCAGAAGTCCAGATGCCTACCGAGGAGCCTTCTGACCTGCATCTGAAAAATAACAACACAATATGGTGTGAGAACCGGAGGTTCTCAGCATGGTAAAGGTGTCACACACATAATATATAAGGTCCTGGAAATGCTAGAGGCAATCCTAAAACGCTGACACTCAAATTATAAAGCTTAAGTACTAAACAAAAACTACAAAGGGATAGGTGTTCTAAGGAAAATCTAAACTCAGCTTAATTTAATATTAACCTTATCCTGACCACCTTTCCTCCGTTATTTCATCTTCAGTGAGTTTGCACAGACAGTCAAACAGACAATTGCAAGTACAAGTAGGAGACAAATAGTGCAAGTAATAAATATAGCAATTAACAAGACATGTACAGTTAGGCACTCCCAAATAATGCATAGCAAACAAAAATAAACATAATGCACATGATGTATGCTTGTCCTATGGTTGACGAAGCTCATCTTTCAGTTATCCAGCCAACCCAACAAGTCCGAAACCCTTAGACTATCCCCTTGTCGCGCATCCCCATGAGTCTATGCATAGCTTTTTCTCATTTCATTCATATTTTCATATATAACTTACTCAATGGGGGATATCCATTTCCGAGAATTTATACGTGTCCGATCACCCTTACAACGTAGGGTCAACAGAGTATCGAGTCTCAACCTGGAACACGTGGTGGCAAGCCACGACTCTATACCCAGGAAAACTTGTATCTCAAATAGCATTAAATTCATAAGCCGCATAATATTCATAACCATTCATATTCATTACATAATCATTCATCATAGCCATGACATCATATAGCCGTCATACATACACATCTTTCTCATACAACTCATCACTTTTAATCTTTACTTCATCCCCAAGTTACCTCTATTTCCTAGCTTCAACTAATTACTAGGCTTATTATTATATTTTATAACTAAAAAAATGAAAATAAAGGTTTAGAAGTTTGAAATTTTGTTTAAAAACACAAAATTCAGTTTTGCAGAAAACAGAGGCCACGCGCACGCGTCGGCCACGCGACGCATGGGCGTGCAAGTTTGGCGCATGACGCGTACGCATTGGCTTGTTCGCGTGCGCATACATGGGAGGCAGTAGCCACCACATGCGAATGAGGGTTCGGCGTACGCAAAAGTCTCATGTCACGCGTACGCGTGGGCATACGTTTTACCAAAAATTTTACTAAGTCTGAAATCTGTAGGTTTGCCATTTTAAACTCTAAACTTCAGACGCGCGTAACTTTTTTGTCTTAAAATATTTTTCATCTGTTCTTCGAATGGCATAAAATTCACAGGCCCAATTTTTATACAAACCAAGTTTGAAATCATTTGGAGGTTCGGAAGCCAAGTTATGACTCGTCAAAGTTCGGCTAAAAATTAATTTTCACAAAAACTTCAAAACATCATTTTCATTAAAACCAAACTCAAATCCCACTTCCTATACATATATCCAACATAACAACATACCAATTAAAATACTAAAACTTCCAAATCCTACCTCAATCAATTTTAAACTTATATACACATTCTTATCCCTAATTTCATCACTTAAATCAACAAGTTTCATCAACAATCCATCACAAAATATATATTCACCCTCGTACCTTAGCAAACATCAATTCTCCATATAGTATTTTATCGCCAACATCAACAACAAGCAATAACCACCAATCCATTCTCATACTCATTCAACATCTTTCATAAGTTTACTAAGCATTAAGTACAATAATGCATTCAACCTATCCTATGGTTATCTATCCTAAGTTTTCACAGAACATTATATATTAAATACGTAAAACTTAAACCATACCTTAGCCGATTTCCACGTATTTTTTCCATGGCACCACCAAAGGAACCAAACACATCCCCATAGGTCCAAAGTCACCTAAGCATTGTCACCAAACCTCCACCAAGTCTTCAACATATACAATCAAGCTCCAATTTACATATACACAAACCTAATTCACATATATGACACATACATACTCAAAATCCAATACCTAACATACTCAATTAAAGAATTAGCTAAGGTTCTAGAATTCTCACCTTACCCAAGCGCCATATAAGTAAGAGTGAATATTTTTCTCAAGTTGATTCGAACCTTAACACCGAAATTATTTAACAATTTTCAATACCTTTGTTCATAGATTTCGAAATTGAAAGTAAAGAAATTAAGGAAGAAAACGTGGCTTCCTTACCTCACAAGGTTTCGGGCTTTGTAGAACTCGACGACGCAAATGCGTAGTCACAAATGATGCGACAATCGAAACTCCAGATCAAAAGTTATATGAATTTGAATGAAATCAAGGGTTTTTGTGAATTTGATTTCCTTCTTCTCCCTTTTGCTGAGCTTCATCGTTCTTTGCATGTAGAGGAGGGATAAGTGAGCTGAAGCTCACTTAAATGAGTGGATTGATTGGACCCGAGTTCAGTTCGAACGGTTTGGTCTGTTCGATCTAATTTTGGGCCAAATTCTTTGAAATAATTAGTATCAAAATTCTCATTTTAATGAGCTGTATCCTATTTTAGTATAAGATTTACATTTCTAATTTTTCTTATTAAAACTTAATTTATTGACTAATTATTTACTAATTTAGCGAAATTTACATTTTTAGACCATGGTGTTATCATGTCTGCATAAATAAAAAAAATTAAGTATTTAAACTTAAGTCATTTACCTGTTTGTGTGGTATATTGTAGTGTGAAATTACTTTTAATTTGTGTTGTGCAATGATATTATGGTCAAATTTAAACTTTTACTTTAGAACTGTGTTATGATTTTATCTCATCATTTTCTTTTAAATATCAAGTTGACGTAGTATTTTTATTTATCATTATTGAAATGGATGTAATATAAAATTTACAAAAAAAACCCTCACACTCAATTTATTTTATTGTAGTCTTTTATCTCTTTTATTTCTTTTTATTTCTTCTTATTCATTTTATTTTCTTTTTAAATATCATATAATTCATTATAATTTATACCAATTAATTAATTATAATTCATTATATCAATTGGTTTAATTTATTAATTTATAATATGCATGATAAAATAAATTATTTGTTACTTATAACATTAATTCTTCTAAAATCTAAATCTGAATAATTATATTTTTACTTTTTGTTATGAACAAAATATTATTAATAATAAATAATAATTAACCACACATACTTTTAATCAAAGTGTTTGGATGATTTTTATATTTATTAATATTAATTGTTGATTATTTTTTTGTAAATAAATTGTATTATAATTTTATGTTAGTTCATAATTGATTAATAATTCATGTTCATGAAACTATGTTACTCTAAATTTTATATTTTATAAATATTTTATTTAAACGTAATTTTTTAAACATAAAAATGTACTATTTTTAATAATATCATTCTTTTATTTTTTTAATTATTCTAAATGAATATTTTATCGAATACTAATTCATTTTTCTTCCAAAATGAAAGCACTATTCTCTCTTCTAAATTTATTTTAGAAAAATATTTTTATTATAATTATATTACAATATTATAATTATATTACAATTAGCATTTAATGAATAATGCATAATTATAATAATTTTAAAAAATATCTTTATTATAATTATATAAAATGAATATTTATTGCGTTATTAAACCAATTATCAATCGAAAATATTTTTAATCATTTTAATTATATTGATACAATTCTAATTCTCATTTATTATACAAGAATTTTATCAGTGATAAGTTGTTACATTAATGGTGACTCATTTATATTGATATCAATTAATAATAATAATAATAATAATAATAATAATAATAATAATAATAATAATAATAGATATCAATAATTAAATGCTAAAATAATTGACAAACATTGTCTACCTAGCTTCGATTAGTTAACAAATTTAATTTTAGTTGTTATGTTTTATTTTCTACATAATTATGTTAATTGTCAATCATTATACATCAAATTAGCATTTAATACATAATTATGTTAATTATCAATAATTATTTTATAATTATATATCAAATCAGCATTTAATACATAATTATGTTATGTGTCAATAATTTTAATTTTCAATTATTATAATATAATTTTAAATTAGTCATCATTTTTGGCAAGTTGATATTGATATCTACCTTAAAAAATTAAAAAAAAAATTATGATTCTAATTATGATAAAAATGTATATGATATGATAATGGCTTATTCAATCACGGCAAATATATAATGTATAACGTAAATAATAAAAAATTAACTTAATAATAACTAATTTATATAATTATTTTTGTTCTAATAAAGTCTATGTATAGTATTTTTTGTGGTTTGTGAGCCTAGATCTAAGAGTCAACTCTTTTTTTTTAATTTATTATTCTTCATTGACTACTTCATAGAATAAGAATGTATTTTTCGTTTTTCATCAAAGTTGATCCTTTTAAGGTATAATTTATAATTTTTTATAATATTTTTTATATATTCATTCTATTATATTATTCTTTTGATAATTTAATGATTGTTCTTACTCCAATTTATTCTTTTTGTCTAATGTTCCAATGTGATTGTCTTTTCATTTAACGTTCTAGTGTGATTGTCTTTTGTTACAATAATTTACAATGCACCACATCCATCAAATACCATCTCAAGTTGTATTCACTGATTCGGATTCTAATTACATGGATGTAAGCGTCCAACGAAGGGGCAATAAATTCTATTTTACCGAAGGATGGTTGGATTTACTCACATATTATGACCAACCTAATGCAATTTCAACGATTGGTAATATATTCAAATTTTATTATTTTAAGATTTTCATAATTCAAATAATTTTATAACATATTGTGATTTTTTCAAAAATTACTGACATTTTTTTGCATCAATGCAATGCCATTGAGAGAAATAAAGGTTAGTTTAGTTTCTCGGTGTGGCAATTCTATACCTTGCCACATTGCATGAATAACGGATGATGAAACTTATTTAACAAGGGGATAGTCTGAATTCATACAAATTTAAAATGTTAGAATTTATGATATTGTTTCAGTTGGTTGTCGTTACGAGAATGATTCTAATCTGTGTCTAAGGACTAGAATATATTAAATATTATTTAAGTAATTTAGTTCTAATATTGATATTTGATTAAATTAGTTGGAGAGAAATTTAAATTGTTATCTCAATTTATATATTACGACTATTCTTCTTGGATATGTTATTTTTAAAATTTTTAATATAAAATTTTTTCGACTTTTAAGTTTATTTTCTTTTTTGGATATATGTATCCCATTTTTTTTATATTTCAGATTAATAATGCAATTATTAAGAGAAGTGTAATTCATCAATAAATTAGAAATTTAATTATATTGTGTTGACACAAGATTGATTAATTAAAATTAAGGTGTGATAAAAGAAAAAGAGTCACAATACGTGATTTTATTTTTCTTGCTAACATATGAAAATATATGAAAGAAAAGAAAAGTTAAAATATCACTATTTAAAAAAAATTGTTAATCATACGTATGAACGGAAATTGAAAAATGTACATAAATATAAAAAATAAAAAATTATTGTAAGATCGTAAAATACAAATAATCATATATATATATATATATATAAAAGAAAATAATCATAACAAAAAAATAATTAATATATGTGATTTAAATATTTTTAAGTATAACTAATATATATGTAAGCATAAATAAAAAATATTTAAAATCATTTAACAAAATTAATGTATACGTATATCTAAAAAAAATTACTGTAATTTATGTAAATTACATATACGATGACATTAATAATAAAAAATAAAAAATTACTAAATGAGTTTCTTTTTTTTGTAAAATTACATATTTGTAATATACAATGATAATAACTCGATTTCCATTTTTATGTGTTAACATTTGAGAAAGAAATTTTATGTAATTTTTGTGAAAACATATATATATATATATATATATATATATATATATATATATATATATATATATATATTGTATTAATTAATAGTTATTCTTTACGAAAATATATGATACTACTATAGATATAGTATGAGTAAATATCCAAAATCGTTCCTGAAAGATACTCCGATCTTCATTTTGGTCCTCGAAAGATAAAGTTAATCAAAATCATCCATTCGAAAGATAAAGTTAATCGAAATCGTCTCCGAAAGATACACGATTCGTCACATTAGTCCTTCCGTTAGTTAGATAATGACATGTCACGTTAAGTGCCACGTGGCATATGATGATGTGGAGGGCTAATGCCACGTGTCATAAGATGATTGGTTGACATGTCAAATCAGTGACATCTGGCATGCCACGTGTCAGGTCAGTGACACGTGGCATGCCACGTGGCACTTGACACGTAAAAAAGTTATTTATAATCAAAATAGTCCATCAAAATTCAGACGTAAGTCATTTTCATCCTTGAAATTTTAAAAATTAATCAAATTAGTCCTTATATAAGTTTTTTTTCTTAATAATATTAAATTTAAAATATTTTTTGATACTACTAATTTTAATAGAAATGTAATTGACAATAAAAAAATTAGTAATTGTAAATCTCTTCTTTAATTCTTCTCAAAATCTCTCTTATTCTTTTCTATTCTAAAATCTTTTTTTTACATTATTATTACATTTTGCTGGAAATATATATATATACTCAAAATTGAAATGAATGTATTTGTTAACCTAAACAAAGTTATATGTTTAAAATCAAAATTTATGTATGTTAACCTAAACAAAGTTATACCACTATTTTTTTTACTACATATTTTTTTTTTCATTACGGTATTACTTACATATAAGATGTAATTGTAGTGATATTAAAAGAAAAATTATATAGTCTATCTCAAACATATGAAACACACAAAAATTTATTATGATCATTGCATGTAATAGCTTAAGAAGCAATTCGTTTAACATATATAATAATAATAATAATAATAATAATAATAATAATAATAATAATAATAATAATAATAATAATAATAATTAAGCAACAAATTTTCAATATTTTGTAAAGTTTGAAATTGAAGCAAAATTTGTGGATCTTCTTGAATTTTGACTTTCAATATTTTGACTTTTGAGTATATATATATTCCAGCAAAATGTAATAATAATGTAAAAAAAGTTTTAGAATAAAAAAAATAACAGAGATTTTGAGAAAAATTAAAGGAGAGAGTAATTTTATTGAAAAAATTTTTAAGAAGAAAAGATACAATTACTAATTTTTTAATTGTCAATTACATTTCTATTAAAATTAGTAGTATCAAAAAATATTTTAAATTTAATATTATCAAGAAAAATAAAAAAACTTATATAAGGACTAATTTGATTAATTTTTAAAATTTCAGGGATGAAAATGACTTACGGGGTATCTTTCAAGGACTATTTTGATTATAAATAACTTTTTTACATGTCAAATGCCACGTGGCATGCCACGTGTCACTTACCTGACACGTGGCATATCAGGTGTCACTGATCTGACATGTCAACCAATTATCTTTTGACACGTGACATTAGTCATCCACGTCATCATATGCCACGTGGCACTTAACATAACACGTCATCATCCAACTGACGGAAGGACTAACGTGATCAATCGTGTATTTTTCAGGGACGATTTTGATTATCTTTATCTTTCGAGGACCAAAATAGAGATCGGGGTATCTTTCAGGGACGATTTTGGCTATTTACTCGATATAGGGAAGCTGTTCACGTGTTCCGTTGTACGAACACGGAACATTTTGTTCCTCAATTTTAAACCTTTAAGATATAATTTAAAAAATGTAAACGATCTAGATTAAAAAAAAATAACTTCTGTGGATAGTATGTAAAAGAAGCCCACCTTAGTCATGCAACCAGTCTATCATTTTGCCCGTTTGTGAGAATTGGAGTTCCTTGTTTGCCCAAGCTAGTTAGAAGGTAGCTAGATTTGTGTTGGAATTTACTAAAAGTAGCCTATAAGTTAGCTGAACTGGTAATCTGGTATAAATTAAGTCATCTAGATAGATTTATTTTTTATTTCGGTCTCTCTTTAACATTTGTTTTTATTTAGTTTATTACTTTATTATATATTTTTATGTTGTTATTATTTTTAATAGGTGTAAATTAAATTATAAAACTATTTTATTTTACTCATTTTTACTATTTATCTTTTTAATATAAAATTATACTTTTACTTATTTACTTTCTTCTTTTATAATTCTTTGCTTCTCACTTTTTTTCATAATTCATTTTTTTCTTCTCATATTATAATGTTAGTTTCTTTTTTTTTTCTTTTTAATTTGATACATACTTGCGACGTGAAATAAACATATATAAATACTATTATTTGTCAGTTATATTTCACCTTTTCTTTTCATTTGTTTCTTTCAACCATTTAATTTACATGTTTACACAAATATGTATGTGTATATAGATATAAAATTGTAATAAAATTGTTGATAGTCTCATAACTACTCTTTTGAACTGAAAATGCATAGTTTTTTAATTCTTGATGAATTGAACAAAAAAATTAGTTAAGGTTCTTTATACTTGCATTGCAAGTGATGATTTCTTTCTTTGACTATAGTATTTAAATATGTCATAAACATGTTACTTTATACATACTTCATAATCCATAATCAAAACCCTCAATTCACAATTAAGTCAACAAGTTATAACTCAAATGACATAATCTTTTTATATTTATCTAAGAAATTACGAGTTCAAGTTTTCTTATCTTCAATAATAAAAAAAATAAAAAAACAAAACAAAACTTCATAATCCATTTGATTTTATATAAGCATAAATATAAAACTCATCCCTATATTTCTCTTTATATTTTTGTTGCTTCTTTTTACTCCATGCATATTTAATTTAAAAAAATGATTTTTTTATTTAATTTATTATTTTCAATATTCATAATTGCTCAATTATAAGATTCGTAACAGTTAAATACTTAGATTTATATATTAAATAATTTTA
Source organism: Arachis stenosperma (assembly GCF_014773155.1). Taxonomy (NCBI): domain Eukaryota; kingdom Viridiplantae; phylum Streptophyta; class Magnoliopsida; order Fabales; family Fabaceae; genus Arachis; species Arachis stenosperma. The sequence continues at coordinate 7,642,302 of NC_080378.1, forward strand.
TTGATTTCTCATCTTATAATAGATTGAAGACTATGAGATAAAAAAAATTAAAAATTAAAGCAAAAATAATGTATAGTTACAAACAAAGACGGACATAAGGGGGCGAGGCCGCCCAACTTTTTTTAATAGTAATAAGTTATTATGTATAATTTAATTTTTTTAAAAAAATTATTTATTATTTAGTCTAGTATAAATAAAAGTTCAGTCTAATTTAAATATTAATAATTTTTAATATCTAAAAAGAAAGTAACAATATTAAAGAAATCTGAAAAAGATATTATTACTAATATTTTTAATTAAATAAAAATTTTTAAATCTCATAAAGTGAATTTTTTTTTCTTGTGACCGTCTTTTTTTATTCATTTAGTATTAATTCTCTCTATTTTAACTGCTACAATTAAGAGATCTTTTTTAACTATGAATATTGTGAAAAATAACTTAGAAACAAAATAAAAGATGAATTTTTTGCTAATTGTCTTTTAATTATATTGAAAAGAAAATTACTGAAAAATTTGACACAAATTCTATTATCGGTGAATTTTATAATACGAAGATTCGACCACTTCGTTAATAAAAAGTATACACATATTTTTTTACTTTAAAATATATTCTCTGTCGGTATATTTTTGTAATATATCTTATATTATATAATTTTTTACATAATTTTTAAAATTATATGTGTTTTTGGCCCCCATAATATCATTTCTGGATCCGTCCCTGGTTACAAATCTTGGATTTTTTAAAGTAGAAATATCGACTTAGAATTTGTTTCACTTGACTTTATTTATATTCGAAAAATATGTTTTGTTAGTTTTAAATTAAAACTCCTCTTTATATAAACAATATTCCTGTGTTCAATGATGATTATATTAAGTTGTAAAAAATGTAAGGTGTAAAACCCGGTTAATTAACGGCTAATTAACCCATAAATGAGAATTTATTCTGGAAAGCCTAAAATGTGATTTTTATGGCTAAATGTGATAGAGGAGATTGAGACGAGAATTTTGGTACCAATTTTATAGAATTCGGATCAAGATTGGACCGAACGGGTCAAACCGGGCCAATTGGACCCAAAGTGGGCCCTTGGCCCAACATAACTTAACCAAAACCCTAGTTTTCAACACTCTCTCTCCTCATTTATTACACACACAAGCTGAAATTAGAGAGAAAGGGAGGAAGAACACTCTCTCAAGTTCTCTCCCTTGGTTGATCTTCAAACTACCATAACTTTTGATCTAGAGCTCCGATTGCCGCTCCGTTTGCGGCCACGCGTTCACCGCGAAGAGCTCTACAAAACCCATACAATCAATGTTGAGGTAAGCCACGTGTTGCTGTTCGAAATTCAAGCTCTTATTTTCGAGTTTCATGGGTGAAATGTTGAGATTTTGGGTTCTTTGATGTTATAGGACCCAACTCTCTTGAAGGAGAAGGTTAATCTTGTCTTCTTGGACCTTGGGTGTGGTAAGGTTCTTAACCCTAGTGTAATTTTGTTGTTTTATGATGTTTGGGTTTTTGAGATGTTGTGTATGGGTATGATGGTTGTGGCTTAGGTTGTGTATGTGTGGATATTGGAGCTTGATTGATGATTTTGAAAAGCTTGGAAAGGGCTTGGTGGTGAAAAATCTGTTCTTGGAGGTATTGAGGCCTTGAGAGCTTGTGGATAAGTGGTTTGGAAGTGCTCCGGGTGAGCTTGGGAAAATCGGCTAAGGTATGGTTTCGGTTTCCCGTATCTAATATGTAATGTGGTAGGAAATACTTAGGCTAGAGGCCCTAAGATAGGCATTGAATGGTTGATGTTGTTGAATGATTGAGATATATGATGTGGTCATATATGTGATGATGATTATTGATACCTTGGTGGTATGATGTATGAGAAATATGCATGTTGTGATATATGCTGGATGATTAGTTATGGTTGAATTGTGGGTTGAACCATGTTGATGGTGAGTATGATATTAATTGTATACCATGATGATTTATTGGAATTGGTGTTGTTGAGAATTGGCATGAGGAAGAGTGTATGATTTGTCAATATGTTTGAGTTTGAGCCACTTGGGTGAAGTGGGTTAGAATGTTGAGATAATGATTTTGTATATTGTGGTAAAGTGTCAATGTGTGAGTTGAGGAGGCTTGATGTTGAAATTGATGTATTTTGATTGATTTCAAAGGAAAGGGATGAAAATGGCATGTTTTGATTGATTTTGAAAAGAGTTGGAAATGGCTTGTTTTGAAAATGGCACTTTGTGGTTTTTATGAAAAACATGATTTTTGGGCATACTTTGGTGGGACATAACTTGGACTACGAATCTCTGTTTTGTACCAAATCTTTTTAGAAATGAAATTGGATCCGGGGTGTCCGTGCCGTTCGAAGAACGGGTGAAAAACGATTTAAAATGAGAAAGTTATGTCCGTTGGAAGATTGGGGTTTAAATTGGTGAATTCTGCAGCTTTTAACTTAGAAAATTTTTAGCAGAATGACCCCTTGCGCGTGGGCGCACTTGGCGCGTGCGCGCCGTTCTTCCTGAAAATGCCATCCACGCGTGCGCGTGATGGGCGCGGGCGCGCCGATGGTGCTGCACCCAATGCCCAGCCATTTTCCAGAGAGTTATGCCAGAACTGTGCCAGTGTTGTGCCTGGGGCACGAGAACACCCACGCGTACGCGTGGTTGACGCGTACGCGTCGATTGGCAAATTTTTAATCCACGCGTTAGCGTGCTTGACGCTTGCGCGTCGATGAAGTTTTTGAGGCCATCCGCGCGTGCGCGTGGAGTGCGCATACGCGTGGCCTTGTTTTCATCCCAAAGTTGATTTTTGAGTTTTAAAAGCCAAATCTCATACTTCTAAGCCTCCGATCTCACCACTTATATCTTAAATCATTATGATATGCCTAGCTATTAGAAAAGGGCTAGTGAATGAGGTAACTTGCGAGTGAAGCAAGGGGAAGATGAATAATCAATGAGGATCATTGATGATTATGTGAGATGTGGAGGATGGTGGTGGAAGTGCTTGTTATGCCATTGGCCGAAGGGCCGTAATTGTTTATGAATTGGCTGGTTCTGGATTGAACCGTGAGCCGGAATAGCTGTGTATGCTATGAATATTGGCTGGTTATGGATTTAACCGTGAGCCGGATGGCTGATATGGATGTTGATCCATGGATGAGAATTCATGCATGTTTATGCTGAATTATTGATAATTGTGATTTGCACTTCCACTATCTGAGATACGAGTTTCCCTGGGTAGTAGCAGTGGCTAGCCACCACGTGCTCCAGGTTGAGACTTGATACTCTGTTGACCCTATGTCGTAAGTGTGGCCGGGCACTGTGAAAGACCCGGATGAGCTCGCCCCCGTATATATTCACCAGTGAGGGTGATGGATATAGATCATGATTATGATCAAGTTTATGACGAGTATAACTCGAGTTGGGGATGCATGACAGAGGGACAGTCCAATGGTTAGCGACCAGGACTTGTCGGGTTGGCTCTATAACCGACAAGATGATATCATCAGCCACTAGGAACAGGCATTCATCATATGCATACTATATGAATTGTTTGAGATTGCCTATTTGACTGCATAATATTTGCTAATTGTCTAAATGCCTTAACTGTTCCTATTTGCATATTCTTCGTTTGATATAACTGTGTTTGCTACTCTATACTCCTGCTGGTGGTTGGGAGGTCTGAAGGAATTAGAAAGGGAAGTGTTAGTTAGACTGAAGAATCCTTAGTCAGATGCCCTTTATGGTTTAGCTTGTTTATAAGCTTTGATATTATCTGGAGGAAGTTCTAGGATTGCCTTTGGCTTTCCTCCATTATTATGTATTATATATGTGGAAGCTGTTACCATGCTGGGGACCTCTGGTTCTCACCCATGCGGATTTTGTGGTTTTCAGATGCAGGACGTGAGGTTTCTCGCTGAGGCATGCTGGAGACTTCTAGATTTGCGAAGATCCTTTGTTCTCGGGGCTATGTTTTGGTTTATATGTTTCGCTTAGATACTTTTATCTCCATTAAATAATACAAATTGTGATGACTCCTTTTATGGGAGAATTTTGGAGAATAGGTTTTATGTATTTGTGTCCCTTTGGGTTTCCTTTGGGGTTTTCCTTATTTTATCATATGTATATATTGTTATGCTCGGACCAGTTATCTTCGCAGCCGGATCTTGAGTCTTGATATTCCTGTTTTTGACACTCCTTTGTATATATATATAATCACGCGTCGGATTATCCTTGTTCGTTATGTTATCGATCGGAGTGTTGCGCTTTAAGGTTGCGGTTTTTGTTTACCCCCTTTTCTACAAAGGCTCCTAGTTATAATCAATTATTCATACTACTATACGTACTAAATTTTTATTTTAGAGGTCGTAATACCTTGCCATCTCTGAATTATGACTTAAGCATAAGACTGTGTATGGTAGGGTGTTACATAAGGCTCTTTCTTTACATTTACCACACACACCTATAAAAATCCATAATTTATCACATATAAATTTGTTTGAATATAATCTCTTTATACTCATCTAGAGATCACAGGTTCAAGTCTCAATTTTATCTTTGATAAAAAAAATTTTGCTTAAAAAAAAACAAAATATTATTTTTATTCCAAAATTATAATAAAATTCAAACATACTCCAAATCAAAGTTATCAAATTCGAACCGAAATTCGATCATTAGTTCAAATTGGATTATTATTTGAATTAACCAAATAATTAATCCGGTCAAATTTAGTTAAATATAATAAAATTCAGTCAAATTTATTTAAAATCGGTTAAACTGATTCGGTCAAACTTGATCAAGCTCAATTAAACTAAAAAAATATTATTTTTTATACATAATTTTTTATTAAATGTTTTATGTAAATAAAATTAAATTATATTTATAAATTTAAAAATAATATTTTATTAACTATAATATATTTTCTATTTCTATGATTATTATTTTTTTTCTATAAATATTTAAATAGTATAATAAATATAAATTTATAAATACTTGAAGAGTTATAATAAATATAAACTAATTGATGAGTTACTAAAATTTAAAATTAATAATTAATTGAATATAAAATAAAATTACTAAAAAAGATATTTATTATGAAAATAAAAAATTAAATTAAATTTTATATAATTATTTAGTTATGAATGGATTAATCGGTTCAACTTGTAATCTATTAGTTGAACCAATAATCTGGTAGCAGTATGACCAATTCGATTACCGATTTGATTATGATAATTATATTCTTAACATTTAAATTATCCTAATATTGATACTACATCCCAAGTAGTGGTGCACATGGGTCGGGCTCGACATGATTCAATTAGATTTGGATTTTTAATATCTCATTGAATTTATTTTAACCCGACCTTAAATTGATCCAAAATAAATAAAATTAAATTGGATTGACCAGATATAAAATTAGAATGTACAAATTTATAAATTTTATATAATATATTAATACAAATTTAACTTTTAAAATTAAATTTAATAAATATTAAATTATATTTATACCAAAATAAATTATTTTAAAATTAAAACAATATCATATGATATAAAAAGTGTAACATCCTACCACACAAAATTTTACGTTTAAGTTCATAAATTAAAGGTGGTGAGATATTAGGACCTCTAAAAATAAGATTGCATACATATGCATATATGAAAAGAAATTTAACTAAAATTCTTAAAGAAAAAATTAAACAAAACAATCAGAACTTGCATCGCACACGAATCGTAAGAAAGCGAAACATAAAAAGAAAGTGAACACAGCCTTAGTTGTGTGAGGACTAAATTAGTAGTTAACTCCATATTAAACAAATGACCAAATATATATACACATAACGACAACGTTAAAAAATTTAAAAATGTCATTTTTAGTAATTTAAATTTAATTATGTATTAAAAAAATAAAATTTATTAGTATGTTATGGTGGAAAAATTATTGAAATCCATGATGGACATGAATCATATTTAGCGACAATTGTGTTAGCAAATTATGTTTAGTGAATTTTGTGTACAATTTTAAAAATTTACTATTCTGTCATTATTTATGTATTAAAGAATACTATTAAATTTACAAGTAAACAGTGATAAGATATAGTGTAATTTGTGTATTTTTGTCAAATAATTATCCTACCATAACTTACGTATTAAAATATAGTATAAAATTCTTAGTAAATCATGGTAGGGTAACGAGATTTAGGAATAAAAATATTATTATCTATATATAAATTATAAAAGAGAAGGTATAAATAATGAATTTTGAGTTACGATAATTTGATAATTATAATCTTTTTTAATATTAAAATAGTCAAATATATTTTTTTTGGACACAATAGAATAAAAAAATCTAATATCATTAGATACTAAATTTAAATCTTCATATAAGTACCAAAGCAATGAATTAATTTTTTTTTTAAAACTAAAGTTAAAAATATATGGATTGAAATCAATTCAAAGTCCATAAATTAGATTCAGTGAAGCCACTAAAAAAATAAATATTTTTTTTTTGTTATTAAATCTATTAGATGTACATTTTTCGTTCGAATTTTGTATTTTTAAAAGATTTAAATAAAAATGTTATCAAAGTTGTATTTTTAAGTTTTTCAAAAGACAAATTAAAAGTAAAAGAGTTGATTTTGAAAAAAAAATTAGCAAAAAGAGTTCAATATTTTAATTGTAATGTTAATATTTGAAAATTAAATTTCATATTTACTTATTTTATATAATATTATTTTTACTAAGGTAGCTGCCGAATATGTTTATAATTTTTTATTAAAAAACTGAATGATTTGTTAATAAATATAAAACTAAATGTGTTAGGATATGTTGCTAATGGTGTGTATTTTAAGAATGGCATAAAAATTTAATTCTCAATGTAATAAATAGTGGCTCACGCTTCATTGCTAGCCAAGTCAGGAATTTAGAAATTCAACCATTGATAAATGGGTCATTTAGTTTTGCTTCAAAGGATAAAATTGTCTTTAAATTCTTCACTACAAGACAAATACATAATGGAAACCGGATAGTACAAAAGAACATGATGTTCCATGCTAGTACGATGGAACATGTGATAATTTTCCTATAGTATATCAATAAAAATAGTTTATAAATATAATTGCTTATAGTATAATTTTATTATAGTAACATTTTTTTATATTTATTTTTTATATAGCAATAATATTATATATATTTATATATCTTCTCTTTTAGCTCTTTCTCAAAAATATTGGCATATAATTAATGTAGATAATATATATACTAGATAATATATATACTGAACAAGTATTTTTATTTAATTAATAAAAAAGATTAATAAAATATAATGACATAATTTTCACTTAATTATAACAAGTATTTTCTTTGAAAATATTAGCTAATTATTAATGTGTATAATATATATATGAATTATTACCATTATAATTTATTTAAAAAATTCATAATTCAGACATAGTTTTTTTTTCTGTTTTTTATTTTTCATACCTAATGGCTATTAGTTACAATTCTATCAGTAGTATTATTTATGGTAGATTATGTGATGAAAACGTTTGAAAAATAAAGGTAAGAATTATAAAGTTATGGAAAGTTCCATCTAAATTTGACAAGAGCAAGACAGCTTATATAGAAATAGTTCTCATGGATGATAATGTTAGTTGATTATTTTTCATGATTCTTTCGAGTGATGCTAGGTCCAGTTTATAAGTATTTTTTGTTTTAAGTTTATTTGATAAGTAAACCCTGGCACGAATAAAGACCGTGCGATTTAATCGCACTATAGAACAAATAAACGAAGTCTTAGTTAGAAACATCCTGGAGAAAATAAAGAATGCTTACATAAATCAAAGAGCCAAAGAGTGAAAAACAACATAAAATTTCTAATGCAACTGGAAGATCTAAGATCCATTAATCCATACTGATGGTGTTTGTACAATTTTATTCACAAACATGTATAGACACTAGACACAAATTATGAGGTGACTATTGTCTATTATTCTCCAAACACTTCGGACAACAAAGAAAAATATCCTACCTTAAGAACAGCATGCATGTCTCACGTCCCATCAATTCCATCTGGGCGAAAGTAGCAGTTATCTTAACTACCGACAGTATACTTATTTACTATAAAAGGAAAATCTGATTTATATAAATTTTAAGCCAAATGTTCTCATCCTAGAATCAGGTTGTTCAATAACTGTCCTTGATTATCTATTCAACATTTTCTTTTTTGATTTCCCACGGTATTCCTCACCTCAACAGTTCAAGGACTAATCTGTTGGGAATTTGAGTTCATTTAAGGATTTTTCGTTGGCCAATGGGTTACTGCATGCACAAGGCGGGACTTGGATTCCCAACAATTGTTTAAGCGGACTAGTGAGCTAATCACAAAGAAGATGTGGGGTAACCATCTCCTAATTACGGAGGAGATTTATACTAACAAATCAGTAACACAAGAAAGATGTGGGTAACCATCTCGTAGCATGGTTATTTTATTAATTTGAAGAATTACATATATGTTATTTTGTTAAGGTTAAGGAGCAGTGGAAGTATGGTAATAAATTGACCTCACAATGAAAATTTTGGAATCTAATTGTATTCACCACACCAGAATCATCATCCTAATTAATGGATGGAAAAAACATTGCGACTAATCCAACGGGACATCAAACCAAAATACAACAACTACCACAATTACTAAGTTTTGACCCAATTGGTGAGATTGGCAACAATGATTAGATGACGCATGAAATCCTGTTCATATTTAGATTACTAAGTTCTAAATTGTTTTAATAGTTTCTTCCATGGTTTCCAAGTCTCCCTCCACCTCCTCCATTAGACTAACATTCATCTTATCCACTCTCCCTCCTTACAAGGACTTCTATAGGCCTCCTTAACACATCAAACTGAAATAGATTGCCAAAAATGCCCCCATCTAATGTTTTAATTGTTCATCACATTTGCTACATTTAAGCACATGAAAAATAGCAAAGAACTAGTCATTTGGGGTTTTCTAAAGGAAATCACCAGACCTCTTTCAAAGAGCAATTGATTACAAGTGCAAGATACAAAACCTCAAGGCCTTAGCAAGAAAACATTGAGCGAAGAAAAAGGAACGAATGTTGTCAATTACTCTAGAAATGATGCTAAAATCGATTTCACAATTTTCATTCGTCAAACATCTGAATTCCACTTTTCAATTCCAAAACAAAAGAAAAGGGGAGGGCATTACTGCACATGAAATCCATTCTTATCCTAACATACATTGGTGAAAAATCAGAACATTTTTATGAAACAGATACGGCTGTATTATAAGATTGCTAAGAGATTATTATTAAATGTTAAAAGAACACTTAATCTTTTCATACTTGGTAATGAAACAGTAGGTCAAAAGTGACTGGTCCCGCAAGCTCCCAGTTAACTATGTGCCTGCAACCAAATTTTACAGTTAGTTGATAACATCACATTCAACTTGTACTTTTTGGCCTTCAAACTGTTTCATACACAAAACCAACCTACCCAGCAAACAATGCCCCCACTATAAATTAGAATCAAAATAGATCATGCGCGAGGCTGTTCCACCTTCCAAAACATTTAAATGTTCTAGATAGTATTGAGCAGAGACACACTACATGTCAAGATTGTGCTACGAACCAATAAGAGGATCCAGTGGTTCAACAAAGTCCAAAAACCCAATGCAACTTTCTATCAACTCAGAGTACAAAATCTCGATTTCATCCGAGCAATCTATCTAACCCTTTCGATGTAACTACTGTTGGTTCATCCGTATCGTAGTAGTTCGATTCACCCTTAAATAATAAACACACATTCCTTTAGTCCATATATAAAAATATCTTTTCCACTTCAAGAGCTTAGTGTGTTTTCAGATTTCCTCCTTCTATGTTTAGAGCAGCATATATTAGGAATGAAAAAAAATGCATCTTCCATCAAAGCTAATCCAATATCTAAACATGTTACTCAGTACAATTCACAGAGAAACTTCAATCTATGAAGCAAGGAAACTAGCAACTCACAGTTGAAGAAATTTTATGGAGGAAAAAGTAAGTATTAGAGGCCGGGAGAGGTGCAGCAGAGAGTACCCTGTGATAGCGCTCGGCAGCTCCGAGATGTTGTTCTCAGGCATGACGTCATCCTCGCCGTCGCAACCGCACTATGCAGTGGCAGCATCGACTGCGCGCATCTCAGTTCCGGAGCAACCCTACAACAACAATCACAACACTTGAGGAATAAAAATTTCGAGCTTGGGAACTTGGAAATAACGTCACAGTGGAAAAAAAAACCTGGTTAAAATGGATCGGCGAAGAGGAGAAGTAGTGGTGGCGGTGTTGGAGAAGGATGAAGAGCGAAGAGTGGATTTGATGGTTGATTTTATGGAAGAAAATGAAGAAGCTCTTTGCGCGATTCTGCTGCACGCTGAAGCCATTTATGAAGAGGATCGTGAGAACGGTAACAGCGCGATGCAAAGGGTTTATGGTTTTGACTTTAGACTTCTGCGTGTTGCACCAGAACGTTTATGCTCATTTTTTGATTCCTTATTATACAAAGGGTAAATATCCTTTCCGGTATCTGAAGATCTTAAAGTGGGACATATCGCACCTTTATCATCCAGAAATTTCAACCCGATCCTCGACCAACCACATAATTGAACGAATCGACCCCTATGACCGGTTGCTTCCAGGTTACCCGGTTGACGTGTCAGGTGGATGCTGAGGTGTCAAGTGAATGTGCCACGTGTAACCAAGATTTGTTGCAGGGACTCAAAACCCCCTCCCTGCAACTCAAACGGCGTCGTTGTGTTTGGCCAATACTCCCCCATTCCTTCGAAGTACATTTACTGTATTCTCCCTCTTATTTTCATTCATTCACTAAAAAGCCCTAACACTTCATCTTCCAGCCTTGTTTCCCTCCAAAACTTCTGCACCACACTAGAACGGAAGTGTGGGAGAATCAAATCTGCGACGAACGTGTGTAGGGCATAGACGTTCACTGTGTGAGACGGCATTGAAAGGTTAGTTCAGATTTTCGATTTTTCACATTGTGTTAGTTAAGACTGTAGTTGTTTTCCATGCACTTCTATGCGGGGAATGTGATGTGAGGAGCTTTACGTTCAAGATGATTAGTATGATTAATGGATAAAGTGGTTAAGAAGAAACACTGTTTTTAGTTAGGGTTTGATAATGCTAGGGGTTGATAAACGTAGTCAGTAATCCAGGTAATTAAATTTGTATGTAGTAGTTATAGTGATGATAATGATGGTAGCATTATTGTGCATTACGGTGAAACTGTTTCTAAATGTTGCAGATGTCTGTATTTGTGATCCTTGTGTTTTACCATGGCGGAAAGCTTGTTAGAACTAATGGTAAGCTACATTACTTAGAGGGGAAGGTAGAGAAGTTTCCTCCAATGGATATTGATTTCGTAAACAAGAAGGATTTGGAAGAACTTTTCAAGGGTTTAAGGTACTTGACATACAGAAAAATCTACTGGCACGACCCAACTGTTATTGAATTCGAGGATGGGCTGCATGTGCTTTATGGTGATAAGGAGATCAACAATATGTGCGACTTCACTATGAGAAATAATCTGAAGGAGATCCACCTTTACTTTGAGCATGGAGTGGATATACCTGAGGTTACTGAGGATGAGCCTGTGGAGGAGGAATGGGTATCTAAAGATGAGGATGTCTTGGCGGTAACAGATTCTTCAAAATCTTCTTCCTCCTCCTACGATTCATACGAGAGTGCTGAAGATGAACTTTACAAGCCCCCTCCTCCTGGGTATGAAACTGACAGTTCTGAGGAGGCTGTTGAGGTAGAAAGTAAAAAGAAGAAAATTGGAAAGTCTTGCTCACCTAACACCATGGCAAAGAGAAGGGCCTCCAGGAGATACACGGGTAAGAGGAGGATGAAGCATGTCCTGAACACAGAAAGGGAGAGTGGGCCTAGCAGTGGAGAGGAATGATTGGGCCAAGGCCCAGGTAGTAGAGGCTGTGTTGGGCCGGATCTGGGTAATATGGAAGGCCCAGCTAGTGAGGGAAATGTGGGGCAGAAGGGGGTTGCAAGTCAGGCTGGTGAGGAATGCCTTGATGGTGATGATATTGTTTATGAGTATGAGTCTGAGGGTTTTGTGACTCCAGTGTCATCTGATGATGAGAGGGGCCCTTCTGGGCCAGATTTTAATGAGGGCAAAACATTTGGAGAGGTGCAGTTTAGACTAGGGATGCAGTTTGCAACTATGGAGTAATTTAAAAGGACATTTAAGGATGTCTTTGTGCAAGATGGAAGGGATTGCATGCACCTAAAAAATGAGCCGGGGAGAGTCAGTGCAGCCTGTGCTGAGGACGATTGTCCTTGGCTGATTTTTGTGTCGAAAAACTCGGTAACCAAGTCTTTTGAGGTGAAGACATTCCACAATCAACACACATGTGGTCGTGATTATGGCAGCAACCTTGCAGATAAAAAATGGGTGGCTGAGAAATTGGGGCTAAGACTAAAGACGCAACCAAGTTGACACCTAGGGAGGCAATGCAGCATATGAAAGAAGACTATAACATTCAACTGAATCAGAAAATGATTACACGAGTAATCAAGCAGGCTAGGGAGACTGTGTTGGGCAGTGAAGGGGCTCAATTTGGGAAGCTTAGGGACTATCTGAATGAGATACACAAAAGCAATCCCGGGAGCACAGCACACATGAACACCTTACCCCAGCCACAAGGGCCAAACTTGTTTCAAAGATTATATATCAGCTTTGATGCTTGCAAAAAAGGCTTCAAGAATGGGTGCAGGCCTCTGATAGGTTTGGATGGGTGTTTTCTGAAGGGTTACTATGGAGGCCAATTGCTTTCTGCAGTGACCCAGGATGCAAATAATCATGTCTTCGTGATCGCATATGGTGTAACCAGGGTTGAGAACACTGATAATTGGAAATGGTTCCTGACCTGCCTTCAGGAGGATTTCGGGTCAAGCATGCTATTTGGATGGCATTTGATGTCTGATCAGTAGAAAGTAAGTTTCATAATTACCATATAGCATCATGCATTTTTCAGCTTTCTGTTAGATTTAATATGTGAAATGCTCAACTGCAGGGTCTTGTTCGGGCAGTCCAAGAGGTCATGCCAAATGCTTATCATAGGAACTGTGTGCTCCATATGTGAAAAAATTGTGAAAAGAGGTTTAGGGACAAACAAGTTAAGGGTTGTGTTTGGGAAGCAGCTAGGAGCACAACTCCAGTTTAGTTCAAGGCTGCTATGGATAGATTGAAAAGTGTGAGTAATGGAGCTTGGGAGTACATGAGTAAGTTTGACCATAAGGTCTGGTGTAGGACTTTTTTCAGTCACTACCCTAAGAACGCTGTTGTGACAAACAATATGTGTGAGTCTTGGAATGCAGTGATAGTGGAGGCTAGGGAGAAACCAATCCTAACATTGTGTGAGGAGTTAAGGGTCCAAGTTATGAACAAAATGGCTAGACACAAGAGGATCCTATGGGCATATAAAGGAAAGCTGGCTCCAGTACAACAAATGAAATTGGACAAGTGGATTAAGCCAGAAAGTCACAAGTGGAATGCTCAATGGTGTGGTGACAATGACAGGGTTGTGTTTGAGGTATCCAGGAATACACACAAGCTGGGGGTTAACCTGAAAAATCAAACATGCACATGTAACTTATGGCAGCTCACAGGTAAGTTGAAAGCATGTTAAACAGTTTCAATTGTTTTTGGCCATGTTATTGATATATGACATCTGCTATAATTGCTAAATTCTGTAATGTAGGTGTACCTTGTGTTCATGCTGTTGTAGCCATATCCAGAATGAGGGTAAAGGCAGCTGAAGACTTCGTGTCTCCATTGCTCACTATGGATGCAATAAGGAAGACATATGACATCTGTATCAACCCGGTACCCAGTGAGGAGTTTTGGGAACCAACTGACCAACTGAAGGCAGATCCACCAAAAATAGTGAGACCTGTTGGTAGACCAGCTAAGAGGAGAAAGGAATCAGCTACCTCTCCAGATCCATCTGATGGCAGCAAGGTTAGAAGCACCTTCCAGGTTACCTGTAGCAAATGCGGAGAGCCTGGCCACTACTTCAAAACATGTAAGGGAGCACCTAAAAATCCTAACTGGCAACCTAAACGGAGGAGAACTATCAAGGTATGAAATGATTTTTTCACAACTTTGTTTTCTTTCTGTAGCCATCGAATACTACCAAAGATAACTGAACTCTTAACTCATTGTTCAGGGTGGTACCTCTGGCCAATCTCAGGACAAACCCATGCATCAGAGGCCGAACCCTACTTTAGAGGAAGTTAGGGTTAGACATCTGGATTTGTGTTTGCTATGCTTTTCGTTGTTTAGGTTTACTGGATGTCATTGGTTTTGTGTATGTTTGTTGCTGAAATGAATGCCATTTTATTGTTGTACTCCTGGAATAGGCTAAGCTAAAGAAGCAAAAGAAAAAGGTGCCCAAGAGGCCACATACTCCACAAGAGGAAATTCCAATTTCTCAATCTGCCCCTCCAGTGGTATATGTTAGAGTATACTATGCAGTCTAAGATGTTAACTCATGTTTTTTTGCCTACTAACTGGATTATTTGGGTTGTTGTTGAATAGGAAACTCAAGGTGAAGCAGCCCAGCCAAGTCTTGCACAAGTATTTTCTGCACAACCAGCCCAGCCTAGTCCTACCCCACCAGCCCAGAAAAGGCCTGCACCAACAGCCCAGCCCACTCCTGCACCACCAGCCCAGCCCAACCCTGCACCACCAGCCCAGCCAAGTGCCAGACTCAGGCCCAAGCTGAAGACCTTTAGGCCACCAGGTCCTCTGTCTCCACAAACAAGCCACCAACCACTTTCTGCAGCAGAAAATATTGAGACCATCACCGAGGAAACAGTTGCTGCATCAAGTGGAGGAACCTCTTCAGACTTATTGAAGTTCATTCCAACCCCAAATTTCAGGCCACCAAAGCAGACTTAGTTAACTAGGAATTTGCAATGTTTAGGGACATGTTTTTGCTTTGCTGTTTATGTTTTTTTGGCTGCTGCACCAGAATTCTGAAAACTGCATATGTTTAGGGACATATTTTTTTGGGAAACTACTTGGACTCACAGAGTGTTTGTGGTTTATTTTGTTAAGTTTGTCTGCTGTACCATCTGTGTTACCAAGCTGTAACTTGGATTTGTGAAATGACAATGCTGAACCCTTGTGAAGAGGTTGTATTTTTACAATGTTTTCAATTTGGTTTACCATGATTCTGTCAATCAATTACACACAAATCAGGAAATGCAGAAAATACTCATAACTGACTAAACAAACTCTATTATTCCAAAAACATAGTTCATTACACTTTCACATTCAATTCTTTCACTATATCCAGACATTGAACCCATTACTAAACACTAAATTTACAATGTCAAAGGCATATTAACATTGTGCAGCTGTTACAATACTACATCCCTTTCCTATTACAATGCCCAACAAGATCAACCCAAACACTTTCCATCTGCTAAGAGCACCACTGTTAACTTCATCGGTTTTGACCTCATCCATCTTCTTCTCTATCTCTGCAATTCTTTTTTCCATCTTTTTCATTGGGTCCGATACTGCATCTTGTACCACCTCATCAATACAAAATGAGGCAACATACTCATCTAGCCAGGCAAAGTATTTGCAATGTCCTCTGTTCTTCTACATCAAACATGCATACTGTTCAGCTCCAACAACAAACCAAAATAACACAGCAACCCAAACAAAAAACGATATCTGAAAAATTTACCTTAAAGTGGGAACAACCAAAGAAAAGCCTCCTAGGATTTTTTGAAGTCCCAGATTCGAACAAAATGGCGTATGATCCGCAATTGCACACTGGAGAAACAAACTTCTTCTTCATCCTTCTCGACGCTCCTTCCAGAATGCTTCCATCGGCACTCATTCCACTGCCCCAGCTCTCATCAGCCCCACCGCATCTTCTCTCACGACTCCATGAGGCACCAGAATTTGCACTTGCCATGCCCACCGTTGCAGGTCCTCTCAGATAGCCAGAAGGTGCAAACCCTAAACCTTTTCAATCATTCAAGAATGGGGGAGTATTGGCCAAACACAACGACGCCATTTGAGTTGCAGGGAGGGGGTTTTGAGTCCCTGCAACAAATCTTGGTTACACGTGGCACATTCACTTGACACCTCAGCATCCACCTGACACATCAACCGGGTAACCTGGAAGCAACCGGTCACAGGGGTCGATTCGTTCAATTATGTGGTTGGTCGAGGATCGGGTTGAGATTTCTGGATGATAAAGGTGCGATATGTCCCACTTTAAAATGTTCAGGGGCCGAAAAGGGTATTTACCCTTATACAAATATTTAAAAGGATTAATTTTAGGTGAGAACTCAGGTCTCATGTCCAATCAACTTCACATGAAGTTTGATATTTAAGAATTGTTAAATAATTTAATTGATTTGACTAAATTTTTATCTAATAGTTTTCAGTTATTAACTTCAGGTGAAGTAAAGTTGACTATACTTGAGTATCCACCTTAATATTAATCCACATCTTATATTTACATTTATTTTTGCATGACATTCACGTAGTCAATATTTTTGTTGATCCGATGATATATAATTAGAGGGTGAAAACTCAGGTATAATCAACTTTACCTAAAGTTGATAATTAAAAATTGTTAAATAAAAATTTAATCAAATTATTCAAGTTTAAATACGAATTTTCACCTAATTAAATACACGTATAAAATTATTTTACATTGATAATATATCAAAATTAAGTTTATTTTAAAATACAAAAATTTAAAAAAATGTCAAGTTTTAATAAATATTATCAATTGACCAAAATAATTTGAAGAGGATAATTTAAATATATAAAATCTAACTTAATATATGATACATTAAAATAAAAAATTTAATTTTAATATATTGATATGTAAAATGTTTTATACATTAATATAATTATAATTATTCTCTTAGATGATCATTTACGCAGTTAGATGCACGTATAAAATAATTTTATACTAAAATACATCAAAATTAAATTTTAAAATAAATTAATTATTAAAATCTGATAAAAAAATATTAATGTGATATTGTCGAGATGAATGATGCACTAAAATTAATCAGTCATAACTTTATAATTTGAACAGAAATTATTCAATTACTCCTTTGATATCTCTGTTGTTCCAATTTTCCAATAATAATAAAAGGAAATGTCTAAGGACTAGCAAGTAGCAATTTTTATATTTTGTGGCTAATACTTAACCATCAAAAGAAAAGTGAGTGATATCTCACCATTAGATGTAATCTCATACCATTAAAAAAATTGGTTACAAAACACAAAAATTACTGGCCCTAGCATTCCTCATAATAATAATAATAATAATAATAATAATAAACATCGCAAACTAGTTTCCATCACATGCATACTTTAGAGTGTGTTGTTATTGTGCACAAATACAACAAAGGAAGAACAAGCAACAACACTCAGAAAAACAATTTGAACGTTTTATAACAAGGGAAAAAAGTTTGGTACATGGATTTAAGAGAGTAAACCTTAAAAGTATGCATTCCAACATGCAAGTTTCACAAACTACTAATGAAAATAATAAGCATATGCCCCTTGGAACATTTTTGTGCTAAAATGGTCTCTCCTAGGAAATAGGCAACAAAAGAAAAAACTCAGTTGTAGACCATATACTTTGGGGTTGCACTGAACTTCTGGTACCCCTTGATCACTTTGTTTACTGCATCAAGGAAGTCCTTCTCTGTTACAGTCTTCCTTCTGGCCCGGATTGCGTACATACCGGCTTCGGTGCACACACTCCTTATATCAGCTCCTAGAGATAAACAAGAAAATCAATGTCTACAAGCAACCAAGAATGGAGCACAATGGAACCACACATCTATCAAATTCGCTCGAGAGACATGCAAGTATTTCTCAGTGTGGCTGGAGGGCTTGAAAAAGAACAGAAACCGGAACATGAAATATAGGTAATGCCGAAATAGAATGCATTAACAGTATGGACCAAAGTTAAGAATACCATCCACAATGCTGAGATACTTAACAGTGTTAGTGTGGTTAAAAAGTATGGGCCTAAATTAAGAATTGACAAGTCTTAGAGGAATTCTCACCAGTGGAATTTGGGCAAAGCCGAGCTAGAAGTTCAAAACGGATGTCCCTTTCGCAGTTCATGGTTCTTGTGTGAATCTTGAATATCTGCGTCCTACTCTCTAAATCAGGAAGACCGAATTCCACTTTACGATCCAATCGTCCAGGCCGTAGTAGTGCCGGATCTAGTGTGTCAGGTCTAACAAAAAAGCCATAAATGATCAGACATCTAGCGCCTTAAAGGGTTTGAAAATAACAAATTTAAGTGCATACTTGATCATTCTCATCAAAAAATCTATATTAACATTGAAATAAAGGGGGAAATAATTTGATGGGCAAATCAACCAACCTGTTTGTTGCCATGAGAACTTTGATGTTTCCACGAGCATCAAACCCATCGAGCTGATTCACAATTTCAAGCATTGTGCGCTGAACCTCATTGTCACCACCAACACCATCATCAAACCTTGCACCACCAATTGCATCAACTTCATCAAAAAAGACAATGCAAGCCTTCTTTGAACGAGCCATCTGTGCAGGAGATAACAATTTTAGTTGAATGATATATCAAACAATGATCAAAAGCTAAACACAGGTCCTAGGTAAATATTTACCTGAAATAGTTCCCGAACCATCCGAGCTCCCTCACCAACATACTTCTGAACCAGTTCACTTCCAATGACTCTTATAAAACAAGCATCAGTCCTATTAGCCACAGCCCTTGCTAGAAGTGTTTTGCCAGTTCCCGGGGGACCATAACAAAGAACTCCCTTTGGAGGGTCAATTCCAAGCTTGACAAATTTCTCCGGATGAAGCATAGGAAGTTCAACTACCTAAAAGGGAAATTAATAATTTAGTGCCATGTAATATAATTTATTTCCTTTATTGTAATTTAGAAAATGGAGAATTTTGTAGTATTTACTTCTCGCATCTTTTCAATCTGCTCTTTACAACCACCAACATCATTATATGTCACATCAGGCTTCTCTTCAACCGTCATCATGGTAACACTTGGATCAATCTTTGGTGGCAAAGGAATTTGAATCTGATATTTGTTTCTATCAACCCTGCAATTATAATATGAAGGTCAAACAAAAAGCACACATGACAATAAAGTTCCTCTTTTTTACATGGTTATATTTTATTAAATTTGCTGATAAAAAACATACCCAACACGCATCCCTTCCTCTATGTCAGTGGGGGAAACTTTGTCACCAAGGCCAACAACAAACTGTCATCAATAAAGCAAAAGGAATATTAGACCTAATTCCAAGAAATGAACAAAATGAAGAACTTTGGCATCGCATTTGGATTTCATAATGCTTGCAAATAATTGAGATGCAAGTTATGTTCATCAAGTGAAGCTGAACATCTTGAAAAAAATTAATTATCTGAAGATAGGTAACAGTATAGACACCTTAGCAATCTGTTTCACATTGATAACATATTTAGCATCTTCGGAGTTTGGATTTATAATCTTTGTGCACCTTGCCACCTGTTAAACAAATAGCAATAGTTAAAAATTGTATGAAATTTAAAATATACGAAGAAAATCAACCCCACCCGCCCCCCAACTGCCAAAATAAAAAAGGACCTGAAGAGGCTGCTCCTCCTGCATCATCTGCTTATCAGACACAAGATCCCACTGGCTTGGTGCGGCTAAACCAGTATCAGATTCCTTGATACCTATTACCACAAGAGGAAGCTAACATCTAAGACACTGTGAAAATGTAAACAGTATTAAGGCAATGAAAATAGCATATGTTCATTTCTTGAGACCAGTTTACTTTGATGAATGGCCACAAACTAATGACACCACCTATGTGGAAGACGTGATAAATTTCGGGATAGGAGAAGGATACTAAATTAACAACCATTTATAGTCATCAAAACGGGAAACAAAGGTAATCAGCAACAGCTACATTTTGATACCAGACAAAATGCAACTTACTTTAATTTAACAACAGAAAGATCTGCCAGGAAACTAAGATGTGCAGTAACAAGCTAAATATTTTGCACATACCACATAGGTCATTCACTTTCTTTGCCATATCTTTGATTTCCTTCTCAACTTTTTTGATACTTGTGGAGTATGGTCCCAAACCCTGCATACATAAATATATTGTGAAAGTCTGTTTGAAACACACCAAGGATGAGAAAACCAATGACCAAGGGAAAGCATTTTTGATGAACAACAATATAGAGAACCCAAGAGAAAGTGAAGATTCAACAAATGAGGAAACCATCTATGTATCTAAGTATTACTTATTTTCCTTTAAACTATGGAAGAAAGACATTCAACAACCTACACATAAATTGACAAATCAGAAAATGCTTTTTTTAAACAATAGCATTCAAGCTTTTCTCAATAGGAAGATTCAGCTGCATGAATCAGAAAATGCTCTAGTACCCTATTGTAAACCATATATATAGTTAAACCATAAAAATCAAGACCTTTTTCTTAAAAAACAATTTTGATATAAATTATCATGGGTCCTTAAGCCATTGAGCTACCATATACCTTAATTGATAACTATATTCTCTGATTGAGCACCCTCAATATCTTCTCAAGCTAGATACAACTAAAATCTCAAATTTACATAACCATTCCAAAAAAACAACAATCACACAAATCCCAATCAGCAACCTAAAAACCCTTGGCATCCAAAAAGCTCATAATCAGAAATAGAGACAGTAATAGGAAGCCTTCAACTTTATACAGTTCAAAACTAAATACACTGAGTTCAAAGTTACAGACTTTAACTAACCACCACCATCGAAAATCATAATCAATTGAAATCAGATAAACATATTCATTTTTTCCCCACAACCACTAATAGTTTAAATACGAGTAGCAGCTGAGATGAAAACAAGTAAGACCTCGATTCAATTGGGATTAATCTAGTACGTCAAACACAACTTATGTAGATGTTAAGATCTGCTATAGAAAAGGGGCATAATTGGGAATTAGGGTTTTGGAGAGAGGAAGAAAAAGGAAAAGGAGGTTACATACATAGGTTTTGAGGAGGGCGATGTCATCTTCGTCAAGGGGTCTAGGGTTCTTCTCGTCCTTGAGTTCGTCTTCGTGTTCAATTGCCATTTCGATTGGACGCTGTGTGAAGAAGCTCCTCTTCTTCTTCTTCTTCTTCTTCTTCTTCGGACTGTGATGAAGAGGGTAAAGTTGGGAACTTGCTTGAGAGAGAAGCGAAACCCAACAAGGGATTTAGAATTGAACTTGTGCACTGAATCAGCTGGGCTTTTTATTTATGCCTTATAAACAAACTGCTTCTACATACTACTACTGCGTGCAATTCTATATAAAAGGGTTGTTTGGGTGAACTTAAAAAAGAAAAAAAATTGAGTTATTTTTTATTAAAAAATATTATAAACAAAAATAAAAATAATTTTATATTTAAATATTTATAAAAAAAATTTATTTATTAATTATATTTAAGTATAATAATATATAAATATTTTTTATTTATTTATTATATAAAAAATATCTTAAAAAAATATAAATTACAATTTTTTAAAAAAGATATTTTTTATTTTTTTAGTATTTTTATTTTTATTATTAAAAATTTGTCAAACACACTAAAAAATAAAAAAACATCTTTTTTTATTGAAAAAATATATTTTTTTATAAAAATAATGACACTTAAAACCCTAAACAAGCACAAAAAAATGCTATTGATGAAAAAATTTATTATTATATATTTGTGTTTTTATAAATAAAAAATATATATTTTTAATTAAATAATTAATTATTAAAGTCATTAAATTTGTCTTAATAAAATAGTTAAAATATATAATAAATAATTAATTCTAATATAATAAAATATTTTAATATTGCATTAAATTTGTGCATTTAAATAATGTTTTAATCAATAAATTTAAAATAAAATGCAAAGGTGTTGTATGATTAGTCGATCTCCCTAAGTTTTTGTTGTTGTTATTGTTGTTAAATTTATATAAAATAAATAATAAATTATTACTTACTCCAAAAACTATATTATTGTACAAAGGAATTTTGGGGTTGGGTGGTTTTGCCGTTTTGGCCATGCTTTAATTGTATAGAATTAAAGATAAATAAAAAAATGAGTAAAAAAAACTCAGAGCTAAATAAATAGTTCATATTCAAATATTAAATTCAATATACAAATAAAAACGGCACTAAGGAAATTATTAAATTCTAAAACGTTGATTTGGGTCTGAATATGAGATTCAGATTTCTTGGTATGAGATGTTTAAGTTAGATTTTAATCAGGTTTTTAGTAAATTAGAACGCAAATATACTTAAAGGGAGTCAATGTATTTATAGTAGAATAAATAACCACCTTATGGAATAGTTTCACTTTTATTGGTAGATAATCATTTTCTTTATTTTAGGAAGTTATTGAGATCTTATCTTCTAAATGAGATAAAAATAGTATGAAAAATTTGGAGTGACAGTTACTTATTTAGATAAGTACAAGCCGGTTCCTTTCGTTGTGTCCGACCTCTTAAAAAGATCGGATATCCAATAAAAGTCATCTTTAGGACGGACTTTTTATCTTTATTGGGTCTGACTTTATAATTTGGATCAGATATGAACAAAAATATTTTTTGTTATCTTTAGACAAATAAAAAAACTTAGAGCTTTCCAAAAAATAAGCATTTTTTTGTTATCTTAAATTTGACAAATATAATAAAAATAAAAATTACTCCTAAAAAACATTTAAAGAGAAATATTTTTATAGTTTTTTGAAATATATATATATATATATATATATATATATATATATATATATTTGTCTGTATTTAAACCAACTCTAACTAATTTCTTATAAAAAAAATTTCCACAAGAATTTACAGTCAATTCAAGTTTAACCACCGTTGATTATAGAAGTTAGTGAATAACAAGGTATACGAAACAATGACACTATTTAAAACTCCCTCATTTGTTATTATATGTTATTTTATTTACCAAAGATAGTAAGGGGAGAAATTGGAACTAGAACACACGACCAAAACTCAAAGTCTCATTCATACAATTGAAATTACACAACCGAAGACGAAGTTATTCACGGGTAATATGTACTCAAAACTCTGAACCAGTTAGTATCTCTGTAAAATCCTACTTACAAAAAATTCATGTAATTACACCTAAAAATGTGAATGAATTAATTGGTGAAAAAAAAAAAGCATGTTGCATTACAAAATTGTGATGATCAAAAGGTAGATTTCTTGTATTTTAGAACATCTATGGTGTTCAAATCATATATCTTGCAAATTTTTGTGATGGCTTGTTGACTCAGGCCGTCTTTCCCATCTTCAAGTTCAACAAGATCATCAAGTTCTTCCGATGGCAGCAATTTCTAAGTCATATGATTATTAAAAGAAAAAACAGAGTACAAAATGAATGTTAGCACATAAAATAGTATTACACACTTTTTTTGGGGGATATGATATTAGTTGAGAACTAAAGTATATGATTCATTAAGCAAAACAATAATATGCTTTCAAAAATATAATATTACACACTTTTTCTTGCACATCCAATGTACCAAAGGCTTTAAAAAATAGTTCTAGCCTACAAAACTATGAAGAATGCATTCTAAATATAATAACATATTTTGCAAATTGTTAAATCAATTACACTTGACAATGTCCTAATTGATGCTATAGATCAGATTGCATGAGACACTTACCAAGTGTGGTTCATCTGAACTATTATTGGTTTTATTGGTTGAGTCCTTATGCTCAGTTTCCTTCTTATGAGTCGATGTGTTAGACATCTTGCTGCTATCCGAGGCGAGTTGGAATAGCTTCTCACTTCCCTAAGAAGGCAACAAAAAACAAGTCAGAAGCGAAGCTCGAAACATTATACAAAAATACTATCCATTGGCCTAATTGAAAGTGAACATCTATCTAGAACAAAGCAATTTTCAAAGTCCTTCCAAATCAAATGATGCCCCTTCCAAAACATACTAGGCATAAATAAATCCACTGATTGCGCATGCCGCATGACAATAAAACATGGCACTATCATATAAAAGTAGAAAGCCAAGACAAACATGAGCAGTAGAGACATCTCTGATTGTGGCAGCAAAACAGACAGATTACCATAAATTATTATAGAGGGAGAATAAGTGCATTGCAAATCTAATAGTAGTACAAACCTGAAGGGCTCTCCAATGAGAATAAGCCCGAAATGAAACCCAGAAGAATGCGACATTAGGCAAAGGTAAAACCTACAATGTACAATTAAGAATGGCCATCAATTGAAGCCAAGATAGATATTAAAGAGCAAACACAAGTCCACCGAGCACATACATACCATCAGTGCAGAGGAAAATGGAATCAATGAAACTGTAGCATACAAGTATTTCCGGTGGATAATTGTTCCCCTGTAAATGAGACAATAGTTCATATGACAATGAAGATTTAAATACAGAATTAAATTGGAAGCTACACTAACAGATTCCAAATTAAATTATTGTTCCAACACCATCAACTTTTGCTGCTTTTTTTGGAAACAGGTGTTAGAGGGAGAATTACCTCATAGCAATATGTCTTAATCTTCGGCGAACAAGTTGTGCATTCAGACTGCAATAACATTGTAATTGTCATATATCAGGCAAGGTTTCTAAGCACCTCTTAAAAGGCTCATACACAGGAATCAAACTCAACATTGCCATACATATCAACCCCATAATAAACATATATCGAAGGCGAATCTACTATTAAGAGTAGTAAACTACTAAACTATTCCAAAACCAAGCAAGTATGCACCAACCTTGAAGGGTAAATGACTTCGACGCTAGTGACTTCATTCGATATAGATTTCAAGAAAATCTCGGAGGGCTTAACCTGTGACAAAAGCCATGACCCCCACCTGCAACAACTCAAATCACATTCGAGCATATTATGCATAGCGTAATCAACACTTTTAAAAGACTATCATTCAAAACCAACAATGTAACAAACTAACCCATGAATCTTCTTCTTGATAGACCCATCCGGTGCTTTTTCCAAACCAACCCAAGCTTTATTCATCTATTAACCGCAACCACAACCAAATAAAGCAATTGGTTAAGAAAACAGTACACACAAGAATGTGACAACCCAAAAAACAGAAATTGACAAAGAAACAAAGTTAATACAATGATCGAAACAACAAAAAGGCACCTTGTTGCCACAGTAATCAGCAAGAAGCTCAGCTTTGGCATTAAAGGGTTTATCAGCAACATTAATGCCCTTCCACAGTTCTTTGAACGTTGGAGGAGAATGAGAGGAAGAAGTAGCTGAATTCTTAAGAGAATGATCAATGGCTCTGCTGAAGCACCAGTTTCTCCCTCGTATTGGGAACACAACCAATTTGGCTCTCATGTTGACTCTTTTGGCGGCAAGAACCCTAGAAAGTTTCCAACCAGAGAAATGTTCAGTTGAAGTTACAATCTTTGATGTGAAATGAAGGAGAATCCGAATCTGCGTAGTTTGAATATTCAGTGTCAAACTCGAAAAAAAAAGTAAAAAGAAAAAGAAAAATAGTAGTGTTAAAGAAGAAGAACTGAAAAGGAGTTAAATTTTCTTTTCTTTTCTTTACCCTGAAAAGAAGCAAATTACGAATGAGGCTTGAATGACGAAAGAGATGATGTCAAAACGATGCGTTTTGTGGGGAGAGAGTGAACGAAAAAACTACACATTCACAAACGGACAAGAAGGTAGTTTCGCTGTTTCAGTATTCAGTATGAAGATGATGGCGATGAAATAGGAAACGGGTTAGGAACTTTTGGGGGAGAGAATTTGGATGATTATGGCGGAGTGTGATATTGAGGGGTAAAAGTGTAAAACGGTCGGATATGTAGAGTAGACGGGGTACTAATACACGGATCTTTACTTTTTTTACTTTTTTTTCTTTTCCCATAAATTCGTTTAGCTTAGTCTAGTCTGCTGGCAGAATACAATAATTTTAAATTTATCATCTATGTGTTACAAAATTACTTATTATAGTATTCAAAAAAGATAGTATTTAGTTATTGAATGAAATTAACTATTGCAATTATTCCTTTTAAAGTTGTCTAAATTATCATGTATAAATTATGATTAATGTGATTTACTCCTATTTTGATTAAATTGAACGTAATTTAGTTAATTAAACCTCTTGGTTTGCAAATTATAAACAAAATACATCAATATTTATGTGAATTATTCTTCGGCTATTTATTTTGTTCTGCCTGTCTTAAGTATGCATTTGTAGTGACATGCATATAATGTAGATTTGATTTTCTTGTTATATGCAGCCATTTTCTCTAACTACACTTTAAGATTGGGTATTTTGCTTTGACATTCAAAATTTTGAAATATTATTATGCATTGGAAACAAATTGGACCTCCTTTTAGGACTTTCAGTTTTGCTATTGATCTTTATTCAGAGCTTTCTGGATATAGAATATCTAAAGGTCCTACTTGGAATTGTGCACCGAGCACAATATTATTTTTCTGTTAGGTGATTAGTTGTTTTTCAAAAGACAAATGAGTTTTTTTAACCTCTCTTTATGACTCTTCCTTTTTTATAACATATGAATGGTGCTGCATGGACTACATAATATTTTTCAAAAGCAATTGTCACATAGGTGGCAGCATATTTTAGTGTTCTAGTAATTTATTTCGACAGTAAAATATTTTTCTTATAATAAATAAAGTGTTTGATATAAAACAGAATCTCAGTTAGAGGGTAGAAGTAAAAGAGGAAATTGCTATTGTTTTGTGTGCTTTGTGTGTGGTTTTTAATTTGCTAGCAAAGCCTTACCTGTAAGATAAAACAACAGCTATTATGAATTTAGGTAACAATCAAGTTTGGATACTTCCAATGAATGATGACCAAAGCATAAAGTATCTAAAAAATTAGCATAGTTTTGAAAACTGAATCGGACTGACCAGTTCAAATGGGTTAATTGGAAACTGGTCACCGAAGCAGTTCGGTTGATCTTAAAAATCGTTTGACAAAAAATCGATCAAAAAATCGGTCGAATAGGCAGTTAACCAATGAACCGGCTGAACCGACCAATTTTTTAAAGATTTTCAAGGTCCATGTTCAAGTTTACAGACAAAAAAAAAACATGGAACCTTGGATACGCTCTTTTTGCTCTTTTCTATGTTGTTGTTGTTTTGCCATTTGCCTTCCTCGGTTGAAATATTCAGAAAAGCATAGTTATCAGAATCGAACCGATAATCAGCCTGATCACACTACTAGGTTATTGATTCAACCGGTGGATCACTAATTAAACCAGTTGACCCAATCTAATTAAATATAAATATCAAATTATAAAAAAATAAGCTTAAAATTAAAAGTTTAAAAATATGTCTTCACAAACATACTAACAAAAATTAAGTATTAAGTCTTAAACATAACTAATATTACAAAAATATATAACAAATTCGCCACTAATACAAAATATTTTCTCAATTTAAATAAAGAGAGAAAAACATAACACAATAAGTAAATTAAAGTTCAATGATGATTTATGACAACAAAAAATTTTTCTGCAAAGATGATTTATAACAACAAAATCATATTCTATAAAATGACTAAAATCCTCTTAGCAATGGCAGACTTGAATTAGCTGCATCTGTTGCAAGCTTTGCTGCCACCAGACTTGAGTTGTGTTCTTTCTCATCGAACCATCCTACTTCATTCCTCAATATAGTTACCATAAACAAATCAAATTCACATTAACATTACATGTTTGTTTTAACATCAATTAATTAGTATTAGTCACTTAATTAAGTGCCGAAAAGCATTCTTCTAACTCTAGTGGTGAGGTTCTCAACCATACTGAAAAAGTAATGTTGAATTAAATATGCAACAACTGCATAGTGTCCAGCTCCAATATATATAAACACATACTCCTTGGTTTTCTTCTCCATAGATGCATAATTTCTATAGTAAAAAACTTCAATCATGTTACTCATCACAATTGTAAATGTTGGACCAATGAATTCGGAGACGACAGAACAAATGAATTCAACTCATTGATAATTTTTAGCAACAAAAAATTTACCTCAAAATATAATTTATAGTAACAAAAAAATTAGCTAATTCATTATTTCAGTAACACAGCAATAAATTCAACCACCAATGATGATAATCAGCAACAAGTGATGATTTTTAGCAAAAAAAATTAGCTTAGTCATATTTTCAACAACAAATTCAACTTTCATTAACAAATTAAAGGCATAATTATGATTTACAGCAATGAAATTAAAATAAAAAAGAATATGGCCGAAGAAAGCTCACCTACCCAGGGACCAATTGCCGGTGAAGGAAGCTCACCAACTGACGGCCGAAGATGATAACGACCAAATGCTGGTTCTGTCTGATTCTGCCGCCGACAAAGACGAGCGCAGAGATGGCAACAACTGAGTGCGAGATGGTGACGACACAGAACGCGAAGACCTCTCTGAGACAATGAGTGTGAGACTGAGAGAGAAGTGAGAGACTGGAGAAGAGCCACGAGAAAGCTTAAGTGCAACACCATGAGAGAGCTTGAGTGAAGGTGAGCGGGTTCTTCAGAGTTTAGAGAAGTGAGTGAGAGAGATTGAGAGAGAGAGAGAGAGTGAAAGAAGCTACTTCAAAGTTCAGATTAGGGAATTAGGGTTGGGGGGCGAAGGGCGTCCTTTAAGCGACACCGTTTTCCAATTTTTTTTTTAAAAAATGAACCTGACCCGGTCTGAATTACATGAACCGGCTGGGTCACCGGTTTTTACAAAACCCGTCTGAGTCGAATTGGTTTTCACGGGGTTCAATGCTTAAGCGGTTCAACGAGTGGCTTGGTCCAGTCAAACTGACTGGGTCGAGCCAGATTTGATAACTATGCAGAAAAGGCGTTACTACACTATCGTTGTTAGTTCAAAGCATGTGGTGTGTTTGTGTTAGTGATATTTTTCTACAATTTTTTTTCTAGGAGAGGAAAAGAACAAGAACAAAAACTAGAATGACACAATGATAATGTATCCCTTTCTGTGATGGATTTTGCTCGAGGAACCACATATTTCTTAGAGAACTTATGAAATTCTTTCTAGTAAAACATGTGGTGAAACTCACCAAAATAAAATGTTAGTGTGGTTTTCTGGGATCCTTCTTCAGTTTTCTCCTAATCATTCTTAGTTCTCGTAAAGAAAAGCATGCCAGCGATGCGCGAGGATCCGTGCCGAGATTCATCCATTGACAACAATACCACCCGCAACCTATTAGATACTAGAATGGATTATCTTTTGTCTTTATGCCTAACTCCAGATTGCTTCACCCGTGTGCTATGGAATCCTAATGAAAAAGATAAGGAAGTTTCTCGGCATTTACGATGTCATTTGGTTGCGTACATCAATTATTGGAGTGACTAGATTTCAGAGACAATGATGGAAGACTGAAACTTCATTATGGATATAACTCGGTGAGAAGTTGAGTTTCTTGAGTTAACAATGAATAGCATGAGATCGACGAGCCATTTTGAAATGGAAAATTGATTGTGACGATGTACGCTAGAAGTTGAAAAGAGTTCTTGAAGATGTGTGAATCCGAGTTGAAATCGGACAGATCCGCGGCCCAAATGAGTACGATCAAGAAGTGTATTAAACACTTCACCATAGCATTCAAGATACTAATTCCCATGAACGGGTATTCTATCAACAAGTCTTTGGCCAATCCTCTTCCATCTCCAAACAATGTTCTTATGCAATTTTGCTCGCAAGTCAAGCAAGATTTTATGAGTTCTATCCAAAATGAGATGTTTATACTAATGAATTTTCCTGAGAATTTTCTATTGTTCTGAACAACGCATGACCTAATTGTTATGTCACTATTTCATGATGATAATAATGACTCTATAATCGCCAACATGGTCGAACTCGAATGAAAACTAAGGGAAGTAACTAGGGATTACTATTTCAGGATGACGACTGGCCTCTGAAATTGAAAACTCTTATTCCTATGAGCCTCATCCAATTATCATCCAAGCATTGAACCGTCTCAATACTGATTTTAAGGATAGGGACATGTTGAAACAACTCCTTCAAGCATACCCCATCCTAAAGTTCAAGTTTTGGAGGAAGATTTTTAAGATCATATTTTTAAAATAGAAGAAATAAAAACAAATTAATGTAGTACTATTGTTAGATTATCAGTATGAACAAGAAAAAATGAAAGAAAAAAAATACAAGCTACCACTAGTAAACTACAAACTATAATAAAACTAGTCATATAAATCAGAAATCCAAAGAACTTAGGAATCATATTCAATTCTAAATTCTGATAGAGACGCTCATATCTCATTAAATGATTTATTAGATACTCTAAAACAAGGAATATTAAAAACTATTCAAAATTCAGAAGAACTACAAGAAGGAGCAATTGAACATAGAGAAATAATTTATTATAATTTTGACAAATGTACATGAAAACTGAGAAGTTTATTATATTTCCACTATTGGCTACATTCTATAGGGGATACCTCTGATTAAACTATAAAATTAAGTTGTTCTTATTTATGCACATACATATTCTACCAAAATTGACTATTTTCATATTCATAGTGATGCGTGAGCATCTTTCCTATATTTTTCTAGTGAATTTGCATCTAATTTGTTGAGTTTAATAAAGAATTAATTATCTTTTATCCAATATGGATGCTACTTTGAGTCTTTTGCAATTTTGTTTATTTTAGGTAGCATTCGGCTGGATTTGATGGAGTTTCTGCAGCACAAGAATCAAAGGAGATGGCAGCGAGGAGTGACGCGTCCGCGTGACTGACGCGTGCGCGTGATTTGGAGCTTTCCATGGCGACGCATGCGCGTGACCAACGTGATGCTGGAGGCGTACGCGTGACATGCGCCACGTGCAGAAAAATGCTGGAGGCGATTTCTGGGCTGTTTTGACCCAGTTTTCAGCCAAGAAAACATAGATTAGAAGCTGCAGAATGGACAAAACATGTGGTCCCCACCCATCAACTGAAGACCTGCTGATTATTCTAATTTAAATTCAAATCTTATTTTTAGGAAAAGATATTATTTTTAATTTTAGATAATTAAATTTTAAATTAATTAGGATTAGTTATAAAAATGGATTCCATTAGAGAATTCTATACCAATTTACATGCCATCAGATTGGAAGTCTGTACATTTCATCAGAATCCTTATTTTCTCTCTGAACCATGAGCAACTAATCCTCCATTATTAAGGTTAGGAGCTATGTCTATTTGTATGGATTGATTTTATTGCTTTTTCTATTTTAATTCATGTGTGGATTTATAATTTAAGAATTGTTTTCGCTCTTTATCTTATGAATTTGGGTGGAACGGAAGTATGACCCTCTTTCTATTTGAGTTCTTGTAAAACTTGGAAAAGCTCTTTACTTGAACAACAGCTTGAAAACATATTCTCTTAAATTTTAATTATCTGGATTTAACGGGATACGTGACATATAATCCTCTTATTTTTAGGTAATTAGAATTTTTGTGGCATATAAACTGGAATTTGATCATCACCCTCTAATTGGAATTAATTGACCAAGGAATTGGCAGTTGATGAATTTTAGAGGAGACTAGGAAGGTCTAAGAAATTAGGGTCTAGTCATAAATAGTTTGCCATGAATTAAATCTTGCATGATTAAAATAGTTAATAAGAAAAGTCAATCATGAAAATAGATAACTCTGAAACCTTAACTGTTTTCTCCCATATTTTATTTTCAACTTATTTACTTGTGTGCCTGCCTTCTAATATTTTCAAATTTAAACCTTTTGAATATCTCAAAACCCTTTTCTGCTTGCTTAACTAAGTAAATCTTTTAACAATTGTTGCTTGATCCATCAATCCTCGTGGGATCGACCCTCACTCACCTGAGATATTAGTTGGTACGACCCGGCGTACTTGCCGGTTAGTTTGTGGGTTATAAAATACCGCACCAAGTTTTTGGCGCCGTTGCCGGGGATTGATAGTGATTAACAACTATTAGTTGTTTGATTGCTTAGATTAGGCATTTTATTTTTAAATTTTATTAAAAACTATTTTTAATATTTTTGAAAAAAATTAATAGCACTAATATTTTTAGTAATTTCGAAAATTAAGTTTGGTGTTTCTTAGTGCAGGTTACCTCACTCGGAATTCTCTGCACTCTAACGTAGAGATTTCCAATTTTTTTCTTGTCTTATGTTTGTTTATGCGCAGGAACAAAGACAAAGAACATCTCTTAGACTTTGATCCTGAACCTAAAAGGACTTTCAGGCAATATTTACAACAGGCAAGACTTTACAAGGCTGCAGAACCCACTATGGATCCTAATAATGCTGATAATGCCAATGTGGCAAATCCGAATGCGGATGAGCAACAAAGGAGAGTGCTTGGCTCTTATTCTGCTCCTACTACAGATCTTTATGAAAAAAGCATTGTGGTGCCTCCTATAGCTGCGAACAACTTTGAGTTGAAGCCTCAACTGGTCACCCTGGTGCAACAAAACTGCCAGTATCATGGTCTTTCCTATGAAGACCCAAATCAATTTATCTCTAGTTTTCTATAAATTTGTGATACTGTGAAGACAAATGGAGTAAACCCAGAGGTGTACAAACTCATGCTCTTCCCGTTTGCTCTGAGGGATAGAGTAAAGCTATGGCTAGACTCCCAACCCAAGGAGAGTCTGGATACTTGAAACAAGGTTGTTACTGAGTTTCTTACTAAATTTTTCCCACCAAAGAAGCTGACTAAGCTTAGGGTGGAAGTTCAGACCTTCAGACAGAAGAATGGTAAAACTATGTATGAAGCTTGGGAGAGATACAAGTTATTGACTAGGCAATGTCCTCCGGACATGTTCTCCAAATGGACTCAACTAGATATCTTTTATGAAGGCTTGGGTGAAATGTCCAAGATGTACTTAGACAATTCTGCAGGAGGTTCATTACACAAGAAGAAGACACCGAAGGAAACTATTGAGCTTATTGAATTGGTTGCTAGCAACTAATATTTATACTCATCTAACAGGAATCCTGTGAACTCTGAGGCTCCTCAGAAGAAGGGTGTCATGGAAGTAGAAGCTCTTAATGCTATTCTTGCTCAGAACAAGCTTATGTCTCAGCAAATAAATCTACTTACTCAGCAGATGGGTGGCATGCAAGTCTCAGCTATCAACGCCTAAAATTCACCCCAAGAGGTCTCATATGACATGGCAGGAAATTTAGTGCAAAATGATAATTATGATTATGCTCAATCCTCTTCTAAACAGGTTAATTACATGGGTAGTGGTTCTAGAAATCCCAATAATGACCCCTATTCTCAGACATACAATCAAGGATGGAGAAATCACCCAAATTTTGGGTGGAGAGACCAACCTTAGAGACCTTAAAATTTCAACAATAATTCTCAGGGCGGCTTCCAACAGAACAATTATAATAACCGCCAATCTCAGTCTCAACAGCAACAATAGCCTCAGCAGGCTAACTCTAAATCCAAGGAAGATTCTAATTGGGAGATGATGAGGAGTTTTATGCAGGAAATCAGAGCCTCCATTAGAAACTTGGAAGTGCAAATGGGCCAGCTGAGTAAGAAAATACCTGAGAGATCTGCAAGTACATTTCCAGGTGATACAGTGGTGAACCCAAGAGATGAGTGCAAGGTTATTCAATTGAGAAGTGGTAAGACAGCTGGCTCTGAGACAAGGGCCAATGAAGAGCTAGTTGAAAAGAAAGCTCCAGAGGAGAAAAAGGAAGAAGTTAAGCACGCCCCTCCAAAGCGTGCAGACAACCTGTTTCCTGACTCTCTGGACACGTATCCTACATTGCCAAAGGCTCTTGAATACAAGCCAAAAATGCCATATCCTCAAAGACTTCAGAAGGCTTCCAAAGAAAAGTAGTTCTCTAAATTTTTAGATGTCTTCAAGAAGCTACAGATTAACATTCCATTGGCAGAGGCTTTTAAGCAAATGCCTCTCTATGCTAAATTTATGAAAGAATTGCTGACCCACAAGAGGAACTGGAAGGAACAAGAAATAGTGGTGTTAACCAAGGAATGCAGTGCCATTATTCAACACAACCTTCCTGAGAAGATGCCAGATCCAGGGAGCTTCGTAATTCCTTGCACCATTGGAGATGTCACCATTCAGAAAGCTTTATGTGATCTTGGAGCTAGCATCAATCTCATGCCACTTCAGTAATGAAAAAGCTTCAAATTGAGGAGGTAAAACCCACTCGTATTTCTCTTCAACTTGCTGATCTTTCTATTAAATTACCTGTAGGTGTTGTTGAGGATTTACTTGTTAAAGTAAGACCATTCATCTTTCCTGTTGATTTTGTTATATTAGACATGGAAGAGGAGGTAAAATCCTCTATTATACTTGGTAGACCCTTTTTAGCTACAGGTAGAGCTCTGATTGATGTACAAAACGATGAATTAACCCTGAGGGTCAATGAAGAACAGGTGGTCCTTCATGTTTTTTAAGCTCTCAAGCACCCTAATGATTCTGAAGGGTGTATGAAAATAGATGTTATTGAACCACTTGTTCAAGAGGTACTGAAAGCTGAGGTGCTTGATGACATTTTGGATCCTATCTCTGAGTGTGAATTAGTTGAAGTTGATAATTCACCACCCCAGAAGGCTATAGTTTACATGCCTAAAGCAAAGGAGGAAACCCCCCAAACTTGAGCTCAAATTCTTACCTCATTCTCTGAAATATGTGTTCTTGGGTGAGAATGACTCATATCCAGTGATTATTAGCTCTTCCCTGAAGCCTGAAGAGGAAGAGGCACTTATTTCAGTGCTCAAGAGCCACAAAACAGCTTTTGGGTGGACCATTAGTGATTTGAAGGGGATTAGTCCAACCAAGTGTATGCACAAGATCCTCCTTGAAGATGATGCTAAACCAGTTGTGCAACCACAAAGGAGACTCAATCCAACTATGAAAGAGATGGTCCAAAAAGAGGTAATGAAACTATGGGAAACAGGAATTATTTATCCTATTTTTGACAGTCCTTGGGTAAGTCCTGTGCAGGTAGTTCCCAAGAAAGGAGAGATGACAGTGATCAAGAATGAAAAGAATGAGCTTATTCCCACAAGAACAGTCACAAGATGGAGAATGTGTATAGACTACATGAGGCTCAACACTGCTACAAGGAATGATCATTTCCCCTGCCTTTCATTGATCAGATGCTTGAGAGGTTAGCTAGTCATGCATTTTATTGTTTTCTAGATGGATATTATGGATATAATCAAATTACAGTGGATCCTCAAGATCAAGAGAAGACAACATTCACATGCCCCTTTGGAGTATTTGCCTACAGAAGAATGCCTTTTGGACTTTGCAATGCTCCAGCAACTTTTTAGAGGTGTATGCTTTTAATTTTTTCTGATATGGTTGAAAAGTTTATTGAGATATTTATAGATGACTTTTCTGTTTTTGGTAATTCTTTTGAATCCTGCCTTAAGCATTTATCTCTTGTCTTAAAACGGTGTCAAGAATCAAACCTTGGTTTAAATTGGGAAAAATGTCATTTTATGGTTACAGAAGGTATTGTTCTTGGACACCAGATTTCAAGTAAGGGAATTGGGGTTGATAGAGCAAAGGTGGAGGTAATTGAAAAATTACCACCACCAACTAATGTTAAGGCAGTCAGGAGTTTCTTGGGGTATGCAGGATTTTATAGAAGATTTATAAAGGATTTTTCTAAATTTGCTAAACCTATAAGCAACATGTTGGTTGTTGATGTTCCTTTTGTCTTTGATTCTGATTGTTTGCATGCTTTTGAAACTCTGAAAGCAAACCTTACCTCTGCTCCCATTATAGTTCCCCCTGACTGGGATCTACCATTTGAATTAATGTGTGATACTAGTGACTTTGCTATAGGATCTGTTTTAGGACAGAGGCATGGTAAGCTTGTACATGTCATTTACTATGCTATTCGTGTGTTAAATGATGCCCAAAAGAGTTACACAACTACAGAAAAGGAATTATTAGTTGTTGTGTATGTTGTTGATAAGTTTAGGTCCTATTTACTTAGTTCTAAGGTTATTATTTATACTGATCATGCTGCTTTGAAGTACCTTCTAACCAAACAAGATTCTAAACCAAGATTAATCATATGGGTGTTGCTCCTTCAGGAGTTTAATATTGAGATAAAAGACAGGAAAGGGTCAGAGAATCAAGTAGCTGACCATCTTTCCAGAATTGAGCCTGAAGCAGGAGTACAACCACCCACAGCTGTGACTGAGACGTTTCCAAGTGGGTGGAAGCTGTGGCTTTGCCCACCAATAATGCCAAAGTGGTAATGAGCTTTCTTCAGAGATATATCTTTAGTCGGTTTGGTGTCCCAAGGACACTCATAGTGATGGAGGAAGTCATTTCTGCATCAGACAGTTGGACTCTCTTCTGCAGAGATATGGAGTCCGTCATAAAGTGGCAACCCCCTATCACCCTCAGACAAGTGGACATGTTGAAATTCCAATAGGGAACTCAAGAGAATTCTAGAGAAGTCCGTCAGTGTTTCAAGAAAGGACTGGTCTAGGAAGCTTGATGATACTCTCTGGGCATACCGGACGGCATACAAGACTCCCATTGGTATGTCCCCTTATCAGTTAGTCTATGGCAAAGCCTGTCACTTGCCAGTTGAGTTGGAGCATAAAGCTTACTGGCAATCCGATATCTGAATCTTGATTCAGAAGCTGCAGGAATCAAGCGAATGCTTCAATTGAATGAGCTTGATGAATTTAGATATTCAGCCTATGAGAATGCCAAGCTCTATAAGGAGAGAACCAAGCTACTGCATGACAAGAAGATTGCCATTAGAGTCTTTGAGCCAGGACAAAGAGTGCTTCTGTATAATTCAAGACTCAAATTCTTTCCCAGGAAGCTGAAATCCCAGTGGTCAGGACCATTTGTGGTTACCAAAGCTTCACCATATGGTCATGTGGAAATACAGGAAGAGAATTCTGACAGGAAATTTACAGTGAAAGGCCAGAGGTTGAAGCACTATCTTGGAGGCGAGATTGATCGCCAGAGGTCCACTCATCTGCTGAACTAGCATACCTGACCGTCAAACTAGTGACGTTAAAGAAGCGCTTGTCGGGAGGCAACCCGATAATTTCATATCCTTAGTTATTTTTCGTAGTAGTAGTTTTCTTACTTATTTGATTTTTATTGAGTTCTTACTAATTTTCTGATCATGCAGCTATTTTAGAACAGGAACCGAAAAAAAAAGAGGGCACACGATGCGCAAGCGTCGCTGACACGTACGTGTCAGATGGGTGTGCATAAAAAATAAAAATGAACAGATAGTTGCGCGGGAGTGGCGCCAGAATGAATCCTTTCGCACAAACAAGCTCACGCGTACGCGTCCATGACGTGTGCGCGTCATTGGTGATTTTGGCACAACGCGTACGCGTCAGCGTGACTTGGAAAAATGGCGTAAATATGTGTTTGGGCAGAGAGTTGTGCTGGCTTGGGGCTAGAAATGTGCTAGAAGCACAAAACTTGTTCACGCGTACGCGCCTCTGACGCGAGCGCGTCATTTGCACAAATGGCCATCCACGCGTGCCCGTGCATGACGCGCACGCGTTGATTGAAAATCTGGGTTTCCAAGCCACGTGATCAGAGAGTTGTGCGTGCGCGCAGCTGGCTTCGCGCAAATCACGCAAAACCCAGGGCACGCAGACGCGTGCCTGACGCTAACGCGTCATTAAGAAAATTCCGCGCCCCACGCGTACGCGTGCTGCACGCGTACGCGTGCTGCACGCGTACGCGTCGCCTGCGCTGCACAACTACACTAGTTCGCCGCCCAGTTTTAATTTTCTTTCCCCCTCTCCCAATCCTAATTCTCTCTTGTTCTTTTATCCTTTTCTTTTTCTTTCATCATAATATTGTCTCTTTCTATTTTCAGTTCTTCTTTACTTGAAGACAAGCAAACCTTTAAGTTTGGTGTTGACGCTTTGCTTAAGGGTTTTCTGTTTATTCCTATGGCACCAAAAGGGAGGTGAATCATCTTCACGGAGGAGCACAACCTGAAGAATAAAACAACCACTAGGATAACTAAGGTGGTTAAGTTCCTTTCATTCTATATTCCCCCCTCTTTTTCTATGCTATGTTCCAGTTTTCTGCTATTTTGCTTTGTTTGTTGCATGATTCTTTATTAGTTAGAATCCTAGGACTAGTTTAGTTTTCTCTTAATTGCTTTAATTCTGAAAAGATATCTCATGTATTACTCACTGAGCTTGAATTCAAATAAAAAATTACAGAAGTGATGTATTGCATGAGAAATTGAGTTAATTTTAAGAGTAGTCTTATTTACTTAAATCTGGTGGTATTAATTGTAATTCTGAATGCATGACATGAACAGTGCATAATTAAATTTGAATCAAAGAATGTTGATATACAAGGAACAGGAATTTAGAGAATTATTATGATTTTCCTGAAATTAATGAAAGTTTAATCCTTGAAGCAAAAAAAAACAGCAAAAGAAAAATAAAAGCAAGGTCCAAGGCTCTAAGCATCAATGACTAGGGAGGTCAGACATGATTAAAAGCTCAAAGAGTTGTTTTCCTAGTCATATGCTTGTGGTGTTCTTGTGTCAACTAAAGCTTGAGACAAAATATTTAAAGTCACGGCTAGGCTCAAGGTGCAAAGCACCAGAAAAACATTGTTGTGTTCAAGGATTAAATTGAGTTACAAAAGATCAGAGAATTCATAATATTATCCAGATTCTAATTCCATATGGCAGTAACATTCTTCTGCTTCAAATGAGAGTGAGATGCCAAAACTATTCAGGATTGCAATTGTAAACCCCACTATAAGAAGAGACATTGGCTCAATCGAATTCTCATTCTCATGCAAATTCACATCCT
Source organism: Arachis stenosperma (assembly GCF_014773155.1). Lineage (NCBI taxonomy): Eukaryota > Viridiplantae > Streptophyta > Magnoliopsida > Fabales > Fabaceae > Arachis > Arachis stenosperma. Next base: position 7,681,283 of record NC_080378.1, read on the forward strand.
AAGCTTATATTAGTTTTGGTTGCTTGAGGACAAGCAACAATTCAAGTTTGGTGTTGTGATGCGTGAGAATCTTTCCTATCTTTTTCTAGTGAATTTGCATCTAATTTGTTGAGTTTAATAAAGAATTAATTATCTTTTAGCCAATATGGATGCTACTTTGAGTCTTTTGCAATTTTGTTTATTTTAGGTAGCATTCAGCTGGATTTAATGGAGTTTCTGCAGCACAAGAATCAAAGGAGATGGCAGCGAGGAGCGACGCGTGCGCGTGATTTGGAGCTTTCCATGGCGACGCGTGCGCGTGACCGACGCGTCCGCGTGACTTGCGAAGAAAACCAGTGACGCGTATGCGTGACTGACGCGTACGCGTGACATGCGCCACGTGCAGAAAACGCAGAAAAACATTAGGGGCAATTTCTGGGCTGTTTTGACCCAGTTTTCAGCCCAGAAAACACAGATTAGAAGCTGTAGAATGGACAAAACATGTGGTCCCCACCCATCAACTGAAGATCTATTGATTATTTTGATTTAAATTCAAATCTTATTTTTAGGAAAAGATATTATTTTTAATTTTAGATAATTAGATTTTAAATTAATTAGGATTAGTTATAAAAAGGGATTCCATTAGGGAATTCTATACCAATTTACATGCCATCAGATTGAAACTCTGTACATTTCATCAAAATCCTTATTTTCTCTCTGACCATGAGCAATTAATCCTCCATTGTTAAGGTTAGGAGCTCTGTCTATTTGTATGGATTGATTTTATTACTTTTTCTATTTTAATTCATGTGTGGATTTATAATTTAAGAATTGTTTTCGCTCTTTATCTTATGAATTTGGGTGGAATGGAAGTATGACCCTCTTTCTATTTGAGTTCTTGTAAAACTTGGAAAAGCTCTTTACTTGAACAGCAACTTGAAAATATATTCTCCTAAATTTTAATTATCTGGATTTAACGGGATACGTGACATATAATCCTCTTATTTTTAGGTAATTAGAATTTTTGTGGCATATAAACTGGAATTTGATCATCACCCTCTAATTGGAATTAATTGACCAAGGAATTGGCAGTTGATGAATTTTAGAGGAGACTAGGAAGGTCTAAGAAATTAGGGTCTAGTCATAAATAGTTTGCCATGAATGAAATCTTGCATGATTAAAATAGTTAATAAGAAAAGTCAATCAGGAAAATAGATAACTCTGAAACCTTAACTATTTTCTCCCATATTTTATTTTCAACTTATTTACTTGCATGCCTGCCTTCTGATATTTTCAAATTTAAACCTTTTGAATATCTCAAAACCCTTTTCTGCTTGCTTAACTAAGTAAATCTTTTAACAATTGTTGCTTGATCCATCAATCCTCGTAGGATCGACCCTCACTCACCTGAGGTATTACATGATACGACCCGGTGTACTTGCCGGTTAGTTTGTGGGTTATAAAATAACGCACCACATAGCAAGCATTATTAACACAAAGGAATCTATATTTAGACAATCAAAATAAGTGCGGCTGTGAAATGAACAATAACACTAGTAGAAGTTGAAATAGAACATATAAGTAACGTTACTAGTTCTTTGGGGGCAAAGCTATTGCAATAAGTTTATGTATGCCATAGCAAGAGAAGAAGAGTATGCATAGTAAAGAAATAAGTAATTAAAAATGTATTTCGACAATCTTACTTTTGATTGTCATTCAATAAAGCACAGAATTTCTCATGTAACTCTTTACAATTTGGGCTAATGTTCTATTCAAAAATGGTTGTATATGATTATCAAGTGTGTTAATATTACAGTTACAAAATTTCAGTTTGTCTTGGGTGAAGAAAAGGAAGAATCATAAATTTTGGTCAAACTATAGGGTAAAGGTTATTCAATTCAAATATTCTAATTTAAAATGAAGTTACGCCAAATAGAAAGAATTTAACTTGCTAATTGATTCAGATAAGCTTATTTTCCAACAACATTACCCTAATACATACATATATACATACATTACTATGTATGTATTAATTATGTATGTATGTAGTACTTAATTAATACATATAGTTAATTATGTATAAGCACATTAAGTATGTATTATCTACATATGTATTATGCATGTATGTATTACTTATGTATGTATTAATTATGTACATATGTATTACTTATGTATGTATTAGTACATAATTAATACATATATAATTAACTTGTGTATTACTATGTATGTATTACCTATGTAGTTAATACATAATACCTAATTATATATTATATATGTATTAATTAATACATACATAGTTAATTATATATTAATATTTAATTATATATAACCTATTTATATATTAATATATAATTATGTATTACATATGTATTAATTAATACATATCTATGTATTAATTAATACATATGTAATACATAATTATATATTAATACATACATAGTTAATTATGTAATTGTAAATTGCAATGAAATTTAGACTGAAAGGTAGAAACAACATCAACAACTAAACCAAGAAAAAAAATTTAGACAAATTTAACAATTTTTTCTATGATAAACTAGTTTTATTTTTTGAATTTGAGATCTTTTTTCATTTGTGATGTAAAATGTTATTTCCAACACGTCATAAGATTTGATAGTATTACTTTTGATTTCATCTTTCTGAAGCTAATTGTATATTTGGATGGTGTGTGTCCTAATTGCCATTCAATAAAGTACCAAATTTTTCAAGAAACTTTTTACAATTTGGGACCAAGGTTCTCTTCAAAAACTGTGCTCGATGATTATCAAGCACGTTAAAATTGAGGCAACTTAGCATATTCTACATTGAAGATCCCGTGATCATCACATTATGCTGCTTGAAAAGGTTGAGTAACTCAGTCCGGTTCTCCCGGTTATATTGTTCAAAGCACCTTTGAAGTATTGATGCTAGTTCTTTAACCCAACCATCTTTCTTGGATAATTCAAATCCGAATTCAGTGGCCTTCTTTAATATGTAGATAACATTGGCCATGATGGAGACTCCTTGCAGCTAAAAAACATAGGTCTTTTTAAAGGTGAATTCCAAAGAGGCTTCAAGATTTTTGACGTTCCAAACTATATAGTGTGAAATAAGAGATTGTCCTTCCCCCCGAAGTTGAACTTTAGATTGGAGTAGGTTTGGAAGAGTGGTTGCAAGATGTCCTTATCCTTAAAAGCAGTATAGAGGCGGTTCAATGCTTGGATGGTAATTGGATGAGGCTCATAGGAATAATAGTTTCCAATTTCGGGAGGCAAGTCATCGTCCTTGAAATAGTAATCCCTAGCTGCTTCCCCTAGTTTTGTTTTCAAGTCGACCATGTCGGTGATTATAGAGACATTATTATCATTAGGAAACAGTAACCGCAATATAACAATTAGTTCGTGCATTATTCGAAACACATGGATAATCTCAGGCGAATTTATCAGTAAACAAGATCGGACGTTATTCCGGTTCGTCTCCATTTTCGTGAAACTATTTCTTAATTCCCTTCAGCAACAGCTCCGGGCCCAAGACCAATTCCTTCAAGAAGCGGGGGAAGGGTTGACTTCAGCTCCCGTATTAAAGGGGGCACTTCCTAACCCAAAAGGAAGGAGACGACTTGCTCTGCATTCAAAGGCGAAAAGCAACTCAATTGAATCCGGTTTAGCTACTAGCTACTTTGAAAGGAAAGAATTTATGCCATTATCCTTTCGTTCGTAAATATGGAAAAGAAGTGGTTTCGTAAAGCGATAAGCACTCCGGCTTGAAAGCCAGCAAGAGTGGCCCGCCTAGAAATGCAGGCATACCACCCCGTCGATAAGAGCTCTTGGGAGTCATCAGCCTGTTATCCCCGGCGTACCTTTGATCCGTTGAGCGAGAGCCCTTCCACACACTTGGGCATGAAGACTGAAGCTCCCATTATGTCGGGTCTTACTGACTCTAATTGAACTCTTCCGCGATGGTCTAAAGCCTGCATGCATCTCATTTTAGATAAAACTCATCAAATCTTACATAACTTGCGACTAAAAGTGCATAAAATACTGCTTGAAGATGAGAGATGATTGTCCAAAGACTTGTTGATAGAATATTCGTTCGTTGGGAATTAGTATCATAAATACTATGGTAAAGTGTTTAATACACTTCTTGATCGTACTCATATAGGTTGTTGATCTGTCTAGTTTTTAACTCGGATTCACATATCTTCACTTTTGGCTTATATCATCACCAACCAATCATCCATTTCAAAATATCCCATCAATATCATGCCATCGACTTGTAACTTAAGAAACCCAACTTCTTGTTGAGTCTTATCCATGTTGAAGATTTGGACTTCCATAATTCCTTGTGGAATTTGGTCACTTCAATCATTGATGTACGCAACCAAATGACGTCGTAAATGTTGGGCAACTTTCTGATCATTTTCATTAAAATTTTATAGCGCAGGAGTGAAGCGATCTGGAGTTGGACCTAGGGACAAAACATGCTCCATTCTAGTATCTAGGAGGTTGCGAGTGGTATTGTTGTCAATGGATGGCTCTCGACGCGATTCCTCACCACCGCCGACATGTTTTTCTTTACATGAATGGAAATGATTAGGACAACGCTGAAAATTGCTCCCAAGAAATCAAACCACCATTTTATCTTCGTGAGCTCCACTATAAGTTCTACTAGAAATAACCTCATGAGTTCTCTAAAAAATTTGTGGCTTTTCTAGAAAGATAGAACGAAATCCATAACAGCAAATCCAACAAGAGAAACGATATCATTGTGTTTTTCTCTTTTTTTCTTGTTCTTCTCATCTTCTCGAAAAGGTGTAGAAAAAGATCACCAACACGAACATGAATACGCCACACGCTTTGAACTGACGATAATAGTGTAATGTCCTTTGTTGATAAAATTTCAACAGAGAAAGGGCAAATGGCAAAACAACAACAGCCACAAACAAAAGAACGTACTCAAAGTTCCATGATTTTTTGTCTCCCAACTTGAGCTTATACCTTGGATCAAAACATGCTAATCCAACAGTAGCTCCATCAAACAACTGGGTGCTGCAGCACCCAACTTTGAACTAACTTGTTGGGTTTGTTGCAGTCGTCAGGTGTCAGAGCTACATTATCAGTTTTCATATTGGAATATTACATTGCTTTGTGTCGGTTGGAGAGTGAAAGAAAGGAATAAGTGAATTTAAAGGATATTCTGATTCAAAAATAAAATTATACCATGTAAAAGATTTAAATACAGTTGTCATAATAAAATACATACATAGGTAGCTAGTTTATTAATTTTATTATCTAGTCTAAAACATATATATTTGTAGGAAATATAATTCACTTGTTAATATGTTATGTGTGTTGTAATCTCATTTGTAGTCACGATCAAAGTTAATTTCCACATGTAACACAAATTAGGGGTGGGCATGGTTTGGATTTTTATAAATCCAAACTGGATCCACTTCAGAACCAGTTTTATGATTATGAGACCAAACCAGAACTGGATTGAAGAGAGAAACTAGTTTTAAACTAGTTTGAAAAAACAAAAATCGATTTTAGAATTTAAATCTGATTTTTTTAATCCAAATCTAAAATCCGTTTTTTTTATATAAAATCCAGTTTTAAAACCAGTCTTCAACCAAAAATTCAATTTTAAAACTAGTTTTTAAAAATTCAATTTTCAAACCAAATATTTTAACAAAAAATTCACTTTTAAAACCAGTTTTTAAAAATTCAATTTTCAAACCATAATTTTTTTAAAAGTAAAATTAATACTAAAGTCATTTTAAAGTATATAGGTTCATTACAACTAGAATTTGGTTCTTTATAAATCTAATGACAATAGCTAATCTATATAACATTTAATCATTCTCAAAATATCAAAAGAATACCACCAAAAAATTTTTCTAAAACAACAACCACAAAGTATCAAAAGATGCCAAGTTGCCAACAAAATCATCAAACAACCACAACCTTTGAGAAAAATATATCTGCAAATAACAAAATATACCTTTGTCATTTTAAAACAAATCTTTGAATGAAAGTATTAAACCAAATGAGAATATTAAGCATACCTAGTCATCATCAAGATTATCAATTGATGCCGCTATAGAACAAGCACCATCATTAGAGGAAACTATATCTGCCAAGGGAATCAAATTAATTATCAAGTCTATATTCAACAACTTTTAATTGGTAACTAATACCTAAATTCTAAAATAGAAAGACGACAAAAACAAAAATAAAATGAGAAGAAATATGAAAAAATTCTATACCTTGATCAACTTGTTGAAGAACTTCACCATCATCATCTAAAGCAGAGAAAAGATCTTCCTTAAGCCAATCTCCTGTGCAGACTAAGGCCTCTACCATTCTAGGTGTTAAGGAACTGCGGTATGGATCGAGGACTTTTCCTCCAGTACTAAATGCAGACTCCGAAGCTACCGTAGAAACAGGTATAGCCAATACCTCACAAGCTATATTTCCAAGAATTGGAAATCGGGTTGAGTTGACCTTCCACCAGTTTAGTATATCGAACTTATGGGAGTATGGCTCGCATTTTTCTTGTAAATATCTATCAAGTTCAGATCTTGTATTTGTTCTACGACCGGTTGCTTGCAGAAAAAAGCTCATGCCATGAAGATCGGTACTAATGTTGTTGGCTTGAACATCTTGCATATCAGTTTCACTTGTTTCCTCAGAACTTTGGTATTGCTGATAAAGTAACTTTATGCACTTGGAGAACTTTGACTTTAATTCGCCTCCTTTTTCTCCTCCAAATAAGTAATTCAAGAAATAATTGACATACTCAATCTTTTGCATTGGATTAAGTACGATAACAATCAATAACAACATATTCACCGAATCAGGATTGCCCCAATACTTCTCATACTTAACCTTCATCCTTTCTACCATTGACATAGTACTAAAATCAACAAAATTACAAGAATGACAAATAAATCGTCCAATTGCAAATACTTCCTTCATATACATATCACTGGTAACATATAAGGTACCAGAAACACGTATAGTGGCATCACTGAACACTCGCAAAAATGGTACAATGGACCCAGCATACTCCTAGTTTGAATCAGAAGGAACACCTCTCCCTTTTCCTCCATTCATCTCTCTTATATAGGTATTATCTTTCAAAGCAAGCAACTCAAATGCTTTGCGATACTTCAAAACTACCTTTAACATTTGATAGGTAGAGTTCCACCTAGTCTCAACATCCATGCAAGGTAAGCCTTTATATTGGATTTTTTCTAGTTCAACACACTTTTAAAACCTACTAGCTCTAGATAGAGAAGATCTAACATATTTTACTGCACTATGAATTCTCAAGACTGATTCATCAATCTCTTTTAACCCTTCTTTTACAATTAAGTTTATAATATGTGCACAACACCTCATCTGAATAAATTCACCATTCAAAATAATGTTATTCCAAGAATTCAATCGCTTCTTCATATATTTAATTGCAACATCATTAGACGAGGTATTATCAACTGTTACACTAAATACCCGATTCAAATTCCAATCATTTAAACAATATTCAATTGTTGCTCTTATAACCTCTCCTTAATGACTTGTCACTTGACAAAAATTAAGTATTTTTTTATGTAATTTCCAATCCAAATCAACAAAGTGTGCTGTCAAATTCATATAAGTAAAATTTTGAATTGAAGTCCAAGTGTCAATGGTTAGACATACTCTACCACAATTTGTCGAGAGAAAATATTGCAACTTCATCTTCTCTTCAGCATAAAGAGCTCCAATGTCACATGCTAATGTAGTCCGTGAAGGAACTTTGAATCTTGCTTGTAGGGCATGCACAAATCTTTGGAACTTCGGGCTTTCAACGAAGCAAAATGGTAGCTCTTCCCCAATAAATATTTCCACAAATGTCCTTCGAGCCTCCTCTTGGTCAAATTTGGAAGCACTGGGTGAATTTAAAACACCACGCTCATCTATAGTCGGTGTGGTCATTGTTTTTCTTCTTTTGTTCGAATTATTATTAGAATTTTTCTTGCATCTTCTCAAATGACCACCCTTTGAGCTGGTTCCATTCCCATATTGTATTAAACTACCATAATATTTGCATTTAACCTTTTTCTCGGTAGCATTCTCTACATCAAAATGATCCCAAACAGCTGACCGATTCTTACGAACACCTGACGGTGGAGAAGATGGTTGAGTGCTAGCGGACATTCCTGCTGCTTCAATATTACTGTTTTCAGTCATCTTGCTCTGCATATAAAGCAAGATGTACATAACTCAAAATTTGGTGCCAAACGTGCTAAAATTAACACAAACTAATCCAAAAAAACAGCAACCAATAAAACTTCAGCATGATTCATAAACTGATCCATGTTCATATATCTCGCAAAGAAAACACCGCCCAAAGATTATGAAATTAAAACTTCATATTAAGAATGATTTCAGCATGATTCATAAACTATACACAGCCCAAAGAGAGATAAACAACTGATTGTACCAACTTAGTGTCTTGTATTTTATGAAAATAACATGATATTTGCAAAGAGATATATGAACATGGATTATGAGGCTATTTCACATAAACTTAAACAGTCTAAGCAAAAAATACTAAAATATTTTGCACCTGACACGAGCTAAACAAGTCATAATTAGTTTAGCAACGAAATCATAAGATTGGTGAGGAACAACAGCAACTATACAAAAAGAGGATATACGAACTTTCTCTACATAAATCTGCTAAGAACCCAAAACGATATTAAATTTTGCAACAAAATGTCTTGTTACATTATTTAGCAACCTTTCCTTGCTAAAGACTAAAGCCACTCCCTCAAAGTAGAAGCAAAGCTTCGATATAGCTTTTGTTTCTTCCCCAGCCACATAAGAATGAAAAAGAATACAAAAAAAGGACAAAATAAAAATAGGGCATTGGATGAGAGATATAAATATTCAAACAAGCTCCGAAAAATTTTATAGTCTCGAGTTAAAAAATAAAGGGATGGAAAACATGTAATAGGAGCAGCAATCATAATTCATCTAATCGGATAAGTTGAAACCCTAAATAACATTCAGTCAACATTAACATGCAGCAAAAAAATAGAACCAGAAATAGACGATACAAATTCATGTATGAACAAAAATTTGGTCATATTTCACTTGTACAATAATCATCTATCTATTGAACACCATAATGCACAAAACTCCGGCTGCGCTAGTATCCTTATGCCACTCCGCGAGGAGATAAGAAGACAAAATTAAACATGTGGTCGCTTGGTTAGCACCTTATTGCAAAGAAGTATAGTATCTATTATCTATTTATCTTTTGACAAAATATCTAGAATCTTGGAAGTGAAAGGGTTCGTTCCCCCAAGAAATCCAACCAGCTGTCAGTTCTCTAACAAACAATTCTATGCATCGAGAAGGTTAAAGCCCAGGAACATAATCCAATAACAAATTTGTTCATGTTATAAAGAAAAGAAAAAATGAACTTACATTCAAATCATACAAGGTTCTCAGCACAAATTAGCAACCACATAAAAGTAAAACATCTCAGCCCAGTTTCTCATCACAACAGCCCAGTTCTAGCAACAATTTCAGCAATTTTAAGTAGTAAATTTTAAACAGAAGGCAAGGAAAATCTAATATATCCCTACTTTTAAACAATCTTTATGTACACCAATATAAAAGGTTTACAATTTCCAATAGGTAATCTCAGAACAGGATATAAAAGTTCCAATAACTTTGAGATTAACACAACACTAAAGAGGCCTTACAGTAGAGCAAGAGTGAACAAATTGGTAGCTGGAAAAAGGCCAACGTTTACGGCAGTAATAAGAGAAAGGCCTACAAGAGGACATAAAAACACAAGGAATACAAGGTCAAAGTACTTGATCAACACCAGTGAGATATTTAGAGGAAAATAAACCGCGCACAGGAAAGACATCAATAATTCAGAGTTCATGCGTTTTTAGTAAACAAATACTAAAGTCTCGAACCAATGTTTGGGAAATGTATGATATAGAAATTCATCACGACAAAGACAGTAATAAGAGTACAGACTACTACCTAGAAAATTCGGCTGTGCATAGGGATTTAATGAAATTTTAACTACAAAACGTATAGATTTGCAACATCCATAATTCACAAATCATGACATGAAATTGGACTATCCTTAACCTGATTAATAATGACGAAGCAGCAGTTAATCAAGCTTAATTAACCAAAATCAACTAATTAACCAATTAACAGGGGCTATAATCAACTAACAGCAACTAATATAACTAAGTTAATTAACCAAAATCAACTAAATAACCAAAATTAATCAAACTTAATAAAAATAAAAAGGAAAATGGACAAAAACCTAGAAATAAAGAACTAGAACAGGGGCTAATGCTTATTTTGCTTGTGCTGGAACTGCTTGTTCTGATTCAGTTTCATAAACTTTGTTGTACTCTTGGGTGGAAAAACAAAATCTACGATGCAATCAATTGCAAAATCAGACACGACAACCCAAAATTCGTCTAGAAGAAGAACGAGCAGAGGTAATGGTACTAACACTGTGACCCAGTGGCAAGAAGCACGAGCAGAGGCGAATGGAAAGCCCACACCTGTTGAAATAGAAGCACCGAAGGAGAAGACGCCGCAGTTAAAGGAGAAGCGTGACGCCACAGTTGATTTGTGCGTAGTGTGAACTGTGAACGGGTTCACCGAATTCGGGTTTTTCCAAATTTGGATCCGGATCTAGATTTAAGTTCGTTAAATAGTTTGGATTAATAAACCAAACCATAAAATTGATGCAATGTGGTTTGGATTTTTTTTAAATGATTTGGTTTATATTGGATTTATAATCCAAAATTTAGATTTTTTTACCCAGCCCTAACGCAAATATTGAACGTATCACCTATATAGTTAATATATAATTATGAATGAATACATACATAATATTACCTCATTTTTTATTATCTATCTATGTATTAATTATGTATGTGTGTATAATATATGTATGTATGTATTACCTATATAGTGAATACATAATTGTTGATTAATACATACATAATATTTCTTCATTATGTATTAATACATAATTATATATTACATATATATTAATTAATACATTTATAGTTAATAGTTAATTATATATTACTTATATATTCATTAGTATTACTCATGTTATGTATGTATGTATTAAAACATTGATAATATATAATTAACAATACATGTATACATAGTTAATTATGTATTACATATGTATTAATCCATATATAAAATATAATCATGTATTAATAATACATATTAACTTATTATATATTAATACCTAATTATGTATTAACTATGCATTAATTTATAAAGACATAGTTAATTATGTGTCAATACTTAATTTTGTATTATCTATTTATGCTTTAATACATAATTATGTATTTCTTATATATTAATTAGTATTACCTATGATATGTTTGTATGTATTAAAATATATGTAATACATCATTACTATATATGTAATAATATATAAATACAGACAGAGTTAATTATGTAAGACCTATATATTAATAATTTAAGTTTAGTTACTCTATTGGTCCATATAATTTTACAAAATTTTCGATTAGGCTTCTATACTTTTTTTTTTAATTTGGTCTCTACACCAAATTTTTTTCCTATAAATAGATGTAATGCTAATAATTATTTAATCATTCTTTAAGTTAAGTATCAATTCTCTTTATAATTGTGAAATTGAATACTAATTTACTCTATTTATTAAAGAAACAATCTAGGAAGAACAAATAGTTCTTCATACTGAAGTTAAAGAATATTTTGATTCAAATATAAAGTTATACAAAACAAAAAATTAGATAAAGTTGCTATAATTAATACATACATAGATAAGTATTTTAATTATTTCATTGTAAAATTTTAATCCAAAACATAGACATTTATGAAAATATAATTCATTCTCTCCATAAAATGTTTAAAGAATGTGTATTACAAAAAAAACGTCATTGAATATAATGTTACGTTATTCGCTCATTAATATGTTATGTGTGTTGTAATCTCATTTGTAGTAATGATCAAAGTTAATCTGCACAAAGAACACACCGATATTGTATGTACTCCTTAGATATTACTTATGTATGTATAACTTATGTAATTAATACATAATTATGTATGTATAACTTATGTAGTTAATACAGACATATTATTATCTCATTATGTATTATCTATATATGAATTATATATATATATATTAATACATAATTAATACATATATAGTTAATAATATATAAATTTATTATCAGCAGAGGTAATGGTACTAACACTGTGACCCAGTGGCAAGAAGCACGAGCAAAGGCGAATGGAAAGCCCACACCTGTAGAAATAGAAGCACTGAAGGATAAGACACCACAGTTGAAGGAGAAGCGTGACGCCACAGTTGATTTGTGCCTAGTGTGAACTGTGAACGGGTTCACCGAATTAGGGTTTTTCCAAATTTGGATCCGGTTCTGGATTTAAGTTCACTAAATGATTTGGATTAATAAACCAAACCATAAAATTGATGCAATGTGGTTTGGATTTTTTTTTAAAATGATTTGGTTTAGATTGGATTTATAATCCAAAATTTGGATTTTTTTACCCAACTCTAACACAAATATGGAACGTATCACCTATATAGTTAATATATAATTATGAATGAATATATACATAATATTACCTCATTTTTTATTATCTATGTATGTATTAATTATGTATGCGTGTATAACATATGTATGTATGTATTACCTATGTAGTGAATACATAATTGTTGATTAATACATACATGATATTTCTTTATTATGTATTAATACATAATTATATATTACATATATATTAATTGATACATTTATAGTTAATAGTTAATTATATATTACTTATATATTCATTAGTATTACTCATGTTATGTATGTATGTATTAAAATATTGATAATATATAATTAACAATACATGTATACATAGTTAATTATGTATTACATATGTATTAATCCATATATAAAATATAATCATGTATTAATAATACATATTATCTTATTATATATTAATACCTAATTATGTATTAACTATGCATTAATTTATAAAGACAGTTAATTATGTGTCAATACTTAATTTTGTATTATCTATTTATGCTTTAATACATAATTATGTATTTTTTATATATTAATTAATATTACCTATGATATATTTGTATGTATTAAAACATATGTAATACATCATTATTATATATGTAATAATATATAAATACAAACAGAGTTAATTATGTAATACCTATATATTAATTTAGGTTTAGTTACTCTATTAGTCCCTATAATTTTACAAAATTTTCGATTAGGTTTCTATACTTTTTTTTTAATTTGGTCTCTATACCAAATTTTTTTCCTATAAATAGATGTAATGCTAATAATTATTTAATCCTTCTTTAAGTTAAGTATCAATATCAATTCTCTTTACAATCGTGAAATTGAATACTATTTTACTCTATTTATTTAAGAAACAATTTAGGAAGAACAAATAGTTCTTCATACTGAAGTTAAAGAATATTTTGATTTAAATATAAAGTTATACAAAACAAAAAATTAGATAAAGTTGCTATAATTAATACATACATAGATAAGTATTTTAATTATTTCATTGTAAAATTTTAATCCAAAACATAGACATTTATGAAAATATAGTTCATTCTCTCCATAAAATGTTTAAAGAATGTGTATTAAAAAAAACGTTATTGAATATAATGTTCCGTTATTCGCTCATTAATATGTTATGTGTGTTGTAATCTCATTTGTAGTAATGATCAAAGTTAATCTGTACAAAGAATACACCAATATTGTATGTACTCCTTATATATTATTTATGTATATATAACTTATGTAATTAATACATAATTATGTATGTATAACTTATGTAGTTAATACAGACATATTATTATTTCATTATGTATTATCTATGTATATATATATATATATTAATACATAATTAATACATATATAGTTAATAATATATAAATTTATTATCAACAGAGGTAATAGTACTAACACTGTGACCCAGTGACAAAAAGCACGAGTAGAGACGAATGAAAAGCCCACACATGTTGAAATAGAAGCACCGAAAGAGAAGATGCCACAGTTGAAATAGAAGCGTGACGCCATAGTTAATTTGTGCGTAGTGTGAACGGTTCATTGAATTAGGATTTTTTCAAATTTGGATCCGGATCTGGATTTAAATTCGTTAAATGGTTTGGATTAATAAACCAAACCATAAAATTGATGCAATGTGATTTGGATTTTTTTTAAATGATTTGGTTTAGATTGGATTTATAATTCAAAATTTGAATTTTTTTTGCTCAGTCCTAGCGCAAATATTGAACGTATCACCTATATAGTTAATATTTAATTATGAATGAATACATACATAATATTACCTCATTTTTTATTATCTATGTATGTATTAATTATGTATACATGTATAACATATGTATGTATGTATTACCTATGTAGTGAATACATAATTGTTGATTAATACATACATAATATTCTTTCATTATGTATTAATACATAATTATATATTACATGTATATTAATTAATACATTTATAGTTAATAGTTAATTATATATTACTTATATATTCATTAGTATTACTTATGTTATGTATGTATGTATTAAAACATTGATAATATATAATTAACAATACATGTATACATAGTTAATTATGTATTACATATGTATTAATCCATATATAAAATATAATCATGTATTAATAATACATATTAACTTATTATATATTAATACCTAATTATGTATTAACTATGCATTAATTTATAAAGACATAGTTAATTATGTGTCAATACTTAATTTTGTATTATCTATTTATGCTTTAATACATAATTATGTATTTCTTATATATTAATTAGTATTACCTATGATATGTTTGTATGTATTAAAACATATGTAATACATCATTACTATATATGTAATAATATATAAATACAGACAGAGTTAATTATGTAATACCTATATATTAATTTAGGTTTAGTTACTCTATTGGTCCCTATAATTTTACAAAATTTTCGATTAGGTTTCTATACTTTTTTTTAATTTAGTCTCTACACCAAATTTTTTCCTATGAATAGATGTAATGCTAATAATTATTTAATCCTTCTTTAAGTTAAGTATCAATTCTCTTTACAATCGTGAAATTAAATACGATTTTGCTCTATTTATTAAAGAAACAATCTAGGAAGAACAAATAGTTCTTCATGCTGAAGTTAAAGAATATTTTGATTCAAATTTAAAGTTATACAAAACAAAAAATTAGATAAAGTTGCTATAATTAATACATACATAGATAAGTATTTTAATTATTTCATTGTAAAATTTTAATCCAAAACATAGATATTTATGAAAATATGATTCATTCTCTCCAAAAAATATTTAAAAAATGTGTATTACAAAAAAAAACGTCATTGAATATAATGTTACATTATTCGCTCATTAATATGTTATGTGTGTTGTAATCTCATTTGTACTAATGATCAAAGTTAATCTGTACAAAAAACACACCGATATTGTATGTACTCCTTATATATTACTAATGTATGTATAACTTATGTAATTAATACATAATTATGTACATATAACTTATGTAGTTAATACAGACATATTATTATCTCATGATGTATTATCTATATATGAATTATATAT
Organism: Arachis stenosperma; assembly: GCF_014773155.1. Lineage (NCBI taxonomy): Eukaryota > Viridiplantae > Streptophyta > Magnoliopsida > Fabales > Fabaceae > Arachis > Arachis stenosperma. Next base: position 7,696,968 of record NC_080378.1, read on the forward strand.
ATATAGTTAATACATATATAGTTAATAATATATAAATTTATTATCCTTGTATGTATTATGTATGTGTATATGTATTACCTATGTAATTAATAAATAATTATGGATATATATATTACCTCATTATGTATTAATATTTAATTATGTATAACATATGTATTAATTAGTACATTCATAGTTAATTATTTATTTTTTATATATTAATTAGTATTACATATGTAATAAAGTAATTTCTAAAAATAAGAAATTCCAATTTATAAAAGTAAATTTTAACTTATTTATATTTATATTTTAAAAAATGGGAGTCATTATACAATCATCCTGATTCGGACTACCCTTAGACTTCATGTATATATAATTCGAATCGGCTAAATTTGATTAACAAGCATTACTACTAATTTGAATTGGCCTAATTTGAATTAGTGTTGGTTTGTCTAATTCAAATAGGGTTTATTCGAATTACATAATAACGTGCTTTTGGTAGATCTAAGTAACATTTTTTATTTTGGTTGATTTATATAATATTAGCCTTCAGTTGGTTTATATATGTATTTTGCCATTTTGGTTATTGCTTGTTAGAATAAAAATAAATTTTATTTTATTTTTTTTAAAATTATTTTGGTGTTTGTACATATATTATACCAATTGGAATAAACTAAAAGAGTTGATTACAATGTGTCAAAATCGTGTTATATAAGAAAATATTTTTAATAAAAAGTATAACACAGTTAACTTTTTATTAAAAGTTTATGTAATTATTCTATTTTATATAGTTAACATAGAGTAATATTTTCCAAACATAGCATATAAATACAGTATATTTATAAGTACAGTATTATTGGCTTGAATTTTGTTTTTGGTCGCAGTACGTATTATTGGTTTCGTTGAATGAGGAATCTAGGAATAAAAACAATGGAGAACCAAGATGAAATAAAATAAACAAATAAATATTTTTCTAGTATAAATAAAATTTTTACTATAAAACATTAATATGACCCAATTCCTACATGGCCTATTTATTGTTGTCAGTGCATGATCAATCAGCTCATGTTGCAACTAGAGTCAGAAAAAAACAAATAATAGAGTGTCTACTTTTGACCTTTCAAACCCAATAGCACATCCAATTGGGTAATTTTATAGAGCGCAAAAATAAAACGCAACCGACCACTTATTCATAAATTTGAATCCTCTAAATTTTGAATTTTTATTTTAGAGAATAAAATGTGATCTTTTACTCTTAAATATTGTCTCTTAGTTCCACGTATAAAATAAATAGTGATGCTTTATCCTCTAAAATAAAATTTAAAATTTAAAAAATCTAAATCCCTTAGCTTATTCATACTTAGAAGATTGAAATTTCATTAAAAGCGTTACAACAATGACATACCAAAAACTCTTTCATATATATATCTTTTAATTTAAAAATATATTTGTACAGCATCTTTTTTATTTTATCCAAGTATCATACGTTAGTGGGAAGCACAACAAACTGGATATAATTAAAGAATATGGACAATGACTTGTTCCAAAGAATCAAAAGTGGTCCAGAAAATTAGAGATCCTATTATTTAATTTGGTTTTATTTATTCATTTATCTCATATGGAGTTGGAAGAGACTATCATTGAAATGGTGGTGACAAAAAAAAACTTGTTGATCACGCGCCTTAACCTTTTTCATCAATTCATTTCATGGGTTCAAAATATTTTTTATTTAAAGTTTTTCCTTAAAAATATTAATCTTTTGTATGCTTTTTTTGTCTTTATTAGCATTACTTTTGAACTATCACCTATATAAATTTTATGCTATTTTCTATGCACAAATGCAGAGGTTATTAATCTCTTCACAAAAAGTATAGTACATTTCATATTTAGAAGATTATTATATTTATTTAAAATAAGAGTAAAAATGATCAAATTTATTTTTGAAAGATTATATATTTTTTAAATTAATTTTTAAAATTTTTAATTAAATTTGTCTTTTAAAAATCTTAATTTAGTCATTTATTTTTCTGTTAATTTTGTGACTGATGCGTCAAAATTTACTGACGTTTAATGACGTCACACTGACTATAACACATTCGTAAGTCGTAATAGTCAAATTAATCTCAAATAAAAAAATTGAAATATTGCTAATTTGTCAAATTAGATAATCATTTGTCAAAAAACTTCAAATATTTATAAAATATAAATTATATATATATGATCCTAACAAATCATAGACATTTAGTTTTATTTCTTAAAAAAATATATACACAAATATGTATCCACTTTAGTTAGTTAGAACCAATATAAGAATGGCTGTATTTTTATATTAATTGAGAATGTTTCACATGTAAACAATCATTCAATCAATACTGTTATTTTTTTTCAAAGGTAAAAATTTCATTGAATGAAACTATAGTTAGATTTACAATGGACTCCATACAAAAATAAAGATGAGATATCACATAATCTAATATGATATCACTTTAAAAAAAAAGAAGAAAAAAACTTAAAAAAGTGAAAGAAAATAAACTTAATGAGAGAAGTTAGTATGGTCTTCAAGGAGCTTCATCTTCATCCTTTTGCTGGTGCTTGAAAATCATTTTCCAACTTAATTGCTACCTCTAAAATCTGCTGATGGCCAATTTTATTTCTAAAAAGAAATAAATATATAAAATGTGTAATTATACGAAATGGGAATAAATAATATATTCTCGTATATATGAGAATGACAAAGACTTCCAATTTTATTTGCATGAGCTTACATCCTAAAAAGTACTCTCGTTTCGAGGGTTACTTGAAATTGAATTGTGTTTTGGATTGAGTCCAAGTTTTCAGTGAGGTGGTTTCCGATTTAGTCCTAACAAGCAACCGTCGTCCGAGTTATTTGTGAGGAGATGGAGGGTGGTACTTGTAAAGCACTCCGATACGTAAGTCAACAAGGGGCTTAGCAGGAGTGTCAGTGAATTTTGATGTAATAAAATTTTATAAAATTAGAATAACTTATTTTTTTAAGTAACCCATGAAAATTAATATTTAATTTTGCGTATCTATAGCTTTTTTTACTTCAATAAAAAAATCTACATTTATTAGATTGTTTAAATTGAAATTTATTACACTATTTTTATAAATTGATATATGTTATTATTTCTCCAAAAATCGAATAATCTGTAACCATTTACTAAATAAAATTTGCAAACATGAAAAATAAAGAGAAAATTAAATTAAATTATGTTAGGCAAATACAACTTTCTTTTGGCAAAACTACACAAGGCATTTCATACTTAAGAGGCCCGTTCAGTATTATTATCTCATTATATATTATTTATGCATGTATTAATACATAATACACATATAGTTAATAATGTATAAACGTATTATCTATGTATGCCTTATATATGTATTATCTATGTATTTAATACATAATTATGTATCAATACAAATAGTATTATCTCATTATATATTAATATTTAATTATGTATTCTCTATATATTAATTAATACATAAATAGGTAATTAATTAATACATACATAGTTAATTATGTATTACTTATTTATGTATTAATACATAATTATGTATTATTTATGTAGTAATTAGTATTACTTATATATGTATCTATGCAGTAATATATATGTAATACGTAATTGTTATGTATGTACTAATGTTTAAATATATACATCATTAATTATATATCTTCTATGTATTAATACATATATAATACATAGTATTATCTCATTATGTATTAATATTTAATAATGTATTAGCTATGCATTAATTCATACATACATAGTTAATTATATGTTAATACTTAATTTTGTATTACCTATTTATGTATTAATACAAAAATTACTTATATATAATTATTTTTGTATTATCTATTTAATTTCTTTTATTTATATGACAAAAATATCCTTCAATCAAAATTAAAATTAAATCAATCTAACTAAATTTAGCAAAACAGAAAAATCAAAATCAAATCAGATTGGGTTTACTTTTTTTCATCAAGTATCAACATTCGTTGTTCCCTAAAAATGATAAACCAAACTCTAACCCAAGCAAAAACTCAAAACCAGTTCACTTCTCCTGTCATTTGTCTCTTTCGGCTCGCTCTACCAACAATATGTTGTTTCCTTAACCCAGTAACCTTATCTCCGCTGTGTGATACCTAATTTTGTGTCTTCATATTGTCACCCCTGCATTGTGTTGTCTCACCTTCGTCGCCCTGTCTTGCATCGTCGTGCTATCGCCGCCCTGCCTTGCCTCGCCTCGTCGCATTGTCTACTCTCTTGAGTATAGCTCACTACTCATCTTTGATTCCCTTTCATTTACATGTGATTTATTTTTCTTTGTTGAGATATATTAAGTTGTGTGATTTATTACAGGTATGACACACTTGTACATGAACCTTTTATAAGAATTGGTTCAAAAGAAAGAATTTAATATGCCTTTTTATAATACAGAAAGATTTGGCGAGGCTCATATTTCGACATTTGTAACATGGGTGTAAATTGAAAGGAAGGTTTTCATTGGACAAGAAGCCAAAGCCAAGAAAAAAGCAGAGATGAGTGCAACAAATGTTGCATGTACAACTTTAAAAGAATGAAAAGGCAGTTTCATAATTTTTTATTTTATAATATGTCCATAAACATAGATGCTGAAGACTAATCGTCATTGAAATGCAGTAAGTAAACTTCTGCGAAAGTTAGGGATAAATTTTTTTCCGAAATTCTTATTGGTGTTGGTAGTGGTGGTGTTCTAAATAAAAATTTATTGCATTAATTTTTGAAGTAGTGACGTAATTCATTATTTTCCTGCAACGAAGAGGCTCGAGTTAGAGAAATTAGCAACAATTGCATCTATTGCTGGTCTAGAGTAATTCTTTTATGGTATCTAGGTTGATCATATCCCGCAGAACCAATTGATTATCACAATAAGGTAGATCTAGTTTGCATATTCAATGTGATTGCTCGAGATAGTAACCATTTGTTTATTACTTCTTTCTTTAGAAATTTGTATGGATATTTCATAGAAGTTTCAAAGTAGGACTATTTTTTCACATGAATGAATGTAATGCTATTAATTATTTAATCCTTATATAACTTAAGTATCAATTCTTTTCATAATTGTGGAATTAAGTACTGTTTTACTCTTTTTTTTTTTAAAGAATCTACCTATGAAAAACAAGTAGTTCTTCATATTGAAGTTAAAGACTATTCTGATTCAAATATAAAGTAATGCAAAACAAAAATTTAGATAAAGTTGTCATAATTAATATATATATAAATAAGTAGTTTATTAATTTCATTATGAATTTTTAGTCTAAAACATATACATTTGTCAAAATATAATTCACTCTCTCCATAAAATGTTTATAGATTATGTATTACAAAAAAAAACGTTATTGAATATTACATTATTCACTTATTAATATGTTTTGTGTGTTGTAGTCTTATTTGTAGTAATGATAAAAGTTAATCTGCACAAGAAACGCACCAATATTGAACATACTCCCGATATATTACTTATATATGTATTATGTATGTATGTATTACCTATGTAATTAATATATAATTATAGATTAATACATATATATTATTACCTCATTATGTATTATCTATGTATGAATTACCTATGTATGTATTAATATATAATTAATATATATGTAGTTAAATAATGTATAAACATATTATCCTTGTATGTATTATGTGTGTGTATATATAACTTATGTAATTAAAAAATAATTATACATTAATATATATAGATACTTAATTATGTATTATTTGTGTTAATTAATACATTCATAGTTAATTATTTATTATTTATATATTAATTAGTATTACCTATGTTATGTATGTATTAATAAATGTGTATACATAATTACTATGTATATATGAATATATAAATACATATACATAATTAAATTGTATTACCACTCACCCTCTAAAAAAGTTAAATATGTTATTAAAAATTATGTTAATCACTTGTTAATATGTTTTGTGTTACTTATGTAAAAATACATACATAGCTAATTATGTATTAATTAATATATACATAGCTAATTATGTATTACCTATTTATGTATTATTACATAATTATGTATTACTTATATATTAATTAATATCATCTATATTATGTATGCATGTATTAATATATATGTAATACATGATTATTATATATGTATTAATTTATAAATACAGACATAATTAATTATATATTACTTATATATTAATTATTAATTAATACATAATTAGTGCAGCGGCTCTTGGTAGAGGAAGATATGATCGTGGAAAGTTTGGTGTAAAAATCTGAAATTCTGCAAAGATGCAGAATTTTGTGATTTCTAGTATGTGCGCACACCCGTGTGATTTTCTGAACCTGTGCGCACGCACAGCCTTGTGTGTATGCACACACAGGGAAATGCCTTCGGTTGGGAGCGCTAGCACAACCTGTGCGTGCACATAACTAATGGAGTTTTACAACCTGTGCGCACGCACACGTTGGGAAGGACAGTCTGTTGAGAGCGCTAGCACACCTTGTGCGAGTGAACAGAATTTTGAAATTTAGTACCTGTGCGTACGCACACCTTTATGCGTATGCACACGTTTTAAAATTTTCTCTGGGCGTGCGCATGCACACCCCTATGCGTACGCACATGCCCTGTTTTTCAAACTTAAACTTTGTTTTCAACTAGTTCACCTTCCCAACAAGCTTGTAAGCTTCTGAAACACCATTTTAAGACTCTTGGGCTTATTTTTGGGTATTGAAACATGGGAAAGGTCCTAGGGGATTTGATTTGGTATTATGTTGAAAAGTTAGAGAACGGAGGCTTAAGTTTCTGGTGTACTGAGGATGGGTTTAATGGAGTGTGAAGGAAGACTGGTATATGAATTGAGAACTGATGAACTGATGAGTTCGGAAATGAAAATGTTGAAATTGACAGTGGTTGAGATGAGTCGATGACTCGGAATGAGATGATGGAGTGAGATGATGGATCCATAATACACTGAAAATGTTTTCTGAAAACCTATGATGTATCATTTTATATTGAGATTGATGAGACGCTATGCGCCCGGCAGGGATGGTGGTTAATCCCGCCTGTCGAGGTAGCGGCAGCGGCATAAGGATGGTGGTTAATCCCACTTACGTTGAGATGTGAGGTCTGTGGCAAGAGTACCCCGCTCGCATCCCTTCAGATCAATAGAGTGTACAGGCACAAAATTCTGGACGGTGTTCCGAGCACTATATCTCGGGGGTTCCCAATGATGATTCCGAAGGGCGACATCTCCATGGAGATGTGTCGGGTTGGCAGTTGAACCGACAATGTGATATCACAGCCAATAGGACAGGCATTCATCATGTGCATCTTATACCTATTTGTTTGCTTTGCCGACTTGTAATTGTATGCCTAATTGAATAACATGCCTAATTGCTTACTGGAATTAGTTGCCTTATATGCTTCTACCTGTGTTTTACTTGCATTGAAATTAATTGTATTTTCTACTAGGATTGAGGAGGTTCGGAAGGCGGTGGCGATGGGATCGCATGGAGGATAGGTTGATGAAGGTTGTGGGACAGTAGAGAACTGTTAGACTAGAAAATCCTTTAAGTTAGATTATCCTTTTATTATGTTAAGGTTCTATGTATGATTTACTATTTTAATTATGCCTTAAGATTGAATCTTGTGATGGATATGAAGTCTAGGATTGCCTTTGGCGTCCCGGGGTCTTATATCTTACATCATTGGGTACTGTTACCATACTGAAAATTTCCGGTTTTCATACCATATTCTGTTGTTGCTTTTTAGATGCAGGTCGCAACCCATCTCGGTGAGTTGCCTAGATGGTGACAGAAGTGGAGGATCATGATACTTTTGGAGTCTTTTTGATTATTCTGTTTATACATCTCTCACTTTTGTATTTTGCTTTTGCCTAGAGGCTTGTATTGAGAGAAAAAAACTTGTATAAGCTGTTTTAAACTGTATGGTTTCTGTATGGTCTGTATATGGCTAGCCGACTAAAATTCCGCGAGCCGTGACTAGATTCTTATGCTATTATACTCCTATCTTTTGTTATATTATATCTATATCTTGTGCTTTAAGTTAGTATCTTCATGGGTACGTTTTGCACTTTTTTTAAATCCTGTTTTTGAGCTATATCTTTCATCGGGCTTCTAGATTATATTAATCCTTCTATATATTATATGTATGAGCTTTAGAATTGTCGTTACCTTTGATTAACCTTTGCTTTACGACGCAAAGTAAAGTTTAGGCTAATTAGGGTGTTACACAAAAGGTTCTATAGTAGCTTCCTAAAAAGAGGAAAAGAAAAAAGTTAGAACCAACAATAATATAAAGTAGTATTCAAATTGCAATAAATAATTCCGAAAATAAATAGATGAATGCCTGAATCATATATATTTAGCTAATGTTTATAACAACCGAAGACATGTAACAAACACATAAGCCAGAGAACAAATTAGAAAAAAAAAGCATATGCTATATTGCAAAGCAGATTTAGAACCAATAAAAAAAAAGTAACAAAGTAGATTCAAGAGTAACCCAAAAAGTTATACTATTAAAACAAAGAATTAATCTTTTGTGGAGAGAAAGATACTTTTATAAAGTAAAATCGTTGGTTGGAATATGAAACTAGACGTGTAGCAAGTTTAAGATAAAGACAAACATAAAAAATCTATTATAGTCATCCATAAAATGGGAAAGTATTAATATATAACAAATGATACCTGATGCAATAGAATTATATAAATTAGCAATCAAAATCAAGCAGCGATAATTTAAACTTGTGGAAGAATCATATGCACCTTTCAAAAGTTTAGGAAAATCTGAATTAAAAGAAAAAAAAGGCTAAAAGCCTAAGACTAATGCTAAAACTGTATTTAAATGAAACACTTTTAGTGTGTGTTTGGATTACAGTTTGCAAATCAGAGTTTGCATAAAATTGATTTTGTAAAATTGATTTTGATGATAAGTTAGTTTGAGTTAACGTAATTTATGTTTGGTAATCTTTATATCAAAATTGATTATAGTAAAATAAATGTTGTTTGGATTATACTACTCAAAATCACTTTTAGATGAAAAATTACTAAAATAGACATCAATTTTATATACCTGCAAAATTAGAATATTATAAAAAATAATATAAAAAATATTTATCATATAAATAAATAAATACAATAAAAAATAAAAATATAAAAGAGAGTACTATAAATTTTTTAATGTCACACAAAAAGAAAATATTCTATAATTTTTTTGTATCATCAGTACTCTTAATTTAGTATTATTTAGACTATAAATTTTTATTATTTGACTCTATTGTTATTTATAATTAATTTTTATTTATTTTGTCCTTTTTTATAGGATCATAATTTATATTATTCAAAATTTTGATAATAAATGTATATAATAATTACAATTACAATTACAAATTTTACAAATTCAGAATAAAAATAAAAAAATAATACAAAACAAAAATAGTATATCAAGAATAGAAAAAAAATTATACAGATAAATAAAAAATTCCATAAAACCAACATATATCATATGAACCAAAAAATATAAAACGTAAATAAAATTCATATGAATAAATCAAATAAAAATAAAAATTTCAATTTGTTAGTGATTGAAATAAATCTGAACGATTTTGATGAAAAAAATCAAACTAAAAAATTATGAAGAAGTAGGAAGAACTACAAAGAATGACTGTGAAGATAATAGTTACTAGTATCATTCTTATAGAAGAAAATGAAGGGTAGGATTAGTAGAAGAAACGTGAAACGTGAAACGCAAAAGCTACAAATTTGAGCTTCTCCTAAACGTGGGTTCAGAGGCAGAATCAATTCTGCGTTCACAAAGATAAAAATTGCCAAACATCAAAGTAAAACTTTCAAGAAACTCAAACGGGCTTCTCTCCTCTCCAACGTGTTTGCCAAACACACCCTTAATGTTCAAGCTCAACAAAAATGACTAACATACTAAAAAATATGTTTCAGTTCCAACAGCATTTTTTAATTTTTGCTAAAGTTGCATAGAGATCATAACATACACCAATTAATTTACTATATCATATATAGAAAATGTAACCAACCATCGTAACCTTCTAACAAATTTCAATTATTATAATTATATTCTTAAAAAATCTTATGATCCAAAAGATAAAATAACATGTAAACTAACATAATATAATATAGAATTAACAGTTGATAGCATAAGATTGATCAACCATTTTGAAATGGACAATTGGTTGGTGATGATGTACGCCAGAAATTGGAAAGAGTTCTTGAAGACGTGCAAATCCAAGTTAAAGCTAGACAGATCCACGACCCAGATGAGTACGATCAAGAAGTATATTAAATACTTCACCATAGTATCCAAGATATTAGTTCCCAACGAACGTGTATTCTGTCAACAAGTCTTTGGCCAATCTTCTCCCATCTCTAAATAGTCCTTTTATGCAGTTTTGCTTGCAAGTCAAGCAAGATTTTATGAGTTCTATCCAAATGAGATGCCTATACTGATGAATTTGCCTGAGATTTTCCTAACATTCTGAACAATGCATGACCTAATTGTTACATTTTGGTCACTGTTTCCTGATGATAATAATAACCCCATAACTGCTAACATGGTCGACCTCGAAAGAAAACTAGGGATTACAATTTCAGGGACGCCGACTTGCCTCCTAAAATTGGAAACTCTTATTCCTGTGAGCCTTATCCAATTACCATCCAAGCATTGAACTGCCTTGATACTACTTTCAAAGATAGTGACATGTTGAAACCACTCCTCCAAGCATACCCCAATCCCAAAGTTTAGGTTCGAAAGGATGCCGATCTCTGATTTCACACTACATAGATTGGAATGTCAACCAGCTTGAGGCCTCTTTTGGAATTCACGTTCAAAAAGGCCTACGCCTATCAGTTGCAGGGAGTCTCCATGATGGCCAATGTTATCTACATATTAAAAAAGGCCACAAAATTCGAATTTGAATTATCTGAGGAAGATGGTTGGGTCAAAAAACAAGCGTCAATACTTCAAAGGTGCTTTGAACAATATAACCGACAGATTCATATTGAGTTGCTGAACTTTTTCAAGCAGTATAACGTAAAGGCCATGGAATCTTCAATGTGGAACATGCTAAGAGGTCTCAAACTTAACTCACTTGATAATCATTCAGCAGAGTTTTTGAAAAGCGGATTAGCCCCAAATTATGAAGAGCTCCTTGAGAGATTCCATGCTTTTCTAAATGGCAATCAGGACACACACACCATTTGAGAATCATCCACCAGAGTTTTTGAAGAGCGTATTAGCCCCAAATTATGAAGAGTTCCTTGAGAGATTTCGTGCTTTACTGAATGGCAATCAGGACACACACCATCGAAATATACTTCAGCTTCCGAAAGATGAAATTAAAGGTAAGACTATCGAATCTTATGACATGTTAGAAATAACAAATTTTACATCACAGATGAAAAAAAATCTCAAATTCAAAAAATAGAGCTAGTTTTATAAAGAAAAAATCGTTAGATTTATCCAAACTTTTTTCTTAGTTTAGTTGTTGATGTTGCTTATGCCTTCCGCTCTAAATTTCATTGCTGTTTTTTTTTTTTGTAACTAGAAAGAAAACAAACAACAATCAAGAAAGGAAAAACAAACAAGAAACTGCTTAAGAAAGGCAGTCTTGCTGAATACTACTCTCAAACTCCTTCCAAGGCAACAGAAGCTCCACTTGGGGAGAAAGGGTCCTTATTGTCGTCTTTGCCATGATATTTGCTACTGTGTTTGCATCTCTCAAGATTAGCTGGAGATCAGCACGCCATTTTCAAGACATGATATCTCGAATTTTCAACACCAGAAGATCAATAAAACCAGAACAATCCTATAAATTATTGACAATAATACAGCCTCCACACAATTTGTCTCACAAATAACATCTTTTTGCCCCAAGTCCCAGGCTAAAAGAAAGTCTCTCCAAATAGTAAACAACTCTCCTTGCAGAATACTATGACTCTCAATTATTCCCAAACAGCCTCGTTGTCACATTCCCTTCCAATCTCTGTAAACACAGGCAAAAGCAACCCGAGCACCATTGTCAGGATAGCTAGCATCGTAATTAATCTTAAAAGTACCCACCGAAGGGGAAATTCAAGAGCCACTAATGGTGGAGGGGATAGATACTTGTTGCAACTCAAAAATATTCTGGAGCTCCTTTTCCAAGAATAAAGCCATACCAGTCATCTTGTCCGTGGTCCAAGACTCGTGGGATAAAAGATCTCGTTATTCCTCGAATGTCAAATTCACCAGAGATTAGAAGAAGAAATTTCATTACTATTTACAATTACATAAGACCACATTTTGCATTCTGGAGAAGTTAGGAGGCAATTCGAAAAATTACAACAAAAAAGGCTGGTGAAGTCCTTTTCTTCAGCTCGATCGATGAAAAAAGACTCTGTCTCAAGACTGACTTGGAGAAGTTTTTGGAATCTTATCAAGACTGAAGGCTTGGAATGCCAAGGTATTTTGTATTTAGCTTAAACTTATTTACTTTATCCATTACACTTATATCAGAATCAAACATAAACTTCTTTCTTTCAATTCCTAGTTTAATTTTTTAAACATCAAAACTATTTTAAAAATAGAGACCATTTTAGATAACATTCTAAAGAAATTTTATATATATAACAATCTCTTTGAAATTTAATGTTTCCACTACATCACTACAAGAAAAAAAATACATTTTTAATTGCTTATCCAAAAAATAATTATTTTAATAGAATATTCGTAATTACTGATCACTTATTGTCCAAAAAAAAAACATTTAAAGTATTCTTGACTATCTAAAGATTATGTGAACCTTTTCAGGAATGCAAGACAAAATAATGAAAAAAGAAAAATCAATTTTCTAGTGTCTATTGTTCGATGTTGAACTTTTCTTTTATAATATTTAACATTTATTCATTTTATATTTTAACTTAAATATTAATTATTTAAACTTTTTTTATTAATTAAATATCATTCTTTTAAATTCTATAGCAAACACCATAAGAAAACAAAATAAAACTTTCTCATGTTTTGTGATTATTAATAAATTATGAACAACAATACACTGAAGATTACTATTAGAAGCACCACTTATTAAGTATCCAAGTGTGAGTATCCATTAATATTAAGAGAGATGTATATAGTAGCTAGGTTATCGTTATGCAATTGTTTTTATAATTTTGGCCTTTTATTTTTTTAGTCGATATTTTTGTTTTTATTATTTTTCAAAAGACAGTGATGTAATTTAATATAATTATCGGATTTATAGTCAAAATAGTTTCTTTTGAAAGAACACATATAAGTAATTTCATCTTTAAAATTATAAATAATTAGTCTAGTTAGTTATTATACAAATTAATCTTATTTGTCTTGTTAACATTAAATCTGTAATATTCTCTAATAATATCAAACCGATTTGATTCTAAACTTAACTAATTTATTATGTCGAATTTATTTTATAAATGGATAAAAATATTATCCCAAAATCCATTTTTTATATTTTGAATTAAGAAACTTTGACGATTTTATATCAAAAATGTAAATATTTTTTTGGTAATCAATGTAAATTTAATTTAAGAGTATGTACTAAGAGAAATAATCAACATCGACATAAAGTCATCCAAAAAAATTAACATCGACATAAGTATACTAATGAACCACAGCCATTCTTTTTTTTTTTTTTGTGCGCGTTATATGAAGGAAAAGATTTTAGATTGTCTAATTTCCGCAAAACACAATTAATAATAAAAATGATAGTGGTATACCAAATCATGATGCGTATGTGTGTATATATATATTTCCCTAAACTATAACAAGATATATCGTTTGTTATATTTAATGTACTTCTAATTTAATTTTTTAAGGCAACATTTTTGTTTAAGGTTTTTTTTTTTTGGACATTATTGTTTAAGGTTAAGTATAATGAGTTTATGACGTGATCAGGGAAATTTCTTGGCCATAAACTTTTTTTTTCTTTGGATTTTATTTTTGGTTATTGGCCGTAAACTTTCTTTTTTTTTTTTCTATTAGTAATAGAGGTCCATTATTTATTTATTGCTCAAACTATAGTTCTGAAAACCGAACCGGACAGACCGGTTCAACCAGAAAAACTGAGAATCGGTCACTTAACCAGTCCGGGTAAGATCAGAAACCGCCAAACAAAAAACCGGTGAAAAAACCGGTCGAACCGGCGGTTAACCGGTGAACCGGAAGAACCGTTCGATTTTTTAGCAGTTTTTTTTTAAAACCAAACTACTAAACGATGTCGTTTCGAAGGTGGGAAAAAAAAACGAATGAAAGGCCAAAAAGGCCCCAATCCCTGAATTCCCACCCCCACCCCCTTTCTGTCTCTCTAAAGGCCCCAATCCCTGAATCCCCACCCCACCCCTTTCTGTTTCTCTCTCTCTCACTCATACCCACCAGAAAACCCTAGCTCCCACCCATAGGCCATAATCCTCTCCTCTCTTCGAATTCCAAGAATAGCCACCACCCACCATCCCATTTCAGAGCTTAAACTCATCGCCGACCCCTTCTCTACTTGTCGCCCTCTCTGTCCGAGCTCGCTTTGTCGCCGTGAGTCGCGCCGCTTCGCTGCTCCTCGCCGTGGGTCGCGCCGCTTCGCTGCTCCTCGCCGTGGCCGTGTCTCATTTCTTAGTCTCTGCTTCAACCCTCTCAGGTCTCAGATCTCAGTTCTCAGTTCTCAAGTTTCTTCTTCTCTGATTCAAGCCTTCAACCCTCTCAGGTCTCAAGTCTCAGTCTCTAACACTCCCTGATTCCTCTGCTTGCTGGTTTATTGTTCGCTGGAATGGATTTATGTGTTATACTGTTATTTTTTATTTTCTATTCATGATTTTCTGATTTATTTGTTTGCTGGATTCATGATTTTCATTTATTTTGATTTTCTGAGTTTATTTTGATTTATTTGTTATTTGTTGTTTCTGATTTATTTGTTATTTATTCATGATTTTGTTGCTGATGCTATTGTTTGCTGAGGATCTGAGGATATTGTTTGCATGTTGAAGTTGAAGAAGAGAATGGATCAGTGTTTGAGATGCTTTTGTATTGAAATATAGCTGTGGTGATTTTGTTGTCAACTGAGATTGGAGCTGTGGTGGTTTTGCAGCCATGAAGCACCTGCTTGGAACAATGTTGGCAATTGGCATGGACTAAACATTGATGCCAATAACTACAGGAAGTTTTTTTTTGTTGAGATAATGTACTTCATAAGAATGTCTAAAAAATTTGAAAGAATATTTTTTATGGCTGAAGATTTATTTTGTTAAATGTAATTTATACGGTGTGATTTCTGTTTAAAATTTATCAAATTTAAATATTGAAAATTATATATTAATTTTTTATAATTTTATTTTATATTTAACTAAACCGGTTAAACCCCAGTTGGACCATGGTCAGATCACTGAACTACTGAACCGGTCATTCTACCAGTTTGTTGATCGGTTCGATTTTCGCATCCTTAGCTCAAACACAAGTTAAACTGATTGACAATTTCACTGTACACAATCCACTCCTAAATTGCAAGAAATCCTCATCAGAATCCAAAGTCAGGTCCACAAAGAGATAAATTAAAATAATATAAAGCATTATAAAATACATTTCTTTTAACCAATATTAGTGTGTTTATGGCTAGTTTTAAGTTTACGGCTAAGTACATCGAGGGACAAAAGGGTTTTGATTAGGCTTGTCCAAATATTTGGTAACTAAATAAATTTAGTCAAAATCAGTTAAGTCTTGTATTATTTAGTATTTATTAATTATTATAATAATTAATAAATATTAAATAAAATATATTTTTATTTTTATGTTTTTTTGTTTTTTTAATATTACTGTTATATTTATATTGAAATCAATTGTGACAACTTTATTGAAAGCGTAACATAAAAGTAATGTTTGTTTTTGAAGATAGGACGTAGAGACATAGACAGCACATTTTTAAAAAGGATTTAGAAGTAGAGACATGGATACTGAACACATTATCTTCGAGACAGTTTTTTATGATTTTGTGTCTACTCTTTTACGAAGGACAATAATGGACACGGTCACACGGGATTTGAAAGAGGGACACAGACTTTTTTTTTATGAAATTTTTTTTGTTCATAAATATTTTTTATTATTCCACTATTATCCCTTCTTATTTTTCCTAATTTGCGTTGTTCTCATATTTTTTCAGATACTCTTTTCTTTTTATAAAATTTTTTATTGGGTTGAATAATTCATTTTTTCTATCGTTCTTACTTCAATATCATTTTAATATTGTATTATATTATTTGATTTGTAATAAAAATAATAATAAAAATAATTAGACTTAAAATTTTTAAAAGAAAAATATTATTAAAGGTAAAATTGATCTTTTAAAATACTAAAAAATAATTTATAAATTGTAATTTATTTTATATAATTTAAAGAAATATTTTTTGAAAAGAAAAATCAATTTTTAGATAAAAAATTGATTTTCTAAATAAAAATAGATTTTTATGTGCAAAAGCTAATTTTTTTCATGTAAAAATTGATTCTTTTTAAAATTATTTTTTTATTTAAAATTAATTTAACTTATTAACCTAAACGAAAATTTTTATTAATCGAACTCAAATTTATTTTTTTGTTAATACTAATTATATGTATTTTTACATATTACTAATAAATTTAAAAATAAAATAATTATATTTATAAATTTTATTTTAATATAAATATTATTATATAATTTTTTATTAAATTTTTTTGTCCCTTTAAATATTTTTTTTCAGGTTCTACTCTTATTTTCTATTAAATTTGTTTGTACTTTGTGCAAAAAATTTGGAATCACATGGTTATTTTAGTCATTTCATATAATATTTTAGTCTTGTCTATATGTATCCAAACATAATACTGGACATTATATTAGTGTCTTATACATCATATCCAAACACAATATATAAACAATAATTTTTAATGTCTCTATTTTATTGCTTCTGTCTCAATATTATGTTTTATTCTGTTTTTGAAAACAAATGCTACCAAAGAGAATGACACAAATTTTAATTTCATCAGCACCATAAAACTTTTCTTTATTTATATATTATATCGATTATTAATTTTTAAATTTATTTTTATATTTTGTGGATATATATACTAGTGAAGGTTCGTGTTACAAACGGAAAATGGTCATGGTTTATTGGTTTAAAGCTATGATTGTATTTTGATTAGAATGGATACTAACATCATGACTCATGAGGGATGTTTCATCTATCATTGATGAATAGTGTATATCATTATTCTATAAAAATCGAGTCGGTCGTTTCATCTATCATTGATGAATAGTGTATATCATAATTCTATAAAAATCGAATCAGACTGACTGGTTGAATTAGATTAATTAAAAACCGATCATTTAACCAATTCAATTAGGTTTATAAATTGATTGTAAAACTAAAAAACCAGTTACAGAATCGATAGAACTGGCGGTTAACGATCGGTTTTTTGGAGAATTTTCGGTTCGAAAATAAACCCTTCAAACGGCGCCGTTTTATCTAATAAAAAAAAGAAAATACGGCAAAACTGAAGTGAAACCCTAGTCCCTTTCATGTTACTACCCGACCCGTAAACCTATCTCCTCTCCTCTCTTCTCTGAAAGTGAACGAACCATAGAAGCCACCGCAGCCCCCAATTGGCGCAGCCACCGCAGCCCGCAGGCACCGCATCCCACAGCCACGACAGCGACAGTTTTGACCACCGCAACCCCACAGCCCCCACCGCGTGGTTGTCATCGCCGAGCTAGCCTTCTTTGTGTTCGCTGGTGTCGCGTCCTCTGTCGTCACCGTCGCTCGCCTTCCTCCTCGCCGACCTCGCATTCTCTGTGTTAACCAGTAAGCACTGATTAGCCATATCCTCGGCGTCTGCTTGCTGGTTTAGTGTTTAGGCCATGGTTCTGAAAACCAAACCGGACCGGCTGGTTCAACCGAAAAAACCGAGAACCGGTCACTTAACCGGTCCGAATAAGATTAGAAACTGTCTAACAAAAAATCAATAAAAATACTGGTCGAACCAACAGTTAACCGATGAACCGTTCGATTTTTTAGCGGTTTTTTTTAAAACCAAACTACTAAACGACGTCGTTTCGAAGGTGAAAAAAAAAAACGAATGAAAGGCCAAAAAGGCCCCAATCCCTGAATTCCTTTCTGTCCCTCTAAAGGCCCCAATCCCTGAATCCCCACCCCACCCCTTTCTGTCTCTCTCTCTCACTCATACCCACCAGAAAACCCTAGCTCCCACCCATAGGCCATAATCCTCTCCTCTCTTCGAATTCCAAGAATAGCCACCACCCACCATCCCATTTCAGAGCTTAAACTCATCGCCGACCCCTTCTCTACTTGTCGCCCTCTCTGTACGAGCTCGCTTTGTCGCCGTGAGTCGCGCCGCTTCGCTGCTCCTCGCCGTGGGTCGCGCCGCTTCGCTGCTCCTCGCCGTGGCCGTGTCTCATTTCTTAGTCTCTGCTTCAACCCTCTCAGGTCTCAGATCTCAGTTCTCAGTTCTCAAGTTTCTTCTTCTCTGATTCAAGCCTTCAACCCTCTCAGGTCTCAAGTCTCAGTCTCTAACACTCCCTGATTCCTCTGCTTGCTGGTTTATTGTTCGCTGGAATGGATTATGTGTTATACTGTTATTTTTTTATTTCTATTCATGATTTCTGATTTATTTGTTTGCTGGATTCATGATTTTCATTTATTGATTTTCTGAGTTTATTTGATTTATTGTTATTTGTTGTCTGATTTATTTGTTATTTATTCATGATTTTGTTGCTGATGCTATTGTTTGCTGAGGATCTAAAGATATTGTTTGCATGTTGAAGTTGAAGAAGAGAATGGATCAGTGTTTGAGATGCTTTTGTATTGAAATATAGCTGTGGTGGTTTTGTTGTCAACTGAGATTGGAGCTGTGGTGGTTTTGCAGCCATGAAGCACCTGCTTGGAACAATGTTGGCAATTGGCATGGACTAAACATTGATGCCAATAACTACATGAAGTTTTTTTTTGTTGAGATAATGTACTTCATAAGAATGTCTAAAAAATTTGAAAGAATATTTGTTATGGCTGAAGATTTATTTTGTTAAATGTAATTTATACGGTGTGATTTCTGTTTAAAATTTATCAAATTTAAATATTGAAAATTATATATTAATTTTTTATAATTTTATTTTATATTTAACTAAACCGGTTGAACCCCGGTTGGACTATGGTCAGACCACTGAACCGCTGAACCGGTCATTCTACCGGTTTGTTGACCGGTTCGGTTTTCGCAACCTTGGTTTAGGCCTTTAGTACTTGATTTTGATAATACTTGTTATTTGTTAATAATTGATTTGCTGATTAACTGGATTTTCTGAGGTTATTGTTTGCTGGTTTAGGAATTGTTTGCTGGGGTTATTGATTTATCATTTATTTGTTATTTCTGATTTTCTGTTCATGATTTACTGCATAACATTAGTTTGAAAGTGATAACGTATGAACTTAAAATGCTGAAACCTGTAACTTTAACATGTTAATTAGTTTGTGCCGAGTTCAATTTTGTTTCTGGTATTATGGCTGGTGCTTTAATTTTTTCTGTTCATACAAGAAAACTGTGCAGCCTTTGATTTAATTGAGAATTCTCTAGTTATTGGCTGAATGTTTTAACTTAAAAAAGAATACTCTAATGCTATTTGATTATAGCGGCTACTGTATTATTCTAAATAAAGAAAGGTGAATAAAGATTATGGAGTTCTTAGATTTAAGGTGAGGCTCCATTTTGTATTGACCGTCACCAAAATCTACTGACAGGACAGAAGCTTGTATGCAATTAACATTGACAAGTCTTCTTGTTTTCTTCTTGTAGTTGTACATTTTTATCCCAACATAACCAATTAAATAATGCAATAGGCTAGTGATTGTTTGCTGCTTTAGTAATTGTTTGATGAGGTTATTGATTTTTGCTGGTTTAGTAATTGTTCATGATCATATATATTTTTTTGTTGTATTTTACAGAAGGAACAATCACAAAGTAATCCACAAGCACAAGATATTGTTGTTCAAGAATCCCAAACTGGTATTTCTAGAGGTAAATCTGATCGGCTTGGCAATATTTTACTGTGAAGTATGACAAAAATAACAAGGCTTAATATTCATGTATTTTCTGCTTGAATAATTTATGATGTTAAATTATGCATATCTATAATTAGTCACGAATGAAAACCCCAAATAAGTTTTTCTCCCTTCAATATCTCTGGCCCTCTCAATACTCTCTTTGGTTCAAAATTTTCTCTTCTCGCATTGACCCGTGTATTCATTAAGCAAATAATAGTTCTATTGACATGATAAGTCAAAATCACTAATTTTAAATTTTCGTCAGATGTAAAACACAATATAAGAATTTTATAATAAAATCTTAATATTTCATTGATACTAAAAAATTTATTTTTCTAAATACTTTTTAATTCATATAAAATATTTTTGATATTTCTAAATCAGTAATTATTAATAGATACTATTTTTAATTTAGTTTAAGAATACTACTTACCCTTTTTTTTCCCTTTAAATGGATACTTTTTGAATTAAAAATTTATAGTGAAATTAATACATTATCTAACTCTGTATGGATTACTTATAGTAACTTTAATTGTAAATCTTTTGCTTGGCTTCATTCCATACAAACACATGTCTCAGCTAATTTCACTTACTTTTTCTTATTCTTCCATTACTTCACTCCATAGTCCATACAAATACACATATCGTTTAACATCACTTTTTCTTCTTCTTCTTCCTTTCTTTCACCTCATACAAACACTTCTTCTTCTTCCTTTCTTTCTTCCTTCCATTTGCTCTCCGTCTGTTGAAAATTTATCAGGGAAAAGTGTTACACTATTAGCGTCAATTCAAAGCCTGTGGTGAGTTCGTCTCCTTGTTGGTGATATTTTTCTACACCTACTCTTCAAGAAGAGGAGAAGAACAAGAACAAAGACAAAGAGGAAACGGTGATATTTTACCACTGGATTTGGGGTGATGAATTTTGTCTTGTCACTCCAGAAGAACTACCAATTTGTTGAAGAACTTATGAAGTTCCTTTTGTCAGAACTTGCGGTGGAGCTTACTGTTGTCAGGATGGTGGTTTGGTTTCTTGGGAACAATGTTCAGTTTGTTCCTGATCACTCTTTGCTCCGAAGAACATGCTAAACATGCTGACCGCTGTAAGAAACCATCTATTAACAACATTACCAAAGAGGGTTCAAGTTTTTTTATGTTCCAATCTATATAGTTGGAAACCAGAACTTGTCTTGTATTCAGAATTTTAACTTTGACATTGGGTATGCTCTGAGGAGGAGTGGTTCCAAGTTGCCTACATCATTAAAAGCAGTATGGAGGCGGTTCATTGCTCGAACAATGATTGGATGAACCTCACATGAATAAGAGATTCCGATTTCGGAAGGCACTTCGTCCTCCCTAAAATAATAATTCCTAGTTGCCCTTCTTAATTTTCTTTCCAGCTCCACCATGTCGGTCTTCATGGAGACATCATCCGGAAACAGTGACCGCCACATAAAAAGGAATTCATATATTGTTTAAAAAAATTAAAAAACACAGAGAAATTCATCAATGCAGACATTTCATCTTGAACAGTATATACCAATTCTTTCTTGACAGCCGAGTAGAATTCCATAAAACAATGCCGGACGAAAGGAGAGGTGTCGAAGATTCCATGATAGAACACCCGCTCATTGGGAATGAGTATGTTGAATACGATGCTGAAGTTTTTAATACACTTCTCGATCGTAGTCATCGGGTAGCAGATCTGTCGGATCTTAACTCCGATTTGTACAACTTCAAGAACTCTCTCCGATTTCTTGCTTACACTTCAATCTGGCTTATGGATATCATGCTAATGACGGAAAGTCAAATCCTCGCTTTTGAGAATTTGCTGCTTTACCAAAAGATGGCATGACATTCATGAGCCAGATTGAGGTGTACGCAAGAAATTGGAGAGAGTTCTTGAAGTTTTGCAAATCGGAGTTAAGACTTGACAGATCTGTTATCCGGATGAGTACGATCGAGAAGTGTATTAAACACTTCAGAATCATATTCAACATACTCATTCCCAATGAGTAGGTGTTTTATCATGGAATTTTCGGCACCTCTCCTTTCGTCAGGCAGTGTTTTATGGAATTCTGCTCGGCTATCAAGAAAGAATTGGTATGTACTGTTCAAGATGAGATGTTGCATTGATGAATTTTTCTGAGATTTTTTAATTTTTCAAACAATACATGAATTCCTTGTTATGTGATGGTTTCCGGATGATGTCTCCATGAAGGCCGATATGGTGGCGCTGGAAAGAAAATTAGGAGGGACAACCAGGAATTATTATTTTAGGGAGGACGAGGTGCCTTTCGAAATCGGAATCTCTTATTCATGTGAGGTTCATTCAATCACTGTTCGAGCAATGAATCGCTTCCATACTGCTTTAATGATATAGGCAATTTGAAACCACTCTTCCGAGCATGCCCCAATGGCGAAGTTGAAATTCTGAATACAAGACTGGTTTCCAACTATATAAATTGGAACATCAAAAAACTTGAAGCCTCTTTGGAATCCAGCTTCAAAAAGGCGTATGTTTATGAGCTCCAGGGAGTGTCCAAGATGGCCAATATCATCTACATATTAAAGAAAGCCGTAGAATTTGGATTTGAATTATCTAAAGAAGATTGGGCCAAGGAACAAACATTGATACTTCAAAGGTGTTTTAATCAATATGGCTGGCAGGACCAGACTGAGCTGCTTGACTATTTCCGGCAACATAATGCGGAGGCCACGGGATCTTCAATGTTGATCATGTTAGATTGTCTCAGTTTTGACACTTCTCGTGTTCCAGTAGAGTTTTTGGTGAAAACATTGATCCCAAATTGTGAAGAATTCATCAAGAGTTTTCGAGCTTTGCTAGATGGCAATAAAGGTAAAATTGTTCAAATACATTTTTAATTACATGTTCTCCATACCCATATTTCAACTTCTATTAGTGTTATTGTTCATTTTACAACCACACTTTAATTGGACTAAAATTCACTGGATTATAAGATGGTATTCTATTAAACCCTTTATTTTGTGTATAACAAGTCAATCATGTGCATTGTTTTTATGCACCAGTTATTGGATGAGTATGCTTATGAAAAATGAATGAGAACACCTATCCACATGCATAATAGATGTCAGTATATTTCATCTGTTAATTCTTAACAATTTAATCTAATATATGCTCTTGCAGAAACTAAAGGAATTTAGAATAAGAGGTATACAAATTTATAATGCTCTATTTAGATTGTTTTTTTTTTAAATAACTATCTCACATGTAATCATGTTCCTATGAGATATTATTGCTTATGTTCATCCTCCATGATTTTAGAGAAAATATTTATTAGTTGCATGATCTTTAGTTAACTAGATAAGAAATTAATGGATGTCAATGCTCCTAAACTCAGATGCTAAGTTATAAGGACTACAAAATTCGAATAAAATATGTTTACATAGTAGTAATTTTATTTCTTAGGGGCTCAACACTTAGCTTTGACTTTTGCTCTGTAAGACAGTCTAATTACTCTAAGAATGTTATCTTAATGGATGTATATATCACTTCAGCTAGTTAACTATTTTCCTTATTCTGATTTTTGCTATAGATCTATTTTTGTCATACTTTTATCTGATAGGATGCAGTGAAAGATTCATTTGAATAGCACATCTTGTTTTTGTTTGATTTTTCTAGGTCCTGAGCATCCCACCCCTTGAGGCACGCAAGATTATTGGAGAGGAGGGTTGGTCCAAAATACAAGGATTGAATACGGAAATACATTGTCTTCTTTTAGTTTAAAAACTTGATGTACTGAGACACTCCAAATGTCATTGTGTTAAGCTTTTGAACTCTTAAACTGTGTGTGTCTATTATACTTTGATTTTATAGTCAAATTATGCAGTGGTTTATAATAGATTTTAGATTTGATGTGCTTAGCTTATTCACAGAGAGATATATCCTGTGATGCCAATACTTCCATGTTCAATTATAATTTGTTTTTGTTTTTTATTTTATCAGGACCTTCAATTGTTTTTTATTTTATAATATAATTATCTTATCTTTTTTTATCTTTTCTGTATTTTTTAATTTTTATGCCAATTCAGTTAGAATAATATTTTCTAAAATAGTGGAGCTGTTTAGTCCGTTTTTTTCTTGAGCCTTTTTTACTCTGTTATTTATCAAAAAATTATTTCTAAATGTATTATTATATTAAGTTATGTTATATTATTACTAAAATTATTTATTTGAATGAGTGAGTAGAATAAATTAATCATGAATTTTGAACTCATAAATATGCATTTGACCTACTGGAAAGTAGATATTAGTAAAAGCGGGGAGAATTAAGTTGAGGGTATCACGATGAATCTCATTTTCAAACCTGCAGTTCCCGTGTTTCACCATAAATACTGAACAGGCTTCTTAAGTGTGAAATGCCTTTTGTAGTTTTGTCTCAAGAAAGTTGTATTTGCCTAACATAATTTAATTTAACCTTCTCTTAAGTTTTTATGTTTGCAAATTTTATCTTGTAAATGGTGATAGATTATTCGATTTATGGAAAAATAATAACATATATCAATTTATAAAAATAGTGTAATAAATTTCAATTTAAACAATCTAATAAATTTAGATTTTTATTTTATTGAAGGAAAAAAAAGCTATAGATACGCAAAACTAAATATTAATTTTCATAGGTTGCCTAAAAAAATTATTCTAATTATGTAGAATTTTATATACTTAGGATATAAGCTCATGCAAATAAAATTAGAAGCTTTGTCATTCCCATATATATGAGAATACATATATTATTTATTTTCCTTTTGTATAAATACACATTTTATATATTTATTTATTTATAGAAATAGAATTGGCCATCAGCAGATTTTAGAAGTAGCAATTAAGTTGAAAAATAATTTTCAAGCACAAAAAAAAAAGATAAAGATAAAACTCCTTGAAAATCACACTAATTTCTCTTGTTAAGTTTATTATCATTCATTTTTTTTAACTTTTTCTTTTAAGTGATATCATATCAGATTATGGGATATTCCATTTTTATTCTTGTGTGGAGTCCACCGTAAACTCAAACTTTTAAGTTTCACTCAATGAAATTTTTACCTTTAAAAAAAAATAGTATTAATTGTTTAGATGTAAAACATTATGAGATAACATTAAAATACCATCATTCTTACGTTGGTTCTAACAAACTAACAATCAAAATAGATACATATTTGTGTATATATTTTTTTAAGAAACAAAACTAAATGTCTATGCTTTGTTAGAATCATATTTTATATATTAATTATATAGTTGCATGTTATGCGATATTTAATATATAATTTATATTTTATAAATATTTGAATATTTTGAACAAATAATTATTTAATTTGACAAATTAACAATATTTTAAGTTTTTTTTTTTAATTTGAGATTATTTTAACGGTTACAAATATCTTGTAATCAGTATGACATTATTTAATATCAATAAATTTTGATGCATCAGTTATAAAATTAACAGAAAAATTAATATAACTAAATTAAAATTTTTAAAAAATAAATTTAATTAAAAAATTTGAAAATTAATTTAATTAATTTTAAATAAATATAATAATATTTTAAATATAGAATGTATTAGGTTTTTTGTGAAGAGATGAATAACCTTTGTGTACATAGAAGAAAGCATAGCAATTATGAAGCTAATAATTCAAAAGTAATGCTAATAAAAAAAACTTACAGGAGATTAATATTTTTAAGAAAAAAAATTAAATAAAAAATATTTTAATCAAATGGTTAACATGAAAGTATTGTTGTCCAACATTATTTTTTCAAGTCATATTTTGAACCCATGAATTACTAAAAAAAATTAAGGTGTGTAATCAGTAATTTTTTTTGTCACCATTATTTCAATAATAGTCTCTTTTAATTTCATACGAAATAAATGAATAAATAAAAATAAATTAAAAAATAGAATCTCTGATTCTGACATTCTGTGGATCACTTTTGATTCTGTAGACTAAGTTATTGTCTATATTCTTTAATTATATCGAGTTTGTTGTGCAAATCTCCCACTAACCGATGATACTTGGATAAAATAAAAAAATTGCTGTACAAACGCGTTTTCAAATTCAGAGATAGTTGTACAGAGAAATATATCATGAAAGTGAGAGATACATCTCTTTTTTTATTGACTATTTTTTAATGTTTGATGGTGTGTTATTATTCAATTTTGTGTAGAGACATGAACTTTTTGTAGCTTTTTTGTATTTCTTATGGCTAGCTCCTTGGTTCTTGAGCATATCTAAACAATGATCTATTTTGGACACCACAAACATTCAAGCATGAAGATGTTCAAGCATGCTTAACTTTTCGCCAGATTTTCTGCGGTGGAATGAAATGCTGGCCCAGCGTAGCAACATGCCCGTATAACCATATTTGTCAGCAGGGGCAAAACTTGATGAAATATTAGAGGAAAATTAAAAATATTTATACAATAAAATAAGACTAAAATAAAATTGTAAAGAAAAACTAAACTAAAATTTACATATAATTTATATGTAAAAAATTAAAATTAATATATGTAGCTCTGCCCCTACTTGTCAGCCATGTAGAACTTGCACTCCTCTAACCATACCTGACCAAATTAAAGGATATAACTTTATTTAAATCATCTTGTGATATATTTGCCTTCACATGATTAATCATAAAGGCTATGCATTTTGTATATTGCATTGTGGCGTGTCAAAGGCCATTCTTCTGGTCGGGCTTTGGATCTTGTGTAATTTACTCATATAATTGTTTCTCCAAATTTTGGTGTATAATTGTATATTGCAAGACTTTTCATATCTTGCTCTTCTTATTTTGACCCTTTGTACTTGAAGTAGAAAATTGGATATAAGGTTGTGTTTGTTTATTAGTACCAAACATTGAGACTCTTAACAGATGGGATATAGATACTTTGGTCTTAGATATTAAATTAGTATATTTGTGTCTTTTTTATAGAAAGGATATAAAAATATTAATAAAATAAATTATTTTTTATTATTTTTATTAAATTTTTATAATTATATACTTTTTAAATTTTTGTGTGCAAAAAAAAATGAGGTTAAATTAAAATTTTGTTCTTTTTTTTTCAAAAATTAAAATTTTCCTATTGTAATCCACGCTACCTTCTAACTCGTAAACTTTTTCGAATATTTTTTTTATTCAAAACTTTTTCTAATATTTCTACCTTGAATTTAGATTTCCTACAAAATAAAAAGAAGTGTGTTATCCAAATTAAAAAATACAAGCCCATTTACTCATTCATTCAAAAATATAGCTGCACTCTACGTGTAATTGACAAAGTATCCAATCAATTTAGGTTGGTCGAGTGATCAGCTCACTCGTCCGCTTAAACAAGTGTCGGGAGTTCGAATCCCACCTTATGCATGCAGCAACCCATTGGCCAGCAATGGACTCTTAAATGGAGCTCAGATCTACAACAGATTAGTCCTTAACCTATCGGATTAGAGGATACCGTTTGAGTAAAAAAAAAAAATTAACAAAGTATCCTGTTAGTATAAGGAAACTGCAGGGACAGTCTCTCCAACAGTGTGTTTTAGGTTAATGGAGGTTATGGAGCGCCTCACACAGAATGTGTATACGATTTATATATTTGTTAATTTAATTTTTGTTGGATAACAATGAATTGGGCCGGTCCTAATGAAAAATTACATATTCAGGTCAATGCAACATCTCGTGAGGCCGAGTCCAATCATTTATTAAATCTTAGGGGACATATTTGAAAAAGAGATTTGTTACACATCTAAGTATTTTATCTTCTAAGATAATTTAAGTGAGTCCAACATCAACAAAAACTATTCTCATTAAAGGAGCATGATCACACGCACGTTTCATAAAGCAACTCTTTGTCTTTGTCTTTGTCTTCTTTTTCTTCGCGCACGCAGATTCTTATTCTTCTTCTTCTTCTTCTTCTTTCGTTATAGTCATCAACAACAACACCAACATTTTGCTCGATTAAGTGGAGTTACTCATTTTGATTCACTTGATTGTTAATGTGTTTAGTTGAGTCCTTGTACATGCAGAAATATTTTTCTTACTGATTGAAGATTTATCACATTTTATTCAGCACATGATTGGTATTCGGTTCAGTGGTGTTGGTCATTTTGGTTCACCTGATTGTTATGTGTTCAGTTGAGTCCTTGTGCATGTAGAAATATTTTTCTTGATGATTAAATGTTTATAACGTTTTATTCAGAACATCAATAGTGTTGGTTCAGTGGAGTTGCTCATTTTGATTCACTTGATTGTTAGTGTTTTCAGTTGAGTCCTTGTGCATGCATAAATATTTTTCTTGTTGATTGAATGTTTATCACGTTCTATTCAGCACATGATTGATATTCGGTTCAGTGGTGTTGGTCATTTCGGTTTACCTGATTGTTATGTGTTCAATTGACTTCTTTTACATGGAAAAATGCTATTCTTGATTATTTAATGTTTATGATGTAAAACCCGGTTAATTAACGGCTAATTAACCCATAAATAAGAATTTATTCTAGAAAGCCTAAAATGTGATTTTTATGGCTAAATGTGATAGAGGAGACTGAGACGAGAATTTTGGTACCAATTTTATAGAATTCGGACCAAGATTGGACCGAACGGGCCAAACCGGGCCAACCGGACCCAAAGTGGGCCCTTGGCCCAACATAACTAGACCAAAACCCTAGTTTTCAGCATTCTCTCTCCTCACTAAACACACTCACATGCTGAAAATGGAGGCCATGGAGGGAAGAACTCTCTCTCAAGTTCTTTCTCTCACTTGATCTTCAAACCACCATAACTTTTGATCTAGAGCTCCGATTGCCGCTCCGTTTGCGGCCACGCGTTCACCGCGGAGAGCTCTACAAAACCCATACAATTAATCTTGAGGTAAGCCACAAGTTTCTGTTCGAAATTTCAGCCCTTATTTTCGAGTTTCATGGGTGAAATGTTGAGATTTTGGGTTCTTTGATGTTATAGGACCCAACTCTCTTGAAGGAGAAGGTTAATCTTGTCTCCTTGGACCTTGGGTGTGGTAAGATTCTCAACCCTAGTGTATTTTGTTGTTTTATGATGTTTGGGTTTTGAGATGTTGTGTATGGGTATGATGGTTGTGGCTTAGGTTGTGTATATGTGAATATTGGAGCCTAATTGGTGACTTTGAAAAGCTTGGAAAGGGTTTGGTGGTGAAAAATCTGTTCTTGGAGGTGTTGAGGCCTTGAGAGCTTGTGGATAAGTGGTTGGAAGTGCTCCGGTGGAGCTTGGAAAAATCGGCTAAGGTATGGTTTCGGTTTCCTGTATCTAATATGTAATGTGGTAGGAAATACATAGGCTAGAGGCCCTAAGATAGGCATTGAATTGTTGATGTTGTTGAATGATTGAGGTATATGATGTGGTCATATATTTGATGATGATTATTGATGCCTTGGTGGTATGATGTATGAGAAATATGCATGTTGTGATATATGCTTGATGATTGGTCATGGTTGAATTATGGGTTGAACCATGTTGATGGTGAGTATGATGTTGATTGTGTACAATAATGATTTATTGGAATTGGTGTTGTTGAGAATTGGCATGAGGAATAGTATATGATATGTCAATGTGTTTGAGTTTGAGCCACTTGGGTGAAGTGGGGTAAAATGATGAGATAGTGATTTTGGTAATTTGTGGTAATGTGTCAATGTGTGAGTTGAGGAGGCTTGATGTTGAATTTGATACATTTTGATTGATTTCAAAGAAAAGGGATGAAAAAGGCATGTTTTGATTGATTTTGAAAAGAGTTGAAAATGGCTTGTTTTGAAAATGGCATATTGTGGTTTTGTATGAAAATATGGTTTTTGGGCACACTTTGGCGAGACATAACTTGGACTACGGATCTCCGTTTTGTACCAAATCTATTTAGAAATGAAATTGGATCCGGGATGTCCATGCCGTTCAAAGAACGGGTGAAAAACGATTTAAAATGAGGAAGTTATGTCCGTTGGAAGATTGGGGTGTAAATCTGTGAATTCTGCAGCTTTTAACTTAGAAAATTTTTAGCAGAATGACCCCTTGCGCGTGGGCGCACCTGGCGCGTACGCGCCGATCTTCCAGAAAGTGCCATCCACGCATGCGCGTGATGTGCGCGGGCGCGCCGATTGTGCTGCACCCAATGCCCAGCCATTTTCCAGAGAGTTATGCCAGAACTGTGCCAGTGTTGTGCCTGGGGCACGAGAACACCCGCGCGTACGCGCGGTTGGCGCATGCGCGTCGATTGGCAAATCTTTGATCCACGCGTTAGCGTGCATGACGCTTGCGCGTCGATAAGTCTTTGAGGCCATCCACGCGTGCGCGTGGAGTGCGCGTACGCGTGGCCCTGTTTTCATCCCAAAGTTGATTTTTGAGTTTTAAAAGCCAAATCTCATACTTCTAAGCCTCCGATCTCACCATTTATGTCTTAAATCATTATGACATGCCTAGCTATTAAAAAGGGGCTAGTGAATGAGGTAACTTGCGAGTGAAGCAAGGGAAAAATGGATGATCAATGAGGATCAAGATGATTATGTGAGATGCGGAGGATGGTGGTGGAAGTGCTTGTTATGCCATGGGCCGAAAGGCTGTAATTGTTAATGAAATGGCTGGTTATGGATTTAACCGTGAGCCGGAATAGCTGTGTATGCTATGTATATTGGCTGGTTATGGATTTAACCGTGAGCCGGAATAGCTGTGTATGCTATGAATATTGGCTGGTTCTGGACTGAACCGTGAGCCGGATGGCTGATATGGATGTTGATCCATGGATGAGGATTCATGCATGTTTATGCTGAATTATTGATAATTGTGATTTGCACTTCCACTATCTGAGATGCGAGTTTCCCTGGGTAGTAGCAGTGGCTAGCCACCACGTGCTCCAGGTTGAGACTTGATACTCTGGTGACCCTATGTCGTAAGTGTGGCCGGGCACTGTGAAAGACTCGGATGAGCTCGCCCCCGAAATATTCACCAGTGAGGGTGATGGATATGGATCATGTTTATGATCAAGTTTATAACGAGAATAACTCGAGTTGGGGATGCGCGACAGAGGGACAGTCCAATGGTTAGCGACCAGGACTTGTCGGGTTGGCTCTATAACCGACAAGATGATATCATCGGCCACTAGGGACAGGCATTCATCATATGCATACTATGTGAATTGTTTGAGATTGCCTATTTGACTGCATATTACTTGCTAATTGTCTAAATGTCTTAACTGCTCCTATTTGTATATCTTTGTCTGATATAACTGTGCTTGCTA
This sequence comes from Arachis stenosperma, assembly GCF_014773155.1. Taxonomy (NCBI): domain Eukaryota; kingdom Viridiplantae; phylum Streptophyta; class Magnoliopsida; order Fabales; family Fabaceae; genus Arachis; species Arachis stenosperma. The sequence continues at coordinate 7,728,386 of NC_080378.1, forward strand.
TAATATACTCTTGCTGGTGGTTGGGAGGTTAGAAGGAATTGGAAAGGGAGGTATTAGTTAGACTGAAGAATCTTTAGTCAGATGCCCTTATACGGTTTAGTTTGTTTATAAGCTTGATATTATCTGGAGGAAGTTCTAGGATTGCCTTTGGCTTTCCTCTATTATTATGTATTATATATGTGGAAGCTGTTACCATGCTGGGGACCTCTGGTTCTCACCCATGCGGATTTTGTGGTTTTCAGATGCAGGACGTGAGGTTTCCCGCTGAAGCATGCTGGAGACTTCTAGAATTGCAAAGATTTCTTGTTCTTGGGGGCTATGTTTTGGTTTATATGTTTTGCTTAGATACTTTTATCTCCATTAAATAATACATACTGTGATGACTCCTCTTATGGGAGATTTTTGGAGAATAGGTTTTATGTATTTGTGTCCCTTTGGATTTTCTTTGGGGTTTTCCTTATTTTATCATATGTATATATTGTTATGCTCGGACCGGTGATCTTCGCAGCCGGATTTTGAGCCTTGATATTCCTGTTTTTGACACTCTTTTGTATATATATAATCTCGCGTTGGTTTATCCTTGTTCGTTACGTTATCGATCGGAGTGTTGCGCTTTTAAGTTGCGGTTTTTGTTTACCCCTTTTTCTACAAAGGCTCCTAGTTATAATCAATCATTCATACTACTATACGTACTAAATTTTTATTTTAGAGGTCGTAATACCTTGCCATTTCTGACTTATGACTTAAGCATAAGACTCTGTATGGTAGGGTGTTACATTATGGTATCAGAGCAGTTCGTTCCTGTAGAGCCTGAGGGATGGACTGATTATGCTTCTGTGCATTCTCTGTGTGTGTGTTATGTGCTATTAGTATATCTGCTTGATATAATTGGTATAAACGTTCATGAGCATGCATTTGGGACTTTGAAGCACTGGACTTTCGATATTGAGACTGATCAACTTAATATCGATTATTGGGTGTGTATAGGAACCAGATGGTGCCTCGTGGACGCGGTAGAGGTAGTGTGAGAGGTCATACGAATGCTCGTGCGCCGGAGAATAACTCGAATAACCCGGTAGACCTTATGGCGGCATTGGGGAACATGGCTGCGGCTATGTGGGCCACTGCAGAGGCTCTTGGACAACAGATGAGCAACCATGGCAACGACGGAAATGGAGCTCAGGGACCAATAGAGATTAGAACTTCCGCTGTGTTGGTGAACAAGTGTGGGGTTGCTGAAGAGTATGTGAAGAAGGCAGCTGCTGAGAGAGGGAGTCACAAGGGGTTATTCCCACGGAACCGAGGGAAGAGCTTTGCACCTAGAGGTCCGCCTTTCAAGCGGGGAGGCTCTTTTAGGAGGCCCAACAACAACAACTCCCAAGGAAAAAGGTTTGGGAAGCAGCCACAGAATGAGCAAGCTTGCGCTAGGTGTGGAAGTCACCATCCGGGAGTCCCGCGCATGGCCGGATGGGATTTGTGCTACTTCTGTGGTAAGGCGGGACATAAGGTCCCAAACTGCCCGGAGAAGAAAAAACAAGGTGCAGGAAAAGCACAGCAGACTGGTCGAGTGTTCACCACTTTAGCTATAGGTGCCGAGGGATCCGAGACACTTATTCGAGGTAACTGTGAAATGGCTGGTCAAACTTTAAATGCTTTATTTGATTCGGGAGCATCACATTCATTCATTGCATTTGAGAAAGCTCATGATTTAGGCTTGAAGATTGTAACCTTAGGTTGTGACCTAAGAGTGTACAATGCTACCCACGAAGCCACGGTGACTAGGCTAGGATGCCCGGAAGTTTCCTTTAGGTTCAAGCAGCGTAATTTTGTTCATAATTTAGTCTGCTTGCCGATGGTCGGTCTTGATCTTATCTTGGGATTGGACTGGCTATCTAAGAACCATGTTCTGCTAGATTGTTCTACAAAGTCGGTGTACTTTATGCCGGGAGATACAGAAGGGCCGGTCGTGGTGAATAATTATTACTTGAACTCGATGATGGTGAACTGTTCTGGGATCAAATGTCAGGGTATCATGTTGTTAACCGCGGGCGTTTCAGGTGATGATCAAAGGTTAGAGCAGATTCCGGTTGTGTGTGAGTTTCCGGAAGTGTTTTCTGATGATATTGATGAGTTTTCACCTAACCGAGAGGTTGAGTTTGCTATTGAGTTGGTGTCCGGGGCGGGACCGATCTCAAGTGCTCCTTATAGGATGTCACCGTTAGAGATGAACGAGCTAAAGTCTCAGTTAGAGGATTTGTTGGGAAAGAATTTTATACGACCAAGTGTTTCTCCGTGGGGTGCTCCAGTGTTACTGGTGAAGAAGAAAGATGGGAGTATGCGGCTCTGTGTGGACTACAGGCAGTTGAACAAGGTTACAATAAAGAATAAGTACCCATTGCCGAGGATTGATGATCTCATGGATCAGTTACAAGGAGCTGGAGTTTTCTCCAAGATTGATTTACAATCCGGTTATCACCAGATAAGGGTGAGGGGTGAGGATATCCCTAAGACCGCTTTCAGGACTCGTTATGGTCATTACGAGTACACTGTAATGTCTTTTGGGTTGACGAACGCTCCTACGATATTCATGGATTACATGAATAGAGTTTTCCGTCCGTTTCTGGATAAATTCGTTGTTGTCTTCATCGATGACATCCTGATTTATTCCAAGACCGAGGAAGAGCATGCGGAACACTTGAGGACCGTGTTGCAGATTCTAAAGGAGAAGAAGCTCTATGCAAAACTGTCTAAGTGTGAGTTTTGGAAGAGTGAGGTGAAGTTTTTGGGCCATGTGGTGAGTAAGAAGGGAATAGCCGTAGACCCAACTAAGGTGGAGGCTGTGATGGATTGGAAACAACCAACCACCGTAACGGAGATAAGGAGTTTTCTGGGTTTAGCTGGCTATTACCGAAGGTTTATCAAGGGCTTTTCACAGATAGCTTTGCCAATGACAAAGTTAACCCGCAAAGACACTCCGTTTGTTTGGACTCCTGAATGCGAGGAGAGCTTTCAAACATTGAAGAAAAAGTTGACTACTGCACCTGTGTTAGTGTTACCCGAGCCGAATGAGCCATTTGAGGTGTATTGTGATGCCTCATTAAAGGGTTTAGGGTGTGTGTTGATGCAGCATCGTAATGTGGTGGCGTATGCCTCACGACAGTTTAGACCTCATGAAGTTAGTTACCCTATGCACGATTTGGAACTCGCTGCGGTTGTGTTTGCCTTGAAGGTGTGGAGACATATCTCTATGGGGTTAAGTTCCAAGTTTTCTCTGATCATAAGAGCTTGAAGTATCTCTTTGATCAGAAAGAGCTTAATATGAGGCAGAGAAGGTGGATGGAATTGTTGAAGGACTACGACTTCGAGTTGCATTACCATCCGGGAAAGGCAAACGTAGTGGCGGATGCGTTGAGTCGGAAGTCATTATATGCGTCTTGGATGATGCTTCAAGAGGAGAAGTTGCTCAAGGGATTCGAGAGTCTAAAAATCGGTGCTCAAGAAGTATCCGGAACCTTGTGTTTAAGCCGATTAGAAATCTCAAGTGACTTTAAGTCCGAACTCCTAAAGGCTCATCAAAATGATGAAGCGTTATGGAAGGTGTTGCCGGCTATTGAGCAAGGAAAACAATGGAGGGTGTCGGAAGAAAAAGATGGGTTATGGAGATTCAAGGGTAGGATCATTGTGCCGGATGTTGGCACTTTGAGACAAGATATTTTAAAGGAGGCACACAAAAGTGGATTCTCCATTCACCCGGGAAGTACTAAGATGTACCATGATTTGAAGGCGATGTTTTGGTGGCCGAGTATGAAGAATGATGTGGCAGAATATGTTTCAAAGTGCTTAACTTGTCAAAAGGTAAAGATTGAACATCAAAGACCTTCCGGGATGTTGCAACCTTTAGAGATCCCACAATGGAAGTGGGAAAGTATTGCAATGGACTTTGTGTCGGGATTGCCAAGGACTAGGACTGGTTTTGATGCTATTTGGGTGATTGTGGACCGACTGACGAAGTCAGCTCACTTTTTGCCCATTCGTATGACTTACACCCTTGAGGAGCTAGCACGGTTATACATAAAGGAGATTGTGAGACTCCATGGTGTACCTGCTACTATAATCTCTGATAGAGATCCTCGTTTCACTTCAAGGTTTTGGGGTGCATTTCAGAAAGCTTTTGGAACCCGATTAAGCTTGAGCACGGCTTACCATCCTCAAACAGATGGACAATCTGAGAGAACGATCCAAACACTAGAGGATATGTTGAGAGCTTGTGTTTTGGACCAACCGGCGAGTTGGGATCGGTATATGCCATTAGTGGAGTTTGCATACAATAATAGTTATCATGCGAGTATTGGAATGGCTCCGTATGAGGCCTTGTATGGGAGGAAATGTCAATCTCCGCTATGTTGGCATGAGGCTGGAGAGAAAAGCTTGTTGGGGCCGGAAATGATAACTGAGACCACCAAACAAGTCAAGAAAATCCGTGATAGGATGCTTACGGCGCAGAGTCGTCAAAAGAGTTACGCCGATCAAAGGCGAAAGCCCTTAGAATTTGAGGAAGGGGACCATGTTTTTCTTAAGGTTACTCCGACTACGGGAGTAGGTAGGGCGATTAAGGCAAGGAAGTTGAATCCTCGATACATTGGTCCATTTCAGATCCTAGAGAGGATTGGACCGGTGGCGTATCGGATGGCTCTACCACCTCATCTTTCGAACCTGCACGACGTGTTTCACGTGTCGCAGCTTCGAAAGTACACTCCTGATGCTAGCCATGTGTTAGAACCTGAGTCGGTTCAGTTAAGGGAAGATTTGACGCTTCCAGTGGCTCCGGTCAGAATTGATGATACTAGTATTAAACGGTTGCGTGGAAAAGATGTTTCACTAGTCAAAGTGGCATGGAGTCGAGGCGGTGTTGAGGAACACACTTGGGAACTTGAGTCGGAGATGCGAACGGATTATCCGCATTTGTTCTCAGGTAATTGCATTTGAATTTTGTGGGCAAAATTCCCAATTAGGTGGGTAGAATGTAAAACCCGGTTAATTAACGGCTAATTAACCCATAAATGAGAATTTATTCTAGAAAGCCTAAAATGTGATTTTTATGGCTAAATGTGATAGAGGAGACTGAGACGAGAATTTTGGTACCAATTTTATAGAATTCGGACCAAGATTGGACCGAACGGGCCAAACCGGGCCAACCGGACCCAAAGTGGGCCCTTGGCCCAACATAACTAGACCAAAACCCTAGTTTTCAGCATTCTCTCTCCTCACTAAACACACTCACATGCTGAAAATGGAGGCCATGGAGGGAAGAACTCTCTCTCAAGTTCTTTCTCTCACTTGATCTTCAAACCACCATAACTTTTGATCTAGAGCTCCGATTGCCGCTCCGTTTGCGGCCACGCGTTCACCGCGGAGAGCTCTACAAAACTCATACAATTAATCTTGAGGTAAGCCACAAGTTTTTGTTCGAAATTTCAGCCCTTATTTTCGAGTTTCATGGGTGAAATGTTGAGATTTTGGGTTCTTTGATGTTATAGGACCCAACTCTCTTGAAGGAGAAGGTTAATCTTGTCTCCTTGGACCTTGGGTGTGGTAAGATTCTCAACCCTAGTGTATTTTGTTGTTTTATGATGTTTGGGTTTTGAGATGTTGTGTATGGGTATGATGGTTGTGGCTTAGGTTGTGTATATGTGAATATTGGAGCCTAATTGGTGACTTTGAAAAGCTTGGAAAGGGTTTGGTGGTGAAAAATCTGTTCTTGGAGGTGTTGAGGCCTTGAGAGCTTGTGGATAAGTGGTTGGAAGTGCTCCGGTGGAGCTTGGGAAAATCGGCTAAGGTATGGTTTCGGTTTCCCGTATCTAATATGTAATGTGGTAGGAAATACATAGGCTAGAGGCCCTAAGATAGGCATTGAATTGTTGATGTTGTTGAATGATTGAGGTATATGATGTGGTCATATATGTGATGATGATTATTGATGCCTTGGTGGTATGATGTATGAGAAATATGCATGTTGTGATATATGCTTGATGATTGGTCATGGTTGAATTATGGGTTGAACCATGTTGATGGTGAGTATGATGTTGATTGTGTACAATAATGATTTATTGGAATTGGTGTTGTTGAGAATTGGCATGAGGAATAGTATATGATATGTCAATGTGTTTGAGTTTGAGCCACTTGGGTGAAGTGGGGTAAAATGATGAGATAGTGATTTTGGTAATTTGTGGTAATGTGTCAATGTGTGAGTTGAGGAGGCTTGATGTTGAATTTGATACATTTTGATTGATTTCAAAGAAAAGGGATGAAAAAGGCATGTTTTGATTGATTTTGAAAAGAGTTGAAAATGGCTTATTTTGAAAATGGCATATTGTGGTTTTGTATGAAAATATGGTTTTTGGGCACACTTTGGCGAGACATAACTTGAACTACGGATCTCCGTTTTGTACCAAATCTGTTTAGAAATGAAATTGGATCCGGGATGTCCATGCCGTTCGAAGAACGGGTGAAAAACGATTTAAAATGAGGAAGTTATGTCCGTTGGAAGATTGGGGTGTAAATCTGTGAATTCTGCAGCTTTTAACTTAGAAAATTTTTAGCAGAATGACCCCTTGCGCGTGGGCGCACCTGGCGCGTACGCGCCGATCTTCCAGAAAGTGCCATCCACGCATGCGCGTGATGTGCGCGGGCGCGCCGATTGTGCTGCACCCAATGCCCAGCCATTTTCCAGAGAGTTATGCCAGAACTGTGCCAGTGTTGTGCCTGGGGCACGAGAACACCCGCGCGTACGCGCGGTTGGCGCATACGCGTCGATTGGCAAATCTTTGATCCACGCGTTAGCGTGCATGACGCTTGCGCGTCGATAAGTCTTTGAGGCCATCCACGCGTGCGCGTGGAGTGCGCGTACGCGTGGCCCTGTTTTCATCCCAAAGTTGATTTTTGAGTTTTAAAAGCCAAATCTCATACTTCTAAGCCTCCGATCTCACCATTTATGTCTTAAATCATTATGACATGCCTAGCTATTAAAAAGGGGCTAGTGAATGAGGTAACTTGCGAGTGAAGCAAGGGAAAAATGGATGATCAATGAGGATCAAGATGATTATGTGAGATGCGGAGGATGGTGGTGGAAGTGCTTGTTATGCCATGGGCCGAAAGGCTGTAATTGTTAATGAAATGGCTAGTTATGGATTTAACCGTGAGCCGGAATAGCTGTGTATGCTATGTATATTGGCTGGTTATGGATTTAACCGTGAGCCGGAATAGCTGTGTATGCTATGAATATTGGCTGGTTCTGGACTGAACCGTGAGCCGGATGGCTGATATGGATGTTGATCCATGGATGAGGATTCATGCATGTTTATGCTGAATTATTGATAATTGTGATTTGCACTTCCACTATCTGAGATACGAGTTTCCCTGGGTAGTAGCAGTGGCTAGCCACCACGTGCTCCAGGTTGAGACTTGATACTCTGGTGACCCTATGTCGTAAGTGTGGCCGGGCACTGTGAAAGACCCGGATGAGCTCGCCCCCGAAATATTCACCAGTGAGGGTGATGGATATGGATCATGTTTATGATCAAGTTTATAACGAGAATAACTCGAGTTGGGGATGCGCGACAGAGGGACAGTCCAATGGTTAGCGACCAGGACTTGTCGGGTTGGCTCTATAACCGACAAGATGATATCATCGGCCACTAGGGACAGGCATTCATCATATGCATACTATGTGAATTGTTTGAGATTGCCTATTTGACTGCATATTACTTGCTAATTGTCTAAATGTCTTAACTGCTCCTATTTGTATATTCTTTGTCTGATATAACTGTGCTTGCTATAATATACTCTTGCTGGTGGTTGGGAGGTTAGAAGGAATTGGAAAGGGAGGTATTAGTTAGACTGAAGAATCTTTAGTCAGATGCCCTTATACGGTTTAGTTTGTTTATAAGCTTGATATTATCTGGAGGAAGTTCTAGGATTGCCTTTGGCTTTCCTCTATTATTATGTATTATATATGTGGAAGCTGTTACCATGCTGGGGACCTCTGGTTCTCACCCATGCGGATTTTGTGGTTTTCAGATGCAGGACGTGAGGTTTCCCGCTGAAGCATGCTGGAGACTTCTAGAATTGCGAAGATTTCTTGTTCTTGGGGGCTATGTTTTGGTTTATATGTTTTGCTTAGATACTTTTATCTCCATTAAATAATACATACTGTGATGACTCCTCTTATGGGAGATTTTTGGAGAATAGGTTTTATGTATTTGTGTCCCTTTGGGTTTCCTTTGGGGTTTTCCTTATTTTATCATATGTATATATTGTTATGCTCGGACCGGTGATCTTCGCAGCCGGATTTTGAGCCTTGATATTCCTGTTTTTGACACTCTTTTGTATATATATAATCTCGCGTTGGTTTATCCTTGTTCGTTACGTTATCGATCGGAGTGTTGCGCTTTTAAGTTGCGGTTTTTGTTTACCCCTTTTTCTACAAAGGCTCCTAGTTATAATCAATCATTCATACTACTATACGTACTAAATTTTTATTTTAGAGGTCGTAATACCTTGCCATTTCTGACTTATGACTTAAGCATAAGACTCTGTATGGTAGGGCGTTACATATGACGTTTTATTCAGCACATGAATGTTGCTTGGTTTAGTGGAGTTGTTCATTTTGATTCACTTGATTGTTAATATGTTCAATTGAGTCCTTGTGCATGTAGTAATGTTTTTCTTGATGATCAAATGTTTATCACGTTTTATTCAGAACATCAATAATGTTGGTTCATTTTGATTCACTTGATTGTTAGTATGTTCAGTTGAGTCCTTGTACATGCAAAAATACTTTTCCTACTGATTGAATGTTTATCACGTTTTATTCAGCACATGATTCGTGTTCGGTTCAAATGTGTTGGTCATTTCGGTTCATTTCTGTTTTGCACAATTCAAAACTCTTTCTCCTCACCTTCTACTGCTTCTTCACCAGAGAGAGGAGAAAAAGATAAAAAAATACAGCAACAACAACAATAAAAGAATGACGACAAAGAGAACATGTGAAGAAAGAACGCGAAAAAGAAGGAGAATGAGGAGAAGGAAGAAGGCGAAGAAGAAGAAGATACTCCGTACGTAAATGAACGTGAGAAGAAGCGTGGGAGAGAAGAGAAGAAGAAACGTTGGGGAGAAGAGAAGAAGTATGAGGGAAGAAGAAAGTGAAAAAAGAGCATAACTTAAAAACACTTGGATGTGGAGAATATCTCTTTGAAAAATACTATAACATGCCTTTTCCAAAACTTAATTACCCTAAAATTAAAATAAAATTTACACGGATCACACCTAATCAATTTGACAAATTCAACATGAGTTAGTGATTAATTATCTATTTTGTCATTTTCAATTTTTTTTTACAATTTTTTTCCATATATTAGTACTAGGACAACTCTTTGCTGAGATTTCGTTCCTCTATCATAATACCTTTTGTGGACATTAAATGATTTTATTCCTCAAATTGGATAGTAATTTTCAAAAGTAATTTATTAAAAATAGTTTTTAAAAAATAACATTTTAAATATTATAATAGAATGAAGAAGAATGGATTAACTTGCTCCACATTAAAGACAAACATAAACAAGTGTATGCAAACCGAATTTGTAACATACCCAACCAACTCAACTTTGAAGAGAGTACATTTCTTAGAAAATCCATAAACTAGTACCACCCATTATACATAGGAGGGCTCCATATAAGGTTTTTATTGTATATACATTATATAAGCAACTAATAACGCGGCCTCTTTACAACAATGGGTGTTTCAACATAGCCCGCTTTTTGCAGCAATTCAACGGCCTCTTTCGGGCCTCTATCGTATGCTTCATAAGGGAGTGGCTTGAACTCCCCTCTGTCAATTCTGTGCAATAACGGGGTAAAGATCTTCCATGATGCCTGATATAGTTAAGCACATTACATTAGTCTTTTAAGGATATATGAAACATTGTATCAAACCATGCAACAAGTTGTTACCTCCAATTCATCTCTACGAACGAATTGTTGCTGATCGCCTCTAATCCTGCAAAACGCGATACAATTGCCATTATTATTCAATTCAAATCTGTTTCTTTCGAACTTTCAAACTGATTGGTAACTCTACCGTTAGTGTTATTATGTGGCTTGGATGTATAATAAAAGAAAGCTAGAAAAAATTGATAATTCATAAAACATGAACTGGGAAAGTGAACATAGGTGTCGATAATGAGATTCTCATAAGCATCCTGAATGGTAACCCCTTCTTTCCCCCGCCAATAGGACAATTCCTGTTCGCTTTGATATGTGGACATCTTCAACTTACCTAGCTTGTACTGCAACAACAGCAGATATCATGGATTTGTAAAAGTCTTATGCAGCAAATGCATAATCTAAATCTAACATATAATGGTTTTTAAATACACTTAACATTAAATTATCAAGTGAATGAATACAAGGAATCAATAGATGGAGTGCACTTAACATTTAACCATGTCGGCATTTAGATATCACGAAATTTGATTCCAAACAGTGTATTGGGAGATCTATATTTGCTATATGAACATCAACTTCCAATCTCAATGAATGCATCTGACAATATAAAGAATCGTCGAAACGTAGGCGATCATATACCATAAGCTTCATGTAAATAGTTTCTAAAGGCTGTAGGCAGATACGAAACCCATTTCTCCGATGCATCTGACCTAGACATGCACAAGTTTACAGTGAGGTTTCATTTTGCAGACATCGATATTTTGATGAATGAGAAAAAGTATTTACTAGAAAACATTTATATTCACTTTCAAAACCGATAAAGAACATGTATCTATGTTTGTCATGTTTGCGATTATGGATTATTGAGATGATCAACATCTCAATACTTTTTATGTATGAAGAGATAACACCCAAAAATGAAAAAGGTACGGTACCAGAAAATTTCAGCCAAATTTCATGAGGAACATCCTTGAAAATATCATCAGGAACATCCTTGAATTGAACTCGTATCTCTGTTTTTCTAGAATCTAAGGCCTTCCCTGCTTTTAGTATGAAAGGAACACCTGATGCCAAAAAGAAAATCATGGAATGCATGACAAGATAATTATGTTTATTTTCCTTTGGGAAGAAAATGCTATAGATTTTATCATACCTTCCCATCTTTCGTTGTGTATGCGCAGAATAACAGATGCAAAAGTTGGAGTGTTCGACTCATCAGGTACGGTTGGGTCATCTCTATAGCCTTCATATTGTCGTTAATAGGTACTACTGATTCAAGAACCTGCATTTTTTGTGACCAATAGAAAACAATTTAGACTTTGATTGCATGCTATGGAACATCTCAAAATCTAGAGAAATATTGAAGTGCAACAACGAAAGGTTCCGGTTATGAAAATATCTCATTGATTCAATTGAAATTTGCAAGTATGAGAACCCGATTTAAAACGAGAACAAGGATTTTCTGCTGATATTGATGGCCTCATATCAGAAAAGTCAAATGAAATAGCAGCATAACATGATAATTTCAGCATAAATTGAAGGGAAAATGCGCACACCTTCACTCTCTTATCCCGAATGTGCTCAGGATTGAGAGAAACAAGCCTTTCCATAGCAACCAAGCAGAGAACCTAAATGGTAGAAAAATGATGAGAAAAATTCAACATATTCGATATCTTATGAGCTATGATTTAACAGAAGCATCCACCTGACAACTCAAAATAATTATAAAATGTCATATATTATTCTATATCATTATGAAAATGAATAGCTCACCTGAAGCAGATGGTTTTGAATAATGTCTCGGATAATTCTGCCAAATTAAAAGTTGTACACTAATGATTTATACTTCCACAGGCGTAATAAGAGAAATTCTATACAAAACAGATAATAGATATTCAATATTGAAGCATATAAAACAATGAAAAATCAAAGTTCAACTTTCAATATCATCAGTGAAAGTAAAATTGCTATACAGGAATTCTTTTCATTAGTATCTCTCACTCATCATTTGAAAGCATCATTGAATAATTTGACTAAAGCAAAATTCTACACATACCCATATTGGTCAAAATATCCACCATGGACAGTTTTAAAATCCTCTTTGAAAATTACCTGCAATGAAATCAGTAGCCAAATGTTCATTCGGTGTGCACATCAAAAAAAATGTTGACAAGATTAACCCTTAAAAGTTACAACCTTGGGTGAAACCATTAAGCCAATTCCGTAACGTTGACTTAAAAAAAGAATCTCACCTGTACATTGTCGATGTTGTCACGGTTCCAAAGAGACAAAAACAATTGATTTGCAAAACGAAGTACCAACTGCCGATATGAATAAAATGAAAAGGGTTTAGACAGAGCTCATGGAGCAGACAATAAGTATTAAGTACATCATCATATAACCATTTTTTACCATTTTCTGCACTAGTTCTTTTCCCAAGTAGTGACCAATACGGTAGATTTGTGGCTCCTCAAACAACTCTCCAATCTGAGTACTTAGTTCTTCTGCAGATTCTAGGTCCTTTCCAAAAGGCTTCTCAACAACAATGCGTGTCCACCCACCAAGATTGGCTAACAAAAGGCAGCAAATGTAACATCAATAGAAACAAAAGTTAGACATTATTCTTTCCTTTTTAATCGATACATAATAAATAATAACACATGCAGTCACCCTGTAAATCCAAAATCTACACCGGCAGCAGCTGTATTTATAGCATTTAAACATAAAATATATGTTAGAACCATAGATTATAACTCTTACATTTATTCATGCAACAAGTCTTGATCATCTTGCAAACAGATGGATATACTGAAGGAAGAAGTTCAAGATAGAAAAGCCGCCGAGACGAACCCCCTCTGCTATTTTTCGAATATTCATGCTCTGAAATCTCTTTCTCCAACAAGCGAAAACCTTCCTCAGAATCGTAAGAGCCACTTATGTATTTGATCTAAATGGAAGAGAAAAAATGAGACAGAATGAACATTTTAGGCTGATCAGAAGTGTTTTTTAGTGAGACTAAAATGAAATTTATATACAAGTACAACAACGCAAACAAGGGAAATGCTAACCAGATTCAGAAAATCCCATACATCTTCCACCTGTTTCGGGGAATAATATTTGGCAGGAATAAGATACCTGCACGAGTCATGTTTGTTATGCTTATAAATAGTTTAAATGCTATAAATTAAAATCTATGAACTAATAGGATAACACAGTTTCTATAAAACAACTTCGTGAAACAACCCGCAAACAATTCATGAAATGTTGATCATAGAAAAAAGTGTATAGTAAAGATTGTTTGGCTAATTCAAAGCAAACAATTGCAACCATAAACTCGTCTCCCTGCATTTATGTATTGTCCATTCTAGAATATCAGGGAAGATTGTAACTGATTGCCATCATTTCCCCTTTGGTATTTCATAAATATTTGGAAAAAGGAAGATGCACTTTTCTTTCTGGAAAAAGCCTCACTCTCGCAATTGATCTCTCAGTTCGTCATCAGATATTACCATCCTTGCATAACCAAAAATTTGAACTTCTGTTGGTGGTAGAAATCCCTAAAAATAAATTCACCAAGCGTAAGAAACAAATCCTTCAAGAAAAAGGAAACAACTATTAGAAAATATCCCATCTACAGAAAGAAAAATAGAATGGCGATCATCTTCATCATTTTTCCATTTTTGTTTCACCATGGTTCTATGTAACACGCCAATTAGACATGATCCAAAGACTTTGATATATTGCTCTATAAACAGAAGGCACCAACCTTCTCATACAGGTGGAAAAGTGCCAGAAACAACGACTTCTTCTCAGCCAGATCACCAGAAGCACAAAGCAACACAATGGAGAATGAGCCAGTTTTAGATACATTTGAAGACTCTCTTGTTCCCATCCTTTAGCAACTATTTATCACGTATCAAATCAGAAGAAGAACTTAGAATCCCTTACCCATAATCTCCCTCATCTTCTTACAAAAAGCCCACTCTACTTACTCAAGAATTAGGGAAGTGCTTTTTGGACGATTCGCTTGCCGAAGTTCAAACTTTTCCGTGGAAGGACAGGGTTGTTGTTGTTGCAAAAACCTCGATTGATTTTTTCATGGTTTCAGATCAAATAAGATGCGTAGGGTTGATTCTAGCTCCATATATCGCCTGCCAATCTGCAGCGCTGTTGGCTTCCCGGGTTAACCATTATTTAAAAAGGGTCTCTTTTATTACTGAGGTTTGGGAAGTTGGTTGTATAAAACTAAAAAATATAAACAATGAATAAAATTCTAACATTTAAAATCAAAATATCAAAATATTTATGATAAAACAAAGAAATAAAGAGGAATGTTTAGTAAATAACAACTTAAATATTAATGTAACAATAAATTGAATCAAATAAAATATATTTAAATTAATTAAATTAAATAATTGATATACCAAATTAATTTATAATTATTTGGCTCAATAAAATAATTTAAATAAATAAAAAATATCTTATAAATATATTAGGTAAAGATTATAACATTTTTGAAAACCATTAATCAAATACACAAGACAAAAAATTAATGCAAATTAAAATAAAATTAATTCATTTATTCCAATCAAATCAAATAATTAATATAAGAGAAATATTATAAAGTTATCAAAATTTATTATTTTTGGCCGATAGTTAATGATCAATATTTAAAAATGTGAGCTAAAATATATTATTATATTACTAAACTAAGAAAATTAGGTTGATGGCAAAAAATAATAGCAAAAAAAAAAATCGAATAATCCTCTAATATTTCTCTAATATAATTAATTAGTTATAGTTAATATAATCAAATAAAATATTATATAATTTAATATTTATCTCAATCAAATCAAATACATGATTAATTATAATATTTTTATAATATATTTTTAAAAGTCATTAATCAAAATAAATAACACAAAAAATTAATACAAATTAAAACAAAATCAAATAATTAATGTAATTAATTAGTTATAGTTAATGTGGTCAAATAAAATATTAAATGATTTGATATTTATCTCCATCAAATCAAATAAATAATTGATTAATTAATGTATTTAAATGAATCAAATAAAAAAGATAAAAAATACCTTTAAGAACAGCTATTTTATTAATTGAAAAAATTTAATTTTAATAATATATTATAATCAAATCAAATAATTAATATAATTAATTAATTATAATTAATAAAATTAAATAAAATATTAAATAATTTGATATTTATCCCATCAAATCAAACAAATTATTAGTTATGGTAACACTTTAAAAACCATTAATAAATATATAAGAAAAAAAATTATGTAAATTAAAACAAAATAAATTTATTTATTCCAGTCAAATCAAGTCATTAATATAATTGTTAATTATAATTAATATCGTCAAACAAAATATTAAATAATTTAATATTTATCTCAATCAAATTAAATAATTAATTATTGCATTTAAATAAATCATATAAAATAAACTACAAAACACCTTCAAGAACATATCATGTCACATTGTCAGTCATGCTATTAATGAAAAAAAATTCGATTTTAATAAATATAATAAATAATAAATTATGTAATCAATCATATAAAATTAATATTTAATGATTATTGATGTTAAGATTTGTCAATCACTCTAATATTGTAATTCATATTTTTTTAGTTATTATTATTATAATTCTTTCTTTTTTTTGTTCAGGCAATCAATAATAAATAATCAATATATCATTAATTATTAATTCTAATTCTCGTCAACCTCAAGATCCAGATTCTCGATGTACAACGACGTTGTAACGAGCTGTTTCGACGCATTCGTAGTATTCGTTGTCGTCGGTAAAGGAGCGGCTGTGACGCTGTTCTGCGGATCCAATAGTGTCGTAGCCTTCATCATCATCATCACCTCACTCCTTTTTCTTTCTCTCTCGACGTAGTCTCCTTCTTTTCCAATTCATCACTGTTGTTGTCACCTTTTTCTCCTTCTTCGGTCGTGCTTCTTTTTGTCACGGTTACTGCTTTCATCAGCAGCAAACTCCTTACTTTTTTTTTACTGATGTCTGATAATATCTCCATATATTTTAAACCACCAGTATTCAATCAAAAAGAAAGAGAACGCAAGAAAGAAAGAAAGAAAGAAGAGAAAGAAAAATAGAGAGAATTTAGCAAATAATTAATTTTTAAACTTAAATTAAATTTGTGCACTCAAAAAAGAAAGATAGCGCCTAATATTTGTTTTTAAATTCTGATATCAAAAGCAGAAATATTGAGCTCAACTCAATCATTTTTTTAAACAATATATTAGAAACAATCAAACAAATTTAATTTGGACTTTGGAAGGTAAGATTTTCTTTTGAAGCAGCACAGTCATTACTGATTCTATCTGATTTTGGTATGTTTTTTTTTTTAATGGTCAAAATATTAAATCAGACCAATTTAAAATTTGATTCACTAAATTTTTAGTTATCAGATCCAATTTTAATAACTATAATTATGATTGTATCTCTATTTTTATATTTTATTTTTATTCTTAATAATTAATATCTTATTTTATTATCATTAAAATAATTATTAATCATTCCTCCTTTTACTCTATTTATTCAAATATTACTTACAAAAGTTAATATCTTATGAATCATTTTTTTATGAGTATAATTTTTGTTACAGATTTTGATATGATTATCTTTTTTATTTGTACCATTATTTAAATATATATACTAGAGATTTAAATTTTTCTAAAGTGAGAAATTAAAAACTTAATTACCCTTAAAATAATAGAATTTACACGGATCACACCTAATCAAATTTACAAATTCAACATGAATTAGTGATTAATTATCTATTTTGTCATTTTACAATTTTTTCCACAATTTTTTTCCATATATTAGTACTAGGACAATTATTTGTTGAGATTTCGTTCCTCCATCATAATACCTTTTGTGGACATTTTATTCCTCAGATTGAATAGTAATTTTCAAAAGTAATTTATTAAAAATAGTGTTTAAAAAATAACGTTTCTGTTGTTAAATAAATATCAAATAAAGAAGTATAAATAGAAGACTCTATTATTACAATTACTATCTCAATATAATAAAGATGATTAATATTGTTATTAATATTATATGTAAAGAGTAATAGAAAAGAGTATTTAAAATACTTATAAAATAAAAAAAAGAGAGAATTGTAGTAGTAATATAAAGAGAAGAGTATTTGATTGCAACATAAAGAGATAATTGATTTCTTATTACTTGCTTGTGTGTAAAAGCCTCAACCTTATTCCCCTATTTATACTAGTGAAAAGTTACACTTTACAAATATTGGGAAAGCATGCACCACATATCCTTTAATATTTGTGCTTCCCAATAGAACTTCAAAGGAAGAATAAATCATGCTGAGTAGATGGATATGGACATCTATATCGTAACACTCCCCCTTGGATGTCCATTTAGGATTATGCCTCGTTAAAACCTTACTAAAGAAAACCCAATGGAAAAAAAACTTTAGTGAAGGAAAAAGAGTACAAAATCCTTTGTGATGGGGACTGCTTCATTAAAAACCTTGTCAAAAAAAACCCAATGGAAAAAAAATCTGACCAAGGAAAAAAGAGTACAGTCTCCCCCTCTTAGCGACATCATTTAATGTCTCGAAATCGGCACATCCTAATCTCATGTACCAATCTTTCAAAGGAGGATTTTGGAAGTGACTTTGTAAATAAATCTGCCAGATTGTCACTTGAGCGGATCTGTTACACATCAATTGTCCCTTGATTTTAAAGATCATGAGTGAAGAAGAATTTGGGAGAAATATGCTTTGTTCTATCGCCTTTGATGTATCCGCCTTTAAGTTGAGCAATACATGCTGCATTATCTTCAAACAGGACAGTTGGAGCTATCTTCTGATCAATCAGTCCACATGATGACAGAATATATTAGATCAAATTTCTGAGCCAAAAACATTCGCGACTAGCTTCATGAATCGCCAGTATTTCAGCATGATTAGAGGAGGTTGCTGCTATCGTCTATTTCGTGGATCTCCATGATATAGCTGTACCACCATATGTGAACAGGTATCCTGTTTAAGATCTCCCTTTATGTGGATCAGACAAGTATCCGACATCTACATAGCCAACTAGTTGTGACTTGGATCCGTAGGGATAAAATAATCCCATATCAACCGTTCCATGAAGATATCGAAAGATTTGCTTGATTTCACTCCAATGCCTTCTGGTTGGAGAGGAACTATACCTTGCTAGTAAATTCACCGCGAATGATATGTTAGGTCACGTATTATTAGCAAGATACATTAGTGCTCCAATGGCACTAAGATATGGTACTTCAGGACCAATGATATCTTCATTTTCTTCTTTAGGACGGAATTGATCCTTTTTCATATCCAAAGATCTTACGATCATTGGGGTACTTAATGGATGTGACTTATCCATATAAAATCTTTTCAAGATCTTTTCTGTGTATGTTGTTTGATGAATAAAGATTCCATTTTTTGTATGCTCGATCTGCAGGGCGAGACAAAATTTATTCTTTCCAAGATCTTTCATCTCAAACTCTTCTTTCAGAGTTTTTATAATCGTTGGAATCTCTTCAGGAGTTCCAATGATATTTAAATCATCAACGTACACAGTAATTATAATGAATCCAGATACAGATTTCTTTATGAAAACACATGGACAGATATCATCATTCTTGAATCCATTTTTGGCCAGATACTCAGTAAGATGATTATACCACATTCGTCCAGATTGCTTCAGACCATATAAAGATTTTTGCAATTTGACTGAGTATAACCCTTGCGAATATTCATTGGATGGTTTAGATATCTTTAGTCCTTCAGGGACTTTCATATAGATATCCCAATCTAATGAGCCGTATAAGTAGGCTGTTACCACATCCATTAAATGCATATGTAGTTTATGATATGCAGATAAACTGACCAAATAATGCAATGTTATTGCATCCACTACAGGGAAATATGTTTCTTCATAATCTATACTGGGCCTTTGTGAAAAACCTTGTGCCACAAGTCGGGCTTTGTAGCGCACAACTTCATTTTTTTCATTTCGTTTTCTCACAAATACCCATTGGTATCCAACAGGTTTTACATCTTCAGGTGTACGGACTACAGGTCCAAAAAATTCATGTTTTGCAAGTGAGTCTAATTCAGCCTTCATGGTTGCTTCCCATTTTGGCCAATCATTTCTTTATCGACATTCTTCGACTGATCTTAGCTCAAGATCCGTACTTTCATGCATGATATTTAATGCCACATTATATGCAAATATTTCATTGACAATTGTCTTATTTCGGTCCCATTTCTCTCCTGTAAAAACATAATTTATTGAGATCTCGTCATTTTCACAATTTTCAGGTACCTGAACGTCTTCTGGCGTTATATCAGAATTTTGGACAACTGCAGGTGTCTCTACTATGTCTTTTTCAACAAGAATATTATTTACCTCTTTTCTCTTTCGAGGATTTTTGTCTTTGGAACCGACAGGCCTGCCACGCTTCTGGCGTGTATTTGCTTCAGTGGTTATTTGTCCTACTGGGACATCAATTTGAATTGGGACATTTTCCGCTAGTATATAAGATTTAGTTATCCTCATTTTCCGCTGGTACACAAATACCCCCGGTTCTCATCCCATACGATATTTATGTTTTTCAAATGCAGGTTCAGAGGCACCTCGCTAGGTGTCTGGAGTTCTCTACAGCGAAGTGGGCTTTTGGGATTTGATATTTTATTCCATTTTCTTATATTTATATGTATAGACTCTCCTTATATGTATATGCTTTCCTGAGTGTTGCACTTGATTTTGTTTCACCTATTCTTCAAGGCTCCTAGTATACTACATTCTTTCGGCTATTATACGTATTTATATTTCATTTTAGAGGTCGTAGCACCTTGCTACCTCTGTTTTACATCCTAGGTGTAAAGCTCTGTGTGGTAGGGTGTTATAGCATTAGCCCCAAATTATGAAGAGCTCATTGAGAGATTCCATGCTTTTCTAAATGGCAATCAGGACACACACCATTTGATAATCATCCACCAGAGTTTTTAAAGAGCGCATTAGTCCCAAATTATGAAGAGTTCCATGAGAGATTTCGTGCTTTACTGAATAGCAATCAAGACACACACCATCCAAATATACTTAAGCTTCTGAAAGATGAAATCAAAGGTAAGACTATCGAATCTTATGACATGTTGGAAATAACAAATTTTACATCACAGATGAAAAAAAATCTCGAATTCAAAAAATAGAGCTAGTTTTATAAAGAAAAAAATTGTTAGATTTATCAAACTTTTTTCTTAGTTTAGTTGTTGATGTTGGTTATGCCTTCCGCTCTAAATTTTATTGCCTTTTTTTTGTGACTGAAAAAAAACAAACAACAATCAAGAAAGGAAAAACAAACAAGAAACTGTTTAAGAAAGACAATTCTGCTGAACACTACTCTCAAACTCCTTCCAAGGCAACAAAAGCTCCACTTGGGAAGAAAGGGTCCTCATTATCGTCTTTGCCATGATGTTTACTACTGTGTTTGCATCTCTCAAGATCAACTGGAGATCAGGAAGCCATTTCCAAGACATGATATCTCAAATTTTCAACACTATAGGATCAATAAAACCAGAGCAATCCTGTAAATTATTGACAATAATAAGGCCTCTACACAGTCTGTCTCACAAATAACATCTCTTTGCCCTGAGTCCCAGGCTAAAAGAAAGCCTCTCCAAATAGCAAACAACTCTCCTTGCGGAATACTATGATTCTCAATTGTTCCCAGACAGTCTCGTTGCCACTTTTCCTTCCAATCTCTGTAAACACAGGCAAAACCAACCCGAGCACCATTGCTAAGATAACTAGCATCACAATTAATCTAAAGGTACCCACCGAGGGAAAATCCAAGAGCCACTAATGATAGAAGAGATAGACACTTGTTGCAACTCAAGAATATTCCGGAGCTCCTTTTCAAAGGACAACGCCGTACCAGTCACTTTTTTCGTAGTCCAAGACTCGTGGAGATGAAAGATTTCGTTATTCTTCGAACGTCAAATCCACCAGAGATTAGAAAAAGAAATTTCATTACTGTTTACAATTACATAAGACCACATTTTGTACACTGGTGAAGTTAGGAGGCAAAGTTAGGAGGCAGTTCAAAAAGTTACAACAAAAAAAAAGCTGGTGAAGTTCTTGCCTTAAGCTCGATTGATAAAAAAAGACTCTGTCTCAAGACTGACTTGGAGAAGTTTTTGGAATCTTATCTTGTATTTAGCTTAAACTTATTTACTTTATCCATTAAGCTTATCCCAGAATCAAACATAAACTTCTTTCTTTCAATTCCTAGTTTAATTTTTTAAACATCAAAACTGTTTCAAAAATAGAGACCACTTTTAGATAACATTCTAAAGCAATTTTACATATATAACAATCTCTTTGAAATTTAATGTTTCCACTACATCATTACAAGGAAAAAAACATTTTTAATTACTTATCCAAAAAATAATTATTTTAATAGAATATTCGTAATTAATGATCACTTATTGTAAAAAAAAAACATTTTAAAGTATTCTTGACTATCTAAAGATTGTAATAAAATAAAATGAAATAAAAAACTATGCTGAAAACTATGAATGTCAAATGATGGCATATATACCCGAAAATTGTAAGATTATTAACGGAAAAAGTGAATAATTTAAAGAAATATATTTTATAATGGTTTATATTATTTTAATTTTTTTTAGTAAAGGACAAATAGGTCTCTGGCTTTTTTTTCCGCAGACATTTTTGTCCCTAACCATTGAAAAATATTTTTAAGTTCCTGACGTTCTTAAAAGTTGGACGAATCAGTCTCTCCATCCAAATGCCTCTGTCAGACCCAACGGAAAAGACTGACGTGGCTCCCGTAATGCTTGTCACGCATACGCGTTGCCTGGCAGACTTTCCTCACACGCATACGCGTCGCCATGAATTCAGCAAATCTTTGTTTCTTCATGAATTCTCCAATTTGCATGCTTTTTTTCCATTTCTTTCAAGCCATTCTTGCCATTACAACCATTGAAAAGACCTCTTGATATCATGATATGTGTATCCATGCATTGAATATATGTTGATTGGTAGAAGAAGAGCAAGCTTTAGAAAGCAAGATTAGTAGAGAATTGAGAGAATCTACCCTCAAACACTAGAGAGATTAGAGTGCAAATACTTCTGGTGAGGGTTCGATGCTCAATCCCTTGTTCCTTTCTTTCACGAGATTTCTTCTTGCAAGTATATTTATACTTCATTTTGAGATTTGAATTAGTGGAATTCATAAATCATCATACTATCTTAGCCCTACTTGTTCATATATGTTCTTGGAGATTGATTCATTTTTAATGAAGTACGTAGACGCATTTTGCATATTAGTTAATGAACCACAAGAGTTTAGCATGAGGGCATGCTAATGTTTAAGTGTGGGAAAGTTGATGAATCATTTGGCGGATTTTATCAACTTTTTTCAAATTTTTTCACTAAAATAGCATGATTTTGTGAATTTCTCCTAAGTGTGAAAACATGCTTTTACGCTATTAAATTACTAAATTTAATTTACTTTTCTCCCATTCGATGCCTTGATATGTTTGTTTGACTAATTTAAAGTTTTGAAGGCAAGAATGGATTGAAAGAAATGAAAAAAAAGCATGCAAAGTGAAGAATTCATGAAGAAAAGAGAATTTGCTGAATTTATGGCGACGCGTACGCGTGAGAGGGAACTCTGCCAGGCGACGCGTACGCGTGATAGGCATTACAGGAGCCACGTCAGACTTTTCCGTTAGGTTTGATGGAGGCATTTGGATGGAGGAACTGATCCGTCCAACTTTTAAGGACGTCAGAGACTTAAAAATATTTTTTAATGGTCAAGAACAAAAATATTCACAGAAAAAAAGTCAGAAACCTATTTGTCCTTTACTCTTTTTTAGGAGTGGGTGTGCACAGTATACTTGTTAGTCAATTTAGATTAAGTTTCCGCAATAAATAATAATTAAATAAATTAACCACGGACATCTGTTACTAAAATACGAAAAAATAAGAAAAAGGAAACTTAAGAATGTGTGAACCTTTTCAGGTTGCTGGACCAAATAATGAAAACAGAAAAATCAATTTTCTAGTGTCTATTGTTTGATGTTGAATTTTTCTTTTATAATATTTAAAATTTATTTATTTTATATTTTAAATTAAATATTAATTATTTAAATTTTTTTATTAATTAAATATCAAATTTTAAATTCTATAGCAAATACCATAAGAAAAAAAAAACTTTCTCATGTTTTGTGACTATTAATAAATTATGAATAATCTTAATCTCCATAGACCACAATACACTGAAGGTCACTATTAGAAGCACCACTTATTAGGTATTCAAGTGTGAGTATCCATTAATATTAAAGAGATGTATATAGTAGTTAGGTTATCATTATGCAATTGTTCTTATAATTTTGGCCTTTTATTTTTTTAGTCGATATTTTTGTTTTATCATTTTTTCAAAAGACACTGATGTAATTTAATATAATTACCGGATTTATAGTCAAAATTGTTTCTTTTAAAAGAACATGATAAGTAATTTTCGTCTTTAAAATTATAAATAATTAGTCTAATTAGTTATTATACAAATCAATCTTATTTAATTTGTCTTATTAACATTAAATCTGTAATATTCTCTAATAATATTCGAACCAATTTGATTCTAAACTTAACTAATTATGTCGAATTTGTTTTATAAATGGATAGAAATATTATCCCCAAAATCCATTTTTTATATTTTGAATTAAGAAACTTTGACGATTTTATATCAAAAATGTAAAAAAATTTTTTGGTAATCAATGTAAATTTTATTTAAGAGTATGTACTAAGGAAAAATCAACATCGACATAAGTATACTAATGAGCCACAGCCACTATTTTTTTTTTTATGTGCGTGTTATATGAAAGTAAAAGATTTTAGATTATCTAACTTCTGCAAAACACAATTAATAAAAACGATAGTAATATGATCATCTAAAAAAATGATAGTGGTATTCTAAACCATGATGCATTGATATATATATATTATATATATATATATATATATATATATATATATATATATATATATATATATATATATATATATATATATATATATATATATCAGTTATAACAAGATATATCCTTCGTTATATTTAGTGTAATTTCTAATTTAATTTTTTAAGGCAACATTTTTATTTAAGGTTAAGTATAATGAGTTTATGACGTGATTCGAGAAATTTCTTGGCCATAAATTTTTTTTTTGGATTTTTTTGTTATTGGCCATAAACTTTCTTTTTTTTTCTCCCTATTAGTAATAGAAGTCCATTATTTATTTATTGCTCAAATCCAAGATAAACTTATTAACAATTTTACTGTACACAATCCACTCCTAAATTGCATGAAACCCTCTTCAGAATCCAAAGGTCCACAAAGAGATAAATTAAAATAATATAAAGCGTTATGAAATACGTTTCTTTTAATGAGTCATTAATGTGTGTTTTAGGTTTATGGCTAAGTACATGGAGGGACAAAAGGTCTTGATTAGACTTGCGAAAATATTTGATAACTAAATAAATTTAGTTAAAATCAGCCAAAATTTATTTTATTTGATATTTATTAATTATTATAATAATTAATGAATATAAATTTTGGTTTTTTCTTTTGATCTTCCTAACTTTACCATTATACTTATATTAAAATTAACTGTAATAACTTTATTAAGACAGTTACTCTTATAAGACACGCGTACCACAAAGAGAATGACACCTTATTTCATTAGGTGAGGATGAATTTTAGTTTCAGCGCCATATAACTTTTCTTTATTTATATATTATATTGATCATTAACTTCTAAATTTATTTTTATATCCAATACTAGTGAAGGTTCGTGTTACACACAGGAAATGATCATGGTTTGCTAGTTTAAAGCTATGATTGTATTTTGATCAGAATGGATACTAACATCATGAGGGGATGCTTCATCTATCATTGATGAATTACAGGATTTTATTAACTCCTTTGCTTATCCACCCTCTTCATGATTTTAGAGAAAATATTTGTTGGTTACATACTTGCATAATCTTCAGTTAATTAGATAAGAAAATATCTCAGGTGAATGGTAAGTGTAATTTGTAAGTTTGATATTTTCAGAAAACTTAGAATTTAAAAAAAATTGTTATCCTGATACACTCCGATGACTTTGTTGGTAGTGTTCCTTTTTTGAGAAGTGAAATTCATCTTCTTAAAAAATCAGATGCTATTGTGTTAAGTTCTTGAACTCTAAAATCTTGTATGTCTGGTATAGTGTGATTTTATAGTCAAATTATGTAATGGTTTATAATATCTTAGGGCATATTTTAGATTTGATGTACTTAGTTTTATATTTAGAGAAAGAGAGTGATGTCCGATGATGCAAAATACTTCCATGTTCAATTGTAATTTGTTTTTGTTTTTTATTTTATCCGGCCTTCAATTGTAATTTTGACTATTAAACTATAGGTTTATTTATTTTGTGCCTAAGATTATAAATTAAAAATTTTTTTTATTGAAAATACAAAAAAATTTACATTTTTAATGTATTTATTTTGTATTTATTAAATGAAAATTTTAAAATCTTTTACTAAAGTAAACTTATTATGTGCCCTAAAAATACATATTAGTTAAATACTTAAACTATTAAATTATTCTTTCATGTCTATGGTTGGAAGGGATCTGTTGGGACTTGGGAAAGAACAACAATGTGATTTCGATTATTGGAGATGGAGCAATAAGTGCAAGGCAAGCTTGAGGCTGAATAATGCAGTGATCTAGTTATGTCAAGGTTTTGAAAATTCGACCGGACCGGTGGGATTAACCGGAAACCAGTTATTTGGCCAGTTTAGTCGACCACCAAAATTATCATGCAAAAAATTGATGGAAAAAATGGTAGAATTGGTGGTTAATTGATAAACTGGCTGGAGTTTTTAAAACTCAATTTTTAATATGTCCCAAAACGACGTCGTTTTGACACCGAAAAACAAAGGAAACCCACTAACCTAACCCAGTCCCTTAACAAAGTCACTCACCACGCCTCCCTCCCTTAACAAAGTCACCACCAGCGGTTGCCACCCTCGTGGTTCGAAGCTTCTGTCGACGTCGTCTAATTGTCGGAAGCACAGTTTAAAGATTTTGTCGTTGTCGTCGGCTGGTCGGTTCGAAGCTTCTGTCGTCAGCCACCTCTGTCCTCCGAGCATCTGTTTTACCGTCGTGGACGCTATGCCTTCTCTTCTTTCTCTGCCGTAGTGAGTTCTTCAGTTTTTCAATTAATTTTTTTTTTTATTTTGTTAACTATATGAATTGCTGCAGTTAGTTCTTCAGTTTTTTATTTCAGTTAAATTTTTTATTTTGTTAATTGTATGAATTACTACAGAGTTCTTCAACTTTTTAGTTAATTTTTTTATTTTGTTAATTATATGAATTAATCATTCTGAATTGCTATAATACTGAATATAATTTTGATATAATTTTCAAAAATAGCGATAAGTTCAATTTTGGATTCTGGATTTTGAATGATGAATAAAATTGATATAATTTTGGATTTTGAATGCTAAATAGAATTTTGATATAATTTTGTAATGCTAAATAGAATTGATATAATTTTAGATTCTGAATTGCTGTAATTTTGAATTTTGCCGTAATTGCTGTAATGGTTGAGGTTTTATTTTGCTGTATGTAATTTGTAATTTGTATATTATATGTGATTTAGATGGAACAACCACAAAGTGATCAACAACCACAAGACAATGCCGTCCAAGAATCTCAAACAAGTTCTATTCGAGGAAAATCTCAGCCGACTTGGGAATATTTCATTGTGAAGTATGACAAAAATCATAAGGCACAATATACATGTATCTTTTGTTTAAATACTTATAATGGAAGGGGATATATAGAATGAAATATCACCTTACAAAAATTTCTGGACAAACTAAAGTATGTAACAAAGTCACTGAAGAGGTTGAACTTCAATTCAAAAGACTTTTGATGAATAAAAAAAGATGGATAAAAGAATTTGAGGAGGAGTCTTATAGTGTGGAAATACAAGCACAAGAGTTTGAATCATCTAACCCTGTACAACCTACTGCTCCTACAACAACGGGAGACAAAGAAAAGAGAAGATCTATTATTGCTACACAAATTGGAAGTTATTTTAAGGAAAGGACTACTCTAGGGTCTCAACTGACTTTGAAAAATGTTTTGGCCGGTAAAAAAATTGTGCACAAGGCTAAGTTGGGGATCGCTAAATGGATCGTTAATGCACGCATTCCTTTCAATGCAATTCAATCACCTTACTTCCAACTTGTCTTGGATGGTATTGCTGCAATTGGACCTAGTTTCAAGAGACCATCATATGATGAAATGAGAGTTTATTTGCTGGCCGATCTTTAAAAAGAGTGTCAGTTGCTTGTTGAAACCTATAGGAGCTCATGAAAAAGCACTGGCTGTACACTGATGACAGATGGTTGGACTGATCAAAGGCAACAAATCTTAATTAACTTTCTAGTATATTGTCTTGCTGGTATGTCATTTGTTAAGTCTGTTGATGCTTCTGATATGATAAAAATTGTCGATACCTTTTTTATTTTATTTGCTGATTTTATTGAGTGGGTTGGGCCGAGTAACATTGTGCATGTGGTCACTGATATGCTGTTAATTATGTATCTGGTGAAAAACTCATTCATGAAAAGTATCCAAACATTCTTTGGTCTCCTTGTGCTGCCCATTGCATCAATCTTATTTTGAAAGATATTGCAAGTATTTTTCACATAACTGACCTTGCTTCCCGTGCTTCTAAAAGTGACTGTATTTGTTTACAATCATACGATCTTCTTGTTTTAGCTTAGAGAAAGAAAAAGTTAGAAATTGTTCGACTAAGAGTCACATGTTTTGCCACTGCTTTAATTTCATTACTTTGAAAAGTATATATGATCACAAGGAAGATTTGCAAGCATTGATGGTGGACAAATATTTCACTTCTCATAAAGTAGCCAAAAGTGCTAATGGGAAGATTGTTAGTTCAATTGTCTTGGATAGTAAGTTTTGGCAAGATTGTGTTACCGCTGCGAAAATTGTTTCTTCTCTTATTAAGTTGTTGAGGATTATTGATGCTGATGAGAAACCCTCTTAGGGATACGTGTGTGAAGCCATTGATGTATGCAACTAAAACACGACATAAATGCCAGACAACTTCTTGATCCTTCTAGTTAAGACACCATAGCAGGGTCAAGTGATCTGGAGTTGGGCTTAGAGAAAAAATATGCACCATTCTAGTATAAGGGAGGCTGCTGGTGGTGTTGTCAATGTATGGTTCCTTATGGCTGTCGGCATGGTTTTTTTTAAAAGAAAGAATGATTAGGGAAAAGCTCAATATTGCTCCCAAGAAACCGAACCACCATTTTGTAGAGAAAGGAAAAAATGGTGGTTTGGTTTTTTGGGATCAATTTTCACCTTTTTTCCAAATCATTCTCTCTAAAAAAAATATACCGGCGGTGAGAAACCATCCATTGACAACACCTACAGCAACCTCCCTAATGCCTCTAAGCCCAACTCCAGACGACTTGACCCCGCTATGGGGTCTTAACAAGAAGGATCAGGAAGTTGTCCACCATTTATGGCGTGTTTTGGTTGCGTACATCAATGGTTGAAGTGACCAAATTCCAGAGTTAACGATGAAAACCCAAATCCTCAACATAGATAGGACTACACGAAAAATGGAATTTCTTTCGTTACCAAAGGATGGTATGATATCCATGAGGCAGGTTGAACTGTACCCAACAAATTGGAGAGAGTATCTGAGTTAAAAATGAAAAATCCGCTACCTCGATGAGTACGATCAAGAAGTGTTTGAAATACTTCACCATCGTATTCATCATACTCATTTCCAATGAGCCAATGTTGTGTCAATGAATCTTCAGCACCTCTCCCGTTGCCAGACAGTGTTTTACGAAACTTTGCTCCGAAGTAAAAAAAGAAGTGATATTTTCTATTCAAGAGAAAATGTGTGAATTGATGGATTTCTCTAAGATTTTCTTAGTTTTTCAAACAATGCATGAACTCCGGATGAGTTCATACATTGTTTGAAAAACTAAAAATCTCGAGGAAATCGATCAATGCAGATGTCTCATCTTTAAGAGAACATATCAATTCTTCCTTGATTTTCGAGCAAAATTCCCTAAAACACTGTCTGTCAACGGTAAATGGGTTAAAGATTGTTAACACAACACCTGCCGATTGGAAATGAGTGTGTTGAATACGATGATAAAGTGTTTCACACACTTCTTAATCGTACTCATTAAGGTAACGAACTATCCAGTTTTAACTCGGATTTATACAAGTTCAAGAACTCTTTCCGATTTTTTGCGTATACTTCAACCTGGCTCATGGATGTCATGTCATCTTTTGGTAACCCAAAAAATTTCATTTCTCGCCGAGTCCTATCAATGCTGAGGATTTGATTTACCGTTGTTACTTCTGGAATTTGGTTGCTCCAACCATTGATGTACGCAACTAAAATACGACGTAAATACCGGACAACTTACTCATCCTTCTCTTTAAGACTGTATAGCAGGGTTAAGTGATCTGAAGTTGGGCTTCGAGGAAACACATGCTACATTCTAGTATCAGGGAGGCTGCTCGTGGTGTTGTCAATGTATGGATTGGTTTACCGTTGTTACTTCTGAAATTTGGTCGCTCCCACCATTGATGTAAGAAACTAAAACACGACGTAAATGCCGAAAAACTTCCCGATCCTTCTCGTTAAGACCCCATAGCAGGATCAAGTGATTTGGAGTTGTGCTTAGAGGAAAAACATGCTTTATTCTAGTATCATGGAGGCTGGTGGTGGTATTGTCAATGTATGGATTGGTTTACCGTTGTTATTTATGGAATTTGGCCGTTCCAACCATTGATGTACGCAACTAAATCACGACGTAAATGCCGGACAACTTCCTGATCCTTCTCGTTAAGACCCCATAAGTGATCTAAAGATGGACTTAGAGGAAAAACATGTTCCATTCTAGTATCATGGAGGCTGCTGGTGGTGTTGTCAATGTATGGTTCCTCATGGTTATCGGCATGATTTTTTTTACAAAAAAAAAGAATGATTTCGAAAAAGCTCAATATTGCTCCGAAGAAACCAAATCACCATTTTGAAGAGAAAGAAAAAATGGTGGTTTGGTTTTTTGGGATCAATTTTCACCTTTTTTCAAATTATTCTCTCCAAAAAATATACCGGTGGTGAGGAATCATCCATTAACAACACCACCAGCAACCTCCTTAATGCCTCTAAGCCCAACTCCAGACGACTTGATCCCGCTATGGGGTCTTAACGAGAAGGATCAGGAAGTTGTCCACCATTTATGGCGTGTTTTGGTTGCATACATCAATGGTTGGAGTTACCAAATTCCAGAGTTAACGATGAAAATCCAAATTCTCAATGTAGATAGGACTGCACGAGAAATGGAATTTCTTTCGTTACCAAAGGATTGCATTATATCCACGAGCCAGGTTGAACTGTACGCCACAAATCGAAGAGAGTATCTGAGTTAAAACTGAAAAATTTGCTACCTCGATGAGTACGATCAAGAAGTATTTGAAATACTTCACCATCGTATTCATCATACTCATTTCCAATGAGCCAATGTTGTGTCAATGAATCTTCCGCACCTCTCCCGTTGCCAGACAGTATTTTATAGAATTTTGCTCCGAAGTCAAAAAAGAATTGATATTTTTTATTCAAGATGAAATGTCTACATTGATGGATTTCTCTAAGATTTTCTTAGTTTTTCAAACAGTGCATGAACTTTGGATGAGTTCATACATTGTTTGAAAAACTAAAAATCTCGAGGGAATCGATCAATGCAGACATCTCATCTTGAAGTGAACATATCAATTCTTCCTTGATTTCGGAGCAAAATTCCATAAAACACCGTCTATCAACGGCAAAGGGGTTAAAGATTGTTAACACAACTCCTGCCGATTGGAAATGTGTGCGTTGAATACGATGGTGAAGTGTTTCATACACTTCTTAATCATACTTATTTAGTTAACCAACTATCCGATTTTAACTCGGATTATCACAAGTTTAAGAACTCTTTCTGATTTGTTGCCTACACTTCAACCTGGCTCATGGATGTCATGTCATCCTTTGATAACCAAAAAAATTTCATTTCTCGCCGAGTCCTATTAATGCTGAGGATTTGGTTTACCGTTGTTACTTCTAGAATTCGGTCGCTCCAACCATTGATGTATGCAACTAAAAAATGACGTAAATGCCGGACAACTTACTCATCCTTCTCTTTAAGACTCTATAGCAGGGTTAAGTGATCTGAAGTTGGGCTTCGAGGAAACACATGCTACATTCTAGTGTCAGGGAGGTTGCTGTTGGAGTTGTCAATGTATGGATTGGTTTACCGTCGTTACTTCTGGAAGTTGGTCGCTCCAACCATTGATGTACGTAACAAAAACACGACGTAAATGCTGGAAAACTTCCTGAACCTTCTCGTTAAGACCCCATAGCAGGGTCAGGTGATTTGGAGTTGTGCTTAAAGGAAAAACATGCTTTATTCTAGTATCAGGGAGGCTGTTGGTGGTGTTGTCAATGTATGGAATGATTTACTGTTGTTACTTCTAGAATTTGGCCGTTCCAACCATTGATGTACGCAACTAAAGCACGACATAAATGCCGGACAACTTCCTGATCCTTCTCGTTAAGACTCCAAAAGTGATCTGAAGTTGGACTTAGAGAAAAAACATGCTCCATTCTAGTATCAGGGAGGCTGCTGGTGGTGTTGTCAATGTATGGTTCGTCATGGTTATCGACATGGTTTTTTTTTTACAAAAAAAAGGGAATGATTTGGAAAAAGCTCAATATTGCTACGAAGAAACCAAACCACCATTTTGTAGAGAAAGAAAAAATGGTGGTTTGGTTTTTTAGGATCAATTTTCACCTTTTCCAAATTATTCTCTCTAAAAAAATATACCGTCGGTGATGAACTATCCATTGACAACACCACCAGCAACCTCCCTAATGCCTCTAAGCCCAACTCCAGACGACTTGACCCTGCTATGGGGTCTTAAGGAGAAGGATCAGGAAGTTGTCCACCATTTATGGCGTGTTTTGGTTGCGTACAACAATGATTGGAGTGACCAAATTCCAGAGTTAACGATAAAACTCCAAATTCTCAACGTAGATAGGACTACACGAGAAATGGAATTTCTTTCGTTAACAATGGATGGCATGATATCTACGAGCCAGGTTGAACTGTACGCAACAAATTGGAGAGAGTATCTGAGTTAAAACAAAAAAATTCGCTACCTCGATGAGTACGATCAAGAAGTATTTGAAATACTTCACCATCGTATTCAACATACTCATTTTCAATGAGGCAATGTTGTGTCATTGAATCTTCAGCACCTCTCCCGTTGTCAGATGGTGTTTTATGGAATTTTGCTCCATATTTTCTATTCAAGAGGAAATGTCTGAATTGATGGATTTCTCTAAGATTTTTTTAGTTTTTCAAACAATGCATGAACTTCGGATGAGTTCATACATTATTTGAAAAAACTAAAAATCTCGAGGAAATCGATCAATGCAGATGTCTCATTTTAAAGAGAACATATCATTTCTTCCTTGATTTCGGAGCAAAATTCCATAAAACACCGTCTGTCGACGGCAAAGGGGTTAAAAATTGTTAACACAACACTTGCCGTTTGGAAATGAGTGTGTTGAATACGATAGTGAAGTGTTTCACACACTTCTTAATCGTACTCACTTAGGTAACGAACTATCCGGTGTTAACTCGGATTTACCAAAGTTCAAGAACTCTTTTCAATTTGTTGCGTACACTTCAACCTGGCTCATGGATGTCATGTAATCCTTTGGTAACCCAAAAAATTTCATTTCTCGCCGAGTCCTATCAATGTTGAGGATTTGATTTACCGTTGTTACTTCTGAAGTTTGGTCACTCCAACCATTGATGTACGCAACTAAAACACGATGTAAATGCTGGACAACTTCTTGATCATTCTCATTAAGATCCCATAGCAGGGTTAAGTGATATGAAGTTGGGCTTAGAGGAAAAATATGCTCCATTCTAGTATCAGGGAGGCTGCTGATGGTGTTGTCATCGTTTGAATTGGTTTACCGTTGTTACTTCTGAAATTTGGTTGCTCCAACCATTGATGTACGCAACTAAAATACGACGTGAATGCCGGACAACTTACTCATCATTCTCTTTACGACCCTATAACAGGGTTAAGTGATCTGAAGTTGGGCTTCGAGGAAAAACATGCTACATTCTAGTATCAGGGAAGCTGCTGGTGATGTTGTCAATGTATGAATTGGTTTACCGTCGTTACTTCTGGAATTTGGTCGCTCCAACTATTGATGTACGCAATTAAAACACGACGTAAATACCAGAAAACTTCCTGATCCTTCTCGTTAAGACCCCATAGCAGGGTCAAGTGATTTGGAGTTGTGCTTAGAGGAAAAACATGCTTTATTCTAGTATTAGGGAGGCTGCTGGTGGTGTTGTCAATGTATGGATTGGTTTATCATTGTTACTTCTGGAATTTGGCTGTTCTAACCATTGATGTACGCAACTAAAGCACGACGTAAAGGCCGGACAACTTTCTGATCATTCTCGTTAAGACCCCATAAGTGATCTGAAGTTGGAATTAGAGGAAAAACAAGCTCCATTCTAGTATCAGGGAGGCTGCTGGTGGTGTTGTCAATGTATGGTTCCTCATGGTTATCGACATCATTTTTTGACAAAAAAAAGAATGATTTGAAAAAAGCTCAATATTGCTCCGAAGAAACTAAACCACCATTTTGTAGAAAAAGAAAAAATGGTTGTTTGATTTTTTGTAATCAATTTTTACCTTTTTCCAAATCATTCTCTCTAAAAAAATATATCGGCGGTGATAAACCATCCATTGACAACACCACCAGCAAACTTCCTAATGCCTGTAAGCCCAGCTCCAGATGACTTGACCCCGCTATGGGGTCTTAACGAGAAGGATTAGGAAGTTGTCCCCCATTTATGGCGTATTTTGGTTGTGTACATCAAGGATTGAAGTGACCAAATTCCAGAGTTAACGATGAAAATCCAAATCCTCAACGTAGATAGGACTGCACGAGAAATGAAATTTCTTTCGTTACCAAAAGATGACATGATATCCACCAGACTGGTTGAAATGTACCCAACAAATTGGAGGGAGTATCTGAGTTAAAACTGAAAAATCTGTTACCTCGATGAGTACGATCAAGAAGTGTTTGAAATACTTCACCATCGTATTCAGCATACTCATTTCCAATGAGCCAATGTTGTGTCAATGAATCTTCAGCACCTCTCCCATTGCCAGACAGTGTTTTACAGTATTTTGCTCCGAAGTAAAAAAAAAATTGATATTTTCTATTAAAGACAAAATGTCTGAATTGATGGATATCTCTAAGATTTTCTTAGTTTTTCAAACAACGCATGAACTCCGGATGAGTTCATACATTGTTTGAAAAACTAAAAATCTCAAGAAAATCGATCAATGCAGATGTTTCATCTTGAAGAGAACATATCAATTCTTCCTTAATTTCGGAGCAAAATTTCATAAAACACCGTCTGTCAACGACAAAGAGGTTAAAGATTGTTAACACAACACCTGCCGATTGAAAATGAGTGTGTTGAATACAATGGTGAAGTGTTTCACACACTTCTTAATCGTACTTATTTAGGTAACAAACTATCCAGTTTTAACTCAGATTTACACAAGTTCAAGAACTCTTTTCGATTTGTTGGGTACACTTCAACCTAGCTCATGGATGTCATGTCATCCTTTGGTAACCCAAAAAATTCCATTTCTCACCGAGTCCTATCAATGCTGAGGATTTGATTTACCGTTGTTACTTCTGGAATTTAGTTGCTCTAACCCTTGATGGACCCAACTAAAATACGATGTAAATATCGGACGACTTACTCATCCTTCTCTTTAAGACCCTATAGCTGGGTTAAGTGATTTGTAGTTGGACTTCGAGGAAAAACATGCTACATTCTAGTATCAGGGTGGCTGCTGGTGGTGTTGTCAATGTATGGATTGGTTTACCGTTGTTACTTCTAGAATTTGGTCGCTTCAACCATTGATGTACGTAACTAAAACACGATAGTAGGGTCATGTGATTTGGAGTTGTGCTTAGAGGAAAAACATGCTTTATTCTAGTATCAGGGAGGCTGCTGGTGGTGTTGTCATTGTATTGATTGGTTTACCATTGTTACTTCTGGAATTAGGCCTTTCCAACTATTGATGTATGCAATTAAAGCACGACGTAAATGCCGGACAACTTCCTGATCCTTCTCGTTAAGACCCCATAAGTGACCTGAAGTTGGACTTAGAGGAAAAACATGCTCCACTCTAGTATCAGGGAAGCTGCTGGTGGTGTTGTCAATGAATGGTTCCTCATGGTTATCGGCATCGTTTTTTTACAAAAAAGGAATGATTTGGAAAAAGCTCAATATTGCTCCGAAGAAACAAAACCACCATTTTGTAGAGAAAGAAAAAATGGTGGTTTGCTTTTTTGGGATCAATTTTCACCTTTTTCCAAATCATTCTCTCTAAAAAAATATACCAGTGGTGATGAACCATCCGTTGACCACACCACCAGCAACCTCCCTAATGCCTCTAAGCCCAATTCCAGATGACTTGACCCCACTATGGGGTCTTAACGAGAAGGAGCAAGAAGTTGTCCACCATTTATGGCGTGTTTTGGTTGTGTACATCAATGGTTGGATGGACCAAATTCCAGAGTTAACGATGAAAATCCAAATCCTCAACGTAGATAGGACTGCACGAGAAATGGAATTTCTTTCGTTACCAAAGGATGACATGATATCCATGAGGCAGGTTGAACTGTACCTAACAAATTGGAGAGAGTATCTGAGTTAAAACCGAAAAATCCGCTACCTCGATGAGTACGATCAAGAAGTGTTTGAAATACATCACCATCGTATTCAACATACTCATTTCCATTGAGCCAATATTATGTCAATGAATCTTCAGCACCTCTCCCGTTGCCAGACAGTGTTTTACGGAATTTTGCTCCAAAGTAAAAAAATAATTGATAATTTCTATTCAAGATGAAATGTCTGAATTGATGAATTTCTCTAAGATTTTCTTAGTTTTTCAAACAATGCATGAACTCCGGATGAGTTCATACATTGTTTGAAAAACTAAAAATCTC
The DNA here is from genome assembly GCF_014773155.1 of Arachis stenosperma. Taxonomy (NCBI): domain Eukaryota; kingdom Viridiplantae; phylum Streptophyta; class Magnoliopsida; order Fabales; family Fabaceae; genus Arachis; species Arachis stenosperma. Next base: position 7,764,682 of record NC_080378.1, read on the forward strand.
GAGGAAATCAATTAACGCAGATGTCTCATCTTTAAGAGAACATATCAATTCTTCCTTGATTTTGGAGCAAAATTCCATAAAACACCGTATGTCGACGGCAAAGGGGTTAAAGATTGTTAACACAACACCTGCCAATTGGAAATGAGTGTGTTGAATACGATAGTGAAGTGTTTCACACACTTATTAATCGTACTCATTTAGGTAACGAACTATCCGGTTTTAACTCGGATTTACACAAGTTCAAGAGCTCTTTCCGATTTGTTGCATACACTTCAACCTCGCTCATGGATATCATGTCATCCTTTGGTAACCCAAAAAAATCTATTTCTCGCCGAGTCCTATCAATGTTGAGGATTTGATTTACCGTTGTTACTTTGAAATTTGGTCGCTCCAACCATTGATGTACGCAATTAAAACACGACGTAAATTCTGAACAACTTACTCATCCTTCTCGTTAAGACCGCATAGCAGGGTTAAGTGATCTGAAGTTAGGCTTAGAAGAAAAATATGCTCCATTCTAGTATCAGGGAGGCTGCTGCTGGTGTTGTCATTGTATGGATTAGTTTACCGTTGTTACTTCTGTAATTTGGTTGTTCCAACCATAGATGTACTCAACTAAAATACGACGTAAATGCCAGACAACTTAGTCATCATTCTCTTTAAGACCCTATAGCAAAGTTAAGTGATCTGAAGTTGGGCTTCGAGGAAAAATATGCTACATTCTAGTATCAGGGAGGCTGCTGGAGGTGTTGTCAATGTATGGATTTGTTTACCGTTATTACTTCTGGAATTTGGTCACTCCAACCATTGATGTACGCAACTAAAGCACGACGTAAATGCTGGAAAACATCCTGATCCTTCTCGTTAAGACCCCATAGCAGGGTCAAGTGATTTGGAGTTGTGCTTAGAGGAAAAAATGCTTTATTCTAGAATCAGGGAGTCTGCTGGTAGTTTTGTCAATGTATGAATTGGTTTATCGTTGTTACTTCTAGAATTTGGCCGTTTCAACCACTGATGTACGCAACTAAAACAAGACGTAAATGTCATACAACTTCTTGATCCTTCTTATTAAGGCCCCATAAGTGATCTGGAGTTGGACTTAGAAAAAAAATATATTCTATTCTAGTATTATGGTGGTGTTGTCAATGTATGGTTCCTCATGACTATCGGTATGGTTTTTTTTACGAAAAAAAAGAAATGATTTGGAAAAAGCTCAGTATTGCTCCTAAGAAACCAGACCACCATTTTGTAGAGAAAGAACAAAATGGTGGTTTGGTTTTTTGGGATCAATTTTTACCTTTTTTCAAATCATTCTCTCCAAAAGAATATACCAGCGGTGAGGAACCATCCATTGACAACACCACCAGCAACCTCCCAAATACCTCTAAGCCCAACTCCAGATGACTTGACCATGCAATGCGGTCTTAACGAGAAGGATCAGGTAGTTGTACACCATTTATGGCATATTTTTGTTGCGTACATCAATGGTTGGAGTGACCAAATTCTAGAGTTAACGATGAAACTCCAAATCCTCAACGTAGATAGGACTGCACGAGAAATGGAATTTCTTTCGTTACCAAAGGATGTCATGATATCCACGAGCCAGGTTAAATTTTACGCAACAAATTGGAGAGAGTATCTAAGTTAAAACCGAAAAATCCGCTACCTCGATAAGTACGATCAAGAAGTGTTTGAAATACTTTACCATCATATTCAACATACTCATTTCCAATGAGCCAATGTTGTGTCAATGAATCTTCAGCACCTCTCCCGTTACCAGACAGTATTTTATGAAATTTTGCTCCAAACTCAAAGAATTCATATTTTCTATTCAAGATAAAATGTCTGAATTGATGGATTTCTGTAAGATTTTCTTAGTTTTTCAAACAATGCATGAACTCCGGATGAGTTCATACATTGTTTGAAAAACTAAAAATCTCGAGGAAATCGATCAATGCAGATGTCTCATCTTTAAGAGAACATATCAATTCTTCCTTGATTTCGGAGCAAAATTTCATAAAATACCATCTGTCGACGGCAAAGGGGTTAAAAATTGTTAACACAACACCTACCGATTGGAAATGAGTGTGTTGAATACGATGGTGAAGTGTTTCACACACTTCTTAATCGTACTCATTTAGGTAACAAACTATCCGGTTTTAACTCGGATTTATACAAGTTCAAGAACTCTTTTCGATTTGTTGCCTACACATTAACCTGGCTCATGGATGTTATGTCATCCTTTGGTAACCCAAAAAATTCCATTTCTCGCCGAGTCCTATCAATGCTGAGGATTTGATTTACCGTTGTTACTTCTAGAATTTGGTCGCTCCAACCAAAGATGTACACAATTAAAACACGACGTAAATACCGGACAACTTACTCATCCTTCTCGTCAAGACCCCATAACAGGGTTAAGTGATTTGAAGTTGGGTTTAGAGGAAAAATATGCTCCATTCTAGTATCAGGGAGGCTGCTGAAGGTGTTGTCATTGTATGGATTGGTTTACTGTTGTTACGTTTGGAATTTAGTTGCTCCAACCATTGATGTACACAAATAAAATACAACGTAAATGCCGGACAACTTACTCATCCTTCTCTTTAAGACCCTATAGCAGGCTTAAGTGATCTGAAGTTGGGCTTCAAGAAAAAACATGCAACATTCTAGTATAAGGGAGGCTGCGGGTGGTGTTGTCAATGTATGGATTGGTTTACCGTTGTTACTTCTGGAATTTGGTCGCTCCAACCATTGATGTATGCAACTAAAACAAGACGTAAATGCTGAAAAACTTCCCGATCTTTCTCGTTAAGACCCCATAGCAAGTCATGTGATTTGGAGTTATGCTTAAAGGAAAAACATGCTTTATTCTAGTATCAGGGAGGCTGCTGGTAGTGTTGTCAATGTATGGATTGGTTTTACCATTTTACTTCTGGAATTAGGTCGCTCCAACCATTGATACACGCGACTAAAACACGACGTAAATGCCGAACAACTTTCTCATCCTTCTAGTTAAGACCCCAAAGCAGGGTTAAGTGATCTGAAGTTGGGTTTAGAGGAAAAACATGCTTAATTCTAGTATCAGTGAGGCTGCTAATGGTGTTGTCAATGTATGGATTTATTTACCGTTGTTACTTTTGGAATTTGATTGCTCCAACCATTGATGTACGTAACTAAAATACGACGTAATTGTCGGATAACTTACTCATCCTTCTCTTTAAGACCCTATAGCAGGGTTAAGTGATCTGAAGTTGGGCTTCGAGAAAAAACATGCTACATTCTAGTATCAGGGAGGCTGCTGGTGGTGTTGTCAATGTATGACTTGGTTTACCATTGTTACTTCTGGAATTTGGTCGCTCTCACCATTGATGTACGCAACTAAAACACGATGTAAATGCCGAAAAATATTCTGATCCTTCTCGTTAAGACCCCATAGCAGGGTCAACTGATTTGGAGTTGTGCTTAGAGGAAAAACATGCTATATTCTAGTATCAGGGAGGCTGCTGGTGGTGTTGTCAATGTATAGATTGGTTTACCGTTGTTACTTCTGGAATTTGGCCGTTCCAACTATTGATGTATGCAACTAAAGCACGATGTAAATGCCGGACAACTTCCTGATCCTTCTCGTTAAGACCCCATAAGTGATCTGAAGTTGGACTTAGAGAAAAACATGCTCCATTCTAGTATCAGGGAGGCTTCTGGTGGTGTTGTCAATGCATGGTTCCTCATGGTTTTCGGCATGATTTTTTTTTACAAAAAAAAGAATGATTACGAAAAAGCTCAATATTGCTCCGAAGAAACCAAATCACCATTTTGTAGAGAAAGAAAAAATGGTGGTTTGGTTTTTTGGGATCAATTTTCACCTTTTTTCAAATTATTCTCTCCAAAAAATATACCGGCAGTGAGGAATCATCCATTGACAACACCACCAGCAACCTCCTTAATGCCTCTAAGCCCAACTACAGACGACTTGATCCCGCTATGGGGTCTTAACGAGAAGAATCAGGAAGTTTTCCACCATTTTTGGCGTGTTTTGTTTGCATACATCAATGGTTGGAGTTACCAAATCCTCAGCGTAGATAGGACTGCACGAGAAATGGAATTTCTTTCGTTACCAAAGGATGGCATTATATCCACAAGCCAGGTTGAACTGTACGCCACAAATCGAAGAGAGTATCTGAGTTAAAACTGAAAAAGTACGATCAAGAAGTATTTGAAATACTTCACCATCGTATTCAACATAGTCATTTCCAATGAGCCAATGTTGTGTCAATGAATCTTCCGCACCTTTCCCGTTGCCAGACAATATTTTATGGAATTTTGCTCCGAAGTCAAAAAAGAATTGATATTTTTTATTCAAGATGAAATGTCTGCATTGATGGATTTCTCTAAGATTTTCTCAGTTTTTCAAACAGTGCATGAACTCTGGATGAGTTCATACATTGTTTGAAAGACTAAAAATCTTGAGGGAATCGATCAATGCAGACATCTCATCATGAAGTGAATATATCAATTCTTCTTTGATTTCGGAGCAAAATTCCATAAAACACCGTTTATCGACGGCAAAGGAGTTAAAGATTGTTAACACAACTCCTGCCGATTGGAAATGAGTGCGTTGAATACGATGGTGAAGTGTTTCATACACTTCTTAATTATACTTATTTAGTTAACCAACTATCCGATTTTAACTCGGATTTACACAAGTTTAAGAACTCTTTCTGATTTGTTGCCTACACTTCAACCTGGCTCATGGATGTCATGTCATCCTTTGGTAACCCAAAAAACTCCATTTCTCGCCGAGTCCTATCAATGCTGAGGATTTGGTTTACCGTTGTTACTTCTAGAATTTGGTCGCTCCAACCATTGATGTATGCAACTAAAAAACGACGTAAATGCCGGACAACTTTCTCATCCTTCTCGTTAAGACCCCATAGCAGGGTTAAGTGATCTGAAGTTTGGCTGAGGGGGAAAACATGCTCAATTCTAGTATCAGGGAGGCTGCTGATGGTGTTGTCATTATATGGATTGGTTTACCGTTGTTACTTCTGGAATTTGGTTGTTTCAACCCTTGATGTACGCAACTAAAATACAACGTAAATGCCGGACAACTTACTCATCCTTCTCTTTAAGACCCTATAGTAGGGGTAAGTGATCTGAAGTTGGGCTTTGAGGAAAAACATGCTACATTCTAGTATCAGGGAGGCTGCTGGTGGAGTTGTCAATGTATGGATTGGTTTACCGTTGTTACTTCTGAAATTTGATCGCTCCAACTAATGATGTACGCAACTAAAACATGACGTAAATGCCGGAAAACTTCCTGATCCTTCTCGTTAAGACCCCATAGCAGGGTCAAGTGATTTGGAGTTGTGCTTAGAGAAAAAACATGCTTTATTCTATTATCAGGGAGGCTGCTGGTGGTGTTGTCAATGTATGGATTGGTTTAACATTGTTACTTCTGAAATTTGACCGTTCCAACCATTGATGTACGCAACTAAAGCATGACATAAACGCCGGACAACTTCCTGATCCTTCTCTTTAAGACCCCATAAGTAATCTGAAGTTGGACTTAGAGGAAAAACACGCTCCATTCTAGTATCAGAGAGGCTGGTGGTGGTGTTGTCAATGTATGGTTCCTCATGGTTATCGGCATGATTTTTTTTACAAAAAAAAAGGAATGATTTGGAAAAAGCTCAATATTGCTCCGAAGAAACCAAACCACCATTTTGTAGAAAAAGAAAAAATGGTGGTTTGGTATTTTGGAATCAATTTCACCTTTTTCCAAGTCATTCTCTCCAAAAAAAATATACCGGCGGTGAGGAACCATCCATTAACAACACCGCAAGCAACATCCCTAATGCCTCTAGGCCCAACTACAGATGATTTGACTCCGCTATGGGTTCTTAACGAGAAGGATCAGGAAGTTGTCTACCATTTATGGCGTGTTTTGGTTGCGTACATCAATGGTTAGAGTGACCAAATTCCAGAATTAACGATGAAAATCCAAATCCTTAACCTAGATAGGACTGCACGAGAAATGGAATTTCTTTCGTTACCAAAGGATGGCATGATATCCACGAGGCAGGTTGAACTGTACGCAACAAATTGGAGAGAGTATCTGAGTTAAAACCAAAAAATCTGCTACCTCGATGGGTACGATCAAGAAGTGTTTGAAATACTTCACCATCGTATTCAACATAATCATTTCCAATGTGCCAATGTTGTGTCAATGAATCTTCAGCACCTCTCCCATTGTCAGACATTGTTTTATGGAATTTTGCTCCAAACTCAAAGAAGAATTGATATTTTCTATTCAAGATGAAATGTCTGAATTGATGGATTTTTGTAAGATTTTCTTAGTTTTTCAAACAATGCATGAACTCCGGATGAGTTCATACATTGTTTGAAAAACTAAAAATATCGAGGAAATCGATCAATGCAGATTACTCATCTTTAAGAGAATATATCAATTCTTTCTTGATTTCGGAGCAAAATTCCATAAAACACCATCTGTCGACGACAAAACGTTTAAAAATTGTTAATACAACACCTGCCGATTGGAAATGAGTGTGTTGAATACGATGGTGAAGTGTTTCACACACTTCTTAATCGTACTCATTTAGGTAACGAACTATCCGGTTTTAACTCGGATTTATACAAGTTCAAGAACTCTTTCCGATTTGTTGCGTACACTTCAACCTGGCTCATGGATGTCATGTCATCCTTTGGTAACCCAAAAAATTCCGTTTCTCGCGCGAGTCCTATCAATGCTGAGGATTTGATTTACCGTTGTTACTTATAGAGTTTGGTCACTCCAACCATTGATGTACGCAACTAAAACACGACGTAAATATCAGACAACTTTCTGATCCTTCTCGTTAAGACCCCATAGCAGGGTTAAGCGATCTGAAGTTGGGCTTAGAGAAAAAATATGCTCCATTCCAGTATCAGGGAGGCTGCTGATGTTGTTGTCAATATATGGATTGGTTTGTCGTTATAACTTTTGGAATTTAGTTGCTCCAACTATTGATGTACGCAACTAAAATTCGACGTAAATACCGGACAACTTACTCATCCTTCTCTATAAGACCCTATAGCAGGGTTAAGTGATCTGAAGTTGGACTTTGAAGAAAAACATGCTACATTCTAGTATCATGGAGGCTGCTGGTGGTGTTGTCAATGTATGGATTGGTTTACCGTTGTTACTTCTAAAATTTGGTCACCCAACCATTGATGTAAGCAACTAAAACACAACTTAAAAGTCGAAAAACTTCCCGATCCTTCTCATTAAGACCCTCAAAGCAGGGTCAAGTGATTTGGAGTTGTGCTTAGAGGAAAAACATGCTTTATTCTAGTATCAGGGAGGCTGCTGGTGGTGTTGTCAATGTATGGATTGGTTTACCATTTTTTTTGGAATTTGGCTGTTCTAACCATTGATGTACGCAACTAAAGCACAACGTAAATGCTGGACAACTTCCTGATCCTTCTCGTTAAGACCCCATAAGTGATATGGAGTTGCACTTAGAGGAAAAATATGCTCCATTCTAGTATACGGGAGGCTGCTGGTGGTGTTGCCAATGTATGGTTTCTCATGGCTATCGGCATGGTTTTTTTTTTAAGGAATAATTTGGAAAAAGCTCAATATTTCTCCCAAGAAACCAAACCACCATTTTTAAGAGAAAGAAAAAATGGTGGTTTGGTTTTTTGGTTTTAATTTTCACCTTTTTTCAAATCATTCTCTCCAAAAAAATTACCGGTAGTGAAGAACCATCCATTGACAACATCGCCAGCAACCTCCTTAATGCCTCTAAGCCCAACTCCAAACGACTTGACCCCGCTATGAGGTCTTAACGAGAAGGATCAGGAAGTTGTCCACAATTTATGGCGCGTTTTGGTTGCGTACATCGATGGTTGGAGTGACCAAATTCTAGAGTTAACAATGAAAATCCAAATCCTCAGCGTAGATAGGACTGCACGAGAAATGGAATTTCTTTTGTTACCAAAGGATGGCATGATATCCACGAGCCAGGTTGAACTGTACACAACAAATTGGAGAGAGTATCTGAGTTAAAACCGAAAAATATCTACCTCGATGAGTACGATGAAGAAGTGTTTGAAATACTTCACCATCGTATTCAACATATTCATTTTCAATGAGCCAATGTTGTGTCAATGAATCTTCAGTACCTCTCCCGTTGTCAGGCAGAGTTTTATGAAATTTTCCTCCGAAGTCAAAAAAGAATTGATATTTTTTATTCAAGATGAAATGTCTGCATTGATGGATTTTTCTAAGATTTCTTAGTTTTTCAAACAATGCATGAACTCTGGATGAGTTTATACATTGTTTGAAAAACTAAAAATCTCGAGGGAATTGATCAATGCAGACATCTCATCTTGAAGAGAACATATCAATTCTTGCTTGATTTCGGAGCAAAATTCCATAAAACACCGTCTGTCGACGGCAAAGGAATTAAAGATTGTTAACACAACACCTGCCGATAGGAAATGACTGTGTTGAATACGATGGTGAAGTGTTTTACACACTTTTTAATCATACTCATTTAGGTAACGAACTATCCAGTTTTAACTCGGATTTACACAAGTTCAAGAACTCTTTCTAATTTGTTGCGTACACTTCAACCTTGCTCATGGATGTCATGTCATCCTTTGGTAACCCGAAAAATTCCATTTCTCGCCGAGTCTTATCAATGTTGAGGATTTGGTTTACCGTTGTTACTTCTGGAATTTGGTCGCTCCAACCATTGATGTATGCAACTAAAACACGACGTAAATGTCGGACAACTTTCTCATCCTTCTCATTAAGACCCCATAGCAGGGTTAAGTGATATTAAGTTGGGATTAGGGGGAAAACATGCTCAATTCTAGTGCTGATGGTGTTGTCAATGTATGGATTGGTTTACCGTTGTTACTTCTAGAATTTGGTCGCTCCAACCATTGATGTAAGCAACAAAAACACGATGTAAATGTCGGACAACTTCCTCATCCTTCTCGTTAAAACCCCATAGCAGGGTTAAGTGATCTGAAGGTAGGCTTAGAGGAAAAACATGCTCCATTTTGGTATCAGGGAGGCTGCTGGTGGTGTTGTCAATATATGGATTAGTTTACCGTTGTTACTTCTAGAATTTGGTCGCTCCAACTATTGATGTACGTAACTAATACACAACATAAATGTCGGACAACTTCCTGATCCATCTCGTTAAGAGTCCATAGCAGGGTCAAGTGATCTGGAGTTGGGCTTAAAGTAAAAACATGTTCTATTCTAGTATCAGCGAGGCTGCTGGTGGTGTTGTCAATGTATGTATTGGTTTACCTTTGTTACTTCTGAAATTTGGTCATTCGAACCATTGATGTATGCAACTAAAACAAGACGTAAATGCTGGACAACTTTCTGATCTTTTTCATTGAGACCCCATAGCAGGGTCAAGTGATCTGGAGTTGGTCTTAAAGGAAAAACATGCTCTATTCTAATATCAAGGAGGCTGCTGGTGGTGTTGACATCGTATGGTTCTTCATGGCTGTCGGCATGATTTTTTTACAAAAAAAAAGATTAATTAGGGAAAAGTTTAATATTGCTACAAGAAACCGAACCACCATTTTGTAGAGAAAAAATGGTGGTTTGGTTTCTTGGGATCAATTTTTAGCTTTTTTCCAAATCATTCTCTCCAAAAAAAATATATCGGCGGTGAGGAACCATCCATTGACAATACCACCAACAACCTGTCTGATGCCTCTAAGCCCAACTACAGTCGACTTGACCCCGCTATGAGGTCTTAATGAGAAGGATCAAGAAGCTGTCCACCATTTATAGCATATTTTGGTTACGTACATCAATGGTTGGAGTGACCAAATTCCAGAGGTAACGATGGAAAACTAAATCCTCAGTGTAGATAGGACTATGCAAGAAATGAAATTTCTTAGGTTACCAAAGGATGGCATGAATTCCACGAGCTAGGTTGAAGTGTACGCAACAAATCGGAGAGAGTTCTTAAAGTTGTGTAAATTCGAGTTAAAACTTAAAAATCCGCTACCTCGATGAGTATGATCAAGAAGTATTTGAAGTACTTCACCATCGTATTCAACATACTCATTTCCAATGAGCCAATGTTGTGTCAATGAATCTTTAGCACCTCTCCCATTGCCAGACAGTGTTTTATGACATTTTGCTTCGAAGTAAAATCGTTACATAAATCTCTCAAAAAGGACATTCTTATATAATTTAAACGAGGCTCATTTGAAATAGACAAACAAATACTAATTCGAATTAGACCAATTTAAATTAGTAATGATGCATATAAATTGAATTTAACCAATTCGAATTATACATGCATAGAATGTACTACTAAATCGAATCACATTGATTCGAATTAAGCATGCACATGAGCCACACTAATTTGAATTTGGTTACTTCGAATAATAGAATTTGGACGTCCATAGTAAATCGATACCGTCCAATTTGATTTACTAGCAAATTGAGTTCTATGTATAAATCAAATTTAGACTATTAAATTTAATGTGAAATCAATCTATATTAATATTAATTTTTATTATAAAAAAGAGTACTCAATTTATCAATTTTTATATGTTATTTATAAGTTAATAAATAAATAAATATTAATTTTTATTATAATAGTAAAAAATTATAGCATACAAAAAAAATATTATATAATATAAAAAATATACTAAAAATATAAAAAAAGATAATATTATAATTTATTATTGAATGTACTCTTTATTGAATTTATTATAGGTATTATTAAATATAATTTTTATTGAATATCCATAATGAATAAAATAAAGAGTACAATAAAGATTATATTTAATAATACGATAATAAATACAATAAAGAGTACATTCAATAATAAATTAAAAAAATAATAATTATAAATATTTTTTATAAATTATTAAAAAAATTTATTATAACTATCATATTATGTTAAACTTTTGATTTGAGGATACTTAAAAAGAGTATTAAAATATGTTATTTTATATATTTTTTAATTTAATAAATAAATATTAATTTTTATTATAAAAAAAGTAGTTAAAAAGTTGTTAAATTTTTTTATATTATTGAAATTTAATAAATATGAATAAATTTTTATATGTTATTTTTAATTTACTTTATTAATAGGAGTAGAAATTAATTTATATATACTAAAATTAATTTTAATAAAATAAATATTGTTTGAATAATATTAATTAAAATTATTTTTAAATAGATAATTATTAAAAAAATATGATATTAAATTATAATATTATCTTTTTAAATTTGTTATAATATTTATTTATATTTTTTTAATATATTTTTTTATATTATATAATATTTTTTAGTATTTTATTTTAATATGCTATAATTTTTTACTATTATAATAAAAATTAATAATTATTTATTTATTAACTTAAAAATAACATATAAAAATTGATAAGTTAAGTACTCTTTCGTAAAATATAGGTTGATTTCACTTAAATTTAATAGTATAAATTTGATTTAGACATAGAATTCAATTTGCTAGTAAATCGAAGTAGACTGTATCGATTTATTATGGACCTCCAAATTCTATAATTCGAAGTAACCTAATTCGAATTAAAGTATAAGAACTTTTATTAATAACAGCTTATAAATAAGTTAGTTTGTGTTTGAATTTTTAGTTATAGAAGTACTTATTTTAAAGTTGTAGTGTTTAGATAAATAACTCAAAAAATACAATTTTTTATACAAAAAATGGATATTAAAATAACGATGATAACAAATACTTTTCAATATTGAATATTGATTTTACATAGCCTAACCACTAAGATTACAATCGTTTAAACAATTGATTCTTTATTTTCTCTCTTATTAGCTCTATTTTTTAGACAATTGGTTCTTCGCACGTAATATCATTAGAAACTGGTTCTTCTACTTCACCTTCAGCCATAACGGTGTTCTTGTATGTGGTGAATAGTAATAAAATTTTAATTTATAATAATCTTGATGGCAATGCCAAAGAAATTATTGTATAGTTAGTGTTTGCTGTTTTACTGTGTATGATATGGTAGGTGAATATAAAAAACAAATATAAAATGTGTGTTGATGTATATTTTGCTGTTGTTTTTTTTTTACTCCCATTAGAACTTCTTCCTCCTTTACTGTGGTCAAGAACTTGCTATAACTAACTATAAAAATAATAGCAAGTTATATAAAAATAAAATCATATGTGAAAAAAATAAAATTAAAACTGAGATTTCATACCACACACAATGTTAAATACAAATTTAATAATAAAAATAGAGTAGTAAAATGATAATAAAAAAAATAGAAGGAATATATGTAGTAAATGGTTCAAATGGAACATTGTTTTAAAATGGTAGTAGAGGATCAATACATTCAACAGATGAATTATTATGTCAAAATAGTAGTGGAGGGCCAATACTTCTAGCAGAAGAAACATTGCGTGAAAATGATTGTAGAAGATTAGTGCTTCTAGCATATGCAACTTGCGTAAAAATAGTGGTGGATGGTAGTATTTCCAGCAGAAATAGGAAACATTTTTCACATAGCCAAGAATGAAATTAGTTTTTTTTTTTGTTTTGAAGTCAATTTTTTTTTATAGAATGACTTATCGAGGAGGAGAAGTCTTATATTTCTACTTTTTCAAAAAGTTGTGAATTAATTTTTCAAAAAATTAAAAGCTCACATGCATACTTAATTTGAATCAATGTAATTCAATTTAGTAGTACAATTCATACATGCATAATTTGAATTGGTCAAATTCGATTTACATGCATCACTATTAATTCGAATTGGCCTGATTTAAATTAGTATTAGTTTGTCTAATTCAAATGTCGCTCATTCAAATTATATAAAAATATCCTTTTTAAAAGATCTGTATAACGTTTTTATTTTTGGTTGATTTATGTAATTTTTACCTCCACTTGATTTAATGGTATATTTTGCCCTTTAATTTGTTTTTATTTATTCATTTATCTCAGATGGAATTGGAAGAGACTATCATTTTGAAATGGTGGTGACAAGAAAGAAACTTGTTGATCACGCACGCACCTTAACTTTTTTCATCAATTCATGGATTCAAATAAGGTTGGAAGTGAGCCGAGTTGAGTCGAGTTAGATCAAGCTCAAGCTCGGCTCACAAAAATTGAGCTTGACTTATGACTCGACTCATTAACTATTGAGTCTATTTCTTAAACTCAAACTCAACTCATCGAAAGCTCACAAGTTGGCTCAAATAATAGAAACATAAATACATAATCTATAATTCTATATCAATAAATTATTATAACTTATATATTTTTAAAATATTTAAAAAGATCAATTTTATATATTATTTGTCTATCAATAAATTATAAATTTTTTATTTATGTCTTACATAAAAAATTATATATAGAAAATAAATATAAAATTTTAAATAATTAAGATCATTAACATATATAATTATATATCACTTTCATATATATATATATATATATATATAATGAGTTGAGCTTATCTAAACTCAAACTCGGATCATTTAATTTATGAGTTCAATTCCAAGTTCAAACTTGGCTCACTAACTCATGAGCTTAGCTTATCGAGCTATTAAAGAGTCGAGTTCGAGCTGGCTCATGAGCTGGCTTGACTCACTTCCAGCCCTAAGTTCAAAATATGACTTGAAAAAATTCTATTGGTCAACAATACTTTAATGTTAACCATTTGATTAAAATATTTTTTATTTAAATTTTTTTCTTAAAAATATTAATCTTTTGTATGTTTTTTTTTGTTTTTATTAGCGTTATTTTTGAACTATCAACTTTATAACTGCTATACTTTCTTCTATACACAAATGCAGAAATTATTGATCTCTTCACAAAAAGCTTAGTATATTTCATATTATGTTTATTTAAAATAAAAGTAAAAATGATCAAATTTACTTTTGAAAAATTATATATTTTTTAAATTAATTTTAAATTATTTTTATTAAATTTATTTTTTAAAAATCTTAATTTAGTCATATTAATTTTTTTTTATTAATTTTATAACTGATGCATCAAAATTTACTGATGTTAAATAAGATCACATTGACTATAATACATTCGTAACAGTTAAATTAATCTCAAATTAAAAGAAATTTTGAGACATTGTTAATTTGTCAAATTAAATAATCATTTGTCAAAAAACTTCAAACATTATAAAATATAAATTATATATTAAACATCGCATAATAAGCAACTATATATATATATATATATATATATATATATATATATATATATGTGATCCTAACAAAGCATATACATTTAGTTTTATTTTTTAAAAAATATATACATAAATATGTATCCACTTTGATTGTTAGTTTGTGAACCAATGTAAGAATGGCGGTATTTTTATGTTATCTCATAATCTTTCACATCTAAACCAATAATCAATACTGCTTTTTTTTTTTTCAAAGGTAAAAACTTCATCGAATGAAACTTAAAAGTTTGGGTCTCCGTCGAGTCGTCGACTTCATTCAAAAATAAAGATGGAATATCCTATAATCTACTATGATATCACTTAAAAGTTAAAACTTAAAAGAAAGAAAAAACTTATTATGTTTATTTTCTTTCCCTTGGTATTGATGATGAGCGGGCAAAAGCCCCCAGATCCCCCGGTTTGTGAGCCAAGTTCCCCCCCCCTTCTTTTTTCTTGGCACGAGATGCCGTTACACAATACACAGTAGGAAAAAGCTTCTCGGTCATAGGTGAGTTCAGAAAGAATCTCGATGATGAAACATTTTTGTATTTCTACTACTGCCGAAAGCTCCTTCTTGTACGCTAGCACTTTGGTTCGGCTACCTTTTTCGTCGTGTTTGCCGATGGAACATCAAATAAAAAATTGATTGATCTCTTCGATTCATAGCTTGGCAAAAAACCTGAAATCCTACCTTCGATAAAGTGTTCACAAAGCAGAGTGAAAGACACCCCATCGAGAGAGAGGGACCCGGCCCGACCTCTTTTGTTGCTCTGGGTTAGCTCTTTTCTTTTGTAGCTCTAGTCAATGTATAATTCCTATTAAGGAAGCGCACAGCACTCCGCGATCTCAGGGCTTAGAAGACCCTTCGCCAAAGGGCGTCGTTGCTACTTTTTGCGTGACTACTGATAGTGATGACCCCGCTACCGAATACTGCTGAGACAAATGGGTCGAAGCAAGGGCGGTGAGGCATGGCCAGAGAGGTGGCGAAGTTCTTGTTGGTGATTCTCCCTTTGATTGAGGAACGCATTTGGAATGAAGTGATTGATCATTTCATTACTAGGCTATGAGAGCCTCATAGAGGAATCTAAAGTTGTCGTTTCTGTAACCCTCTACCTCGCCCCGGAAAGTCCCAAAACGGTCGAGTTGGCACTCTCGCATACGTATCTTGGAGAAGGGAGCAATCCTAGTTATTGGTGGGGGGTAAGGCAACGGGTGGGTCACTACTTCTGTTACTTGTTCGTTTTCCGTGAAATTATATGGGAATTTACTGAGAAGGCACTAATGGCCAAGCAATTGAAAGGAAGCCCTCGGCGTTTGAGAGGACCATAGCAGTTTAATGAAAGAGTAGCTCTTAGGGTAAAGCTAGTAATAGTATTCTTATAACCCGAAGGCCAAGAGAATGGGGAAGACCTTTCCTAACCCAAGCGGAGGGACTTGCTTGTTCTTTCACGTATGCGCATAGAATCCCTTCCATTATGTTCTTACGGTAGTTGCCGTGTGATGGTTTTTAAGTAGTTTCAAATATTCTTCGCATCCCCAGAGAGATACATTGTAACTTGGTCGTCAAAAGGTGCTTTTTTGAAAGCCTTTGCTATGGTCTTTACAGGAGAATTTTTGATTCAATAAAGGGGAGACTATCCAGTTGCAAAACTAAAGGAATGGTTTGGTTGATAACTGATTGCGCCGGACTGGTATACTTCTCCTCTTGGCTTTGCTTTAATATAAAATATTCGATAGGAAGCCTTGACTCATGCACTCATGAACTCATATGCACTCCTAAAACTCCTGAAATCAGGAACTGGTTTGAAAGCTTCATTCATGAGCTATCTTACTAAAGGAATTCCAGTTTCCTAAACAGGCGAGAAAATAGAAGTGTGCCTTTTTTTTAATATAATAAAAGAAAAGTCATCCCTTGGATTGCTTACTTACTTTCTTCCCGATTGTCATCAGACAGAAGAGGGGTTGGACCAGACCAGCTAAGAGCTAGATTTTAGATTCCAGATGCGACTGCTGTTACAAGACAAAAGACCGGGAAAAGGAAAATAGATATTTAGAGGAAAGAGGTATTCGTGTCATGGATAGCTTAACCGATGAGCCCTTTCCTCCCTTTGCAGAAGTAGGAAATCGATCTTTTGAATTGAAATGCACTTCTCATTCAATCCATAGCAAATAACGTTTTTTTTTTCGAGAATTTGGAAAATGAGAGAACACCTTAGAAATTGCCAATAGATCGAATAAACTTCCCTAGCTAAACAACCAACGGCCTATGCTGATACAAGCAGAGCAGACCGAACAAGCAACGGATTGAAGGAGAGGACTCGACTCAAGATCTCGACTATACGTATAGAGCTTTTCGTTTCACTACGTTCAACTTATTCCACTTGTTTGGATAACTTATCCTAAGGAGTGAAGCTACAATAGACCCAACCCTATTCATGTTCCTCTGTCAAGATCAAGATGAAGGGGGGAGGATGAGATCTTGGGGGTCCTTGGCTAAGATGGAATCTCTACCTCTATCAAGGGAACCAAAGACGTTGAGGATCGATTCCTTATTCCCCAAAGGGAGTAGTTTCTGACCCTTACATCATCCTAAAGAGAATCAAGATACCCCAGGAACCAAGCTAGGGATTCATGACTAGCGCGAAAGCCTAGCGAACAAAGAAGGGGCGATCTCGATAAGCTAAGCAATTTACTCTTTGTTTGCGATTCTTTCAAGGAAGGCTCAGATCCAATATCGGTAGCGGAAGAATTAGACTTGTGTAAGCCTGACCAGAAAGTCTTAAATTAAGTAGAGGCTGGGGGCAGCAGCAGAAGATTGGATTGGAACCCGATAAGGACAAAAACAATATCTCTTCGGTGGAAGTTACTGACGATCGGGCTTCAAGCAGCTAATCTATAGCACCTGAACTCCTGAGCTTGCTTGGGTGAGTGGTGGGATGATAAATAGACTAGACTGGCTTAGAATCAAATGCCTCTCCAAACAAAATTTTCCTATGAATAAAGCCCTTCTTTAAAGAGCCATTTCGGTAGGTTTTAAATTTAGTCATTAGAGGAAAGGAATAGTAGACCCCGAAGACCCAGACCGTGGAAAGCTACTCTCTCTAAACTAAATGGAAAAAGAGCTTATTTTATAGCAGCTCTACCAGGGAAGCTTCCTTCGATAGAAACTTTTCCTCAAAATCAAAGCGCTACGCCCCTCTTAGAAAAAGCGGAATCCAATACGAATTAAGTGAAAATGATGGGAAATTTACTGTCTTAAATCTAATTCCTCTTCGATCAGTGCAGTGCAATATTAAAGCGATAGGGCCCGTTGTAAATGTTATCAACTTAACTGTCTGGGTTAAGGACTTACCCATTGCATTACTGTCTGTTCGTCAGTCTTTTGCTTAGCGAATACCCTTGTTCGGCATCGGCAGTTAAAGGATCCTCGGATAGCTATGAAAAGCATCTAGGAAGAAAGGACGAGCGGTTACTCTAGCAGCGGATATGGCTAAAAGAGCGGATACGTTCTAAACCGATTCTTTCACCCCCGGTTCACTTCACTCCCTAAAGGCGGATTAAGACTAAAGCTACTCTCGGGCTCGGGAGGCAATGAAAGAGATATTCAATCAACCAAGCAAAGAACCGATACCACTACCACAGTCTTCACCAAGACAGCAGGAAGGAAGAGAGTCGAGACAGAAAGCCAAGACAATCATCCAGGCTAGGCATCTTACTTATCCTTAATGCCTATGGAATCCTTTAAGGAGGGCTTCTACTGTGAAAGCGATTTATTTTTGGGACTTGGATTAGCGGCATATCCGTTCTTTGAAAGAAGCAAATGTCCAAAGCCTTTTTTTTTGCCCTTATTAGCCTAGTTAAGCTATACCACGCAAGGAAGAGAATAGGGAATAGGCTGCAGAGAGGAAACTGTGGCACTTTCGGATCAATGATTAGTTTTTTCTCTTTCTTCGACTATTGAAGCACATTAGCTGAAGCAGACGATCCGCGGCATTTACTATTTCCATGCCATGACATGAGACAGATCTCTCGCAACCTCTTTCAAACCCAGGAAATACGGTATAATGGATTGATTTTGTACTGCTTAGCCCAATAATTCCACTGTGTGTGCTGCCGTGCTGGGACTTCAAAACAAACCTACTGCACTTCCTGCCAAACCAGGCTTTTATACTTACAACACGAGATCCGGAGTATCTGGTAGGACTGATAGCATGTTAGCTTATTCATTAGCCCATTATAGCCTTCCTTAGGAATGGAATAGAACTAATAAGAGAATGAAATTCAACAAGGGCTTGGCTGGCCTTGAAGATGACTCTATAAGAGGAGAATCAAGAAGCTAATGCTAAGATGCTTTTTTCCCCTACCTTTCTATTCCTTCTTCGATAGTACAATGCGGAAAGATCCTAGTACAACGCTATGCTTGACGCTCGAAATGCAGTTGCTTACCTTACCAATGCGACTCGAGAGGATAAGGAAGGTGACACAGTCAATCAAGAGAATAAGCGCTTTGCATCGAGAATGGCTCTTGCTCACTCGCTGAGCAAGGGATTCCAAAATGGGAATGATAGGAAGATAGCCCCTAAGATCCTTTTAACATAAGCATAAGCATTGAACACTTTAGACTAGGTTTTGGTCGCAAACACTCCCACTCGCCAAAGATGATCATTTAGATAAGTAATGCCCCTAGCTTGCGCCCATGGGAATCCAACTCCGTGCACCTGATTCTATTAGTCATTTCCGATCCTTGCGGCAAGAGGATTTCATACCGGCCTTTTCGACCTTCCACTGGCTATTGGAAAGACGAAAATGGTTGTTGTTCGTTCACCTTCCAGTATCCGTTCTGTGCTTGAGGACAGGCTTTGACACCAATTTCTAACTAAGGTCAAGGACGAAGAGAAGATGAGTCGGGCTCGACTTGAATTGAAAAGGTATTGCCATTCCTGAAACACCCAGCAAACCATTTCGGGTATGGGATATTATGGATGAACGGGGGCTAGTCAGAACCATAGGCCGCAGAGGAACAAAAGTCTAAAATGTGTCTGCCCTTTAAGCAGTGAGTGGGGAAATCCCCGATCAAAAGGAAAGACTGGGGTTTTAGACTAAAAGAAAGCACAATGGGGAAGGGAAGTCAGAGGGGAGTCTTTGTAGCGAGTCTAAGAGCAAGCCTTTTTTTTTAAGCAATTTCTTCTGGTGACACGGCCCTCATGTGATAATAGTAAGGGAGGAATCATTGTCACAAGGCGTAAGAAAGAGTCACCAAGGGTACCGATAAGATGTGGGATAGAGCTCCATTAGGTAGTTATTCAAGGGAGTTTAGTCTAAGGCTGACTGGTGGGGTTTGCCATCCTGTTCCAACAAGGGGGATGGCGGGGATCCCCATATCGTCGCAGGATGGTAGAAAGGGCCTTATCTTATACGGCGCTCAAACCAATCCAAATCCTCGGGTGTGAAGGTTTTATTCCTCACATCAAAGGAGTAACGAATACGGGGAGGCCACAAGCAGGCATGTGACCATTGGGTACCCTGTGAATGCCCAACGACCAACAGCCATTGAAAAGCGCCCAACTCATGAGAAAACGATGTGAATGAAGAGCGAAAGTTCCGAATCTTACGATAAGGAAGTTTCCTTCTCCCAACCCACACCCTTTTCGTCAATGAGTGTGTCGGCAAGGCTTTCCGGGTTGGTTCAAACCGTAACCCTTGTTCAAGGGGTATACGTTTTATCCAGGGAGCATAGCGACTGACTGATAAGTCGATTAAAGTTCTCCTTAATCGAACTAACCAGCCCCACCACCTCGTCAATATTATCGGGTGGGTCTACTAGAAAACGTTGATTTATCAACCTTCTTTGCCAAAGTAATGATCTTTGACAGAGAGAATCTTTTTTAATAAAACTTCACCAGCATGTCCGCTTTCTCATCCTTCTTCAGAATCATACGCCTATGATGAGACGGAATGATCCAAGGGTAACCGGACCGAGTGAGAAAAACTGGTACCGCATTGTCAGGAT
Source organism: Arachis stenosperma (assembly GCF_014773155.1). Lineage (NCBI taxonomy): Eukaryota > Viridiplantae > Streptophyta > Magnoliopsida > Fabales > Fabaceae > Arachis > Arachis stenosperma. The sequence goes on from NC_080378.1 coordinate 7,784,913, forward strand.
GAACGAATTCATCACCACCATAGGCCATCATCAAGGATGAAGCTGCTTGCTTTAAATATGATAAAAGCGCAGAACAACCACCCTGATTTCCGACCAAGGTGAACAATGCGAATAAGAACAACATGGATCCACACAAAGAGTTCCTTGTTCAGATCATCAAAGATCACTAAAGCACCTTTTGGTATGTATTGCCCCCTAAAGATCAGATCCACCAGACGAGAAACTCAATTCCGCACTGCTGCTGAGTCGTCGGACTTATCCACCAAGGGATTCATGGAATTTATATGGATTGCGTTGGGGAAAATCTACCAAAGCTAGGCAGATAGATAGACCCCTTTCCCGCTGCTAAGGGGGAGTAAGAAACTAAATCAAATGAAATTTTTGGAATCGGCGCCTCCTTTTTTTTGGGTATGCGGGTACTACGAGTCCTCTTACTACCAACCAGCAGACATCATCTGGCTGGGTCTTGCCGGTATCAACAACAAGAAAAAAACAACCAAATGGAAACAGCAATTAACTATGGCTCTTGGCCCAGACAACGTCCTAGACGTCGGGGAGATCGGAGCAACAAGGAACGCCTAGACGACGTTTTTCTTCCTGGGCTGCAGTAAGTAGATCGAGAGGTCGTTCCGTCCCTTGTCCCCGAGGAAGCGTAATATGTTCTCATAAATTCTTGCTCCAATCTGACCTAGCTGGCGAGCGATCCCAGTTCGCGGCAGAGAACAAGACCGCAAGCGAGCGTACCTTGTTCGCTTCTTCTCCACCAAGCACGGAAGTTTAAGGATAACTGTGGGTCGTTGGCTACCTAAGGAAACTCCGATTCGATCCGCCCCCCAGCTGGGAGGCATCTGCCTCATCCCGATCACAAGGAGAGGTTCACCATGATGAGGGTACTTGTCTTTTTTTCCTTCCAGAAATAATGAAATGCAGCGGTAACCATCCTTTTGTTGTGTTGCGGCATGCTCCTCAGATTTACGGATTCGCAGGGGGCCTCAGGCCCTACTTAGTTGACTTACAATGACAAAGGCTTGCGAAACTAAGTAGGGCCTTTTGAATTGAATCTTAAGTAGTCTATCAGTGGTGCAAAGCGGCTTTGTGCCCCTTTTCAGTAGGGGAGCGAAAGGTTAGACCTTAGAAAGTAAGCGAACAGCGGTTCTTCTATGTGGGTATGGCCTTCCCCCTTTACTCTCCTAACGTCGAGCTAAGTGACTTCGTAACCTTTGCGTAGCGTAGTAGAATGAAGGCTACGCCCCTTTCTGGGTGAGCGCTCTCTTATCTATTAGCCTAAGCGTCTTCGCTAACTCGCTCGCCTACTATACCCACCCTACTATACAATACATTAGTAGGGTATAGTAGGCTAACCCATAGGTCCTTAGTAGCGTTGACAAAGAAGAACAGCTGGTTAAAAGCCACTTTCACTAAGGAGAATCTTAAAATATATATAAGATATGATATTATCATAATAATATATATATTTTATATAGGCCAGCTTGACAACTCTTTGGTATTGATGATGAGCGAGCAAAAGCCCCCAGATCCCCCGGTTTGTGAGCCAGGTTCCCCCCTTCTTTTTTCTTGGCACGAGATGCCGTTACACCATACACGGTAGGAAAAAGCTTCTCGGTCATAGGGGAGTTCATGCCGTTACACCATACACGGTAGGAAAAAGCTTCTCGGTCATAGGGGAGTTCAGAAATAATCTCGATGATGAAACATTTTTGTATTTCTACCACTGCCGAAAGCTCCTTCTTGTACGCTAGCACTTTGGTTCGGCTACCTTTTTCGTCGTGTTTGCCGATGGAACATCAAATAAAAAATTGATTGATCTCTTCGATTCATAGCTTGGCAAAAAACCTGAAATCCTACCTTCGATAAAGTGTTCACAAAGCAGAGTGAAAGGCACCCCATCGAGAGAGAGGGACCCGGCCCGACCTCTTTTGTTGCTCTGGGTTAGCTCTTTTCTTTTGTAGCTCTAGTCAGTGTATAACTCCTATCAAGGAAGCGCGCAGCACTCCGCGATCTCAGGACTTGGAAGACCCTTCGCCAAAGGGCATCGTTGCTACTTTTTGCGTGACTACTGATAGTGATGACCCCGCTACCGAATACTGCTAAGACAAATGGGTCGAAGCAAGGGCGGTGAGGCATGGCTAGAGAGATGACGAAGTTCTTGTTGGTGATTCTCCCTTTGATTGAGAGATTCGTGTGGTTTTGGAGGGGTTTCATTTTCATCCTCGTGCTTGAAAATCATTTTTCATCATTTTTTTGCTGGTGCTTGAAAATTATTTTCCAACTTAATTGCTGCCTCTAAAATCTATTGATGGCCAATCTGTTTCCAAAAATAAATAAATATATAAAATGTTTACTTATACGAAAGTGGAATATATATATATATATATATATATATATATATATATATATATATATACACACACACATTCAGGGAATAAGAAAGGCTTCCAATTCATGAGCTTACATCCTAAGAAATACTATATAGTTGAATTTTGATATATATAAAATTCTACATAATTAGAATAACTTTTTTTAAGTAACCCATGAAAATTAATATTTAATTTTGCGTATCTATAGCTTTTTTTTACTTCCATAAAGTAAAAATCTAAATTTATTAGATTGTTTAAATTGAAATTTATTACACTATTTTTATAAATAAATATATGTTATTATTTCTCCATAAATTGAACAATCTGTCACCATTTACTAAATAAAATTTGCAAACATGAAAACTTAAGAGAGGATTAAATTCTATTAGACAAATACTTCCTTGGGGGCAAAACTACACAAGGCATTTCACACTTAAGAGGCCTGTTCAGTTTTTATGGTGAAACACTAGAGCTGCAGGTTTGAAAATGAAATTCATTATGCTCCCAATATATCCTCAACTTAATTCTCACCGCTTTTACTAATATGTACTTTACAGTAGGTCAAATGAATATTTATGAGTTCAAAATTCATGATTAATTTATTCGGCTCCCTCACTCAAATAAATAATCTTAGTAATAATATAACATAACTTAATATAATAATATATTTAAAAATAATTTTTTGATAAATAACAAAGTAAAAAGTGCTCAAAGAAAGACAGACTAAACAGCTCCACTATTTTAGAAAATATTATTCTAACTGAATTGGCGAAAAAAATTAAGAAATACAGAAAAGTTAGGAAAAAAAAGATAAAATAATTATATTATAAAATAAAAAACAATTGAAGGCCCTGATAAAATAAAAAACAAAAACAAACAAATTATAATTGAACATGGAAGTATTGGCATTCCAGGTAAGGGTGTTCGCGGTGCGATTTAGTTTGGTTTTAAAAAAAAAAATCATCCGATCCAATCGATTAATTAAATTACGGTTCGATGATTTTTTTATCCAGACCAACCAAACCAAATCAAACCAATTGAAATCGATTTGATTTGGTTCAGTTTGTTCGGTTTTTCAATCAATTCAAACAAAACCTGTCATACTATTTCACAAAGTGATAGCATTGAAATTATAGAATACAAGTACATCATAACCAACAAAAGTCTTGATCCAATGAAATTCAACGACAAAATAAATTAAAGTACGACCATTAAAGAAGTTTAAAGGTTCAATAGTCAGCACAACAAAAAAATAAAAAACAAATTTCCAGCAACAGATAGCCACGTTTTGTTGTCTATGAAACTTCTTTAAGCAAACCAACCTGAAATCAAATGAAATCTTGGTGTCTATGAAACTTCTTTAAGCAAACCAACCTGAAATCAAATGAAATCAAAAGACAGTTACATAATAAAAACAACAATAATTGGAAAAAGCACTTGGTCACGTCACAGGTGAATCTTCACCATGGTCTCTGAGGACCCATTCTAGGGACTACCTTATCAATTAATGTTAAAATTCTACAACTGACATGGTCCAATACTCCAATCAGAAAGGATCTACACACATAGACCACTACAACCTTTATTTAAAGTGCATTTGATTTTATGATTAATTTGAACAATTATTTCAAAAACCAAATTATAACATTAACCATTTTACTTGTCAACCTGAAATTTACTTAACAGACCTACGATCAAGATCTTTGGAAAGCACATACGAAACGAAACCATGCAGTTAGATAGAGATGAGTTTAAGTAAATAGTTACCTTCCGATGCAATGGCGAAGTCACCATGGATAGTTCCAAGCTCAGATGCCATGGGGGATTTGTTGCTCCAATCAACTTTCGGCCAGTTGCAACAACACCTTTACCCTCCCAGACCATGGCAAGAATAGAACCAAAGATAATGTATTAGGCCAATCCATTAAAGAAAGGCTTTGTAGATAAATCAGCATAGTGCCTCTCGGCATAAGGCTAAAAAAGTTTCTAAGCTAAATTGTTAGCACGTATGTTAAGTAGTAACAAAAACAAAAGAAGTTACCTTTCAAGTAAAATCCCTTCTTCTCAAATCTGTTAATAATTTTCCCAACCTGAAACAGAAAGTAGTTTTCTTTCAAATATTATAAGGGGAAAAAGAACAATATTGACCTATTTTACAAAATAGCTACCTTCATCAACCTAATTACTCATAATTTCAAACAATCAGTAATGAACAAATATTAAAAAATCAGTAATGAACAATAAACAAAAATCAGCAATGAACAATGAACAATGAACAATGAATAACAATCAACCATGAACAACAATCAGCAATTTCAAAAAATCAACAACAAAATAATGAACAATCAAACAACAAATATATAGAATAATGATACTCAATACCTAGCTCGGAGGCTCCATAAACTGGGCGTGGAGGAGACGGTGCTGTGGGTGGGTGGGTGCTGTCCCCGAGGGAGAAAACGGTGCTGTGGATGGCTGGGTGCTGTTGAGCAACTGAATCTTTTTCCTTAGATAAATAGATGATATTGGCTATTGTGATACTCACTGGAGACATACGTCTTCTTGAAGGTGGATTCTAAAGAGGTCTCAACATTTTTCATTTCAACTTTGGAATTGGAGTATGTTTGGAAGAGTGGTTGTAAGATGTCTTTATTATTGAAAGTAGAATGGAGGCGGTTCATTACTTAGACAGTAATTAAATGAGCCTTGCATGAATAAGAATTTTCGATTTCAGGAGGTACGTCGTCCTCCCTGAAATAACAATCTCTGTTGATAGCATTTTAATATGAAAACTGGTAATGCAGCCCTGTCTCCGGCGATCGCAATAGACCCAACAAATTTGAAGCATGGATTCAAAGTTAGATATTGCAGCACCGAATTTTCGAGTGAATAGTTTGTGTTGTTGCCTTGTTGGAGCTACTGGTGCTATAATAGGTTTTTATCCAAGTTCGGAGACGGAAATTCATAGAACCTTGGCTAAGGTCTTTTTCTTGCCACTGTTGTGCTTTCCTTTCCTCTTCCTCTGTTAAAACTTTATCAAAAAAAGTATTACATTATCGAAGTCAATTCAAAACCTGTGGTGTATTCGTTTCTGTATTGGTGATATTTTTCAACTCCTACTTTCGAGAAGAGGAGAAAAACAAGAACAAAAGGATACGATGATATTTTATCGCTGGCTGGATTTGTCATTATTAATTTTGTTTATCACTCCAAAAGAACTATTAATTTGTTGAAGAATTTATAAAATTCTTTTGGTAGAACTTGTGGTGGAACTCACTGTGTTAAAATGGTGGTTTGGTTTCTTGGGAGCAATCTTCAGCTTTTCCTTAATCATTCTTTTTTCGTGTAAAGAAAAACATGCCGACAGCGGTTAGAAACTATTTATGGACACCACTGTCAGCCTCACTGATGCTAAAATGGAGTTGAGTTTAGAGGCAAAATGTGCTCCAACGTGCTCCATTCTAGCATAAAGGAGGCTGGTGATGGTGTTGTTAATAGATGGTTCCTCACACTGTTAACATGTTTTTTTATAGGAAAAAAGAGGAAAAAAGAATGATTAGGAAAAAACTGACAATTACTTCCAAAAAACCAAATAACTATTTTAATACAGTGAACTCCACTATAAATTCTACCAAAAAAATTTCATAAGTTCTTCAACAAAATGGTAGTTCTTAATAAAACAAAATTCATAATAGCAAATCCAACAAACAATAGAATATTACCGTATCTTTTTATTTTTGTCTTTTTCTTCTTTTCTCGAAAAGTAAGTATAGAAAAATATCATCAACACGGAGACGAACACACCATAGGCTTTGAATTGACGATGATAGTGCAACACTTTTCTTTGATAAAATTTTAATAGAGGAAGAGCAAAAGAAAATACAACAACAGCGATAAAAGGACCTTGTCCAAAGTTTCATGAATTTCCATCTCCAAACTTGAACTTTGACAAAAACTTGTTATTACAAGTAACTCCATCAATATAAATTATCCACTAGAAAACTCGGTGCCGCAGCACCCAATTTAAACTCATACTTCAAACTTGTTGGGTCTATTGTGATTGACGGAGACGGACTGCATTACCAATTTTTATATTGAAATGCTATAACCAGAGATTATTATTTCAGAGAAGACGACGTGCCTCTCAAAATAAAAAATTCTTATTATTGTGAAGTTCATTCAATTACTGTCCAAACAATGAACCATCTCCATATTGTTTTCAATGATAAAAACACCTTGCAATCACTCCTCCAAACATATCTCAATTCTAAGGTTAAAATTCTAAATAAAAAACAATTTCTTATTTCAAATTATACAAATTAAAACATGAAAAAAGCTTGAAGGCTCTTTAAAATCCCACTTCAAAATGACATACGTTTATGAGCTCCAAGAGTGTCCACAATGGCTAATATCATCTACTTAATAAAGAATGCCATAGAATTTAGATTTCCATATTGAAATACTATTCGTTTGGGGGTGAAAAAGGAAAGGAAGAAGAAGAAGAAGTGATGTTAATAGATCTGTGTGTGGAGGGGAGGGGAAGGTTCCTATCATTTATTAGGGGTTCTATAACAGGTACATACTTTCCTGAAAAAAGATGTGTTTCATATTAGTTAATACTTTGGGGACACTGTTTCATATGAAAACAAACCAAACCATGAATAAATAATAAAAAGTGAACTGAAATAGCATAAAGAACTCAGATACCACCTCACATGGGCAAAAAGAATATCATGGACAATGAAGGCAGTCACAATTCTCAGCTACCTTCCTCACCAAAGGTGGATTTTCATTTTGGAAGACTTTCCATGGTTGACTTCCGGTCCGGCAACTTCCCCACCAGAAAATTCCGGCAATATCCCCACTCTGCCCGAGATGTCAATAAGATCAAGAATCAGTCGCCCATTGTCTAGTTTATCGCAGAGAATCAGAAGCTATTTAGAGAGGAAACTTACTGGGTCCTTATCTTTAGATGATTCCAACTGAGCATTTCCAACAGGCAGAACCTCAAGGCATCTCTCACAGCAAATAGAAGCGCGACAGATGATGGAGCTGACAACCTTTCTATGCGTAGAAATCTAGAAAGCGAGGAATTTGTTAGTGTTTGAACAGAAGAGAGTAACTCCGCCAAAGACTCTTGCAGCAGCAGCAGCAGCAGCGATGAGAGGGTACCAACGAGCTTCAGAGATTTGGAATCCCCAAACCCTAAATTTTCGCCACTTCCCCCTTTTTCTTCTATGAGATTTTTTGCTGTCTATTATCACTTTAGTAATATTTTGGAAAACACCCAATACTTTGTACGTGTCCTAGAATTAGACACCCACTTATTTGTTTATTCTTCGGATAAATAAAATATCTAATTAAAAATAATATTTTATTTCGTATATACCTCTCATAATTAAATATTTTATTTAGTCACTGGAGTTGCTTATGCACAGAAACGTCGGAAAAAGTTGCAGAGTCATCGGAATTGCGATTCTACAAACAACCTACGTTTCGAGAAGAAAATTGGCCCAAAACTTAATTTTGCTGTGCAATGCAGAACCCAACTTGAATCCCAAGCATAATCTGTTGAGAAGGTGTTGGAACCTTCGATTTTTCTCCATTTTTCTCTCTCAGTCTCTTTCTTCTGATATGTAACCCACCGTGTCTTTTTTTTTTCTAATTCATCACTTAGATAGGTGTTATTCTATTAGAAGAGGGATACGGATATGTTTGAAAAAAATTTATTGTTTTGAACAAAAACAATAAGAGAAAGTACAGAATTGAAATGGTGTTGAGGGAAATGGAAATTTTGAGGAAAAGGAAAGACGGAAGAGGGCTGGAACTGAGATGATTATTAAAGCTGGTTTATTTTATTTTATTTTATTTTTATTTTGAAAACTTTAAACATTTTTTCTTGTTTTTTTCTTTTTGAACTCAATTGTTTTTTAGATTTTTTTATTTAAATAAATAAAATAAACGTAATTATTACCGAAATAAATGATTTTAAAAATATTTATTGATTTGCGTTCCTTAGTCATATTTCGTTTACACAGTAAACGAGATACATGTGTAAACGAGATATGACACGTCAGCTTCAACGCGTCTATCTCGTTTACAGCCTGTTTCTGGACCCTATTTTGACTTAGTCAAATTCTTTCTCCCTCTCTTTTTACCCTTTCCTACCATATTTGAGTATGATACGGTGATGGCACACTAGGCGGGAAACGACGGAGACATCAACAGACTAAACGAGACATCGCATTACGTTGGGACAGCCGACTTCGAGGTTAATTGCCTTCTATTCGGTTAATCTAAGTATGTGGACATTGTTAGGGTAGTCTCGTAGTGACAAGCAGTGAGTAAAATGCTTTAGGGATTGGACTGTATGATGAATTTAAAACAATGTTTGCTTGTGTAAGTTTGGTATGACTTAATTAGGATTTGCTTACCGACATAAGTAATTTCGAGACATCTGTAGAGTAGACACATGGTAGTATGTTCCTAAGTAGTAGTAGTACTTTGATCTTAAGTAGAGTAGAAAAACGTATTATTATCTCTTTATAGGTTAAATTTTTTTTTTCATTCCACAGAGGCCTTGCCTTTTACTGCTCCGGCGAGTCAGCCATACCCTTCCTCCACCGGACGCCATCGTCCCGTATCTAGTTGAGGCCGGATTCGGCGACATGGTGCCCCTCAGGGACTTCAAATTTGACAATTTTCGGATTTCGGCACTCATGGAGCGATGGCGTCCGGAGACGCACACGTTTCATCTCTCGTAGGGTGAGGTCACTATCATCCTGCAGGACGTGGCGTACTACCTAGGCTTATGTGCACACGAGAACCCCGTTAGGGGGTGCCTTTGTGACTTTGGTAGGTGGTACAGCACGGAGACGTGGGCCATGGTGGAGCAACTGCTTGGTGCCAGGCCTCTAGGGGCGGCACAGTAGGCTGCATAGAGGAAGGAGTCGTTTACGCTAAAGCTGGTTTGGTTGCGTGATCATGTCCACCAGGTGCCCCCGACTGACGATCCTAAGACCCTCCGACAATATGCCCGATGCTACATTATGTTACTCATCGGAGGGTATCTATTGACAGACAAGTCCAACAACCCGATGCACGTACGATGGCTACCGCTTCTCCAGGACTTCGCAGATCATGGGGCTCTGCTGTGCTGGCTTGGACTTACCAGTCACTCTGTTTGGCGGCATAGCGAGGCGTCACGGACATCGCCAGTTGCACTCCGCTTTTGATGAGTTGGATTTACCAGAGATTTCCTCAGTGGTGTCCACCAGATAGAGGAGTCTACCAGTATCCGCTAGCTGCGAGGTAACCAAATATTACTGTCAAATTGGTTGGATTGTAGCAGTAGAGTAGGGATTAGCATCAGGCTGGGGTCCTATACTGGAGGGTATCGATCGATCGGTTACGGTTCGATGAGGTTAGTCATGAAATTAATGTTTTGTTATTTTAAATACTCGCTGTGTTGTAAATCCTGGTATTTTGTTACACATTTTTTTATTCAGTTTGCATGGAGGGTGTACAATGACCCTGCGCTGTAGGCCCTGTGCCCACACTGGTTCCGTGATGAGGTGGAGTGCGGTACATGGTTGTCGGCCGTTCCGCTAGTCTGCTTAAACATTGTCCGGTTTCACCATGTTGATCGAGTGAAACGGCAGTTCAATGGGAAGCAGCCAGTGCCAGGCATTCCAGTGAATCTTGACAGGTATGAATGGTGGTTAATTTCTTCAAAGTTATGCTTGCTGCGGCACACTCGGCAAGTGCATGACGGCACGAATAGTGGAGGGATTGGAATAAGCCGCAGTCACACGTACCCTCCGATAGCCGAACACGGAAGGAACCCCCCCCAGCCCTCAAACGGCTCAAGCTCCTCCACAACAAACACGGAGGCCTGCCTGTCGCAGTGAGTGACACGCATCTTCGATATCCCTTCTCTGTTCTTCTCAATGGCGGCCAAGAGTCTCTGTGAGAATCGGCATCTAGCAGCCAGTTGTGACTGCGCCTCTCTGCCCTTCGTCACGAACAACTTCTGTAATCTCTCGTACGTGATGTGCACAATGGCAGAAATTGGCAAGTACTGGGTGCCTTTCAACACTGCATTGATGCATTCGGACAAATTTGTCGTCATGTGACCAAACCGACACTCGCTGTCGCAATGTTGTAGTCAAATCTGCTTCCTAAAACGACCAGCCCAGTCAACCATCACCGGCGAAACTCCTCTCAACGCATCCATGTACCACTCGTAACCTGCCTTGCTTGGACTATAAGCAGCGTTAATGAGGTATCTCTTGCCCTCGGCTGACTTGAACCGAGTCATGAAATTCGCAGCCATGTGTCTTATACAGTAAGCAGGTAGGCTCTTGGGGGATGCCAACCACTGTCATCGGAGCTAAGCGCGGCCTTGATAGGCTGAGATCTATCGGAGATAACCAACAGGCCATCTTGTGAGGTGACGTGACGTCTCAGATTAGTTAGGAAGAACGACCATGACTCGGTGTTCTCGGACTCCACAATGGCAAAAGCAATAGGCAGGATGTTGTTACTCCCATCTTGCACCACCGCAATAAGCAACACACCACCATACCTTCCATACAGATGCGTACCATCTACAGAGACAAAGGGCTTGCAATGCTTGAAGGCTACGACACATGACGAAAAAGACCAAAATACCTTGTCGAACATACTGTAGTCACATACCAGGAGGTGTCCATCGTAGAATGGTTTGACGCGTAGGTCACAAATGGTACCAGGAAAATAGCTCTGTAGTGCCCGAAGCAACTTCAGAACCTTATTGTATGACTCTTTCCAATCCCCATAGATTTGTGCAATTGCCTTCTGCTTGGCCACGGTCGGAACAGGTGTCTCCGGAACATGCTCATCCTCATTCCCACTATCGGACAAGTCGCTGCCACCACTGTCTGCCACGTAATCCTCGTCCGACTCCTCACCCTCCTCTGCCTCATCCACTAGAACGACGACATGAATGGGCGGTGGTGCGAGGGGTCGGTCGTCCTGTACATAGGCCGAGTGTACGGAAGGACCACTGCCACTGTGTCCCACCTCTGCAGAAAGCTCCATGACTTGCTCCACTATGATCCTCCCATGGATGTCGAATATCACTCGCACATGCTCGTCCCCTTGAAGTCAGAATAGTTGAAACTGGAAGACTCTATTACCCATAGGGGCCAGCGACCTATACGCCACCCTTCCGATTTCCCTCATTTCTGTTCCACCGAGCTTGCTCAATATCAAACTCCTCAAATCGAACAACGTCTCCACAGGCTGAGTGCGAAACAATATCGTATCCTCACACTCAAATGTCACCCCGTTGTCGCCGTTTCTTATAAAACAATTGGGATAAATAAGCACAACTATGTACGGACTATTACTAACTATTAATAATGCCTTGTGTTTGTGAAAAATATGAGACACAAAAAGGATAGAAAAAGTTTGTAAAGAATACTAAGGGTTAAACATCCTTTTATAGCTAGTGGGACTCTACTCCATGTATCTCTTTTATACTGTAAACGAGATGAACATTACATGTATCTCATTTACAATATAAAAATATAAAAATTTGTAGTTTTTTATGAAGATCTGTTATTGATTTTTTTATATCCTTTTTTTATTATTTGCTTTATTGCTTTTAGTTAAATGAACTTAGTCAATTGTTTTTGTCCAAGTGATGTCTTGGACTTATGGCATATACATATGATATAATATAAACTATTAAATTGTTTTTTTAATTAATTTGAGAATAATTATAAAATTCATTTTATTTGTTAATTTTTTTTTACATTTTTTTATAATTTACAAGTTATGTTTATATTTTGTTTTATAATTTTATAAATTATAATTTTATTATAATCAACTGAATTAAAGTAAAAATTACGAGCTTATTATCTTGCTCATAATATAATTTTTAAATAGAAACAAGATAAAAAAAGATGAGCGATTTTGCTATAAAAGAATGCCAACAATTAGCTGATGAGTGATAAGTGATAAATAAAACCAAACCAACATCATTTATGTTAAAATTGCTTCTGTAACAAATTAAAGCTTTTAATACGCTTGGCATCATTAACATAGGAGAACAAGCAAAAAAGTAGAGATTAGAGAAACAATAGTCTCGTGAAATTATATATATTTAAAAAAAATTATAAAATTGGATTTAATCATTATATTATGGATTTTAATCTTCTTTTGCGAGTCTTAAAACGTACTTCTAAAGAAATTTAAAAAGTAAAAGAAAAAGAAATTAGTATATGACAAATTTTTATACAAATTTGTGTTTTATTGTTATATAAAGAGTAAAGACATTCAATTTGATTTATCATTCTTTCTTCTTTAAATTTTTTTTTTCGTTTTTCGACCATGCACCGTTGGATGAATACCTTCAGTGTAGTATTTTTGGGAAATCCCCACCTTTCATTATGCTGTCCTGCTTTCGGACATCTTTGTATTTTATTTTTTAATAATTAATGGAATATAACCTACTATCTTTGGAGAAAAAAGAGTAAAGACATCTTCATTTAAGTAGTTATATTAATTAACTATATTATTGTTTTACGATGATTATGATGGTTTTTTTCTTTTTTGGTGGAAGGAGAGGGGTCAAAACCCCAAACAACAAAAGAGAAAAATTAAGAGAAATCTAGACAGAGTTTTTTGTCCTAACAACACCAATACAATTAGAAATAAGTGAATACATTATAGTAGAAGAAAGGGTATCATAAATATGAATCTCTAACGACAGAACTTGGCCCTGTTTTGCCATATAATCTGCTACCAAATTTGTTTTTCAAAGGTTGTCAGTTAATACTAGAGATTTGTTTTTTTGGCTGGATAGTTTAATCCAGTTGAAGAGTTTGTCTTCAGAGTTGGAGATATTTTGGATTTCTATCTCCCTTCTTTAGTACATATAATTAGTTGATTCTTAATTTTGTCTCCATCCCAAATCGTGTTTTTTATTTTGGTAGAAAAATCAACAAGTTTGGAATAATATTTATAGAACTTTGCAGCTTCTTCTAGTGTCTCAAAAATTATCCCCACCTTTGGGACAAATCTTTCATCCACAACACAGCTGGTTTGCACGGTAAACCAAAAACGTCATTAAAGGTGAAACAATTCTATAATACTTACCGAATCGAAAGGTTACTCACAGTAAACGAAAGATAATCCATTATACAAAACTAAATTCGAAACAACTCTGTCTACAATTTAGATATTATCAATTCAATTCAATTCAGATTCAGATCACCTCTGTCCATTCAATTCAATTCAAATAAAATTAGCAATTGCATTTCATTGAATTCGATTCAAAATTTAATAATCTAAACCTCATCAAATTGATGCGTTTTGGAAGAATAATCCAAATTGCACTCATTCAACTGACTTGAAGTTGATTTATTCATTGTTTCAATTCAAAGTCCAGATCGAAGAAAAAAACAAAGAAGAAGTAGAAGAACGACGAAGCTAATTACGTCAAAGTCAATCTAGATCCATAATGCAGAGAACAAGGAATTTTATTAGGTTGAAAGAGAAGAAGAAGAAGAACGAAAACGCAAGAAGAGAACAAGGTTTACGTTCAAAAAAATTTATCATGCAGAAAAGATTTACGTTATATACGTTATATGAGGCGCGTGTATAACAAACGACTGTGGGGTGGAGGAATGCACGTGTGGAGGAAGTTACTTGGATAACATCCATGTATTTTTTACATGGATGTAGAATTTTTCCCTTATTCAAATATTATTTACAAAAATAAATATCTTTTGAATAATTTTTTTTATGAGTGTAATTTTTATTACAGATTTTGGTTTGATTATTCTTTCTATTTTTATCATTATTTAAATATATATATTAGAGATTTAAATTTTTCTAAAGTGAAAAATTAAAAACTTAATTATCCTTAAATTAAAATAATAGAATTTACACGGATCACACCTAATCATAATTACAAATTCAACATGAATTAGTGATTAATTATCTATTTTGTCATTTTACAATTTTTTTCCATATATTAGTACTAGGACAACTATTTGTTAAGATTTGGTCAAAAATTAATTTAGTAATGGATTAAATAATGGCAATAATTATGAATATGAGTGCATGGTGTGTTGTCCACAAATGTGAATCTGGGTTGTTCAATAACCTGCAAAACGTAGGTACATTTTGCTGGGGACGAAAACAAAAAATCTGCAACTGCTGCAAAATGCAGGAGCAGCTTTTGACTAGTCTGGGGTTCCCAAAATGCAGCTTGTGTTTGGTAGGCGAAGAAGGCAAGTCGCAGGTTGCGATTGACAGCTTACATCCTTGCATGCGCGACAGGTGTCCCCATGGGTGATAAATCCGATTTTTATAACCCCAAGCGCAAGTGTTTGTGTGTGTGAACTTTGAAGAAGAAGCAAGAGTGAAACATTGACGAAGTTTGTGTTGGGAGTTGAAAGCAAGAGTGAAACTCATGGTGCATGAAATAACAAATGACAACGGACATTCATAAACAAAAGTCACTCCTTTGTGTGTGTCTGATATAATCTCACCGTTATAATACATTCGCAAGTTGGTAATACCTTTCATAACTTCAATCTCACCTAACTCAACTTTTTTGACACAACTAACTGCCAAAAAAATTTAGAACTATGACTTATATGCAAGAAAGAAGAATAGAAAGAGTAGAAGTGGAGTGAGGCATTCGAATGAATCCTACTTCATATTTATAGACAGGACTCTTGATTAAAATATTTTTTTAATCAAAATGCAACCTGCATTTTAAGCTTTCGAAAAAAAATCTGACATTTTAATAACGCAACCTGTGTTTTGTTTCTTTAAAAAAAAACCTTATACAAGACCAAAAACGCAATCTGCGTTTTGTTTTTTTTTTTAAATAAAATATTGCCCTCCCCCAGTAAACGCAGCCTGCATTTGAGCTGAAACGAAATAAAAAAATTTGAAAACTTCAAAAAAAAAACTAAAATGCAGGTTGGGTTTGTATAATTTGTCCATAAAAAAATTAAAAAAAAAAGAATAAAAGGCAGGTTGTGTTTTGAATTGACACTATAATAGTAAAAAAATTTTGCCTATACCCATTTCATTGCACTATACCAACATTTTTTCCATAAAAAAAAATGAGCCAGATTTGGTTCCTCCATTATAATACCTTTTGTGGACATTTTATTCCTCAAATTTGATAGTAATTTTCAAAAGTAATTTATTAAAAATAGTTTTTAAAAAATAACATTTTAAATATTATAATGGAATGAAGAAGAATGGATTATCTTGCTCCACATTAAAGACAAACATAAACAAGTGTATGCAAACCAAATTCGTAACATACCCAACCAACTCAACTTTGAAGAGAGTACATTTCTTAGAAAATCCATAAACTAGTACCACCCATTATATATAGGAGGGCTCCCTATAAGGTTTTTATTGTATATACATTATATAAGCAACTAATAAAGCGGCCTCTTTACAACAATAGCAATTCAACGGCCTCTTTCGGGCCTCTACCGTATGCCTCATAAGGGAGTGGCTTGAACTCCCTCTATCAATTCTGTGCAATAACGGGGTGAAGATTTTCCATGATGCCTGATATAGTTAAGCACATTACATTAGTCTTTTAAGGATATATGAAACATTGTATCAAACCATGTAACAAGTTGTTACCTCCAATTCATCTCTACGAACGAATTGTTGCTGATCGCCTCTAATCCTGCAAAACACGATACAATTACAATTGTTATTCAACTCAAATATGTTTCTTTCGAACTATCAAACTGATTGTTAAGTCTACCGTTAGTGTTATTATGTGGCTTGGATGTATAATAAAAGAATGATAGAAAAAAATTGATAATTCATAAAACATGAACTGGGAAAGTGAACATACGTGTCGAGAATGAGATTCTCATGAGCATCCTCAATGGTAACCCCTTCTTTCCGCGTAGAGCAATTCCTGTTCGCTTTGATGTGTGAACATATTCAAATTACCTAGCTTGTACTGCAACAACAGCAGATATCATGGATTTGTAAAAGTCTTATGCAGCAAATGCATAATCTAAATCTAACATATAATGGTTTTTTAATACACTTAACATTAAATTATCAAGTGAATGAATACAAGAAATCAATATATGGAGTGCACTTCTTCAATGATTCGGCAAGAAGATTTAGTCTAATTATTACAAGTTGAGATAAAAATAAAATAATTTTGGATTTAACCGTGCCAATTCCGCATTTAGATATCACAAAATTTGATTCCAAACAGTGTATTGGGAGATCTATATTTGCTATATAAACATCAAACTTCCAATCTCAATGAATGCATTTGACAATATAGAGAATCGTTGAAATGTAGGCGATCATATACCATAAGCTTCATGTAAATAGTTTCTAAAAGGCTGTAGGCAGATACGAAACCCATTTCTCCGATGCTTCTGACCTAGACATGCACAAGTTTACAGTGAGGTTTTGTTTTGCAGGAATCGATATTTAGATGAATGAGGAAAAGTATTTACTAGAAAACATTTATATTCACTTTCAAAGCCGATAAAGAACAGGTATCTATGTTTGTCATGTTTGCGATTATGGATTATTGAGATGATCAACATCTCAATACTTTTTATGTATGAAGAGATAACACCCAAAAATGAAAAAGGTACGGTACCAGAAAATTTCTGGAAAATTTCATGAGGAACATCCTTGAAAATATCATCAGGAACATCCTTGAATTGAACTCGTATCTCTGTTTTTCTAGAATCTAAGGCCTTCCCTGCTTTTAGTATGAAAGGAACACCTGATGCCAAAAAGAAAATCATAGAATGCATGACGAGATAATTATGTTTATTTTCCTTTGAGAAGAAAATGCTAAAGATTTTATCATACCTTCCCATCTTTCATTGTGTATGCGCAGAATAACAGATGCAAAAGTTGGAGTGTTCGACTCATCAGGTACGGCTGGGTCATCTCTATAGCCCTCATATTGTCCAAGAACAACCTTATCATCGCTAATAGGTACTACTGATTCAAGAACATGCATTTTTCGTGACCAATAGAAAACATTTTAGACTTTGATTGCATGCTATGGAACATCTCAAAATCTAGATAAATATTGAAGTGCAACAACGAAAGGTTCCAGTTATGCAAATATCTCATTGATTCAATTGAAATTTGCAAGTATGAGAACCCAATTTAAAAGGAGAACAAGGATTTTCTGTCTGATATTGATGGCCTCATATCAGAAAAGTCGAATGATATAGCAGCATAACATGATAATTTCGGCATAAATTGAAGGGAAAATGTGCACACCTTCACTCTCTCATCCCGAATGTGCTCAGGATTGAGAGAAACAGGCCTTTCCATAGCAACCAAGCAGAGAACCTAAACGGTAGAAAAGTGATGAGAAAAATTCAACATATTCGATATCTTATGAGCTATGATTTAACAGAAGCATCAACTTGACAAGACAAAATAATTATAACAATGTCAAAGCATATTATTTTATATCATTATGAAAATAAAGAGCTCACCTGAAGCAGATGGTTTTGAATAATGTCTCGGATAATTCTGCCAAATTAAAAGTTGTACACTAATGATTTATACTTCCACAGGCAACCTCCTTAATGCCTCTAAGCCCAACTCCAGACGACTTGATCCCGCTATGGGGTCTTAACGAGAAGGATCAGGAAGTTGTCCACCATTTATGGCGTGTTTTGGTTGCATACATCAATGGTTGGAGTTACCAAATTCCAGAGTTAACGATGAAAATCCAAATCCTCAATGTAGATAGGACTGCACGAGAAATGGAATTTCTTTCGTTACCAAAGGATGGCATTATATCCACGAGCCAGGTTGAACTGTACGCCACAAATCGAAGAGAGTATCTGAGTTAAAACTGAAAAATTTGCAATCTCGATGAGTACGATCAAGAAGTATTTGAAATACTTCACCATCGTATTCATCATACTCATTTCAAATGAGCCAATGTTTTGTCAATGAATCTTTCGCACCTCTCCCGTTGCCAGACGGTATTTTATGAATTTTGCTCCGAAGTCAAAAAAGAATTGATATTTTTTATTCAAGATGAAATGTCTGCATTGATGGATTTCTCTAAGATTTTCTTAGTTTTTCAAACAGTGCATGAACTCTGGATGAGTTCATACATTGTTTGAAAAACTAAAAATCTCGAGGGAATCGATCAATGCAGACATCTCATCTTGAAGTGAACATATCAATTCTTCCTTGATTTCGGAGCAAAATTCCATAAAACACCGTCTATCAATGGCAAAGGGGTTAAAGATTGTTAACACAACTCCTGCCGATTGGAAATGAGTGTGTTGAATACGATGGTGAAGTGTTTCATACACTTCTTAATCATACTTATTTAGTTAACCAACTATCCTATTTTAACTCGGATTTTCACAAGTTTAAGAACTCTTTCTGATTTGTTGCCTACACTTCAACCTGGCTCATGGATGTCATGTCATCCTTTGGTAACCCAAAAAAATTCCATTTCTCGCCGAGTCCTATCAATGCTGAGAATTTGGTTTACCGTTGTTACTTCTAGAATTTGGTCGCTCCAACCATTGATGAATGCAACTAAAAAACGACGTAAATGCCGGACAACTTACTCATCCTTCTCTTTAAGACTCTATAGTAGGGTTAAGTGATCTGAAGTTGGGCTTCGAGGAAATACATGCTACATTCTAGTGTCCGGGAGGTTGCTGATGGAGTTGTCAATGTATGGATTGGTTTACCGTCGTTACTTCTGGAAGTTTGTCGCTCCAACCATTGATGTATGCAACTAAAACACGACATAAATGCTGAAAAACTTCCTGATCCTTCTCGTTAAGACCCCATAGCAGGGTCAGGTGATTTGGAGTTGTGCTTAAAGGAAAAACATGCTTTATTCTAGTATCAGGGAGGCTGTTGGTGGTGTTGTCAATGTATGGATTGATTTACTGTTGTTACTTCTAGAATTTGGCCGTTCCAACCATTGATGTACGCAACTAAAGCACGACATAAATGCCGGACAACTTTCTGATCCTTCTCGTTAAGACCCCAAAAGTGATCTGAAGTTGGACTTAGAGAAAAAACATGCTCCATTCTAGTATCAGGGAGGCTGCTGGTGGTGTTGTCAATGTATAGTTCCTCATGGTTATCGGCATGGTTTTTTTACAAAAAAAGGGAATGATTTGGAAAAAGCTCAATATTGCTACGAAGAAACCAAACCACCATTTTGTAGAGAAAGAAAAAATTCTGGTTTGGTTTTTTGGGATCAATTTTCACCTTTTCCAAATTATTCTCTCTAAAAAAATATACCGTCGGTGATGAACCATCCATTGACAACACCACCAGCAACCTCCCTAATACCTCTAAGCCCAACTCCAGACGACTTGACCCTGCTATGGGGTCTTAA
Organism: Arachis stenosperma; assembly: GCF_014773155.1. Classification (NCBI taxonomy): domain Eukaryota; kingdom Viridiplantae; phylum Streptophyta; class Magnoliopsida; order Fabales; family Fabaceae; genus Arachis; species Arachis stenosperma. The sequence continues at coordinate 7,804,710 of NC_080378.1, forward strand.
GGAGAAGGATCAGGAAGTTGTCCACCATTTATGGCGTGTTTTGGTTGCATACAACAATGATTGGAGTGACCAAATTCCAGAGTTAACGATAAAACTCCAAATTCTCAACGTAGATAGGACTGCACGAGAAATAGAATTTCTTTCGTTAACAATGGATGGCATGATATCCACGAGCCAGGTTGAACTGTACGCAACAAATTGGAGAGAGTATCTGAGTTAAAACCAAAAAATTCGCTACCTCGATGAGTACGATCAAGAAGTATTTGAAATACTTCACCATCGTATTCAACATACTCATTTCCAATGAGGCAATGTTGTGTCATTGAATCTTCAGCACCTCTCCCGTTGTCAGACGGTGTTTTATGGAATTTTGCTCCATATTTTCTATTCAATAGGAAATGTCTGAATTGATGGATTTCTCTAAGATTTTTAAAATTATTAACACAACACTTGCCGTTTGGAAATGAGTGTGTTGAATACGATAGTGAAGTGTTTCACACACTTCTTAATCGTACTCACTTAGGTAACGAACTATCCGGTGTTAACTCGAATTTACCAAAGTTCAAGAACTCTTTTCAATTTGTTGCGTACACTTCAACCTGGCTCATGGATGTCATGTAATCCTTTGGTAACCCAAAAAATTTCATTTCTCGCCGAGTCCTATCAATGTTGAGGATTTGATTTACCGTTGTTACTTCTGGAGTTTGGTCACTCCAACCATTGATGTATGCAACTAAAACACGATGTAAATGCTGGACAACTTCTTGATCATTCTCATTAAGACCCCATAACAGGGTTAAATGATCTGAAGTTGGGCTTAGAGGAAAAATATGCTCCATTCTAGTATCAGGGAGGCTGCTGATGGTGTTGTCATTGTTTGAATTGGTTTACCGTTGTTACTTCTGGAATTTGGTTGCTCCAACCATTGATGTACGCAACTAAAATACGACGTGAATGCCGGACAACTTACTCATCATTCTCTTTACAACCCTATAACAAGGTTAAGTGATCTAAAGTTGGGCTTCGAGGAAAAACATGCTACATTCTAGTATCAGGGAAGCTGCTGGTGATGTTGTCAATGTATGGATTGGTTTACCGTTGTTACTTCTGGAATTTGGTCACTCCAACTATTGATGTACACAACTAAAACACGACGTAAATAGCAGAAAACTTCTTGATCCTTCTCGTTAAGACCCCATAGCAGGGTCAAGTGATTTGGAGTTGTGCTTAGAGGAAAAACATGCTTTATTCTAGTATTAGGGAGGCTGCTGGTGGTGTTGTCAATGTATGGATTGATTTATCGTTGTTACTTCTGGAATTTGGCTGTTCTAACCATTGATGTACGCAACTAAAGCACGACGTAAAGGCCGGACAACTTCCTGATCTTTCTCGTTAAGACCCCATAAGTGATCTGAAGTTGGAATTAGAGGAAAAACAAGCTCCATTCTAGTATCAGGGAGGCTGCTGGTGGTGTTGTCAATGTATGGTTCCTCATGGTTATCGACATCATTTTTTTACAAAAAAAAAGAATGATTTGGAAAAAGCTCAATATTGCTCCGAAGAAACTAAACCACCATTTTGTAGAGAAAGAAAAAATGGTTGTTTGATTTTTTGTAATCAATTTTTACCTTTTTCCAAATCATTCTCTCTAAAAAATTATATCGGCGGTGATAAACCATCCATTGACAACACTACCAACAAACTCCCTAATGCCTATAAGCCCAGCTCCAGATGACTTGACCCCGCTATGGGGTCTTAACGAGAAGGATTAGGAAGTTGTCCCCCATTTATGGCGTATTTTGGTTGTGTACATCAAGGATTGAAGTGACCAAATTCCAGAGTTAACGATGAAAATCCAAATCCTCAACGTAGATAGGACTGCACGAGAAATGAAATTTCTTTCGTTACCAAAAGATGACATGATATCCACCAGACTGGTTGAAATGTACCCAACAAATTGGAGAGAGTATCTGAGTTAAAACCGAAAAATCTGCTACCTCGATGGGTACGATCAAGAAGTGTTTGAAATACTTCACTATCATATTCAACATAATCATTTCCAATGTGCCAATATTGTGTCAATGAATCTTCAGCACCTCTCCCATTGCCAGACATTGTTTTATGGAATTTTGCTTCGAACTCAAAGAAGAATTGATATTTTCTATTCAAGATGAAATGTCTGAATTGATGGATTTCTGTAAGATTTTCTTAGTTTTTCAAACAATGCATGAACTCCGGATGAGTTCATACATTGTTTGAAAAACTAAAAATCTCGAGGAAATCGAACAATGCAGATGTCTCATCTTTAATAGAACATATCAATTCTTCCTTGATTTCGGAGCAAAATTCCATAAAACACTGTCTGTCGACGGCAAAGGGGTTAAAAATTGTTAACACAACACCTGCCGATTGCAAATGAGTGTGTTGAATACGATGGTGAAGTGTTTCTCACACTTTTTAATCGTACTCATTTAGGTAACGAACTATCCGGTTTTAACTCGGATTTATACAAGTTCAAGAACTTTTTCCGATTTGTTGCGTACACTTCAACCTGGCTCATGGATGTCATGTCATCCTTTGGTAACCCAAAAAATTCCATTTCTCGCCGAGTCCTATCAATGCTTCGGATTTGATTTACCGTTGTTACTTCTGGAATTTAGTTACTCTAACCCTTGATGGACCCAACTAAAATACGACGTAAATATCGGACGACTTACTCATCCTTCTCTTTAAGACCCTATAGCTGGGTTAAGTGATTTGTAGTTGGACTTCGAGAAAAAACATGCTACATTCTAGTATCAGGGTGGCTGCTGGTGGTGTTGTCAATGTATGGATTAGTTTACCGTTGTTACTTCTAGAATTTGGTCGCTTCAACCATTGATGTACGTAACTAAAACACGATAGTAGGGTCATGTGATTTGGAGTTGTGCTTAGAGGAAAACATGCTTTATTCTAGTATCAGGGAGGCTGCTGGTGGTGTTGTCATTGTATTGATTGGTTTACCATTGTTACTTCTGGAATTAGGCCTTTCCAACTATTGATGTATGCAATTAAAGCACGACGTAAATGCCGGACAACTTCCTGATCCTTCTCGTTAAGACCCCAAAAGTGACCTAAAGTTGGACTTAGAGGAAAAACATGCTCCACTCTAGTATCAGGGAAGCTGCTGGTGGTGTTGTCAATGAATGGTTTCTCATGGTTATCGGCATCGTTTTTTTACAAAAAAAGGAATGATTTGGAAAAAGCTCAATATTACTCCAAAGAAACAAAACCACCATTTTGTAGAGAAAGAAAAAATGGTGGTTTGCTTTTTTGGGATCAATTTTCACCTTTTTCCAAATCATTCTCTCCAAAAAAATATACCAGCGGTGATGAACCATCCGTTGACCACACCACCAGCAACCTCCCTAATGCCTCTAAGCCCAATTCCAGATGACTTGACCCCACTATGGGGTCTTAACGAGAAGGAGCAAGAAGTTGTCCACCATTTATGGCGTGTTTTGGTTGCGTACATCAATGGTTGGATGGACCAAATTCCAGAGTTAACGATGAAAATCCAAATCCTCAACGTAGATAGGACTGCACGAGAAATGGAATTTTTTCGTTACCAAAGGATGGCATGATATCCATGAGGCAGGTTGAACTGTACCTAACAAATTGGAGAGAGTATCTGAGTTAAAACCGAAAAATCTGCTACCTCGATGAGTACGATCAAGAAGTGTTTGAAATACATCACCCTCGTATTCAACATACTCATTTCCATTGAGCCAATGTTGTGTCAATGAATCTTCAGCACCTCTCCCGTTGTTAGACAGTATTTTACGAAATTTTGCTCCAAAGTAAAAAAATAATTGATATTTTCTATTCAAGATGAAATGTCTGAATTAATAGATTTCTCTAAGATTTTCTTAGTTTTTCAAACAATGCATGAACTCCGGATGAGTTCATACATTGTTTGAAAAACTAAAAATCTCGAGGAAATCAATCAATGCAGATGTCTCATCTTTAAGAGAACATATCAATTCTTCCTTGATTTTGGAGCAAAATTCCATAAAACACCGTCTGTCGACGGCAAAGGGGTTAAAGATTGTTAACACAACACCTGCCAATTGGAAATGAGTGTGTTGAATACGATACTCATGGATATCATGTCATCCTTTGGTAACCCAAAAAATTCCATTTCTCGGCGAGTCCTATCAATGTTGAGGATTTGATTTACCGTTGTTACTTTGAAATTTGGTCGTTCCAACCATTGATGTACGCAATTAAAACACGACGTAAATGCCGAATAACTTACTCATCCTTCTCATTAAGACCGCATAGCAGGGTTAAGTGATCTGAAGTTAGGCTTAGAAGAAAAATATGCTCCATTCTAGTATCAGGGAGGCTGCTACTGGTGTTGTCATTGTATGGATTAGTTTACTGTTGTTACTTCTGTAATTTGGTTGTTCCAACCATAGATATACTCAACTAAAATACGACGTAAATGCCGGATAACTTACTCATCATTCTCTTTAAGACCTTATAGCATAGTTAAGTGATCTGAAGTTGGGCTTCGAGGAAAAATATGCTACATTCTAGTATCAGGGAGGCTGCTGGAGGTGTTGTCAATGTATGGATTTGTTTACCGTTATTACTTCTGGAATTTGGTAACTCCAACCATTGATGTACGCAACTAAAGCACGACGTAAATGCTGGAAAACATCATGATCCTTCTCGTTAAGACCCCATAGCAGGGTCAAGTGATTTGGAGTTGTGCTTAGAGAAAAAAATACTTTATTCTAGAATCAGGGAGGCTGCTGGTAGTTTTGTCAATGTATGGATTGGTTTATCGTTGTTACTTCTAGAATTTGGCCGTTCCAACCATTGATGTACGCAACTAAAGCAAGACGTAAATGTCAGACAACTTCTTGATCCTTCTCGTTAAGGCCCCATAAGTGATCTGGAGTTGGACTTAGAGAAAAAATATATTCTATTCTAGTATTATGGTGGTGTTGTCAATGTATGGTTCCTCATGACTATCGGTATAGTTTTTTTTACAAAAAGAAAAAGAAATGATTTGGAAAAAGCTCAATATTGCTCCCAAGAAACCAGACCACCATTTTGTAGAGAAAGAAAAAAATGGTGGTTTGGTTTTTTGGGATCAATTTTCACCTTTTTTCAAATCATTTTCTCCAAAAGAATATACCAGCGGTGAGGAACCATCCATTGACAACACCACCAGCAACCTCCCAAATACCTCTAAGCCCAACTCCAGATGACTTGACCCTGCAATGCGGTCTTAACGAGAAGGATCAGGTAGTTGTACACCATTTATGGCGTATTTTTGTTGCGTACATCAATGGTTGGAGTGACCAAATTCTAGAGTTAACGATAAAATTCCAAATCCTCAACGTAGATAGGACTGCACGAGAAATGGAATTTCTTTCGTTACCAAAGGATGTCATGATATCCACGAGCCAGGTTAAATTTTACGCAACAAATTGGAGAAAGTATCTGAGTTAAAACCGAAAAATCCGCTACCTCGATGAGTACGATCAAGAAGTGTTTGAAATAATTTACCATCGTATTCAACATACTCATTTCCAATGAGCCAATGTTGTGTCAATGAATCTTCAGCACCTCTCCCGCTACCAGACAGTATTTTATGAAATTTTGCTCCGAACTCAAAGAATTCATATTTTCTATTCAAGATAAAATGTCTGAATTGATGGATTTCTGTAAGAGTTTCTTAGTTTTTCAAACAATGCATGAACTCCGGATGAGTTTATACATTGTTTGAAAAACTAAAAATCTCGAGAAAATCGATCAATGCAGATGTCTCATCTTTAAGAGAACATATCAATTCTTCCTTGATTTCGGAGCAAAATTCCATAGAATACCGTCTGTCGACGACAAAGGGGTTAAAAATTGTTAACACAAAACCTACCAATTGGAAATGAGTGTGTTGAATATGATGGTGAAGTGTTTCACACACTTCTTAATCGTACTCATTTAGGTAACAAACTATCCAATTTTAACTCAGATTTATACAAGTTCAAGAACTCTTTCCGATTTGTTGCCTACACTTTAACCTGGCTCATGGATGTTATGTCATCCTTTGGTAACCCAAAAAATTCCATTTCTCGCCGAGTCCTATCAATGCTGAGGATTTGATTTACCGTTATTACTTCTAGAATTTGGTCGCTCCAACCATAGATGTACACAATTAAAACACGACATAAATACCGAACAACTTACTCATCCTTCTCGTCAAGACCCCATAGCAGGGTTAAGTGATCTGAAGTTGGGTTTAGAGGAAAAATATGCTACATTCTAGTATCAGGGAGGCTGCTGAAGGTGTTGTCATTGTATGGATTGGTTTACTGTTGTTACGTTTGGAATTTAGTTGCTCCAACCATTGATGTACACAAATAAAATACGACGTAAATGCCGGACAACTTACTCATCCTTCTCTTTAAGACCCTATAGCAGGCTTAAGTGATCTGAAGTTGGGCTTCGAGGAAAAACATGCGACATTCTAGTATAAAGGAGGCTGCTGGTGGTGTTGTCAATGTATGGATTGGTTTACCGTTGTTACTTCTGGAATTTGGTCGCTCCAACCATTGATGTATGCAACTAAAACACGATGTAAATGCTAAAAAACTTCCCAATCCTTCTCGTTAAGACCCCATAGCAAGTCAAGTGATTTGGAGTTATGCTTAAAGGAAAAACATGCTTTATTCTAGTATCAGGGAGGCTGCTGGTGGTGTTGTCAATGTATGGATTGGTTTTACCATTTTACTTCTGGCATTAAGTCGCTCCAACCATTGATGCACGCAACTAAAACACGACGTAAATGCCGAACAACTTTCTCATCCTTCTCGTTAAGACCCCATAGCAGGGTTAAGTGATCTGAAGTTGGGTTTAGAGGAAAAACATGCTTAATTCTAGTATCAGTGAGGCTGCTGATGGTGTTGTCAATGTATGGATTTATTTACCATTGTTATTTTTGGAATTTGATTGCTCCAACCATTGATGTACGTAACTAAAATGCGACGTAAATGCCGGACAACTTACTCATCCTTCTCTTTAAGACCCTATAGCAGGGTTAAGTGATCTGAAGTTGGGCTTCGAGGAAAAACATGCTACATTCTAGTATCAGGGAGGCTGCTGGTGGTGTTGTCAATGTATGACTTGGTTTACCATTGTTACTTCTGGAATTTGGTCGCTCTCACCATTGATGTACGCAACTAAAACACGACGTAAATCCTGGAAAACTTTCTGATCCTTCTCGTTAAGACCCCATAGCAGGGTCAACTGATTTGGAGTTGTGCTTAGAGGAAAAACATGCTATATTCTAGTATCAGGGAGGCTGCTGGTGGTGTTGTCAATGTATGGATTGGTTTACCGTTGTTACTTCTGGAATTTGGCCGTTCCAACTATTGATGTATGCAACTAATGCACGATGTAAATGTCGGACAACTTCCTGATCCTTCTCGTTAAGACCCCATAAGTGATATGAAGTTGGACTTAAAGAAAAACATGCTCCATTCTAGTATCAGGCAGGCTGCTGGTGGTGTTGTCAATGTATGGTTTCTCATGGTTATTGGCATGATTTTTTTTTACAAAAAAAAGAATGATTTCGAAAAAGCTAAATATTGCTCCGAAGAAACCAAATCACCATTTTGTAGAGAAAGAAAAAATGGTGGTTTGGTTTTTTGGGATCAATTTTCACCTTTTTTCAAATTATTCTCTCCAAAAAATATACCGGCAGTGAGGAATCATCCATTGACAACACCACCAGCAACCTCCTTAATGCTTCTAAGCCCAACTCCAGACGACTTGATCCCGCTATGGGGTCTTAACGAGAAGGATCAGGAAGTTTTCCACCATTTTTGGCGTGTTTTGGTTGTATACATCAATGGTTAGAGTTACCAAATCCTCAGCGTAGATAGGAATGCACGAGAAAAGGAATTTTTTGGTTACCAAAGGATGGCATTATATCCACGAGCCAGGTTGAACTGTACGCCACAAATCGAAGAGAGTATCTGAGTTAAAACTGAAAAATTTGCTACCTCGATGAGTACGATCAAGAAGTATTTGAAATACTTCACCATCGTATTCAACATACTCATTTCCAATGAGCCAATGTTGTGTCAATGAATCTTCCGCACCTTTCCCGTTGCCAGACAGTATTTTATGAAATTTTGCTCCGAAGTAAAAAAAGAATTGATATTTTTTATTCAAGATGAAATGTCTGCATTGATGGATTTCTCTAAGATTTTCTCAGTTTTTCAAACAGTGCATGAACTCTGGATGAGTTCATACATTGTTTGAAAAACTAAAAATCTCGAGGGAATCGATCAATGCAGACATCTCATCTTGAAGTGAACATATCAATTCTTCCTTGATTTCGGAGTAAAATTCCAAAAAACACCGTCTATCGACGGCAAAGGGGTTAAAGATTGTTAACACAACTCCTGCCGATTGGAAATGAGTGCCTTGAATACGATGGTGAAGTGTTTCATACACTTCTTAATCATACTTATTTAGTTAACCAACTATCCTATTTTAACTCGGATTTTCACAAGTTTAAGAACTCTTTCTGATTTGTTGCCTACACTTCAACCTGGCTCATGGATGTCATGTCATCCTTTTGTAACCCAAAAAATTCCATTTCTCGCCGAGTCCTATCAATGCTGAGTATTTGGTTTACCGTTGTTACTTCTAGAATTTGGTCGCTCCAACCATTGATGTATGCAACTAAAAAATGACGTAAATGCTGGACAACTTTCTCATCCTTCTCGTTAAGACCCCATAGCAGGGTTATGTGATCTGAAGTTCGGCTGAGGGGGAAAACATGCTCAATTCTAGTATCAGGGAGGCTGCTGATGGTGTTGTCAATATATGGATTGGTTTACCGTTGTTACTTCTGGAATTTGGTTGCTCCAACCCTTGATGTACGCAACTAAAATACAACATAAATGCCAGACAACTTACTCATCCTTCTCTTTAAGACCCTATAGCAGGGGTAAGTGATCTGAAGTTGGGTTTTGAGGAAAAACATGCTACATTCTAGTACCAGGGAGGCTGCTGGTGGAGTTGTCAATGTATGGATTGGTTTACCATTGTTACTTCTGAAATTTGATCACTCCAACCAATGATGTACGCAACTAAAACACGATGTAAATGCCGGAAAACTTCCTAATCCTTCTCGTTAAGACCCCATAGCAGGGTCAAGTGATTTGGAGTTGTGCTTAGAGGAAAAACATGCTTTATTCTATTATCAGGGAGGCTGCTGGTGGTGTTGTCAATGTATGGATTGGTTTAACGTTGTTACTTCTGAAATTTGACCGTTCCAACCATTGATGTACGCAACTAAAACACGACGTAAATGCCGGACAACTTCCTGATCCTTCTCTTTAAGACCCCATAAGTAATCTGAAGTTGGACTTAGAGGAAAAACATGCTCTATTCTAGTATCAGAGAGGCTGGTGGTGGTGTTGTCTATGTGTAGTTCCTCACGGTTATCGGCATGATTTTTTTTACAAAAAAAGGAATGATTTGGAAAAAGCTCAATATTGCTTCGAAGAAACCAAACCACCATTTTGTAGAAAAAGAAAAAATGGTGGTTTGGTATTTTGGAATTAATTTTTACCTTTTTCCAAATCATTCCCTCCAAAAAAAATATACCAGCGGTGAGGAACCATCCATTAACAACACCGCAAGCAACATCCCTAATGCCTCTGTGCCCAACTACAGATGACTTGACTCCACTATGGGTTCTTAACGAGAAGGATCAGGAAGTTGTCTACCATTTATGGCGTGTTTTGGTTGCGTACATCAATGGTTAGAGTGACCAAATTCCAGAGTTAACGATGAAAATCCAAATCCTCAACGTAGATAGGACTGCACGAGAAATGAAATTTCTTTCGTTACCAAAAGATGACATGATATCCACCAGACTGGTTGAAATGTACCCAACAAATTGGAGAGAGTATCTGAGTTAAAATCGAAAAATCTGCTACCTCGATAGGTACGATCAAGAAGTGTTTGAAATACTTCACCATCGTATTCAACATAATCATTTCCAATGTGCCAATGTTGTGTCAATGAATCTTCAGCACCTCTCCCATTGCCAGACATTGTTTTATGGAATTTTGCTTCGAACTCAAAGAAGAATTGATATTTTCTATTCAAGATGAAATGTCTGAATTGATGGATTTCTGTAAGATTTTCTTAGTTTTTCAAACAATGCATGAACTCCGGATGAGTTCATACATTGTTTGAAAAACTAAAAATCTCGAGGAAATCGAACAATGCAGATGTCTCATCTTTAATAGAACATATCAATTCTTCCTTGATTTCGGAGCAAAATTCCATAAAACACTGTCTGTCGACGGCAAAGGGGTTAAAAATTGTTAACACAACACCTGCCGATTGGAAATGAGTGTGTTGAATACGATGGTGAAGTGTTTCACACACTTCTTAATCGTACTCATTTAGGTAACGAACTATCCGGTTTTAACTCGGATTTATACAAGTTCAAGAACTCTTTCCGATTTGTTGCGTACACTTCAACCTGGCTCATGGGTGTCATGTCATCCTTTGGTAACCCAAAAAATTTCATTTCTCGCCGAGTCCTATCAATGCTGAGGATTTGATTTACCGATGTTACTTCTGGAGTTTGGTCACTCCAACCATTGATGTACACAAATAAAACACAATGTAAATGCCGGTCAACTTCCTGATCATTCTCGTTAAGACCCCATAGCAGAGGTAAGTGATCTGAATTTGGGCTTAGAGGAAAAATATGCTCCATTCTAGTATCAGGGAGGCTGATGATGGTGTTGTCAATGTATGGATTGGTTTGCCGTTGTTACTTTTGGAATTTAGTTTCTCCAACCATTGATGTGCGCAACTAAAATACGACGTAAATGCCGGACAACTTACTCATCCTTCTCTATAAGACCCTATAGCAGGGTTAAGTGATCTGAAGTTGGGCTTCGAGGAAAAACATGCTACATTCTAGTATCATGGAGGCTACTGGTGGTGTTGTCAAAGTATGGATTGGTTTACCGTTGTTACTTCTGAAATTTGGTCGCTCCAACCATTGATGTAAGCAACTAAAACACAACGTAAAAGTCAGAAAACTTCATGACCCTTCTCGTTAAGACCCCAAAGCAAAGTCAAGTGATTTGGAGTTGTGCTTAGAGGAAAAACATTCTTTATTCTAGTATCAGGGAGGCTGGTGGTGGTATTGTCAATGTATGGATTGGTTTACCGTTGTTTTTTCTGGAATTTGGCCGTTTTAACCATTGATGTACGCAACTAAAGCACGACGTAAATGCCGAACAACTTCCTGATCCTTCTCGTTAAGACCCCATAAGTGATATGGAGTTGCACTTAGAGGAAAAATATGCTCCATTCTAGTATAAGGGAGGCTGCTGGTGGTGTTCTCAATGTATGGTTCCTCATGGCTATCGGCATGGTTTTTTTTAAAGGAATGATTTGGAAAAAGTTCAATATTGCTCCCAAGAAACCAAACCACCATTTTTAAGAGAAAGAAAAAATGGTGGTTTGGTTTTTTGGTTTCAATTTTCACATTTTTTCAAATCATTCTCTCCAAAAAAATATACCGGTAGTGAGGAACCATCCATTGACAACACCACCAACAACCTCTTTAATTCATCTAAGCCCAACTCCAGACGACTTGACCCTGCTATGGGGTCTTAATGAGAAGGATCAGGAAGTTGTCCACCATTTTTGGCGTGTTTTGGTTGCGTACATCGATGATTGGAGCGATCAAATTCCAGAGTTAACGATGAAAATCCAAATCCTCAACGTAGATAAGACTGCATGAGAAATGGAATTTCTTTTGTTACCAAAGGATGGCATGATATCCGTGAGCCAGGTTGAACTGTACGCAACAAATTGGAGAGAATATCTTAGTTAAAATCGAAAATTCCGCTACCTCAATGAGTACGATCAAGAAGTGTTTGAAATATTTCACCATCGTATTCAACATACTCATTTTCAATGAGTCAATGTTGTGTCAATGAATCCTCAGCACCTCTCCCGTTGTCAGACAGTGTTTTACAGAATTTTGCTCCGAACTCAAAGAAGAATTGATATTTTCTATTCAAGATGAAATGTCTGAATTGATAGATTTCTGTAAGATTTTCTTAGTTTTTCAAACAATGCATGAACTCCGGATGAGTTCATACATTGTTTGAAAAACTAAAAATCTCGAGGAAATCGATTAATGCAGATTACTCATCTTTAAGAGAATATATCAATTCTTTCTTGATTTCGGAGCAAAATTCCATAAAACACCGTCTATCGACGACAAAACGTTTAAAAATTGTTAATACAACACCTGCCGATTGGAAATGAGTGTGTTGAATACGATGGTGAAGTGTTTCACACACTTCTTAATCGTACTCATTTAGGTAACGAACTATCCGGTTTTAACTCGAATTTATACAAGTTCAAGAACTCTTTCCGATTTGCTGCGTACATTTCAACCTGGCTCATGGATGTCATGTCATCCTTTGGTAACCCAAAAAATTCCATTTCTCGCCGAGTCCTATCAATGCTGAGGATTTGATTTACCGTTGTTACTTATGGAGTTTGGTCACTCCAACCATTGATGTACACAATTAAAACACGACGTAAATACCGGACAACTTTCTGATCCTTCTCGTTAAGACCCCATAGCAGGGTTAAGCGATCTGAAGTTGGGCTTAGAGAAAAAATATGCTCCATTCCAGTATCAGGGGGCTGCTGATGTTGTTGTCAATATATGGATTGGTTTGTCGTTATTACTTTTGGAATTTAGTTGCTCCAACTATTGATGTACGCAACTAAAATTCGACGTAAATACCGGACAACTTACTCATCCTTCTCTATAAGACCCTATAGCAGGGTTAAGTGATCTGAAGTTGGGCTTCGAAGAAAAACATGCTACATTCTAGTATCATGGAGGCTGCTGGTGGTGTTGTCAATGTATGGATTGGTTTACCGTTGTTACTTCTAAAATTTGGTCACCCAACCATGGTTGTAAGCAACTAAAACACAACGTAAAAGTCGGAAAACTTCCCGATCCTTCTCATTAAGACCCCAAAGCAGGGTCAAGTGATTTGGAGTTGTACTTAGAGGAAAAACATGCTTTATTCTAGTATCAGGGAGGCTGCTCGTGGTGTTGTCAATGTATGGATTGGTTTACCATTTTTTCTGGAATTTGGCTGTTCTAACCATTGATGTACGCAACTAAAGCACGACGTAAATGCTGGACAATTTCCTGATCCTTCTCGTTAAGACCCCATAAGTGATATGGAGTTGCACTTAGAGGAAAAATATGCTCCATTCTAGTATACGGGAGGCTGCTGGTGGTGTTGTCAATGTATGGTTTCTCATGGCTATCGGCATGGTTTTTTTTTTAAGGAATGATTTGGAAAAAGCTCAATATTTCTCCCAAGAAACCAAACCACCATTTTTAAGAGAAAGAAAAAATGGTGGTTTGGTTTTTTTGTTTCAATTTTCACCTTTTTTCAAATCATTCTCTCCAAAAAAATATACCGGTAGTGAGGAACCATCCATTGACAACACCGCCAGCAACCTCCTTAATGCCTCTAAGCCCAACTCCAGACGACTTGACCCCGCTATGAGGTCTTAACGAGAAGGATCAGGAAGTTGTCCACAATTTATGGCGTGTTTTGGTTGCGTACATCGATGGTTGGAGTGACCAAATTCTAGAGTTAACAATGAAAATCCAAATCCTCCGCGTAGATAGGACTGCACGAAAAATGGAATTTCTTTTGTTACCAAAGGATGGCATGATATCCACGAGCCAGGTTGAACTGTACGCAACAAATTGGAGAGAGTATCTGAGTTAAAACCGAAAATACTCTACCTCGATGAGTACGATGAAGAAGTGTTTGAAATACTTCACCATCGTATTCAACATATTCATTTTCAATGAGCCAATGTTTTGTCAATGAATCTTCAGTACCTCTCCCGTTGCCAGGCAGTGTTTTATGAAATTTTGCTCCGAAGTAAAAAAAGAATTGATATTTTTTATTCAAGATGAAATGTATGCATTGATGGATTTTTCTAAGATTTTCTTAGTTTTTCAAACAATGCATGAACTCTGGATTAGTTCATACATTATTTGAAAAACTAAAAATCTCGAGGGAATCGATCAATGCAGACATCTCATCTTGAAGAGAACATATCAATTCTTCCTTGATTTCGGAGCAAAATTCCATAAAACACCGTCTGTCGACAGCAAAGGGATTAAAGATTGTTAACACAACACCTGCCGATTGGAAATGACTGTGTTGAATACGATGGTGAAGTGTTTTACACACTTCTTAATCATACTCATTTAGGTAACGAACTATCCGATTTTAACTCGGATTTACACAAGTTCAAGAACTCTTTCTGATTTGTTGCGTACACTTCAACCTTGCTCATGGATGTCATGTCATCCTTTGGTAACCCAAAAAATTCCATTTCTCGCCGAGTCTTATCAATGTTGAGGATTTGGTTTACCGTTGTTACTTCTGGAATTTGGTCGCTCCAACCATTGATGTATGTAACTAAAACACGACGTAAATATCGGACAACTTTCTCATCCTTCTCATTAAGACCCCATAGCAGGGTTAAGTGATATTAAGTTGGGATTAGGGGGAAAACATGCTCAATTCTAGTGCTGATGGTGTTGTCAATGTATGGATTGGTTTACCGTTGTTACCTCTGGAATTTGGTCGCTTCAACCATTGATGTAAGCAACTAAAACACGATGTAAATGTCGGACAACTTCCTCATCCTTCTCGTTAAAACCCCATAGAAGGGTTAAGTAATCTGAAGTTGGGCTTAGAGGAAAAACATGCTCCATTTTGGTATCAGGGAGGCTGCTGGTGGTGTTGTCAATATATGGATTAGTTTACCGTTGTTACTTCTAGAATTTGGTCGCTCCAACCATTGATGTACGTAACTAATACACAACATAAATGTCGGACAACTTCCTGATCCATCTCGTTAAGAGTCCATAGCAGGGTCAAGTGATCTGGAGTTGGGCTTAAAGTAAAAACATGTTCTATTCTAGTATTAGTGAGGCTGCTGGTGGTGTTGTCAATGTATGGATTGGTTTACCTTTGTTACTTCTGAAATTTGGTCATTCGAACCATTGATGTATGCAACTAAAACAAGACGTAAATGCTGGACAACTTCCTGATCTTTTTCATTGAGACCCCATAGCAGGGTCAAGTGATCTGGAGTTGGTCTTAAAGGAAAAACATGCTCTATTCTAATATCAAGGAGGCTACTGGTGGTGTTGTCATCGTATGGTTCTTCATGGCTGTCGGCATGGTTTTTTTACAAAAAGAAAGATTGATTAGGGAAAAGTTTAATATTGCTACAAGAAACCGAACCACCATTTTGTAGAGAAAAAATGGTGGTTTGGTTTCTTGGGATCAATTTTTAGCTTTTTTCTAAATCATTCTCTCCAAAAAAATATCGGCGGTGAGGAACCATCCATTTACAATACCACCAACAACCTGTCTGATGCCTCTAAGTGTAACGACCCAATTTCTGGTACGTCATGATCATACTAGAAACTGAGTGCTACCAACTTGTCTACCTAATTATTATCTATTATTTATTATATGAGCCTGATTCGTTGTTAAAAGCGTAGTTATTTTACGAGGTACTTTTTTTTAAAAAAAACGTTTGGATTAACAAACAGTATCATTCATAATCAATTCACAACTAATAATAGATAAAACAGTTACAAACAACCACACATAAACACATCACAAGTAGTTGACAACATTCGGTGATTCAGCCTTTATTAGAATATAGACTGTTAGTTAGAACACCCCTAGATATAGCTAGATAATAACTATATACATATATATACATACAACATCCCAGGTCCTGACCTGTTCAAGAGGTCCCTAAGCTGGCACCCAGGCTAGCCTAGACTCTATACTCACCTAGTCCCTCTAAACTACTAAAGCGAGGGAAAGTACGTTCTAAGTCTTCAAAACTCAAGTCAGGTGGAACATCATCAAAAGGTAGAACATCATTTGTTACTCCTCTGCACGATCAGACATTGCCATATGATGTCTCTCTGGTACCTCATCAAGTAGCAATACAACATGAGTCTCGTACACAGGATTTAGGGTAAAGTTCACGTACAAACGGAGTGCAGACATTGGCTGGTCTCACAGTATATACATATAAACAGAGAATGAGATTCACCCTAGAATTAGAAGACTACCTAGAGCAGAATCCTCTTTACGAACAGTCATCAGCGAACTACGGAAGGGTACTCATGCTTCCATCTGGAGGGGAAGGGAGAGAGAAGGGGTAAGAACTGGGGAGTTCTTAGTAGGGTCGGGGTTATTAGTTAAGTTCATTAATTCTATGTTGTTTGGCAGATGAATAACAGAATATAGAGGAGCAGTAAATAGAAGATAGATAAATTAAAAAAAAATAGAGAAAAACAGAAAGCAGGACACAAACAAAAGAATACAAGAAAATACAACACAAATACAAAAAATAGAATACAAACAAACAAAGCATACATTTACTCAACAATCATAACAGAGAAAATGCACAACCAAGTATGATGCATGTCTGTCCTATGCAGGCCATGAGCTCACGTGTCGGTTTACACCCTGCAACCCGACATTACCTAGGAACAAGTCCCAGATATGGCTTCCCTTTGTGTCCTTAGTGCATATGTGTCGGTGGTAAGAATACCACTCCTTCGTGACTACCGGCAGTCGGCGCAAAGCCCGACCCCATAATATACGCACAAGGGGAAACAATGATCCTCAGTTCGTAGGCGTCCCTGAGATCAACACACAAAGAAAACAGAGATCCTCAATTCGTGGGTTTCCCCGGGATCAATACATAACAAACACAGCGATCTTCAGTTCGTGGGTTATACCCGAGATCAACATACAACAAAAGAATGATCTTCATTTTGTGGGTTATACCCGAGATCAACATACAACAGTTCGTGGGTTATTCCCGTAATCAATGATTATCAGTTCGTGGGTTTTTCCCGCATATAAAATAGTTAACAGTTCATAGGTTTCCCCGAGATCAATGATCATTCAGTTCGTGGGTACTTCCCATTTTTAACCAATTGTCCGTCCGTGGGTTTTACTACACTTTTTTCTTTATCTGTTTACTCTGCTCTGATTACTCTTTTCTCTATATCTGTTTACTCTGATCTCATTACTCTTTTCTCTATATCTCTATTACTCTGTTCTAGTCACTCTGTTCTCTGTATCTCTTACTTTTCTCTGGTTACTCTGTTCTCTGTGTCTATATCACTCTTGTTCTCTTTATCTCTTTACTTTACTCTGATTACTCTATTTTCTGTGTTTTTTTATTCTGCTTTGATTTCTCTGCTTAACGTATATAGTTGAAGCTTATGTAAATTTCGGTATGAATAGTTAGCCTGTCCCAAGTATAGGTTCAGTAAGTCTATACTGAAACAGTTTAACTTTTCATATAATATCTAACCCTAATCGCAACTCAAGGACTAACTATGTTGCCCTAGTTCGTTCACTAATCTCTGTCTGTTTTCTGTTGTTAAAACTTTACAGACTTTTTCTTCGACTTTTATCTTTTCTTCAACTTTTTATCTTTCCTTTATCTTTGCCTCACTAATATGTTCTTACCACTCCCTAAGTGTTTTATGAAAGTAATTATGAGATTCTGCACTTAAAGTTGTCTTTCTAAAGCTTTTACAGAAAACTGCCTTTTTCGCATTATTTTATTATTTTTATTAAAATATTATTTTTAATTAAATATTATTATTTAATATTTTATTATTATTTATTATTTTATTAATATATTTTCGAAAATTACCTTCCTTTAACCTTTTACTTTATAAATTCACTTTTTACCACCCGTAACTTTTAATATTTCTACTTTTACCACCCTAACTTTCAGAAATTACAAAATAACCCCTCAAACACCAAAATAATTACTTCCTTGCCCTTTTATGAATCAAAAAGGTGTTCTTCATTGTTCTTCACCACACTCAAAGTGTTCTTCGTGTTCTTCGTATATTCTTCAAATTCTTTCTCTGTTTTTACCCGTTTTTCAGCAACCGATTTTTACCATAATTCATAATAAAATTGCAGCCACTAAAACCCCATCTTTTCCACATGATTTAAACACAAATTGAACCCCAATTTAGGGCCTAGGGTTTCGTTTTCCAGCAGCCCTCAAGAACAACATTCATAGCTTGAATATCACCAAATTTCATCAAAATTTCAACAAACTTTCACCAAGAATAACTTATATAAGCAATCAATTTCAAGCATAACCAAACCATATCATAATCACACATCTCAAACACAATCAATCAAGATTAATTTTACCAAACCCTACCTTGATTTGCTGCTCCAAATCCGGTTACTCTTTGAAGTGTTCTTAAAGCACTTTTTCCTCCTAAAACACATCAAGAACAACTTTAAAACTCTAAACCATCAACTAAACAAACTTCAGCAGCATCTTAGGAAGGTTATCCTCACCTTAAACGTGCAGCAAATCAAAGATCTTTGGCCCATAAGTCAAGCTAAGCAAGAGATCTAAGGAAGAACATCAAGAAAACACATGTTTAAGCATGTTTCCTTGAAAACCGAATTGAAAGGGGAAAGAAACAGCCATCTCACCTTATTTCCAGCCTTGATAAGTTACATTGTTATGTAGAGGAAGAAGAGAGGATCATTTTGGTGAAATCGGAGTTTTGATTTGAGTTTTAGTTCAGAAGAAATCAAGCTTTGAAGATTAAGTGTTCATGAAAGTTTCTCTCTTTTCTCTCTTGTTATTTTCGGCCAAAATGATGAAATGAGACAGCCTTGGAGGTCTTGGGGGTGTAAGGTGAGTTATGATTGGTTGGCTTGGAGGTGGGTTAAAATAATATTAAAATATCTCAGGTGTATAACTACTAAAACTAGATGTATCGGAACACTTGTAAAAACATCTCTAAAAATTATTTTCTGAGCTACTAGCATAAATGACACTAGTAACATATTTAATATGAGAATAAAATATGTATGATGAGGCCTTAGCATTGCTAAAGTCATCAGAGAGTGCTGGTGCTAAGCTGCACCAGTAAACCGTAAACCCGGTTAAACCGATTTTCTGTTTTTAACAAAAACAGACTAGGTAACCTTATAATATCATTCAAGCATTTTATAATACTAATATAATGATAATATTATACTATTATCTCTTTCCTCTCATGAATCGAGTCCGGTTCATCAAATAGAGACTATTTACGAAAATCAGAATCAAAACTGCCAACCGATACGGTTCAAAAACTAGGTTCTCCGTGGCCGCGTTGTCGAGCTTGCCTCAAAAGAGGTTTTGGCTTAAAGATGTCATAATGACAATGAGGATTGAGATGCTTGATGATACAGTAGAGGTGTTCCCTTTACTGATTTTCCAGAGAAATCCGTGCCTTCAGAAAAGATCTCGCGTACTCGAAAATTAGGGTTGTTACACTAAGCCCAACTACAGTCGACTTGACCCCGCTATGAGGTCTTAATGAGAAGAATCAAGAAGCTGTCCACCATTTATAGCATATTTTGGTTGCGTACATCAATGGTTGGAGTGACCAAATTCCAGAGGTAACGATGGAAAACTAAATCCTCAGCGTAGATAGGACTATGCAAGAAATGGAATTTCTTAGGTTACCGAAGGATGGCATGAATTCCACGAGCTAGGTTGAAGTGTACGCAACAAATCAGAGAGAATTCTTAAAGTTGTGTAAATTCGAGTTAAAACTTAAAAATCCGCTACCTCGATGAGTACGATCAAGAAGTATTTGAAGTACTTCACCATCGTATTCAACATACTCATTTCCAATGAGCCAATGTTGTGTCAATGAATCTTTAGCACCTCTCCCATTGCCAGACAGTGTTTTATGACATTTTGCTCCGAAGTAAAAAAAGAATTGATATTTTTTATTCAAGATGAAATGTCTGCATTGATGGATTTCTCTAAGATTTTCTTAGTTTTTCAAACAATGCATGAATTCCGGATGAGTTTATGCATTGTTTGAAAAACTAAAAATCTCGAGGGAATCGATCAATGCATACATCTCATCTTGAAGAGAACATATCAATTCTTCCTTGATTTCGGAGCAAAATTTCATAAAACACTGTCTGTCGACGGCAGAGGTGTTAAAGATTGTTAACACAACACCTGTTCATTGGAAATGAGTATGTTAAATACGATGGTGAAGTGTTTCACACACTTCTTAATCGTACTTATTGTGGTAACGATCTGTCCGGTTTTAACTTGGATTTACACAAGTTCAAGAACTCTTTTCGATTTGTTGCGTACACTTCAACCTGGCTCATGGATGTCATGTTGAACTGTACGCAACAAATCGAAGAGAGTTTTGAAGTTGTGTAAATTCGAGTTAAAATCAAACAAATCTGCTACCACGATGAGTACGATCAAGAAGTGTTTGAAATACTTCACCAAAACACAACGTAAATGTCGGACAACTTCCTGATCCTTCTCGTTAAGACCCCATAGCAGGGTCACTGATCTGAAGTTGGGCTGAGAGGAAAAATATGCTTCATTCTAGTATCAGGGAGGCTGCGGGTGGTGTTGTTAATGTATGGTTCCTCAAAGCTGTCGGCATGATTTTTTTACAAAAAGAAAGAATGATTAGGAAAAAGCTCAATATTTCTCACAAGAAACCAAACCACCATTTTGTAGAGAAAGAAAAAATGGTGGTTTGGTTTCTTGGGATCAATTTTCAGCGTTTTCAAAATCATTCTCTCAAAAAAAATATGCCAACGGTGAGGAATCATCCATTGACAACACCACCAGCAACCTCCCTGATGCCTCTAAGCCCAACTCTAGACAACTTGACCCCACTATGAGATTTTAACGAGAAGGATCAGGAAGTTGTCAACCATTTATGGTGTATTTTGGTTGCGTATATCAATGGTTGGATTGACCAAATTTCAAAGGTAACGATGGAAAACAAAATCCTCAGCGTGGATAGGACTGTCTAAGAAATGGAATTTCTTAGGTTACTAAAGGATGGCATGAAATCCACGAGCCAAAATCTGAGTTAAAATCGAATAAATCTGCTACTCCGATGAGTACGATCAAGAAGTGTTTGAAACACGTATTCAACATACTCATTTTCAAAGAACCGGTGTTGTGTCAATGAATCTTCAGTACCTCTCCCGTCGCCAAACAGTGTTTCATGGAATTTGCTCCGAAGTCAAGAAAGAATTGATATTTTCTATTCAATATGAAATGTCTACATTGATGGATTTTTCTAAGATTTTCTTAGTTTTTTAAATAATGCATGAATTCCAGATGAGTTCATGCATTGTTTGAAAAACTAAAAATCTCGAGGGAATTGATCAATGCAGACGTCTCATCTTGAAGAGAACATATTAATTCTTTCTTGATTTCGAAGCAAAATTCTATAAAATACTGTCTGTCGACGGCAGAGGAGTTAAAGGCTTAGAGGCAAAACATGCTCCATTCTAGTATCAGTAGGCTGCTGGTGATGTTATCAATGCATAGTTCTTCACGGGTGTCGGCATGATTTTTTTACCAAAAAAAGAATGATTAGGAAAAACCTCAATATTGCTCCCATGAAACCAAACCACCATTTTGTAGAGAAAGAAAAAATGGTGGTTTGATTTCTTGGGATCAATTTTCAACTTTTTTCAAATCGTTCTCTCCAAAGAAAAATATGCCGGCGGTGAGAAATCATCCATTGACAACACCACCAGCAACCTTCTTGATGCCTCTAAGCCCAATTTCAGACGACTTTACCCCGCTATGGGGTCTTAACGAGAAGGATCAGAAAGTTGTCTACTATTTATGGCGTGTTTTGGTTGCGTACATCAATGGTTGGAGTGACCAAATTCCAGAGATAAAGATGGAAAACCAAATCCTCAGCGTAGATAGGAATGGGCGAGAAATGGAATTTCTTATGTTACCAAAGGATTGATATGACATCCACGAGCCAGGTTAAACTGCACGCAACAAATCGGAGAGAGTATCCGACTAGGGCTGGAAGTCAGCAAGCTGAGTCGAGCTAGATCAAACTTAAGCTCGGCTCACAAAAATTGAGCTTGGCTCATGGCTCGGCTCATGGCTCGGCTCATTAACAATCGAGCCTATTTCTTAAGCTCAAGCTCGGCTCACCGAAAGCTCACGACCTGGCTCGAGCTTACTCAAATAATAGAAACATAAATACATAATCTATAATTTTATATCAATAAATTATTATAACTTATATATTTTAAAAATATTTAAAAAGATCAATTTTATATATTGTTTGTCTATCAATAAATTTTAAATTTTTATTTATGTCCTACATAAAAAATTATATGTAAAAAATAAATATAAAATTTTAAATAATTAAGATCATTAATATATATAATTGTATATCACTATTTTATATGTATATATATTATTAGATTAAATGCATAAAGAATATGTTAATATATATATATATATATATATATATATATATATATAGCTTATCCAAGCTTAAGCTCAGCTCATTTAATTTATGAGCTCAATTCTAAATTTAAACTTGACTCACTAGCTCACGAGCTTAGCTTATCGAGCTATTAATAAATCGAGCTCGAGCTGGCTCATGAGCTGACGTGACTCACTTATCCAAATAGTTATCATTTATCGAAATATCATACGTGAGCGGAAAGCTTACACAACAAACGGGATATAATTAAAGAATATGAACAATGACTTGGTCAAGAGAATCAAGAGTGGTAAAAGAATCAGAGATCTTATTGTTTAATTTAGGACAAAATACACCATTAAACTAAATGAAGGCAAAAATTACACAAATCAATTAAAAGTAAAATCGTTACATAAATCTCTCAAAAAAGACATTCTTATATAATTTAAATGAGTCTCATTTGAAATAGACAAACAAATATCAATTCGAATTAGACCAATTTAAATTAGTAATGATGCATATAAATTAGGTTTTTTTAAATTACAAGTAACTCCATCAATATAAATTATCCACTAGAAAACTCGGTGCCGCAGCACCCAACTTTAAACTCATAATTCAAACTTGTTGGGTCTATTGCGATTGACGGAGACGGACTGCATTACCAATTTTTATATTGAAATGCTATAACCAGAGATTATTATTTCAGAGAAGACGACGTGCCTCTCAAAATAAAAAATTCTTATTATTGTGAAGTTCATTCAATTACTGTCCAAACAATGAACCATCTCCATATTGTTTTCAATGATAAAAACACCTTGCAATCACTCCTCCAAACATATCTCAATTCTAAGGTTAAAATTCTAAATAAAAAACAATTTCTTATTTCAAATTATACAAATTAAAACATGAAAAAAGCTTGAAGGCTCTTTAAAAACCCACTTCAAAATGACATACGTTTATGAGCTCCAAGAGTGTCCACAATGGCTAATATCATCTACTTAATAAAGAAGGCCATAGAATTTAGATTTCCATATTGAAATACTATTCGTTTGGGGGTGAAAAAGGAAAGGAAGAAGAAGAAGAAGTGATGTTAATAGATCTGTGTGTGGATGGGAGGGGAAGGTTCCTATCATTTATTAGGGGTTCTATAACAGGTACATACTTTCCTGAAAAAAGATGTGTTTCATATTAGTTAATACTTTGGGAACACTGTTTCATATGAAAACAAACCAAACCATGAATAAATAATAAAAAGTGAACTGAAATAGCATAAAGAACTCAGATACCACCTCACATGGGCAAAAAGAATATCATGGACAATGAAGGCAGTCACAATTCTCAGCTACCTTCCTCACCAAAGGTGGATTTTCATTTTGGAAGACTTTCCATGGTTGACTTCCGGTCCGGCAACTTCCCCACCAGAAAATTCCGGCAATATCCCCACTCTGCCCGAGATGTCAATAAGATCAAGAATCAGTCGCCCATTGTCTAGTTTATCGCAGAGAATCAGAAGCTATTTAGAGAGGAAACTTACTGGGTCCTTATCTTTAGATGATTCCAACTGAGCATTTCCAACAGGCAGAACCTCAAGGCATCTCTCACAGCAAATAGAAGCGCGACAGATGATGGAGCTGACAACCTTTCTATGCGTAGAAATCTAGAAAGCGAGGAATTTGTTAGTGTTTGAACAGAAGAGAGTAACTCCGCCAAAGACTCCTGCAACAGCAGCAGCGATGAGAGGGTACCAACAAGCTTCAGAGATTTGGAATCCCCAAACCCTAAATTTTCGCCACTTCCCCCTTTTTCTTCTATGAGATTTTTTGCTGTCTATTATCACTTTAGTAATATTTTGGAAAACACCCAATACTTTGTACGTGTCCTAGAATTAGACACCCACTTATTTGTTTATTCTTCGGATAAATAAAATATCTAATTAAAAATAATATTTTATTTTGTATATACCTCTCATAATTAAATATTTTATTTAGTCACTGGAGTTGCTTATGCACAGAAACGTCGGAAAAAGTTGCAGAGTCATCGGAATTGCGGTTCTGCAAATAACCTACGTTTCGAGAAGAAAATTGGCCCAAAACTTAATTTTGCTGTGCAATGCAGAACCCAACTTGAATCCCAAGCATAATCTGTTGAGAAGGTGTTGGAACCTTCGATTTTTCTCCATTTTTCCCTCTCAGTCTCTTTCTTCTGATATGTAACCCACCGTGTCTTTTTTTTTCTAATTCATCACTTAGATAGGTGTTATTCTATTAGAAGAGGGATACGGATATGTTTGAAAAAAATTTATTGTTTTGAACAAAAACAATAAGAGAAAGTACAGAATTGAAATGGTGTTGAGGGAAATGGAAATTTTGAGGAAAAGAAAAGACAGAAGAGGGCTGGAACTGAGATGATTATTAAAGCTGGTTTATTTTATTTTATTTTATTTTTATTTTAAAAACTTTAAACATTTTTTCTTGTTTTTTCTTTTTGAACTCAATTGTTTTTTAGATTTTTTTATTTAAATAAATAAAATAAACGTAATTATTACCAAAATAAATAATTTTAAAAATATTTATTGATTTGCGTTCCTTAGTCATATTTCGTTTACACTGTAAACGAGATACATGTTGTATCTCATTTACAGTGTAAACGAGATATGACACGTCAGCTTTAACGCGTCTATCTCGTTTACAGCCTGTTTCTGGACCCAATTTTGACTTAGTCAAATTCTTTCTCCCTCTCTTTTTACCCTTTCCTACCATATTTGAGTCTGATACAGTGATGGCACACTAGGCGGGAAACGACGGAGACATCAACAGACTAAACGAGACATCGCATTACGTTGGGACAGCCGACTTCGAGGTTAGTTGCCTTCTATTCGGTTAATTTAAGTATGTGGACATTGTTAGGGTAGTCTCGTAGTGACAAGCAGTGAGTAAAATGCTTTAGGGATTGGACTGTATGATGAATTTAAAACAATGTTTGCTTGTGTAAGTTTGGTATGACTTAATTAGGATTTGCTTACCGACATAAGTAATTTAGAGACATCTATAGAGTAGACACATGGTAGTATGTTCCTAAGTAGTAGTAGTACTTTGATCTTAAGTAGAGTAGAAAAATATATTATTATCTCTTTATAGGTTAAATTTTTTTTTTTCATTCCACAGAGGCCTTGCCTTTTACTGCCCCGGCGAGTCAGCCATACCCTTCCTCCACCGGACGCCATCGTCCCGTATCTGGCTGAGGCCGGATTCGGCGACATGGTGCCCCTCAGGGACTTCAAATTTGACAATTTTTGGATTTCGGCACTCGTGGAGCGATGGCGTCCAGAGACGCACACGTTTCATCTCTCGTAGGGTGAGGTCACTATCATCCTGCAGGACGTGGCGTACTACCTAGGCCTATGTGCACACGAGAACCCCGTTAGGGGGTGCCTTTGTGACTTTGGTAGGTAGTACAGCACGGAGACATGGGCCATGGTGGAGCAACTGCTTGGTGCCAGGCCTCTAGGGGCGGCACAGTAGGCTGCATAGAGGAAGGAGTCGTTCACGCTAAAGCTGGTTTGGTTGCGTGATCATGTCCACCAGGTGCCCCCGACTGACGATCCTAAGACCCTCCGACAATATGCCCGATGCTACATTATGTTACTCATCGGAGGGTATCTATTGACAGACAAGTCCAACAACCCGATGCACGTACGATGGCTACCGCTTCTCCAGGACTTCGCAGATCATGGGGCTCTGCTGTGCTGGCTTGGACTTACCAGTCACTCTGTTTGGCGGCATAGCGAGGCGTCACGGACATCGCCAGTTGCACTCCGCTTTTGATGAGTTGGATTTACCAGAAATTTTCTCAGTGGTGTCCACCAGATAGAGGAGTCTACCAGTATCCGCTAACTGCGAGGTAACCGAATATTACTGTCAAATTGGTTGGATTGTAGCAGTAGAGTAGGGATTAGCATCAGGCCAGGGTCCTATACTGGAGGGTATCGATCGATCGGTTACGGTTCGATGAGGTTAGTCATGAAATTAATGTTTTGTTATTTTAAATACTCGCTGTGTGGTAAATCTTGGTATTTTGTTACACATTTTTTTATTCAGTTTGCATGGAGGGTGTACGATGACCCTGCGCTGTAGGCCCTGTGCCCACACTGGTTCCGTGATGAGGTGGAGTGCGGTACATGGTTGTCGGCCGTTCCGCTAGCCTGCTTAAACATTGTCTGGTTTCACCATGTTGATCGAGTGAAACGGCAGTTCAATGGGAAGCAGCCAGTGCTAGGCATTCCAGTGAATCTTGACAGGTATGAATGGTGGTTAATTTCTTCAAAGTTATGCTAGCTGCGGCACACTCGGCAAGTGCATGACGGCACGAATAGTGGAGGGATTGGAATAAGCCGCAGTCACACGTACCCTCCGATAGCCGAACACGGAAGGAACCCCCCCAGCCCTCAAACGGCTCAAGCTCCTCCACAACAAACACGGAGGCCTGCCTGTCGCAGTGAGTGACACGCATCTTCGATATCCCTTCTCTGTTCTTCTCAATGGCGGCCAAGAGTCTCTGTGAGAATCGGCATCTAGCAGCCAATTGTGACTGCGCCTCTCTGCCCTTCGTCACGAACAACTTCTGTAATCTCTCGTACGTGATGTGCACAATGGCAGAAATTGGCAAGTACTGGGTGCCTTTCAACACTGCATTGATGCATTCGGACAAATTTGTCGTCATGTGACCAAACCGACACTCGCTGTCGCAATGTTGTAGTCAAATCTGCTTCCTAAAACGACCAGCCCAGTCAACCATCACCGGCGAGACTCCTCTCAACGCATCCATGTACCACTCGTAACCTGCCTTGCTTGGACTATAAGCAGCGTTAATGAGGTATCTCTTGCCCTCGACTGACTTGAACCGAGTCATGAAATTCGCAGCTATGTGTCTTATGCAGTAAGCAGGTAGGCTCTTGGGGGATGCCAACCACTGTCATCGGAGCTAAGCGCGGCCTTGATAGGCTGAGATCTATCGGAGATAACCAGCAGGCCGTCTTGTGAGATGACGTGACGTCTCAGATTAGTTAGGAAGAACGACCATGACTCGGTGTTCTCGGACTCCACAATGGCAAAAGCAATAGGCAGGATGTTGTTACTCCCATCTTGCACCACCGCAATAAGCAACACACCACCATACCTTCCATACAGATGCGTACCATCTACAGAGACAAAGGGCTTGCAATGCTTGAAGGCTTCGACACATGACGGAAAAGACCAAAATACCTTGTCGAACATACTGTAGTCACATACCAGGAGGTGTCCATCGTAGAATGGTTTGATGCGTAGGTCACAAATGGTACCAGGAAAATAGCTCTGTAGTGCCCGAAGCAACTTCAGAACCTTATTGTATGACTCTTTCCAATCCCCATAGATTTGTGCAATTGTCTTCTGCTTGGCCACGGTCGGAACAGGTGTCTCCGGAACACGCTCATCCTCATTCCCTCTATCGGACAAGTCGCTGCCTCCACTGTCTGCCACGTAATCCTCGTCCGACTCCTCCTCGCCCTCCTCTGCCTCATCCACTAGAACGACGACATGAATGGGCGGTGGTGCGAGGGGTCAGTCGTCTTGCACATAGGCCGAGTGTACGGAAGGACCACTGCCACTGTGTCCCACCTCTGCAGAAAGCTCCATGACTTGCTCCAGCATGATCCTCCCATGGATGTCGAACATCACTCGCACATGCTCGTCCCCTTGAAGTCAGAATAGTCGAAACTGGAAGACTCTATTACCCATAGGGGCCAGCAACCTATACGCCACCCTTCCGATTTCCCTCATTTCTGTTCCACCGAGCTTGCTCAATATCAAACTCCTCAAATCGAACAACGTCTCCACAGGCTGAGTGCGAAACAATATCGGATCCTCACACTCAAATGTCACCCCGTTGTCGCCGTTTCTTATACGACAATTGGGATAAATAAGCACAACTATGTACGGACTATTACTGACCATTAATAATGCCTTGTGTTTGTGAAAAATATGAGACACAAAAAGGATAGAAAAAGTTTGTAAAGAATACTAAGGGTTAAACATCCTTTTATAGCTAGTGGGACTCTACTCCATGTATCTCTTTTATACTGTAAACGAGATGAACATTACATGTATCTCATTTACAATATAAAAATATAAAAATTCGTAGTTTTTTATGAAGATCTGTTATTGATTTTTTTATATCCTTTTTTTATTATTTGCTTTATTGCTTTTAGTTAAATGAACTTAGTCAATTATTTTTGTCCAAGTGATGTCTTGGACTTATGGCATATACATATGATATAATATAAACTATTAAATTGTTTTTTTTAATTAATTTGAGAATAATTATAAAATTCATTTTATTTGTTAATTTTTTTTTACATTTTTTTATAATTTACAAGTTATGTTTATATTTTGTTTTATAATTTTATAAATTATAATTTTATTATAATCAACCAAATTAAAGTAAAAATTACGAGCTTATTATCTTGCTCATAATATAATTTTTAAATAGAAACAAGATAAAAAAAAAAGATGAGCGATTTTGCTATAAAAGAATGCCAACAATTAGCTGATGAGTGATAAGTGATAAATAAAACCAAACCAACATCATTTATGTTAAAATTGCTTCTGTAACAAATTAAAGCTTTTAATACGCTTGGCATCATTAACATAGGAGAACAAGCAAAAAGGTAGAGATTAGAGAAACAATAGTCTCGTGAAATTATATATATTTAAAAAAAATTATAAAATTGGATTTAATCATTATATTATGGATTTTAATCTTCTTTTGCCAGTCTTAAAACGTACTTCTAAAAAAATTTAAAAAGTAAAAGAAAAAGAAATTAGTATATGACAAATTTTTATACAAATCTGTGTTTTATTGTTATATAAAGAGTAAAGACATTTAATTTGATTTATCATTCTTTCTTCTTTAAGTTTTTTTTTTCGTTTTTCGACCATGCACTGTTGGATGAATACCTTCAGTGTAGTGTTTTTGGGAAATCCCCACCTTTCATTATGCTGTCCTGCTTTCGGACATCTTTGTATTTTATTTTTTTAATAATTAATGGAATATAACCTACTATCTTTGGAAAAAAAAAAGAGTAAAGACATCTTCATTTAAGTAGTTATATTAATTAACTATATTATTGTTTTATGATGATTATGATGGTTTTTTTCTTTTTTGGTGGAAGGAGAGGGGTCAAAACCCCAAACAACAAAAGAGAAAAATTAAGAGAAATCTAGACAGAGTTTTTTGTCCTAACAACACCAATACAATTAGAAATAAGTGAATACATTATAATAGAAGAAAGGGTATCATAAATATGAATCTCTAACGACAGAACTTGGCCCTGTTTTGCCATATAATCTGCTACCAAATTTGTTTTTCAAAGGTTGTCAGTTAATACTAGAGATTTGTTTTTTTGGCTGGATAGTTTAATCCAGTTGAAGAGTTTGTCTTCAGAGTTGGAGATATTTTGGATTTCTATCTCCCTTCTTTAGTACATATAATTAGTTGATTCTTAATTTTGTCTCCATCCCAAATCGTGTTTTTTATTTTGGTAGAAAAATCAACAAGTTTGGAATAATATTTATAGAACTTTGCAGCTTCTTCTAGTGTCTCAAAAATTATCCCCACCTTTGGGACAAATCTTTCATCCACAACACAGCTGGTTTGCACAGTAAACCAAAAACGTCATTAAAGGTGAAACAATTCTATAATACTTACCGAATCGAAAGGTTACTCACAGTAAACGAAAGATAATCCATTATACAAAACTAAATTCGAAACAACTCTGTCTACAATTTAGATATTATCAATTCAATTCAATTCAGATTCAGATCACCTCTGTCCATTCAATTCAATTCAAATAAAATTAGCAATTGCATTCCATTGAATTCGATTCAAAATTTAATAATCTAAACCTCATCAAATTGATGCGTTTTGGAAGAATAATCCAAATTGCACTCATTCAACTGACTTGAAGTTGATTTATTCATTGTTTCAATTCAAAGTCCAGATCGAAGAAAAAAACAAAGAAGAAGTAGAAGAACGACGAAGCTAATTACGTCAAAGTCAATCTAGATTCATAATGCAGAGAACAAGGAATTTTATTAGGTTGAAAGAGAAGAAGAAGAAGAACGAAAACACAAGAAGAGAACAAGGTTTACGTTCAAAAAAATTTATCATGTAGAAAAGATTTACGTTATATACGTTATATGAGGCGCGTGTATAACAAACGACTGTGGGGTGGAGGAATGCGCGTGTGGAGGAAGTTACTTGGATAACATCCATGTATTTTTTACATGGATGTAGAATTTTTCCCTTATTCAAATATTATTTACAAAAATAAATATCTTTTGAATAATTTTTTTTATGAGTGTAATTTTTATTACAGATTTTGGTATGATTATTCTTTCTATTTTTATCATTATTTAAATATATATATTAGAGATTTAAATTTTTCTAAAGTGAAAAATTAAAAACATAATTATCCTTAAATTAAAATAATAGAATTTACACGGATCACACCTAATCATAATTACAAATTCAACATGAATTAGTGATTAATTATCTATTTTGTCATTTTACAATTTTTTTTCCATATATTAGTACTAGGACAACTATTTGTTAAGATTTGGTCAAAATTTAATTTAGTAATGGATTAAATAATGGCAATAATTATGAATATGAGTGCATGGTGTGTTGTTCACAAATGTGAATCTGCGTTGTTCAATAACCTGCAAAATGTAGGTACATTTTGCTGGGGACGAAAACAAAAAATCTGCAACTGCTGCAAAACGCAGAAGCAGCTTTTGACTAGTCTGGGGTTCCCAAAATGCAGCTTGTGTTTGGTAGGCGAAGAAGGCAAGTCGCAGGTTGCGATTGACAGCTTCCATCCTTGCATGCGCGACAGGTGTCCCCATGGGTGATAAATCCGGTTTTTATAACCCCAAGCGCAAGTGTTTGTGTGTGTGAACTTTGAAGAAGAAGCAAGAGTGAAACATTGACGAAGTTTGTGTTGGGAGTTGAAAGCAAGAGTGAAACTCATGGTGCATGAAATAACAAATGACAACGGACATTCATAAACAAAAGTCACTCCTTTGTGTGTGTCTGATATAATCTCACCGTTATAATACATTCGCAAGTTGGTAATACCTTTCATAACTTCAATCTCACCTAACTCAACTTTTTGACACAACTAACTGCGAAAAAAATTTAGAACTATGACTTATATGCAAGAAAGAAGAATAGAAAGAGTGGAAGTGGAGTGAGGCATTCGAATGAATCCTACTTCGTATTTATAGACAGGACTCTTGATTAAAATATTTTTTTAATCAAAATGCAACCTGCATTTTAAGCTTTCGAAAAAAAAATCTGACATTTTAATAACGCAACCTGTGTTTTGTTTCTTTAAAAAAAAACCTAATACAAAACCAAAAACGCAATCTGAGTTTTGTTTTTTTTTTTAAAATAAAATATTGCCCTCCCCCAGTAAACGCAGCCTGCATTTGAGCTGAAACGAAATAAAAAAATTTGAAAAACTTCAAAAAAAAACTAAAATGCAGGTTGGGTTTGTATAATTTGTCCATAAAAAAAATTAAAAAAAAAAGAATAAAAGGCAGGTTGTGTTTTGAATTGACACTATAATAGTAAAAAAATTTTGCCTATACCCATTTCATTGCACTACACCAACATTTTTTCCATAAAAAAAATGAGCCAGATTTGGTTCCTCCATTATAATACCTTTTGTGGACATTTTATTCCTCAAATTTGATAGTAATTTTCAAAAGTAATTTATTAAAAATAGTTTTTAAAAAATAACATTTTAAATATTATAATGGAATGAAGAAGAATGGATTATCTTGCTCCACATTAAAGACAAACATAAACAAGTGTATGCAAACCAAATTCGTAACATACCCAACCAACTCAACTTTGAAGAGAGTACATTTCTTAGAAAATCCATAAACTAGTACCACCCATTATATATAGGAGGGCTCCCTATAAGGTTTTTATTGTATATACATTATATAAGCAACTAATAAAGCGGCCTCTTTACAACAATAGCAATTCAACGGCCTCTTTCGGGCCTCTACCGTATGCCTCATAAGGGAGTGGCTTGAACTCCCTCTATCAATTCTGTGCAATAACGGGGTGAAGATCTTCCATGATGCCTGATATAGTTAAGCACATTACATTAGTCTTTTAAGGATATATGAAACATTGTATCAAACCATGTAACAAGTTGTTACCTCTAATTCATCTCTACGAACGAATTGTTGCTGATCGCCTCTAATCCTGCAAAACACGATACAATTACAATTGTTATTCAACTCAAATATGTTTCTTTCGAACTATCAAACTGATTGGTAAGTCTACCGTTAGTGTTATTATGTGGCTTGGATGTATAATAAAAGAATGATAGAAAAAAAATTGATAATTCATAAAACATGAACTGGGAAAGTGAACATACATGTCGAGAATGAGATTCTCATGAGCATCCTCAATGGTAACCCCTTCTTTCCGCGTAGAGCAATTCCTGTTCGCTTTGATGTGTGGACATATTCAAATTACCTAGCTTGTACTGCAACAACAGCAGATATCATGGATTTGTAAAAGTCTTATGCAGCAAATGCATAATCTAAATCTAACATATAATGGTTTTTTAATACACTTAACATTAAATTATCAAGTGAATGAATACAAGAAATCAATATATGGAGTGCACTTCTTCAATGATTCGGCAAGAAGATTTAGTCTAATTATTACAAGTTGAGATAAAAATAAAATAATTTTGGATTTAACCGTGCCAATTCCGCATTTAGATATCACAAAATTTGATTCCAAACAGTGTATTGGGAGATCTATATTTGCTATATAAACATCAAACTTCCAATCTCAATGAATGCATTTGACAATATAGAGAATCGTTGAAATGTAGGCGATCATATACCATAAGCTTCATGTAAATAGTTTCTAAAAGGCTGTAGGCAGATACGAAACCCATTTCTCCGATGCTTCTGACCTAGACATGCACAAGTTTACAGTGAGGTTTTGTTTTGCAGGAATCGATATTTAGATGAATGAGGAAAAGTATTTACTAGAAAACATTTATATTCACTTTCAAAGCCGATAAAGAACAGGTATCTATGTTTGTCATGTTTGCGATTATGGATTATTGAGATGATCAACATCTTAATACTTTTTATGTATGAAGAGATAACACCCAAAAATGAAAAAGGTACGGTACCAGAAAATTTCTAAAAAATTTCATGAGGAACATCCTTGAAAATATCATTAGGAACATCCTTGAATTGAACTCGTATCTCTGTTTTTCTAGAATCTAAGGCCTTCCCTACTTTTAGTATGAAAGGAACACCTGATGCCAAAAAGAAAATCATGGAATGCATGACGAGATAATTATGTTTATTTTCCTTTGAGAAGAAAATGCTAAAGATTTTATCATACCTTCCCATCTTTCATTGTGTATGCACAGAATAACAGATGCAAAAGTTGGAGTGTTCGACTCATCAGGTACGGCTGGGTGGTGCACGAAATTGTGATCATCAATGGCGCCATCAACATGGTACGCTCATTGCAATCTCAACTCTTTATCACAACTTCGCACAACTAACCAGCAAGTGTATTGGGTCGTCCAAGTAATAAACCTTACGCGAGTAAGGGTCGATCCCACAGAGATTGTTGGTATGAAGCAAGTTATGGTCACCTTGTAAATCCTAGTCAGGCAGACTCAGACGGTTGTAAATGAAATATGAATAAAAGATAAAGATAGAGATACTTATGCAATTCATTGGTAAGAACTTCAGATAAGCGAATGGAGATGCTGTGTCCCTTCCGTCTCTCTGCTTTCCTACTGTCTTCATCCAATCCTTCTTATTCCTTTCCATGGCAAGCTTATGCAAGGGTTTCACCGTTGTCAGTGGCTACCTCCCATCCTCTCAGTGGAAATGTTCAACGCACCCTGTCACGGCACGGCTATCCATCTGTCGGTTCTCGATCAGGCCGGAATAGAATCCAGTGATTCTTTTGCGTCTGTCACTAACGCCCCGCCCTCAGGAGTTTGAAGCACGTCACAGTCATTCAATCATTGAATCCTACTCAGAATACCACAGACAAGGTTAGACCTTCCGGATTCTCTTGAATGCCGCCATCAGTTCTAGCCTATACCACGAAGACTCTGATCTCACGGAATGGCTGGCTCGGTTGTCAGGCGAGCGCTCGGTTGTCAGGCGATCAACCATGCGTCGTGTATCAGGAATCCAAGAGATAAACATTAGAGCCTTGTTTGCTTGTAGAACAGAAGTGGTTGTTAATCACTTGTTCATAAGTGAGAATGATGATGAGCGTCACATAATCATCACATTCATCAAGTTCTTGAGTGTGAATGAATATCTTGGAATAAGAACAAGCTGAATTGAATAGAAGAACAATAGTAATTGCATTAATACTCGAGGTACAGCAGAGCTCCACACCTTAATCTATGGTGTGTAGAAAATCCACCGTTGAAGATACATAAGAACAAAAGTGATCATTGGCTTCGGTCCCAGAGAGGGAACCAGAAAAACCAAGATGAAAATACAATAGTAAAAGGTCCTACTTATAGAAAACTAGTAGCCTAAGGTTTACAAAGATGAGTAAATGACATAAAAATCCACTTCCGGACCCACTTGGTGTGTGCTTGGGCTGAGCAATGAAGCATTTTCGTGTAGAGACTCTTCTTGGAGTTAAACGCCAGCTTTTGTGCCAGTTTGGGCGTTTAACTCCCACTTTGGTGCCAGTTCCGGCGTTTAACGCTGGAATTTCTAAAGGTGACTTTAAACGCCGGTTTGGGCCATCAAATCTTGGGCAAAGTATGGACTATCATATATTTCTGGAAAGCCCAGGATGTCTACTTTCCAACGCCATTGAGAGCGCGCCAATTGGGTGTCTGTAGCTCCAGAAAATCCACTTCGAGTGCAGGGAGGTCAGAATCCAACAGCATCTGCAGTCCTTTTCAGTTTCTGAATCAGATTTTTGCTCAGGTCCCTCAATATCAGCCAGAAAATACCTGAAATCACAGAAAAACACACAAACTCATAGTAAAGTCCAGAAAAGTGAATTTTAACTAAAAACTAATAATATACTAAAAACTAAACCAAATATACTAAAAACATACTAAAAACAATGCCAAAAAGCGTACAAATTATCCGCTCATCACAACACCAAACTTAAATTGTTGCTTGTCCTCAAGCAACTGAAAATCAAACAAGATAAAAAGAAGAGAATATGCAATGAATTCCAAAAACATCTATGAAGATCAGTATTAATTAGATGAGCGGGGCTTTTAGCTTTTTGCCTCTGAACAGTTTTGGCATCTCACTCTATCCTTTGAAACTCAGAATGATTGGCTTCTTTAGGAACTCAGAATCTAGATAGTGTTATTGATTCTCCTAGCTAAGTATGATGATTCTTGAACACAGCTACTTATTGAGTCTTGGCTGTAGCCCAAAGCACTCTGTCTTCCAGTATTACCACCGGATACATACATGCCACAGACACATAATTGGGTGAACATTTTCAGATTGTGACTCAACTTTGCTAAAGTCCCCAATTAGAGGTGTCCAGGGTTCTTAAGCACACTCTTTTTGCCTTGGATCACAACTTTATTTCTTTCTTTTTCTTTTCTTTTTCTTTCTCTCTTTTTTTTTTCTTTTTTCGTTTCTTTTCTCTTTTTTTTTCGTTTTTTTTTGTATTCACTGCTTTTTCTTTCTTCAAGAATCATTTGATGATTTTTCAGATCCTCAGTAACATGTCTCCTTTTTCATCATTCTTTCAAGAGCCAACATTCATGAATCACAAATTCAAAAGACATATGCACTGTTTAAGCATGCATTCAGAAAAGAAAAGTGTTGCCACCACATCAGAATAATTAAACTGTTATAAAATTCAAAATTCATGCAATTCTTTTTCTTTTTCAATTAAGAACATTTTTTTATTAAAGAAAGGTGATGGATTCATAGGACATTCATAACTTTAAGGCATAGACACTTAAGACACTAATGATCATAAGACACAAACATGGATAAACATAAGCATGAAAATTCGAAAAACAAGAAAATAAAGAACAAGGAGATTAAAGAACGGGTCCACCTTAGTGATGGCGGCTTGTTCTTCCTCTTGAAGATCTTATGGAGTGCTTGAGCTCCTCAATGTCTCTTCCTTGTCTTTGTTGCTCCTCTCTCATGATTCTTTGATCTTCTCTAATTTCATGGAGGAGGATGGAATGTTCTTGGTGCTCCACCCTTAGTTGTCCCATGTTGGAACTCAATTCTCCTAGGGAGGTGTTCAGTTGCTCCCAATAGTCTTGTGGAGGAAAATGCATCCCTTGAGGCATCTCAGGGATCTCATGATGAGAGGGGTCTCTTGTTTGCTCCATCCTTTTCTTAGTGATGGGCTTATCCTCATCAATGGGGGTGTCTCCTTCTATGTCAACTCCAACTGAATAACAGAGGTGACAAATGAGGTGAGGAAAGGCTAACCTTGCCAAGGTGGATGACTTGTCCGCCACCTTATAGAGTTCTTGGGCTATAACCTCATGAACTTCCACTTCTTCTCCAATCATGATGCTATGAATCATGATAGCCCGGTCTAGAGTAACTTCGGACCGGTTGCTAGTGGGAATGATTAAGCGTTGGATAAACTCCAACCATCCTCTAGCCACGGGCTTGAGGTCATGCCTTCTTAGTTGAACCGGCTTCCCTCTTGAATCTCTCTTCCATTGGGCGCCCTCTTCACAAATGTCAATGAGGACTTGGTCCAACCTTTGATCAAAGTTGACCCTTCTAGTGTAAGGATGTTCATCTCCTTGCATCATAAGCAAGTTGAATGCCAACCTTACATTTTCCGGACTAAAATCCAAGTATTTTCCCGAACCATAGTAAGCCAATTCTTTGGATCCGGGTTCACACTTTGATCAGGGTTCTTGGTGATCCATGCATTGGCATAGAACTCTTGAACCATTAAGATTCTGACTTGTTGAATAGGGTTGGTAAGAACTTCCCAACCTCTTCTTCGGATCTCATGTCGGATCTCCGGATATTCACTCTTTTTGAGTGAAAAAGGGACCTCGGGGATCACCTTCTTCAAGGCCACAACTTCATAGAAGTGGTCTTGATGCACCCTTGAGATGAATCTCTCCATCTCCCATGACTCGGAGGTGGAAGCTTTTTCCTTCCCTTTCCTCTTTCTAGAGGTTTCTCCGGCCTTGGATGCCATAAATGGTTATGGAAAAACAAAAAGCACTACTTTTACCACACCAAACTTAAAAGGTTTGCTCGTCCTCGAGCAAAAGAAGAAAGAAGAGAGTAGAAGAAGAAGAAATGAGGAAGAAGGGAATGGCTTTGTGTTCGGCCAAAGAGGGGGAGAAGTGGTGTTTAGGTTGTGTGAAAATGAAGGGGTGAGGAAGGGTTTATATAGGAGAGGGGGGCTCATGGTTCGGTCATGTATGGGTGGGTCTGGGAAGGAAAGTGGTTTGAATTTAAAGGGTGAGGTAGGTGGGGTTTTATGAAGGATGGATGTGAGTGGTGAAGAGAAGGATGGGATTTGATAGGTGAAGGATTTTTGGGGAAGAGGTGTTGAGGTGATTGGTGAATGGGTGAAGAAGAGAGGGAGTGGTGGGGTTGGTGGGGATCCTGTGGGGTCCACAGATCCTGAGGTGTCAAGGAAAAGTCATCCCTGCACCAAATGGCATGCAAAAATGCGTTTTGAGCCAATTCTGGCGTTAAACGCCGGGCTGGTGCCCATTTCTGGCGTTTAACGCCAGGTTCTTGCCCTTTCCTGGCGTTTAACGCCAGTCTGGTGCCCCTTTCTGGCGTTAAACGCCCAGAATGGTGCCAGACTGGGCATTAAACGCCCATCTGCTAGCCTTACTGGCGTTTAAACGCCAGTAGGTTCTTCCTCCAGGGTGTGCTATTTTTCTTCCTGTTTTTTATTCTGTTTTTGCTTTTTCAATTGATTTTGTGACTTCTCATGATCATCAACCTACAGAAAACATAAAATAACAAAGAAAAATAGATAAAATATGACATTGGGTTGCCTCCCAACAAGCGCTTCTTTAATGTCAGTAGCTTGACAGAGGGCTCTCATGGAGCCTCACAAATGCTCAGAGCAATGTTGGAACCTCCCAACACCAAACTTAGAGTTTGAATGTGGGGGTTCAACACCAAACTTAGAGTTTGGTTGTGGCCTCCCAACACCAAACTTAGAGTTTGACTGTGGGGGCTCTGTTTGACTCTGATTTGAGAGAAGCTCTTCATGCTTCCTCTCCATGGTGACAGAGGGATATCCTTGAGCCTTAAACACAAAAGATTCTTCATTCACTTGAATGATCAGTTCACCTCCATCAACATCAATCACAGCCTTTGCTGTGGCTAGGAAGGGTCTGCCAAGGATGATAGATTCATCCATGCACTTCCCAG
Organism: Arachis stenosperma; assembly: GCF_014773155.1. NCBI lineage: Eukaryota > Viridiplantae > Streptophyta > Magnoliopsida > Fabales > Fabaceae > Arachis > Arachis stenosperma. The sequence goes on from NC_080378.1 coordinate 7,843,695, forward strand.
TCTCTAGGACTATGAAATCAGCAGGGATGTAATGGTCTTCAATTTTCACCAGAACATCCTCTACAAGTCCATAAGCTTGTTTTCTTGAATTGTCTGCCATCTCTAGTGAGATTCTTGCAGCTTGTACCTCAAAGATCCCTAGCTTCTCCATTACAGAGAGAGGCATGAGGTTTACACTTGACCCTAAGTCACACAGAGCCTTCTTGAAGGTCAATGTGCCTATGGTACAAGGTATGGAGAACTTCCCAGGGTCCTGCCTCTTTTGAGGTAATTTCTGCCTAGACAAGTCATCCAATTCTTTGGTGAGCAAAGGAGGTTCGTTCTCCCAAGTCTCATTTCCAAATAACTTGTCATTTAGCTTCATGATTGCTCCAAGGTATTTAGCAACTTGCTCTTTAGTGACATACTCATCCTCTTCAGAGGAGGAATACTCATCAGAGCTCATGAAAGGCAGAAGTAAGTCCAATGGAATCTCTATGGTCTCATTTTGAGCCTCAGATTCCCATGGTTCCTCATTAGGGAACTCATTGGAGGCTAGTGCACGCCCATTGAGGTCTTCCTCAGTGGCGTTCACTTCCTCTCCTTCCTCTCCAAATTCGGCCATGTTGATGGCTTTGCACTCTCCTTTTGGATTTTCTTCTGTATTGCTTGGAAGAGTACTAGGAGGGAGTTCAGTAATTTTCTTGCTCAGCTGTCCCACTTGTGCCTCCAAATTTTTGATGGAGGACCTTGTTTTAGTCATGAAACTTTGAGTGGTTTTGATTAGATCAGAGACCATGGTTGCTAAGTCAGAGTGGTTCTGCTTAGAATTCTCTGTCTGTTGCTGAGAAGATGATGGAAAAGGCTTGCCATTGCTAAACCTGTTTCTTCCACCATTATTGTTGTTGAAACCTTGTTGAGGTCTCTGTTGATCCTTCCGTGAGAAATTTGGATGATTTCTCCATGAAGAATTATAGGTGTTTCCATAGGGTTCTCCTAGGTAATTCACCTCTTCCATTGAAGGGTTCTCAGGATCATAGGCTTCTTCTTCAGATGAAGCATCCTTAGTACTGCTTGGTGTATTTTGCATTCCAAACAGACTTTGAGAAATCAAATTGACTTGTTGAGTCAATATCTTGTTCTGAGCCAGAATGGCATTCAGAGTATCAATCTCAAGAACTCCTTTCTTCTGATTAGTCCCATTGTTCACAGGATTCCTTTCAGAAGTGTACATGAATTGGTTATTTGCAACCATTTCAATTAGTTCTTGAGCTTCTGTAGGTGTCTTCTTCAGATGAAGAGATCCTCCAGCAGAGCTATCCAAAGACATCTTGGATAGTTCAGAGAGACCATCATAGAGAATACCTATGATGCTCCATTCAGAAAGCATGTCAGAAGGACATTTTCTGATCAATTGTTTGTATCTTTCCCAAGCTTCATAGAGGGATTCTCCTTCCTTCTGTCTGAAGGTTTGGACTTCCACTCTAAGCTTACTCAATTTTTGAGGTGGGAAGAACTTTGCCAAGAAGGCATTGACTAGCTTTTCCCAAGAGTTCAGGCTTTCTTTAGGTTGTGAGTCCAACCATGTCCTAGCTATGTCTCTTACAGCAAAAGGGAATAGCATAAGTCTGTAGACCTCAGGGTCAACCCCATTAGTCTTGACAGTGTCACAGATTTGCAAGAACTCAGCCAAAAACTGATGAGGATCTTCCAATGGAAGTCCATGGAACTTGCAATTCTGTTGCATTAGAGAAACTAATTGAGGCTTAAGCTCAAAGTTGTTTGCTCCAATGGCAGGGATAGAGATGCTTATCCCATAGAAGTCGGGAGTAGGTGCAGTAAAGTCACCCAGCACCTTCCTTGCATTGTTTGCATTGTTGTTGTTTTTGGCTGCCATGGGTTCTTCTTCTTTGAAGATTTCTGTTAAGTCCTCTACAGAGAGTTGTGCTTTAGCTTCTCTTAGCTTTCGCTTCAAGGTCCTTTCAAGTTCAGGGTCAGCTTCAACAAGAATGCTTTTGTCTTTGTTCCTGCTCATATGAAAGAGAAGAGAACAAGAAAATGTGGAATCCTCTATGTCACAGTATAGAGATTCCTTGAGGTTTCAGAGAAGAAGAAAAATAGAAGGAAGAAGGAGAAGAATTCGAACTTAGTTAGACAGAGTTCAAATTGTGCATTGAGGAGGAGTGGTACTGCATAAATAGAAGGATGTGAGAAGAGGGGAAGAGATTTTTCGAAAATTAAGTTAAAAAGATTTTTTAAAAAAAAAATTTGAAAAACTTTAATTGATTTTTGAAAATCAAGAGTGGGAAAGAAATCAAGTAATTTTTGAAAAAGACTTTGAAATTAGAAATCAAAAAGATATGATTGAAAAAAGATGTGATTAAAAAGATATGATTGAGAAGATATGATTTGAAAACAATTTTAAAAAGATTTGATTTTAAAAATTAATAACTTGGCTATCAAGAAAAGATATGATTCAAACATTAAACCTTTCTCAACAGAAAAGGCAACATACTTGAAATGTTGAATCAAGTCATTAATTGATAGCAAGTATCTTTGAAAAAGGAAAGAAATTGATTTTGAAAACATTTGATTGAAAAGATATGATTTGAAAAAGATTTGATTTTGAAAAACTTTGAAAACTTGAAAAAAATTTGCATTAAAAACAGAATCTTCCCTCTTGTGCCATCCTGGCGTTAAACGCCCAGAATGGTGCACATTCTGGCGTTTAACGCCCAATGCTCTACCTTTTTGGGCGTTAAACGCCCAACCAGGCATCCTGGCTGGCGTTTAAACGCCAGTCTGTCCTTCTTCACTGGGCGTTTTGAACGCCCAGCTTTTTCTGTGTAGTTCCTCTGCTGTATGTTCTGAATCTTCAATCCTCTGTATTATTGACTTGAAAAGACACAAATTAAAAATATTTTTGGATTTTTAATAATAAGGAATAATCAAAATGCAACTAAAATCAAATAACAATGCATGCAAGACACCAAACTTAGCAGTTTGTATACTACTGACACTAACAAGATGAGAATGCATATGAGAAACACAAAACACTCAAGTCAATAGAATTCAAAGATCAGAGCAATGAAATCATCAAGAACATCTTGAAGATCACTTAAGACACATGAATGAATGCAAGAAGAACAAAATCATGCAATTGACACCAAACTTAAAATGAGACTCTAGACTCAAACAAAATTTTTTTTTTTGATTTTTCGAAAATTAAGTGGAACAGAAAATAAAGATATCAAAATTCTTAATGAGAATTCCAGGAATCATGCAGTGTTAGTCTAAAGCTTCAGTCTAAAGAAGTTAGACATGGCTAGCCAAGCTTCAGCAGAACATTGCATTCTAGAGCTAAATTGATGAAGATCAATCAGCTTTGGTGATGATAAGAACATCACCTTGAAACACTAGAATTCATTCTTAAGAACTCTGAAGAAAAATACCTAATCTAAGCAACAAGATGAACCGTCAGTTGTCCAAACTCAAACAATCCCCGGCAACGGCGCCAAAAACTTGGTGCACGAAATTGTGATCATCAATGGCGCCATCAACATGGTACGCTCATTGCAATCTCAACTCTTTATCACAACTTCGCACAACTAACCAGCAAGTGTACTGGGTCGTCCAAGTAATAAACCTTACACGAGTAAGGGTCGATCCCACAGAGATTGTTGGTATGAAGCAAGCTATGGTCATCTTGTAAATCCTAGTCAGGCAGACTCAGGCGGTTGTAAATGAAATATGAATAAAAGATAAAGATAGAGATACTTATGCAATTCATTGGTAAGAACTTCAGATAAGCGAATGGAGATGCTGTGTCCCTTCCGTCTCTCTGCTTTCCTACTGTCTTCATCCAATCCTTCTTATTCCTTTCCATGGCAAGCTTATGCAAGGGTTTCACCGTTGTCAGTGGCTACCTCCCATCCTCTCAGTGGAAATGTTCAACGCACCCTGTCACGGCACGGCTATCCATCTGTCGGTTCTCGATCAGGCTGGAATAGAATCCAGTGATTCTTTTGCGTCTGTCACTAACGCCCCGCCCTCAGGAGTTTGAAGCACGTCACAGTCATTCAATCATTGAATCCTACTCAGAATACCACAGACAAGGTTAGACCTTCCGGATTCTCTTGAATGCCGCCATCAGTTCTAGCCTATACCACGAAGACTCTGATCTCACGGAATGGCTGGCTCGGTTGTCAGGCGAGCGCTCGGTTGTCAGGCGATCAATCATGCGTCGTGTATCAGGAATCCAAGAGATAAACATTAGAGCCTTGTTTGCTTGTAGAACAGAAGTGGTTGTCAATCACTTGTTCATAAGTGAGAATGATGATGAGCGTCACATAATCATCACATTCATCAAGTTCTTGAGTGCGAATGAATATCTTGGAATAAGAACAAGCTGAATTGAATAGAAGAACAATAGTAATTGCATTAATACTCGAGGTACAGCAGAGCTCCACACCTTAATCTATGGTGTGTAGAAACTCCACCGTTGAAGATACATAAGAACAAAAGTGATCATTGGCTTCGGTCCCAGAGAGGGAACCAGAAAAACCAAGATGAAAATACAATAGTAAAAGGTCCTACTTATAGAAAACTAGTAGCCTAAGGTTTACAAAGATGAGTAAATGACATAAAAATCCACTTCCGGGCCCACTTGGTGTGTGCTTGGGCTGAGCAATGAAGCATTTTCGTGTAGAGACTCTTCTTGGAGTTAAACGCCAGCTTTTGTGCCAGTTTGGGCGTTTAACTCCCACTTTGGTGCCAGTTCCGGCGTTTAACGCTGGAATTTCTGAAGGTGACTTTGAACGCCGGTTTGGGCCATCAACTCTTGGGCAAAGTATGGACTATCATATATTGCTGGAAAGCCCAGGATGTCTACGTTCCAACGCCGTTGAGAGCGCGCCAATTGGGATTCTATAGCTCCAGAAAATCCACTTCGAGTGCAGGGAGGTCAGAATCCAACAGCATCTGCAGTTCTTTTCAGTCTCTGAATCAGATTTTTGCTCAGGTCTCTCAATTTCAGCCAGAAAATACCTAAAATCACAGAAAAATACACAAACTCATAGTAAAGTCCAGAAAAGTAAATTTTAACTAAAAACTAATAAAAATATACTAAAAACTAAACCAAATATACTAAAAACATACTAAAAACAATGCCAAAAAGCGTACAAATTATCCGCTCATCACAACACCAAACTTAAATTGTTGCTTGTCCTCAAGCAACTGAAAATCAAACAAGATAAAAAGAAGAGAATATGCAATGAATTCCAAAAATATCTATGAAGATCAGTATTAATTATATGAGCGGGGCTTTTAGCTTTTTGCCTCTGAACAGTTTTGGCATCTCACTCTATCCTTTGAAACTCAGAATGATTGGCTTCTTTAGGAACTCAGAATCCAGATAGTGTTATTGATTCTCCTAGCTAAGTATGATGATTCTTGAACACAGCTACTTATTGAGTCTTGGCTGTAGCCCAAAGCACTCTGTCTTCCAGTATTACCACCGGATACATACATGCCACAGACACATAATTGGGTGAACCTTTTCAGATTGTGACTCAGCTTTGCTAAAGTCCCCAATTAGAGGTGTCCAGGGTTCTTAAGCACACTCTTTTTGCCTTGGATCACAACTTTATTTCTTTCTTTTTCTTTTCTTTTTCTTTCTCTCTTTTTTTTTTCTTTTTTCGTTTCTTTTCTCTTTTTTTTCGTTTTTTTTTTGTATTCACTGCTTTTTCTTTCTTCAAGAATCATTTTGATGATTTTTCAGATCCGCAGTAACATGTCTCCTTTTTCATCATTCTTTCAAGAGCCAACATTCATGAATCACAAATTCAAAAGACATATGCACTGTTTAAGCATGCATTCAGAAAAGAAAAGTGTTGCCACCACATCAGAATAATTAAACTGTTATAAAATTCAAAATTCATGCAATTCTTTTTCTTTTTCAATTAAGAACATTTTTTTATTAAAGAAAGGTGATGGATTCATAGGACATTCATAACTTTAAGGCATAGACACTTAAGACACTAATGATCATAAGACACAAACATGGATAAACATAAGCATGAAAATTCGAAAAACAAGAAAATAAAGAACAAGGAGATTAAAGAACGGGTCCACCTTAGTGATGGCGGCTTGTTCTTCCTCTTGAAGATCTTATGGAGTGCTTGAGCTCCTCAATGTCTCTTCCTTGTCTTTGTTGCTCCTCTCTCATGATTCTTTGATCTTCTCTAATTTCATGGAGGAGGATGGAATGTTCTTGGTGCTCCACCCTTAGTTGTCCCATGTTGGAACTCAATTCTCCTAGGGAGGTGTTCAGTTGCTCCCAATAGTCTTGTGGAGGAAAATGCATCCCTTGAGGCATCTCAGGGATCTCATGATGAGAGGGGTCTCTTGTTTGCTCCATCCTTTTCTTAGTGATGGGCTTATCCTCATCAATGGGGGTGTCTCCTTCTATGTCAACTCCAACTGAATAACAGAGGTGACAAATGAGGTGAGGAAAGGCTAACCTTGCCAAGGTGGATGACTTGTCCGCCACCTTATAGAGTTCTTGGGCTATAACCTCATGAACTTCCACTTCTTCTCCAATCATGATGCTATGAATCATGATGGCCCGGTCTAGAGTAACTTCGGACCGGTTGCTAGTGGGAATGATTGAGCGTTGGATAAACTCCAACCATCCTCTAGCCACGGGCTTGAGGTCATGCCTTCTTAGTTGAACCGGCTTCCCTCTTGAATCTCTCTTCCATTGGGCGCCCTCTTCACAAATGTCAGTGAGGACTTGGTCCAACCTTTGATCAAAGTTGACCCTTCTAGTGTAAGGATGTTCATCTCCTTGCATCATAAGCAAGTTGAATGCCAACCTTACATTTTTCGGACTAAAATCCAAGTATTTTCCCGAACCATAGTAAGCCAATTCTTTGGATCCGGGTTCACACTTTGATCAGGGTTCTTGGTGATCCATGCATTGGCATAGAACTCTTGAACCATTAAGATTCCGACTTGTTGAATGGGGTTGGTAAGAACTTCCCAACCTCTTCTTCGGATCTCATGTCGGATCTCCGGATATTCACTCTTTTTGAGTGAAAAAGGGACCTCGGGGATCACCTTCTTCAAGGCCACAACTTCATAGAAGTGGTCTTGATGCACCCTTGAGATGAATCTCTCCATCTCCCATGACTCGGAGGTGGAAGCTTTTTCCTTCCCTTTCCTCTTTCTAGAGGTTTCTCCGGCCTTGAATGCCATAAATGGTTATGGAAAAATAAAAAGCACTGCTTTTACCACACCAAACTTAAAAGGTTTGCTCGTCCTCGAGCAAAAGAAGAAAGAAGAGAGTAGAAGAAGAAGAAATGAGGAAGAAGGGAATGGCTTTGTGTTCGGCCAAAGAGGGGGAGAAGTGGTGTTTAGGTTGTGTGAAAATGAAGGGGTGAGGAAGGGTTTATATAGGAGAGGGGGGCTCATGGTTCGGTCATGTATGGGTGGGTCTGGGAGGGAAAGTAGTTTGAATTTAAAGGGTGAGGTAGGTGGGGTTTTATGAAGGATGGATGTGAGTGGTGAAGAGAAGGATGGGATTTGATAGGTGAAGGGTTTTTGGGGAAGAGGTGTTGAGGTGATTGGTGAATGGGTGAAGAAGAGAGGGAGTGGTGGGGTTGGTGGGGATCCTGTGGGGTCCACAGATCCTGAGGTGTCAAGGAAAAGTCATCCCTGCACCAAATGGCATGCAAAAATGCGTTTTGAGCCAATTCTGGCGTTAAACGCCGGGCTGGTGCCCATTTCTGGCGTTTAACGCCAGGTTCTTGCCCTTTCCTGGCGTTTAACGCCAGTCTGGTGCCCCTTTCTGGCGTTAAACGCCCAGAATGGTGCCAGACTGGGCGTTAAACGCCCATCTGCTAGCCTTACTGGCGTTTAAACGCCAGTAGGTTCTTCCTCCAGGGTGTGCTGTTTTTCTTCCTGTTTTTCATTCTATTTTTGCTTTTTCAATTGATTTTGTGACTTCTCATGATCATCAACCTACAGAAAACATAAAATAACAAAGAAAAATAGATAAAATATGACATTGGGTTGCCTCCCAATAAGTGCTTCTTTAATGTCAGTAGCTTGACAGAGGGCTCTCATGGAGCCTCACAAATGCTCAGAGCAATGTTGGAACCTCCCAACACCAAACTTAGAGTTTGAATGTGGGGGTTCAACACCAAACTTAGAGTTTGGTTGTGGCCTCCCAACACCAAACTTAGAGTTTGACTGTGGGGGCTCTGTTTGACTCTGATTTGAGAGAAGCTCTTCATGCTTCCTCTCCATGGTGACAGAGGGATATCCTTGAGCCTTAAACACAAAGGATTCTTCATTCACTTGAATGATCAGTTCACCTCCATCAACATCAATCACAGCCTTTGCTGTGGCTAGGAAGGGTCTGCCAAGGATGATAGATTCATCCATGCACTTCCCAGTCTCTAGGACTATGAAATCAGTAGGGATGTAATGGTCTTCAATTTTCACCAGAACATCCTCTACAAGTCCATAAGCTTGTTTTCTTGAATTGTCTGCCATCTCTAGTGAGATTCTTGCAGCTTGTACCTCAAAGATCCCTAGCTTCTCCATTACAGAGAGAGGCATGAGGTTTACACTTGACCCTAAGTCACACAGAGCCTTCTTGAAGGTCAATGTGCCTATGGTACAAGGTATGGAGAACTTCCCAGGGTCCTGCCTCTTTTGAGGTAATTTCTGCCTAGACAAGTCATCCAATTCTTTGGTGAGCAAAGGAGGTTCGTTCTCCCAAGTCTCATTTCCAAATAACTTGTCATTTAGCTTCATGATTACTCCAAGGTATTTAGCAACTTGCTCTTTAGTGACATACTCATCCTCTTCAGAGGAGGAATACTCATAAGAGCTCATGAAAGGCAGAAGTAAGTCCAATGGAATCTCTATGGTCTCATTTTGAGCCTCAGATTCCCATGGTTCCTCATTAGGGAACTCATTGGAGGCTAATGCACGCCCATTGAGGTCTTCCTCAGTGGCGTTCACTTCCTCTCATTCCTCTCCAAATTCGGCCATGTTGATGGCTTTGCACTCTCCTTTTGGATTTTCTTCTGTATTGCTTGGAAGAGTACTAGGAGGGAGTTCAGTAATTTTCTTGCTCAGCTGTCCCACTTGTGCCTCCAAATTTTTGATGGAGGACCTTGTTTCAGTCATGAAACTTTGAGTGGTTTTGATTAGATCAGAGACCATGGTTGCTAAGTCAGAGTGGTTCTGCTTAGAATTCTCTGTCTGTTGCTGAGAAGATGATGGAAAAGGCTTGCCATTGCTAAACCTGTTTCTTCCACCATTATTGTTGTTGAAACCTTGTTGAGGTCTCTGTTGATCCTTCCGTGAGAAATTTGGATGATTTCTCCATGAAGAATTATAGGTGTTTCCATAGGGTTCTCCTAGGTAATTCACCTCTTCCATTGAAGGGTTCTCAGGATCATAGGCTTCTTCTTCAGATGAAGCATCCTTAGTACTGCTTGGTGCATTTTGCATTCCAGACAGACTTTGAGAAATCAAATTGACTTGTTGAGTCAATATCTTGTTCTGAGCCAGAATGGCATTCAGAGTATCAATCTCAAGAACTCCTTTCTTCTGATTAGTCCCATTGTTCACAGGATTCCTTTCAGAAGTGTACATGAATTGGTTATTTGCAACCATTTCAATTAGTTCTTGAGCTTCTGTAGGCGTCTTCTTCAGATGAAGAGATCCTCCAGCAGAGCTATCCAAAGACATCTTGGATAGTTCAGAGAGACCATCATAGAGAATACCTATGATGCTCCATTCAGAAAGCATGTCAGAAGGACATTTTCTGATCAATTGTTTGTATCTTTCCCAAGCTTCATAGAGGGATTCTCCTTCCTTCTGTCTGAAGGTTTGGACTTCCACTCTAAGCTTACTCAATTTTTGAGGTGGGAAGAACTTTGCCAAGAAGGCATTGACTAGCTTTTCCCAAGAGTTCAGGCTTTCTTTAGGTTGTGAGTCCAACCATGTCCTAGCTCTGTCTCTTACAGCAAAAGGGAATAGCATAAATCTGTAGACCTCAGGGTCAACCCCATTAGTCTTGACAGTGTCATAGATTTGCAAGAACTCAGCCAAAAACTGATGAGGATCTTCCAATGGAAGTCCATGGAACTTGCAATTCTGTTGCATTAGAGAAACTAATTGAGGCTTAAGCTCAAAGTTGTTTGCTCCAATGGCAGGGATAGAGATGCTTATCCCATAGAAGTCGGGAGTAGGTGCAGTAAAGTCACCCAGCACCTTCCTTGCATTGTTTGCATTGTTGTTGTTTTCGGCTGCCATGGGTTCTTCTTCTTTGAAGATTTCTGTTAAGTCCTCTACAGAGAGTTGTGCTTTAGCTTCTCTTAGCTTTCGCTTCAAGGTCCTTTCAGGTTCAGGGTCAGCTTCAACAAGAATGCTTTTGTCTTTGTTCCTGCTCATATGAAAGAGAAGAGAACAAGAAAATGTGGAATCCTCTATGTCACAGTATAGAGATTCCTTGAGGTGTCAAAGAAGAAGAAAAATAGAAGGAAGAAGGAGAAGAATTCGAACTTAGTCAGACAGAGTTCGAATTGTGCATTGAGGAGGAGCGGTACTCCATAAATAGAAGGATGTGAGAAGAGGGGAAGAGCTTTTTCGAAAATTAAGTTAAAAAGATTTTTTAAAAAAAAATTTTGAAAAACTTTAATTGATTTTTGAAAATCAAGAGTGGGAAAGAAATCAAGTAATTTTTGAAAAAGACTTTGAAATTAGAAATCAAAAAGATATGATTGAAAAAAGATGTGATTAAAAAGATATGATTGAGAAGATATGATTTGAAAACAATTTTAAAAAGATTTGATTTTAAAAATTAATAACTTAGCTATCAAGAAAAGATATGATTCAAACATTAAACTTTTCTCAACAGAAAAGGCAACATACTTGAAATGTTGAATCAAGTCATTAATTGATAGCAAGTATCTTTGAAAAAGGAAAGAAATTGATTTTGAAAACATTTGATTGAAAAGATATGATTTGAAAAAGATTTGATTTTGAAAAACTTTGAAAACTTGAAAAAAATTTGCATTAAAAACAGAATCTTCCCTCTTGTGCCATCCTGGCGTTAAACGCCCAGAATGGTGCACATTCTGGCATTTAACGCCCAATGCTCTACCTTTTTGGGCGTTAAACGCCCAACCAGGCATCCTGGCTGGCGTTTAAACGCCAGTCTGTCCTTCTTCACTGGGCGTTTTGAACGCCCAGCTTTTTCTGTGTAGTTCCTCTGCTGTATGTTCTGAATCTTCAATCCTCTGTATTATTGACTTGAAAAGACACAAATTAAAAATATTTTTGGATTTTTAATAATAAGGAATAATCAAAATGCAACTAAAATCAAATAACAATGCATGCAAGACACCAAACTTAGCAGTTTGTATACTACTGACACTAACAAGATGAGAATGCATATGAGAAACACAAAACACTCAAGTCAATAGAATTCAAAGATCAGAGCAATGAAATCATCAAGAACATCTTGAAGATCACTTAAGACACATGAATGAATGCAAGAAGAACAAAATCATGCAATTGACACCAAACTTAAAATGAGACTCTAGACTCAAACAAAATTTTTTTTTTTATTTTTCGAAAATTAAGTGGAACAGAAAATAAAGATATCAAAATTCTTAATGAGAATTCCAGGAATCATGCAGTGTTAGTCTAAAGCTTCAGTCTAAAGAAGTTAGACATGGCTAGCCAAGCTTCAGCAGAACATTGCATTCTAGAGCTAAATTGATGAAGATCAATCAGCTTTGGTGATGATAAGAACATCACCTTGAAACACTAGAATTCATTCTTAAGAACTCTGAAGAAAAATACCTAATCTAAGCAACAAGATGAACCGTCAGTTGTCCAAACTCAAACAATCCCCGGCAACGGCGCCAAAAACTTGGTGCACGAAATTGTGATCATCAATGGCGCCATCAACATGGTACGCTCATTGCAATCTCAACTCTTTATCACAACTTCGCACAACTAACCAGCAAGTGTACTGGGTCGTCCAAGTAATAAACCTTACGCGAGTAAGGGTCGATCCCACAGAGATTGTTGGTATGAAGCAAGCTATGGTCACCTTGTAAATCCTAGTCAGGCAGACTCAGACGGTTGTAAATGAAATATGAATAAAAGATAAAGATAGAGATACTTATGCAATTCATTGGTAAGAACTTCAGATAAGCGAATGGAGATGCTGTGTCCCTTCCGTCTCTCTGCTTTCCTACTGTCTTCATCCAATCCTTCTTATTCCTTTCCATGGCAAGCTTATGCAAGGGTTTCACCGTTGTCAGTGGCTACCTCCCATCCTCTCAGTGGAAATGTTCAACGCACCCTGTCACGGCACGGCTATCCATCTGTCGGTTCTCGATCAGGCCGGAATAGAATCCAGTGATTCTTTTGCGTCTGTCACTAACGCCCCGCCCTTAGGAGTTTGAAGCACGTCACAGTCATTCAATCATTAAATCCTACTCAGAATACCACAGACAAGGTTAGACCTTCCGGATTCTCTTGAATGCCGCCATCAGTTCTAGCCTATACCACGAAGACTCTGATCTCACGGAATGGCTGGCTCGGTTGTCAGGCGAGCGCTCGGTTGTCAGGCGATCAACCATGTGTCGTGTATCAGGAATCCAAGAGATAAACATTAGAGCCTTGTTTGCTTGTAGAACAGAAGTGGTTGTCAATCACTTGTTCATAAGTGAGAATGATGATGAGCGTCACATAATCATCACATTCATCAAGTTCTTGAGTGCGAATGAATATCTTGGAATAAGAACAAGCTGAATTGAATAGAAGAACAATAGTAATTGCATTAATACTCGAGGTACAGCAGAGCTCCACACCTTAATCTATGGTGTGTAGAAACTCCACCGTTGAAGATACATAAGAACAAAAGTGATCATTGGCTTCGGTCCCAGAGAGGGAACCAGAAAAACCAAGATGAAAATACAATAGTAAAAGGTCCTACTTATAGAAAACTAGTATCCTAAGGTTTACAAAGATGAGTAAATGACATAAAAATCCACTTCCGAGCCCACTTGGTGTGTGCTTGGGCTGAGCAATGAAGCATTTTCGTGTAGAGACTCTTCTTGGAGTTAAACGCCAGCTTTTGTGCCAGTTTGGGCGTTTAACTCCCACTTTGGTGCCAGTTCCGGCGTTTAACGCTGGAATTTCTGAAGGTGACTTTGAACGCCGGTTTGGGCCATCAAATCTTGGGCAAAGTATAGACTATCATATATTTCTGGAAAGCCCAGGATATCTACTTTCCAACGCCGTTGAGAGCGCGCCAATTGGGCTTTTGTAGCTCCAGAAAATCCACTTCGAGTGCAGGGAGGTCAGAATCCAACAGCATCTGCAGTCCTTTTCAGTCTCTGAATCAGATTTTTGCTCAGGTCCCTCAATTTCAGCCAGAAAATACCTGAAATCACAGAAAAATACACAAACTCATAGTAAAGTCCAGAAAAGTGAATTTTAACTAAAAACTAATAAAAATATACTAAAAACTAAACCAAATATACTAAAAACATACTAAAAACAATGCCAAAAAGCGTACAAATTATCCGCTCATCACTGGGTCATCTCTATAGCCCTCATATTGTCCAAGAACAACCTCATCGTCGCTAATAGGTACTACTGATTCAAGAACCTGCATTTTTTGTGACCAATAGAAAACATTTTAGACTTTGATTGCATGCTATGGAACATCTCAAAATCTAGATAAATATTGAAGTGCAACAACGAAAGGTTCCGGTTATGCAAATATCTCATTGATTCAATTGAAATTTGCAAGTATGAGAACCCGATTTAAAAGGAGAACAAGGATTTTCTGTCTGATATTGATGGCCTCATATCAGAAAAGTCAAATGAAATAGCAGCATAACATGATAATTTCGGCATAAATTGAAGGGAAAATGCGCACACCTTCACTCTCTCATCCCGAATGTGCTCAGGATTGAGAGAAACAGGCCTTTCCATAGCAACCAAGCAGAGAACCTAAACGGTAGAAAAGTGATGAGAAAAATTCAACATATTCGATATCTTATGAGCTATGATTTAACAGAAGCATCCGCTTGATAAGATAAAATAATTATAACAATGTCAAAGCATATTATTTTATATTATTATGAAAATAAAGAGCTCACCTGAAGCAGATGGTTTTGAATAATGTCTCGGATAATTCTGCCAAATTAAAAGTTGTACACTAATGATTTATACATCCACAGGCAACCTCCTTAATGCCTCTAAGCCCAACTCCAGACGACTTGATCCCGCTATGGGGTCTTAACGAGAAGGATCAGGAAGTTATCCACCATTTATGGCGTGTATTGGTTGCATACATCAATGGTTGGAGTTACCAAATTCCAGAGTTAACGATGAAAATCCAAATCCTCAATGTAGATAGGACTGCACGAGAAATGGAATTTCTTTCGTTATCAAAGGATGGCATTATATCCACGAGCCAGGTTGAACTGTACGCCACAAATCGAAGAGAGTATCTAAGTTAAAACTGAAAAATTTGCAACCTCAATGAGTACGATCAAGAAGTATTTGAAATACTTCACCATCGTATTCATCATACTCATTTCCAATGAGCCAATGTTGTGTCAATGAATCTTTCGTACCTCTCCCGTTGCCACACAGTATTTTATGGAATTTTGCTCCGAAGTCAAAAAAGAATTGATATTTTTTATTCAAGATGAAATGTCTGCATTGATGGATTTCTCTAAGATTTTCTTAGTTTTTCAAACAGTGCATGAACTCTGGATGAGTTCATATATTGTTTGAAAAACTAAAAATCTCGAGGGAATCAATCAATGCAGACATCTCATCTTGAAGTGAACATATCAATTCTTCCTTGATTTTGGAGCAAAATTTCATAAAACACCGTCTATCAACGGCAAAGAGATTAAAGATTGTTAACACAACTCCTGCCGATTGGAAATGAGTGTGTTGAATACGATGGTGAAGTGTTTCATACACTTCTTAATCATACTTATTTAGTTAACCAACTATCCGATTTTAACTCGGATTTTCACAAGTTTAAGAACTCTTTCTGATTTGTTGCCTACACTTCAACCTGGCTCATGGATGTCATGTTATCCTTTGGTAACCCAAAAAATTCCATTTCTCGCCGAGTCCTATCAATGCTGAGGATTTGGTTTACCGTTGTTACTTCTAGAATTTGGTCGCTCCAACCATTGATGTATGCAACTAAAAAACGACGTAAATGCCGGACAACTTACTCATCCTTCTCTTTAAGACTCTATAGCAGGGTTAAGTGATCTGAAGTTGGGCTTCGAGGAAACACATGCTACATTCTAGTGTCAGGGAGGTTGCTGGTGGACTTGTCAATGTATGGATTGGTTTACCGTCGTTACTTCTGGAAGTTTGTCACTCCAACCATTGATGTATGCAACTAAAACACGACGTAAATGCTGGAAAACTTCCTGATCCTTCTCGTTAAGACCCCATAGCAGGGTCAGGTGATTTAGAGTTGTGCTTAAAGGAAAAACATGCTTTATTCTAGTATCAGGGAGGCTGTTGGTGGTGTTGCCAATGTATGGATTGATTTACTATTGTTACTTCTAGAATTTGGCCGTTCCAACCATTGATGTACGCAACTAAAGCACGACATAAATGCCGGACAACTTCCTGATCCTTCTCGTTAAGACCCCAAAAGTGATCTGAAGTTGGACTTAGAGAAAAAACATGCTCCATTCTAGTATCAGGGAGGCTGCTGGTGGTGTTGTCAATGTATGGTTCCTCATGGTTATCGGCATGGTTTTTTTTTACAAAAAAAAGGGAATGATTTGGAAAAAGCTCAATATTGCTACGAAGAAACCAAACCACCATTTTGTAGAGAAAGAAAAAATGGTGGTTTGGTTTTTTGGGATCAATTTTCACCTTTTCCAAATTATTCTCTCTAAAAAAATATACCGTCGGTGATGAACCATCCATTGACAACACCACCAGCAACCTCCCTAATGCCTCTAAGCCCAACTCCAGACGACTTGACCCTGCTATGGGGTCTTAAGGAGAAGGATCAGGAAGTTGTCCACCATTTATGGCGTGTTTTGGTTGCGTACAACAATGATTGGAGTGATCAAATTCCAAAGTTAACGATAAAACTCCAAATTCTCAACGTAGATAGGACTGCACGAGAAATAGAATTTCTTTCGTTAACAATGGATGGCATGATATCCACGAGCCAGGTTGAACTGTACGCAACAAATTGGAGAGAGTATCTGAGTTAAAACCAAAAAATTTGCTACCTCGATGAGTACGATCAAGAAGTATTTGAAATACTTCACCATCGTATTCAACATACTCATTTCCAATGAGGCAATGTTGTGTCATTGAATCTTCAGCACCTCTCCCGTTGTCAGACGGTGTTTTATGGAATTTTGCTCCATATTTTCTATTCAAGAGGAAATGTCTGAATTGATGGATTTCTCTAAGATTTTTTTAGTTTTTCAAATAATGCATGAACTTCGGATGAGTTCATACATTGTTTGAAAAAACTAAAAATCTCGAGGAAATCGATCAATGCAGATGTCTCATTTTAAAGAGAACATATCATTTCTTCCTTGATTTCGGAGCAAAATTCCATAAAACACCGTCTGTCGACGGCAAAGGGGTTAAAAATTGTTAACACAACACTTGCCGTTTGGAAATGAGTGTGTTGAATACGATAGTGAAGTGTTTCACACACTTCTTAATCGTACTCACTTAGGTAACGAACTATCCGGTGTTAACTCGAATTTACCAAAGTTCAAGAACTCTTTTCAATTTGTTGCGTACACTTCAACCTGGCTCATGAATGTCATGTAATCCTTTGTTAACCCAAAAAATTTCATTTCTCGCCGAGTCCTATCAATGTTGAGGATTTGATTTACCGTTGTTACTTCTGGAGTTTGGTCACTCCAACCATTGATGTACGCAACTAAAACACGATGTAAATGCTGGACAACTTCTTGATCATTCTTATTAAGACCCCATAGCAGGGTTAAGTGATCTGAAGTTGGGCTTAGAGGAAAAATATGCTCCATTCTAGTATCAGGGAGGCTGCTGATGGTGTTGTCATTGTTTGAATTGGTTTACCGTTGTTACTTCTGGAATTTGGTTGCTCCAACCATTGATGTACGCAACTAAAATACGACGTGAATGCCGGACAACTTACTCATCATTCTCTTTACGACCCTATAACAGGTTTAAGTGATCTGAAGTTGGGCTTCGAGGAAAAACATGCTACATTCTAGTATCAGGGAAGCTGCTGGTGATGTTGTCAATGTACGGATTGGTTTACCGTTGTTACTTCTGGAATTTGGTCGTTCCAACTATTGATGTACGCAACTAAAACACGACGTAAATACTAGAAAACTTCCCGATCTTTCTCGTTAAGACCCCATAGCAGGGTCAAGTGATTTGGAGTTGTGCTTAGAGGAAAAACATGCTTTATTCTAGTATTAGGGAGGCTGCTGGTGGTGTTGTCAATGTATGGATTGGTTTATCATTGTTACTTCTGGAATTTGGCTATTCTAACAATTGATGTACGCAACTAAAGCACGACGTAAAGGCCGGACAACTTCCTGATCCTTCTCGTTTAGACCCCATAAGTGATCTGAAGTTGGAATTAGAGGAAAAACAAGCTCCATTCTAGTATCAGGGAGGCTGCTGGTGGTGTTGTCAATGTATGGTTTCTCATGGTTATCGACATCATTTTTTTTTACAAAAAAAAGAGAATGATTTGGAAAAAGCTCAATATTGCTCCGAAGAAACTAAACCACCATTTTGTAGAGAAAGAAAAAATGGTTGTTTGATTTTTTATAATCAATTTTTACCTTTTTCCAAATCATTCTCTCTAAAAAAATATATCGGCGGTGATAAACCATCCATTGACAACACCACCAGCAAACTCCCTAATGCCTATAAGCCCAACTCCAGATGACTTGACCCCGCTATGGGGTCTTAACGAGAAGGATTAGGAAGTTGTCCCCCATTTATGGCGTATTTTGGTTGTGTACATCAAGGATCGAAGTGACCAAATTCCAGAGTTAACGATGAAAATCCAAATCCTCAACGTAGATAGGACTACACGAGAAATGAAATTTCTTTCGTTATCAAAACATGACATGATATCCACCAGACTGGTTGAAATGTACCCAACAAATTGGAGAGAGTATCTGAGTTAAAATCGAAAAATCCGTTACCTCGATGAGTACGATCAAGAAGTGTTTGAAATACTTCACCATCGTATTCAGCATACTCATTTCCAATGAGCCAATGTTGTGTCAATGAATCTTTAGCACCTCTCCCATTGCTAGACAGTGTTTTACAGTATTTTGCTCCGAAGTAAAAAAAAATTGATATTTTCTATTAAAGACAAAATGTCTGAATTGATGGATATCTCTAAGATTTTCTTAGTTTTTCAAACAACGCATGAACTCCGGATGAGTTCATACATTGTTTGAAAAAACTAAAAATCTCGAGGAAATCGATCAATGCAGATGTCTCATCTTGAAGAGAACATATCAATTCTTCCTTGATTTCGGAGCAAAATTTAATAAAACACCGTCTGTCAACGACAAAGGGGTTAAAGATTGTTAACACAACACCTGCTGATTAGAAATGAGTGTGTTGAATACAATGGTGAAGTGTTTCACACACTTCTTAATCGTACTTATTTAGGTAACAAACTATCCAGTTTTAACTCAGATTTACACAAGTTCAAGAACTCTTTTCGATTTGTTGGGTACACTTCAACCTAGCTCATGGATGTCATGTCATCCTTTGGTAACCCAAAAAATTTCATTTCTCGCCGAGTCCTATCAATGCTGAGTATTTGATTTACCGTTGTTACTTCTGGAATTTAGTTGCTCTAACCCTTGATGGACCCAACTAAAATACGACGTAAATATCGAACGACTTACTCATCCTTCTCTTTAAGACCCTATAGCTGGGTTAAGTGATTTGTAGTTGGACTTCGAGGAAAAACATGCTACATTCTAGTATCAGGGTGGCTGCTGGTGGTGTTGTCAATGTATGGATTGGTTTACCGTTGTTACTTCTAGAATTTGGTCGCTTCAACCATTGATGTACGTAACTAAAACACGATAGTAGGGTCATGTGATTTGGAGTTGTGCTTAGAGGAAAAACATGCTTTATTCTAGTATCAAGGAGGCTGCTGGTGGTGTTGTCATTGTATTGATTGGTTAACCATTGTTACTTCTGGAATTAGGCCTTTCCAACTATTGATGTATGCAATTAAAGCACGACGTAAATGCCGGACAACTTCCTGATCCTTCTCGTTAAGACCCCATAAGTGACCTGAAGTTGGACTTAGAGGAAAAACATGCTCCACTCTAGTATCAGGGAAGCTGCTGGTGGTGTTGTCAATGAATGGTTCCTCATGGTTATCGGCATCGTTTTTTTACAAAAAAAAGGAATGATTTGGAAAAAGCTCAATATTGCTCCGAAGAAACAAAACCACCATTTTGTAGAGAAAGAAAAAATGGTGGTTTGCTTTTTTGGGATCAATTTTCACCTTTTTCCAAATCATTCTCTCCAAAAAAATATACCAGCGGTGATAAACCATCCGTTGACCACACCACCAGCAACCTCCCTAATGCCTCTAAGCCCAATTCCAGATGACTTGACCCCACTATGGGGTCTTAACGAGAAGGAGCAAGAAGTTGTCCACCATTTATGGCGTGTTTTGGTTGCGTACATCAATGGTTGGATGGACCAAATTCCAGAGTTAACGATGAAAATCCAAATCCTCAATGTAGATAGGACTGCACGAGAAATGGAATTTCTTTCGTTACCAAAGGATGGCATGATATCCATGAGGCAGGTTGAACTGTACCTAACAAATAGGAGAGAGTATCTAAGTTAAAACCGAAAAATTCACTACCTCGATGAGTACGATCAAAAAGTGTTTGAAATACATCACCATCGTATTCAACATACTCATTTCCATTGAGCCAATGTTGTGTCAATGAATCTTCAGCACCTCTCCCGTTGCCAGACAGTGTTTTACGGAATTTTGCTCCAAAGTAAAAAAATAATTGATATTTTCTATTCAAGATGAAATGTCTGAATTAATGGATTTCTCTAAGATTTTCTTAGTTTTTCAAACAATGCATGAACTCCGAATGAGTTCATACATTGTTTGAAAAACTAAAAATCTCGAGGAAATCAATCAACGCAGATGTCTCATCTTTAAGAGAACATATCAATTCTTCCTTGATTTTGGAGCAAAATTCCAAAAAACACCGTCTGTCGACGGCAAAGGGGTTAAAGATTGTTAACACAACACCTGCCAATTGGAAATGAGTGTGTTGAATACGATAGTGAAGTGTTTCACACACTTCTTAATCGTACTCATTTAGGTAACGAACTATCCGGTTTTAACTCGGATTTACACAAGTTCAAGAGCTCTTTCCGATTTGTTGCATACACTTCAACCTTGCTCATGGATATCATGTCATCCTTTGGTAACCCAAAAAATTCCATTTCTCGCCGAGTCCTATCAATGTTGAGGATTTGATTTACCGTTGTTACTTTGAAATTTGGTCGCTCCAACCATTGATGTACGCAATTAAAACACGACGTAAATGCCGAACAACTTACTCATCCTTCTCGTTAAGACCGCATAGCAGGGTTAAGTGATCTGAAGTTAGGCTTAGAAGAAAAATATGCTCCATTCTAGTATCAGGGAGGCTGCTGCTGGTGTTGTCATTGTATGAATTTGTTTACCGTTGTTACTTCTGTAATTTGGTTGTTCCAACCATAGATGTACTCAACTAAAATACGACGTAAATGCCGAACAACTTACTCATCATTCTCTTTAAGACCCTATAGCAGAGTTAAGTGATCTGAAGTTGGGCTTCGAGGAAAAATATGCTACATTCTAGTATCAGGAAGGCTATTGGAGGTGTTGTCAATGTATGGATTTGTTTACCGTTATTACTTCTGGAATTTGGTCACTCCAACCATTGATGTATGCAACTAAAGCACGACGTAAATGCTGGAAAACATCCTGATCCTTCTCGTTAAGACCCCATAGCAGGGTCAAGTGATTTGGAGTTGTGCTTAGAGGAAAAAATGCTTTATTCTAGAATCAGGGAGGCTGCTGGTAGTTTTGTCAATGTATGGATTGGTTTATCGTTGTTACTTCTAGAATTTGGCCGTTTCAACCATTGATGTACGCAACTAAAGCAAGACGTAAATGTCAGACAACTTCTTGATCCTTCTCGTTAAGGCCCCATAAGTGATCTGGAGTTGGACTTAGAGAAAAAATATATTATATTCTAGTATTATGGTGGTGTTGTCAATGTATGGTTCCTCATGACTATCGGTATGGTTTTTTTTACAAAAAAAAAAGAAATGATTTGGAAAAAGCTCAATATTGCTCCCAAGAAACCAGACCACCATTTTGTAGAGAAAGAAAAAAATGGTGGTTTGGTTTTTTGGGATCAATTTTCACCTTTTTTTAAATCATTCTCTCCAAAAGAATATACCAGCGGTGAGGAACCATCCATTGACAACACCACTAGCAACCTCCCAAATACCTCTAAGCCCAACTCCAGATGACTTGACCCTGCAATGCGGTCTTAACGAGAAGGATCAGGTAGTTGTACACCATTTATGGCGTATTTTTGTTGCGTACATCAATGGTTGGAGTGACCAAATTCTAGAGTTAACGATGAAACTCCAAATCCTCAACGTAGATAGGACTGCACGAGAAATGGAATTTCTTTCGTTACCAAAGGATGTCATGATATCCACGAGCCAGGTTAAATTTTACGCAACAAATTGGAGAGAGTATCTGAGTTAAAACCGAAAAATCTGCTACCTCGATGAGTACGATCAAGAAGTGTTTGAAATACTTTACCATCGTATTTAACATACTCATTTCCAATGAGCCAATGTTGTGTCAATGAATCTTCAGCACCTCTCCCATTACAGATAGTATTTTATGAAATTTTGCTCCGAACTCAAAGAATTCATATTTTCTATTCAAGATAAAATGTCTGAATTGATGGATTTCTGTAAGATTTTCTTAGTTTTTCAAACAATGCATGAACTCCGGATGAGTTCATACATTGTTTGAAAAACTAAAAATCTCGAGGAAATCGATCAATGCAGATGTCTCATCTTTAAGAGAACATATCAATTCTTCCTTGATTTCAGAGCAAAATTCCATAAAATACCGTCTGTCGACGGCAAAGGGGTTAAAAATTGTTAACACAACACCTACCGATTGGAAATGAGTGTGTTGAATACGATGGTGAAGTGTTTCACACACTTCTTAATCGTACTCATTTAGGTAACAAACTATCCGGTTTTAACTCGGATTTATACAAGTTCAAGAACTCTTTTCGATTTGTTGCCTACACTTTAACCTGGCTCATGGATGTTATGTCATCCTTTGGTAACCCAAAAAATTCCATTTCTCGCCGAGTCCTATCAATGCTGAGGATTTGATTTACCATTGTTACTTCTAGAATTTGGTTGCTCCAACCATAGATGTACACAATTAAAACACGACGTAAATAACGGACAACTTACTCATCCTTCTCGTCAAGACCCTATAGCATGGTTAAGTGATCTGAAGTTGGGTTTAGAGGAAAAATATGCTCCATTCTAGTATCAAGGAGGCTGCTGAAGGTGTTGTCATTGTATGGATTGGTTTACTGTTGTTACGTTTGGAATTTAGTTGCTCCAACCATTGATGTACACAAATAAAATACGACGTAAATGCCGGACAACTTACTCATCCTTCTCTTTAAGACCCTATAGCAGGCTTAAGTGATCTGAAGTTGGGCTTCGAGAAAAAACATGCGACATTCTAGTATAAGGGAGGCTGCTGGTGGTGTTGTCAATGTATGGATTGGTTTACCGTTGTTACTTCTGGAATTTGGTCGCTCCAACCATTGATGTATGCAACTAAAACACGACGTAAATGCTGAAAAACTTCCCGATCCTTCTCGTTAAGACCCTGATGAGCGGATAATTTGTATACTTTTTGGCATTGTTTTTAGTATGTTTTTAGTATGATCTAGTTAGTTTTTAGTATATTTTTATTAGTTTTAAGTTAAAATTCACTTTTCTGGACTTTACTATGAGTTTGTGTGTTTTTCTGTGATTTCAGGTATTTTCTGGCTGAAATTGAGGGACCTGAGCAAAAATCTGATCCAGAGACTCAAAAGGACTGCAGATGCTGTTGGATTCTGACCTCCCTGCACTCGAAGTGGATTTTCTGGAGCTACAGAAGCCCAATTGGCGCGCTCTCAACGGCGTTGTAAAGTAGACATCCTGGGCTTTCCAGCAATATATAATAGTCCATACTTTGCCCAAGATTTGATGGCCCAAACCGGCGTTCAAAGTCACCTCAAGAAATCCCAGCGTTAAACGCTGGAACTGGCACCCAAATGGGAGTTAAACGCCCAAACTGGCACCAAAGCTGGCGTTTAACTCTAAGAAGAGTCTCTACACGAAATTGCTTCATTGCTCAGCCCAAGCACACACCAAGTGGGCCCGGAAGAGGATTTTTATGTCATTTACTCATTTCTGTACACCCTAGGCTACTAGTTTCTTATAAGTAGGACCTTTTACTATTGTATAGGAATCTTTTGATCACTTTTAGATCTCTAGATCATCTTTGGACATTTTAGTTCTTAGATCATTGGGAGGCTGGCCATTCGACCATGCCTAGACCTTATGCTTATGTATTTTCAACGGTGGAGTTTCTACACACCATAGATTAAGGTGTGGAGCTCTGCTGTACCTCGAGTATTAATGCAATTACTATTGTTCTTTCATTCAAATTCCGCTTGTTCTTTTACCAAGATATCACTTGATCTTCAACATGATGAAGGTGATGATTGACGCCCATCACCATTCTCACCCATGAACAAGGTGACTGACAACCATTCTTGTTCTACAAGCATCTGAGGCTTAGTGAATATCTCTTGGATTCCTGATTGCACGATGCATGGTTGATCGCCTGACAACCGAGTGCTCGCCTGACAAACGAGCCAACCATTCCGTGAGATCAGAGTCTTCGTGGTATAGGCAAGAACTGATGGCAGCATTCAAGAGAATCCGGAAGGTCTAACCTTGTCTGTGGTATTCTGAGTAGGATTCAATGATTGAATGACTGTGACGTGCTTCAAACCTGTAACCTACTAGGGCGTTAGTGACAGACGCAAAAGAGTTATTCTATTCCGGTAGGGGAGGGAACCACACCGGTGATTGGCAGCACTGTGACAGAGTGTGTGCATTAGCTTTCACTGCGAGGATGGGAGGTAGCTGCTGACAACAGTGAGACCCTATACGAGCTTGCCATGGAAAGGAGTAAGAAGGGTTGGATGAAGACAGTAGGAAAGCAGAGAGACGGAAGGGAAGGCATCTTCATGCGCTTATCTGAAGTTCCTACCAATGAATTACATAAGTATCACTATCTTTATCTTTTATGTTATTTTCGTTCATCACCATATATATCTGAGTTTGCCTGACTAAGATTTACAAGATGACCATAGCTTGCTTCAATACTAACAATCTCCGTGGGATCGACCCTTACTCACGTAAGGTTTATTACTTGGACGACCCAGTGCACTTGCTGGTTAGTTGTGCGAAGTTGTGTAATGCCATGGTATTGAGCGCACCAAGTTTTTGGAGCCATTACCAGGGATTATGAGAGTTGTGAAAAAGTATAGTTCACAATTTCGCGCATCAAGTTTTTGGCGCCGTTGCCGGGGATTGTTCTAGTTTTGAGCAAGCCTTTGGTAACATCAGTGCCAAGATCCGGCAACAACATCAAATTTTTGGTGTTATTGCCCGGGATTGTTTAGGCTGGACAACTGACGGTTCATCTTGTTGCTTAGATTAGGTATTATTTTTTTCGAAATTCTTGAAGATGAATTCTAGAGTTTCATGATGATTTGTTGAAATTTGGCTGGCTGAGAAGCCATGTCTAATCTGATTGGACCGAGGTTTCAACTTATCACCACAAGAGCTTGTTGATTTCGTATCAATCTTGCTTTTGGAGCAGTGATTTGCTAAGGCTTGGCTGACCTTTGGTCATGTCTAGTGTTTTGGACCGAAGCTTTCTTTGGAAGCTTGGCTGGCTGTGAAGCCATGTCTAATTCCTGGACCGGAGTCTTAGACTAGCATTGCACTGATTCTTGGAATTCTCATTAAGAATTTTGATACCTTCTTTTTCCACTTAATTTTCGAAAAACACAAAAAAATTAAAAAATAAAAAAATCATAAAATTCAAAAATATTTCTTGTTTGAGTCTAGTGTCTCATCCTAAGTTTGGTGTCAATTGCATGCATTCATATGTCTTAGTGATCTTCAAGATGTTCTTGATGATTCACTTGCTCTGACCTTTGAATTCTATTGACTTGAGTATTTTGTGTGTCTCATATGCATTTTCAGTTCATTAGTGTCAGTAGTATACAAACTGCTAAGTTTGGTGTCTTGCATGCATTGTTATTTGATTCTTGTTGCATTTTAATTATTAAAAATCCAAAAATATTTTTAATTTGTGTCTTTTCAAGTCAATGATACAAGGGATTGAAGATTCAGAACATACTGCAGAGGAATTATACAGAAAAAGCTGAGCATTCAAAAATGCCCAGTGAAGAAGGCAGACTGGCGTTTAAACGCCAGCCAGGGCACCTGGTTGGGCGTTTAACGCCCAAAAAGGTAGCATTTTGGGCGTTAAACGCCAGAATGTATACCATTCTGGGCGTTTAACGCCAGGATGGTGCTAGGGGGAAGATTTTGTTTTCAAATCAATTTTTTTCAAGTTTTTCAAAATCAAATCTTTTTCAAATCATATCTTTTCAATCAAATGTTTTCAAAATCAATGTCTTTCCTTTTTCAAAGATACTTACTAACAATTAATGATTTGATTGAACATCTCAAATTTGTTGCCTTTTCTGTTGAGAAAGGTTTAATGTTTGAATCATATCTTTTCTTGTTAGGCAAGTCATTGATTTTCCAAATCAAATCTTTTAAAATAATTTTCAAAACATATCTTTTAAAATGGTTTTCAAATCATATCTTCTCAATCACATCTTTTTAAGACAATAACCTTTCAATCATATTTTTTTATCATATCTTTTTCAAATTAGTTTTCAATCAAATCTTTTTAGTTTCTAATTTCAAAATCTTTTTCAAAAAATCACTTGATTTCTCTTCCACCTTCAATTTTCAAAAATTATCAATCAAATTTTCAAAATGTTTTCAAAATCTTTTAATTGAATTTTCGAAAATCCTCTTCCCTCCTTCTCACATCCTTCTATTTATGGAGTACCACTCCTTCTAAATGCACAATTCGAACCTTATCTAATTAAAGTTCGAATTCTTCTTCTCCTTCTTCTTTCTATTTCTCTTTTCCTCTGACATTTCAAGGAATCTCTATACTGTGACATAGAGGATTCCACATTTTCTTTTTCTCTTCTCTTTCATATGAGCAGGAGCAGAGACAAAGGCATTCTTGTTGAAGCTGATCCTGAACCCGAAAGGACCTTGAAGAGAAAGCTAAGAGAAGCCAAAGCACAACTCTCTTTAGAGGACCTGACCGAATTCTTCAAAGAAGAAGAACCCATGGCAGCCGAAAACAACAACAATGCCAACAATGCAAGGAAGGTGCTGGGTGACTTTACTGCACCTACTCCCGACTTCTATGGGAGAAGCATCTCTATCCCTGCCATTGGAGCAAACAACTTTGAGCTTAAGCCTCAATTAGTTTCTCTAATGCAACAGAATTGCAAGTTCCATGGACTTCCAATGGAAGATCCTCATCAGTTTTTAGCTGAATTCTTGCAAATCTGTGACACAGTCAAGACTAATGGGGTTAACCCTGAGGTCTATAGACTGATGCTATTCCCTTTTGCTGTAAGAGACAAAGCTAGAATATGGTTGGATTCTCAACCTAAAGAAAGCCTGGACTCTTGGGAAAAGCTAGTCAATGCCTTCTTGGCAAAGTTCTTTCCACCACAAAGATGGAGTAAGCTTAGAGTGGAAGTCCAAACCTTCAGACAGAAGGATGGAGAATCCCTCTATGAAGCTTGGGAAAGATACAAACAATTAATCAGAAGATGTCCTTCAGACATGCTTTCTGAATGGAGCATCATAGGTATTTTCTATGATGGACTCTCTGAACTATCTAAGATGTCCTTGGATAGCTCTGCTGGAGGATCTCTTCATCTGAAGAAGACGCCTACAGAGGCTCAAGAGCTAATTGAAATGGTTGCAAATAACCAATTCATGTATACTTCTGAAAGAAATCCTGTGAACAATGGGACTAGTCAGAAGAAAGGAGTTCTTGAGATTGATACTCTGAATGCCATATTGGCTCAGAATAAAATATTGACTCAACAAGTCAATTTGATTTCTCAAAGTCTGTCTGGAATGCAAAATGCACCAAACAGTACTAAGGATGCTTCATCTGAGGAAGAAGCTTATGATCCTGAGAACCCTTCCATGGAAGAGGTGAATTACCTAGGAGAACCCTATGGAAATACCTACAATTCTTCATGGAGAAATCACCCAAATCTCTCATGGAAGAATCAAGAGAGACCTCAACAAGGTTTCAATAACAATAATGGTGGAAGAAACAGGTTTAGCAATGGCAAGCCTTTTCCATCATCTTCTCAGCAACAGACAGAGAGTTCTAAGCAGAATACTTCTGACTTAGCAACAATGGTCTCTGATCTAATAAAGACCACTCAAAGTTTCATGAATGAAACAAGGTCCTCCATCAGAAATTTGGAAGGACAAGTGGGTCAGCTGAGCAAGAAAGTTACTGAACTCCCTCCTAGTACTCTCCCAGGTAATACAGAAGAAAATCCAAAAGGAGAGTGCAAGGCCATCAACATGGCCGAATATGGAGAGGAAAGAGAGGAAGAAGACGCCACTGAGAAAGACCCCAGTGGGCGTGCACCACTCTCCTCTGAGTTCCTCAATGAGGAACCTTGGGAATCTGAGGCTCAAAATGAGACCATAGAGATTCCATTGGACTTACTTCTGCCATTCATGAGCTCTGATGAGTATTCTTCCTCTGAAGAGGATGAGTATGTCACTGAAGAGCAAGTTGCTAAATACCTTGGAGCAATCATGAAACTAAATGACAAGTTATTTGGAAATGAGACTTGGGAGGATGAACCTCCCTTGCTCACCAAAGAACTGGATGACTTGTCTAGGCAGAAACTGCCTCAAAAGAGGCAGGATCCTGGGAAGTTTTCTATACCTTGTATCATAGGCACCATGACCTTCAAGAAGGCCTTGTGTGACTTAGGGTCAAGTGTAAACCTCATGCCCCTCTCTGTAATGGAGAAATTAGGGATCTTAGAGGTGCAAGCTGCAAGAATCTCATTAGAGATGGCAGACAACTCAAGAAAACAAGCCCATGGACTTGTAGAGGATGTTCTGGTTAAAGTTGAAGACCAGTACATTCCTACTGATTTCATAGTCCTAGAGACTGGGAAGTGCATGGATGAATCCATCATCCTTGGCAGACCCTTCCTAGCCACAGCAAAGGCTGTGATTGATGTTGACAGAGGAGAGTTAATCATTCAAGTGAATGAAAAATCCTTGGTGTTTAAGGCCCAAGGATATCCCTCTGTCATCATGGAGAGGAAGCATGAAGAGCTCCTCTCAAAACAGAGCCAAACAGAGCCCCCACAGTCAAACTCTAAGTTTGGTGTTGGGAGGCTACAACCAAACTCTAAGTTTGGTGTTGAAACCCCACATTCAAACTCTAAGTTTGGTGTTGGGAGGTTTCAACACGGTTCTGAGCATTTCTGAGGCTCCATGAGAGCCCTCTGTCAAGCTAATGACATTAAAGAAGCGCTTGTTGGGAGGCAACCCAATGTTTTATAATTAATTATTTTCTTTTGTTATTTTATCTTTTTTGTAGGTTGATGATCATAAGAAGTCACAAAAACAATGAAAAAAGCAAAAACAGAATAAAAAACAGGAAGAAAAACAGCACACCCTGGAGGAGAAGAAACTGGCGTTCAAACGCCAGTAATGCTAGCTGTTGGGCGTTTAACGCCCAGTCTGGCACCATTCTGGGCGTTTAACGCCAGAAAGGGGCACCAGACTGGCGTTAAACGCCAGTAAAGGGCAAGAACCTGGCGTTAAACGCCAGGAATGGGCACCAGCCCGGCGTTTAACGCCAGAAATGGCTCAAAACGTGATTTTGAGCAACATTTGGTGCAGGGATGACTTTTTCTTGACACCACTGGATCTGTGGACCCCACAGGACCCCACCATCACTCTCTCTCTTCTTCCCCCATTCACCAATCACCTCAACACCTCTTTCCCAAAAACCCCTCACCTATCAAATCCCATCTTTCTCTTCACCACTCACATCCATCCTTCATAAATCCCCACCAACCTCACCCTTCAAATTCAAACCACTTTCCCTCCCAAACCCACCCTCCATGGCCGAACCTTTACCCCCCTCTCTCCTATAAATACCCTTCTTCAACTCTTCATTTTCACACAACCTAAACACCCTTTCTTACCCTTCTTGGCCGAACACACTACCATCTCCCTTCTTCCTCATTTCTTCTTCTTCTACTCTCTTCTTTCTTCTTTTGCTCGAGGACGAGCAAACATTTTAAGTTTGGTGTGGTAAAAGCGTTGCTTTTTCGTTTTTCCATAACCATTTATGGCATCCAAGGCCGGAGAAACCTCTAAAAAGAGGAAAGAGAAGGCAAAAGCTTCCACCTCCGAGTCATGGGAGATGGATAGATTCCTCTCAAGGGTGCATCAAGACCACTTCTATGAAGTTGTGGCCTTGAAGAAGGTGATCTCCGAGGTCCCCTTTTCACTCAAAAAGGGTGAATATCCGGAGATCC
This sequence comes from Arachis stenosperma, assembly GCF_014773155.1. Lineage (NCBI taxonomy): Eukaryota > Viridiplantae > Streptophyta > Magnoliopsida > Fabales > Fabaceae > Arachis > Arachis stenosperma. The sequence continues at coordinate 7,873,625 of NC_080378.1, forward strand.
GCCATGAGATCCGAAGAAGAGGTTGGGAAGTTCTTACCAACCCCATTCAACAAGTCGGAATCTTGATGGTTCAAGAGTTCTATGCCAATGCATGGATCACAAAGAACCATGACCAAAGTGTGAACCCGAATCCAAAGAATTATCTCACTATGGTTCGGGGGAAATACTTGGATTTTAGTCCGGAAAGTGTGAGGGTGGCGTTCAACTTGCCCATGATGCAAGGAGATGAGCATCCTTACACTAGAAGGGTCAACTTTGATCAAAGGTTGGACCAAGTCCTCACAGTCATATGTGAAGAGGGCGCACAATGGAAGCAAGATTCAAGAGGAAAGCCGGTCCAATTGAGAAGGCATGACCTCAAGCCCGTGGCTAGAGGATGGTTAGAGTTCATACAACGCTCAATCATCCCCACTAGCAACCGGTCCGAAGTTACCATAGACCGGGCCATCATGATCCATAGTATCATGATTGGAGAAGAAATAGAGGTTCATGAGGTTATAGCCCAAGAACTCTATAAGGTGGCAGACAAGACCTCCACCTTGGCAAGGTTAGCCTTTCCTCATCTCATTTGTCACCTCTGTTATTCAGTTGGAGTTGACATAGAGGGAGACATTCCCATTGATGAGGACAAGCCCATCACCAAGAAAAGGATGGAGTACACAAGAGATCTCACTCATCATGAGATCCCTGAGATTCCTCAAGGGATGAATTTTCCTCCACAAAACTATTGGGAGCAACTAAACACCTCCCTAGGAGAACTAAGTTCCAACATGGGACAACTAAGGGTGGAGCATCAAGAACACTCCATCATCCTTCATGAAATTAGAGAAGATCAAAGAATCATGAGGGAGGAGCAACAAAGACAAGGAAGAGATATTGAGGAGCTCAAGCACTCCATAGGATCTTCAAGAGCAAGAAAGAGCCGCCATCACTAAGGTGGACCCGTTCTTTGATTTCCTTGTTATTTGTTCTTCTGTTTTTCGAATTTTAATGCTTATGTTTATCCATGTTTGTGTCTTGTGATCATTAGTGTCTTAGTGTCTATGCCTTAAAGTTATGAATGTCCTATGAATCCATCACCTCTCTTAATAAAAACGTGCTTAATTGAAAAGGAAAGAATTGCATGAATTCTGAATTTTATAATAGTTTAATTATCTTGATGTGGTGGCAATATTTTTGTTCTCTGAATGTATGCTTAAACAGTGCATATGTCTTTTGAATTTGTGGTTCATGAATGTTGGCTCTTGAAAGAATGATGAAAAAGGAGACATGTTACTGAGGATCTGAAAAATCAATAAAATGATTCTTGAAGCAAGAAAAAGCATTTCAAAAAAAAAAAAAAAAAGAGACCGAAAAAAAAAACGAAAAAAAAAAGAAAGAGAAAAAGAAAGAATAAAGTTGTGATCCAAGGCAAATAAGAGTGTGCTTAAGAACCCTGGACACCTCTAATTGGGGACTTTAGCAAAGCTGAGTCACAATCTGAAAAGGTTCACCCAATTATGTGTCTGTGGCATGTATGTATCCGGTGGTAATACTGGAAGACAGAGTGCTTTGGGCCACAGCCAAGACTCAAAAAATAGCTATGTTCAAGAATCATCATACTTTACTAGGAGAATCATTAACACTATCTGGATTCTAAGTTCCTAAAGAAGCCAATCATTCTGAATTACAAGGGATAGAGTGAGATGCCAAAACTATTCAGAGGCAAAAAGTAAAAGCCCCGCTCATCTAATTGATACTGATCTTCATAGATGTTTTTGGAGTTCATTGCATATTCTCTTCTTTTTATCTTATTTGATCTTCAGTTGCTTGGGGACAAGCAACAATTTAAGTTTGGTGTTGTGATGAGCGGATAATTTGTATACTTTTTGGCATTGTTTTTAGTATGTTTTTAGTATGATCTAGTTAGTTTTTAGTATTTTTATTAGTTTTTAGTTAAAATTCACTTTTCTGGACTTTACTATGAGTTTGTGTGTTTTTCTGTGATTTCAGGTATTTTCTGGCTGAAATTGAGGGACCTGAGCAAAAATCTGATCCAGAGACTCAAAAGGACTGCAGATGCTGTTGGATTCTGACCTCCCTGCACTCGAAGTGGATTTTCTGGAGCTACAGAAGCCCAATTGGCGCGCTCTCAACGGCGTTGGAAAGTAGACATCCTGGGCTTTCCAGCAATATATAATAGTCCATACTTTGCCCAAGATTTGATGGCCCAAACTGGCGTTCAAAGTCACCTCAAGAAATCCCAGCGTTAAACGCTGGAACTGGCACCCAAATGGGAGTTAAACGCCCAAACTGGCACCAAAGCTGGCGTTTAACTCCAAGAAGAGTCTCTACACGAAATTGCTTCATTGCTCAGCCCAAGCACACACCAAGTGGGCCCGGAAGAGGATTTTTATGTCATTTACTCATTTCTGTACACCCTAGGCTACTAGTTTCTTATAAGTAGGACCTTTTACTATTGTATAGGAATCTTTTGATCACTTTTAGATCTCTAGATCATCTTTGGACATTTTAGTTCTTAGATCATTGGGAGGCTGGCCATTCGGCCATGCCTAGACCTTATGCTTATGTATTTTCAACGGTGGAGTTTCTACACACCATAGATTAAGGTGTGGAGCTCTGCTGTACCTCGAGTATTAATGCAATTACTATTGTTCTTTCATTCAAATTCCGCTTGTTCTTTTACCAAGATATCACTTGATCTTCAACATGATGAAGGTGATGATTGACGCCCATCACCATTCTCACCCATGAACAAGGTGACTGACAACCATTCTTGTTCTACAAGCATCTGAGGCTTAGTGAATATCTCTTGGATTCCTGATTGCACGATGCATGGTTGATCGCCTGACAACCGAGTGCTCGCCTGACAAACGAGCCAACCATTCCGTGAGATCAGAGTCTTCGTGGTATATGCAAGAACTGATGGCAGCATTCAAGAGAATCCGGAAGGTCTAACCTTGTCTGTGGTATTCTGAGTAGGATTCAATGATTGAATGACTGTGACGTGCTTCAAACCTGTAACCTACTAGGGCGTTAGTGACAGACGCAAAAGAGTTATTCTATTCCGGTAGGGGAGGGAACCACACCGGTGATTAGCAGCACTGTGACAGAGTGTGTGCATTAGCTTTCACTGCGAGGATGGGAGGTAGCTGCTGACAACAGTGAGACCCTATACGAGCTTGCCATGGAAAGGAGTAAGAAGGGTTGGATGAAGACAGTAGGAAAGCAGAGAGACGGAAGGGAAGGCATCTTCATGCGCTTATCTGAAGTTCCTACCAATGAATTACATAAGTATCACTATCTTTATCTTTTATGTTATTTTCGTTCATCACCATATATATCTGAGTTTGCCTGACTAAGATTTACAAGATGACCATAGCTTGCTTCAATACTAACAATCTCCGTGGGATCGACCCTTACTCACGTAAGGTTTATTACTTGGACGACCCAGTGCACTTGCTGGTTAGTTGTGCGAAGTTGTGTAATGCCATGGTATTGAGCGCACCAAGTTTTTGGAGCCATTACCAGGGATTATGAGAGTTGTGAAAAAGTATAGTTCACAATTTCGCGCACCAGACCCCATAGCAAGTCAAGTGATTTGGAGTTATGCTTAAAGGAAAAACATGCTTTATTCTAGTATCAGGGAGGCTGCTGGTGGTGTTGTCAATGTATGGATTGGTTTTACCATTTTACTTCTGGCATTAGGTCGCTCCAACCATTGATACACGCAACTAAAACACAACATAAATGCCGAACAACTTTCTCATCCTTCTCGTTAAGACCCCATAGCAGGGTTAAGTGATCTGAAGTTGGGCTTAGAGGAAAAACATGCTTAATTATAGTAACAGTGAGGCTGCTGATGGTGTTGTCAATGTATGGATTTATTTACCGTTCTTACTTTTGGAATTTGATTGCTCCAACCATTGATGTACGTAACTAAAATACGACGTAAATGCCGGACAACTTACTCATCCTTCTCTTTAAGACCTTATAGCAGGGTTAAGTGATCTGAAGTTGGGCTTCGAGGAAAAACATGCTACATTCTAGTATCAGGGAGGCTGCTGGTGGTGTTGTCAATGTATGACTTGGTTTACCATTGTTACTTCTGGAATTTGGTCGCTCTCACCATTGATGTACGCAACTAAAACACGACGTAAATGCCGGAAAACTTTCTGATCCTTCTCGTTAAGACCCCATAGCAGGGTCAACTGATTTGGAGTTGTGCTTAGAGGAAAAACATGCTATATTCTAGTATCAGGGAGGCTGCTGGTGGCGTTGTCAATGTATGGATTGGTTTACCGTTGTTACTTCTGAAATTTGGCCGTTCCAACTATTGATGTATGCAACTAAAGCACAATGTAAATGCCGGACAACTTCCTGATCCTTCTCGTTAAGACCCCATAAGTGATCTGAAGTTGGACTTAGAGAAAAACATGCTCCATTCTAGTATCAGGGAGGCTGCTGGTGGTGTTGTCAATGTATGGTTGCTCATGGTTATTGGCATGATTTTTTTTTACAAAAAAAAGAATAATTTCGAAAAAGCTCAATATTGCTCCGAAGAAACCAAATCACCATTTTGTAGAGAAAGAAAAAATGGTGGTTTGGTTTTTTGGGATCAATTTTCACCTTTTTTCAAATTTTTCTCTCCAAAAAATATACCGACAGTAAGGAATCATCCATTGACAACACCACCAGCAACCTCCTTAATGCCTCTAAGCCCAACTCCAGACGACTTGATCCTGCTATGGGGTCTTAACGAGAAGGATCAGGAAGTTGTCCACTATTTTTGGCGTGTTTTGGTTGCATACATCAATGGTTGGAGTTACCAAATCCTCAGCGTAGATAGGAATGCACGAGAAAAGGAATTTTTTGGTTACCAAAGGATGGCATTATATCCACGAGCCAGGTTGAACTGTACGCCACAAATCGAAGAGAGTATCTGAGTTAAAACTGAAAAATTTGCTACCTCGATGAGTACGATCAAGAAGTATTTGAAATACTTCACCATCGTATTCAACATACTCATTTCCAATGAGCCAATGTTGTGTCAATGAATCTTCCGCACCTTTCCCATTGCCAGACAGTATTTTATGAAATTTTGCTCCGAAGTCAAAAAAGAATTGATATTTTTTATTCAAGATGAAATTTCTGCATTGATGGATTTCTCTAAGATTTTCTCAGTTTTTCAAACAGTGCATGAACTGAATGAGTTTATACATTGTTTGAAAAACTAAAAATCTCAAGAGAATCGATCAATGCAGACATCTCATCTTGAAGTGAACATATCAATTCTTCCTTGATTTCGGAGCAAAATTCCAAAAAACACCGTCTATCGACGGCAAAGGGGTTAAAAATTGTTAACACAACTCCTGCCGATTGGAAATGAGTGCGTTGAATACGATGGTGAAGTGTTTCATACACTTCTTAATCATACTTATTTAGTTAACCAACTATCCGATTTTAACTCGGATTTACACAAGTTTAAGAACTCTTTCTGATTTGTTGCCTACACTTCAACTTGGCTCATGGATGTCATGTCATCCTTTGGTAACCCAAAAAATTCCATTTCTCGCCGAGTCCTATCAATGCTGAGGATTTGGTTTACCGTTGTTACTTCTAGAATTTGGTCGCTCCAACCATTGATGTATGCAACTAAAAAACGACGTAAATGCCGGACAACTTTCTCATCCTTCTCGTTAAGATCCCATAGCAGGGTTAAGTGATCTGAAGTTCGGCTGAGGGGGAAAACATGCTCAATTCTAGTATCAGGGAGGCTGCTGATGGTGTTGTCAATATATGGATTGGTTTACCGTTGTTACTTCTGGAATTTGGTTGCTCCAACCCTTGATGTACGCAACTAAAATACAACGTAAATGCCGGACAACTTACCCATCCTTCTCTTTAAGACCCTATAGCAGGGGTTATGAAGTTGGGCTTTGAGGAAAAATATGCTACATTCTAGTATCAGGGAGGCTGCTGGTGGAGTTGTCAATGTATGGATTGGTTTACCATTGTTACTTCTGAAATTTGATCGCTCCAACCAATGATGTACGCAACTAAAACACGACGTAAATGCCGGAAAACTTCCTGATCCTTCTCGTTAAGACCCCATAGCAGGGTCAAGTGATTTGGAGTTGTGCTTAGAGGAAAAACATGCTTTATTCTATTATCAGGGAGGTTGCTGGTGGTGTTGTCAATGTATGGATTGGTTTAACGTTGTTACTTCTAAAATTTGACCGTTCCAACCGTTGATGTACGCAACTAAAGCACAACGTAAACGCCGGACAACTTCCTGATCCTTCTCTTTAAGACCCCATAAGTAATCTGAGGTTGGACTTAGAGGAAAAACATGCTCTATTCTAGTATCAGAGAGGCTGGTGGTGGTGTTGTCAATGTATGGTTCTTCATGGTTATCGGCATGATTTTTTTTACAAAAAAAAGGAATGATTTGGTAAAAGCTCAATATTGCTCCGACGAAACCAAACCACCATTTTGTAGAAAAAGAAAAAATGGTGGTTTAGTATTTTGGAATCAATTTTCACCTTTTTCCAAATCATTCTCTCCAAAAAAAATATACCGGCGGTGAGGAACCATCCATTAACAACACCGCAAGCAACATCCCTAATGCCTCTAGGCCCAACTACAGATGACTTGACTCCGCTATGGGTTCTTAACGAGAAGGATCAGGAAGTTGTCTACCATTTATGGCGTGTTTTGGTTGCGTACATCAATGGTTAGAGTGACCAAATTCCAGAATTAACGATGAAAATCCAAATCCTTAACGTAGATAGGACTGCACGAGAAATGGAATTTCTTTCGTTACCAAAGGATGGCATGATATCCACGAGGCAGGTTGAACTGTACGCAACAAATTGGAGAGAGTATCTGAGTTAAAACCGAAAAATCTGCTACCTCGATGGGTACGATCAAGAAGTGTTTGAAATACTTCACCATCGTATTCAACATAATCATTTCCAATGTGCCAATGTTGTGTCAATGAATCTTCAGCACCTCTCCCATTGCCAGACATTGTTTTATGGAATTTTGCTTCGAACTCAAAAAAGAATTGATATTTTCTATTCAAGATGAAATGTCTGAATTGATGGATTTCTGTAAGATTTTCTTAGTTTTTCAAACAATGCATGAACTCCGGATGAGTTCATACATTGTTTGAAAAACTAAAAATCTCGAGAAAATCGAACAATGCAGATGTCTCATCTTTAATAGAACATATCAATTCTTCCTGATTTCGGAGCAAAATTCCATAAAACACTGTCTGTCGACGGCAAAGGGGTTAAAAATTGTTAACACAATACCTGCCGATTGGAAATGAGTGTGTTGAATACGATGGTGAAGTGTTTCACACACTTCTTAATCGTACTCATTTAGGTAACGAACTATCCGGTTTTAACTCGGATTTATACAAGTTCAAGAACTCTTTCCGATTTGTTGCGTACACTTCAACCTGGCTCATGGATGTCATGTCATCCTTTGGTAACCCAAAAAATTTTATTTCTCGCCGAGTCCTATCAATGCTGAGGATTTAATTTACCGATGTTACTTCTGGAGTTTGGTCACTCCAACCATTGATGTACACAAATAAAACACAATGTAAATGCCGGTCAACTTCCTGATCATTCTCGTTAAGACCCCATAGCAGAGGTAAGTGATCTGAATTTGGGCTTAGAGGAAAAATATGCTCCATTCTAGTATCAGGGAGGCTGATGATGGTGTTGTCAATGTATGGATTGGTTTGCCGTTGTTACTTTTGGAATTTAGTTTCTCCAACCATTGATGTGCGCAACTAAAATACGACGTAAATGCCGGACAACTTACTCTTCCTTCTCTATAAGACCCTATAGCAGGGTTAAGTGATCTGAAGTTGGGCTTCAAGAAAAAACATCCTACATTCTAGTATCATGGAGGCTAGTGGTGGTGTTGTCAAAGTATGGATTGGTTTACCGTTGTTACTTCTGAAATTTGGTCGCTGGTGGGCGAAATTGTTATTTATACTTTCACACAACTCGAATAATATTCCTCGGTAATGGCTCCAAAAACTTGGTACACAATACCATGGTCTAAAATTAACTTCACAGTCTCGCTCAACTAACCAGCAAGTGCACTGGGTCGTCCAAGTAATACCTTACGTGAGTAAGGGTCGATCCCACGGAGATTGTTGGTATGAAGCAAGCTATGGTCACTTTGTAAATCTCAGTTAGGCAGATAAAATTATGGAATTTAGAAAATCAAATAATAAAAGGAAAAGAAATAATAAAAGGGATACTTATGCAGCCTCATTGGTAGGAATTTCAGACAAGCGAATGGAGATACTGTATGGCTCAAGGACGCCTACTTTCCTACTGCTTCAACTCAATCCTTCTTACTCCTTTCCATGGCAAGCTGTATGTAGGGCATCACCATTGTCAGTGGCTACATCCCATCCTCTCAGTGAAAATGGTCCTCTGCGGCTGTCACCCGCATGGCTAATCATCTGTCGGTTCTCAATCAGGTTGGAATAGAATCCATTGATTCTTTTGCGCTTGTCATCACGCCCAGCCTTCAGGAGTTTGAAGCTCGTCACAGTCATTCAATCCCAGAATCCTACTCGGAATACCATAGACAAGGTTTAGACTTTCCGGATCCTCATGAATGCCGCCATCTATCTAACTTATACCACGAAGATTCTGTTGGAGAATCTAAGAGATATGCGCCCGGCCTAGAGTAGAACGGAAGTGGTTGTCAATCACGCGCGTTCATAAGTGAGAATGATGATGAGTGTCACGGATCATCACATTCATCAAAGTTAAGTGTAGCGTATATCTTGGAATAAGAATAAAAGAGAATTGAATAAAAGAAAATAGAACTGCATTAGTACTTGAGGTACAGCAGAGCTCCACACCCTTAATCTATGGTGTGTAGAAACTCCACCGTTGAAAATACATAAGAAAAAGGTTCAGGCATGGCCGAATGGCCAGCCCCCATGATCTGAGAACTATGCGTCCCGAGATATCAAATACATTAGTTAAATGTTCTATTTATAATAAACTAGCTCCTAGGGTTTACATGAGTAAGTAATTGATGCATAAATCCACTTCCGGGGCCCACTTGGTGTATGTTTGGGCTGAGCTTGATCAATCCACGAGCTGAGGCTTCTCTTGGAGTTGAACTCCGAGTTATGACGTGTTTTGGGCGTTCAACTCCGGATCATGACGTTTTTCTGGCGTTTAACTCCAGACAGCAGCATGAACTTGGCGTTCAACGCCAAGTTACGTCGTCAATTTCCGAATAAAGTATGGACTATTATATATTGCTGGAAAGCCCTGGATGTCTACTTTCCAACGCCGTTAAGAGCGCGCCAATTGGAGTTCTGTAGCTCCAGAAAATCCATTTCGAGTGTAGGGAGGTCAGATTCCAACAGCATCAGCAGTCCTTTTGTCAGCCTTTTTCAGAGTTTTGCTCAAGTCCCTCAATTTCAGCCAGAAATTACCTGAAATCACAGAAAAATACACAAACTCATAGTAAAGTCCAGAAATGTGAATTTAACATAAAAACTAATGAAAACATCCCTAAAAGTAGCTTGAACTTACTAAAAACTACCTAAAAACAATGCCAAAAAGCGTATAAATTATCCGCTCATCACAACACCAAACTTAAATTGTTGCTTGTCCCCAAGCAACTGAAAATCAATTAGGATAAAAAGAAGAGAATATACTATAAATTCCAGAATATCAATGAATATTAATTATAATTAGATGAGCGGGACTTGTAGCTTTTTGCTTCTGAACAGTTTTGGCATCTCACTTTTTCCTTTGAAGTTTAGAATGATTGGCTTCTCTAGGAACTTAGAATTTCGGATAGTGTTATTGACTTTCCTAGTTAAGCATGTTGATTCTTGAACACAGCTACTAATGAGTCTTGGCCGTGGCCCTAAGCACTTTGTTTTCCAGTATTACCACCGGATACATAAATGCCACAGACACATAACTGGGTGAACCTTTTCAGATTGTGACTTAGCTTTGCTAAAGTCCCCAGTTAGAGGTGTCCAAAGCTCTTAAGCACACTCTTTTTGCCTTGGATCACGACTTTAACCACTCAGTCTCAAGCTTTTCACTTGGACCTTCATGACACAAGCACATGGTTAGGGACAGCTTGATTTAGCCGCTTAGGCCTGGATTTTATTTCCTTGGGCCCTCCTATCCATTGATGCTCAAAGCCTTGGATCCTTTTTACCCTTGCCTTTTGGTTTTAAGGGCTATTGGCTTTTTCTACTGCTCCTTCTTTTTCTATATACTCTTTCTTTTTTTTTTCGAATGCTTCTTCTTTTTCACTGCTTTTTCTTGCTTCAAGAATCAATTTCATGATTTTTCAGATCCTCAATAACATTTCTCTTTGTTCATCATTCTTTCAAGAGCCAACAATTTTAACATTCATAAACAACAAGATCAAAAGACATATGCACTGTTCAAGCATTCATTCAGAAAACAAAAAGTATTGTCACCACATCAATATAATTAAACTAAATTCAAGAGCTATTTTCGAAATTTATGTACTTCTTGTTCTTTTGAATTAAAACATTTTTCTTTTAAGAGAAGTGAAGGATTAATGGAATTTATTCATAGCTTTAAGGCATGGTTACATACTAATGATCATGAAATAAAGACACAAAACATAGATAAACACAGCATTAAAAACCGAAAAGCAGAAAGAAATAAGAACAAGGAATGAATCCACCTGAGTGAGGGTGGCGCCTTCTTGAAGAACCAATGGTGCTCTTTGAGCTCCTCTATGTCTCTTCCTTGCTTCTTTTGAATGATTCCTAGTAATTTTGGTGTTCCTCCCCTTAGTTGTTTCCAATATTTGTGTGGAGGACAACTTATTCCCTGAGGTATCTCAGGAATCTCTTGATTTGCAGCCACATGTTCTACCACTGAGCTATGATGGCTTATATTAGTCTTTCCATCTCCCATGACTTGAAGGTGGAAGCTTTTTGTCTTTCTTTTTCTCTTTTTTTTTTTTTTTTTGAGGTTTCTCTGAATTGTTGATTTTTAGTTTCTCTTGACTTCCTCTTCAGAGTCCTTTCAGGTTCAGGATCTGTTCCAATAAGAATGTTCTTGTCCTTGCTCCTGCTCATATAGGGAAGAAGAGAACAAGAAAAGAAAGAGGAATCCTCTATGTCACAGTAAAGAGGTTCCTTATTGTTAGTAGAAGAAGAAAGGAATAAAAGTGGAGAATCCAATCACAATGGTGAGGATAGAGGCAGTGATTGGAGAGAAGAGAAGTGTTAGTAAATAAATAAAATAAATAGAAAGAGATGAGGGGGAGAGAAATTCGAAAATAATTTTGAAAAATGGGTTAGTGATTTTCAAAAATTAAAGATAAGATATAATTAAAATTAAAATTTAAAATAATTAATTAATTAAAAAGAATTTTTGAAAAAGAGGGAGGTATTTTCGAAAATTAGAGAGGGAAAAGTAGTTAGGTAGTTTTGAAAAAGATAAGTGGTGCACGAAATTGTGATCACTACAACTTCGCACAACTAACCAGCAAGTGCACTGGGTCGTCCAAGTAATACCTTACGTGAGTAAGGGTCGATCCCACGGAGATTGTTGGTATGAAGCAAGCTATGGTCACCTTGTAAATCTCAGTCAGGCAGACTCGAATGGGTAGAGTGATAAACGAATAAAGCATAAAGATAAAGATAGAGATACTTATGTATATCATTGGTAAGAGCTTCAGATAAGCGCATGAAGATGCCTTCCCTTCCGTCTCTCTGCTTTCCTACTGTCTCCATCCAATCCTTCTTACTCCTTTCCATGGCAAGCTCGTGTAGAGTTTCACTGTTGTCAGCAGCTACCTCCCATCCTCTCAGTGAAAATACGTCCCTGATGCTCTGTCACAGCATAGGCTAATCATCTGTCGGTTCTCGTTCAGGCCGGAATAATATCCATTGATACTTTTGCGTCTGTCACTAACGCCCTAGCCTGCTAGGAGTTTGAAGCACGTCACAGTCATTCAGTCATTGAATCCTACTCAGAATACCACAGACAAGGTTTAGACCTTCCGGATTCTCTTGAATGCCGCCATCAAGTCCTGCCTATACCACGAAGATTCCGATTAAAGAATCCAAGAGATATTCACTAGAGCCTTGATTGCTTGTAGAACAAGAGTGGTTGTCAGTCACCTTGTTCATAGGTGAGAATGATGATGAGTGTCACGGATCATCACATTCATCAAGTTGAAGAACAAGTGATATCTTGGAACAAGAACAAGCGGAATTGAATAGAAGAACAATAGTAATTGCATTAATACTCGAGGTACAGCAGAGCTCCACACCTTAATCTATGGTGTGTAGAAACTCCACCGTTGAAAATATATAAGAACAAAAGTGATCATTGGTTTCGGCCCCAGAGAGGGAACCAGAAGAACCAAGATGAAAATACAATAGTAAAAGGTCCTATATATAGAAAACTAGTAGCCTAGGGTGTACAGAGATGAGTAAATGACATAAAAATCCACTTCCGGGCCCACTTGGTGTGTGCTTGGGCTGAGCATTGAAGCATTTTCGTGTAGAGACTCTTCTTGGAGTTAAACGCCAGCTTTTATGCCAGTTTGGGCGTTTAACTCCCAATTAGGTGCCAGTTCCGGCGTTTAACGCTGGAATTTCTTGAGGTGACTTTGAACGCCAGTTTGGGCCATCAAATCTTGGGAAAAGTATGGACTATCATATATTGCTGGAAAGCCCAGGATGTCTACTTTCCAACGCCGTTAAGAGCGCGCCAATTGGGCTTCTGTAGCTCCAGAAAATCCACTTCGAGTGCAGGAAGGTTAGAATCCAACAGCATCTGCGGTCCTTTTGAGTCTCTGAATCAGATTTTTGCTCAGATCCCTCAATTTCAGCCAGAAAATACCTGAAATCACAGAAAAACACACAAACACATAGTAAAGTCCAGAAAAGTGAATTTTAACTAAAAACTAATAAAAATATAATAAAAACTCAACTAAAACTACCAAAAACATACTAGAAATAATGCCAAAAAGCGTACAAATTATCCGCTCATCACAACACCAAACTTAAATTGTTGCTTGTCCTCAAGCAACTGAAAATCAAATAAGATAAAAAGAAGAGAATATACTATAGACTTCAAATTATCAATGAAACTAAGCTCCAAATTAGATGAGCGGGACTAGTAGCTTTTTGCCTCCGAACAGTTTTGGCATCTCACTTTATCCTTTGAAATTCAGAATGATTGGCTTCTTTAGGAACTCAGAATCCAGGTAGTGTTATTGATTCTCCTAGTTAAGTATGATGATTCTTGAACACAGCTACTTTATGAGTCTTGACCGTGGCCCAAAGCACTCTGTCTTCCAGTATTACCACCGGATACATACATGCCACAGACACATAATTGGGTGAACCTTTTCAGATTGTGACTCAGCTTTGCTAAAGTCCCCAATTAGAGGTGTCCAGGGTTCTTAAGCACACTCTTATTGCCTTGGATCACAACTTTATTTCTTTCTTTTTCTTTCTTTTTCTCTTTCTCCCCTTTTTTTTCGTTTTTCTCCTTCTTTTTCTCTTTTTTTTTTTTGTATTCACTGCTTTTTCTTGCTTCAAGAATCATTTTTATGATTTTTCAGATCCTCAGTAACATGTCTCCTTTTTCATCATTCTTTCAAGAGCCAACAATTTTAACATTCATGAACAACAAATTCAAAAGACATATGCACTGTTTAAGCATACATTCAGAAAACAAAAAGTATTGTCACCACATCAATCTAATTAAGCTAGTTTTAAAGATGAATTTGAAATCCTGTACTTCTTGTTCTTTTGTGATAAAAACAGTTTTCATTTAAGAAAGGTGATGGATTCATATTCATAGCTTTAAGGCATAGACACTAAGACACTAATGATCATAAGACACAAACATGGATAAACATAAAGCACTAAAAATCGAAAAACAGAAAAATAAAGAACAAGGAGATTAAAGAACGGGTCCACCTTAGTGATGGCGGCTTGTTCTTCCTCTTGAAGATCCTATGGAGTGCTTGAGCTCCTCAATGTCTCTTCCTTGTCTTTGTTGCTCCTCTCTCATGATTCTTTGAGGAGGAGGATCTCTTGTTTGCTCCATTCTTTTCTTAGTGATGGGCTTGAGGTCATGCCTTCTCAGTTGAACCGGCTTTGGATGCCATATATGGTTATGGAAAAACAAAAAGCAATGCTTTTACCACACCAAACTTAAAAAGTTTGCTCGTCCTCGAGCAAAAGAAGAGAGTAGAAGAAGAAGAAATGGAGGAGAGGGAGATGGCTTTGTGGTTAGGCCAAAAGGGGAAGAAGTAGTGGTTTGAATTTGGATGGTGAGGTAAGTGGGATTTTATGGAGGTGAGTGGTAAAGAGAGAGATGGGATTAGATAGGTGAGGGGTTTGTGGGGATCCTGTGGGGTCCACAGATCCTTAGGTGTCAAGGAAAAGTCATCCCTGCACCAAATGTCATCAAAAATCACGTTTTGAGCCAATTCTGGCGTTAAACGCCGGGCTGGTGCCCATTTCTGGCGTTTAACGCTAGGTTCTTGCCCTTTCCTGGCGTTTAACGCCAGTCTGGTGCCCCTTTCTGGCGTTAAACGCCCAGAATGGTGCCAGACTGGGCGTTAAACGCCCAACTGCTAGGCTTACTGGCGTTTGAACGCCAGCAACATCTTCCTCCAGGGTGTGCTATTTTTCTTCCTGTTTTTCATTTTGTTTTTGCTTTTTCAATGGATTTTGTGACTTCTTATGATCATCAACCTACAAAAAAGATAAAATAACAAAAGGAAATAGTTAATTATAAAACATTGGGTTGCCTCCCAACAAGCGCTTCTTTAATGTCATTAGCTTGACAGAGGACTCTCATGGAGTCTCACAGATACTCAGAGTCATGTTGGAACCTCCCAACACCAAACTTAGAGTTTGAATGTGGGGGTTCAACACCAAACTTAGAGTTTGGTTGTGGCCTCCCAACACCAAACTTAGAGTTTGACTGTGGGGGCTCTGTTTGACTCTGATTTGAGAGAAGCTCTTCATGCTTCCTCTCCATGGTGACAGAGGGATATCCTTGAGCCTTAAACACAAAGGATTCTTCATTCATTTGAATGATCAGTTCGCCTCTATCAATATCAATCACAGCCTTTGCTGTGGCTAGGAAGGGTCTGCCAAGGATGATGGTTTCATCCATGCACTTCCCAGTCTCTAGGACTATGAAATCAGCAGGGATGTAATGGTTTTCAATCTTCACCAAAACATCCTCTACAAGTCCATGAGCTTGTTTTCTTGAGTTGTCTGCCATCTCTAATGAGATTCTTGCAGCTTGCACCTCAAAGATCCCTAGCTTCTCCATTACAGAGAGAGGCATGAGGTTTACACTTGACCCTAAGTCACACAAGGCCTTCTTGAAGGTCATGGTGCCTATGGTACAAGGTATAGAAAACTTCCCAGGATCCTGCCTCTTTTGAGGCAGTTTCTGCCTAGACAAGTCATCCAGTTCCTTGGTGAGCAAAGGGGGTTCATCCTCCCAAGTCTCATTTCCAAATAACTTGTCATTTAGCTTCATGATTGCTCCAAGGTATTCAGCAACTTGCTCTTCAGTGACATACTCATCCTCTTCAGAGGAAGAATACTCATCAGAGCTCATGAAAGGCAGAAGTAAGTCCAATGGAATCTCTATGGTCTCATTTTGAGCCTCAGATTCCCATGGTTCCTCATTGGGGAACTCAGAGGAGATTGGTGCACGCCCATTGAGGTCTTCCTCAGTGGCGTCCTCTTCCTCTCTTTCCTCTCCAGATTCGGCCATGGTTATGGCTTTGCACTCTCCTTTTGGATTTTCTTCTGTATTAATTGGGAGAGTGCTAGGAGGGAGTTCAGTAACTTTCTTGCTCAGCTGACCCACTTGTCCTCCAAATTCCTAATGGAGGACCTTGTTTCAGTTATGAAACTTTGAGTGGTTTTGATTAGATCAGAGATCATGGTTGCTAAGTCAGAGGGGTTCTGCTTAGCATTCTCTGTCTGTTGCTGAGCAGATGATGGAAAAGGCTTGTTATTACTAAACCTGTTTCTTCCACCATTATTATTATTGAAACCTTGTTGAGGTCTCTCTTGATTCTTCCATGAGAAATTTGGGTGATTTCTCCATGAAGAATTATAGGTGTTTCCATAGGGTTCTCCTAGGTAATTCACCTCTTCCATTGAAGGGTTCTCAGGATTATAAGCTTCTTCCTCAGATGAAGCATCCTTAGTACTGCCAGGTGCATTTTGCATTCCAGACAGACTTTAAGAAATCAAATTGACTTGTTGGGTCAATATTTTGTTCTGAGCCAATATGGCATTCAGAGTGTCAATCTCAAGAACTCCTTTCTTCTGACTAGTCCCATTGTTCACAGGATTTCTTTCAGAAGTGTACATGAATTGGTTATTTGCAACCATTTCAATTAGTTCCTGAGCTTCTGTAGGCGTCTTCTTCAGATGAAGAGATCCTCCAGCAGAGCTATCCAAAGACATCTTGGATAGTTCAGAGAGACCATCATAGAAAATACCTATGATGCTCCATTCAGAAAGCATGTCAGATGGACATTTTCTGATTAATTGTTTGTATCTTTCCCAAGCTTCATAGAGGGATTCCCCATCCTTCTGTCTGAAGGTTTGGACTTCCACTCTAAGCTTACTCAATTTTTGAGGTGGAAAGAACTTTGCCAAGAAGGCATTGACTAGCTTTTCCCAAGAGTCCAGGCTTTCTTTAGGTTGAGAGTCCAACCATATTCTAGCTCTGTCTCTTACAGCAAAAGGGAATAGCATCAGTCTGTAGACCTCAGGGTCAACCCCATTAGTCTTGACTATGTCACAGATTTGCAAGAATTCAGCTAAAAATTGATGAGGATCTTCCAATGGAAGTCCATGGAACTTGCAATTCTGTTGCATTAGAGAAACTAATTGAGGCTTAAGCTCAAAGTTGTTTGCTCCAATGGCAGGGATAGAGATGCTTCTCCCATAGAAGTCGGGAGTAGGTGCAGTAAAGTCACCCAGCACCTTCCTTGCATTATTGGCATTGTTGTTGTTTTCGGCTGCCATGTGTTCTTCTTCTTTGAAGAATTCGGTCAGGTCCTTTAAAGAGGGTTGTGCTTTGGCTTCTCTTAGCTTTCGCTTCAAGGTCCTCTCAGGTTCAGGATCAGCTTCAACTAGAATGCCTTTGTCTTTGTTCCTGCTCATATGAAAGAGAAGAGAACAAGAAAATGTGGAATCCTCTATGTCACAGTATAGAGATTCCTTGAAGTGTCAGAGGAAAAGAAGAGTAGAAGACAGAAGTAGAAAATTCGAACTTATCAAAGAAGATGGAGTTCAAATTTTGCATTAAGGGATAGTGTTAGTCCATAAACAGAAGGATGTGAGAAGAAGGGAAGTAATTTTCGAAAATTAAGTAAAAGATTTTGAAAAATTTTTGAAAAACACTAATTGATTTTCGAAAATAAGAGTGGGAAAGAAATCAAGTGATTTTTGAAAAAGATTTTGAATTTAGAAGTTAAAAAGATTTGATTGAAAACTATTTTGAAAAAGATGTGGTTAAGAAGATATGATTGGTTTAAAAAAATGTGATTGAGAAAATATGATTTGAAAACAATTTTAAAAGATATGATTTGAAAACAATTTGAAAAGATATGATTTTAAAAATTAATGACTTGCCTAACAAGAAAAGATATGATTCAAATATAAAACCTTCCTCAACAGAAAAGGCAAAAAATGTTCAATCAAATCATTAATTGTTAGTAAGTATCTTTGAAAAAGGAAAGAAATTGATTTTGAAAACATTTGATTGAAAAGATATGATTTGAAAAAGATTTGATTTTGAAAAACTTTGAAAACTTAAAAAAAAAAATTGATTTGAAAAACAAAATCTTCCCCCTTGTGCCATCCTGGCGTTAAACGCCCAGAATGGTGCACATTCTGGCGTTTAACGCCCAAAACTATACCCTTTTGGGCGTTAAACGCCCAACCAGGCACCCTGGCTGGCGTTTAAACGCCAGTCTGTCTTCTTCACTGAGCATTTTTGAATGCTCAGCTTTTTCTGTGGGATTCCTCTGCAGTATGTTCTGAATCTTCAATTCTCTGTATTATTGACTTGAAAAGACACAAATTAAAAATATTTTTGGATTTTTAATAATGAGGAATAATCAAAATGCAACTAAAATCAAATAACAATGCATGCAAGACACCAAACTTAGCAGTTTGTATACTACTGACACTAACAAAATGAGAATGCATATGAGAAACAACAAAACACTCAAGTCAATAGAATTCAAAGATCAAAACAAGAAAATCATCAAGAACAACTTGAAGATTAATGAGGACACATGCATGAATGCAATAAGATCAGAAACATGCAATTGACACTAAACTTAAGATGAGACTCTAGACTCAAAAAAAAAATATTTTTGGATTTTATGATTTTGTAATTTTTTTGTGCTTTTTTCGAAAATTAAGTGAAAAGGACAATAAAGGTATCAAAATTCTTAACGAGAATTCCAGGAATCATGCAATGTTAGTCTAAAGCTTTAGTCTAAAGGAATTAGACATAGCTAGCTAAGCTTCAGCAGGACATTGCATTCAAGAGCTAAATTGATGATGATCAATCAGCTTTGGTGATGATAAGAACGTCACCTTGAAACACTAGAATTCATTCTTAAGAACTCTGAAGAAAAATAATACCTAATCTAAGCAACAAGATGAACCGTCAGTTGTCCATACACAAACAATCCCCGGCAACGGCGCCAAAAACTTGGTGCACGAAATTGTGATCACTACAACTTCGCACAACTAACCAGCAAGTGCACTGGGTCGTCCAAGTAATACCTTACGTGAGTAAGGGTCGATCCCACGGAGATTGTTGGTATGAAGCAAGCTATGGTCACCTTGTAAATCTTAGTCAGGCAGACTCGAATGGGTAGAGTGATAAACGAATAAAGCATAAAGATAAAGATAGAGATACTTATGTATATCATTGGTAAGAGCTTCAGATAAGCGCATGAAGATGCCTTCCCTTCCGTCTCTCTGCTTTCCTACTGTCTCCATCCAATCCTTCTTACTCCTTTCCATGGCAAGCTCGTGTAGGGTTTCACTGTTGTCAGCAGCTACCTCCCATCCTCTCAGTGAAAATACGTCCCTGATGCTCTGTCACAGCATAGGCTAATCATCTGTCGGTTCTCGTTCAGGCCGGAATAATATCCATTGATACTTTTGCGTCTGTCACTAACGCCCTAGCCTGCTAGGAGTTTGAAGCACGTCACAGTCATTCAGTCATTGAATCCTACTCAGAATACCACAGACAAGGTTTAGACCTTCCGGATTCTCTTGAATGCCGCCATCAAGTCCTGCCTATACCACGAAGATTCCGATTAAAGAATCCAAGAGATATTCACTAGAGCCTTGATTGCTTGTAGAACAAGAGTGGTTGTCAGTCACCTTGTTCATAGGTGAGAATGATGATGAGTGTCACGGATCATCACATTCATCAAGTTGAAGAACAAGTGATATCTTGGAACAAGAACAAGCGGAATTGAATAGAAGAACAATAGTAATTGCATTAATACTCGAGGTACAGCAGAGCTCCACACCTTAATCTATGGTGTGTAGAAACTCCACCGTTGAAAATACATAAGAACAAAAGTGATCATTGGTTTCGGCCCCAGAGAGGGAACCAGAAGAACCAAGATGAAAATACAATAGTAAAAGGTCCTATATATAGAAAACTAGTAGCCTAGGGTGTACAGAGATGAGTAAATGACATAAAAATCCACTTCCGGGCCCACTTGGTGTGTGCTTGGGCTGAGCATTGAAGCATTTTCGTGTAGAGACTCTTCTTGGAGTTAAACGCCAGCTTTTATGCCAGTTTGGGCGTTTAACTCCCAATTAGGTGCCAGTTCCGGCGTTTAACGCTGGAATTTCTTGAGGTGACTTTGAACGCCGGTTTGGGCCATCAAATCTTGGGCAAAGTATGGACTATTATATATTGCTGGAAAGCCCAGGATGTCTACTTTCCAACGCCGTTGAGAGCGCGCCAATTGGGCTTCTGTAGCTCCAGAAAATCCACTTCGAGTGCAGGGAGGTCAGAATCCAACAGCATCTGCAGTCCTTTTGAGTCTCTGAATCAGATTTTTGCTCAGATCCCTCAATTTCAGCCAGAAAATACCTGAAATCACAGAAAAACACACAAACTCATAGTAAAGTCCAGAAAAGTGAATTTTAACTAAAAACTAATAAAAATATAATAAAAACTCAACTAAAACTACCAAAAACATACTAGAAATAATGCCAAAAAGCGTACAAATTATCCGCTCATCAATAAGAAACAAACAAAAAATTAATTAGTTAGTTGAAAAAGATATTAAAATCAAATTTGAAAAGATAAGAGGATAAGAAGTTAGAAAAGATATTTTAAAATTTTTTTTTTGAAAAAGATAAAATTTTAAAAAATATGATATAAAAGATATGATTTAAAAAGATATGGTTTTGAAAAGATAAGATTGAAATTAGTTTTGAAAAAGATTTGAATTTTAAAATCACAATTAATGACTTGACTCACAAGAAATCACAAGATATGATTCTAGAACTTAAAATTTGAATCTTTCTTAACAAGAAAGTAACAAACTTGAAATTTTTGAATCAAAACATTAATTTTTGATGCAATTTTTGAAAATATGATGTAAAGATAAGAAAAAGATTTTGAAAATATTTTGAAAAAGATTTTTGAAATTTTCGAAAATGATGAAAAAATGGAAAAGATATGATTTTTGAAAAAGATTTTAAAAAGATAAGATTTAAAAAGATAAGATATTTTTGAAATTTTTGAAATTTTTTTTTTGATGAGAGAGAAAAACACTAAAAATACTCAATGCATGAAAATTTTGGATCAAAACACATGATGCATGCAAGAACACTATGAATGTCAAGATGAACACCAAGAACACTTTGAAGATCATGATGAACATCAAGAACATATTTTTGAAAAATTTTCAAGAAAAGAAAACATGCAAGACACCAAACTTAGAAATTTTTCATGTTTAGATTCTATGAATGCAAGAATGCATATGAAAAACACCATACAACACAAAACAAGAAAATATGAAGATCAAACAAGAGGATTCATCAAGAACAACTTGAAGATCATGAAGAACACTATGAATGCATGAATTTTTCGAAAATTTTATGCAAGAAAAAGATGAACATGCAATTGACACCAAACTTATGACTTGACACAAGACTCAAACAAGAAACACAAAATATTTTTGATTTTTATGATTTTCTAATTTTTTTTGTATTTTATTTGATTTTTCGAAAAAAATTATAGAGAAAATAAAATAAAAAATTCAAAATTTTTAATATGAATTCCAGGAATCATGCAATGTTAGTCTAAAGCTTCGGTCCAGGAATTAGACATGGCTTAATAGCCAGCCAAGCTTTCAATAAAAGCTCCAGTCCAAAACACTAGACATGGCCAATGGCCAGCCAAGCCTTAAGTGACAAATCAAGCATACAGCAGTTGATATTTCATCCAACTTCATATACTTATTATTGGAAGCCTCAGTCCAAAAGAATTAGACATGGCTTTACAGCCAGCCAGGCTTCAACATTTTTCATGAAGCTCTAGAATTCATTCTTTAAAAATTTAGAATAAATTTTCGAAAACATATTAGAAAAGATTTGAAAGAATTTTGAAAAATTTTTTTGAAAAATAAAACAAAAAATAAATTACCTAATCTGAGGAACAAGATGAACCGTCAGTTGTCCATACTCGAACAATCCCCGGCAACGGCGCCAAAAACTTGGTGTTGTTGCCGGATTAAAAACTTGGCACCATTGTGGGTTGGAAACAATTGTTTGAATTGTTGTTCGAAATTGATTGTTCCCCGGCAACGGCGCCAAAAACTTGGTGGGCGAAATTGTGATTTATACTTTCACACAACTCAAATAATATTCCTCGGTAATGGCTCCAAAAACTTGGTACACAATACCATGGTCTAAAATTAACTTCACAGTCTCGCTCAACTAACCAGCAAGTGCACTGGGTCGTCCAAGTAATACCTTACGTGAGTAAGGGTCGATCCCACGGAGATTGTTGGTATGAAGCAAGCTATGGTCACTTTGTAAATCTCAGTTAGGCAGATAAAATTATGGAATTTAGAAAATCAAATAATAAAAGGAAAAGAAATAATAAAAGGGATACTTATGCAGCCTCATTGGTAGGAATTTCAGACAAGCGAATGGAGATACTGTATGGCTCAAGGACGCCTACTTTCCTACTGCTTCAACTCAATCCTTCTTACTCCTTTCCATGGCAAGCTGTATGTAGGGCATCACCGTTGTCAGTGGCTACATCCCATCCTCTCAGTGAAAATGGTCCTCTGCGGCTGTCACCCGCATGGCTAATCATCTGTCGGTTCTCAATCAGGTTGGAATAGAATCCATTGATTCTTTTGCGCTTGTCATCACGCCCAGCCTTCAGGAGTTTGAAGCTCGTCACAGTCATTCAATCCCAGAATCCTACTCG
The DNA here is from genome assembly GCF_014773155.1 of Arachis stenosperma. Taxonomy (NCBI): domain Eukaryota; kingdom Viridiplantae; phylum Streptophyta; class Magnoliopsida; order Fabales; family Fabaceae; genus Arachis; species Arachis stenosperma. Next base: position 7,896,190 of record NC_080378.1, read on the forward strand.
GAATACCATAGACAAGGTTTAGACTTTCCGGATCCTCATGAATGCCGCCATCTATCTAACTTATACCACGAAGATTCTGTTGGAGAATCTAAGAGATATGCGCCCGGCCTAGAGTAGAACGGAAGTGGTTGTCAATCACGCGCGTTCATAAGTGAGAATGATGATGAGTGTCACGGATCATCACATTCATCAAAGTTAAGTGTAGCGTATATCTTGGAATAAGAATAAAAGAGAATTGAATAAAAGAAAATAGAACTGCATTAGTACTTGAGGTACAGCAGAGCTCCACACCCTTAATCTATGGTGTGTAGAAACTCCACCGTTGAAAATACATAAGAAAAAGGTTCAGGCATGGCCGAATGGCCAGCCCCCATGATCTGAGAACTATGCGTCCCGAGATATCAAATACATTAGTTAAATGTTCTATTTATAATAAACTAGCTCCTAGGGTTTACATGAGTAAGTAATTGATGCATAAATCCACTTCCGGGGCCCACTTGGTGTATGTTTGGGCTGAGCTTGATCAATCCACGAGCTGAGGCTTCTCTTGGAGTTGAACTCCGAGTTATGACGTGTTTTGGGCGTTCAACTCCGGATCATGACGTTTTTCTGGCGTTTAACTCCAGACAGCAGCATGAACTTGGCGTTCAACGCCAAGTTACGTCGTCAATTTCCGAATAAAGTATGGACTATTATATATTGCTGAAAAGCCCTGGATGTCTTTCCAACGCCGTTAAGAGCGCGCCAATTGAAGTTCTGTAGCTCCAGAAAATCCATTTCGAGTGCAGGGAGGTCAGATTCCAACAGCATCAGTAGTCCTTTTGTCAGCCTTTTTCAGAGTTTTGCTCAAGTCCCTCAATTTCAGCCAAAAATTATCTGAAATCACAGAAAAACACACAAACTCATAGTAAAGTCCAGAAATGTGAATTTAACATAAAAACTAATGAAAACATCCCTAAAAGTAGCTTGAACTTACTAAAAACTACCTAAAAACAATGCCAAAAAGCGTATAAATTATCCGCTCATCAGTCGCTCCAACCATTGATGTAAGCAACTAAAACACAACGTAAAAGTCAGAAAACTTCTTGATCCTTCTCGTTAAGACCCCAAAGCAAGGTCAACTGATTTGGAGTTGTGCTTAGAGGAAAAACATTCTTTATTCTAGTATCAGGGAGGCTGCTGGTGGTGTTGTCAATGTATGGATTGGTTTACCGTTGTTTTTTCTGGAATTTGGCCGTTTTAACCATTGATGTACGCAACTAAAGCACGACGTAAATGCCGAACAACTTCCTGATCCTTCTCGTTACTTAGAGGAAAAATATGCTCCATTCTAGTATAAGGGAGGCTGCTGGTGGTGTTCTCAATGTATGGTTCCTCATGGCTATCGGCATGGTTTTTTTTTTAAAGGAATGATTTGGAAAAAGTTCAATATTGCTCCCAAGAAACCAAACCACCATTTTTAAGTGAAAGAAAAAATGGTGGTTTGGTTTTTTGGTTTCAATTTTCACCTTTTTTCAAATCATTCTCTCCAAAAAAATATACCGGTAGTGAGGAACCATCCATTGACAACACCACCAACAACCTCTTTAATTCATCTAAGCCCAACTCCAGACGACTTGACCCCGCTATGGGGTCTTAATGAGAAGGATCAGGAAGTTGTCCACCATTTTTGGCGTGTTTTGGTTGCGTACATCGATGATTGGAGCGATCAAATTCCAGAGTTAACGATGAAAATCCAAATCCTCAACGTAGATAAGACTGCATGAGAAATGGAATTTCTTTTGTTACCAAAGGATGGCATGATATCCACGAGCCAGGTTGAACTGTACGCAACAAATTGGAGAGAATATCTTAGTTAAAATTGAAAATTCCGCTACCTCGATGAGTACGATCAAGAAGTGTTTGAAATATTTCACCATCGTAATCAACATACTCATTTTCAATGAGTCAATGTTGTGTCAATGAATCTTCAGCACATCTCCCGTTGTCAGACAGTGTTTTACAGAATTTTGCTCCGAACTCAAAGAAGAATTGATATTTTCTATTCAAGATAAAATGTCTGAATTGATGGATTTCTGTAAGATTTTCTTAGTTTTTCAAACAATGCATGAACTCCGGATGAGTTCATACATTGTTTGAAAAACTAAAAATCTCGAGGAAATCGATCAATGCAGATTACTCATCTTTAAGAGAATATATCAATTCTTTCTTGATTTTGGAGCAAAATTCCATAAAATACTGTCTGTCGACGACAAAACGTTTAAAAATTGTTAATACAACACCTGCCGATTGGAAATGAGTGTGTTGAATACGATGGTGAAGTGTTTCACACACTTTTTAATCGTACTCATTTAGGTAACGAACTATCCGGTTTTAACTCGGATTTATACAAGTTCAAGAACTCTTTTCGATTTGTTGCATACACTTCAATCTGGCTCATGGATGTCATGTCATCCTTTGGTAACCCAAAAAATTCCATTTCTCGCCGAGTCCTATCAATGTTGAGGATTTGATTTACCATTGTTACTTATGGAGTTTGGTCACTCCAATCATTGATGTACGCAACTAAAACACGACGTAAATACCGGACAACTTTCTGATCCTTCTCGTTAAGACCCCATAGCAGGGTTAAGCGATCTGAAGTTGGGCTTAGAGAAAAAATATGCTCCATTCCAGTATCAGGGAGGCTGTTGATGTTGTTGTCAATATATGGATTGGTTTGTCGTTATTACTTTTGGAATTTAGTTGCTCCAACTATTGATGTACGCAACTAAAATTCGACGTAAATACCGGACAACTTACTCATCCTTCTCTATAAGACCCTATAGCAGGGTTAAGTGATCTGAAGTTGGGCTTTGAAGAAAAACATGCTACATTCTAGTATCATGGAGGCTGCTAGTGGTGTTGTCAATGTATGGATTGGTTTACCGTTGTTACTTCTAAAATTTGGTCACCCAACCATTGATGTAAGCAACTAAAACACAACGTAAAAGTCAGAAAACTTCTCGATCCTTCTCATTAAGATCCCAAAGCAGGGTCAAGTGATTTGGAGTTGTGCTTAGAGGAAAAACATGCTTTATTCTAGTATCAGGGAGGCTGCTGGTGGTGTTGTCAATGTATGGATTGGTTTACCATTTTTTTCTGGAATTTGGCTGTTCTAACCATTGATGTACGCAACTAAAGCACGACGTAAATGCTGGACAACTTCCTGATCCTTCTCGTTAAGACCCCATAAGTGATATGGAGTTTCACTTAGAGGAAAAATATGCTCCATTCTAGTATACGGGAGGCTGCTGGTGGTGTTGTCAATGTATGGTTTCTCATGGCTATCGGCATTGTTTTTTTTTTTTAAGGAATGATTTGGAAAAAGCTCAATATTTCTCCCAAGAAACCAAACCACCATTTTTAAGAGAGAAAAAATGGTGGTTTGGTTTTTTGTTTCAATTTTCACCTTTTTTCAAATCATTCTCTCCAAAAAAATATACCGGTAGTGAGGAACCATCCATTGACAACACCGCCAGCAATCTCCTTAATGCCTCTAAGCCCAACTCCAGACGACTTGACCCCGCTATGAGGTCTTAACGAGAATGATCAGGAAGTTGTCCACAATTTAAGGCATGTTTTGGTTGCGTACATCTCATCTTGAAGAGAACATATCAATTCTTGCTTGATTTCGGAGCAAAATTCCATAAAACACCGTCTGTCAACGGCAAAGGGATTAAAGATTGTTAACACAACACCTGCCGATTGGAAATGACTATGTTGAATATGATGGTGAAGTGTTTTACACACTTCTTAATCATACTCATTTAGGTAACGAACTATCCGGTTTTAACTCGAATTTACACAAGTTCAAGAACTCTTTCTGATTTGTTGCGTACACTTCAACCTTGCTCATGGATGTCATGTCATCCTTTGGTAACCCAAAAAATTCCATTTCTCGCCGAGTCTTATCAATGTTGAGGATTTGGTTTACCGTTGTTACTTCTGGAATTTGGTCGCTCCAACCATTGATGTATGCAACTAAAACACGACGTAAATGTCGGAAAACTTTCTCATCCTTCTCATTAAGACCCCATAGCAGGGTTAAGTGATATTAAGTTGGGATTAGGGGGAAAACATGCTCAATTCTAGTGCTGATGGTGTTGTCAATGTATGGATTGGTTTACCGTTGTTACTTCTGGAATTTGGTCGCTCCAACCATTGATGTAAGCAACTAAAACATGATGTAAATGTCGGACAACTTCCTCATCCTTCTCGTTAAAACCCCATAGCAGGGTTAAGTGATCTGAAGTTGGGCTTAGAGGAAAAACATGCTCCATTTTGGTATCAGGGAGGCTGCTGGTGGTGTTGTCAATATATGGATTAGTTTACCGTTGTTACTTCTAGAATTTGGTCGCTCCAACTATTGATGTACGTAACTAATACACAACATAAATGTCGGACAACTTCCTGATCCATCTCGTTAAGAGTCCATAGCAAGGTCAAGTGATCTGGAGTTGGGCTTAAAGTAAAAACATGTTCTATTCTAGTATCAGCGAGGCTGCTGGTGGTGTTGTCAATGTATGGATTGGTTTACCTTTGTTACTTCTGAAATTTGGTCATTCGAACCATTGATGTATGCAACTAAAACAGGACGTAAATGCTGGACAACTTCCTGATCTTTTTCATTGAGACCCCATAGCTGGGTCAAGTGATCTGGAGTTGGTCTTAAAGGAAAAACATGCTCTATTCTAATATCAAGGAGGCTGCTGGTGGTGTTGTCATCGTATGGTTCTTCATGGCTGTCGGCATGGTTTTTTTACAAAAAGAAAGATTGATTAGGGAAAAGTTTAATATTGCTACAAGAAACCGAACCACCATTTTGTAGAGAAAAAATGGTGGTTTGGTTTCTTGGGATCAATTTTTAGCTTTTTTCCAAATCATTCTCTCCAAAAAAAAATATCGGCGGTGAGGAACCATCCATTGACAATACCACCAACAACCTGTCTGATGCCTCTAAGCCCAACTACAGTCGACTTGACCCCACTATGAGGTCTTAATGAGAAGAATCAAGAAGCTGTCCACCATTTATAGCATATTTTGGTTGCGTACATCAATGGTTGGAGTGACCAAATTCCAGAGGTAACGATGGAAAACTAAATCCTCAGCGTAGATAGAACTATGCAAGAAATGAAATTTCTTAGGTTACCGAAGGATGGCATGAATTCCACGAGCTAGGTTGAAGTGTACGCAACAAATCAGAGAGAGTTCTTAAAGTTGTGTAAATTCGAGTTAAAACTTAAAAATCCGCTACCTCGATGAGTACGATCAAGAAGTATTTGAAGTACTTCACCATCGTATTCAACATACTCATTTCCAATGAGCCAATGTTGTGTCAATGAATCTTTAGCACCTCTCCCATTGCCAGACAGTGTTTTATGACATTTTGCTCCGAAGTAAAAAAAGAATTGATATTTTTTATTCAAGATGAAATGTCTGCATTGATGGATTTCTCTAAGATTTTCTTAGTTTTTCAAACAATGCATGAATTCCGGATGAGTTCATGCATTGTTTGAAAAACTAAAAATCTCGAGGGAATCGATCAATGCATACATCTCATCTTGAAGAGAACATATCAATTCTTCCTTGATTTCGGAGCAAAATTTCATAAAACACTATCTATCGACGGCAGAGGTGTTAAAGATTGTTAACACAACACCTGTTCATTGGAAATGAGTATGTTAAATACGATGGTGAAGTGTTTCACACACTTCTTAATCGTACTTATTGTGGTAACGATCTGTCCAGTTTTAACTTGGATTTACACAAGTTCAAGAACTCTTTTCGATTTGTTGCGTACACTTCAACCTGGCTCATGGATGTCATGTTGAACTGTACGCAACAAATCGAAGAGAGTTTTGAAGTTGTGTAAATTCGAGTTAAAATCAAACAAATCTGCTACCACGATGAGTACGATCAAGACGTGTTTGAAATACTTCACTAAAACACAACGTAAATGTCGGACAACTTCCTGATCCTTCTCGTTAAGACCCCATAGCAGGGTCACTGATCTGAAGTTGGGCTGAGAGGAAAAATATGCTTCATTCTAGTATCAGGGAGGCTGCGGATGGTGTTGTTAATGTATGGTTCCTCAAAGCTGTCGGCATGGTTTTTTTACAAAAAGAAAGAATGATTAGGAAAAAGCTCAATATTTCTCACAAGAAACCAAACCACCATTTTGTAGAGAAAGAAAAAATGGTGGTTTGGTTTCTTGGGATCAATTTTCAGCGTTTTCAAAATCATTCTCTCAAAAAAAATATGCCGACTGTGAGGAATCATCCATTGACAACACCACCAGCAACCTCCCTGATGCCTCTAAGCCCAACTCTAGACAACTTGACCCCACTATGAGATTTTAACGAGAAGGATCAGGAAGTTGTCAACCATTTATGGTGTATTTTGGTTGCGTACATCAATGGTTGGATTGACCAAATTTCAAAGGTAACGATGGAAAACAAAATCCTCAGCGTGGATAGGACTGTCTGAGAAATGGAATTTCTTAGGTTACTAAAGGATGGCATGAAATCCACGAGCCAAAATCTGAGTTAAAATCGAATAAATCTGCTACTCCGATGAGTACGATCAAGAAGTGTTTGAAACACGTATTCAACATACTCATTTTCAAAGAACCAGTGTTGTGTCAATGAATCTTCAGTACCTCTCCCGTCGCCAAACAGTGTTTCATGGAATTTGCTCCGAAGTCAAGAAAGAATTGATATTTTCTATTCAATATGAAATGTCTGCATTGATGGATTTTTCTAAGATTTTCTTAGTTTTTTAAATAATGCATGAATTCCAGATGAGTTCGTGCATTGTTTGAAAAACTAAAAATCTCGAGAGAATTGATCAATGCAGACGTCTCATTTTGAAGAGAACATATTAATTCTTTCTTGATTTCGAAGCAAAATTCTATAAAATACTGTCTGTCGACGGCAGAGGGGTTAAAGGCATAGAGGCAAAACATGCTCCATTCTAGTATCATGAGGCTACTGGTGATGTTATCAATGCATAGTTCTTCACGGGTGTCGACATGATTTTTTTACCAAAAAAAGAATGATTAGGAAAAAGCTCAATATTACTCCCATGAAACCAAACCACCATTTTGTAGAGAAAGAAAAAATGGTGGTTTGATTTCTTGGGATCAATTTTCAACTTTTTTCAAATCGTTCTCTCCAAAGAAAAATATGTCGGCGGTGAGAAATCATCCATTGACAACACCATCAGCAACCTTCCTGATGTTTCTAAGCCCAATTTCAGACGACTTTACCCCGCTATGGGGTCTTAATGAGAAGGATCAGAAAGTTGTCTACTATTTATGGCGTGTTTTGGTTGTGTACATCAATGGTTGGAGTGACCAAATTCCAGAGGTAAAGATGGAAAACCAAATCCTCAGCGTAGATAGGACTGGGCGAGAAATGGAATTTCTTATGTTACCAAAGGATTGATATGACATCCACGAGCCAGGTTAAACTGCACGCAACAAATCGGAGAGAGTATCCGACTAGGGCTGGAAGTCAGCAAGCTGAGTCGAGCTAGACCAAACTTAAACTCGACTCACAAAAATTGAGCTTGGCTCATGGTTCGGCTCATGGCTCGGCCCATTAACAATCGAGCCTATTTTTTAAGCTCAAGCTCGGCTCACCGAAAGCTCACGACCTGGCTCAAGCTTACTCAAATAATAGAAACATAAATACATAATCTATAATTTTATATCAATAAATTATTGTAACTTATATATTTTAAAAATATTTAAAAGGATCACTTTTATATATTGTTTGTCTATCAATAAATTTTAAATTTTTATTTATGTCTTACATAAAAAATTATATGTAAAAAATAAATATAAAATTTTAAATAATTAAGATCATTAATATATATAATTGTATATCACTATTTTATATGTATATATATTATTAGATTAAATGCATAAAGATATATATATATATATATATATATATATATATATATATATATATATATATATATATATATATAGCTTATCCAAGCTTAAACTCAGCTCATTTAATTTATGAGCTCAATTCCAAATTCAAACTTGACTCACTAGCTCACGAGCTTAGCTTATCGAGCTATTAATAAATCGAGCTCGAACTGGCTCATGAGCTGACGTGATATAATTAAAGAATATGAACAATGACTTGGTCAAGAGAATCAAGAGTGGTAAAAGAATCAGAGATCTTATTGTTTAATTTAGGACAAAATACACCATTAAACTAAATGAAGGCAAAAATTACACAAATCAATTAAAAGTAAAATCGTTACATAAATCTCTCAAAAAGGACATTCTTATATAATTTAAATGAGTCTCATTTGAAATAGACAAACAAATATCAATTCGAATTAGACCAATTTAAATTAGTAATGATGCATATAAATTGAATTTAACCAATTCGAATTATACATGCATAAAATATACTACTAAATCGAATCACATTGATTCGAATTAAGCATGCACATGAGCCACACTAATTTGAATTTGGTTACTTCGAATCATAGAATTTGGATGTCCATAGTAAATCGATACCGTCTAATTCGATTTACTAGCAAATTGAGTTCTATGTATAAATCAAATTTGGACTATTAAATTTAATGTGAAATCAATCTATATTGATATTAATTTTTATTATAAAAAAGAGTACTCAATTTATCAATTTTTATATGTTATTTATAAGTTAATAAATAAATAAATATTAATTTTTATTATAATAATAAAAAATTATAGCATACAAAAAAAATATTATATAATATAAAAAATATACTAAAAATATAAAAAAAGATAATATTATAATTTATTATTGAATGTACTCTTTATTGAATTCATTATAGGTATTATTAAATATAATTTTTATTGAATATCCATAATGAATAAAATAAAGAGTACAATAAAGATTATATTTAATAATACCATAATAAATACAATAAAGAGTACATTTAATAATAAATTAAAAAATAATAATTATAAATATTTTTTATAAATTATTAAAAAAATTTATTATAACTATCATATTATGTTAAACTTTTGATTTGAGGATACTTAAAAAGAGTATTAAAATATATTATTTTATATGTTTTTTAATTTAATAAATAAATATTAATTTTTATTATAAAAAAAGTAGTTAAAAAGTTAAATTTTTTATATTATTAAAATTTAATAAATATGAGTAAATTTTTATATGTTATTTTTAATTTAATTTATTAATAAGAGTAGAAATTAATTTATATATACTAAAATTAATTTTAATAAAATAAATATTGTTTGAATAATATTAATTAAAATTATTTTTAAATAAATAATTATTAAAAAAGTATGATATTAAATTATAATATTATCTTTTTAAATTTGTTATAATATTTATTTATATTTTTTTAATATATTTTTTATATTATATAATATTTTTTTAGTATTTTATTTTAATATGCTATAATTTTTTACTATTATAATAAAAATTAATAATTATTTATTTATTAACTTAAAAATAACATATAAAAATTGATAAGTTAAGTACTCTTTCGTATAATATAGGTTGATTTCACTTAAATTTAATAGTATAAATTTGATTTAGACATAGAATTCAATTTGCTAGTAAATCGAAGTAGACTGTATCGATTTACTATGGACCTCCAAATTCTATCATTCGAAGCAACCTAATTCGAATTAAAGTATAAGAACTTTTATTAATAACAGCTTATAAATAAGTTAGTTTGTGTTTTAATTTTTAGTTATAGAAGTACTTATTTTAAAGTTGTAGTGTTTAGATAAATAACTCAAAAAATACAATTTTTTTATACAAAAAATGGATATTAAAATAACGATGATAACAAATACTTTTCAATATTGAATATTGATTTTACATAGCCTAACCACTAAGATTACAATCGTTTAAGCAATTGATTCTTTATTTTCTCTCTTATTAGCTCTATTTTTTAGACAATTGGTTCTTCGCACGTAATATCATTAGAAACTGGTTCTTCTACTTCACCTTCAGCCATAACGGTGTTCTTGTATGTGGTGAATAGTAATAAAATTTTAATTTATAATAATCTTGATGGCAATGCCAAAGAAATTATTGTATAGTTAGTGTTTGCTGTTTTACTGTGTATGATATGGTAGGTGAATATAAAAAACAAATGTAAAATGTGTGTTGATGTATATTTTGCTGTTGTTTTTTTTTTTTTTTACTCCCATTAGAACTTCTTCCTCCTTTATTGTGGTCAAGAACTTGCTATAACTAACTATAAAAATAATAGCAAGCTATATAAAAATAAAATCACATGTGAAAAAAATAAAATTAAAACTGAGATTTCATGCCACACACAATGTTAAATACAAATTTAATAATAAAAATAGAGTAGTAAAATGATAATAAAAAAAAACTAGAAGGAATATATGTAGTAAATGGTTCAAATGGAACATTGTTTTAAAATGGTAGTAGAGGGTCAATACATTCAACAGATGAATTATTATGTCAAAATGGTGGTGGAGGGCCAATACTTCTAGCAGAAGAAACATTGCGTGAAAATGATTGTAGAAGATTAGTGCTTCTAGCATATGCAACTTGCGTGAAAATAGTGGTGGATGGTAATATTTCCAGCAGAAATAGGAAACATTTTTCACATAGCCAAGAATGAAATTAAGTTTTTTTTGTTTTGAAGTCAATTTTTTTTATAGAATGACTTATCGAGGAGGAGAAGTCTTATATTTTTACTTTTTCAAAAAGTTGTGAATTAATTTTTCAAAAAATTAAAAGCTCACATGCATACTTAATTTGAATCAATGTAATTCAATTTAGTAGTACAATTCATACATGCATAATTTGAATTGGTCAAATTCGATTTACATGCATCACTATTAATTCGAATTGGCCTGATTTAAATTAGTATTAGTTTGTCTAATTCAAATGTCGCTCATTCAAATTATATAAAAATATCCTTTTTAAAAGATCTGTATAACGTTTTTATTTTTGGTTGATTTATGTAATTTTTATCTCCACTTGATTTAATGGTATATTTTGCCCTTTAATTTGTTTTTGTTTATTCATTTATCTCAGATGGAATTGGAAGAGACTATCATTTTGAAATGGTGGTGACAAGAAAGAAACTTGTTGATCACGCACGCACCTTAACTTTTTTCATCAATTCATGGATTCAAATAAGGTTGGAAGTGAGACGAGTTGAGTCGAGTTAGATCAAGCTCAAGCTCGACTCACAAAAATTGAGCTTGACTTATGACTCGACTCATTAACTATTGAGTCTATTTCTTAAACTCAAACTCAACTCATCAAAAGCTCACAAGTTGGTTCAAATAATAGAAACATAAATACATAATCTATAATTCTATATCAATAAATTATTATAGCATATATTTTTAAAATATTTAAAAAGATCAATTTTATATATTATTTGTCTATCAATAAATTATAAATTTTTTATTTATGTCTTACATAAAAAATTATATATAGAAAATAAATATAAAATTTTAAATAATTAAGATCATTAATATATATAATTATATATCACTTTCATATATATATATATATATATATATATATATATAATCGAGCCAGCTCACGAGTTAATGAGTTGAGCTTATCTAAACTCAAACTCGGATCATTTAATTTATGAGTTCAATTCCAAGTTCAAACTTGGCTCACTAACTCATGAGCTTAGCTTATCGAGCTATTAAAGAGTCGAGTTCGAACTGGCTTATGAGCTGGCTTGACTCACTTCCAGCCCTAAGTTCAAAATATGACTTGAAAAAATTCTATTGGTCAACAATACTTTAATGTTAACCATTTGATTAAAATATTTTTTATTTAAATTTTTTTCTTAAAAATATTAATCTTTTGTATGTTTTTTTTTTTGTTTTTATTAGCGTTATTTTTGAACTATCAACTTTATAACTGCTATACTTTCTTCTATACACAAATGCAGAAATTATTGATCTCTTCACAAAAAGCTTAGTATATTTCATATTATGTTTATTTAAAATAAAAGTAAAAATGATCAAATTCACTTTTGAAAAATTATATATTTTTAAATTAATTTTAAATTATTTTTATTAAATTTATTTTTTAAAAATCTTAATTTAGTCATATTAATTTTTTTCATTAATTTTATAACTAATGCATCAAAATTTACTGATGTTAAATAAGATCACATTGACTATAATACATTCGTAACAGTTAAATTAATCTCAAATTAAAAGAAATTTTGAGACATTGTTAATTTGTCAAATTAAATAATCATTTGTCAAAAAACTTCAAACATTATAAAATATAAATTATATATTAAACATCGCATAATACGCAACTATATATATATATATATATATATATGATCCTAACAAAGCATAGACATTTAGTTTTATTTTTAAAAAATATATACACAAATATGTATCCACTTTGATTGTTAGTTTGTTAGAACCCATGTAAGAATGGCGGTATTTTTATGTTATCTCAGAATCTTTCACATCTAAACCAATAATCAATACTGTTTTTTTTTTCAAAGGTAAAAACTTCATCGAATGAAACTTAAAAGTTTGGGTCTCCGTCGAGTCGTCGACTTCATTCAAAAATAAAGATGGAATATCCTATAATCTACTATGATATCACTTAAAAGTTAAAACTTAAAAGAAAGAAAAAACTTATTATGTTTATTTTCTTTCCCTTGGTATTGATGATGAGCGGGCAAAAGCCCCCAGATCCCCCGGTTTGTGAGCTAGGTTCCCCCCTTCTTTTTTCTTGGCACGAGATGCCGTTACACCATACACGGTAGGAAAAAGCTTCTCGGTCATAGGGGAGTTCAGAAAGAATCTCGATGATGAAACATTTTTGTATTTCTACCACTGCCGAAAGCTCCTTCTTGTACGCTAGCACTTTGGTTCGGCTACCTTTTTCGTCGTGTTTGCCGATGGAACATCAAATAAAAAATTGATTGATCTCTTCGATTCATAGCTTGGCAAAAAACCTGAAATCCTACCTTCGATAAAGTGTTCACAAAGCAGAGTGAAAGGCACCCCATCGAGAGAGAGGGACCCGGCCCGGCCTCTTTTGTTGCTCTGGGTTAGCTCTTTTCTTTTGTAGCTCTAGTCAGTGTATAACTCCTATTAAGGAAGCGCGCAGCACTCCGCGATCTCAGGGCTTGGAAGACCCTTCGCCAAAGGGCGTCGTTGCTACTTTTTGCGTGACTACTGATAGTGATGACCCCGCTACCGAATACTGCTGAGACAAATGGGTCGAAGCAAGGGCGGTGAGGCATGGCCAGAGAGGTGGCGAAGTTCTTGTTGGTGATTCTCCCTTTGATTGAGGAACGCATTTGGAATGAAGTGATTGATCATTTCATTACTAGGCTATGAGAGCCTCATAGAGGAATCTAAAGTTGTCGTTTCTGTAACCCTCTACCTCGCCCCGGAAAGTCCCAAAACGGTCGAGTTGGCACTCTCGCATACGTATCTTGGAGAAGGGAGCAATCCTAGTTATTGGTGGGGGGTAAGGCAACGGGTGGGTCACTACTTCTGTTACTTGTTCGTTTTCCGTGAAATTATATGGGAATTTACTGAGAAGGCACTAATGGCCAAGCAATTGAAAGGAAGCCCTCGGCGTTTGAGAGGACCATGTAGTATTCAAAAGCAGTTTAATGAAAGAGTAGCTCTTAGGGTAAAGCTAGTAATAGTATTCTTATAACCCGAAGGCCAAGAGAATGGGGAAGACCTTTCCTAACCCAAGCGGAGGGACTTGCTTGTTCTTTCACGTATGCGCATAGAATCCCTTCCATTATGTTCTTACGGTAGTTGCCGTGTGATGGTTTTTAAGTAGTTTCAAATATTCTTCGCATCCCCAGAGAGATACATTGTAACTTGGTCGTCAAAAGGTGCTTTTTTGAAAGCCTTTGCTATGGTCTTTACAGGAGAATTTTTGATTCAATAAAGGGGAGACTATCCAGTTGCAAAACTAAAGGAATGGTTTGGTTGATAACTGATTGCGCCGGACTGGTATACTTCTCCTCTTGGCTTTGCTTTAATATAAAATATTCGATAGGAAGCCTTGACTCATGCACTCATGAACTCATATGCACTCCTAAAACTCCTGAAATCAGGAACTGGTTTGAAAGCTTCCTTCATGAACTATCTTACTAAAGGAATTCCAGTTTCCTAAACAGGCGAGAAAATAGAAGTGTGCCTTTTTTTTAATATAATAAAAGAAAAGTCATCCCTTGGATTGCTTACTTACTTTCTTCCCGATTGTCATCAGACAGAAGAGGGGTTGGACCAGACCAGCTAAGAGCTAGATTTTAGATTCCAGATGCGACTGCTGTTACAAGACAAAAGACCGGGAAAAGGAAAATAGATATTTAGAGGAAAGAGGTATTCGTGTCGTGGATAGCTTAACCGATGAGCCCTTTCCACCCTTTGCAGAAGCAGGAAATCGATCTTTTGAATTGAAATGCACTTCTCATTCAATCCATAGCAAATAACGTTTTTTTTTTCGAGACTTTGGAAAATGAGAGAACACCTTAGAAATTGCCAATAGATCGAATAAACTTCCCTAGCTAAACAACCAACGGCCTATGCTGATACAAGCAGAGCAGACCGAACAAGCAACGGATTGAAGGAGAGGACTCAACTCAAGATCTCGACTATACGTATAGAGCTTTTCGTTTCACTACGTTCAACTTATTCCACTTGTTTGGATAACTTATCCCAAGGAGTGAAGCTACAATAGACCCAACCCTATTCATGTTCCTCTGTCAAGATCAAGATGAAGGGGGGAGGATGAGATCTTGGGGGTCCTTGGCTAAGATGGAATCTCTACCTCTATCAAGGGAACCAAAGACGTTGAGGATCGATTCCTTATTCCCCAAAGGGAGTAGTTTCTGACCCTTACATCATCCTAAAGAGAATCAAGATACCCCAGGAACCAAGCTAGGGATTCATGACTAGCGCGAAAGCCTAGCGAACAAAGAAGGGGCGATCTCGATAAGCTAAGCAATTTACTCTTTGTTTGCGATTCTTTCAAGGAAGGCTCAGATCCAATATCGGTAGCGGAAGAATTAGACTTGTGTAAGCCTGACCAGAAAGTCTTAAATTAAGTAGAGGCTGGGGGCAGCAGCAGAAGATTGGACTGGAACCCGATAAGGACAAAAACAATATCTCTTCGGTGGAAGTTACTGACGATCGGGCTTCAAGCAGCTAATCTATAGCACCTGAACTCCTGAGCTTGCTTGGGTGAGTGGTGGGATGATAAATAGACTAGACTGGCTTAGAATCAAATGCCTCTCCAAACAAAATTTTCCTGTGAATAAAGCCCTTCTTTAAAGAGCCATTTCGGTAGGTTTTAAATTTAGTCATTAGAGGAAAGGAATAGTAGACCCCGAAGACCCAGACCGTGGAAAGCTACTCTCTCTAAACTAAATGGAAAAAGAGCTTATTTTATAGCAGTTCTACCAGGGAAGCTTCCTTCGATAGAAACTTTTCCTCAAAATCAAAGCGCTACGCCCCTCTTAGAAAAAGCGGAATCCAATACGAATTAAGTGAAAATGATGGGAAATTTACTGTCTTAAATCTAATTCCTCTTCGATCAGTGCAGTGCAATATTAAAGCGACAGGGCCCGCTGTAAATGTTATCAACTTAACTGTCTGGGTTAAGGACTTACCCATTGCATTACTGTCTGTTCGTCAGTCTTTTGCTTAGCGAATACCCTTGTTCGGCATCGGCAGTTAAAGGATCCTCGGATAGCTATGAAAAGCATCTAGGAAGAAAGGACGAGCGGTTACTCTAGCAGCGGATATGGCTAAAAGAGCGGATACGTTCTAAACCGATTCTTTCACCCCCGGTTCACTTCACTCCCTAAAGGCGGATTAAGACTAAAGCTACTCTCGGGCTCGGGAGGCAATGAAAGAGATATTCAATCAACCAAGCAAAGAACCGATACCACTACCACAGTCTTCACCAAGACAGCAGGAAGGAAGAGAGTCGAGACAGAAAGCCAAGACAATCATCCAGGCTAGGCATCTTACTTATCCTTAATGCCTATGGAATCCTTTAAGGAGGGCTTCTACTGTGAAAGCGATTTATTTTTGGGACTTGGATTAGCGGCATATCCGTTCTTTGAAAGAAGCAAATGTCCAAAGCCTTTTTTTTTTGCCCTTATTAGCCTAGTTAAGCTATACCACGCAAGGAAGAGAATAGGGAATAGGCTGCAGAGAGGAAACTGTGGCACTTTCGGATCAATGATTAGTTTTTTCTCTTTCTTCGACTATTGAAGCACATTAGCTGAAGCAGACGATCCGCGGCATTTACTATTTCCATGCCATGACATGAGACAGATCTCTCGCAACCTCTTTCAAACCCAGGAAATACGGTATAATGGATTGATTTTGTACTGCTTAGCCCAAGAATTCCACTGTGTGTGCTGCCGTGCTGGGACTTCAAAACAAACCTACTGCACTTCCTGCCAAACCAGGCTTTTATACTTACAGCACGAGATCCGGAGTATCTGGTAGGACTGATAGCATGTTAGCTTATTCGTTAGCCCATTATAGCCTTCCTTAGGAATGGAATAGAACTAATAAGAGAATGAAATTCAACAAGGGCTTGGCTGGCCTTGAAGATGACTCTATAAGAGGAGAATCAAGAAGCTAATGCTAAGATGCTTTTTTCCCCTACCTTTCTATTCCTTCTTCGATAGTACAATGCGGAAAGATCCTAGTACAAGGCTATGCTTGACGCTCGAAATGCAGTTGCTTACCTTACCAATGCGACTCCAGAGGATAAGGAAGGTGACACAGTCAATCAAGAGAATAAGCGCTTTGCATCGAGAATGGCTCTTGCTCACTCGCTGAGCAAGGGATTCCAAAATGGGAATGATAGGAAGATAGCCCCTAAGATCCTTTTAACATAAGCATAAGCATTGAACACTTTAGACTAGGTTTTGGTCGCAAACACTCCCACTCGCCAAAGATGATCATTTAGATAAGTAATGCCCCTAGCTTGCGCCCATGGGAATCCAACTCCGTGCACCTGATTCTATTAGTCATTTCCGATCCTTGCGGCAAGAGGATTTCATACCGGCCTTTTCGACCTTCCACTGGCTATTGGAAAGACGAAAATGGTTGTTGTTCGTTCACCTTCCAGTATCCGTTCTGTGCTTGAGGACAGGCTTTGACACCAATTTCTAACTAAGGTCAAGGACGAAGAGAAGATGAGTCGGGCTCGACTTGAATTGAAAAGGTATTGCCATTCCTGAAACACCCAGCAAACCATTTCGGGTATGGGATATTATGGATGAACGGGGGCAAGTCAGAACCATAGGCCGCAGAGGAACAAAAGTCTAAAATGTGTCTGCCCTTTAAGCAATGAGTGGGGAAATCTCCGATCAAAAGGAAAGACTAGGGTTTTAGACTAAAAGAAAGCACAGTGGGGAAGGGAAGTCAGAGGGGAGTCTTTGTAGCGAGTCTAAGAGCAAGCCTTTTTTTTTAAGCAATTTCTTCTGGTGACACGGCCCTCATGTGATAATAGTAAGGGAGGAATCATTGTCACAAGGCGTAAGAAAGAGTCACCAAGGGTACCGATAAGATGTGGGATAGAGCTCCATTAGGTAGTTATTCAAGGGAGTTTAGTCTAAGGCTGACTGGTGGGGTTTGCCATCCTGTTCCAACAAGGGGGATGGCGGGGATCTCCATATCGTCGCAGGATGGTAGAAAGGGCCTTATCTTATACGGCGCTCAAACCAATCCAAATCCTCGGGTGTGAAGGTTTTATTCCTCACATCAAAGGCGTAACGAATACGGGGAGGCCACAAGCAGGCATGTGACCATTGGGTACCCTGTGAGTGCCCAACGACCAACAGCCATTGAAAAGCGCCCAACTCATGAGAAAACGATGTGAATGAAGAGCGAAAGTTCCGAATCTTACGATAAGGAAGTTTCCTTCTCCCAACCCACACCCTTTTCGTCAATGAGTGTGTCGGCAAGGCTTTCCGGGTTGGTTCAAACCGTAACCCTTGTTCAAGGGGTATACGTTTTATCCAGGGAGCATAGCGACTGACTGATAAGTCGATTAAAGTTCTCCTTAATCGAACTAACCAGCCCCACCACCTCGTCAATATTATCGGGTGGGTCTACTAGAAAACGTTGATTTATCAACCTTCTTTGCCAAAGTAATGATCTTTGACAGAGAGAATCTTTTTTAATAAAACTTCACCAGCATGTCCGCTTTCTCATCCTTCTTCAGAATCATACGCCTATGATGAGACGGAATGATCCGAGGGTAACCGGACCGAGTGAGAGAAACTGGTACCGCATTGTCAGGATGAACGAATTCATCACCACCATAGGCCATCATCAAGGATGAAGCTGCTTGCTTTAAATATAATAAAAGCGCAGAACAACCACCCTGATTTCCGACCAAGGTGAACAATGCGAATAAGAACAAGATGGATCCACACAAAGAGTTCCTTGTTCAGATCATCAAAGATCACTAAAGCACCTTTTGGTATGTATTGCCCCCTAAAGATCAGATCCACCAGACGAGAAACTCAATTCCGCACTGCTGCTGAGTCGTCGGACTTATCCACCAAGGGATTCGTGGAATTTATATGGATTGCGTTGGGGGAAATCTACCAAAGCTAGGCAGATAGATAGACCCCTTTCCCGCTGCTAAGGGGGAGTAAGAAACTAAATAAAATGAAATTTTTTGAATCAGCGCCTCCTTTTTTTTGGGTATGCGGGTACTACGAGTCCTCTTACTACCAACCAGCAGACATCATCTGGCTGGGTCTTGCCGGTATCAACAACAAGAAAAAAACAACCAAATGGAAACAGCAATTAACTATGGCTCTTGGCCCAGACAACGTCCTAGGCGTCGGGGAGATCGGAGCAACAAGGAACGCCTAGACGACGTTTTTCTTCCTGGGCTGCAGTAAGCAGATCGAGAGGTCGTTCCGTCCCTTGTCCCCGAGGAAGGGTAATATGTTCTCATAAATTCTTGCTCCAATCTGACCTAGCTGGCGAGCGATCCCAGTTCGCGGCAGAGAACAAGACAGCAAGCGAGCGTACCTTTGTTCGCTTCTTCTCCACCAAGCACGGAAGTTTAAGGATAACTGTGGGTCGGTGGCTACCTAAGGAAACTCCGATTCGATCCGCCCCCCAGCTGGGAGGCATCTACCTCATCCCGATCACAAGGAGAGGTTCACCATGATGGGGGTACTTGTCTTTTTTCCCTTCCGGAAATAATGAAATGCAGCGGTGACCATCCTTTTGTTGTGTTGCGGCATGCTCCTCAGATTTACGGATTCGCAGGGGGCCTCAGGCCCTACTTAGTTGACTTACAATGACAAAGGCTTGCGAAACTAAGTAGGGCCTTTTGAATTGAATCTTAAGTAGTCTATCAGTGGTGCAAAGCGGCTTTGTGCCCCTTTTCAGTAGGGGAGCGAAAGGTTAGACCTTAGAAAGTAAGCGAACAGCGGTTCTTCTATGTGGGTATGGCCTTCCCCCTTTACTCTCCTAACGTCGAGCTAAGTGACTTCGTAACCTTTGCGTAGCGTAGTAGAATGAAGGCTACGCCCCTTTCTGGGTGAGCGCTCTCTTATCTATTAGCCTAAGCGTCTTCGCTAACTCGCTCGCCTACTATACCCACCCTACTATACAATACATTAGTAGGGTATAGTAGGCTAACCCATAGGTCCTTAGTAGCGTTGACAAAGAAGAACAGCTGGTTAAAAGCCACTTTCACCAAGGAGAATCTTAAAATATATATAAGATATGATATTATAAGAATAATATATATATTTTATATAGGCCAGCTTGACAACTCTTTGGTATTGATGATGAGCGAGCAAAAACCCCCAGATCCCCCGGTTTGTGAGCCAGGTTTCCCCCTTCTTTTTTCTTGGCACGAGATGCCGTTACACCATACACGGTAGGAAAAAGCTTCTCGGTCATAGGGGAGTTCAAGAAAAATCTCGATGATGAAACATTTTTGTATTTCTACCACTGCCGAAAGCTCCTTCTTGTACGCTAGCACTTTGGTTCGGCTACCTTTTTCGTCGTGTTTGCCGATGGAACATCAAATAAAAAATTGATTGATCTCTTCGATTCATAGCTTGGCAAAAAACCTGAAATCCTACCTTCAATAAAGTGTTCACAAAGCAGAGTGAAAGGCACCCCATCGAGAGAGAGGGACCCGGCCCGACCTCTTTTGTTGCTCTGGGTTAGCTCTTTTCTTTTGTAGCTCTAGTCAGTGTATAACTCCTATTAAAGAAGCGCGCAGCACTCCGCGATCTCAGGGCTTGGAAGACCCTTCGCCAAAGGGCGTCGTTGCTACTTTTTGCGTGACTACTGATAGTGATGACCCCGCTACTGAATACTGCTAAGACAAATGGGTCGAAGCAAGGGCGGTGAGGCATGGCCAGAGAGGTGGCGAAGTTCTTGTTGGTGATTCTCCCTTTGATTGAGAGATTCGTGTGGTTTTGGAGGGGTTTCATTTTCATCCTCTTGTTGGTGCTTGAAAATCATTTTTCATCATTTTTTTGCTGGTGCTTGAAAATTATTTTCCAACTTAATTGCTGCCTCTAAAATCTATTGATGGCCAATCTGTTTCCAAAAATAAATAAATATATAAAATGTTTACTTATACAAAAGTGGAATATATATATATATATACACATACAGGGAATAAGAAAGGCTTCCAATTCATGAGCTTACATCCTAAGAAATACTATATAGTTGAATTTTGATGTATATAAAATTCTACATAATTAGAATAACTTTTTTTAAGTAACCCATGAAAATTAATATTTAATTTTGCGTATCTATAGCTTTTTTTACTTCCATAAAGTAAAAATCTAAATTTATTAGATTGTTTAAATTGAAATTTATTACACTATTTTTATAAATAAATATATGTTATTATTTCTCCATAAATTGAACAATCTGTCACCATTTACTAAATAAAATTTGCAAACATGAAAACTTAAGAGAAGATTAAATTCTATTAGACAAATATAACTTCCTTGGGGGCAAAACTACACAAGGCATTTCACACTTAAGAGGCCTGTTCAGTTTTTATGGTGAAACACTAGAGCTGCAGGTTTGAAAATGAAATTCATTATGCTCCCAATATATCCTCAACTTAATTCTCACCGCTTTTACTAATATGTACTTTACAGTAGGTCAAATGAATATTTATGAGTTCAAAATTCATGATTAATTTATTCGGCTCCCTCACTCAAACTAAATAATCTTAGTAATAACATAACAACTTAATATAATAATATATTTAAAAATAATTTTTTGATAAATAACAGAGTAAAAAGTGCTCAAGGAAAGACAGACTAAACAGCTCCACTATTTTAGAAAATATTATTCTAACTGAATTGGCGAAAAAAATTAAGAAATACAGAAAAGTTAGAAAAAAAAAAGATAAAATAATTATATTATAAAATAAAAAACAATTGAAGGCCCTGATAAAATAAAAAACAAAAACAAACAAATTATAATTGAACATGGAAGTATTGGCATTCCAGGTAAGGGTGTTCGCGGTGCGATTTAGTTTGGTTTTAAAAAAAAAAAAATCATCTGATCCAATCGATTAATTAAATTACGGTTCGATGATTTTTTTATCCAGACCAACCAAACCAAATCAAACCAATTGAAATCGATTTGATTTGGTTCAGTTTGTTCGGTTTTTCAATCAATTCATACAAAACCTGTCATACTATTTCACAAAGTGATAGCATTGAAATTATAGAATACAAGTACATCATAACCAACAAAAGTCTTGATCCAATGAAATTCAACGACAAAAGAAATTAAAGTACGACCATTAAAGAAGTTTAAAGGTTCAATAGTCAGCACAACAAAAAAATAAAAAACAAATTTCCAGCAACAGATAGCCACGTTTTGTTGTCTATGAAACTTCTTTAAGCAAACCAACCTGAAATCAAATGATTGGTGTCTATGAAACTTCTTTAAGCAAACCAACCTGAAATCAAATGAAATCAAAAGACAGTTACATAATAAAAACAACAATAATTGGAAAAAGCACTTGGTCACGTCACAGGTGAATCTTCACCATGGTCTCTGAGGACCCATTCTAGGGACTACCTTATCAATTAATGTTAAAATTCTACAACTGACATGGTCCAATACTCCAATCAGAAAGGATCTACACACATAGACCACTACAACCTTTATTTAAAGTGCATTTGATTTTATGATTAATTTGAACAATTATTTCAAAAACCAAATTATAACATTAACCATTTTACTTGTCAACCTGAAATTTACTTAACAGACCTACGATCAAGATCTTTGGAAAGCACATACGAAACGAAACCATGCAGTTAGATAGAGATGAGTTTAAGTAAATAGTTACCTTCCGATGCAATGGCGAAGTCACCATGGATAGTTCCAAGCTCAGATGCCAAGGGGGATTTGTTGCTCCAATCAACTTTCGGCCAGTTGCAACAACACCTTTACCCTCCCAGACCATGGCAAGAATAGAACCAAAGATAATGTATTAGGCCAATCCATTAAAGAAAGGCTTTGTAGATAAATCAGCATAGTGCCTCTCGGCATAAGGCTAAAAAAGTTTCTAAGCTAAATTGTTAGCACGTATGTTAAGTAGTAACAAAAACAAAAGAAGTTACCTTTCAAGTAAAAACCCTTCTTCTCAAATCTGTTAATAATTTCCCCAACCTGAAACAGAAAGTAGTTTTCTTTCAAATATTATAAGGGGAAAAAGAACAATATTGACCTATTTTACAAAATAGCTACCTTCATCAACCTAATTACTCATAATTTCAAACAATCAGTAATGAACAAATATTAAAAAATCAGTAATGAACAATAAACAAAAATCAGCAATGAACAATGAACAATGAATAACAATCAACCATGAACAACAATCAGCAATTTCAAAAAATCAACAACAAAATAATGAACAATCAAACAACAAATATATAGAACAATGATACTCAATACCTAGCTCGGAGGCTCCATAAACTCGGCATGGAGGAGACGGTGCTGTGGGTGGGTGGGTGCTGTCCCCGAGGGAGAAAACGGTGCTGTGGATGGCTGGGTGCTGTTGAGCAACTGAATCTTTTTCCTTAGATAAATAGATGATATTGGCTATTGTGATACTCACTGGAGACATACGTCTTCTTGAAGGTGGATTCTAAAGAGGCCTCCACATTTTTCATTTCAACTTTTGGAATTGGGGTATGTTTGGAAGAGTGGTTGCAAGATGTCTTTATTATTAAAAGTAGAATGGAGGCGGTTCATTACTTAGACAGTAATTAAATGAGCCTTGCATGAATAAGAATTTTCGATTTCAGGAGGTACGTCGTCCTCCCTGAAATAACAATCCCTGTTGATAGCATTTCAATATGAAAACTGGTAATGCAGCCCTGTCTTCGGCGATCGCAATAGACCCAACAAATTTAAAGCATGGGTTCAAAGTTAGATATTGCAGCACCGAATTTTCGAGTGAATAGTTTGTGTTGCTGCCTTGTTGGAGCTACTGGTGCTATAATAGGTTTTTATCCAAGTTCGGAGACGGAAATTCATAGAACCTTGGCTAAGGTCTTTTTTTGCCACTGTTGTGCTTTCCTTTCCTCTTCCTCTGTTAAAACTTTATCAAAAAAAGTATTACATTATCGAAGTCAATTCAAAACATGTGGTGTGTTCGTTTCTGTATTGGTGATATTTTTCAACTCCTACTTTTCGAGAAGAGGAGAAAAACAAGAACAAAAAGATTCGATGATATTTTATCGCTGGCTGGATTTGTCATTATTAATTTTGTTTATCACTCCAAAAGAACTATTAATTTGTTGAAGAATTTATAAAGTTCTTTTGGTAGAACTTGTGGTGGAATTTACTGTGTTAAAATTGTGGTTTGGTTTCTTGGGAGCAATCTTCAGCTTTTCCTTAATCATTCTTTCTTCGTGTAAAGAAAAACATGCCGACAGCGGTTAGAAACTATTTATGGACACCACTATCAGCCTCACTGATGCTAAAATGGAGTTGAGTTTAGAGGCAAAATGTGCTCCAACGTGCTCCATCCTAGCATAAAGGAGGCTGGTGATGGTGTTGTTAATAGATGGTTCCTCACACTGTTAACATGTTTTTTTATAGGAAAAAAGAATGATTAGGAAAAAGCTGACAATTACTTTCCAAAAATCAAATAACTATTTTAACACAGTGAACTCCACTATAAATTCTACCAAAAAAATCTCATATGTTCTTCAACAAAATGGTAGTTCTTGATAAAACAAAATTCATAATAGCAAATCCAACAAACAATAGAATATTACCGTATCTTTTTATTTTTGTCTTTTTCTTCTTTTCTCGAAAAGTAAGTATAGAAAAATATCACCAATACGGAGACGAACACACCATAGGTTTTGAATTGACGATGATAGTGCAACACTTTTCTTTGATAAAATTTTAATAGAGAAAGAGCAAAAGAAAATACAACAACGATAAAAGGACCTTGCCCAAAGTTTCATGAATTTCCGTCTCCAAACTTGAACTTTGACAAAAACTTGTTATTACAAGTAACTCCATCAATATAAATTATCTACTAGAAAACTCGGTGCCGCAGCACCCAACTTTAAACTCATACTTCAAACTTGTTGGGTCTATTGCGATTGACGGAAACAGACTGCATTACCAATTTTTATATTGAAATGCTATAACCAGAGATTATTATTTCAGAGAAGACGACGTGCCTCTCAAAATCAAAAATTCTTATTATTGTGAAGTTCATTCAATTACTGTCCAAACAATGAACCATCTCCATATTGCTTTCAATGATAAAGACACCTTGCAATCACTCCTCCAAACATATCTCAATTCTAAGGTTAAAATTCTAAATAAAAAACAATTTCTTATTTCAAGTTATACAAATTAAAACATGAAAAAAACTTGAAGGCTCTTTAAAATCCCACTTCAAAATGACATACGTTTATGAGCTCCAAGAGTGTCCACAATGGCTAATATCATCTACTTAATAAAGAAGGCCATAGAATTTAGATTTCCATATTGAAATACTATTCGTTTGGGGGTGAAAAAGGAAAGGAAGAAGAAGAAGAAGAAGTGATGTTAATAGATCTGTGTGTGGAGGGGAGGGGAAGGTTCCTATCATTTATTAGGGGTTCTATAAGAGCTTACTTTCCTGAAAAAAGATGTGTTTCATATTAGTTAATACTTTGGGGACACTGTTTCATATGAAAACAAACCAAACCATGAATAAATAATAAAAAGTGAACTGAAATAGCATAAAGAACTCAGATACCACCTCACATGGGCAAAAAGAATATCATGGACAATGAAGGCAGTCACAATTCTCAGCTACCTTCCTCACCAAAGGTGGATTTTCATTTTGGAAGACTTTCCATGGTTGACTTCCGGTCCGGCAACTTCCCCACCAGAAAATTCCGGCAATATCCCCACTCTGCCCGAGATGTCAATAAGATCAAGAATCAGTCGCCCATTGTCTAGTTTATCGCAGAGAATCAGAAGCTATTTAGAGAGGAAACTTACTGGGTCCTTATCTTTAGATGATTCCAACTGAGCATTTCCAACAGGCAGAACCTCAAGGCATCTCTCACAGCAAATAGAAGCGCGACAGATGATGGAGCTGACAACCTTTCTATGCGTAGAAATCTAGAAAGCGAGGAATTTGTTAGTGTTTGAACAGAAGAGAGTAACTCCGCCAAAGACTCTTGCAGCAGCAGCAGCAGCAGCAGCAGCAGCAGCGATGAGAGGGTACCAACGAGCTTCAGAGATTTGGAATCCCCAAACCCTAAATTTTCGCCACTTCCCCCTTTTTCTTCTATGAGATTTTTTGCTGTCTATTATCACTTTAGTAATATTTTGGAAAACACCCAATACTTTGTACGTGTCCTAGAATTAGACACCCACTTATTTGTTTATTCTTCGGATAAATAAAATATCTAATTAAAAACAATATTTTATTTCGTGTATACCTCTCATAATTAAATATTTTATTTAGTCACTGGAGTTGCTTATGCACAGAAACGTCGAGAAAAATTGCAGAGTCATTGGAATTGCGGTTCTGCAAACAACTTACGTTTCGAGAAGAAAGTTGGCCCAAAACTTAGTTTTGCTGTGCAATGCAGAACCCAACTTGAATCCCAAGCATAATCTGTTGAGAAGGTGTTGGAATCTTCGATTTTTCTCCATTTTTTCCTCTCAGTCTCTTTCTTCTGATATGTAACCCACCGTGTCTTTTTTTTTTTTCTAATTCATCACTTAGATAGGTGTTATTCTATTAGAAGAGGAATATGGATATGTCTGAAAAAAATTTATTGTTTTGAACAAAAACAATAAGAGAAAGTACATAATTGAAATGGTATTGAGGGAAATGGAAATTTTGAGGAAAAGGAAAGACGGAAGAGGGCTGGAACTGAGATGATTATTAAAACTGGTTTATTTTATTTTATTTTATTTTATTTTGAAAACTTTAAACATTTTTTCTTGCTTTTTTCTTTTTGAATTCAATTGTTTTTTAGATTTTTTTATTTAAATAAATAAAATAAACGTAATTATTACCGAAATAAATAATTTTAAAAATATTTATTGATTTGCGTTCCTTAGTCATATTTCGTTTACACTGTAAACGAGATACATGTTGTATCTCATTTACAGTGTAAACGAGATATGACACGTCAGCTTCAACGCGTCTATCTCGTTTACAGCCTGTTTCTGGACCCCATTTTGACTTAGTCAAATTCTTTCTCCCTCTCTTTTTACCCTTTCCTACAATATTTGAGTCTGATACGGTGATGGCACACTAGGCGGAAAACGACGGAGACATCAACAGACTAAACGAGACATCGCATTACGTTGGGACAGCCGACTTCGAGGTTAGTTGCTTTCTATTCGGTTAATCTAAGTATGTGGACATTGTTAGGGAAGTCTCGTAGTGACAAGCAGTGAGTAAAATGCTTTAGGGATTGGACTGTATGATGAATTTAAAACAATGTTTGCTTGTGTAAGTTTGGTATGACTTAATTAGGATTTGCTTATCGACATAAGTAATTTAGAGACATCTGTAAAGTAGACACATGGTAGTATGTTCCTAAGTAGTAGTAGTACTTTGATCTTAAGTAGAGTAGAAAAATGTATTATTATCTCTTTATAGGTTAAAATTTTTTTTTCATTCCACAGAAGCCTTGCCTTTTACTGCCCCGGCGAGTCAGCCATACCCTTCCTCCACCGGATGCCATCGTCCCGTATCTGGCTGAGGCCGGATTCGGCGACATGGTGCCCCTCAGGGACTTCAAATTTGACAATTTTCGGATTTCGGCACTCGTGGAGCGATGGCGTCCGGAGACGCACACGTTTCATCTCTCGTAGGGTGAGGTCACTATCATCCTGCAGGACGTGGCGTACTACCTAGGCCTATGTGCACACGAGAACCCCGTTAGGGGGTGCCTTTGTGACTTTGGTAGGTGGTACAGCACGGAGACGTGGGTCATGGTGGAGCAACTGCTTGGTGCCAGGCCTCTAGGGGCGGCACAGTAGGTTGCATAGAGGAAGGAGTCGTTCACGCTAAAGCTGGTTTGGTTGCGTGATCATGTCCACCAGGTGCCCCCGACTGACGATCCTAAGACCCTCCGACAATATGCCCGATGCTACATTATGTTACTCATCGGAGGGTATCTATTGACAGACAAGTCCAACAACCCGATGCACGTACGATGGCTACCGCTTCTCCAGGACTTCGCAGATCATGGGGCTCTGCTGTGCTGGCTTGGACTTACCAATCACTCTGTTTGGTAGCATAGCGAGGCGTCACGGACATCGCCAGTTGCACTCCGCTTTTGATGAGTTGGATTTACCAGAGATTTCCTCAGTGGTGTCCACCAGATAGAGGAGTCTACCAGTATCCGCTAGCTGCGAGGTAACCGAATATTACTGTCAAATTGGTTGGATTGTAGCAGCAGAGTAGGGATTAGCATCAGGCCAGGGTCCTATACTGGAGGGTATCGATCGATCGGTTACGGTTCGATGAGGTTAGTCATGAAATTAATGTTTTGTTATTTTAAATACTCGCTGTGTTGTAAATCTTGGTATTTTGTTACACATTTTTTATTCAGTTTGCATGGAGGGTGTACGATGACCCTGCGCTGTAGGCCCTGTGCCCATATTGGTTCCGTGATGAGGTGGAGTGCGGTACATGGTTGTCGGCCGTTCCGCTAGTCTGCTTAAACATTGTCCGGTTTCACCATGTTGATCGAGTGAAACGGCAGTTCAATGGGAAGTAGCCAGTGCCAGGCATTCCAGTGAATCTTGACAGGTATGAATGGTGGTTAATTTCTTCAAAGTTATGCTAGTTGCGACACACTCGGCAAGTGCATGACGGCACGAATAGTGGAGGGATTGGAATAAGCCGCAGTCACACGTACCCTCCGATAGCCGAACACGGAAGGAACCCCCCCAGCCCTCAAACGGCTCAAGCTCCTCCACAACAAACACGGAGGCCTGCCTGTCGCAGTGAGTGACACGCATCTTCGATATCCCTTCTCTGTTCTTCTCAATGGCGGCCAAGAGTCTCTGTGAGAATCGGCATCTAGCAGCCAGTTGTGACTGCGCCTCCTTCGTCACGAACAACTTCTGTAATCTCTCGTACGTGATGCGCACAATGGCAGAAATTGGCAAGTACTGGGTGCCTTTCAACACTGCATTGATGCATTCGGACAAATTTGTCGTCATGTGACCAAACCGACACTCGTTGTCGCAATGTTGTAGTCAAATCTGCTTCCTAAAACGACCAGCCCAGTCAACCATCACCGGCGAGACTCCTCTCAACGCATCCATGTACCACTCGTAACCTGCCTTGCTTGGACTATAAGCAGCGTTAATGAGGTATCTCTTGCCCTCGGCTGACTTGAACTGAGTCATGAAATTCGCAGCCATGTGTCTTATGCAGTAAGCAGGTAGGCACTTGGGGGATGCCAACCACTGTCATCGGAGCTAAGCGCGGCCTTGATAGGCTGAGATCTATCGGAGATAACCAGCAGGCCGTCTTGTGAGGTGACATGACGTCTCAGATTAGTTAGGAAGAACGACCATGACTCGGTGTTCTCGGACTCCACAATGGCAAAAGCAATAGGCAGGATGTTGTTACTCCCATCTTGCACCACCGCAATAAGCAACACACCACCATACCTTCCATACAGATGCGTACCATCTACAGAGACAAAGGGCTTGCAATGCTTGAAGGCTTCGACACATGACGGAAAAGACCAAAATACCTTGTCGAACATACTGTAGTCACATACCAGGAGGTGTCCATCGTAGAATGGTTTGACGCGTAAGTCACAAATGGTACCAGGAAAACAGCTCTGTAGTGCTCGAAGCAACTTCAGAACCTTATTGTATGACTCTTCCCAATCCCCATAGATTTGTGCAATTGCCTTCTGCTTGGCCACGGTCGGAACAGGTGTCTCCGGAACACGCTCATCCTCATTCCCACTATCGGACAAGTCGCTGCCACCACTGTCTGCCACGTAATCCTCGTCCGACTCCTCCTCGCCCTCCTCTACCTCATCCACTAGAACGACGACATGAATGGACGGTGGTGCGAGGGGTCGGTCGTCCTGCACATAGGCCGAGTGTACGGAAGGACCACTGCCACTGTGTCCCACCTCTGCAGAAAGCTCCATGACTTGCTCCACCATGATCCTCCCATGGATGTCGAACATCACTCGCACATGCTCGTCCCCTTGAAGTCAGAATAGTCGAAACTGGAAGACTCTATTACCCATAGGAGCCAGCAACCTATACGCCATCCTTCCGATTTCCCTCATTTCTGTTCCACCGAGCTTGCTCAATATCAAACTCCTCAAATCGAACAACGTCTCCACAGGCTGAGTGCGAAACAATATCGGATCCTCACACTCAAATGTCACCCCGTTGTCACCGTTTCTTATACGACAATTGGGATAAATAAGCACAACTATGTACGGACTATTACTGACCATTAATAATGCCCTGTGTTTGTGAAAAATATGAGACACAAAAAGGATAGAAAAAGTTTGTAAAGAATACTAAGGGTTAAACATCTTTTTATAGCTAGTGGGACTTTATTCCAAGTATCTCTTTTATACTGTAAACGAGATGAACATTACATATATCTCATTTACAATATAAAAATATAAAAATTCGTAGTTTTTTATGAAGATCTGTTATTGATTTTTTTTATATCTTTTTTTATTATTTGCTTTATTGCTTTTAGTTAAATGAACTTAGTCAATTGTTTTTGTCCAAGTGATGTCTTGGACTTATGGCATATACATATGATATAATATAAACTATTAAATTGTTTTTTTTAATTAATTTGAGAATAATTATAAAATTCATTTTATTTGTTAATTTTTTTTTACATTTTTTTATAATTTACAAGTTATGTTTATATTTTGTTTTATAATTTTATAAATTATAATTTTATTATAATCAACCGAATTAAAGTAAAAATTACGAGCTTATTATCTTGCTCATAATATAATTTTTAAATAGAAACAAGATAAAAAAAGATGAGCGATTTTGCTATAAAAGAATGCCAACAATTAGCTGATGAGTGATAAGTGATAAATAAAACCAAACCAACATCATTTATGTTAAAATTGCTTCTGTAACAAATCAAAGCTTTTAATACGCTTGGCATCATTAACATAGGAGAACAAGCAAAAAGGTAGAGATTAGAGAAACAATAGTCTCGTGAAATTATAAATATTTAAAAAAAAATTATAAAATTGGATTTAATCATTATATTATGGATTTTAATCTTCTTTTGCCAGTCTTAAAACGTACTTCTAAAGAAATTTAAAAAGTAAAAGAAAAAGAAATTATATATGACAAATTTTTATACAAATCTGTGTTTTATTGTTATATAAAGAGTAAAGACATTCAATTTGATTTATCATTCTTTTTTTTTAAGTTTTTTTTTTTCGTTTTTCGACCATGCACCGTTGGATGAATACCTTCAGTGTAGTGTTTTTGGGAAATCTCCACCTTTTATTATACTGTCCTGCTTTCGGACATCTTTGTATTTTATTTTTTTAATAATTAATGGAATATAACCTACTATCTTTGAAAAAAAAAAAAAAAGAGTAAAGACATCTTCATTTAAGTAGTTATATTAATTAACTATATTATTGTTTTATGATGATTATGATGGTTTTTTTCTTTTTTGGTGGAAGGAGAGGGGTCAAAACCCCAAACAACAAAAGAGAAAAATTAAGAGAAATCTAGACAGAGTTTTTTGTCCTAATAACACCAATACAATTAGAAATAAGTGAATACATTATAGTAGAAGAAAGGGTATCATAAATATGAATCTCTAACGACAGAACTTGGCCCTGTTTTGCCATATAATCTGCTACCAAATTTGTTTTTCAAAGGTTGTCAGTTAATACTAGAGATTTGTTTTTTTGGCTGGATAGTTTAATCCAGTTGAAGAGTTTGTCTTCAGAGTTGGAGATATTTTGGATTTCTATCTCCCTTTTTTAGTACATATAATTAGTTGATTCTTAATTTTGTCTCCATCCCAAATCGTGTTTTTTATTTTGGTAGAAAAATCAGCAAGTTTGGAATAATATTTATAGAACTTTGCAGCTTCTTCTAGTGTCTCAAAAATTATCCCCACCTTTAGGACAAATCTTTCATCCACAACACAACTGGTTTGCACGGTAAACCAAAAACGTCATTAAAGGTGAAACAATTCTATAATACTTACCGAATCGAAAGGTTACTCATAGTAAACGAAAGATAATCCATTATACAAAACTAAATTCGAAACAACTCTGTCTACAATTTAGATATTATCAATTCAATTCAATTCAGATTCAGATCACCTCTGTCCATTCAATTCAATTCAAATAAAATTAGCAATTGCATTCCATTGAATTCGATTCAAAATTTAATAATTTAAACCTCATCAAATTGATGCGTTTTGGAAGAATAATCCAAATTGCACTCATTCAACTGACTTGAAGTTGATTTATTCATTGTTTCAATTCAAAAGTCCATATCGAAGAAAAAAACAAAGAAGAAGTAGAAGAACGACGAAGCTAATTACGTCAAAGTCAATCTAGATCCATAATGCAGAGAACAAGGAATTTTATTAGGTTGAAGGAGAAGAAGAAGAAGAAGAAGAACGAAAACGCAAGAAGAGAACAAGGTTTACGTTCAAAAAAATTTATCATGCAGAAAAGATTTACGTTATATACGTTATATGAGGCGCGTGTATAACAAACGACTGTAGGGTGGAGGAATGCGCGTGTGGAGGAAGTTACTTGGATAACATCCATGTATTTTTTACATGGATGTAAAATTTTTCCCTTATTCAAATATTATTTACAAAAATAAATATCTTTTGAATAATTTTTTTTATGAGTGTAATTTTTATTACAGATTTTGGTATGATTATTCTTTCTATTTTTATCATTATTTAAATATATATATATTAGAGATTTAAATTTTTCTAAAGTGAAAAATTAAAAACTTAATTATCCTTAAATTAAAATAATAGAATTTACACGGATCACACCTAATCATAATTACAAATTCAACATGAATTAGTGATTAATTATCTATTTTGTCATTTTACAATTTTTTTTCCATATATTAGTACTAGGACAACTATTTGTTAAGATTTGGTCAAAAATTAATTTAGTAATGGATTAAATAATGGCAATAATTATGAATATGGGTGCATGGTGTGTTGTCCACAAATGTGAATCTGCGTTGTTCAATAACCTGCAAAACGTAGGTACATTTTGCTGGGGACGAAAACAAAAAATCTGCAACTGCTGCAAAACACAGGAGCAGCTTTTGACTAGTCTGGGGTTCCTAAAATGCAGCTTGTGTTTGGTAGGCGAAGAAGGCAAGTCGCAGGTTGCGATTGACAGCTTCCATCCTTGCATGCGCGACAGGTGTCCCCATGGGTGATAAATCCGGTTTTTATAACCCCAAGCGCAAGTGTTTGTGTGTGTGAACTTTGAAGAAGCAAGAGTGAAACATTGACGAAGTTTGTGTTGGGAGTTGAAAGCAAGAGTGAAACTCATGGAGCATGAAATAACAAATGACAACGGACATTCATAAACAAAAGTCACTCCTTTGTGTGTGTCTGATATAATCTCACCGTTATAATACATTCGCAAGTTGGTAATACCTTTCATAACTTCAATCTCACCTAACTCAACTTTTTTGACACAACTAACTGCCAAAAAAATTTAGAACTATGACTTATATGCAAGAAAGAAGAATAGAAAGAGTAGAAGTGGAGTGAGGCATTCGAATGAATCCTACTTCATATTTATAGACAGGACTCTTGATTAAAATATTTTTTTAATCAAAATGCAACCTGCATTTTAAGCTTTCGAAAAAAAATCTGACATTTTAATAACGCAACCTGTGTTTTGTTTCTTTAAAAAAAAAAAAACCTGATACAAAACCAAAAACGCAATCTGCGTTTTGTTTTTTTTTTTTAAATAAAATATTGCCCTCCCCCAGTAAACGCAGCCTGCATTTGAGCTGAAACGAAATAAAAAAATTTGAAAAACTTCAAAAAAAAATTAAAATGCAGGTTGGGTTTGTATAATTTGTCCATAAAAAAAAATTTAAAAAAAAGAATAAAAGGCAGGTTGTGTTTTGAATTGACACTATAATAGTAAAAAAATTTTGCCTATACCCATTTCATTGCACTACACCAACATTTTTCCCATAAAAAAAAAAATGAGCCAGATTTGGTTCCTCCATTATAATACCTTTTGTGGACATTTTATTCCTCAAATTTGATAGTAATTTTCAAAAGTAATTTATTAAAAATAGTTTTTAAAAAATAACATTTTAAATATTATAATGGAATGAAGAAGAATGGATTATCTTGCTCCACATTAAAGACAAACATAAACAAGTGTATGCAAACCAAATTCGTAACATACCCAACCAACTCAACTTTGAAGAGAGTACATTTCTTAGAAAATCCATAAACTAGTACCACCCATTATATATAGGAGGGCTCCCTATAAGGTTTCTATTGTATATACATTATATAAGCAACTAATAAAGCGGCCTCTTTACAACAATAGCAATTCAACGGCCTCTTTCGGGCCTCTACCGTATGCCTCATAAGGGAGTGGCTTGAACTCCCCTCTATCAATTCTGTGCAATAACGGGGTGAAGATCTTCCATGATGCCTGATATAGTTAAGCACATTACATTAGTCTTTTCAAGGATATATGAAACATTGTATCAAACCATGTAACAATTTGTTACCTCCAATTCATCTCTACGAACGAATTGTGGCTGATCGCCTCTAATCCTGAAAAACACGATACAATTGCCATTATTATTCAACTCAAATCTGTTTCTTTCGAACTATCGAACTGATTGGTAAGTCATCCGTTAGTGTTATTATGTGGCTTCGATGTATAATAAAAGAATGCTAGAAAAAATTGATAATTCATAAAATAAGAACTGGGAAAGTGAAAATACGCGTCGAGAATGAGATTCTCATGAGCATCCTCAATGGTAACCCCTTCTTTCCGCCAGTAGAGCAATTCCTGTTCGCTTTGATGTGTGAACATATTCAAATTACCTAGCTTGTACTGCAACAACAGCAGATATCATGGATTTGTAAAAGTCTTATGCAGCAAATGCATAATCTAAATCTAACATATAATGGTTTTTTAATACACTTAACATTAAATTATCAAGTGAATGAATACAAGAAATCAATAGATGGAGTGCACATCTTCAGTGATTCGGCAAGAAGATTTAGTCAGATTATTACAAGTTGAGATAAAAATAAAATAATTTTGGATTTAACCGTGCCAATTCCGCATTTAGATATCACGAAATTTGATTCCAAACAGTGTATTGGGAGATCTATATTTGCTATATGAACATCAAACTTCCAATCTCAATGAATGCATTTGACAATATAGAAAATCGTTGAAATGTAGACGATCATATACCATAAGCTTCATGTAAATAGTTTCTAAAGGCTGTAGGCAGATACGAAACCCATTTCTCCGATGCTTCTGACCTAGACATGCACAAGTTTACAGTGAGGTTTTGTTTTGCAGGAATCGATATTTAGATGAATGAGGAAAAGTATTTACTAGAAAACATTTATATTCACTTTCAAAGCCGATAAAGAACAGGTATCTATGTTTGTCATGTTTGCGATTATGGATTATTGAGATGATCATCATCTCAATACTTTTTATGTATGAAGAGATAACACCCAAAAATGAAAAAGGTACGGTACCAGAAAATTTCTGGAAAATTTCATGAGGAACATCCTTGAAAATATCATCAGGAACATCCTTGAATTGAACTCGTATATCTGTTTTTCTAGAATCCAAGGCCTTCCCTGCTTTTAGTATGAAAGGAACACCTGATGCCAAAAAGAAAATCATGGAATGCATGACAAGTTAATTATGTTTATTTTCCTTTGGGAAGAAAATGATAAAGATTTTATCATACCTTCCCATCTTTCGTTGTGTATGCACAGAATAACAGATGCAAAAGTTGGAGTGTTCGAGTCATCAGGTACGACTGGGTCATCTCTATAGCCCTCATATTGTCCAAGAACAACCTCATCGTCGCTAATAGGTACTACTAATTCAAGAACCTGCATTTTTTGTGACCAATAGAAAACATTTTAGACTTTGATTGCATGCTATGGAACATCTCAAAATCTAGATAAATATTGAAGTGCAACAACAAAAGGTTCCAGTTATGCAAATATCTCATTGATTCAATTGAAATTTGCAAGTATGAGAACCCGATTTAAAAGGAGAACAAGGATTTTCTGCTGATATTGATGGCCTCATATCAGAAAAGTCGAATGAAAGAGCAGCATAACATGATAATTTCGGCATAAATTGAAGGGAAAATGCGCGCACCTTCACTCTCTCATCCCGAATGTGCTCGGAATTGAGAGAAACAGGCCTTTCCATAGCAACCAAACAGAGAACCTAAATGGCAGAAAAGTGATGAGAAAAATTCAACATATTCGATACCTTATGAGCTTTGATTAAACAGAAGCATCCACCTGACAAGACAAAATAATTATAACAGTGTCAAAATATATTATTCTATATCATTATAAAAATGAAGAGTTCACCTAAAGCAGATGGTTTTGAATAATGTCTCGGATAATTCTGCCAAATTAAAAATTGTACACTAATGATGTATACTTCCACAGACGTAATAAGAGAAATTCTATACAAAACGAATAATAGATATTCAATATTGATGCATATAAAAAAAATGAAAAATCAAAGTTCAACTTTCAATATCATCGGTGAAAGTAAAATTGCTATACAGAAATTCTTTTCAATAGTATCTCTCACTCATCATTTGAAAGCATCATTGAATAATTTGACTAAAGCAAAATTCTACACATACCCATATTGGTCAAAATATCCACCATGGACTTCAACTTTAAAATCCTCTTTGAAAATTACCTGCAATGAAATCAGCAGCCAAATGTTCATTTGGTGTGCACATAAAAAAAATGTTGACAAGATTAACCCTTAAAAGTTACAACCTTGGGTGAAACCATTAAGCCAATTCCGTAACTTTGACTTAAAAAAAAATCTCACCTGTACATTGTCAATGTTGTCACGGTTCCAAAGAGACAAAAACAAATGATTTGCAAAACGAAGTACCAACTGCCGATATGAATAAAATGAAAAAGGTTTAGACAGAGCTCATGGAGCAGACAATAAGTATTAAGTACATCATCATATAACCATTTTTTACCATTTTCTGCACTAGTTCTTTTCCCAAGTAGTGACCAATACGGTAGATTTGTGGCTCCTCAAACAACTATCCAATCTGAGTACTTAGTTCTTCTGCAGATTCTAGGTCCTTTCCAAAAGGCTTCTCAACAACAATGCGTGTCCACCCACCAAGATTGGCTAAGAAAAGGCAGCAAATGTAGCATCAATAGAAACAAAAGTTAGACATTCAGGATAATAAGCTAAAAGTTATTTCATTATTATTTCCTTTTTAATCGATACATAATAAATAATAACACATGCAGTCATCCTGTAAATCCAAAATCTACACCGGCAGCAGCTGTATTTTAGAACATTTAAACATAAAATATATGTTAGAACCATAGATGATAACTCATACATTTATTCAGGCAACAAGTCTTGATCATCTTGCAAACAAATGGATATACTGAAGGAGGAAGTTCAAGATAGAAAAGCCGCCGAGACGAACCCCCTCCGCTGTTTTTTGAATATTCATGCTCTGAAATCTCTTTGTCCAACAAGCGAAAATCTTCCTCAGAATCGTAAGAGCCACTTATGTATTTGATCTAAATGGAAGAGAAAAAATGAGACAAAATGAACATTTTAGGCTGATAAGAAGTGTTTTTTAGTGAGACTAAAATGAAATTTATATACAAGTACAACAACGCAAACAAGGGAAATGCTAACCAGATTCAGAAAATCCCATACATCTTCCACCTGTTTCGGGGAATGAAATTTGGCAGGAATAAGATACCTGCACGAGTCATGTTTGTTATGCTTATAAACAGTTTAAATGCTATAAATTAAAATCTATGAACTAATAGGATAACACAGTTTCTATAAAACAACTTCGTGAAACAACCCGCGAACAATTCATGAAATGTTGATCATAGAAAAAAGTGTATAGTAAAGATTGTTTGGCTAATTCAAAGCAAACAATTGCAACCATAAACTCGTCTCCCTGCATTTATGTATTGTCCATTCTAGAATATCAGGGAAGATTGTAACTGATTGCCATCATTTCCCCTTTGGTATTTCATAAATATTTGGAAAAAGGAAGATGCACTTTTCTTTCTGGAAAAAGCCTCACTCTCGCAATTCATCTCTCAGTTCGTCATCAGAGATTTCTTTGCTTGCATAACCAAAAATTTGAACTTCTGTTGGTGGTAGTAATCCCTAAAAATAAATTCACCAAGCATAAGAAATAAATCCTTCAAGAAAAAGGAAACAACTATTAGAAAATATCCCATCTACAAAAAGAACAATAGCATGGCGATCATCTTCATCATTTTTCCATTTTAGTTTCACCATAGTTCTATGTAACACGCCAATTAGACATGATCCAAAGACTTTGATATATTGTTCTATGAATGGAAGGCACCACACCAACCTTCTCATACAGGTGGAAAAGTGCCAGAAACAACGACTTCTTCTCAGCCAGATCACCGGAAGCACAAAGCAAAATAATGGAGAATGAGCCAGTTTCAGATACATTTGAAGACTCTCTTGTTCCCATCCTTTAGCAACTATTTATCACGTATCAAATCAGAAGAAGAACTTAGAATCCCTTACCCAGAATCTCCCTCATCTTCTTACAAAAAGCCCACTCTACTTACTCAAGAATTAGGGAAGTGCTTTTTGGAAGGACAGGGTTGTTGTTGTTGTTGTTGCAAAAATCTCGATTGATTTTTTCATGGTTTCAGACCATGCGTAGGGTTGATTCTAGCTCCATATATAGCCTGCCAATCTGCAGCGCTGTTGGCTTCCCGGGCTATCCATTATTTAAAAAGGGTCTTTTTTTTTTTGTGACTAAAAGGGTCTCTTTTATTATTGAGGTTTGGGAAGTTGATTGTATAAAATAAAAAAATATAAACAATGAATGAATACAATTCTAAAATTTAAAATAAAAATATTTATGATAAAACAAAGAAATAAAGAGAAATTTTTAGTAAATAAAAAATTAAATATTAATGTAATAATAAATTGAATCAAACAACATATATTTAAATTAATTAAATTAAATAATTGATATATCAAATTAAGTATAATTATTTGGTTCAATAAAATAATTTAAATAAATAAAAATATCTTATAAATATACTATCTAAAGATTATAACATTTTTAAAAATCATTAATCAAATACACAAGACAAAAAATTAATGCAAATTAAAATAAAATTAATTCATTTATTCCAATCAAATCAAATAATTAATATAAGAGAAATGCTAAAAAATTATCAAAATTTACTATTTTTGGCCGATCGTTAACTATCAATATTTAAAAGTGTGAGCTAAAATATATTGTTATATTACTAAACTAAGAAAATTAGGCTGATGGCCAAAAATAATAGGAAAAAAAATTGAATAACCCTCTAATATTTCTCTTAATATAATTAATTAGTTATAGTTAATATAATCAAATAAAATATTATATAATTTAATATTTATCTCAATTAAATCAAATCAAATACATGATTAATTATAATATTTTTAAAAGTCATTAATTAAAATAAATAAGACAAAAAATTGATACAAATTATAATAAAATCAAATAATTAATGTAATTAATTAATTATAGTTAATGTGGTTAAATAAAATATAAATAATTTGATATTTATCTTCATCAAATCAAATCAAATAAATAATTGATTAATTAATGTATTTAAATAAACCAAATAAAAAAAAATAAAAAATACTTTTAAAAACATACTACGTCAGCTATATTATTAATTGAAAATTTAATTTTAATAATATATTATAATCAAAACAAATAATTGATATAATTGATTAGTTATAATTAATACAGTTGAATAAAATATTAAATAATTTGGTATTTATCTCCATCAAATCAAACAAATTATTAGTTATGATAACACTTTAAAAACCATTAATAGATACATAAGAAAAAAAGATAATATAAATTAAAATAAAATAAATTTATTTATTTCAGTCAAATCAAGTCATTAATATAATTGTTAGTTATAATTAATAACATCAAACAAAATATTACATAATTTAATATTTATCTCAATCAAATTAAATAATTAATTATTGCATTTAAATAAATCATATAAAATAAACTAAAAACACCTTCAAGAATATACCATGTCACATTATCAGTCATGCTATTAATGGAAGAAATTCGATTTTAATAAATATAATAAATAATAAATTATGTAATCAATTATACACAAATTAATATTTAATGATTATTGATGTTAAAATTCGTCAATCATTCTAATATTGTAATTCATATTCTTTAAATTATTATTATTATAATTCTTTTCCCTTTTTTTTTCAGGCAGCCAATAATTAATATTCAATATATCATTAATTATTAGTTTTTATTATTCGTCGAGCTCAAGGTCCAGATTCTTAATGTACAACGACGCCGTAACGAACTGCTTCAACGCATTCGCAGCACTCGTCGCCGTCAGTAAAGAAGCGGCTGTGACATTGTTATGCGGATCCAATAGCATCGTGGCCTCCATCACAATTGTCACCTCACTCCTCTTTCTTTCTCTCTCGATGTAGTCTCCTTCTTTTCCAATCCATCACCATCGTTGCCACCTTTTTCTCCTTCTTCGATCGTGCTTTCTTTTGTCACGGTTGCTGTTTCCGTCAGCAGCGAATTCTTTGTTTTTTCTTTCTTGTTAATGTCTGATGATATCTCCATGTATTTTGAACCCCAGTATTCAATCAGAGAGAAAGAGAACGCAAGAAAAAAAGAAAGAAAAAAAAGAGAAATAGAAAGAATTTAGCAAAGAATTAATTTTTAAACTTGAATTGAATTAAATTTGTGCACTCAATAAAGAAGGATAGCGCTTAAAATTTGAATATCGAGCTCAACTCAATCATTTTTTTTAAACAGTATATTAGAAACAATCAAACAAATTTAATTTGGACTTTGGAAGGTAAGATTTTCTTTTGAAGCAGCACAGT
This sequence comes from Arachis stenosperma, assembly GCF_014773155.1. NCBI lineage: Eukaryota > Viridiplantae > Streptophyta > Magnoliopsida > Fabales > Fabaceae > Arachis > Arachis stenosperma. The sequence continues at coordinate 7,936,999 of NC_080378.1, forward strand.
CATTACCGCTTCTATCTGATTTTGGTATATTTTCTTTCTTAAATGGTCGGAATATTAAATCAGACCAATTTAAAATTTGATTCATTAATTTTGTAGTTATCAGAGCCAATTTTAATAACTATGATTATGATTATATCTTTATTTTTTATATTTTATTTTTATTTTTAATAATTAATATCTTATTTTATTATCATTAAATTACTAGTAAAATAATTAGTTAATAATTATACTTTAATCATTCCTCCTTTTACTCTATTTATTCAAATATTACTTACAAAAGTTAATATCTTTTGAATCATTTCTCTGATGAGTATAATTTTTGTTACCGATTTTGATATGATTGTCTTTTCTATTTGTATCAGTATTTAAATATATATACTAGAGATTTAATTTTTTCTAAAGTGAGAAATTAAAAACTTAATTACCCTTAAAATAATAGAATTTACATGGATTACACCTAATCAAATTTACAAATTTAACATGAATTAGTGATTAATTATCTATTTTGTCATTTTACAATTTTTTTTCCACGTATTAGTACTAGAAAAATTATTTGTTGAGATTTCGTTCCTCCATCATAATACCTTTTGTGGACATTTTATTCTTCAGATTGGATAGTAATTTTCAAAAGTAATTTATTAAAAATAGTTTTTAAAAATAACATTTTAAATATTATAATGGAATGAAGAAGAACGGATTAACTTGCTCCACATTAAAGATAAACATAAACAAGTATATGCAAACCAAATTCGTAACATACCTAACCAACTCAACTTTAAAGAGAGTACATTTTCTTAGAAAATCCATAAACTAGTACCACCCATTATATATAGGTAGGCTCCATATAAGGCTTTTATTGTATATACGTTATATAAGCAACTAACTAATAGCGCGGGCTCTTTACACAAATGGGTATTTTAACATAGCCCGCTTTTTGCAGCAATTCATCGGTCTTTTCTAGGCCTCTATCGTATACCTCACAAGGGAGTGGCTTGAACTCCCTCTATTAATTCTGTGCAACAATGGGGTGAAGATCTTCCATGATATATGAAACATTAGTCTTCCAAAGATATATGAAACATGGAACTTTCTTCAATGGAAAAAGTATATTTAAGTTTTTAGTGGTCTAAAATTTTCTATAAATCATGATCATTGAATTTTTAAATCGATGGCTAAAATTTAAAATTTTTATTAATAATATAATAATTATATTTATGTTTAAATAATTTTACAAATACTTCTATTTTAAAATTACATTTTTGTCTTTTGTCCCCTTCTTTCATTTTTTTTCTCCATCACCTCTTCACTGTCGTCACTGAAAGGAGGAGCACGACCGCCATGAGGAGCCGCCGACGTCGTCATCTTCTCAGGCTGCCTCTGTGTGCGCCGTCCTCGCCATCTGTGGAGCACGACCGCCACGAGGAGCCGCCATCGTCGTCATCTTCGCGGGCTGTCTCTGCGTGCGCTATCCTCGTCGTCGGTGGAGTTGCCAAGCTGTCGCCGTTCGCCACTTTCAGTGTTGCCGTCGACGCTGTTCAGTGGGGGAGGAAGAACTGCAATATGCAGAAAGGGTGATATAAGGTCAGTTTGGTTTAGGTGTTGAGCAAACTGAGAACCGAACTGATCAAAGCAAGGGGGATCATGACGGATGGGATATATGCAGACACAGCAATTTGGTTGACCACACAAATTCAATCATCCATTCTATACCGTTATAAATGGAGACAATTAACAAAATAATGGTTTAATGATTTAATCGCAAAGCAAATTTGAAATTTTCATCAAGGTTATTAAATGAGCATCCTTCGAACTAAAAAATAAATAAATAAATGTTTCACATAATATGAAAGAATGACTGAACTGGGAAAAAAATAAATAAATAATTATGGAGAGAAATTAAGCGGCAAAAGCCATACTGCTTGAAGTGTGACATGATCACCCCATTCACCACTCCTTCATTTAAGATGAAAGTAAAAAATTGATTTTTAGTTAGCCGAAAAGAAATTGCCCACACATACACACAGTGCTACAAATGGAGAAGGATCATCACCTAGACATTTTCTCCAAAGAGAAATGCTAGGGGCAGCAATTTTGATATTTTGTAATTATCAATTGGCCATCAATAGTATTTTTAATGGTGTGAGATTACATTTAATAATATCTCTATCACTTTTGTTTTGATGGTTAAGTGCTGACCAAAAAATACAAAAGTTGCTGGCCCCTAGATTTTTCCTTCTCCAAATAGTCGCCGTATTCCATGGGAACATACCCATCATATATTTCTGGATTAGAGCCATTGTGGTGCTGTTGGGTGGCAGTGGTCAGAGCCACTGCTGATAGAGTCTGCCAGAGCTTCTGTCTTAGAAAATGTGAGAAAAGGAAGAAGATGTGAAAAGAGAAAGAACATCAGAATATTTATATAATTTATTATTTTATTTTATATTTTTTTTCTAGACCACAAAGAACTTAAATATATTTTCTCCACCTAAGACAAAGCCATAAAACATTGTAACAAACCATGTAACAATTTATTACCTCCAATTCATCTGTACGAACGAATTGTTACTGATCGCCTCTAATCCTGCAAAACACGATACAATTCTCCTCCAATTCATCTGTTTCTTTCGAACTATCGAACTGATTAGTAAGCCTACCGTTAGTGTTATTATGCGGCTTGGATGTATAATAAAAAAGGCTAGAAAAATTTGATAATTCATAAAACATGAACGGAACATACGTGTTGAGGAGATTCTCATAAGCCTCCTGAACGGTAACTCCTTCTTTCCCGCCAGTAGGACAATTCCTGTTAGCGTTGATACGTGGACATCTTCAATTCTTCAAATTACCTAAGTTCTTTGAAATTCTGATTTATATATGACTTAAATTTATTATAATAGGTTATTTATTAGTGATAGTTTGTATTTTTTTATTTTTTATTTTTTTTGTTCATATTGATAATCTAATAAAGGTGTTGCATTCACTTGTTTTTGTTTCTTTTATTTTAAAAATCTAATCTTTAGCACAATTGGTTTAATTGAACTAAAATATACTGGATAAAAATAATATTTTATTAAACATTTTATTTGTGTATAACAAATCAATCATGTACTATATTTTTATGTATCAGTTATTGGATAAGCATATTTATGAAAAATGAATAAAAATACTTATTCACAAGCATAATAGATGTCAGTAAATTTTCTGATAATTCTTCTTAATAATTTAATCTAATGTACGTTCTTGCAAAAACTAAAAAAATTTGGGAAAATTCCACTCCCCTCCCCTGCGAGATGTTAAAATGACACTCCCCTCCCTTCTATTTTATAAATGTACATTCCCCTCCCTTCTAACTTTTAAAAACCTCCTCTTTAATCCATTTTAAATTTTTTGTGTTAACTTTATCCATTTTTTAAGAAAAAATAAATTATTTTTTAAAAAAATATCCATTAACAAAAATTTTATTTTTTATCATTAAATTTTACTTATCAAAATATCCTTTAATAAATTATTTTTTATTAATTGAATTGTATTTTTATTAAAATACTTTTAAAAAAATTAATAATTAAATTATTTTTTCTAAGATATCCATCCTTCAATAATTTTTTAATTATTAAATTGTGATTTTACCAAAATTTTTATGAACAATTATTTTTATATTTTACTATTAATTTTTTGATATCAATATATATTATTTTAACATTAAATAAAAAATTTTTACCACTGTTAATATATATTGAAAAATAATCTTACTAAAATTTTTTATTTAATATTAAAATAATATATATAGATATCGAAAAATTAATAGTAAAATATAAAAAAATTGTTAACGAAAATTTTGATAAAATTATAATTTAATAATTAAAAAATTATTGAATGATATTTTAGAAAAAAATAATATAATTATTAAATTTTTTAAAAAATACAATTTAATCAATAAAAAAAATAATTTATTAAAAAATATTTTAGTAAAAAAATATAATAATAAAAAATAAAATTTTTGTTAATGGGTATTTTTTTAAAAATAATTTATTTTTTCTTAAAAATGGATAAAGTTAACATTAGTTAACACAAAAAGTTTAAAATGGATTAAAGAGGAGGTTTTTTAAAAGTTAGAAGGGAGGAGAATGTACATTTATAAAATAGAGGGGAGGGGAGTGTCATTTTAATATCTCGCAGGGGAGGGGAGTGGAATTTTCCCAAAAAATTTAGAATTAGAAATATACAAATTTTTAATGCTCTATTTAAATTTAATTTTTTTTAAATAACTATCTAACATATAATCATATTCCTTTTAGATATTATTGTTTATGTTCACTCTCTTCATAATTTAAAAAAAAAATATTTATTGGTTGTATAATCTTTAGTTAATTAGATAAAAAAATAAACATGCTTTAGAAGGACCAAAATTCGAATAAGATATGCTTGCAGAGTAATAATTTTATTTTTGAGGGGATCAACATTTAACTTTGACTTATTGCTCTATTTTACAATTTAATTGTTCTAAGAATGTTATCTTAATAGATATTTGATATTAAAATATATATCATTTCATTTTGTTAAATATTTTTCTTATTATGATTTTTTGCTATAAATTCATTTTTGTCCTTCTATAATGAAAAAATTGTTCATTGAGTTTTGTCGTACTTTTATCTAAAAGGATGCAGCCAAAAATTTATTTGAACAGCACATCCTTTCTTTTTTTTGATTTTTCTCTTTTAATTTGTATGTTGTTTTTTCTAAATCCCAAGCTCCTCACCCCACTTGAGACACGCAAGATTATTGGAGAAAGGTTGGTCTAGAAATACAAAGATTGAATAAAAAAGTATATTATCTTTTTTTAACTATATATTTTAGTAAAAAAATATATCAGATGAATATGACAAGTAAATTTTGTAAGTTTGATATTTTTATAGAGTTTTGAAATTCAAACTTTAATGTATAGATACATTTTAGACGTCATTGTGTTAGATTTTTAAACTCTGAAACTGTGTGTACATTTGAAAACTTAATTTTAAAATGTACAAACAGTTTTCGAATTCAAAAGCTTAACACAATGACATGTAAAATGTATTTGTACATCAAATTTTAAATTTTAAAACTCTATAAAAATATCAAACTTACAAAATTTAATTACCATGTTCACCTGATATATTTTTCCTACCAAAATTAAATATAAAAATTAAAAAATATGTACTCTTCTATTTAATTCATGTATTCCTAGACCAACCCTCCTCCAATAATCTTCCATACCTCAAGTGATGAGACGCTCAAAAACTAGAAAAAAAACACAAATTAAAAGTTATTCAAATAAATCTTTCACTACATCCCTTCATATAAAAATATGACAAACCTCAATGAATAATTTCTTTTATTATAGCATAACAAAAACGAATCTATAACAAAAATAAGAATAAAAAAATATTTAACGAGCTGAGATGATATATATTTCAATATCATACCTCCATTAAAATAACATTTTTAGAACAATTAAACTGTAAGACAAAATAATAAATCAAAGCTAAGTATTGAGGCTCCTAACAAATAAAATTACTGTTATACAAACATATTCTATTCGAATTTTGTAGTCCGTATAAGACTTAAAGCATCTGAGTTTAAGAGTATTGACATCCATTAATTTTCTTATCTAATTAACTAAAGATCGTGCAAATAACAAATATTTTCTTTAAAATCATAAAAAAAATGAACATAAGCAATAGTGTCTTATGGTTATTTAAAAAAAAAAAACAAATCTAAATAAAGCATTATAAATCTGTATATTTTTTATTCTAAATTCCTTTATGTTCTACAAGAGCATACATTAACTAAATTATTAAAAATTAACAGATGAAATTTACTGACATCTATTATGCATCTATTAAGTATGCTCATCCAATGACTGATGCATAAGAATATAACACATAATTAACTTGCTATACACAAAATAAAAAATTTAATAAAATGTCATATTGATTCAGTGAATTTTAGTTCAATTAAATCTTTTGCCCTTAAAATCAAATTTTTAAAATAGAAGAAATAAAAACAAATAAATGCAGTACTTTTTAGATTATCAGGATAAACAAAAAAAAAAATACAAACTATCACTAATAAACTACGCACTATAGTAAAACTAGTCATATAAATCAAAATTTCAAAAAACTTAAGAATCATATTCAGTTTTGAATTCTGATAGAACCACTCATCATTAAATGATTTATTAAATACTCCAAAACAAAAAATCTTAAAAAATATTTAAAATTTAAAAGAACTAGAAGGAGGAGCAATTGGACACAGAAATAATTTATTATAATAATTTGACAAATGTACTTATAAACTGAGAAATTTATTATATTTCCACCATTTAACTACATTCTATAAAGGATAAATAAACTCTAAAATCTACTTGTTCTTATTTCTGTACATACATTTTCTATCAAAATTGACTATTTTTAGATTCATAGCAAGCATTATTAACACAAGAGTAGTCTATATTTAAACAACCAAAATAAGCGTGGCTGTAACATGATGAATAACACTAGTAGAAATTAAAATATAAGTATGCAAAACATGTAAGTAACATTACTGGTTCTTTAGAACAAAGTTATTGCAATAAATTAATGTATGCACAACAGAAGTTAAATTAATATGATATAAGAACAAAAGTATAAAAACCTAATTAAAAATTTGATGAAATTATAGAAACCGACAGAATAATTAAACCTAAATATAATGTATTTCAAGAAACATAAGCAATACATTTAACATGGGATTTAGATGAATTAATTCTATAGTACCTTTACTGTCAACAAAAATTTTCAACAAAATTATTTACTTTTTCAGCAGATAATAATCTTACAATTTTGCCGCACATATGCCATCATTTGACATTCGAATAATGCTACATATATAAGTTTTTTATGAACTAAATCTAATCAAATTAAATAATAAAATTTAGAAATATTAGTAATAATTAATTTTTGTTATATTAGATTAAATTAATTAAATTTAATTAACAAAAAGATTTAGATGTGTAATATTATTATTAAAAATATCTTTAAATGAATTAGGATTTTAGATTTAAAAAAATAAGTTTTTTTATTTATTTATTTTGATATCTAAGTTGTTATTTTTTTTTTATTATTTGACTTATTTAACGATATTTTTCGGCCCACTAGAAACTGCGGCTACATGCTTAACTTGTCAGTCCCTCCATCATGGTGATGAATCCTCTTAATTATTAAAAAAAAATGAGAGAGTAAAGTGTGACTTCTAACTCTTCATTATTCTCTCTCTTTTTCTCGTGTTTTCTTGATTCTACTTATAAAGTTAATGGTAAAAGATCACACTAACTCTCTCAATTGTTAAAAAAATTGAAAGGATCCATTTTCCAGTCATGTATTTTACCCTTTCATGTTTGTACATAAAGCAACCTATGTATAGCAGAAATTTTTATTTGATGCAACTATTCAATATATCAATTATTTGGAAATGCTTCTCTTCTGAGCTCAAAGTATAACCAATAATGTCCTGTCTCATGTCCCATTTTGTACCTACTTACTATATATTAAAATCTTAGACAAAGATGTCAACAGTTTCAACTTCTTTTGAGTCTCAAATATTCAAAATTATTCACTCTACACTTTCCACTTCAATGCTAGTGGAAACTCTAAATCGGTTAATAATAACAATGTAGCAACTATTACTGGTCCATGTCTACACAAATCCAAATCCTCTTAATTGAACTTATTCCTATTTTAAATTGCAGGTTGAAATTTAGGTAATGGCTTAAGCTTCATACTAACATAACTGTGTCTAGATTTATAAATCCTCAAACAATGTCCTTTTATGTAACATCTATTGAAAAATGCAAGCAAAACTATTATAAAATAGTTTCCTTTCAAATATCACTGCAATTTAATATATAATGGGCAAGAAGATAGACATATAATTTTAAGGTTTAAAAAGATGCATATGATTTTAAACTAATCAAACTTTTAAAAAATAACACTAAAATTATCTTCTCTAATATAATGTCAAAAAATCAACGAAAATATTTGTCATACCCTGAGTTGTGAGATGCCTTCCATAAATGTTTAAGCTGTGCATGTTTCGCTGCTGAAGGTACAATCCCACAATTTGTTCCAATCTTTTCAATTCTGTCCTCTTCAAGCCCTTCTTCTCCAAGGCCTTCACCTCTGCCATGGTGGGGTGTAGTCCCCACTTCCGTCCTGCGCCACCACTACATGTGTCTCCATCTCGTTTACTTTTCCTGCCAAAAGCCTCCTATCCGGTGCAGTCAATCACTCTCGAAACCCGAGTAAGCTCTGGCACCGGTGCACTGGCGCACGAAACTTTGAAATCAGCCCTAAGATTTTTGTCGCAATCGCCGTATTTTTTTAATAACAGTTCAACAATTAAGAAAAGAAAATATTAACATGCTTTAACTTGTCTAATTCACATTGTATTCGAAGCATGAAAAGTATATCCATCTGAAATTGAAACCCAAGAATGCTTTTAATGTTTATCTATTCTATTGAACATATCAAACTCATTTAGCTTTGCCATGACATCTGTCTTTGGCTGTAGCTTTCCAAATTCGAGAGCATTGACACTATCACATGGACCAACCTATGGATAGAAGAAATTTCTTATTTAACACAACTATCTAATCTATCAAATATTTAGAAAATGCATCTCTTCTAAGCTCAAAGTGTGACTAATAATTAATCGTTATTGTTATAGATTTTTAGTTGTTTTTCTTAGTACTGTTCTACCTTTTTCTTTTTCCTTCTGTCTCAGTCAAATCCTAAAGACAAATTTAAAAATGAATTAGAGATATAATTAAAGAACAAAGATAAAAAAAAGTCACCTAGATTGTGTTAGTAGTATAAACCCTTGTCAGATAATACAACATAAAATAGTTTTGTTATTAAACTGCAGCACAAGTACACCTTTGATTTTAGCTTTAAGTAGAGGGTGAATTCTTGGAGGTGAAATCAATTAGATAGATCTTAGCTTTAAGTCCTTCCATAAACCACCAAATTCAGATAACAGTAAAACTCAAAGATTGCCTATATATTCATTATTCTGTTCTGTATTCTGAATTTTTAATAGGTGTGATCAAACTTGTAGTATACATCTCTTTCTCTCTCTGTAAATTGACATGAACTATTTCACATTAAATAATGAGCTACAGAGTCATTAAAACAAGTTAGAAAATCATATTAGTATTTCAACCCAAATATAGAATAGACAGACATTTGTATCTAATCTGATTTGGGACATTTATATCTCAAGTTGTTCCATCTCATCATTATTTCATCCACTTTGGTCTTTTCCTCAATTGTTCCTTTGCATGCTCCATCTGCATTACGAAACCGACCTATCAATCACAAATAGAAATAATGAACCATTGTACTTACAAAACATTCTAGAAATCTTGCATCACCAACATTTACCTCTTCAAGTTCCATATCCCTGTAGTCATCCAAAACATTGTCACTTTTTCACATCTTCTTAGATTTCTTCGCAGATAATCCCATTGTCAAGCCTAACTTTCAAAAAATAAAAAAAATTTTCTCCATCAAATTCAGAATAAAGTAAAACCTTGGTTAGAAAACTAACATTACAGAGAGTAAATGAGTAAGCAAAAATGTAAATTTTTTTTTGAATTAAGAAATTTTGACGATTTTATATCAAAAATGTAAATTTTTTTGGTAATCAATGTAAATTTAATTTAAGAGTATGTACTAAGAGAAATAATCAACATCGACATAGAGTCACACAAAAAAAATTAACATCGATATAAGTATACTAATGAGCCACAACTACTCCTTTTTTTTTTGTGCGCTTTATACGAAGGAAAAGATTTTAGATTGTCTAATTTCTGCAAAACACAATTAATAAAAATGATAGTGGTATACCAAATCATGACGCGTATATGTGTATATTAGTATATATATATTTCCCTAAACTATAACAAGATATATCCTTTATTATATTTAATGTAACTTCTAATTTAATTTTTTAAGGCAACATTTTTGTTTAAGGTTTTTTTTTGGACATTATTGTTTAAGATTTTTTTTTTGGTCAGGTGAATTGAATAACCCTCAATTCTAGGCTATTATATCCATGCATTATACACTCACACACACTCACACACACTACGTGACTACACTAAGCTAAACTGATTAACAATTCAGTTCACTGTACACAATCCACTTCTAAATTGCATGAAATCCTCATCAGAATCCAAAGTCAGGTCCACAAAGAGATAAATTAAAATAATATAAAGCATTATAAAATACATTATTTTAACCAATATTAGTATGTTTATGGCTAGTTTTAAGTTTACGGCTAAGTACATCGAGGGACAAAAGGGTTCTGATTAGGCTTGTCCAAATATTTGGTAACTAAATAAATTTAGTCAAAATCACTCGAGTCTTGGCTTATTTAATATTTATTAATTATTGTAATTAATTATTATAATAATTAATAAATATTAAATAAAATAAATTTTGATTTTTAATTTTTTTGTTTTTCTAATATTACTGTTATATTATATTAGAATCAATTGTGACAATTTTATTGGGAGCATAATAGAAAGGTAGTGTTTGTTTGTGCAGACAGGACACAGAGACATGGACAACATATTTTTAGGTAGTGTTTGTTTTCAAGTACTGAGACAGAGACTGAGAGACCGAGATTCAGTATTGTGTTTGTTAATTCAGATACTAGTACTAAAATTTTTATCTCTGTCTCTAAAATTTCAGTATTTCAGTACTTCCAAAAAGTAGAGACACAGGGGACTGAAATTTTTAGAGATGGAGACCGAAACTTTAATAACATTTTATACCTAAAATACTTTTATTTTAATTAATTAATTCTAATTTTACCCTTTGTGCAAATCAAATTAGAGTTTCATTCTTGTTTCAATTCCTGTCTCCCATTTTACACCAAACAGAATACTGAGATTTGTTTCAATCCCTGTCTCTTAGTCTCTGTCTCTCAATCTCAGTCTTTCTGTCTCTGTCTCTCCACCAAACGCTACCTTAAAAAGTGTTTGGAAACAGAGACATAGACACTGAATACATTATCTCCGAGACAGTTTTTTATGACTTTGTGTCCACTCTTTTACGAAGGACAATGATGGACACGGGATTTGGAAGAGGGATACGGGCTTTTTTTATGAATTTTTTTTGTTTATAGATATTTTTTATTATTCCATTGTTACCTCTTCTTATTTTTCCTAATTTGCGTTGTTCTCAGATTTTTCAGGTACTCTTCTCTTTTTATAAATTTTTTTATTAGGTTGAATAATTCATTCCTTCTATCGTTCTTACTTCAATATCATTTTAACATTGTATTATATTATTTGATTTGTAATAAAAATAATAATAAAAACAATTAGTTTTAAAATTTTTGAAAGAAAAATATTATCAAAGATAAAATTGATCTTTAAAATACTAAAAAATAATTTATAAGTTGTAATTTATTTTATATAATTAAGAAAAAAAATTTTGAAAAGAAAAATTAATTTTTAGATAAAAAAATTGATTTTCTAAATAAAAATAGATTTTTATGTACAAAATCTAATTTTTTCATGTAAAAATAGATTTTTTTAAATTATTTTTTTATTTAAATTAATTTAACTTATTAACCTAAACAAAATTTTTTATTAATCGAACTCAGATTTATTTTTTTGTTAATATTAACCATATGTATTTCTACATATTAATAATAAATTTAAAAATAAAATAATTATATTTATAAATTTTATTTTAATATAAATATTATTATATAATTTTTTATAAAATTTTTTGCCCCTTCAAACATTTTTTTAAGTTCTACTCTCATTTTTATTAAATTAGTTTGTACTTTATACAAAAAATTTGAAATTACATGTCTATTTTAATTATTTCATATAATATTTTAGTCTTATTTATGTGTATCTAAATATAATATTGGATATTATATTAGTGTCTTATACATCATATCCAAACACAATATATAAACAATAATTTTTAATGTCTCTATCCTATTGTCTCTATCTCAATATCATGTTCTGTTCTGTCTTTAAAAATAAACGTTACCAAAAAAATAACACCTTATTTTATTAAGTAAAGATAAATTTTAGTTTCATTAGCACCATAAAATTTTTTTTATTTATATATTATATCGATTATTATTTTTTAATTTATTTTTATATTTTGTGGATATATATATACTAATGAAGGTTCGTGTTACACACACGGGAAATGATCATGGTTTATTGGTTTAAAGCTATGATTGTATTTTGATTAGAATGGATACTAACATCATGACTCATGAGGGATGTTTCATCTATCATTGATGAATAGTATATATCATATATCATTATTCTAAAAATCGAATTAGATTGATCGGTTTAATTAGATTAATCGAAAATCGATTATTAGGTTTATAAACTGATTAGTAAAAAATTAGTTACAGAACTGATAGAATTGGCCGTTAACGACCGATTTTTTGAAAGGTTTTTGGTTCGAAAGTAAACCCTCTAAAACGGTGCCGTTTTATCTAATAAAAAAAAAGAGAAAGTTTAGGGCCAGTAGATTTTGTGATTTTTAGCCATCAATTAGCCATCAATAATGTTTTTAATGGTATGAGATTGCATCTAATGGTGTATAATCATTCAATTTTCTTTTGATAGTTAAGTGCTGGTCAAAATTTAACAAAAGTGCTGCCCGTAGAACTCCTCAAAATAAAACACGGCAAAACTGAAGTGAAACCCTAGTCCCTTTCATGTTACTCCCGACCGTAAACCCATCTCCTCTCCTCTCTTCTCTGAAAGTGAACAAACCATAGAAGCCACTAGGGGTGTAAGTTACCGAATCGGACCGAAAAATACCGTAAAATCGAACCGAAAATTACAACAACCGATTGAAAAATTAAAAAAATCGATTTCTTTTTGTTTTTTCGAACTAAACTGATCGGTTCGGTTCGGTTTCGGTTGGTTTAATAAAAATCGACCGAACCAAACCGAACCGAATAGGATGCTGCATAAGTGATTTTTTTACTGATTTACCCTTACTTGTTTAACCTAGGTATAAAAGCCTAGTCTCTGAATACCGTCACAGCCTCGCTCTCTCTTCCTTTCACTCACGCGGCGCAGTCACCACTCACCCTCGGTGGTGCTCACTGCTCACTGCTCACACAGACACGAGACACCCACTCACCCAGGCCACAGCTCACTTCCATCTTCCATTCTTCCTCCTCCACGCGGCCATGTCTGAGAGAATGAGAGCCTGAGAGCCAGAGCCAGAGAGCGTCGTCCATTCATCTCCGTCGTAGGCTCGCAGGCGTAGCAAGATCAGCATCGTCGTGTAGCCAGCAGCATCGTCCAGTTCGCGTCCTCGTGCAGTCCGGAGTCCACGCCGTCGTCCAGTCATAAGCCGTCGGAACAAACCCTAAGTCGTGGCAAGAAACCCTAAGCAGAGCAGCACTCCAGTCGCCGAGTCCTCTCCTGCAAAAAGCACCTGAATAATGTCTTCTTTGGAGGTTAGATCTGATTTTCAAATTTTTATAATTGATTTTGTCTCTGAGGACTTTTACTGGTTTGTGCTTAATTGTCCCTGATTGTTGTTGCTGTTACTGATTAAAATTATTGTTGTTGCTGTTAATGATTAAAATTATTGTTGTTGCTAGTTTGTGCTTAATTAGAAAGATGAGTTTGGTTGAAATTTTTTTCTGCAGAATTTTATTGTTGTTGCTTAATTACTGTTCTTGCTTTTTCTTGTTTACCAAACCCTGGTCTCTGTTTTATCCATAAAAGTTAACAATGTCCCCATACAGAAGAAAATCAAGAATCAGTAAAATTATGGAACGTACAACAAGCAAATAGGGGAGAGTTTTATTAGTTAGTGTTCTGTTTCAATAACAAAAGTTAGTCTTATGCTATATATATAAGGTCTATGGTGTAGTCATGGATATAATTCTATCCTATCAATTCTAGTCATAAAATGTTACTCAATCACTTCTTTTCTGCACTTATATCTCAGCTAGCCTAACATCTTGCTGCAAATTTATCTTAGTTCTTTACTGCATTAATCTAATCAACCTCATATAATTTGTTGTGGCTGCATATAATAGTTTTATGTTTAATTAAGTTGAATTTGTATTGAATTGGGATGCGATATATTCTTGTTTATTCTAGTTTATTGACTGTTTTAAAGTTCATTTTATGGTAATTTAAATTTTGATTATTAGAATAAAAAACCGAAAACCGACCAAACCAAACCGCTGTTGGTTCGGTTCGGTTGTTTAAACAGCACCAACCGAATGGTTGGTCTCATTGTAGAACCGATCAGGTCGTTCGGTTGGTTTTCGGTCCAAAACCGAACCAACCGAACCGATTACACCCCTAGAAGCCACCACAGCCCCCAATCGGCGCAGGCACCGCAGCAACAGTTTTGACCACGCACCCCACAGCCCCCACCGCGTGTTGTCATCGCCGAGCTCGCCTTCTTTGTGTTCGCCGGTGTCGCGTCCTCTGTCGTCGCCTTCGCTCGCCTTCCTCCTCGCCGACCTCGCCTTCTCTGTGTTAACCGGTAAGCACTGATTAGCCATATCCTCGCGTCTGCTTGCTGTTTAGTGTTTGGCCTTTAGTACTTGATTTTGATAATACTGTTATTTGTTAATAATTGATTTGCTGATTAACTGGATTTTCTGAGGTATTGTTTGCTGGTTTAGGAATTGTTTGCTGGGGTTATTGATTTATCATTTATTTGTTATTTCTGATTTTCTGTTCATGATTTACTGCATAACATTAGTTTTGAAAGTGATAATGTATGAACTTAAAATGCTGAAACCTGTAACTTTAACATGTTAATTAGTTTGTGCCGAGTTCAATTTTGTTTCTGGTATTATGGCTGTGCTTAATTTTTTCTGTTCATACAGAAAACTGTGCAGCCTTTGATTTAATTGAGAATTCTCTAGTTATTGGCAGAATGTTTTAACTTAAAAAAGAATACTCTAATGCTATTTGATTATAGCGGCTACTGTATTATTCTAAGTGAAGAAAGGTGAATAAAGATTATGGAGTTCTTAGATTTAAGGTGAGGCTCCATTTTGTATTGACCGTCACCAAATCTACTGACAGGACAGAAGCTTGTATGCAATTAACATTGACAAGTCTTCTTGTTTTCTTCTTGTAGTTGCACTTTTTTATCCCAACATAACCAATTAAATAATGCAAAATCTACTGACAGGACAGAAGCTTGTATGCAATTAACATTGACAAGTCTTCTTGTTTTCTTCTTGTAGTTGCTCTTTTTTATCCCACATAACCAATTAAATAATGCAATAGGCTAGTGATTGTTTGCTGTTTTAGTAATTGTTTGCTGAGGTTATTGATTTTTGCTGGTTTAGTAATTGTTCATGATCATATATATTTTTTTGTTGTATTTTACAGATGGAACAATCACAAAGTCCACAAGCACAAGACATTGTTGTTCAAGGATCCCCAAACTGGTATTTCTAGAGGTAAATCTGATCGGCTTGGCAATATTTTACTGCAATGTATGACAAAAATAACAAGGCTCAATATTCATGTATTTTCTGCTTGAATAATTTATGATGTGAAATTATGCATATCTAATTAGTCACGAATGAAAACCCCAAATAAGTTTTTCTCCCTTCAATATCTCTGGCCCTCTCAATATCTCTTTGGTTCAAAATTTCTCTTCTCTCGCATTGACCCGTGTATTCATTAAGCAAATAATAGTTCTATTGACATGATAAGTCAAATTCACTAATTTTAAATTTTCGTCGGATGTAAAACACAATATAAAAATTTTATAATAAAATTTTAATATTTCATTGATACTAAAAAAATTATTTTTCTAAATACTTTTTAATTCATATAAATGTTTTTGATATTTCTAAATCAGTAATTATTAATAGATACTATTTTTAATTTAGTTTAAGAATACTACTTACCCTTTTTTTTTCCTTCAAATGGATACTTTTTGGATTAAAAATTTATAGTGAAATTAATACCTTATCTATCTCTGTATGGATTACTTATAGTAACTTTAACTTTAAATCTTTTGCTTGGCTTCATTCCATACAAACACATGTCTCAGCTAATTTCACTTACTTTTTCTTATTCTTCCATTACTTCACTCCATAGTCCATACAAACACATATCGTTTAACATCACTTTTTCTTCTTCTTCCCTTTCTTTCACCTCATACAAACACTTCTTCTTCTTCCTTTCTTTCTTCCTTTAATGTGGAAACCGGTAATGCAGCCCCTGTCATTGTGCTTCCATTTGCCTCCCGTCTGTTGAAAATTTATCAGGGAAAAGTGTTACACACATCAGCGTCAATTCAAAGCCTGTTGGTGATATTTTTCTACACCTACTCTTCAAGAAAGGAGAAGAACAAGAACAAAGACAAAGAGGAAACGGTGATATTTTACCACTGGATTTGCGGTGATGAATTTTGTCTTGTCACTCCAGAAGAACTACCAATTTGTTGAAGAACTTATGAAGTTCTTTTTGCCAAGCTTACTGTTGTCAGGATGGTGGTTTGGTTTCTTGGGAACAATTCAGTTTGTTCCTGATCACTCTTTGCTCTGAAGAACATGCTGAACATGCTGACGCTGTAAGAAACCATCTATTAACAACATCACCAAAGAGGGTTCAAGTTTTTTTATGTTCCAATCTATATATAGTTGGAAACCAGAACTTGTCTTGTATTTAGAATTTTAACTTTGTCATTGGGTATGCCTCTGAGGAGGTGGTTCCAAGTTGCCTACATCATTAAAAACAGTATGGAGGTGGTTTATTGCTCGAACAATGATTGGATGAACCTCACATGAATAAGATTCCGATTTCGGAAGGCACTTCGTCCTCCTTAAAATAATAATCCCTAGTTGCCCCTTCTAATTTCTTTCTAACTCTACCATGTCGGTCTTCATGGAGACATCGTCCGGAAACAGTGACCGCCACATAAAAAGAATTTATGTATTGTTTAAAAAATTAAAAAATCTCAGAGAAATTCATCAATGCAGACATCTCATCTTGAACAGTACATACCAATTCTTTCTTGATAGCCGAGAATTCCATAAAACACTGCCGATGAAAGGAGAGGTGCCGAAGATTCTATGATAAAACACCTACTCATTGGGAATGAGTGTTGAATACGATTCTGAAGTGTTTAATACACTTCTCGATCGTACTCATCGGGTCAGATCTGTCGGTCTTAACTCCTATTTGCAAACTTCAAGAACTCTCTTCGATTTCTTGCGTACACCTCAATCTAGCTTATGGATGTCATGCCATTTTTTGGTGACGCAGAAAATTCTTAAAAGCGAGGATTTGACGCTCCGTCGTTGCATGATATCCATAAGCCAGATTGAGGTGTACGCAAGAAATCAAGAGAGTTCTTGAAGTTTGCAAATCGGAGTTAAGATCCGACAGATCTGCTACCCCGATGAGTACATCGAGAAGTGTATTAAAAACTTCAGAATCGTATTCAACACTCATTCCCAAGTAGGTGTTTATCATGGAATCTTCGGCACCTCTCCTTTCATCAGGCATGTTTTGGGAATTCTGCTCGGCTCAAGAAAGAATTGGTATGTACTGTTCAAGATGAGATGTCTGCATTGATGAATTTCTCTGAGATTTTTTAATTTTTTAAACAATACATGAAATTCTTTTTTATGTGGCGGTCACTGTTTCCGGACGATGTCTCCATGAAGACCGACATGGTAGAGTTAGAAAGAAAATTAGAAGGGGCAACTAGGGATTTATTTTAAGGAGGACGAAGTGCCTTCCGAAATCGGAATCTCTTATTCATGTGAGGTTCATCCAATCATTGTTCGAGCAATAACCACCTCCATACTGTTTTTAATGATGTAGGCAACTTGGAACCACTCCTCCTCAGAGCATACCCAATGACAAAGTTAAAATTCTAAATACAAGACAAGTTCTGGTTTCCAACTATATATAGATTGGAACATAAAAAACTTGAACCCTCTTTGGTGATGTTGTTAATAGATGGTTTCTTACAGCGTCAGCATGTTCAGCATGTTCTTCAGAGCAAAGAGTGATCAGGAACAAACTGAATTGTTCCCAAGAAACCAAACCACCATCCTGACAACAGTAAGCTTGGCAAAAGAACTTCATAAGTCTTCAACAAATTGGTAGTTCTCTGGAGTGACAAGACAAAATTCATCACCGCAAATCCAGTGGTAAAATATCACCGTTTCCTCTTTGTCTTTGTTCTTGTTCTTCTCCTCTTCTTGAAGAGTAGTGTAGAAAAATATCACCAACAGGCTTTGAATTGACGCTGATAGGTGTAACACTTTTCCCTGATAAATTTTCAACAGACGGAGAGCAAATGGAAGCACAATGACAGGGCTGCATTACCGGTTTCCACATTAAAGGAAGAAGAAAGGAAGAAGAAGAAGTGTTGTATGAAAAGAAAGGAAGAAGAAGAAGAAAAAGTGATGTTAAACGATATGTGTGTTTGTATGGACTATGGAGTGAAGTAATGGAAGAATAAGAAAAAGTAAGTGAAATTAGCTGAGACATGTGTTGTATGGAATGAAGCCAAGCAAAGATTTAAAGTTAAAGTTACTATAGTAATCCATACAGAGATAGATAATGTATTAATTTCACTATAATTTTTAATCCAAAAAGTATCCATTTGAAGGAAAAAAGGGTAAGTAGTATTCTTAAACTAAATTAAAAATAGTATCTATTAATAATTACTGATTAGAAATATCAAAACATTTTAATGAATTAAAAAAGTATTTAGAAAAATAATTTTTTTAGTATCAATGAAATATTAAAATTTTATTATAAAATTTTTATATTGTGTTTTACATCCGACGAAAATTAAAATTAGTGAATTTGACTTATCATGTCAATAGAACTATTATTTGCTTAATGAATACACGGGTCAATGCGAGAAGAGAAATTTTTGAACCAAAGAGAATATTGAGAGGGCCAGAGATATTGAAGGAGAAAAACTTATTTGGGGTTTTCATTCGTGACTAATTATAGATATGCATAATTTCACATCATAAATTATTCAAGCAGAAAATACATGAATATTGAGCCTTGTTATTTTTGTCATACATTGCAGTAAAATATTGCCAAGCCGATCAGATTTACCTCTAGAAATACCAGTTTGGGATCCTTGAACAACAATGTCTTGTGCTTGTGGATTCTTTGTGATTGTTCCATCTGTAAAATACACAAAAAAATATATATGATCATGAACAATTACTAAACCGCAAAAATCAATAACCTCAGCAAACAATTACTAAAACAGCAAACAATCACTAGCCTATTGCATTATTTAATTGGTTATGTGGGATAAAAAAGAGCAACTACAAGAAGAAAACAAGAAGACTTGTCAATGTTAATTGCATACAAGCTTCTGTCCTGTCAGTAGATTTTGCATTATTTAATTGGTTATGTTGGGATAAAAAGTGCAACTACAAGAAGAAAACAAGAAGACTTGCAATGTTAATTGCATACAAGCTTCTGTCCTGTCAGTAGATTTTGGTGACGGTCAATACAAAATGGAGCCTCACCTTAAATCTAAGAACTCCATATCTTTATTCACCTTTCTTCACTTAGAATAATACAGTAGCCGCTATAATCAATAGCATTAGAGTATTCTTTTTTAAGTTAAACATTCTGCCAATAACTAGAGAATTCTCAATTAAATCAAAGGCTGCACAGTTTTTTCTTGTATGAACAGAAAAAATTAAAGCACCAGCCATATACCAGAAACAAATTGAACTCGGCACAAACTAATTACATGTTAAAGTTACAGGTTTCAGCATTTTAAGTTCATACATTATCACTTTCAAACTAATGTTATGCAGTAAATCATGAACAGAAAATCCGAAATAACAAATAAATGATAAATCAATAACCCAGCAAACAATTCCTAAACCAGCAAACAATAACCTCAGAAAATCCAGTTAATCAGCAATCAATTATTAACAAATAACAAGTATTATCAAAATCAAGTACTAAAGGCCTAAACACTAAACCAGCAAGCAACGCCGAGGATATGGCTAATCAGTGCTTACCGGTTAACACAGAGAAGCGAGGTCGGCGAGGAGGAAGGCGAGCGAAGGCGACGACAGAGGACGCGACACCGGCGAAACACAAAAGGCGAGCTCGGCGATGACAACCACGCGGTGGGGCTGTGGGGTGCGGTGGTCAAAACTGTTGCTGCGGTGCCTGCGCCGATTGGGGGCTGTGGTGGCTTCTAGGGGTGTAATCGGTTCGGTTTGGTTCGGTTTTGGACCGAAAACCAACCGAACCGACCTGATCGGTTCTACAATGAGCCAACCATTCGGTTGGCTGCTGTTTAAACAACCGAACCGAACCAACAGCGGTTTGGTTTGGTCGGTTTTTCGGTTTTTTATTCCTAATAATCAAATTTAAATTACCATAAATGAACTTTAAAACAGTCAATAAACTAGAATAACAAGAATATATCGCTCCCAATTCAATACAAATTCACTTAATTAAACATAAACATATTATATGCAGCCACAACAAATTATATGAGTTGATTAGATTAATGCAGTAAAGAACTAAGATAATTTTGCAGCAAGATGTTAGGCTAGCTGAGATATAAGTGCGAAAAGAAGTGATTGAGTAACATTTTATGACTAGAATTGATAGGATAGAATTATATCCATTGACTACACCATAGACCTTATATATATAGCTATACTAACTACTTTTTGTTATTGAAACAGAACACTAACTAATAAAACTCTCCCCTATTTGCTTGTTGTACGTTCCATAATTTTTACTGATTCTTGATTTTCTTCTTTATGGGAGACATTGTTAACTTTTTATTGGATAAACAGAGACCAGGGTTTGTAAACAAGATAAAAAGCAAGAACAGTAATTAAGCAACAATAAAATTCTGCAGAAAAAAATTTCAACCAAACTCATCTTTCTAATTAAGCACAAACTAGCAACAACAATAATTTTAATCATTAACAGCAACAACAATAATTTTAATCAGTAACAGCAACAACAATCAGGGACAATTAAGCACAAACCAGTAAAAGTCCTCAGAGACAAAATCAATTATAAAAATTTGAAAATCAGATCTAACCTCCAAAGAAGACCATTATTCAGGTGCTTTTTGCAGGAGAGGACTCGGCGACTGGAGTGCTGCCTGCTTAGGGTTTCTTGCCACGACTTAGGGTTTGTTCCGACGGCTTATGATGGGACGACGGCGTGGACTCCGGACTGCACGAGGACGCGACTGGACGATGCTGCTGGCTACACGACGATGCTGATCTTTGCTACGCCTGCGAGCCTACGACGGAGATGAATGGACGCGCTCTCTGGCTCTGGCTCTCTCAGGCTCTCATTCTCTCAGACATGGCCGCGTGGGAGGAAGAATGGAGATGGAAGTGAGCTGTGGCCTGTGGGTGAGTGGGTGTCTCGTGTCTGTGTGAGCAGTGAGCAGTGAGCACCACCGAGGGTGAGTGGGTGACTGCGCCGCGTGAGTGAAAGGAAGAGAGAGCGAGGCTGTGACGGTATTCAGAGACTAGGCTTTTATACCTAGGTTAAACAAGTAAGGGTAAATCAGTAAAAAAATCACTTATGCAGCATCCTATTCGGTTCGGTTTGGTTTCGGTCGATTTTTATTAAACCAACCGAAACCGAACCGAACCGATCAGTTAGTTCGAAAAAACAAAAGAAATCGATTTTTTTAATTTTTCAATCGGTTGTTGTAATTTTCGGTTCGATTTTACGGTATTTTTCGGTCCGATTCGGTAACTTACCCCTAGTGGCTTCTATGGTTTGTTCACTTTCAGAGAAGAGAGGAGAGGAGATGGGTTTACGGTCGGGAGTAACATGAAAGGGACTAGGGTTTCACTTCAGTTTTGCCGTGTTTTATTTTGAGGAGTTCTACGGGCAGCACTTTTGTTAAATTTTGACCAGCACTTAACTATCAAAAGAAAATTGAATGATTATACACATTAGATGCAATCTCATACCATTAAAAACATTATTGATGGCTAATTGATGGCTAAAAATCACAAAATCTACTGGCCCTAAACTTTCTCTTTTTTTATTAGATAAAACGGCACCGTTTTAGAGGGTTTACTTTCGAACCAAAAACCTTTCAAAAAATCGGTCGTTAACGGCCAATTCTATCAGTTCTGTAACTAATTTTTTACTAATCAGTTTATAAACCTAATAATCGATTTTCGATTAATCTAATTAAACCGATCAATCTAATTCGATTTTTAGAATATGATATGATATACTATTCATCAATGATAGATGAAACATCCCTCATGAGTCATGATGTTAGTATCCATTCTAATCAAAATACAATCATAGCTTTAAACCAATAAACCATGATCATTTCCCGTGTGTGTAACACGAACCTTCATTAGTATATTATATCCACAAAATATAAAATAAATTAAAAAATAATAATCGATATAATATATAAATAAAAAAAATTTATGGTGCTAATGAAACTAAAATTTATCTTTACTTAATAAATAAGGTGTTATTTTTTTGGTAACGTTTATTTTTAAAGACAAACAGAACATGATATTGAGATAGAGACAATAGGATAGAGACATTAAAAATTATTGTTTATATTGTGTTTGGATATGATGTAAAGACACTAATATAATCCATATTATATTTAGATACACATAAATAAGACTAAAATATTATATGAAATAATTAAAATAGACATGTAATTTCAAATTTTTTGTATAAAGTACAAACTAATTTAATAAAAAATGAGAGTAGAACTTAAAAAATGTTTGAAGGGGCAAAAAATTTTATAAAAAATTATATAATAATATTATATTAAAATAAAATTTATAAATAAATTATTTTATTTTTAAATTTATTATTAATAGTAGAAATACATGGTTAATATTACAAAAAAATAAATCTGAGTTCGATTAATAAAAAATTTTGTTTAGGTTAATAAGTTAAATTAATTTTAAATAAAAAAATAATTTAAAAAAATCTATTTTTACATGAAAAAAAATTAGATTTTGTACATAAAAATCTATTTTTATTTAGAAAATCAATTTTTTTTATCTAAAAATTAATTTTTCTTTTCAAAATTTTTTTTCTTAAATTATATAAAATAAATTACAACTTATAAATTATTTTTTAGTATTTAAAAGATCAATTTTATCTTTGATAATATTTTTCTTTCAAAAATTTTAAAACTAATTGTTTTTATTATTATTTTTATTACAATCAAATAATATAATACAATGTTAAAATGATATTGAAGTAAGAACGATAGAAGGAATGAATTATTCAACCTAATAAAAAATTTATAAAAAGAGAAGAGTACCTGAAAAATCTGAGAACAACGCAAATTAGGAAAAATAAGAAGAGGTAACAATGGAATAATAAAAAATATCTATAAACAAAAAAATTCATAAAAAAGCCCGTATCCCTCTTCCAAATCCCGTGTCCATCATTGTCCTTCGTAAAAGAGTGGACACAAAGTCATAAAAAACTGTCTCGGAGATAATGTATTCAGTGTCTATGTCTCTGTTTCCAAACACTTTTTAAGGTAGCGTTTGGTGGAGAGACAGAGACAGAAAGACTGAGATTGAGAGACAGAGACTAAGAGACAGGGATTGAAACAAATCTCAGTATTCTGTTTGTGTAAAATGGGAGACAGGAATTGAAACAAGAATGAACTCTAATTTGATTTGCACAAAGGGTAAAATTAGAATTAATTAATTAAAATAAAAGTATTTTAGGTATAAAATGTTATTAAAGTTTCGGTCTCCATCTCTAAAAATTTCAGTCCCCTGTGTCTCTACTTTTGGAAGTACTGAAATACTGAAATTTTAGAGACAGAGATAAAATTTTAGTACTAGTATCTGAATTAACAAACACAATACTGAATCTCGGTCTCTCAGTCTCTGTCTCAGTACTTGAAAACAAACTACCTAAAATATGTTGTCCATGTCTCTGTGTCCTGTCTGCACAAACACACTACCTTTCTATTATGCTCCCAATAAAATTGTCACAATTGATTCTAATATAATATAACAGTAATATTAGAAAAACAAAAAAATTAAAAATCAAAATTTATTTTATTTAATATTTATTAATTATTATAATAATTAATTACAATAATTAATAAATATTAAATAAGCCAAGACTCGAGTGATTTTGACTAAATTTATTTAGTTACCAATATTTGGACAAGCCTAATCAGAACCCTTTTGTCCCTCGATGTACTTAGCCGTAAACTTAAAACTAGCCATAAACATACTAATTGGTTAAAATAATGTATTTTATAATGCTTTATATTATTTTAATTTATCTCTTTGTGGACCTGACTTTGATTCTGATGAGGATTTCATGCAATTTAGAAGTGGATGTGTACAGTGAACTGAATTGTTAATCAGTTTAGCTTAGTGTAGTCACGTAGTGTGTGTGAGTGTGTGGAGTGTATAATGCATGGATATAATAGCCTAGAATTGAGGGTTATTCAATTCACCTGACCAAAAAAAAAATCTTAAACAATAATGTCCAAAAAAAAACCTTAAACAAAAATGTTGCCTTAAAAAATTAAATTAGAAGTTACATTAATATAATAGGATATATCTTGTTATAGTTTAGGGAAATATATATACTAATATACACATATACGCGTCATGATTTGGTATACCACTATCATTTTTATTAATTGTGTTTTGCAGAAATTAGACAATCTAAAATCTTTTCCTTCGTATAAAGCGCACAAAAAAAAAAGGAGTAGTTGTGGCTCATTAGTATACTTATATCGATGTTAATTTTTTTTGTGTGACTCTATGTCGATGTTGATTATTTCTCTTAGTACATATTAAATTAAATTTACATTGATTACCAAAAAAAATTTTACATTTTTGATATAAAATCGTCAAAATTTCTTAATTCAAAAAAAAATTTACATTTTGCTTACTCATTTACTCTCTCTGTAATGTTAGTTTTCTAACCAAGGTTTTACTTTATTCTGAATTTGATGGAGAAAATTTTTTTTATTTTGAAAGTTAGGCTTGACAATGGGATTATCTGCGAAGAAATCTAAGAAGATGTGAAAAAAGTGACAATGTTTTGGATGACTACAGGGATATGGAACTTGAAGAGGTAAATGTTGGTGATGCAAGATTTCTAGAATGTTTTGTAAGTACAATGGTTCATTATTTTCTATTTGTGATTGATAGGTCGGTTTCGTAATGCAGATGGAGCATGCAAAGGAACAATTGAGGAAAAGACCAAAGTGGATGAATAATGATGAGATGGAACAACTTGAGATATAAATGTCCCAAATCAGATTAGATACAAATGTCTGTCTATTCTATATTTGGGTTGAAATACTAATATGATTTTAACTTGTTTTAATGACTCTGTAGCTCATTATTTAATGTGAAATAGTTCATGTCAATTTACAGAGAGAAAAGAGTATACTACAAGTTTGATCACACCTATTAAAAATTCAGAATACAGAACAGAATAATGAATATAGGCAATCTTTGAGTTTTACTGTTATCTGAATTTGGTGGTTATGGAAGGACTTAAAGCTAAGATCTATCTAATGATTTCACCTCCAAGAATTCACCTCTACTTAAAGCTAAAATCAAAGGTGTACTTGTGCTGCAGTTTAATAACAAACTATTTTATGTTGTATTATCTGACAAGGGTTTATACTACTAACACAATCTAGGTGACTTTTTTTTATCTTTGTTCTTTAATTATATCTCTAATTCATTTTTAAATTTGTCTTTAGGATTTGACTGAGACAGAAGGAAAAAGAAAAAGGTAGAACAGTACTAAGAAAACAACTAAAAATCTATAACAATAACGATTAATTATTAGTCACACTTTGAGCTTAGAAGAGATGCATTTTCTAAATATTTGATAGATTAGATAGTTGTGTTAAATAAGAAATTTCTTCTATCCATAGGTTGGTCCATGTGATAGTGTCAATGCTCTCGAATTGGAAAGCTACAGCCAAAGACAGATGTCATGGCAAAGCTAAATGAGTTTGATATGTTCAATAGAATAGATAAACATTAAAGCATTCTGGGTTTCAATTTCAGATGGATATACTTTTCATGCTTCGAATACAATGTGAATTAGACAAGTTAAAGCATGTTAATATTTTCTTTTCTTAATTGTTGAACTGTTATTAAAAAAATACGGCGATTGCGACAAAAATCTTAGGGCTGATTTCAAAGTTTCGTGCGCCAGTGCACCGGTGCCAGAGCTTACTCGGGTTTCGAGAGTGATTGACTGCACCGGATAGGAGGCTTTTGGCAGGAAAGTAAACGAGATGGAGACATGTAGTGGTGGCGCAGGACGGAAGTGGGGACTACACCCCACCATGGCAGAGGTGAAGGCCTTGGAGAAGAAGGGCTTGAAGAGGACAGAATTGAAAAGATTGGAACAAATTGTGGGATTGTACCTTCAGCAGCGAAACATGCACAGCTTAAACATTTATGGAAGGCATCTCACAACTCAGGGTATGACAAATATTTTCGTTGATTTTTTGACATTATATTAGAGAATAATTTAGTGTTATTTTTAAAAGTTTGATTAGTTTAAAATCATATGCATCTTTTAAACCTTAAAATTATATGTCTATCTTCTTGCCCATTATATATTAAATTGCAGTGATTTTTGAAAGGAAACTATTTTATAATAGTTTTGCTTGCATTTTTCAATAGAGTTACATAAAAGGACATTGTTTGAGGATTTATAAATCTAGACACAGTTATGTTAGTATGAAGCTTAAGCCATTACCTAAATTTCAACCTGCAATTTAAAATAGGAATAAGTTCAATTAAGAGGATTTGGATTTGTGTAGACATGGACAGTAATAGTTGCTACATTGTTATTATTAACCGATTTAGAGTTTCCACTAGCATTGAAGTGGAAAGTGTAGAGTGAATAATTTTGAATATTTGAGACTCAAAAGAAGTTGAAACTGTTGACATCTTTTGTCTAAGATTTTAATATATAGTAAGTAGGTACAAAATGGGACATGAGACAGGACTTATTGGTTATACTTTGAGCTCAGAAGAGAGCATTTCCAAATAATTGATATATTGAATAGTTGCATCAAATAAAAATTTCTGCTATACATAGGTTGCTTTATGTACAAACATGAAAGGGTAAAATACATGACTGGAAAATGGATCCTTTCAATTTTTTTAACAATTGAGAGAGTTAGTGTGATCTTTTACCATTAACTTTATAAGTAGAATCAAGAAAACACGAGAAAAAGAGAGAGAATAATGAAGAGTTAGAAGTCACACTTTACTCTCTCATTTTTTTTAATAATTAAGAGGATTCATCACCATGATGGAGGACTGACAAGTTAAGCATGTAGCCGCAGTTTCTAGTGGGCCGAAAAATATCGTTAAATAAGTCAAATAATAAAAAAAAAATAACAACTTAGATATCAAAATAAATAATAAAAACTTATTTTTTTAAATCTAAAATCCTAATTCATTTAAAGATATTTAATAATAATATTACACATCTAAATCTTTTTGTTAATTAAATTTAATTAATTTAATCTAATATAACAAAAATTAATTATTAATATTTCTAAATTTTATTATTTAATTGATTAGATTTAGTTCATAAAAAACTTATATATGTAGCATTATTCGAATGTCAAATGATGGCATATGTGCGGCAAAATTGTAAGATTATTATCTGCTGAAAAAGTAAATAATTTTGTGAAAATTTTTGTTGACAGTAAGGTACTATAGAATTAATTCATCTAAATCCCATGTTAAATGTATTGCTTATGTTTCTTGAAATACATTATATTTAGGTTTAATTATTCTGTCGGTTTCTATAATTTCATCAAATTTTTAATTAGGTTTTTATACTTTTGTTCTTATATCATATTAATTTAACTTCTGTTGTGCATACATTAATTTATTGCAATAACTTTGTTCTAAAGAACCAGTATGTACTTACATGTTTGCATACTTATATTTTAATTTCTACTAGTTATTCATCATGTTACAGCCACTTATTTTGGTTGTTTAAATATAGACTACTCTTGTGTTATAATGCTGCTATGAATCTAAAAATAGTCAATTTTGATAGAAAATGTATGTACAGAAATAAGAACAAGTAGATTTTAGAGTTTATTTATCCTTTATAGAATAGTTAAATGGTGAAATATAATAAATTTCTCAGTTTATAAGTACATTTGTCAAATTATTATAATAAATTATTTCTGTGTCCAATTGCTCCTCCTTCTAGTTCTTTTAAATTTTAAATATTTTTTAAGATTTTTTGTTTTGGAGTATTTAATAAATCATTTAATGATGAGTGGTTCTATCAGAATTCAAAACTGAATATGATTCTTAAGTTTTTTGAAATTTTGATTTATATGACTAGTTTTACTATAGTGCGTAGTTTATTAGTGATAGTTTGTATTTTTTTTTTGTTTATCCTGATAATCTAAAAAGTACTGCATTTATTTGTTTTTATTTCTTCTATTTTAAAAATTTGATTTTAAGGGCAAAGATTTAATTGAACTAAAATTCACTGAATCAATATGACATTTTATTAAATTTTTTATTTTGTGTATAGCAAGTTAATTATGTGTTATTCTTATGCATCAGTCATTGGATGAGCATACTTAATAGATGCATAGATGTCAGTAAATTTCATCTGTTAATTTTTAATAATTTAGTTAATGTATGCTCTTGTAGAACATAAAGGAATTTAGAATAAAAAATATACAGATTATAATGCTTTATTTAGATTTGTTTTTTTTTTAAATAACCATAAGACACTATTGCTTATGTTCATTTTTTTTATGATTTTAAAGAAATATTGTTATTTGCACGATCTTTAGTTAATTAGATAAGAAAATTAATGGATGTCAATACTCTTAAACTCAGATGCTTTAAGTCTTATACGGACTACAAAATTCGAATAGAATATGTTTGTATAACAGTAAATTTTATTTGTTAGGAGCCTCAATACTTAGCTTTGATTTATTATTTGTCTTACAGTTTAATTGTTCTAAAAATGTTATTTTAATGGAGGTATGATATTGAAATATATATCATCTCAGCTCGTTAAATATTTTTTTATTCTTATTTTTGTTATAGATTCGTTTTTGTTATGCTATAATAAAAGAAATTATTCATTGAGGTTTGTCATATTTTTATATGAAGGATGTAGTGAAAGATTTATTTGAATAACTTTTAATTTGTGTTTTTTTCTAGTTTTGAGCGTCTCATCACTTGAGGTATGGAAGATTATTGGAGGAGGGTTGGTCTAGGAATACATGAATTAAATAGAAGAGTACATATTTTTTAATTTTTATATTTAATTTTGGTAGGAAAATATATCAGGTGAACATGGTAATTAAATTTTGTAAGTTTGATATTTTTATAGAGTTTTAAAATTTAAAATTTGATGTACAAATACATTTTACATGTCATTGTGTTAAGCTTTTGAATTCGAAAACTGTTTGTACATTTTAAAATTAAGTTTTCAAATGTACACACAGTTTCAGAGTTTAAAATCTAACACAATGACGTCTAAAATGTATCTATACATTAAAGTTTGAATTTCAAAACTCTATAAAAATCAAACTTACAAATTTACTTGTCATATTCATCTGATATATTTTTTTTTACTAAAATATATAAGTTAAAAAAAGATAATATACTTTTTATTCAATCTTTGTATTTCTAGACCAACCTTTCTCCAATAATCTTGCGTGTCTCAAGTGGGGGAGGAGCTTGGGATTTAGAAAAAACACATACAAATTAAAGAGAAAATCAAAAAAAAGAAAGGATGTGCTGTTTCAAATAAATTTTTGGCTGCATCCTTTAGATAAAAGTACGACAAACTCATGAACAATTTTTTCATTATAGAAGGACAAAAATGAATTTATAGCAAAAATCATAATAAGAAAAATATTTAACAAAATGAAATGATATATATTTTAATTCAAATTCTATTAAGATAACATTCTTAGAACAATTAATTGTAAAATAGAGCATAAGTCAAAGTTAAATGTTGATCCCCTCAAAAATAAAATTATTACTCTGCAAGCATATCTTATTCGAATTTTGGTCCTTCTAAAGCATGTTTATTTTTTTATCTAATTAACTAAAGATTATACAACCAATAAATATTTTTTTTTTAAATTATGAAGAGAGTGAACATAAACAATATCTAAAAGGAATATGATTATATGTTAGATAGTTATTTAAAAAAATTAAATTTAAATAGAGCATTAAAATTTGTATATTTCTAATTCTAAATTTTTTGGGAAAATTCCACTCCCCTCCCCTGCGAGATATTAAATGACACTCCCCTCCCTCTATTTTATAAATGTACATTCTCCTCCCTTCTAACTTTTAAAAAACCTCCTCTTTAATCCATTTTAAACTTTTTGTGTTAACTAATGTTAACTTTATCCATTTTTAGAAAAAATAAATTATTTTTAAAAAAATACCCATTAACAAAAATTTTATTTTTTTTTATTATATTTTTTACTAAATATTTTTTAATAAATTATTTTTTTATTGATTAAATTGTATTTTTTAAAAAATTTAATAATTATATTTTTTTTTCTAAAATATCATCAATTTTTTAATTATTAAATTATAATTTTATCAAAATTTTCGTTAACAATTTTTTTAATTTTACTATTAATTTTTCGATATCTATATATAATTTTTTAATATTAAATAAAAAATTTTAGTAAGATTATTTTAATATATATTAACAGTGGTAAAAATTTTTTATTTAATGTTAAAATAATATATTGATATCAAAAATTAATAGTAAAATAAAATAATTGTTCATAAAATTTTGGTAAAATCACAATTTAATAATTAAAAAATTATTGAAGGATGGATATCTTAGAAAAAATAATTTAATTATTTTTTTTTAAAAGTATTTTAATAAAAATACAATTCAATTAATAAAAATTTATTAAAGGATATTTTGATAAGTAAAATTTAATGATAAAAATAAAATTTTTGTTAATGGATATTTTTTTAAAAAATAATTATTTTTTCTTAAAAAATGGATAAAGTTAACACAAAAAATTTAAAATGGATTAAAGAGGAGGTTTTTAAAAGTTAGAAGGGAGGGGAATGTACATTTATAAAATAGAAGGGAGGGGAGTGTCATTTTAACATCTCGCAGGGGAGGGGAGTGAATTTTCCCAATTTTTTAGTTTTTGCAAGAACGTACATTAGATTAAATTATTAAGAAGAATTATCAAAAATTTACTGACATCTATATGCTTGTGAATAAGTATTTTTATTCATTTTTCATAAATATGCTTATCCAATAACTGATACATAAAATAGTACATGATTGATTGTTACACAAAATAAATGTTTAATAAAATATTATTTTATCCAGTATATTTTAGTTCAATTAAACCAATTGTGCTAAATTAGATTTTTAAATAAAAGAAACAAAAACAGTGAATGCAACACCTTTATTAGATTATCAATATGAACAAAAAAAATAAAAAATAAAAAAATACAAACTATCACTAATAAATAACCTATTATAATAAATTTAAGTCAATATAAATCAGAATTTCAAAGAACTTAGGTAATTGAAGAATTGAAGATGTCCCGTATCAACGCTAACAGGAATTGTCCTACTGGCGGGAAAGAAGGAGTTACCGTTCAGGAGGCTTTGAGAATCTCCTCACACGTATGTTCGTTCATGTTTTATGAATTATCAAATTTTTCTAGCCTTTTTTATTATACATCCAAGCCGCATAATAACACTAACGGTAGGCTTACTAATCAGTTCGATAGTTCGAAAGAACAGATGAATTGGAGGAGAATTGTATCGTGTTTTGCAGGATTAGAGGCGATCAGTAACAATTCGTTCGTACAGATGAATTGGAGGTAATAAATTGTTACATGGTTTGTTACAATGTTTTATGGCTTTGTCTTAGGTGGAGAAAATATATTAAGTTCTTTGTGGTCTAGAAAAAAAATATAAATAAAATAATAAATTATATAAATATTCTGATGTTCTTCTCTCTTTTCACATCTTCTCCTTTTCTCACATTTTCTAAGACAGAAGCTCTGGCAGACTCTATCAGCAGTGGCTCTGACCACTGCCACCCAACAGCACCACAATGGCTCTAATCCAGAAATATATGATGGGTATGTTCCATGGAATACGGCGACTATTTGGAGAAGGAAAATCTAGGGGCCAGCAACTTTTGTATTTTTTGGTCAGCACTTAACCATCAAAACAAAAGTGATAGAGATATTATTAAAGTAATCTCACACCATTAAAAATACTATTGATGGCCATTGATAATTACAAATATCAAAATTGCTGCCCCCTAGCATTTCTCTTTGGAGAAAATGTCTAGGATGATCCTTCTCCATTTGTGCACTGTGTGTATGTGTGGGCAATTTCTTTTCGGCTAACTAAAATCAATTTTTTACTTTCATCTTAATGAAGGAGTGGTGAATGGGGTGATCATGTCACACTTCAAGCAGTATGGCTTTTGCCGCTTAATTTCTCTCCATAATTATTTATTTATTTTTCCCAGTTCAGTCATTCTTTCATATTATGTGAAACATTTATTTATTTATTTTTA